>NC_065438.1:18051231-20551231 GCF_024364675.1 Aethina tumida | reverse complement strand
CTCTTAAATGAATTTCTTCAATAATTCTTATATTGTTACTCCACAAATCTGAATAAATTTTCCTTTTTAAGTCATAGTTTTTGGTTCAATATCTTTTCAGTCAACCTTGAAAAACTTAATATAAATCTTGATAAACTTCCATGACAACCCTTAGAGGAGTTTCTTCAGTAATTCTTCTCTAAAAAGTCCATAAACCTAAATGAATCTTCCTTTTAAGTTTATTGTTTAACATTATAAAATCTGAACAAGTTTCCATAACACCCTTTAGATGAATTTCTTCAATAATTCTCATTTTGTTTCTTCACAAATTTGAATAAATTTTTCTTTTAAATTCGTAGTTTCTAGTTCAATATCTTTTCACATTCAACCTTGAAAAACTTCATTAAAACCTGGACAACATTCCATGACATTCTTTAGATGAGTTTTATAATAATTTTTCTTTTGTTACTCCACAAATCTGAATACATTTTCCTCTTAAATTTATAGTTTTTAGTTCAATATCTTTTCTTAGTAAATCTTGAAAAACTTGATAAATTTCCATGACACTCCTTAGATAAGTTTCTTTAATAATTATTCTCTTGAAATTCCTCAAATCTGTGTAAATCTTCGTTTTAATCACAGAGTTTGTAGTTATTTATTATTATCTTTCCATATTCAACCTTGGAAAACCTCTTTTAAAACCTGGATAACTTTCCATGACATCCTTTAGACCAATAATTCTTCTTTTATTACTCCACAATTGTGAATAAATTTTCCTTTCAAACTCATAGTTTTTAGTTCAATATTTTTTCATAGTCAACTTTGAAAAATCTTGATAAACTTCCATTACTTCCTCTAGAGGAGTTTTTTTAATAATTCTTCTCTAGAAACTCCACAAATCTTAATGAATCTTCTTTTTAAGCTTATTGTTTATAGTTCAGAACCTTTCCATATTCAAAATGGAAAAATTTCCTTGAAAACATTTTGATGAGCTTCTTCAATAATTCTCATTTTGTTACTTCACTTTGAATGAATCTTCCTTTTAAATTCACAGTTTTTAGTTCTTGTCTTGAAAATCTTGATAAACTTCCATGACATTCCTTAGAGGTGTTCCTTCAACAATTCTTTTCTAAAAACAAATCTGAATGAATCTTCCTTTTAAGCTTATTGTTTGTAGTTCAGAATCTATTCAACCTTCATTAAAACCTGGATAACTTTCCATTACATCCTTAAGATGAGTTTCTTCAACAATTCTCCTTTTGCTACTCCTCAAATTTGAATAAATTTAACTTTTAATTTCATTATTTATACTTCAGTTTTTGTTTTTCATATTCAACCTTAAAAATTTAAATCTTTTCATGACATCTTTTAGATGTGTTTCTTCAACAATTCTTCTCTAAAAACTCCACAAATCTGAATGAATCTTCCGTTCAAGCTCATTGTTTGTAGTTTAATATCTTTCCTCATTCAACCTTGAAAAACTTCATTAAAATCTTAACAACTCTCAATAATATATACCTTCAATGAGTTCCTCTGTAATCCTCCTCTCGTTATTCAATAAATCTTAATAAATTTTTCTTTTAAACTAATTGTATTAGTTCAGTAACTATTCACATTGAGCCTCAAAACTTTTGATTAAAACTTCGACAACTTCGTATAACATTACCGAAACAAATTTCTTCAATAATCCTCCGCCCGTTATCAAAAGGTGAAACCCCGTAATTTCCTTACTGAAACCGATAGTTTAAACCTCGCAAAATTATCCGCATTACCATACATAAAATTTTATTAACCCCCAGTCCCGCTTTAAACTTGTTTATCCCCGATTATGCACGGCGAATTCCCCCGACGACGCGCGGTCCCCAATCGCCCCGACGTCGAGCATATTTCATTAAATGTAGCAGGCGTCAAATAATCGTCGCACCTAAAAAAAAAAAATCCAAATTGAATCGGGCCGATTGTTCCGGTAGCGGGAGGGCGCGAACCCCCGACGCAACAAGAAAATTGCATTCGATTCACGATCAAGTATGTATGAACACTTATGATTGCTGGGGTAGAAACGATGATGACATTATGTGATTCAATAATAATTGTGTATTTTGCGGGGTGGGCGGGCACCGACACGCACTCCACAATTAGCGGGTGTTCGAGTGACTCTTCAGCACGGCCATAAAACATTGTGTATGGCTTTGACGAAATAATTTTTGCTTGAATTCGTTTCCGATGATCGGCGTGACGTACCCTGGTTTTTTGGTCGAGTCTTAGTTATATTAAAAAAAATTTAAAAACAGCTACGTAATTCACATTCAGACGGCGCAATCCCCTTTTTTTCAATTTATGTTGTGTCAATATTTATGAGATCCATTTGTACACGTGTTGAAGCCAGTTTTGACATGACATGATCGATTAAGAACGGGAGAACCGATACTTCCTTCTGATAGATGATGATCGACGAAATGGAAACTGATTATGCAAATCGAAAAAACGAAATAAACGATCTCCTTTCATCTCGTCCGTATTTTTCATAAGATGACTTGTATCTAAAGTGGCAGTAAGAATAACATTTTCTTTTGAGAAATGCTCTCTCCATATAATGAGATTTTATACTCGCGAAATAATTCAATTTCAGAAATGATATTCGAACGACTTCTTTCTGCTTTTATTTGCATTAGCATTAGCAGTTCCTCACTCAGAAAATTAAGCGATCATGAATACAATTTTCAATATATTGGGAATTGCTTTATACCAATATAAATTTACATTTTAAATACTGACAATCTAACAAGTTTTATCTTTATTCAATTAAATTTTTAACTCCTTAGTTTTTTTGTAATATAGTATTTTAATATTTTTATTATTCTTGTATTATTTAATAAGTATTAGTGTGTGTTATTTTCGTTTTATTTTAGTGTTTGTTAGTAATATTTATTGTTATTTTAGTATTACTTTAGTTTTAGATTAGTATTTTTTTAATATTATTTTAAAATTATTTTTATGTTATTTATGTGTTATAGTATTTTAGTATTATTTTAATATAATTTTGGTATTATTTCAGAATTTTAATATTATTTTAGTATTATATTAGAATCAATATTTTAGTGTTATTTTAGTATTATTTTACTGTTACTGTAGTATTATTTTAATATTATTTTAGAATCATGATTTTTGGATTATTTTAATGTTATTTTAGGGTCATTTTAGTCTTATTTTAATGTCATTTTAGATTTATTTTAACGTTATTTCAAGATTATTTTAATGTTATCTTAGTATTGTTTTAATATTATTTTAGTATCTTTCGCAAATACAGTTTCAAAATTATAGTAGCTGTGTGGATTTCTAAATTTCAGAATCTAGAATCCCAAAATTTTAGAATCTTTGCATGAAACTTATTTTAGAATCTTAGGCTTTAATACTTTATAACATTTGAATTACGTAATTTTATAGTTCTATTTTAAAATAAACAAAATATTTCTAAATTTTAGAATCTAGAATTTCAGAATTTTAGAATCTTAGCTTGAAACTTATTTTAGAATTTTAGCTTTTATACTTTAAAACATTTAAATTATGTAATTTTATAGTTTCATTTTAAAATAAACAAATTATTTATAAATTTTAGAAACTAGAATTTCAGAATTTTAAAATATTTTCTTATTTTAGAATTTTAGACTTTAATACTTTAAAACAATTGAATTATGTAATTTTATAGTACTATTTTAAAATAAATAAAATATTTTTAAATTTCAAAATCTAGAATTTCAGAATTTTATAATCTTTTCTTATTTTAGAGTTTTAGACTTTAATACTTTAAAATACTTGAATTACGTAATTTTAATTTTATAGTACTATTTTAAAATAAACAAAATATTTTTAAATTTCGGTATTTTAGAATCTTTGCTAGAAACTTATTTTAGAATTTTAGGCTTTAAGACTTTAAATATAACATTTGAATTATGTAATTTTATAATTCTATTTTAAAATAAATAAAATATTTCTAAATTTCAGAATCTAGAATTTTAGAATTTTTGCTTGAAACTTATTTTAGAAATTTAGACTTTAATACTTTATAACATTTGAATTAGTAATTTCACAGTTATATTTTAAAATAAACAAAATATTTCTAAATTTCAAAATCTAGAATTTCAGAATTTTAGAATCTTTCCATGAAACTTATTTTAGAATTTTAGACTTTAATACTTTATAACATTTGAATTATGTAATTTTATGGTTCTATTTTAAAATAAACAAAATATTACTAAACTTCAGAATCTAAAACTTCTAAAACTTTAGAATTTTAGAATCTTTGCTTGAAACTTATTTTAGAATTTTAGATTTTGAACAGCGTAATTTTATAGTTTTACTTTAAAATTAACAAAATATTTCTAAATTTCAGAATCTAAAACTTCAGAATTTTAGAAACTTTGCTTTAAACTTATTTTAGAATTTTAGGCTTTAATACTTAATAATATTTGAATTATACAATTTTATAGTTCTATTTTAAAATAAATAAAATATTACTAAATTTCAGAATCTAGAATTCCCGAGTTTTAGAATCATAGTTTAAAACTTATTTTAGAATTTTATATTTTACTTTACGACATTTTAATGATGTAATTTTATTGTTTTATTTGAAAATAAATAAATTATTTCTAAATTTTAGAATCTAGAATTTCAGAATTTTAAAATCTTTGCATGAAACATATTATAGATTTTTAGACTTTAATACTTATAACATTTGAATTATGTAATTTTATAGTTCTATTTTAAAATAAACAAAATATTTCTAAATTTCAGAATCTAGAATTTCAAAATTTTAGAAACTTTGCTTCAAACTTATTTTAGAATTTTAGGCTTTAATACTTTATAATATTTAAATTATGTAAATTTCAGAATCTAGAATTTCAAAATTTTAGAATCTTTTCTTCAAACTTTAGGCTTTAATGTTGTATAAGATTTAAATTATGTAATTTTATAGTTCTGTTTTAAAATAAACAATTTATTTCAAAATTTCAATTTTAACTCTTTTAATTCTTTGGAATTCTTTATTATAGATTTATGTTTTAAAAAAAGAAGTATTATTATATTATAATTATAATTATTTGTAAAATTAAAACTTTGAAATTTTGTAATTTCAGTATTCTGAAATATTGAATTTTGGAATTTTATAAATCTCTTAATGTTGGAACTTTTAGTGCCTTTGAAGTTCTACATATTACAAATCAAAATAAAATGATAACAGAATTGATGGAACCCGGAAGTGAAGATCTCCCTCCTTCCGGGTCCGATGACGTTCGGAAACGTCGAAAGCGAATGTCCAAACAAAAGTTGCAGTTTTTGATGCGTCGCCCCTTTTCGGCTCATAACCGATTCGATCGCTTCCGGTCCGTCCGGGTGATTAGTCCGCCGATCATTTGTGAAAATTGTCATAAATCACGCTATGCCGTTTATTATAAATCGACTGGGCGTATGTTCAAAAAGTAATTCACGATCTCCGCACGCAACCGGAATAATAAATATATGACATGGCGTACATATTTTATATATTTGTATGGGAAAAACGAAATTTATAAATGTGACAGAAAAATGTATTCCACTAACGGAATACGCGATCGTTCATTTAAATATTAACGGTGCTCCATGATAATAAAATCGCCTATAAAAATGCCAATAAAACAGATTTTTATAGAAATCGTATATAATTCAGGATGTTTGGATTACGTTCATGGCTTTTATGGATATTTTAATTTTATGAAACGCATTAAAACCCGATATTCGATATGTCTCACTGTTGCACTTTGCATGTTTCACAAAATTGAATTACATTCTTCGACGCCGCGCCATCTTCACTCCCAAATCGACTGTAAACTTGGCAGGAATTCCCATTAACGAAAAACGTTATCACTTTATTACTCCTCAATATTTCAGCCAAAGCGCAAATCCCGAAAAAGTCTGACAACTTTTATCACGCACGTACATACGTAAATTGGGGGTGAGGCGGGGAGGCTGATAAAGCCCGTAACAAAAGGGGTGTGTGGGAAAACCGGCGTGAAATATCACACATTAAAACCGTTGTTTATCTGCTAGCATATTATACTTGTCGACATGAGTAATAACAATCATAATTCCCGGCACGCGTCGCCGGGGATTCCCCCGGTTATCGTCGCCAGATAACAACGGGCGTCGCGACGTACCGCGTGAGTTACGCATATCCGGGGATTATAATATCGTGTTCGTTGGCACATTAACATTCCGCAAATTCTTCTTTATGTGTTTAGCCTTTTTTTTGAGCTTTTAAAGTAGACTTTTTAATAATTTTCATGTGTAACGAGCCGCACTATCGCTCATATATAGAGAAACAATTAAACAATTAAGTTTATGTTTATTAAGTGTCCCTCCCTTTATATACAGATATCTTTATTTACATAATTTTTATATAACTTTTTGTTTCGAGCTGCGTCCGACATCGTTCCTTAAAAATGTCTATAGATGTCCATTTATCGTTACAAATTAAACAACAAACTGTAAAAAAGTTCTGGAACGACGACTGAAAGAAGCTGATTTCTATGGTAGAAAATCAACAAAGAAGCCCTTCATTTCTGCAAAAAATATAGCAGGAAAACAAATTTGAAAAATACAAAAGAGATTTGATTTAAAAATTTAAATAATATATAATTTCTTCTTTTCTAAACCAGAATTCTGAAATTTATTCTAGGATAAAATACCAAAAATTTTTGAATTTTCAACGATTCAAAAGAAGATTTAATTAAAATAAATAATTTATAATAATTTCTTATTAATAAGATGAAGATTTGATTTAAAAATATAAATAGAATATAATAATTTATTCTTTCTAAAACATAGTGGAATTTGAAAAATGTAAAAAATTCTGACATAAAATGAAGTATTAAAAGTCGAAAATCAGCAGAAATTTTGAAGATTCAAAAGAATATTTGATTCAAAAAAATAAATAGCATATAATAATTTATCATCTTCTAACACAAAATTCTGGAATTTGAAAAATTCAAAATTCTAGAATAATGTACTAATAGTCGATAATTTTTAAAATTTCAACGATTCAAAAGAAGATTTGTATTCAAAAATAAATAATTTATAAATAATTTATTCTTTTCTAAAACGAAATTTTGGAATCCACAAATCAAAAGAATATTGTTGTTCTTTTGTAAAACAGAATTCTGGAATTTGAAATATCTAAAATTATATATAATAATATAACATAATCTATAATAAAGTACAAAAAGTCTAAAATACAAAAATTTCAAAGATCAAAAGAAGATTTCATTTACAAAAATAAATAATATATAATAATTAATTCTTATCTAAAACAGAATTATTAAATTTGAAAAATACAAATATCTATATTGAAGTACAAAAAGTCCAAAATTCAGTAATTCCAAAGATTCAAAAGATTTGATTTAAAAAAATAAATATTATATAATAATTTAGTCTTTTCTAAAACAAAATTCTAGAATAAAGTGCTAAAAGTCGAAAATTTCTAAAATTTCAATGATTCAAAAAATATTTGTATTAAAAAAATAAAGATATATAAGAATAATATATAATAATTTATTCTTTTCTAAAACAAAATTCTAGAATAAAGTGCTAAAAGTCGAAAATTTCTAAAATTTCATCGATTCAAAAAAGATTTGTATTAAAAAAATAAAGATATAATAATTTATTCTTTTTTAAAACACAATTCTGGAATATAAAAAATCTAAAATAAAATACTAAAAGTTGAAATTTTCTGAAATTTTAAGACAGGATTCTGGAAAAAGTTTAAAAATCAGAAATTCCAAATATTCAAAGGAAGATTTGATTAAAAAACAATAATAATAAATAATATATAATAATTAATTCTTTCCTAAAACAAAATTGTGGAATTTGAAAAATTCAAAATTATAGAATAAAGTACTAAAAGTTGATAATTTTTAAAATTTCAACGATTTAAAAGAAAATTTGTATTAATAAAATAAATAACATATAATAATTTATTCATTTCTAAAACAAAATTGTGAAATTTGAAAAATCCAAAATTCTATAATAAAGTACAAAAAGTCTAAAAATCATAAATTCCAAATATTCAAAGGAAGTTTTGGTTAAAAATTAATAATAAATAATATAAAATAATTTATTCTTTTCTGAAACGGATTTATGGAATTTGAAAAATCTAAAATTCTAAAATAAGGTACTAAAAGTCGAAAATTTCTGAAATTTTTAAGATTAAAAGAATATATAGCATATAATAATTTATTCTTTTCTAAACCAGAATTCTGAAATTTGAAATATCCAAAATCCTATAATAAAGTACTAAATTTCTAAAAATGAGATATTCCAAAGATTTGATTAAATAAAAAATAAATGTCACTGAATAATTTATTCTAGGATAAAATACTAGAAGTCTAAAATTCACTAATCCTGAAGATTTAAACAAGATATTGATTTTAAAAACTAAATAATATATAATATAATATTTTTTTCTTTTCTAAATTTTAAAAAATGAAATACGTAAAATTCTATAAAAAGTATAAAATTCTAAAATTCCGAAGATTCAAAAAAGTTCATAATCTTTGAGATATCTCATCTTTATTTCAAAATAGAATTATAACATGGTAATTTTTCTAAAATAAGAAATAAAATTCGTAAGTACTAAAGTTTTAAAAAGATATTTTATATAAAGAATATAAGAGTACTAGAATTATGAACAAAATTTTAGAAAAATAATATTTATAGTAATTTTTTCTGTGGAAATAGAAGTAGGAGAATTCTAAAATTTTGAAATTTCAATAGTAGAAAGATTCGAATGTCCAAAATTCTAAATTAATAAAAGAACTTGTATATTAAAATATTTTAGTGCCAAGTATTCAAGTTTCCTAAATTATTAAAAAAAGTCTGACTTCTAAATAATTCAGAGTAATTGAAACATTTGAAAAAACGCCTTGTTATTTCAAATAATCCCAAAGAAACTCGTTCTTTGTTAAACCTTCAGCCTTGTTTTGCCCCCAGATTAGGCGTGGTTGGCCGCGCCGCTGAAGATGCACATCGGCCCGTGCATAATCTTCCATCATCGCCTGTCATAATAACACGTGTACCCGCTACGCCTTTTAACACAAAACGCTACACGCCAACCTGCCCCACCAGATAACATCGTTGCACGGGATGCGGCTACCGGTATTGCGTTACACAACCCACACCAATAAAAAATAATTTTAATTCGCAGCCTCGGGGGTACGGCCGCATTAAATTAAAAAATAAAAAAGAGAAATCTGAATAAATACACAATTTAAAAAGGACGTGCAGTTTTTATCCGCAGCGACGATAAATTCCCGGCCGGAAAAACCGGGGGGGAAAAATGTAAAACATTAAAATAATCTTTCGGCCGGCGAAGAAAATCAAGATAAATATGCAGACGAGGCAAACTTTCCGCCCTGTTTTTATTATTAAAACTGTATCCGGACCCCGGTCCGGGGACGTAATGGCTGACGAGATTTTAGTTGCATAAACAAGATGGAAGTTGAGGATAATCGTTGCGGAGATATGCAAAGCGATCCCGTTATTATAATCCTTGACGGGCACACGGGGATGGCTCCGCTATCTTCGCTGCTGATAACTATAATGATTTATATACCCTGTCGCTAATATGTAGTGCAGAAATGTAGCAATTTTAGAATCATAGAATATTACAGAATTTAGAATTATAGAATTATAGAAATTTACGTTTGTATTGATAAGGGTGTACGTTTAAATATGCATATTATTATCAATTATGCAGTATGTTTGATAACAACAATATTTATTTATTAGTGGGTTTAGTTAGGTATTTATCACTTATATATTCTTTATATAAAATCTCTTTTTAAAAAGTATTTTAAAATAAAAATTTTATATCTTATTTTAGAAAAATTGCTATGAATTTTAATTTTTTGTCAACATTACAACTTTATTGAAGTTTATAATTCTATTTTAAAATAAATAAGATATCTCAAAGTACTCTTTTTCTGAGATTAAGATTTTTTTCACAATTTTATATTATTTAGTTTTTTATATAATTTTGGGTTTTTCATTTTTTAAAATTTTGATTTAGAAAAGAAAACAAATATTATTAATATATTATTTAGTTTTTAAAATCAATTTCTTTTTTAAATCTTTAGAATTTCTGAATTTTAGACTATTAATATTTTATTCTAGAATGTAGGATATTTAAATTCTGTATTAGAAAAGAATAAATTATTATTTTTTATTTAATCTAAGCTTCTTTTGAATCTTCGATATATCTTATTTTTAGAAATTTAGTACTTTATTATAGAATTTTGGATTTGTCAAATTTTAAAATTTGTTTTAGAGAAGAATAAATTATTATATGTTATTTAGTTTTTAAAACAAATTTTCTTTTAAATCTTTGGAATTTCTGAATTTTATACTATTTTTAGAGATGAATAAATTATTATATGTTATTTATTTATTTTTTTAATCAAATCTTCTTTTGAATCTTTGGAATAAATTTTAGATTTTTTTTACTTTATTATAGAATTTTTGATTTTTCAAATTCTAGAATTCTGTTTTAGAAAAAATAAATTATTATATGCTATTTATTTTTTTAATCTTCAAAACTTCAGAAATTTTCGACTTTTAGTACTTTATTTTAAAATTTTAGATTTTTCAAATTCCAAAAATTTGTTGGAGAAAAGAATAAATTATTATATGCTATTTATTTTATTTATACAAATTTTCTTTTAGAAATTTTCGACTTTTAGTACTTTACTCTACAATTTTGGAGTTTTCAAATTACAGATTCTGTTTTAGAAAAGAATAAATTATTATAAATTATTTATTGATTTATTTATTTATTTTTAATCGAATCTTCTTTTGAATCGTTGAAATTTTATAAATTTTCGACTTTTAGTACTTTATTCTGACATTTTGGATTTTTCAAATTCCATAATTCTGTTTTAGAGAAGAATAAATTATTATGTTATTTATTTTTTAAGTCAAATATTCTATTGAATCTTCAAAATTTCATAAATGTTCGACTTTTAGTACTTTATTTTAGAATTTTGGATTTTTAAATTCCATAATTCTGTTTTAGAAAATAATAAATTATTATATATTATTTATTTTATTAATACGATTCTTCTTTTGAATCATTGAACTTTTAGAAATTTTCGACTTTTAGACTATATTTTAGAATTTTGGATTTTTCAAATTCCAGATTCTGCTTTAGAAAAGAATAAAATATTATAGGTTATTTATTTATTTATTTTTTAATAAAATCTTTGAATCTTTGGAATTTCTGAATTTTAAACTTTTTGTACTTATAGATTTGTTTGGATTTTTCAAATTCCAGAATTCAGTTAAAAAAATGAGTTATTATACCTTATTAATTTTTTTAATACAAATCTTCTTTTGAATCTTTAAAATTTTAGAAATTTTTGACTTTTAGTACTTTATTCTAGAATTTTTTGTATTTTCCATATTCCAGAATTCTGTTTTTTTTTTAAATCAAATATTGTGAATTTTCAAAATTTTAGAAATTTTCGTCTTTTAGTACTTTATTTTGGATTTTTCAAATTCATTTTTTTAATACAAATGTTCTTTTGAATCGTTGAAATTTTAGAAATATTTGAGTTTTGGTACTTTATTCTAGAATTCTTATTTAGAAAAGAATAAATTATTATATATTATTTATTTATGTAAATCAAATCTTCTTTTGAATCTTTGTAATATCTGTATTTTAGAATTTTTGTACTTTATTAAAGAATTTTGGATTCATTAAATTCCAGAATTCTGTTTTAGAAAAGAATATTATTATATTTTTTAAATCAAATCTTCCTTTGAATCTTTGAATTTTCTGAATTTTATTAATTTATTCTAGAATGTTGGATTTTTCAAATATCAGAATTCTGTTTATATAATAAATTAATATGTCTATATTTTTAAATCAAATCCTGTTTTGAAATTTCAGAAAATTTCAAATTCCAGAATTCTTTTTAGAAAATAAACATTTATTATATATTATTTATAGTTATAAAATCAAATCTTTTTTTTTTTGTATCTTTGGAATTTCTAAATTTTAAAAAATTACTGCTTTATTCTAAAATAAAACTCAAAACTCTATTTTAAAAAAGAAAAATTAATTACACAATATTCAGGTTTTAAAATCTTTGACATTTTGTCTCAGAATTTTATTTGCTAAAAATTATATAATAAAACATTTATTTAAATTAAAAAAAGTCCTCTGAAAACATTATTTCTGCGCCACTGTCGCTTAATCGAAAATTAAAAGCTGTTTTCAAGCCTCCTTAACGACGATATGAATTACGAGCTTAGAAAAATTAAAACACACTTAGCGGCAGCCTCCGAGACGAACAGATGTAAACCAAACGGCAACCGGTTATGAGTTACGGAGTTTAGATTACATTAATCTTAACAGATTATAAAACTCATTAACCATACGTTACATATGGAGTGTTAATATTTCCGAAGAGAGGATACTTAGTGTCTTAATGGATGTTTATTTTCGTACATTGTTTTAACACCCGAAATTTATGGATCACTTTAAATAAGGAAAAAAAAACTGATGAACAAAGGTTTTATATAGAGTTTTTTTTTTGCAACAGTGTAAGTGGGGTAAGTTTTAATTTAAGCCCGACAACTCCATATGCAAATCACGCGTGTCGTTTAGCCGGGAGATCAGTTATTTTATGGCGGCATGCGATGGAAAAGTCGAGAGATATAAGAACCGATGAGTCGGAATAGATGGGGATGATTTGATCGCTCGGCGGGGCGGTACCTGCCTTTTCGGAGCAATAACATAAAACAGAAGCAATTCATTTCTATAGCACGCACTCCCGGGGATCTTATTACTATTCAATGATGCAGCATCTGCCGCATCCACTTCCCGCCCGGTTATGGGCGAGGAAATAAGGGAAGAAAAACTCCATATTGGTACGGTTTTCCCCGCCGCGACGCCGTATCATATCCCTGGCAGGATCATCGCTCCAATCCCGATATGAGCCCAGCCACTAAGAAATATCGCACGGCTTCCGTGCATATACCTACACAGTTTCATTTTGCTCTAACGTTCTACACCAATTTTACGCCACAATGTTCCGCCAGAATTTATTCCTCTCCTAACATATTGCGTCGTTCCGAGATTCCGCCGATTTTATTTTCCTTGCTAAAAAATACATTGTATTTTACTTGGTTTGGATTGAAAAAAATTCGTTCCACGCTAAATTACCCACACAAACGTGAATTATTTAATATAATTTTCTTTCTTGTTTGATAAATTTATGTTGCCTTATACTATACAAGGTGCTTCTAAAATGGACTGTTAAAATTTACTAGCAGATAAAACAATATTTAATGAACAAAATATAAATAAATTTTTTTATAAAACTTTCCCTGGTGTTGCCTCTTCTTTATATAGCCCTGTTTTGTACGTCACTGAATATTTTTAAAACTATTAGGCTTTTTATATTGTTTATACAATTTAGAAATAAAAATTCCTTTAGTTTAATTTTAATTAATACAGACGTTTTTGAGATATTTCAGATTTAATGTTCATATTAATTTTTTTCATCTTAAATAATATTGTCAATATTAATCAAAAGTAACTTTATTCTTCTAAAATGTGCAAAAATATGACAGACTTAATATTTCAAATTCCAGAATTCTGTTTTTGTAAAGAATAAATTATGAATAAATTATTATATATTATTTATATTTTTAAATCAAACCATCTTTTGAATCATAGAAATTTCAAAAATTTTCGATTTTTATTCTAGAATGTTGTTTTTTTTTTAATTTCAGAATTCTGTTTTAGAAAAGAATGAATTATATATATATATATATATATATATATATATATATATATATATATATATATATATATATATATATATATATATTACATATTATATATATTACATATTTTTTAAATCAAATCTTTTTTTGAATCTTTTTATTTTTGAAATATTTCAGATTTAATGCTAACATTAATTTTCTTCAAGCGTCGAAACTGAAAAAAGTAAAAAGTAACTTTATTTTTCTAAAATGTGCAAAAAATATGACAGACTTAATATTTAAAATTCCAGAATTTTGTTTTAGAAAAGAATAAATTATTATATATTATTTATATTTTTAAACCTTCTTTTGAATCATTGAAATTTCAAAAATTTTCGATTTTTATTCTAGAATGTTGTTTGTTTTTAATTCCAGAATTCTGTTTTAGAAAAGACTGAATTATTTTATATTATTTATTTTTTAAATCAAATCTTTTTTTGAATCTTTTTATTTTTGAAATATTTCAGATTTAATGTTAACATTAATTTTCTTCAAACATCGAAACTGAAAAAAGTAATAAGTATTTTTCTAAAATATCTTAAAAACAACTGGGCAATCAATATTAATAAAAAATATTAAAATCTTAATACTTTCTAAAAATATTCAGTGGCGTAGAAATTAAGTGAGTAATATATTATATTATATATATAATTAAGTATTTTTTTTAATGATATCTCTTTTTGTAACTTCATTCTCAGAGCTGAAAAATTTGGAATTCAAGTATAAAGAACACAATTATTATAAATATTATTTTTTTTAATGGAGTGTTCATTTGAAAATTAAGAAATTTTTGTATTTATCTTTGTGCCTTTATTTTTTAATTAATCCTAAAATTTAAAATATTATTTTTTTTTAATTTAAAGTATCGTGTATCTGAAAAAAAAAATATTAGTTCTTAATGAATGTGAGTCACTTGTTTCTAGAATGTTCTTCTGCTAATTAAAATTAATGGAAGGTCATAAATATTATAAAAAAGCGATTTCTCAATTTAGCACAGTTTAATTTAATTCCAAACAGTTATGATTTAAACTGGATGTGTCATTGAAACGTTGAGCAACCATTAATGGTCGATTATATCGAGAAGTCATAGAATGATTAACATTAACCGCATCAGCAGCTCGTTTATTATTAGATATACCTAAATATAATTTTCCTAGTAACCGTATATGTGGATTGATGAAATATTTTTTCCGCGATAAAACTAAACGCATAATGACCGACCATGTCTCTAGTTGGCGATCTTATAATTAACACTGCTTGAAAAATACTAGATGATCATCATAATGCCTTACATATGTATAATTAAAGTAACGTTGCTTTAATGTCTGCACATTCACGAACACTTTGTCGGAAACTTTTATTGCAGTTTCTCAATGGATCGCATTGTTTATTGTTTAAATGGAACACCTGTCTATATGTTTCATATAGTTTATTATAAACACACTTACGCATTGTTGTTCTATGCGATTGCATTAAAAGCGCAGTTAAACACTCTAAATCTATTTGGAGTCGGCACATGATTCGAATTGTGAATAGATGTGAACTGTACAAATGCTCGTTTACCATGAACATATTTTGGATGTCCCATAAAAGTTATTTATAAATCAGAAAATGTTCCGGTTTATGGTTTATGCTCATCTTTAATTCAAACACTTATATGTTTGTTTGTTGGGTTTTAAGTACAAGGCGAAAATTCCATTTAATTTATTAGTCTGTGGGGCTCCAAAAAGTCATTTCTTTCACACAATTTGTCTAATGTACTAATTTAAGATCATTTATAATACAACATAAATTAATTAAATAAGAAACAAAGTTATTATCCATGTTGGTGTCCTAATATTATACATTTATAACATTAGAAAAGCATTCTAGAAACCAGTGACTGTGGTGTAGAGTCAAATTTTATTGAAAAAAAAAGTTATTTCTGATAAAGATAAGATAAATTATTAATTAGTAGTGTTAAAATTAAAAAAAGGGTATAAAGATAAGTATAGAAATTTAACACAAGTAAAATTAACTATTAAATGAATTTCTAAGAATCTGGATTCAGTATCTAAAACTAAAACATTTTATTATTTTATTTTAAGCAATAGTCTTTTTGTCCTAATTTTATACATTTATAATATTAGAAAAGCATTTTAGAAATAAGTGACTCTACATCAGGGACTCAAATTTTAAGAAAAGTAAAAGTTTTAGTTCTGATACAGAAATTTTATATCAAAAAATGTGTATTCTAATTTGTAGTTTTAATTTATCAACTGAATATTCAAAAAAAAAAAATAATAAAAATGGCATAAAGATAAATATAGAAATTTAATACAAAAAAAATTAAATATTAAATGAATTTCTAAGAATCTGGATTCAGTATTTAAAATTAAAACATTTTATTATTTTATTTTAAGCAGTAGTCTCATTGTCTCAATTTTATACATTCATAATATCAGAAAAGAAATTTTAGAAGCAAGTGACTCTTCATCAGTGACTCAAATTTTAATAAAAGCAAAAGTTTTATTTTTGAGACAGCAATTTTATGTTAAAAAAATATATATTCTAATTTGTAGTGTAAATTTAACAGCTGAATATTCAAAAGAAACTTGAAAAAGGCACAAAGATAGAAATTTAATACAAGAAAAATTAAATATTAAATGAATTTCTAAGAATCTGTCTTTAAAACGAAAACGTTGTATTATTTTCTTAGTTCACTTACTTTCTGATTCAATAATACACAGCCATAAAGATATTTTTCAATATAATCCTTTGAAGAGACACTTCTTAATCTTTCATTTTTGATAAGTGTCAATCAAGGAACAGCTCTTAAATTATACATTTCTCTTTATCAAAAGTGAAACCACAATGTTTTTAATTTGCTTTATATATATATATATATATATATATATATATATATATATATATATATATATATAATTAGTTGATGACAAGTTCTTAGTTCAGTTACAAATTGATTCAATAATACACAGCTATAAAAATATCTTTTAATATATTCCTTTTAAGCGACACTTTTTAATCTTTTTCTTTTGGTAAATGACAATCAAGGAACAGTTCTTATATTTTTATATTTCTGTTTATCGAAAGTGAAGCCACAACGTTTTTAATTTGCTTTGTATATATAATTAGTTGACGAAAAGTTCTTGATTCAGTGACATTCTGATTCAATAGTACTTAGTCACAAAGATATCTTTCAATATACTCCTTTTAATAGACACTTCTTAATCTTTCTCTTTTGATAAATGTGCAGTAGCCTTTTTATCCTAATTTTATACATTTATAATATTAAAAAATCATTCTAGAAACAAGTGACTCTTTATCGATAACTCAATTTTTTTTTTAATATAAGTGTAAAAATTTAAAACAAGAAAACTTAAATAATAAATGAATTTCAAAGAAACTGGATTCGATATTTAAAACTACAACGTTGCATTAGTTTATTGTATTCATAATTTATTAATATTAGAAAAACATTTTATAAACAAGTGACTCTTCATCACTCACAACTCACATTTTATTAAGAATAAAATATTTATATTACAGTACAGTAACAGTTTTATATTAAAAAAATAATATTCTTACTTTTAGTGTTAATTTAATTCATAAGAAATATAAAATGGACACAAGAGTAAAATTAAAAATTTGAAACAATAAAAAATAAATTATATTATAAGAAGTACATTTTATTTTAATTTTTAAAAGATATTGACAAAAAATTATAAGGCAATTCTAAATATTAATTTTATAAAATAAAATAAATAATGTGTAGATTATTCAATAAAATAAATTTATTTTATATATATTTTAATTTTCATCCAACATTTTACATCAGAACAAAAAGAATATAAAATACACTGCAGCAACAATATTACTTCAATCCAAAGAAGAAACTTAAACCTACAAATTAAAAGAGCAACCTAGATTGAACATTGTAAACTTGCAAAGGGTTCCTTAGTTTTTTATTAACCAAATTAGTCGATAAAATAGGGGGCGGAATGCGAAGTAATTTTGAAATAATACAGAGTCACTGTTGTTTAATTTTTCATTTGGGCCGTGGAGTTTCATTACCCGAGAACTATTGCGGGCAGATTAGTTAAAATTCAGGCGACGGCGCATGTAAAATTTACATTTGCTTGTTATTAGCCATAACCCAGAGTGTAGTTACCGGAAAATTAGCATATTAGACGATGAACCAAAGATGCTGCGAGGACCGGCTGCGGGTGGTGGGCCGACAGATTCGGGAATCCGGGCCGGCCTCGTCGGGGGTTCAGGTGTCGTGTTCGCCGCGGACGGCGGGGGAGGCACGCGGCGGCGGCGGCGGCTATCGTACCCCACGTTGTCAGTGGGATTCGCACCAATCGGCGACGCGCACCCGGCCCGAATTCGCATCACGTATCGGTCCGTACGATATTACATTCGGGAAGGAAAAATTAACATCACTCGTTTTATGACTGTTTAAAATTCAGCCGGGACGACCTGTCGATTCCCGTTCCGTCCGCCCCCCGATAAATGCGGGAAGGTGGTGACGAACGGAATTAGCAGGTCTCATTCACTGCTGACGCGGCCGCTGCCCAAAAACCAACGACAAAAAGAAAGGGAAAAAATGGAACCGGGATGGAACGGTGTCGTGTTCAAATCATTTCCGAAGGAATTGCATCAACCGTAATCGTTCCTAACAGTAAAACACAATGTGTTTTATTTTCGTTCTGGGCAATCGAGATTAAATTAAATAGGAATTATCACGCACTGTTTGCTATGCAAATCTTTTTATTGTTGCAAAATGGCTCGTGAGAAATGGGTGTATGAATTGTGGGCGTCCGTTCGCCTCAATATAAACGCAATAATTCTCCTCCAATAAGACGGTATCTATCGCGGAAGGAAGCTGTCAATCATTGAACGAGGAGTCGTGCTATGAACAATTTCGTTGCAATATCGTGCCGGCCAATCTCCTTCTCCATTCCACCGTGATTATCCGTGTTGTGTCGGACCCGGTCCCGCGCTCCACTGACAAACTAATTGGGCACAGACCCTTTCGAACCGTTTTTTGATTTTTCTAGCGGAAGACCATAATTTGAGCGGCACCGTGTAATATTTGCTTCACATTGAAACGTTAATGCGCGGTCTCGCGGAACGGAACGGTTTCGTCTTCGCACAACCGCACCGACCCAAACGATCTGGCACGAAACTCTGCTTATTTTCATTGCTGGCTTTCATAAAACCTCTGCCCCCTGCAATTAGTGGATGCTACGTTGGTACTTCAATTACGATCTGATTGAATAATGCACTACCACAGAGATATCCTTCAATCAAACTCTTTTTAAAGTTTAAAGGTTTAAAGTACACTTCTTTCTCTTTGGGCGGATGTCAGTCAAGGAACAGTTCTGAAACAACAACGTTTTTAATTTTCTTGGATATTTACGTATAGTTCTGATTCTGCAACCACAAAAATATCCTTCATTACAGTCATTTTTAAGAGATACTTCTTACAATTATAAGGAATAGTTCTTAAATATCACATTTCTCTTTATTGAAAGTGAAGTCACAACGTTTTTATTTAGCTTCTGAATACACAATTAGTTGATGCAAAGTTCTTATTTTAACTATAATCTGTTTGAATATTATATGACTCCTGAGATATCCCTCAATACAACTCTTTTAAGAGACACTTCTTACTCTTGCTCTTTTGGTAAATATTAGTCAAGGAACAGTTCTTAAATTTTACATTTCTCTTTATTAAAAGTGAAGCCACAATGTTTTTAATTATCTTGGGAATGCACCATTAGTTGATGTAAAGTTCTTATTTTAACTATAATCTGATTTAATATTACATGACTCCTGAGATATCCCTCAGTACAACTCTTTTAAGGGACACTTCTTACTCTTGCTCTTTTGGTAAATGTCAATCAAGGAACAGTTCTTAAATATTACATTTCTCTTTATTGAAAATGAAGCCACAAGGTCTTTAATTAACTTGGGAATACACAAATAGTTGATCCAAAGTTCTTATTATATATATAATCTGATTAAATATTACATGACTCCTGAGATATCCCTCAATACAACTCTTTTAAGAGACACTTCTTACTCTTGCTCTTTTAGTAAATGTCAGTCAAGGAACAGGTCTTAAATATTACATTTCTTTTTATTGAAAGTGAAGCCACAACGTTTTTAATTAGATTGAGAATACACAATTAGTTGATGCTAAGTTCTTATTTTAACTATAATCTGATTCAATATTACTTGACTCCTGAGATAACCCTCAATACAACTCTTTTAAGAGACACTTCTTACTCTTGCTCTTTTAGTAAATGTCAGTCAAGGAACAGGTCTTAAATATTACATTTCTCTTTATTGAAAGTGAAGCCATAACGTTTTTAATTAGCTTGGAAATACACAATTAGTTGATGCAAAGTTTTTATTTTAGCTATAATCTGATTCAATATTACATGACTTCTGTGATATCCCTCATTACAACTCTTTTAAAAGACACTTCTTACTCTTGTTCTTTGGGCAAAAGTCAGTCAAGGAACAGTTCTTAAATATTATATTTCTCTTTATCGAAAGTGAAGTCACAACCTTTTTAATTAGCTTTTGAATACACAATTAGTTGATGCAAAGTTCTTATTTTAACTCTAATCTGATTCAATATTACACGACTCTTGAGATATCCCCCAATAAAACTCTTTTAAAAGACACTTCTTACTCTTACTCTTTTGGCAAATGTCAGTCAAAAACAGTTCTTAAATATTACATTTCTCTTTATTGAAAGTGAAGCCACAACGTTTTTAATTAGATTGGGAATACACAATTAGTTGATGCAAAGATTTTATTTTAATTATAATCTGATTCATTATTACATGACTCCTGAGATATCTCTCAATACATTTCTTTTAAGAGACACTTCTTACTCTTGCTCTTTTGGTAAATGTCAATCAAGGAACAGTTCTTAAATATTACATTTCTCTTTATTGAAAATGAAGCCACAAGGTCTTTAATTAACTTGGGAATACACAAATAGTTGATCCAAAGTTCTTATTATATATATAATCTGATTAAATATTACATGACTCCTGAGATATCCCTCAATACAACTCTTTTAAGAGACACTTCTTACTCTTGCTCTTTTAGTAAATGTCAGTCAAGGAACAGGTCTTAAATATTACATTTCTTTTTATTGAAAGTGAAGCCACAACGTTTTTAATTAGATTGAGAATACACAATTAGTTGATGCTAAGTTCTTATTTTAACTATAATCTGATTCAATATTACTTGACTCCTGAGATAACCCTCAATACAACTCTTTTAAGAGACACTTCTTACTCTTGCTCTTTTAGTAAATGTCAGTCAAAGAACAGGTCTTAAATATTACATTTCTCTTTATTGAAAGTGAAGCCATAACGTTTTTAATTAGCTTGGAAATACACAATTAGTTGATGCAAAGTTTTTATTTTAGCTATAATCTGATTCAATATTACATGACTTCTGTGATATCCCTCCTTACAACTCTTTTAAAAGACACTTCTTACTCTTGTTCTTTGGGCAAAAGTCAGTCAAGGAACAGTTCTTAAATATTATATTTCTCTTTATCGAAAGTGAAGTCACAACCTTTTTAATTAGCTTTTGAATACACAATTAGTTGATGCAAAGTTCTTATTTTAACTCTAATCTGATTCAATATTACACGACTCTTGAGATATCCCCCAATAAAACTCTTTTAAAAGACACTTCTTACTCTTACTCTTTTGGCAAATCTCAGTCAAAAAACAGTTCTTAAATATTACATTTCTCTTTATTGAAAGTGAAGCCACAACGTTTTTAATTAGATTGGGAATACACAATTAGTTGATGCAAAGTTTTTATTTTAGCTATAATCTGATTCAATATTACATGACTTCTGTGATATCCCTCATTACAACTCTTTTAAGAGACATTTCTTACTCTTGCTCTTTTGGTAAATGTCAGTCAAGGAACAGGTCTTAAATATTACATTTCTCTTTATTGAAAGTGAAGCCATAACGTTTTTAATTAGCTTGGAAATACACAATTAGTTGATGCAAAGTTCTTATTTTGGCTATACTCTGATTCATTATTCATTGACTCCTGAGATATCCCTCAATACAACTCTTTTAAAAGACACTTCTTACTCTTGCTCTTTTGGTAAATGTCAGTCAAGGAACAGTTCTTAAATATTACATTTCTCTTTATTGAAAGTGAAGCCACAACGTTTTTAATTAGCTTGAGAGTACACAATTAGTTGACTATAATCTGATTCAATATTACACTACCTCAGAAATATTCTTTAATACAAATCTCTTAAGAGACACATCTTACTCTTTCTCTTATGGTAATTGTCAGTGAAGGAACAATTCCTCAATTTTACATTTCCCTCCATCGAAAGTGAAACGACAATGTTTTAATTCGCGTAGGCGTGGCCCGGAATCCCAAATAAATTTTCACCATCCGGAGATTTTAATAAGTCCCCGCAGCGCAAAAAAATATCGCCGCCCCTCGGCGACGAAAACCGAGCGGACCAAGCGATGCGTAAGGTGGCGCAAACCTATTACACAACTTTAATGAGGACCGCCGCTAATCTTACCTCAGCCCCGGTCCCCCTTTCCCGTTGGGGGGTGCCAGTCTTTATGAGCATCGAGGCCTCTACCCCAGTGCCAGCAAATCTCGCAACTTGGACCGTCGATCTTGCTAATTAAAACATATGTAATACCGGGTGTGGATGCGCAAAACAACCACCTTCCCTTACAGGAGGTTACGTGACAGGAGGAAAACTCATTTTGGCCGTGCGGACGTATCAAACGTGGACGTGGAAACGTTCGAATTTTTAGTCAATGTTTGTTGTGATGCCGGAATTCATCAATTCAAAGTATTTTCCCCTCCCGATGATGCATTCTTTTATGCACAGATACGCCAGTCCTGCTGTATTTGCCGTCCAAAACAAATCGTTGAAAAACCAGCGCGTCGTATTGTTTTCATTATTTTCTGCTAAATAAATTCCGAAATCGGGATAACATAGTGCGATCGGTTCGCTTCCAGTTTTTCAAAATATTTAAATCCAACGACTGTCATGAATATTCTATTTTTCCGCTCGTGGATGACTGCATCGTATTTTTAAAATGTTTTCCAAAACAAACAATATCGTCGAGTGACTGATACTGATGCATAGGAAGGCCCGATGCATTTTACACGGTCCAGTGTAGCTTTTAAGTTAATTTGGAAACGAATAACTCTCGCACCATTATTTTCGATTCGAAATATTTTCATGTAAACCGAACACTCAAATGTAATAAATGTGATGTAAATTAATGAATTGTAGTGATAACATCAATCTCTTCTATAGGGTTCCGCACACCTTATTTTATTTAATAGACTATACATTTTTATAAACTTTAATTACTTGAAATTACATTTTTTAATTGATATGAAGATATTATTATTATATTAATATTTACCCAATTAAATAACATAATACTTAAGAAAAGTAAAGGAAAAGACTAAAATAACTTCAACCTCTTCCATAGGGTTAAAATATCCATTATAGATATATCATTTTTACGTAAAGCATAAGATTTCCAAAAATGTTTCAAATGTTTCTTATTCAAAAAAGTATATATAATTATGCTTTATAAAAATGTGTAGTCTATTAAGAGAAACAGAGTTCACACAAGTGGACTGTCCAGCATTGTTCTTCTAAACATCCTGTTATTTAATTAAAACTAAATATTTAATATAATAAACTTTTATTAGAATTAAAATTCTTAAAAAATGAGATTTCAAGTAATTTTTGATTGTACCAATAAAATTTATGGTACAAATACCTTAAACTAACACTTAAGTATTTACCATTTTTCTAATAAGCTTCCAAACACATTTTCTTTTCAAAAAATATCTTTTATATATTATATTTTATAAAAATGTGTAGACTATTAAAGGGAAACATAGATTAATAGTGGATATTGGAACCCTAGGGAAGAAATAAATGTCATTTTTGCTTTTTCCAATGTTCTTCTGAACATTCTGTTGTTAATTAAGAATAAATATTAATATAATAATCATTTATTAGAATTAAGATTCTTAAAATATGTGATTTTAAGTAATTTTTTTGAACCAAGAGAATTTATGGGATAAAAATCATGAACTATCTCTTAAGTGTTGTCAATTTTTCTAATAAGCTTTCAAACACATTTTCTTTTCAAAAAATATTTATAGTTTATAGTTTTTTTTATAAAAATGTGTAGACTATTAAAGAGAATCAGAGATGAATAGTGAATATTGGAACCCTGTGGAAGATATGCATATTATTTTTGTCCCATTTCCGTTGTTCTTCTGGACATTATGTTGTTTAATTAAGACTAAATATTAATATAATAATCATTTATTAGAATTAAGACTCTTAAAAAATTTGGGGTCAAGTAATTTTTGCTTGAATCAATAAAATTTGTAGGATAAATATCATGAAGTAACTCTTAAGCATTTCCGACTTTTCTAATAAAGTTCCAAATACATTTTTTTTCAAAAAATATCTTTAAATATATTTTATAAAAATGTGTCGACTATTAAAAGGAAACATAGATGAATAGTGGATATTGGAACCCTGTGGAAGAGATACACTTTTGACTTTTTTCCATTGTTCTTCTCAACATTCTGTTGTTTAATTAAGAATAAATGTTAATATAATAATCATTTATTAGAATTAGGATACTTAAAATGTCATTTGAAGTATTTTTTGCTTGAACCAATAAAATTTATGGGATAAATATTATAGACTAACTCTTAAGTATTGTTAACTTTTCTAATAAGCTTTCAAACACATTTTCTTTTCAAAAAATATCTATAGTTATATTTTTATAAAAATGTGTAGACTATTACAGAGAAACATAGATGAGTAGTGGATATATTATTTTTGACTTCTTTCCATTGTTCTTGTGAACATTCTATTGTTTAATTAAGACTAAATATTAATATAATAATCATTCATTAAAATTAAAATTCTTTGAAAAGGTGATTTCAAATAATTTTTGCTTAAACTAATAAAATTTATGGCATTAATATCATAAACTAACTTTAAATATTGAAAACTTTTCTAATAAGGTTCCAAACACATTTTGTTTTCAAAAAATATTTATAATTATGTTTTATGAAAATGTAAAGATAAACATAGATGAATAGTGGATATTGGAACCCTGTGAAAGACATACATACTATTTTGTCTTCTTTTCAGTTTTTTTCTGAATATTCTGCTGTTTAATTAGGGCTAATTACTAATATAATAAATATTTATTAGAATTAAGATTCTTAAAAAATGTTATATCAAGTAACTTTTGCTTGAAACAATCAAATTTAAGGGATAAATATCAGGTAGTTACGACTCTTCCAATTAGCTTTCAAACTCATTTTCTCAATAACTATAATTATGATATGAAAGTGAATATTTGAACCTTAGAAGAAACTTGTGTCATATTTAACATTATTCTAATTTTCAAAACTCTCTAAGATTATTTATTAATCCAGTGTGTAACAGGGGAGTTACGGGAATGCAATTGAAGATGCATGAAAGCATTTAGAGTGCTTATTTTAAATTGATGCGAGTGTTTGGTTACCAATAACTTGAGGATAAAAAATTGCAAAGTTTAATGCCATTATATTTCTTATCCAGGACAATTTAATCTTCCCTTCTCTCAAACGGAAAGGTTTGGGTTGGGAGCGGGCTGACTGGTAAAATATATAAATTCATGGCAGGCGTTAGGAAATTTATTTAGCAGAAAGTAATGAAAACAATAAAATGTGTAGTTTTGTGTAATTTATTGGTATTGAAAACGGGGAATCAGAATCGGGAATAATAAAGAATGCAGAATGCAGATCAGATGTGGAATGAAAAGCGATAGTCCAGATTATTGATGGTGGGCATTCATTACGTGCGCGCCACGTTTGGTTTCTTAAATGGGGAACTTTTCCCTCGGTACGTATATTTATAAGTCTCCTCCCCCGTTTCGCAGAGAAAAACGAAAAGAAAGAAATAGGTGATGTCAAGACTTATGGGATGTTCGATAAGATTCATTTTGGGCCCATTCTCGCCCAACTTAAACGGCTGAAGAGGTGTTTTTATAACCGGTCCACTACGACTCGCCCGGATTTATTACTCCAGATGAAGTGAAATAAAGCACTTCGCAACTTCGGGCGTTCGCACTGCCCCCCCTTACGCTCTCGCGGCCGTCGCGGCGTTCGCCCACCCACCCCTGGCACGCAATTAACCGAAAAAACTTCCATAATACGCCAACAATCATTATGGATTGACTGACTATCCGAACTGGTCGTCATTCGAGGTTTATTTAAAAGGCAAACACGCCGTGAATCCCGCACGGGGGCTGATACAACGGACCGGATAGGTAATATGGTTAGATAATTCGGAATATGTAATCTGCATATAGAACGCGAAAGCAATACCATGAGGGATTGCTCAAGCGCGCACCAGCTATGCTAACTAACAGAATATTAACCGGTGAATAAATTAACAATTCAATTTAATGGATACGCAGAGTTTCGCCAGAAGATTCAGTTTTGTGTAACGTTAACGATGTGGGGGAGCCCAATTCGCACATTCCAACGTTTTATTGTCTGCCAAACATTATTTTATAGGCTGAACAAAATTAAATCTACAACAGTAAAACATTATTTAATGTGCGCAAATGTGCGATTATGTTTTTGTTGGATGAGAACATTTTATTTCCTCCAAGTTGGTTGATGGATTATAAAAAATGAGTTTTTAACTGATTCTTCTTAAACTCAAAAATTGTGTTTTTTGAGAACAAAGAATTTTGTGAAACTAATTTTTGTTACCTTAGTTTATTATTTTGTGAAAATGTATAGTCTATTAGGAGAAGGAGAGATGAATGGTGGATATTGGTACCTTACGAAAGAGATTTTTCTTAAATTAATAACATATTTTGGACAAATACACATTTTCATAAAGTATATTTTTATAGATATTATAAATTTTAAAAAGAAAATGTGTTTAGAAACTTATTAAAAATGTCGTAAATACTTAAGAATTGGTTATTGATATTTAACCCATAAATTTTGTTAGTCCAAGTAAAAATTACTTGAAATCACATTTTTTAAAAATCTCATTTCTAATAAATGATTATTATGTTATATTAATATTTAGTCTCAATTCAACAACTGGACCTTCAAAAAACAATAGAAAGAAGACAAAAATAAGATGTATATCTTCCACAGGATTCCAATATCCATTATTCATCTCTGTTTCTCTTTAATAGTCTACACAATTTTATAAAATGTAATTAAAGATATTTTTTGAAAAAGAAATATATTTGAAAATTTATTAGAAAAGTCGGAAATACTTAATCTTAATTAAACAACATAATGTCCAGAAGAACAATGGAAAGGGAACAAAAATAATATGCATATCTTCCACAAGGTTCCAATATTCACTATTCATCTCTGATTCTCTTTAATAGTCTATATATTTTCAAAAAACATAATTATAAGTATTTTTTGAAAAGAAAATATGAATGGAAGGTTATTAAAAAAGTCGTGAATACTGAAGAGTTAGCTCATGATATTTATCCCATAAATTTTATTGATTCAAGTAAAAATTACCTGAAATCACAGTTTTAAAGAATCTTAATTCTAATAAATGTTTATTATATTAACATTTAGTCTTAATTAAACAACAGAATGTTCAAAAGAACAATGGAAAGGAGATAAAAATAACATGTATCTCTTCCACAGGGTTCCAATGTCCACTATTCATCTTTGTTTCTCTTTAATAGTCTACACATTTTTATAAAATATAATTATAAATATTTTTTGAAAAGAAAAAGTGTTTGGAAGCTTATTAGAAAAGTAATAAATACTTAAGAGTTAGTTCATGGTATATGTCTCATAAATTTCATTGGTTCAAGCAAGAATTACTTGAAATCACTTTTTTAAGAGTCTTATTTCTAATGATTGATTATGATATTAATATTTATTCTTAATTAAGCAACAGAATGTTCAAAAGAACAATGGAAAGGAGATAAAAATAACATGTTTCTCTTCCACAGGGTTCCAATATCTACAATTCACCTCTGTTTCTCTTTAATAGTTTACACATTTTTATAAAATATAATTATAAATATTTTTTGAAAAGAAAAAGTGTTTGGAAGCTTATTAGAAAAGTAATAAATACTTAAGAGTTAGTTCATGGTATATGTCTCATAAATTTCATTGGTTCAAGCAAGAATTACTTGAAATCACTTTTTTAAGAGTCTTATTTCTAATGATTGATTATGATATTAATATTTATTCTTAATTAAGCAACAGAATGTTCAAAAGAACAATGGAAAGGAGATAAAAATAACATGTTTCTCTTCCACAGGGTTCCAATATCTACTATTCACCTCTGTTTCTCTTTAATAGTCTACACATTTTTATAAAATATAATTATAAATATTTTTTGAAAGTATTTGGAAGCTTACTATAAAAGTAGTAAATACTTAAGAGTTAGTTCATAGTATATGTCCCATAAATCTCATTGGTTCAAACAAGAATTACTTGAAATCACTTTTTTTTAAGAGTCTTATTTCTAATGAATGATTATTATATTAATATTTAGTGTTAATTAAGCAACAGAATGTTCAGAAAAACAATGGAAAGGTGATGAAAATAACATGTACCTCTTCCACAGGATTCCAATGTGCACTATTCATCTCTGTTTCTATTTAATAGTCTACACATTTTTATAAAATATAATTATAAATATTTTTTGAAAAAAAAAGTGTTTGGAAGCTTATTAGAAAAGTAGTAAATACTTAAGAGTTAGTTCATGGTATATGTCCCATAAATTTTATTGCTTCAAGCAAGAATTACTTGAAATCATTTTTTTAAGAGTCTTATTTCTAATGAGTGATTATTATATTGATATTTAGTGTTAATTAAGCAACAGAATGTTCAGAAGAACAATCGAAAGGAGATAAAAAAAGATGTATCTCTTCCACATGGTTCCAATATCCACTATTTATATCTGTTTCTCTTTAATAGTTTACACATTTTTATAAAATATAATCATAGAGATTTTTTGAAAACAATGTTCAGAAAAACAATGGAAACAAACCAAAAATAACATGTATCTCTTTCACTGGGTTTCAATATCCACTATTCATCTCTGTTTCTCTGTAATAATCCACACATTTTCATAAAAAAAAAACTATTTATATAAAACATAAACTAAACTAAACTATTATTATTGTTACTAAACGTTCACATCAATTTGAAATAAGTGCATCTTCAATTGTATTCCAGTAACTCCTCCCTTAGACTCTGGATTAATAATCTTACAGAGTTTTGATAATTGGAATGAAGTAAGTAAGGGAATAAACTGCAAGTGTGTTTTAGGTCTTGGAGAGTCGACGAATTGAAAGTGTCGTGTGAGAATGGCAGCATGTAGGTAATTTAAAAAAGTAGATTTTGTATTTTATTTGGTGTTCCATCGGGATTAATGGCACAACGGAATGGTCACATCCTGTTGAATCCAGCGACATGTTAGTGTTCATTAAAAGTGCAACCGTAACCGTCGAGCGCGGCACAGGAGCATTGATTTGGATAAGTGAGTTAGAGCGAGTGGAATGGGGTGAGGGGGACTCGGAGAAGAGAGTTAGAGACACCTTGACAGTAGCAGTTTAGATAACGTCAGGAATAAAAACCAATTTGGTGGAATGACCTCTGCGAACGAGCGTTTGTCTCAATCACGGCTTAGCCATGTGTCTTGCGACGGGACCCATACAATGCCCAATGTGAAATAATGAGAGTAATTAATTCAATTAACCGTTAATTAATGGCGTCGTATCCGTGTATTTACACGGCTCGGCTCCCTTCTCTAATGGAGTTTTGAGCCAGCAATCAATATTTTCAAAAGACTTAGTAGTGTGTCCTCTCCTTCGGCTCCCGGCTAACCCCCTCCCCCCCACCGATTCCTTTTGCACTCACCGAGGGTCAGCTCGAATTCGTGTCTTCAATTTACTTTTTCTATATCTGAGCTGATGTTATTGCCGGACGGACCTTTTTCTTGAATTATTTAACAAATGACATCGACTTCTAAGCCAGCAGAATGAAATCACTCGATGGGAATCTTATCGATGGTAAACATCCTCCCGGCAGGAAATCGAATGTATATTGCACAAAACTAAATTCCTATTCTGCTCTCTACGTTCGCCAATCTGTTTCGAAAGGTACAATTTTAATAAATTCACTTTGCCAACATAAAGAACGGCCAGTTGCTCCGGCTACGTTCATTTATATTTATGAATTTTCCTAGCTACTTCCAAACTTTGCTTTACGTCACACACAAACGAATTAACTCCGGACAAAATCCGGAACAAAAAAGCGGTTCGGTAAGGAAAGTGCCGCAATCAACGGGCGAAGAATAAGAGGGTTGAATGTATGCTCGACTTAACTCGACACTGATGGCCACGATAAACATTCGGGGTGGTTGGCAAAACTGCAACAGGTACGCGGCGTCCGAAGAAAAAAACCACCCCCGTCGGGGCTCATATAAAAATTAATCAAACAGACGTACAAATAATGGACCGCAAACAATGCACCAAAAGAACCGGGCCGGAGGGGGTGGGTTTTGCATAATGGGAAATATTTTATTTCCGCATTAGCGGCAGCCCTTTTCCGGCTTTATGAAGTGTGGAGGCGGTTCATTAGTCATCTGCGAGTGTTGAGTCGTTGAGTACGAATCTGTGTAGGTGATTTGTTTCCGAGGCGCCGCGCCAATTGAATAGAGCGTCGCGACGTCAAGCGATTTGAAAAGGGAACGCCACCTGAACATTAATAATCCGTCGCGGCGCAACGTTTCAATTGGTTATTTTCCGAAGACTTGGCTATTCTCGGGGCATAGTTAAGTGAATCCACAAGCCAGCAATTTGGTCCCCGGACCTTTTTCCGACCACGAACCGCTATATCGCATTATTCGGGCGGCGGGGTTAGGCTGCATTTTCTTTGCGATACGTGTCCGGCATGAACTGGCGGCCGCAATCAGCGGCCGCCCCCCTTCACCGGGACCGGGAGGATGATATCCAGCAGCGGGCAACGTTTACGTGACTCCGACGCCGGCAACGGACTTAAACAGCTCCCGTTGTGGTTCATCCGATGTCGGGGGTTGTCGGCAATATGATACAGACGAAACTGGAGATACTGAGAAAACACAACCGGTGTTTTCCGGGTTTTTTTTTTAGGTACAACAAGGGGACGTGAATCGGGTGAGGGAAAGTTAAAAATTTAATTTGATACATCGCACAGATTGGAAATCCTGAAGCGAATTTCATTTTTCATGTTCGTGTTTCCATTGGATTTTCCATGAGGAAATTTACGGCGTCCGACCCGTTCCATTCTATTTAATAATAGATCCTAAATCCGGAACGGAATGTTAAAATGATAACTCTGTACATTTGCAAATGTATCAAAACAAAACAAAGAATCCCGGGTCGGGTTGGGAACAATCGAAGTAGTGAATCACTGTCAGCCGCCATACTTGGCAAGATTAATGTTTCATATGATGCATTCGGAAATACGCAAATGTCCGCCAATTAAATAGTTAAAAACAAAATGCAAACAAAAACGGATCGTGGCCATTCTATCCGCAAATATTAGAAGGCAATTTTTAGGACTGTTCCAATGTCCGACGTGTTTGTTTAATTCGCACAAATCGAATCCTATTCCGCTTCTTTTTTATTTGTTAGGAGAACGTTTAATTAATTCGACATGTTTACGATTTTACGAAAACAAATAAGCGATTCCTACAAAATTGTATTTTGTCGGAGCGCAGCTCCGATAGATTCCTGTTTATTAAATATAAAGGACACGTGTTCCAGTTCCCATTCCGATACGTTTCAGATCCATCCGTGTGCATTTTTTATGTGTCAATTATCCCCAAATGAATACAGAAGGAAAAAGCTGGACTGATTAGTTTGAATGTGCAATTATTGATGCTGCATTTTTAAGGGATGGAAAATGGGAATTTAAATTCAAATGTAGCTGTTATCAACATCTAGTTCCATCCTCTTTTAGAATTATGATAAATTTTTATTTGTATGAGTGTCCTTTTAAGAAAACTGATGTCAAGTATATGACATCATATTTGGACATTTTAAATTATAATTTTTTTTTTGTTTTAAAGTTTAACTCTACCAATAATATCCTAAATACATAAAATAACTTGTCTTAGTCAATTTTCTAATTATATAAGTAATAAACTTCCACAGTAGGTGTCATCCACATCATATTTTATCTTTTTATCTTCCTTTATAATTATATTAAATGTTGATATGTGTGAATAGCACTCATGAGTGTTCTTCGGAGAAAACTGACGTCAAGTTTATGATAACATATTTTGACATTTTAAATTGCAAATTGTTTTTGTTCTAAAGTTTAACTCCACCAATAATATCCCAAATACTTAAAAAAATGACTTGTAATTGTCAATTTTCTAATTATTAGTAATGAACTTCCACAGTAGGTGTCATCCACATCATATTCTATCTTTTTATCTTCCTTTATAATTATATTAAATGTTGATATGTGTGAATGGCACTCATGAGTGTTCTTCGGAGAAAACTGACGTCAAGTTTATGATACCATATTTTGACATTTTAAATTGCAAATTGTTTTTGTTCTAAAGTTTAACTTCACCAATAATATTCCAAATACTTAAAAAAATGACTTGTAATTGTCAATTTTCTAATTATTAGTAATGAACTTCCACAGTAGGTGTCATCCACATCATATTCTATCTTTTTATCTTCCTTTATAATTATATTAAATGTTGATATGTGTGAATGGCACTCATGAGTGTTCTTCGGAGAAAACTGACGTCAAGTTTATGATACCATATTTTGACATTTCAAATTTCAAATTGTTTTTGTTCTAAAGTTTAACTTCACCAATAATATCCCAAATACTTAAAAAAATGACTTGTAATTGTCAATTTTCTAATTATTAGTAATGAACTTCCACAGTAGGTGTCATCCACATCATATTCTATCTTTTTATCTTCCTTTATAATTATATTAAATGTTGATATGTGTGAATGGCACTCATGAGTGTTCTTCGGAGAAAACTGACGTCAAGTTTATGATACCATATTTTGACATTTTAAATTGCAAATTGTTTTTGTTCTAAAGTTTAACTTCACCAATAATATCCCAAATACTTAAAAAAATGACTTGTAATTGTCAATTTTCTAATTATTAGTAATGAACTTCCACAATAGGTGTCATCCACATCATATTCTATCTTTTTATCTTCCTTTATAATTATATTAAATGTTGATATGTGTGAATGGCACTCATGAGTGTTCTTCGGAGAAAACTGACGTCAAGTTTATGATACCATATTTTGACATTTTAAATTGCAAATTGTTTTTGTTCTAAAGTTTAACTTCACCAATAATATTCCAAATACTTAAAAAAATGACTTGTAATTGTCAATTTTCTAATTATTAGTAATGAACTTCCACAGAAGGTGTCATCCACATCATATTCTATCTTTTTATCTTCCTTTATAATTATATTAAATGTTGATATGTGTGAATGGCACTCATGAGTGTTCTTCGGAGAAAACTGACGTCAAGTTTATGATACCATATTTTGACATTTCAAATTGCAAATTGTTTTTGTTCTAAAGTTTAACTTCACCAATAATATCCCAAATACTTAAAAAAATGACTTGTAATTGTCAATTTTCTAATTATTAGTAATGAACTTCCACAGAAGGTGTCATCCACATCATATTCTATCTTTTTATCTTCCTTTATAATTATATTAAATGTTGATATGTGTGAATGGCACTCATGAGTGTTCTTCGGAGAAAACTGACGTCAAGTTTATGATACCATATTTTGACATTTCAAATTGCAAATTGTTTTTGTTCTAAAGTTTAACTTCACCAATAATATCCCAAATACTTAAAAAAATGACTTGTAATTGTCAATTTTCTAATTATTAGTAATGAACTTCCACAATAGGTGTCATCCACATCATATTCTATCTTTTTATCTTCCTTTATAATTATATTAAATGTTGATATGTGTGAATGGCACTCATGAGTGTTCTTCGGAGAAAACTGACGTCAAGTTTATGATACCATATTTTGACATTTTAAATTGCAAATTGTTTTTGTTCTAAAGTTTAACTTCACCAATAATATTCCAAATACTTAAAAAAATGACTTGTAATTGTCAATTTTCTAATTATTAGTAATGAACTTCCACAGTAGGTGTCATCCACATCATATTCTATCTTTTTATCTTCCTTTATAATTATATTAAATGTTGATATGTGTGAATGGCACTCATGAGTGTTCTTCGGAGAAAACTGACGTCAAGTTTATGATACCATATTTTGACATTTCAAATTGCAAATTGTTTTTGTTCTAAAGTTTAACTTCACCAATAATATCCCAAATACTTAAAAAAATGACTTGTAATTGTCAATTTTCTAATTATTAGTAATGAACTTCCACAATAGGTGTCATCCACATCATATTCTATCTTTTTATCTTCCTTTATAATTATATTAAATGTTGATATGTGTGAATGGCACTCATGAGTGTTCTTCGGAGAAAACTGACGTCAAGTTTATGATACCATATTTTGACATTTTAAATTGCAAATTGTTTTTGTTCTAAAGTTTAACTTCACCAATAATACCCAAATACTTAAAAAAATGACTTGTAATTGTCAATTTTCTAATTATTAGTAATGAACTTCCACAGAAGGTGTCATCCACATCATATTCTATCTTTTTATCTTCCTTTATAATTATATTAAATGTTGATATGTGTGAATAGCACTCATGAGTGTTCTTCGGAGAAAACTGACGTCAAGTTTATGATAACATATTTTGACATTTTAAATTGCAAATTGTTTTTGTTCTAAAGTTTAACTCCACCAATAATATCCCAAATACTTAAAAAAATGATTTGTAATTGTCAATTTTCTAATTATTAGTAATGAACTTCCACAGTAGGTGTCATCCACATCATATTCTATCTTTTTATCTTCCTTTATAATTATATTAAATGTTGATATGTGTGAATGGCACTCATGAGTGTTCTTCGGAGAAAACTGACGTCAAGTTTATGATACCATATTTTGACATTTTAAATTGCAAATTGTTTTTGTTCTAAAGTTTAACTTCACCAATAATATTCCAAATACTTAAAAAAATGACTTGTAATTGTCAATTTTCTAATTATTAGTAATGAACTTCCACAGTAGGTGTCATCCACATCATATTCTATCTTTTTATCTTCCTTTATAATTATATTAAATGTTGATATGTGTGAATGGCACTCATGAGTGTTCTTCGGAGAAAACTGACGTCAAGTTTATGATACCATATTTTGACATTTTAAATTGCAAATTGTTTTTGTTCTAAAGTTTAACTTCACCAATAATATCCCAAATACTTAAAAAAATGACTTGTAATTGTCAATTTTCTAATTATTAGTAATGAACTTCCACAGAAGGTGTCATCCACATCATATTCTATCTTTTTATCTTCCTTTATAATTATATTAAATGTTGATATGTGTGAATGGCACTCATGAGTGTTCTTCGGAGAAAACTGACGTCAAGTTTATGATACCATATTTTGACATTTCAAATTGCAAATTGTTTTTGTTCTAAAGTTTAACTTCACCAATAATATCCCAAATACTTAAAAAAATGACTTGTAATTGTCAATTTTCTAATTATTAGTAATGAACTTCCACAGAAGGTGTCATCCACATCATATTCTATCTTTTTATCTTCCTTTATAATTATATTAAATGTTGATATGTGTGAATGGCACTCATGAGTGTTCTTCGGAGAAAACTGACGTCAAGTTTATGATACTATATTTTGACATTTTAAATTGCAAATTGTTTTTGTTCTAAAGTTTAACTCCACCAGTAATATCTCAAATACTTCAAAAATGACTTGTAATGAACTTCCACAGTAGGTGTCATCCAAATTATGTAAAGTAATGAACTTCCAGATTTAGTTTCATCCATATCATATTCCATATTTTTATCTTCCTTTTGAATTATAATAAATTGTGATAATTATTGTGACACTCATGAGTGTCCTTTGAAGAAAGCTGACATCAACTTTATGATACTATATTTTGACATTTTAAATTGCAAATTGTTTTTGTTCTAAAGTTTAACTCCACCAATAATATCCCAAATACTTAAAAAATGACTTGTGATTGTCAATTTTCTAATTATATATAGTAATAAACTTCCACAGTAGGTGTCATCCAAATCACATTCCATCTTTTTATTTTTTTTTAGAATTATATTAAATTTTTATATATATGGATGGCCCTCATGAGTGTTCTTTGGAAAAAGCTAACGTCAAGTTTATAATACTATGTTTAACATTTTAATTTGCAAATCGTTTTTGTTCTAAAGTTTAACTCCACCAATAATATCCCAAATACTTAAAAAAATGACTTGTTATTGTCAATTTTCTAATTATACAAAGCAATAAACTTCCACAATACGTGTCATCCAGATCATATTCCATCTTTTTATCTTCCTTTAGAATTATATCAAATTTTGATATGTATGGATGGAACTCATGAGTGTCCTTTGGAGAAAGCTGACGTCAAGTTTGTGATACTATATTTTGTCATTTTAAATTGTAAATCATTTTTGTTCTAAAGTTTAACCCCACCAATAATATCCCAAATACTTAAAAATGACTTGTTATTGTCAGTTTATTTCAGAATAGGGGTCATCGAGACCTTGTACCATCCAGTCCAGAGGGACAAATTACTGACGCTGCACTTTCAAGGAGAACAAAATGAGAACCATAAAATACCAATGAATTACTATAAAGTCTACATAGTTGTAAAACTAAAAGAACTCCAAACGTGATTATGTGACGTTCAAGGTGGCCATTAAAAATATTACACAACCAGCAAAAAGGAACAATTAGACCCCGGACCAGTGGAAATCAGAAAAAATCATAGCCGACAAGAAAGAAAGAGAAAAGCAACAACATTTACGCAAGCAGGGAGGCAGAGGATGACAAACGATTACATCAACGGCGGCCCCGCGCGCGATGTGGCAGAGAGAGAGAAAGGGGTGCACACGGCAGAGAAACAGCGGGCGGCGGTGACCAAAGATGGCCGGGGTCGACGGAGTGGCGGTTATGATAAGGCGATGGTTTAATGACGAGGTGGTCTCCATGGTAACGGCGGGCACTGGGCAGGGCCGGTCAGCAGGTAGCCGGGGGCGGCGGGAACGCGGGGCGGCGGCCATCACGCAATCTCAAGCGCCCGGCCTCTGGCTCGGCGGCGGTTCCTGTCGATATGTTTCTTCGGCTGCAGCGCGGCTCATATGCCTGGATGACCTACAGACGCAACCGCCGCCGCCGCCTCGCCACCGACGCAATAACCGATGGCCACGCTTTGTTCCCGATTTTTTTCAAGATGAAATGACCGCGTGGCGAGGTGCATTGAGAAGGACTGGGGACGGTTCGCTAATTAAGGAGCGACTAAATAATGAATGGGCGTGTAAATATTCGTCGCGAACCGGAATTGGAGCTGAGCAAAGGCGAATATTTCGTTGGATCCAGTGTAACGCTTTGTAGTCCGTATATGTTATAATGAATCGTTCTGTATGTATAGAATGTTTGGCCGGAGCCATAAAGTTCCAGAGAGAATGGCGGGCCCGGTCTGAAAAGGAAGGCGAACGTGTATTATAGAAGTGCAAGTTGAGTCTTCTATCACGGAAATTAATGTTCCCCAAAGTATAATTTGTGGAGACGAGCCGTCCCGGCCGGTGGTGTATTGCAAGGACGCTCCACTGACTATAATATGCCGCTTAATTGTCTCGAAATGAGAAATTCGTCGAGAAGTTATAATTGGATACGCGCCACACTAAATGTCTTGGAGAAAATCTTACATATCTGCCCTCCCTCGAAAACCCTCCACACACAACTTATAATAGATATTTAGAAATTTAATCTCGCCCATTAATTTGTTTTTGCCTCCTGGCGCAGATTAATCTAACCCAGAAAATTCTTCTGCACCCGACAATATTAATTCCTCCATATAAATTACCGAATTAATCATTTAAACGAGTGCCTTAACTCGGTGGATACACTATTTTACTTCGGCGCTTCAATAATCAACACGGTTACAATTTAAATCTGGCTAAATTTACTTAATTAGCGGATGAAACTGTTAGTTTCCATTTTAATAAATAACGAAATTTTTACGAGCACTTAAATCGCAGCGTTATTGAGTTTCTGTACCTTCTTAATGACTCTCCTCATAAGCAAGTCAGGTCTTTTAAGCTTATAGTATGGCATTATGCTGACGCAGACTGAGGATTAGGAACAATGTTAGTGCCTTTCACGGATAGGGCGCGCAGTAATAAAATAACAAATAAAGGGAAGATACAGAGAAATAAAATATGTATAAGATTAGTAAATAGTGAGATAAACGCAGGCGTAGATAGGCTTGCGCATTTCACGATAGACAACCCATAAATGCTGCTACGGGGACGTTAATATATAAATGAATTGCTTGCCAGCTTTCCCCGCACGTTTAAAGGACAAAGCTTCATACATTATTCCACCCGTTTTGCACACCCCCACTGTCTCCACCACCTCCTCCACCTCCCCCATCACCGTCTTCATGATCCTCCGGAAGATAATAACTCAACACACTTATTAGCACGTTCAAAATTCGTCGAGGATCCAGTAAAGTGTTTTTTGTGCCCCATCCCCCGACACACACACACACACACAAAAGTGCCGTCGCAAAGGGAAGGGTTCGTCGTGTGTAAAAATCGGCCGGAGGCGGACGAGCAGACGGCTTTAAACCGTGCTCAAATGATATTTAATTAAAATCAATCCGACGACACATATTAAAATGATTGAGGCGTAAAAACGCTCCTCCAACCGCGAAATGATGTTCCAGATGGAGCAAACAGTGTGCGGCAGATGGGACTGTGTGTGTGTGCGTGTCTGCAACACCCCTGCAATTCAATCCGCGTCTCTGTAACCGATGCTCCGGTGCTCTTCCTTGTTTGTTCGCGCGACAATTAGAGCCCTTTTCGACGGAGCGACCGCACGGTTTTTATACCTAGGTTTTGACGTTGATGTTTCGGTGTAAAGGAGGGTGTTGGAGGGAAATATTTACTTATTATACTAAGTAATCAATTACATAATTAATATCATATGTTTGTTTTTCATTAGAATTTGGTCAAGTTTACCAAATTTTCTAATGAATTTATTAATAAAATACGATAGAATTGTCTTCCTAGTGATGTCATTTTAAGTATTTAAGATACTGTTGGTGAAGAAATTCATTTTGATTTATATCAATTCTGATGTTTATCATATTTTACAATGAATTTTTCAGGATAACTTTTTAGAATTTTCTTCAGAAGTATTTATTTAAGTAGTGACTAGTCATTTTAACTACTTAAGCTACTGATGAAAAAAATCATATTGATTTATATCAATTCTGATGTTTATCACATTTTATCAATAAATATTTCAATATAACTCCTTAGAATTGTCTTCAGAAGTCTTTATTTAAGTAGTGTCCAGTCATTTTAATAACTTAAGCCACTGATGGTGAAGAAATTCATATTGATTTATATCAATTCTGATGTTTAACAGATATTTACATTGAATTTTTCATCAAAACTCCTTAGAATTTTCTTCAGAAGTCTTTCTTTAAGTGATGACCAGTCATTTTAACTACTTAAGCTCCTGATGGTGAAGAAATTCGTAATGATTTATATCAATTCAGATATTTATCACATTTTTCCAATGAATATTTCAATATAACTCCTTAGAATTGTCTCCAGAATTCTTTATTTAAGTAGTGACCAGTCATTTTAACTACTTGAACTACTGTTGATGAAGAAATTCTTATTAATTTATATCAATTTTGATGTTTAACAGATATTTACATTGAATTTTTCATCAAAACTCCTTAGAATTTTCTTCAGAAGTCTTTCTTTAAGTGGTGACCAGTCATTTTAACTACTTAAGCTCCTGATGGTGAAGAAATTTGTAATGATTTATATCAATTCAGATATTTATCACATTTTTCCAATGAATATTTTAATATAACTCCTTAGAATTGCCTTCAGAAGTCTTTATTTAAGTAGTGACCACTCATTTTTTACTACTTGAAATACTGTTGATGAAGAAATTCGTATTAATTTATATCAATTTTGATGTTTAACAGTTATTTACATTAAATTTTTCATCAAAACTCCTTAGTATTTTCTTCAGAAATCTTTCTTTAAGTGGTGACCAGTCATTTTAACTACTTAAGCTACTGATGGTGAAAAAATTCGTAATGATTTAGATCAATTCTGATATTTATCACATTTTTCCAATGAATATTTCTATATAACTCCTTAGAATTGTCTCCAGAATTCTTTATTTAAGTAGTGACCAGTCATTTTAACTACTTGAACTACTGTTGATGAAGAAATTCTTATTAATTTATATCAATTTTGATGTTTAACAGATATTTACATTGAATTTTTCATCAAAACTCCTTAGAATTTTCTTCAGAAGTCTTTCTTTAAGTGGTGACCAGTCATTTTAACTACTTAAGCTACTGATGGTAAAGAAATTCGTAATGATTTAGATCAATTCTGATATTTATCACATTTTTCCAATGAATATTTCTATATAATTCCTTAGAATTTTCTTCAGAAGTCTTCATTTAAATAGTGACCAGTCATTTTAACTACTTGAACTATTGTTGATGAAGAAATTCGTATTAATTTATATCAATTCTGATGTTTAACAGATATTTACATTGAATTTTTCATCAAAACTCCTTAGAATTTTCTTCAGAAGTCTTTCTTTAAGTGATGACCAGTCATTTTAACTACTTAAGCTACTGATGGTGAAGAAATTCGTAATGATTTATATCAATTCTGATATTTATCACATTTTTCCAATGTATATTTCAATATAACTCCTTAGAGTTGTCTCCAGAATTCTTTATTTAAGTAGTGACCTGTCATTTTAACTACTTGAACTACTGTTGTTGAAGAAATTCGTATTAATTTATAACAATTCTGATATTTAACAGATATTTACATTGAATTTTTTATCAAAACTCCTTAGAATTTTCTTCAGAAGTCTTTCTTTAAGTGATGACCAGTCATTTTAACTACTTAAGCTCCTGATGGTGAAGAAATTCGTAATGATTTATATCAGTTCTGTTATTTATCACATTTTCCAATGAATATTAAATAATATAACTCCTTAGAATTGTCTTCAGAAGTCTTTATTTAAGTAGTGACCACTCATTTTAACTATTTGAACTACTGTTGATGAAGAAATCCGTATTGATTTATATCAATTCTGATGTTTAATAGATATTTACATTGAATTTTTCATCAAAACTCCTTACAATTTTTTTCAGAAGTCTTTCTTTAAGTGCTAACCAGACATTTTAACTACTTAAACTACTGATGGTGAAGATATTCATATTGATTTATATCAATTTTGATGTTTATCACATTTTTCCAATGAATATTTCTATATAACTTCTTAGAATTATCTTCAGAAGTCTTTATTAAAGTAGTGACCAGTCATTTTCACTACTTGAACTACTGTTGATGAAGAAATTCATATTGTTTAACACAAATTTACATTGAAAATTTTCATCAAAGCTCCTTAGAATTTTCTTCATAACTCTTTCTTTAAGTTGTGACCAGTCATTTTATTTACGTAAACTACTGACGGTGAAGAAATTGTTATTGATTTACATCAATTCTGATATTTATCAGGTTTTTTAGTAGCTGAAATGGAGTAGGACAACCAGTAAATTTTTGACCCCGTGTTTAAGTCTAGCCACAGTTGTAAAAAATTTCATTAAATTTCCAGTGTAAGACATAAATCTGGGGGAAACACCTCGATGATCCCGCTTCCATCCAATATACCGCAGATTGTTTCGGCTTGACCAGCTCGACTGAAATAATAAGGAGCAAAGGGCGGTCCGATAAGACGTGTACCGAACGAACAAAAGAAAATTGAGGAATAATCCTGTGAGACAAATGGATCCGAGATGACCAAATATTTTCTTTGCGAAAGTCCGGTTGGAGTGGATAGCGGCTGGTCCGTCTGGTGGAAAACACGGTCGGACAATGGGCATTGATGGGCTCCGGCCGAGCGGAAGCGGAAAGAGATGAAATGAAAGCTCGACGACTAGGAATCTGCACGCGTGCACACGCCTCGACATTAATGGAGACCGCCTTTATTGGAAAAATCCACCGGCGGTCCGGGGGGAATTATTAAAAACCACTTCGATGTTCAACTCGCCGAATATCAAGGTCCTTTTTGATTTTTAATAACTGCAACAGAAACGGCGAGGGCCCCGAAACCGTGTTGTATGTGTTGCGGATTAACCAATGTTCCGATTCAGACCGGAGGACCGGAGGACCGGAGGTTGTGTATCAATGGCGCTGGTAAAAAATCCAGTTTTCCCCGTTCATGTCACATGTCTTTTGTTTACATTAATTTCGCGGCCCGTCAAACACTTCGGTTCTCAGGACCTGGAACAGTTCGTATTTTGATTTTTAATAGGACCGAATATAATGGCCGGGGACAGGATTACAGGCATCCGTACATTTTTAATCCACAAAAAAACGTTTGTTGGGGACCGTTCCAGTCGGGCGGAAGATTTGTCCCTGTAAAATAATACAGTTGCCATACAATTCAATTGACGAACGATTCTTTATTTAATTTCGCCATGCCAAAATCAGAGTTTATATTTACATAAATGATTCAAGTTCAAAACGAGCTAAGATCATGTGTAATGTGTGAGAAGTACCCGTATGTAATTATTTGATTAGATAATTATGTTAATAAATCCATTTAGTCATTACATAATTATTAGAAATAAAGACTTCTGAAAATAATTCAATAGTTATATCAATAAATTAATTTGAAAAACCATACAAATGTATGAATTAATATTAATCAATAAAATTAATAAAGACTTCTGAAGATAATTCTTCAGTTTTATGTTAATAAATTCTTTCAAAAATGTAATAAACGTCAGAATTAATATTAATTAATGTGAATTTCTTCCCCAATGGGATCTCAAATACTTAAAATGACATGTCACTACTGAAAAAAAAGACTTCTGAAGATAATTATATAGACTTCCGTTAATAAATTCTTTAAATAAATGTAATAAACGTATTAATAAACAATATTAATTAATATGAATTTGTTCACGAATAGGATCTCAAAATTAGTCGTCACTACTGAAATAAAGATAATTCTAGATTCTTCCGTTAATAAATTCTTTCAATAAATGTAATAAACGTAAGATCTGATATTAATTAATACAAATTTGTTCACCAATCGGATCTTAAATAGTTAAAATGACTTGTTACTACTAAAATAAAGACTTCTAAAGATAATTCTACAGTTTTATGTTAATAAATTCTTTCAAAAATGTAATAAACGTCAGAATTAATATTAATTAATGTGAATTTCTTCCCCAATGGGATCTCAAATACTTAAAATGACAGGTCACTACTGAAAAAAAGACTTCTGAAGATAATTATATAGACTTCCGTTAATAAATTCTTTAAATAAATGTAATAAACGTATTAATAAACAATATTAATTAATATGAATTTGTTCACGAATAGGATCTCAAAATTAGTCGTCACTACTGAATTAAGACTTCTAAAGATAATTCCAGAACCTTATTTTAATAAATTCTTTTAAAAAATGTAATAAACATCAGAATTGATATTAATTAATACGATTTTCTTCACCAATAGGATCTCAAATACTTAAAATGAATTGTCACTACTAAAATAAAAACTTCTGAAGATAATTCTAGAGACTTATGTTCATATATTCTTTCAAAAAATGTAATAAACGTCAGAAGTGATATTAATTAATGAGAATTTCTTCACTAATAGGATGTCAAATACTTAAAATGAATTGTCACTACTGAATAAAAGACTTTTGAAGTTCTAAAGAATTAAGTTAATAAATTCTTTCAAAAAATTTCTTATATTAATCCATTTAGTCATTACATAATTATTAGAAATAAAGACTTCTAAAAATGATTCAATAGAGTTATATCAATAAATTAATTTGAAAAATCATATAAATATATAAATTAATATTAATCAATAATAATAATAAAGACTTCTGAAGATAATTCTACAGTTTTATGTTAATAATTTTTTTCGAAAATGTAATAAACGTCAAAATTAATATTAATTAATGTGAATTTTTTCTCCAATAGAATCTCAAATAATTAAAATGAGTTGTCAATACTGGAAAAAAGACTTCTGAAGATAATTCTAGAGACTTCCTTTAATAAATTCTTTCAAAAAATGTAATAAACGTATTAATAAACGATATTAATTAATATAAATTTGTTCACGAATAGGATCTCAAAATTAGTCGTCACTACTGAAATAAAGACTTCTAAAGATAATTCTAGATTCTTCCGTAAATAAATTCTTTTAATAAATGTAATAAACATCAAATCTGATATTAATTAATACGAATTTGTTCACCAATAGGATCTTAAATACTTAAAGTGACTTGTTACTACTAAAATAAAGACTTTTAAAGATAATTCTACAAACTTATGTTAATAAATTCTTTCAAAAAATGTAATAAACGTCAGAATTGATATTAATTAATGTGAATTTCTTCACTAATAGGATCTTAAATTCTTAAAATTAATTGTCACTACTGAATAAAAGACTTTTAAAGATAATTCTAGAGACTTAATAATTGTTTTTCAAAAAATGCATTAAACGTCAGAATTGATATTAATTAATATAAATTTCTTCTCCAATAGGATCTCAAATACTTAAGTGACTCGTCACTACTGAAATAAAGACTTCTGAAGATAATTCTAGAAACTTATGTTAATAAATTCTTTCAAGGTCAGAATTGATATTAATTAATTTAAATTTCTTCATCTCAAATACTTAAAATGAATTGTCACCACTAAAATAAAGACTTTGATTATTTTTGAATAAAGTTAATAAATTCTTAAAAAAATATATTTATCGTCAGAACTGATGTTTCTTCACCAATAAGATCTTAAATACTTAAAATAAATTGTCACCAATGAAAAAAAGACTTTCGAAAATAACCCTAGAGAGTTGTATTAATAAATTGTTTCAAAAAAATTAATAAACGTAAGAATTGACGTTAATTAATATGAATTTCGTCACCAATAGGATCTTAAATACTAAAAATTAATTGTCACTACTAAAATAAAGACTTGAATATAATTTTAGAGAACTATGTTAATAAATTTATTCGAAAAATATGATATTAGTACTCTTAACACTTAAAATGACGTTACTACTGAAAATATGATAAACGTTAGAATTGATTTCAAATTAAAATGACTTATTACTGCTGAAACTTCTGAAGATTATATGTTAATAAATTCAATCGAAAAATGAGTAACACATTGGAATTGACATTCAATCACTATGAATTTTTTCAACAATAACATTAAAATTACTTAAAATGATTTGTCACCACTTTAATAAAGACTTCGGAGATAAATCTAAAGAGTAATAATAAACTTCTTAAGTTTCACCCGGCCAAAATAAGAATTAATGGTTTGCATAAATGACGATTAAAAAATGCTACAGTAAATCAGAGAGGTTCAAAGCTGGTCGAGATAATGGCTGTTTTTTTAGGTGTCGTGCATAAATTTATGAGGAGATTTATTAGTGTTTATTGTCGAATTTCATTGTACGTATGCAAATAAAAGATCGTGGAAGAAATCCGTCCCGGGGTTGAGAATCTATTGTTTCAAGATCGCCTAAATAAATGGCAGTTCTGCTCCAAGCTCTGATCTCGCAGCAATGCAATATTGATTTAAAGAATTCACTCCACTACCAAGTGAGGAGACAAAAAACAACAACTCTTGTAATGCATTATCGCCATGTTTTAGCGTTGGCTAATATTATTTTTAGCGAAACAAACGCCAAAAGGAAAAAGAAATACCTCACATTGTTTTGATGCCAAGCTTTTAAAAGTCTACTGTGCAGCAGCGCTTTCTGATACCCACTCTTATTCCACAGAATTACTTATAATGCTCTCTGCGCCGTTTCTTTTTAAGATATTTCCCAGTAATGTTATATTCCCATTGTGTTCTGACACACTCGTAATTTCGAGCGCACCGTTCGCCCTGATTGATTTCGCACGACCATTATCTAAGGCGGCCGAAATCTACGAGACGCAATATTTGCACAAAAATTTACAATTAAAATTCCTCTACCCATGTTTATTATTGGCAATTTATGCGCTCATTGAATTACATCAACCAGCACATCTTAAAAGCCCCAATAATTACTTATTTATTTAAATTCATTGCATTCACCGACCAATTATCGGTAAATCCTCCTTTTATTTACGGCCATTATTATCTAATAACAGCACCCAATCTGTTATGATACCTTTCTCCGGGCCGTGAAATTTTTTAATCCCCCTTTTATAAAAAATAGTGTCCCCCGGGGTGTCGATCAGCCAGCCGGAAGATGTCCCCGATTGGAGGTTATCATAACGACCCCGTTACAATGAGTGTGTGTTTAAACGGGTGCCGCAGGGACTAGTTTCCGACTCGATTGATAAATTCAATTACAATATGTTACCGTTAACAATAAAATTTTAATATTTTCTCTTTCGGCAACCGTGTACATCATAAAATTTAAATCAAGGTGCAAGCGTCCGACATTATTTTTAACAATTAAATCCCGCTGAATAAACAATAAGTCAATTAAAAATCATGATTAAATTAAACGAAATTAACAACATTCATTTTGTGTGGGTTTGCGAGCTCCCCAGAAATTTATCTATGAATTATATATTTTGATAATTTTCATTTTCGATTGAGGATTTGTATGAAATTCGAATTAAAGTTTAATTTCGGTTTAATTTATGTAAATTGGTAACTAATATAAATATTATATATGGACGAAACAAACGTAATTATTATTTTAACAAAATGACACACAAACAAATACAGCTTCTCCATTAATTAATCGATTTCAGCCAACAGAAATTTTGTCCATTTTTTAAATATTAATAATACAGCATCTTTAAGATATCTGTATGGACCTTTTAACTGAGCTCATCAAAAGCTGTGCTTCTCTATTATATACAGATGACAAAAAAAGAAAAATATATATCTACAAATAATATATTCCTTTTGATAAGGCCTATTAGAAACTGTAATTCACAGTTATATATAGATAAAAAAGAAGCTGCTATTTACAGTTATATACAGATGAAAAACGAGAAAAAAATAGGAAAAATTTCTAAAATTATAATAATACAACATCTTAAGTGTATCTACAAAATAATATATTTCTTTTGACTACTTATAAAAAGCTGTAATTCAGTTATATATAGATGAAAAAAGAAAGAAAGAAAAAAGGAAAATTATACTTTTTTAATGATTTTAGTAATACAATATCTTAAAGATATCTATAAAATATACACACCTTCTCACTGAGCTTATCAGAAGCTGTGATTCATTATTATATACAGATAAAAAATGAAAAAAAAGGAAAAATATGCATTTTGTAAAATTACAGCATTTTAAATATTTCTAAAAATAATATATTCTTTTTAATTAGACTTATCAGAAACTGCGATTCACAGTCATATATACCATGGATAAAAAAGGAAAGAAAGAAAAAAAAAATATGATCATTTTTTATTAATTTTAATAATATAATAACTTAAAGATATCTTTAAAATATACACACTTTCACACTGAGCTTATCAGAAGCTGTGATTCATTGTTATATACAGATAAAAAAGGAAAAAAAAAAGAAAAATTATTCATTTTCTAAAATTATAATAATACAACATCTTAAGTATATCCACAAATAATATATTTCTTTTGATAAGGCTTATAAGAAGCTGTAATTAACAGTTATATATAGATGAAAAAAGAAAGAAAGAAAAAAGCAAAATTATCCTTTTTTAATGATTTTAGTAATACAATATCTTAAAGATATCTATAAAATATACACAGTTTCTTACTCAGAAGCTGTGATTCATTATTATATACAGATAAAAAATGAAAGAAAAAGGAAAAAATATGCATTTTGTAAAATTACAGCATTTTAAATATATCTAAAAATAATATATTCTTTTTAATTAGACTTATCAGAAACTGCGATTAAGTCATATATACCATAGATAAAAAAAGGAAAGAAAGAAAAAAGAAAATGGTGATTTTTTATTAATTTTAATAATACAATATCTTAAAGATATCTACAAAATATACACACCTTCTCACTAAGCTTATCAGGAGCTGTGATTCATGTGATTCAATTATATACAGATAACAAATGAAAAAGGAATAAATATGCATTTTGTGAAATTACAACATCTTAAATATATCTAAAAATAATATATTCTTTTTAATTAGACTTATCAGAAACTGTGATTCACAGTCATGTATACCATAGATAAAAAAGGGAAAGAAAAAAAAAAGAAAAATAGTTATTTTTTATTAATTTTAATAATACAATAACTGAAACATATGTATAAAATATGCACACTAAGCTTATCAGAAGCTGTGGTTCATTGTTATATACAGATGAAAAAGGAAAATAATAGAAAAATTATTCATATTCTAAAATTATAATAACATGTATAAGTATATCTATAAATAGTATATTCCTTTTGATAAGGCTTACCAGAAGCTCTAATTTATTGTTATATATAGATAAAACAAAGGAAAGAAAAAAGGAAAATTATCCTTTTTTATTAATTTTAGTAATACAATGTCTTAAAGATATTTATAAAATAAACACACCTTCTCATTGAGTTTATCAGAAACTGTGATTCATCGTTACATACAAATGAAAAATGAAAGAGAAGGAAAAAATATGTGCATTTTGTAATATGGCAACATCTTAAATATATCAAAAATAATATGCTCTCTTTAATTAAAAAAGTAAAATGGATATTTTTTATTAATTTTAACAATAACTCTATAAAATATACACACATTCTTACATAAGTTGTAATTTATAGGTATATACAGATGAAAAAGGAAAACTTAAAAAAAAATATTCATTTTCAAAAATTATAATAATACAGCATATTAAAGATATCTACAAATATTATATTCCTATTAATTGCTTATTACAAGCTGTGGTTCACATATGTAGATGAAAAAAGAAAGAAAGAAAAAATGAAAATTGTCTTTTTTATTTATTTTAATAATACAATTTCTTAAAAAGATCTGTAAAATATACACTCCTCACACTTTTACAAACATATATTTCACGTGTATAATTAGTTCTATTATAGCTGTGAATTGCAGCCTGTGATAAACTCAATTGAACGTTGTACATAATTTATAGGCCATTTTTAAAAAACTACCCAATCTACTCAAAACGATTTATCGAATGCACAATGCAAATTTAAAAATCCCATTCAATAAACGATTTGGCAGACGGTTTTATTAATATCAACTAAATTGGGAATGTAAATGTCTATTCAATCAAACTAGTTGGACAGTGATGAATTAAACATGCTTCATAACGTTACTCAATAGTTTTGGATAGTTATTTTTGACACACGACCTTTGATTAACGACTGGATTATCAGATTGTTTAAAACCACCCGAAATCACCAAAACGAACAAACACAAGAGCAAATCTCGTTGCATAAATCAATATTGCATTAGTCTTAAACCCCGGCATTAAGCGTCAGACTATTAATAAGGAAAGGGTCGTTAATAAATTTGGATTGTTTGAGAGCTGCGAGAGCGCTCCGTATGCAATAAAATACAAGGTGATGTGTGTGTGTGTGTACGGTGTGAATCAATTGGCTGTGTTTAAGCCCCTAGTGCGCCTCGCTCTATTTCGGTGGCATTCATCTTAGTCTCAATATTTATAAGCACAGTTGAACTCATACATAGAAGAGCGCTTTATAATCCCTCCGCAAACGCGGCCCGGCTGGATAACACACACCATTTACTTCCACCAAAAACGACCCGAAAAATAACCAGACATTGTTGATGGCTACATTTTATTACGCACGCCATATGGAATACTGATTCGTTGAAATAATGGAGGCGGATTTATTATTTTCCACACAAAAACTCCGATCGTACGCGAACCAAATTGGACGGAAACTTCCAAACTTGCAGGGGAAAAACTTGTTTTAATTAAACCTGAAGGATTGTAAATAGAAATATTGACCCAAGATAACCTTCGTTGGGAATCTTGTAACAGATATCTTATGACGCAAAATAAAATCTTGATTGCATCCATATAAAGTAATTTGTTATATTGCATTTGAATAGATTTAAAAGCTGGTAAACTCGGGATAACTAAAAGCGTAATCGTCTTTATTATAATAAAACTGTTTTAATAGGGCACATCGTAACGTCGTAATTGTCAATTTGTTAAATGATAATTACTAGACGATTTTGTAGTCTAATAGCTATTAAATATACGCATAAAACTGATACATGCAATTTAATTTTATTGCAATCTATATCTCGTGTAGATGGATTATTTATGACGGATTTATTGACGGTCAATCAAAATTTGATGCCACTTTTTATGGCTGACGGTTATTGCATATCTGAAATCAATTAATGGCTAATCTATATTTGTTTCCTAAATTAATAATTACATAGCAAATATTTATATCAGTTACCATTTTACACAAATTAACCAACATTATATTAAAATATTGTAACTTTTCAAAATGAATATGCATATGTATAAATTTATATATATCTTTAAAATGTCTTTAAAAAATCTATAAATATCTTTTCACTGAGCTCATCAGAAATTGTGATTCACAGTTACATATGTGCTTATCAGAAGCTGTGTTTCACAGATATATACAGATGAAAACAGAAAGAAAAATTGTATTTTTTGTAAAATTGTTATAAAGTATCTTTAAGAAATCTATAAATTATACACTGCCTTTAATTGCACTTATCAGTAATGGTGATTCATAGTAGTATACAGACGAAAAAGGAAAGGAATAAAGACACCTAACTGAGCTTATCAGAAGTTGTGGTTCACAGTAATATACAAATGAAAAAAAAAATGTGCATTTTGTAAAAAAAAAATATTTTAATTTTAAAATTTCATTTATTTATTTATAACATGTTATACAAATTACTGGACTTAATAATTTAAAAATGACAAGTCTATTATTTCTTTATTCTCTTAATCTGAAAGAGACTTTTCTCCACAAGATTTCTTTAAAATTAGAAAAAATGTTAATTATTTTAATTTTAAAATTTCATTTATCAATTTATAACATGTTATGAAAAATTGCTGGACTTAATAATTTAAAAATGACAAGTCTATTATTACTTCCTCCTCTTAATCTGAAACTGATTTCTCTCCACAAGATTTCTTTAAAATTAAAAAAATATATTAATTATTTTAATTTTAAAATATCATTTATTAATTTGTAACATGTTATAAAAAATTACTGGACATAATAATTTAAAAATGTCTATTATTTCTTCCTTCTCTTAATCTGAAAGAAATTTTTCTCCACAAGATTTCTTTAAAATTAGAAAAAATATTAATTATTTTAATTTTATGTGTTATAAAAAATTACTGGACTTAATAATTTAAAAATGACAAGTCTATTATTTCTTCCTCCTCTTAATCTGAAAGAGATTTATTTCCACAAGATTTTTTTAAAATGAGAAAAAATGTTAATTATTTTAATTTTAAAATTTCATTTATTTATTTATAACTTGTTATAAAAAATTACTGGACTTAATAATTTAAAAATGACAAGTCTATTATTTCTTCTTTCTCTTAATCTAAAAGAGATTTCTCTCCACAAGATTTCTTAAAATTAGAAAAAATATTAATTATTTTAATTTTAAAATTTCATTTATTTATTTATAACGTGTTATAAAAAATTACTGGACTTAATAATTTAAAAATGACAAGTCTATTATTTCTTCCTCCTCTTAATCTGAAAGAAATTTATTTTCACAAGATTTTTTTAAAATTAGAAAAAATGTTAATTATTTTAATTTTAAAATTTCATTTATTTATTTATAACTTGTTATAAAAAATTATTGGACTTAATAATTTAAAAATGACAAGTTTATTATTTCTTCTTTCTCTTAATCTAAAAGAGATTTCTCTCCACAAGATTTCTTAAAATTAGAAAAAATATTAATTATTTAAATTTTAAAATTTCATTTATTTATTTATAACGTGTTATAAAAAATTACTGGACTTAATAATTTAAAAATGACAAGTCTATTATTTCTTCCTCCTCTTAATCTGAAAGAAATTTATTTCCACAAGATTTTTTTAAAATTAGAAAAAATGTTAATTATTTTAATTTTAAAATTTCATTTATTTATTTATAACTTGTTATAAAAAATTATTGGACTTAATAATTTAAAAATGACAAGTTTATTATTTCTTCTTTCTCTTAATCTAAAAGAGATTTCTCTCCACAAGATTTCTTAAAATTAGAAAAAATATTAATTATTTAAATTTTAAAATTTCATTTATTTATTTATAACGTGTTATAAAAAATTACTGGACTTAATAATTTAAAAATGACAAGTCTATTATTTCTTCCTCCTCTTAATCTGAAAGAAATTTATTTTCACAAGATTTTTTTAAAATTAGAAAAAATGTTAATTATTTTAATTTTAAAATTTCATTTATTTATTTATAACTTGTTATAAAAATTTACTGGACTTAATAATTTAAAAATGACAAGTTTATTATTTCTTCTTTCTCTTAATCTAAAAGAGATTTCTCTCCACAAGATTTCTTAAAATTAGAAAAAATATTAATTATTTTAATTTTAAAATTTCATTTATTTATTTATAACGTGTTATAAAAAATTACTGGACTTACTAATTTAAAAATGACAAGTTTATTATTTCTTCTTTCTCTTAATCTGAAAGAGATTTCTTTCCACAAGATTTTTTTAAAATTAGAAATATGTTAATTATTTTAATTTTAAAATTTCATTTATTTATTTATAACTTGTTATAAAAAATTACTGGACTTAATAATTTAAAAATGATAAGTTTATTATTTCTTCGTTCTCTTAATCTAAAAGAGATTTCTCTCCACAAGATTTCTTAAAATTAGAAAAAATTTTAATTAATTTAATTTTAAAATTTCATTTATTTATTTATAACGTATTATAAAAAATTACTGGACTTAATAATTTAAAAATGACAAGTCTATTTCTTCTTTCTCTTAATCTGAAAGAGATTTCTTTCCACATAATTTCTTTAAAATTAGAAAAAATATTAATTATTTTAATTTTAAAATATCATTTATTAATTTATAACGTGTTATAAAAAATTACTAGACTTAACAATTAAAAAATGATAAGTCTATTGTTTCTTTCTTCTCTTAATCTGAAAGTGTTACAATATACAGGTGGAAAACGAAAAAAAAAATAGAACATCTTTTAAAACATCTATAAATTATACATTTCCTTTAATTGAACTTAACAGCAGCAGTGATATACATATGGAAATAGTAAGAAAAAAAAAGAAAAAAATATGCATTCTGCAAAATTAAAATAAATCAGTTTCTTCGTGGTATCTGTAATGTATTTTAATTAAGTTTGCACTATTTTTTTCTTCTAAATTATACTAAAACTATACTTTTTTCTAAATTATACATTATACATAACATCTTGGTTGATGAGAAAAAAGAAAAATAATAGAGAAAATAAAAAATATATACATTTTGTAAAATTGTAATAATACAGAATCAAAAAGCAACCAAATAATACACACAAAATAGTATTTTATGTGATTTACAGCGTAAAAATGCGCCTAAAGTTATCGTAACCCGTACAGGTAGACCGTTGGCAAGTTATCCGAGTTGCATAGGTGCACAACATCCGCCAAACAAAACAAACGAAACTTTACTGCCGAACGTAAAACTCGCGGAACGATTTCAATCTGAAATATTTCCCCGAATAACCCGAACCCGCACAAAAAGATCAAAAAAAAAAAAATAAAAATTCGCGCACTCCCTCCACAACGTACGCCCGGCTCAAGATCCTTCAAAAAGTTACATCAATCCGATATAATATCTGGCCCAGAAGTTATTTTCAATGCGTCCTAAAAATTCGAAACTGTCAAAGTTTTTCAATCTTGGAAATAATAACTTGTGAAAGTTCGAGGACATTTAAATTCAAAAGTTCTATAAAACCGTTTTATTTTCCGATATTAAGGGTCTGGCATGTGGCGCGATGGAATATCAATAGAAATGAGTTTTTTTTTTATTCGGGCCGGAGTTTTTTGATATTCGAAAGAACGGGAGTGGGGGCACCTATGACAGAACTGGAAGTTGGAAACTCTTTTTGTCTGACATCAAACGAAAATTGTATGTGTGTGTGTGCGACATCAATTCAATCATATTTAGGTGCTGTTAGTTAACATCAATGGAACGTTATCGAACAAAAAGTTATGATTTCCAGTTATATACAGATGAAAAAGAAAAGAAAAAAAAGAAAAATTGACCATTTCTTTTGTAATACAGCATCTTAAAGATATTTATATATTAAACACACCTTTCAATTAGCTTCAATTATATACAGATAAAAATAATAAAGAAAAATTTTTATATTTTATTTTAATTTTAATTATACAGCATCTTAAATATGTCTATACATTATACAGAACTTTTAATTGAACTTATCAAAAGAAAGAAAAGAAAAATTGACAATTTTTTTGTAATCTAGTAATACAGCATCTTAATGATGTTTATAAATTAAACACCTTTCAATTAAACTTATCAAAACTATGATATACAATAATATACAGATAAAAAAGAAAAATTGTCTATTTTTTTTAATTTTAATAATACAACATCTTAAAAATGTGTGTAATTTTTTTATTGAACTTATTAATATTTGTGATTCACAGTTAAAAAAATTAAAAAAGAAAAATAAGAAAAATTTTCTATTTTTTAATAATTTAGAAATACAGCTTTTAGTAATATTTATAAATTAACCCACATCTTTTAATTTAAGCTTATCAAAAGCTGTGATTCACAATTATATGAATAATAAAAAAAAAAAATTCCCATTTTTTTTTTAATTTTAATATGGGCTGGAATTTTTTGATATTCGAAAGAACGGGAGTGGGGGCACCTATGACAGAACTGTAAGCTGGAAACTCTTTTTGTCTGACATCAAACGAAAATTGTATGTGTGTGTGCGACATCAATTCAATCATATTTAGGTGCTGTTAGTTAACATCAATGGAACCTTATCGAACAAAAAGTTATGATTTCCAGTTATATACAGATGAAAAAGAAAAAAAAAAGAAAAATTGACCATTTCTTCTGTAATACAGCATCTTAAAGATATTTAAATTTTAAACACACCTTTCAATTAGCTTCAATTATATACAGATAAAAATAATAAAGAAAAATTGTCTATTTTTTTTTTTTTTTAATTTTAATAATACAGCATCTTAAATATATCTATACATTATACACAACTTTTAATTGAACTTATCAAAAGAAAGAAAATAAAAATTGACAATTTTTTGTGTAATCTTGTAATGCAGCATCTTAAAGATATTTATAAATTAAACATCTTTCAATTAAACTTATCAAAACTATGATATACAATAATATACAGATAAAAAAGAAAAATTGTCTATTTTTTTTTTAATTTAATAATACAACATCTTAAAAATGTGTGTAATTTTTTGATTGAACTTATTAGTATTTGTAATTCACAGTTAAAAAAATTAAAAAAGTAAAATAAGAAAAATTTTCTATTTTTTAATAATTTAGAAATACAGCTTTTAGTAATATTTATAAATTAACCCACATCTTTTAATTTAAGCTTATCAAAAGCTGTGATTCACAATTATATGAGTAAAAAAGAAAAATTGCCCATTTTTTTTTTTTTTAATTTTAATAATATTGGCTGGAGTTTTTTGATATTCGAAAGAACGGAAGTGATGACACCTATGTCAGGACTGGAAGCTGGAAGCTCTTTTTGTCTGACATCAAACGAAAATTGTGTGTGTGTGTGCGTTATCAATTCAATCATATTTAGGTGCTATTAGTTAACATCAGTGGAACGTCATCGAACAAAAAGTTATGATTTCCAATTATGTACAGATGAAAAAGAAAAAAAAAAAGAAAAATTGACCATTTCTTTTGTAATACAGCATCTTAAAGATATTTATATATTAAACACACCTTTCAATTAGCTTCAATTATATACAGATAAAAATAATAAAGAAAAATTGTCTACTTTTTTTTTAATTTTAATAATACAACATCTTAAACATATCTATACATTATACACAACTTTTAATTGAACTTATCAAAAGAAAGAAAATAAAAATTGACAATTTTTTGTGTAATCTTGTAATGCAGCATCTTAAAGATATTTATAAATTAAACATCTTTCAATTAAACTTATCAAAACTATGATATACAATAATATACAGATAAAAAAGAAAAATTGTCTATTTTTTTTTTTAATTTAATAATACAACATCTTAAAAATGTGTGTAATTTTTTGATTGAACTTATTAGTATTTGTAATTCACAGTTAAAAAAATGAAAAAAGTAAAATAAGAAAAATTTTCTATTTTTTAATAATTTAGAAATACAGCTTTTAGTAATATTTATAAATTAACCCACATCTTTTAATTTAAGCTTATCAAAAGCTGTGATTCACAATTATATGAGTAAAAAAGAAAAATTGCCCATTTTTTTTTTTTTTTTAATTTTAATAATATTGGCTGGAGTTTTTTGATATTCGAAAGAACGGAAGTGATGACACCTATGTCAGGACTGGAAGCTGGAAGCTCTTTTTGTCTGACATCAAACGAAAATTGTGTGTGTGTGTGTGCGTTATCAATTCAATCATATTTAGGTGCTATTAGTTAACATCAGTGGAACGTCATCGAACAAAAAGTTATGATTTCCAATTATATACAGATGAAAAAGAAAAAAAAAAGAAAAATTGACCATTTCTTTTGTAATACAGCATCTTAAAGATATTTATATATTAAACACACCTTTCAATTAGCTTCAATTATATACAGATAAAAATAATAAAGAAAAATTGTCTACTTTTTTTTTAATTTTAATAATACAGCATCTTAAACATATCTATACATTATACACAACTTTTAATTGAACTTATCAAAAGAAAGAAAATAAAAATTGACAATTTTTTGTGTAATCTTGTAATGCAGCATCTTAAAGATATTTATAAATTAAACATCTTTCAATTAAACTTATCAAAACTATGATATACAATAATATACAGATAAAAATGAAAAATTGTCTATTTTTTTTTTTAATTTAATAATACAACATCTTAAAAATGTGTGTAATTTTTTGATTGAACTTATTAGTATTTGTAATTCACAGTTAAAAAAATGAAAAAAGTAAAATAAGAAAAATTTTCTATTTTTTAATAATTTAGAAATACAGCTTTTAGTAATATTTATAAATTAACCCACATCTTTTAATTTAAGCTTATCAAAAGCTGTGATTCACAATTATATGAGTAAAAAAGAAAAATTGCCCATTTTTTTTTTTTTAATTTTAATAATATTGGCTGGAGTTTTTTGATATTCGAAAGAACGGAAGTGATGACACCTATGTCAGGACTGGAAGCTGGAAGCTCTTTTTGTCTGACATCAAACGAAAATTGTGTGTGTGTGTGCGTTATCAATTCAATCATATTTAGGTGCTATTAGTTAACATCAGTGGAACGTCATCGAACAAAAAGTTATGATTTCCAATTATATACAGATGAAAAAGAAAAAAAAAAGAAAAATTGACCATTTCTTTTGTAATACAGCATCTTAAAGATATTTATATATTAAACACACCTTTCAATTAGCTTCAATTATATACAGATAAAAATAATAAAGAAAAATTGTCTACTTTTTTTTTAATTTTAATAATACAGCATCTTAAACATATCTATACATTATACACAACTTTTAATTGAACTTATCAAAAGAAAGAAAATAAAAATTGACAATTTTTTGTGTAATCTTGTAATGCAGCATCTTAAAGATATTTATAAATTAAACATCTTTCAATTAAACTTATCAAAACTATGATATACAATAATATACAGATAAAAAAGAAAAATTGTCTATTTTTTTTTAATTTAGTAATACAACATCTTAAAAATGTGTGTAATTTTTTTATTGAACTTATTAGTATTTGTGATTCACAGTTAAAAAAATGAAAAAAGTAAAATAAGAAAAATTTTCTATTTTTTAATAATTTAGAAATACAGCTTTTAGTAATATTTATAAATTAACCCACATCTTTTAATTTAAGCTTATCAAAAGCTGTGATTCACAATTATATGAGTAAAAAAGAAAAATTGCCCATTTTTTTTTTTTTAATTTTAATAATATTGGCTGGAGTTTTTTGATATTCGAAAGAACGGAAGTGATGACACCTATGTCAGGACTGGAAGCTGGAAGCTCTTTTTGTCTGACATCAAACGAAAATTGTGTGTGTGTGTGCGTTATCAATTCAATCATATTTAGGTGCTATTAGTTAACATCAGTGGAACGTCATCGAACAAAAAGTTATGATTTCCAATTATATACAGATGAAAAAGAAAAAAAAAAGAAAAATTGACCATTTCTTTTGTAATACAGCATCTTAAAGATATTTATATATTAAACACACCTTTCAATTAGCTTCAATTATATACAGATAAAAATAATAAAGAAAAATTGTCTACTTTTTTTTTAATTTTAATAATACAGCATCTTAAACATATCTATACATTATACACAACTTTTAATTGAACTTATCAAAAGAAAGAAAATAAAAATTGACAATTTTTTGTGTAATCTTGTAATGCAGCATCTTAAAGATATTTATAAATTAAACATCTTTCAATTAAACTTATCAAAACTATGATATACAATAATATACAGATAAAAAAGAAAAATTGTCTATTTTTTTTTAATTTAGTAATACAACATCTTAAAAATGTGTGTAATTTTTTTATTGAACTTATTAGTATTTGTGATTCACAGTTAAAAAAATGAAAAAAGTAAAATAAGAAAAATTTTCTATTTTTTAATAATTTAGAAATACAGCTTTTAGTAATATTTATAAATTAACCCACATCTTTTAATTTAAGCTTATCAAAAGCTGTGATTCACAATTATATGAGTAAAAAAGAAAAATTGCCCATTTTTTTTTTTTTAATTTTAATAATATTGGCTGGAGTTTTTTGATATTCGAAAGAACGGAAGTGATGACACCTATGTCAGGACTGGAAGCTGGAAGCTCTTTTTGTCTGACATCAAACGAAAATTGTGTGTGTGTGTGCGTTATCAATTCAATCATATTTAGGTGCTATTAGTTAACATCAGTGGAACGTCATCGAACAAAAAGTTATGATTTCCAATTATATACAGATGAAAAAGAAAAAAAAAAGAAAAATTGACCATTTCTTTTGTAATACAGCATCTTAAAGATATTTATATATTAAACACACCTTTCAATTAGCTTCAATTATATACAGATAAAAATAATAAAGAAAAATTGTCTACTTTTTTTTTAATTTTAATAATACAGCATCTTAAACATATCTATACATTATACACAACTTTTAATTGAACTTATCAAAAGAAAGAAAATAAAAATTGACAATTTTTTGTGTAATCTTGTAATGCAGCATCTTAAAGATATTTATAAATTAAACATCTTTCAATTAAACTTATCAAAACTATGATATACAATAATATACAGATAAAAAAGAAAAATTGTCTATTTTTTTTTAATTTAGTAATACAACATCTTAAAAATGTGTGTAATTTTTTTATTGAACTTATTAGTATTTGTGATTCACAGTTAAAAAAATGAAAAAAGTAAAATAAGAAAAATTTTCTATTTTTTAATAACTTAGAAATACAGCTTTTAGTAATATTTATAAATTAATATTGATATTCGAAAGAACGGAAGTGGGGGCACCTATGACAGGACTGGAAGCTGGAAGATCTTTTTGTCCGACATCAAACGAAAATTGTGTGTGTGTGTGTGTGCGACATCAATTCAATCATATTTACGTGCTATTAGTTAACATCAATGGAACGTCATCGAACAAAAACAAACGGGCCGATAACGAACGGATTGAATAATAAAGATAACGCGGCTGAATGCACAAAAACGGATTTAAATGTAACAGATTAATTTCCCCCACCCACAAATCATTTTCATTTTAAAATTAGAACGTGAAAACAAATTTTGCCAGATGTTTACGGAATCAATTAACGGAAGCCATAAAATATGCATGATTCGTGGCTATTATCGCGATGGCATTTTCATTTTTGAATAACATTACGAATGAATTGATGCAATCACAAATTGATGGCTGGGATTAAATTGGAAAAGTTTCACGCTTATAAACCGAATTCGAATGGAATGGTGTTATTGAAGTGCGCGCCCTGCACGTACGCTAGACATGTAATCATAACTCTTGACACGATCGAATCGCTCGTTCGTTCTATTCTGTTTATCGAAAAATAGAATGGCTGTTACTATTACTGATTCCTATCTTTATCATCACTCAATTATCTGATCACAAATCGATAACTATTTTAATATAATTATTGTTCAGGATTATTCATTATATTTTGACAACCCCCTATTATATTATATTTATTTCAAGACAAAATAAGTTTTATATTAAATTTTTATGAAGAATATTTAAATATTTTATGGAAATATGTAGATGTTATACATGGTGAAATATTACATGTATTATTTTTTTTCAAAAAAATATTTGCATGTAATATTTAAGTTTTAAATGAAATTTGGAAAAGTATATCGGAAGTTTTGTGAAAAATTCTTATAAATATTATTTCATTCATGCAAAATTCTGGAACTATTGAGCTTTGAATTGTTTTTCTATATTTGACGGTCTTTGATACAATTATTTTTTTCAAAAAATATTCAAATATGTAATGAGTAAGAATTTTTCTGAATTTTTGAGAATACTTTAATATTCTGTAGAAACTTATAAATATTATTACATTTTTTATTCTATGTAAAATTCTGAAACTATTCACTTTTGAATCGTTTTTCTATCTTGAACTGCCTTTGCTATATTTAATTTTTTCAAAAACGTTAACGTATGTAGTGACTAAATTTTATATAAAATGTGTCAGAATATTTTTCAATTTTTTTGAAGAATTCTTAAAAATTCTTTTGGTAACCTATAAATATTATTTCATTCCTTATTCTACATAAATTTCTGAAAATATTAAACTTTGAAACGTTTTCCTTTCTTCAACTGAGTTTGATAGATTTAATTTTTTCAAAAAATATGTAATGAGTAAAAGAATTTGTAAGAATGTTTCTGAATTTTTGTGAAGAATTCTTAAAAATTCTATGGTAACTTATAAATATTATTTCATTCCTTAATTCTACATAAAATTCTGGAAATATTGAACTTTAAATTGCTTTTCGAACTTCAACTGTCTTTGATACATTTAATTTTTTCAAAAAATATTCATATATGTAATGAGTAAGAATTTGTCTGAATTTTTGAGAAAATTCTGTAGAAACCTGTAAATATTATTACATTTTTTATTCTATGTAAAATTCTGGAACTATTGAATCGTTTTTCTAAATTGAGCTGCATTTACTATATTTAATTTTTTCAAAAATATTAACGTATATAGTCACTGAATTTTAAATAAAATTTGTCTGAATATTTCTGAATTTTTGTGAAGATTTCTTAAACATTCATTGGAAATATTGTACTTTCTTTTCTTCTTTTCTCCTACTGTCTATAATATATTCAATTTTTTCAAAAAATATTCAAATATGTAATGAATAAATGAAATTTTTGAATAATTTTTATAACTTCTATCGTCTTTGATATATTTAATTTTTTCAAAAAATATTCAAATATGTAATGAATAAGTTTCAAATAAAACTTCTAAGATTTTATTTGAACTGTCTTTGATAGATTTAATTTTTTCAAAAAATATGTAATGAGTAAAAGAATTTGTCAGAATATTTCTGAATTTTTGTGAAAAATTCTTAAAAATTCTATGATAACCTATAAATATTATTTCATTCCTTAATTCTACATAATATTCCGGAAATATTGAACTGTGAATCGTTTTACTATCTTCAACTGTCTTTGACACATTTAATTTTTTCAAAAAATATGTAATGAGTAAAAGAATTAGTCAGAGTATTTCTGAATTTTTGTGAAGAATTCTTAAAAATTCTATGGTAACCTATAAATATTATTTCATTTCTTAATTCTACATAAAATTCTGGAAATATTGAACTTTGAATTGCTTTTCGAACTTCAACTGTCTTTGATACATTTAATTTTTTCAAAAAATATTCATATATGTAATGAGTAAGAATTTGCCTGAATTTTTGAGAAAATTCTGTAGAAACCTGTAAATATTATTACATTTTTTATTCAATGTAAAATTCTGGAAGTATTGAATCGTTTTTCTACATTGAGCTGCATTTACTATATTTAATTTTTTCAAAAACATTCACGTATATAGTGACTGAATTTTAAATAAAATGTGTCTGAATATTTCTGAATTTCTTAAACATTCAATGGAAATATTGTACTTTGAATTGTTTTCTTTCTTTTCTTCCTTTCTCCTACTATATATAATATATTCAATTTTTTCAAAATATATTCAAATATGTAATGAATAAATAAAATTTCTAAGAATTTGTTTGAATTTTTGAGAAGAATACTCAAACATTCTGTGGAAACCTAAAAATATTATTTCAATCTTTAATTCTACGTAAAATTATTGAAATATTGTACTTTGAACCATTTTTCTATTTTCTGCTGACTTAGATATTAAAAAAATATTCAAATATGTAATGAATAAGTTTTAAATAAAATTTCTAAGAATTTTTTTGAATTTTTGGAAAGAATACTCAAACATTCTGGAGAAACCTAAAAATATTATTATATTTTTTAATTCGACGTAAAATTATGTAACTATTGACCTTTGAATCATGTTTCTATCTTGAACTGCCTTTGTTATATTTAATTTTTTCAAAAAATGTTCGCGTATGTATTGACTAAGTTTTAAATATAATTTGTCAGAATATTTCTGAATTTTTTTTAAGAATTCTTAAAAATTCTATAGGAACCTATAAATATTATTTCAATCTTTAATTCTACGTAAAATTATGAAAATATTGTACTTTGAATCATTTTTATATCTTCTACTGTCTTTGATATATTTTATTTTTTCAAAAAATATTCAAGTATTTCTAAGAATTTTTTTTAATTTATACGATGAATACTCAAATATTCTGTAAAAACCTAAAAATATTATTACATTTTTTAATTCCACTTAAGATTTTGTAACTAATCTTTGAATCATTGTTCTATCCTGAATTGCATTTTTTATATTTAATTTATTTCTGATGAATATTTCTGAAATTTTGTGAAGAATTCTTAAAAATCTACGATAACCTCTAAATATTATTTCAATCTTCGTAAAATTATGAAAATATTGTACTTTAAATAATTTTTTGATATATTTAATTTTTTCAAACTATATTCAAATACATAATGAATAAATTTCAAATAAAATTTCTAAGAATTTTTTTCAATTTTTGGGAAGATTACTCAAACATTCTGTAGAAACCTAAAAATATTATTACATTTTTTAATTCTACGTAAAATTCTGTAACTACTGTTAAAAATTCTATGACGGCCTATAAATATTATCTCAATCCTTAATTCTACGTAAAATTCTGGAAATATATATATATATATATATATATATATATATATATAACTTTGAATCGCTTTTCGATCTTCAACTGACTTTGATATATTTATTTTTTTCAAAAAATATTCAATTAGTAATGACTAACTTTTAAATAAAATTTGTCAGAGTATTTCTAAATTTTTAGGAAGACTTCTTTACATTTTTAATACTACGTAAAATTCTGAAACTATTGAACTTCAATTCATTTTTCTATTTCAAAAAGTCTTTGATATATTCAATTGTTAAAGAAATATTCACATATGTGAAACTCATAAATAATATTGCATTTTTTAATTATGTATCTTTGTTTATCTTCAAAAGTTTTTGAGATAATTAATCTTAGCAAAAAAAAGTGTATTGTCAACTAAAATTAAGAATAGGAATGTCAAAATAAAAACAATAACCCTGCACGATAAAATAAACTATCAAATGCAAGGGAGTTAAAAATTTTGCGAAGCAAAAACGGTTGTTCCCGATATTAGACGTCGAAATGACATCAGGAATTCATTTCGGGCAATTTTAGAACAAGGAAACGGCGAGCTGAAGCCGTCTCCCCCGTTTTTTCCCAATTCGTGCGTCCATTGCGGCGTCCCAGAGCGTCCGGGCGGGTCGAAAGTCCGGGGTCCGGGTGAGTTATGGATTCCGGCTGTCCATTTCGGAATGTCATGTTTTATCGTTTGTGCGGTTTCTTTCCAGTTTGACGGGAAGAGAGAGCGACCGGCGGCGGCGGCGGTGGCGTTATTGGATGCCGGGCAACAACCAATACTGGGCGCGAGTCGAACATCATATAAATTCCGGGACGAAGGGGCCCTATCGCTCGGACCAAGAGCCCACCCGTCAATATTCCGCAGGGCCCGACCCCGACTAAAAATTTCTCCGGCCTGCGACGGGATTAATATGCCGCCCACCCCCGGACTCCGGACTCCGGGCTGCGGGATGTTATTAATATCGACGGCTGCGTCGGTGTGCGGCCGCCGCCCCCGGGAGATATTCGCATTGTCGCAGCCCCCGCTTTGTTTCAACGCATCCGGACAATACCTTTTGTCGGGGGTCAAGTCGGGATGATTTGTGGGGTGGATTTCGCGCGGCGGACGACAGCGCACGGCCGCGGCGGGGATGGACCGTTGTCCACTGCCGGCGGGGACGGACCCGGGGTGGATTCCGGCTCTTTAAACGCCGCTCATCGGGCCGGGTTACAGCGGCACTTGAGTCTAATCCGAATCGAGGCACGAAATTCGCCGTTCACCCGCACACTTATATTTTAACAACGGCGATTTAAAATTGAAACAACGAAAGAAACGAACCGAACCGTTCGGTCCTTAATTATTAAAGTTTTAAAATAAAAAAAAAAAAAAACACCGAAATCCAATAGCCTGGTGTCCAGATATTTATGGTCCAATTAAAAGATTTAAATTCGGGGTATTTTTTGGCGCAATAAATTTTTAATTTCAGCATCGGACCTTCCCGAGGACGACCGGGGCGAGTTTTTAATTACACGCCTGGCTTATTGCAAACAACAAAATCGTTTAATTAGGCAAACTTTACTACGCGGACGGAGCGCGTCCCGCGTTGGCGCAGCGAAAGTTCATTCATATTTTAACAATAAAATATCGCAGGTAGTTTATCTGGGCATTAAATTAATGTATTAGGTTACGGAGCTGAAACTGGTTTCAAATAAAATGCCACTGCGTTCGAGTATATAAATTCTAGCTTTGCGCAACGATAATAATCTTATCAAATCAAGGCTAAATTTAAGTAGAAAATGATTTGTTTTAAGTGTTTACAACTGCCAATATAATAAGATAAAATGATATGTTGTGTATCCAGTTTATACAAAGAGAAAATCTTATCAGATCAGAGATGAGTTCACTTATAAAGTGGAACATGTTAAGTTGTAATGTTTACAACTACTAATAAAATAAGATAAATTACTATATTGAGTATCCAACTTGAACAGACATAATATCTTATCAAATCAAAGATGAATTCAAGTGAAAATTTTCCTAACTAAAATAAAAAAATACAACTTTGAGTGACCAACTGGAACAAAAGCAGAATCTCATCAAATCAAAGCTAAATTGAAACAGAAGTATCTAGAAAATCTATTGTTAAACTGTTTTATTTACAATTGCTAATAGAACTAAAAAAAATTACTACATTGAGTGTCCAAATCTCATCAAAGCTAAATTCAAGCAAAAGTAATACTACTAATTAAGAAGAAAATGATTTATTAAAGAATAATGATTATAATGACTAATATAATAAGTTAAAGTACCATACTGAATGTCCAGCTTTGACAAAGACAAATGAAAGCTAAGCAAAAGAAGTACTACTAATTAAGAAGAAAATGATTTATTAAAGAGTGTTTGTAAATACTAATATAATAAGTTAAAATACCACATTGAGTGTCGAATTTCCATAGAGACACAATCATCAAATCAAAGCTAAATTCAAGTAAAAGTACTGCGAATTAAGAAGACAACGATTTGTTAAAGAGTAACGTTTATAATTACTAATATAATAAGTTAAAGTACCCTATTGGGTGTCCAGCTTCTATAAAGACATATCTTATCAAACCGAAGCTAAATTCAAGCAAAAGAAGCACTGCTAATCAAAAAGTAAAAATGATTTGTTAAAGAGTGATGTTTACAATTACTAACATAATAAGTTAAAGTACCATATTGAGTGTCCAAATTGCACAAAGACACAATCTTATCAAATCAAAGCTAAATTCAAGCAGAAAAAGTACTGCTATTTAAAAAGAAAATGACTTGTTAAGGAGTGATCTTTACAATTACTCATATAATAAGTTAAAGTACGATATTGAGTGTCCAGCTTCAGCTTTCATAAAGACACAATCTCATCTAATCAAATCTAAATTTAAGCAAAAGTAGTGCTAATTAAGAAGAAAACAATTTGTTAAACAATGACGTTTACAATTACTAATATAATAAGTTAAAGTACTATATTAAGTGTCCAGCTTACACAAAGACACAATCTTATCAAATCAAAGCTAAATTCAAGTAGAAGAAGTGCTGCTAATTAAGAAGAAGATGATTTATTAAGGAGTGATGTTTACAAATACTAATATAATAAGTTAAAGTACGACATTGAGTGTCCAGCTTCTATAAAGACATAGTCATATAATAAGTTAAAGTACCATATTGAGTGTCCAGCTTCCATAAAGACATAATCTCATCTAATCAAAGCTAAATTCAAACGGAAGAAGTACTGCTAATTAAGAAGAAAACGATTAGTTAATGAGTGACGTTTACAATTACTAGTATAATAAGTTAAAGTACCATATTGGGTGTCCAACTATTACAAAGACATATCGTATCAAATTAAAGTTAAATTCAAGCAAAAGAAGATCAGCTAATCAAAAAGTAAAAATGATTTGATAAAGAGTGATATTTACAATTACTATATAATAAGTTAAAGTACCATATTGAGTGTCCAGCTTGCACAAAGACACAATCTTATCAAATCAAAACTAAATTCAAGCAGAAGAAGTACTGCTAATTAAGAAGAAGATGATTTATTAAGGAATGATGTTTACAAATACTAATATAATTAGTTAAAGTACGACATTGAGTGTCCAGCTTCCATAAAGATATAATCTCATCTAATCAAAGTTAAATTCAAACGGAAGAAGTACTGCTAATTAAGAAGAAAACGATTTGTTAAAGAGTGACGTTTACAATTACTAGTGTAATAAGTTAAAGTACCATATTAGGCGTCCAACTACTACAAAGACATATCGTATCAAATTAAAGCAAAATTCAAGTAAAAGAAGATCTGTTAATCAAAAAGTAACAATGATTTGACAAAAAGTGATATTTACAATTACTATATAATAAGTTAAAGTACCATATTGAGTGTCCAGCTTGCACAAAGACACAATCTTATCAAATCAAAGCTAAATTCAAGCAGAAGAAGTGCTGCTAATTAAGAAGAAGATGATTTATTAAGGAATGATGTTTACAAATACTAATATAATTAGTTAAAGTACGACATTGAGTGTCCAGCTTCCATAAAGATATAATCTCATCTAATCAAAGCTAAATTTAAACGGAAGAAGTACTGCTAATTAAGAAGAAAACGATTTGTTAAAGAGTGACGTTTACAATTACTAGTGTAATAAGTTAAAGTACCATATTGGGCGTCCAACTACTACAAAGACATATCGTATCAAATTAAAGCAAAACTCAAGTAAAAGAAGATCTGCTAATCAAAAAGTAACAATGATTTGACAAAGAGTAATATTTACAATTACTATATAATAAGTTAAAGTACCATATTGAGTGTCCAGCTTGCACAAAGACACAATCTTATCAAATCAAAGCTAAATTCAAGCAGAAGAAGTGCTGCTAATTAAGAAGAAGATGATTTATTAAGGAATGATGTTTACAAATACTAATATAATTAGTTAAAGTACGACACTGAGTGTCCAGCTTCCATAAAGACATAATCTCATCTAATCAAAGCTAAATTTAAACGGAAGAAGTACTGCTAATTAAGAAGAAAACGATTTGTTAAAGAGTGACGTTTACAATTACTAGTGTAATAAGTTAAAGTACCATATTGGGCGTCCAACTACTACAAAGACATATCGTATCAAATTAAAGCAAAATTCAAGTAAAAGAAGATCTGCTAATCAAAAAGTAACAATGATTTGACAAAGAGTGATATTTACAATTACTATATAATAAGTTAAAGTACCATATTGAGTGTCCAGCTTGCACAAAAATACAATCTTATCAAATCAAAGCTAAATTCAAGCAGAAGAAGTGCTGCTAATTAAGAAGAAGATGATTTATTAAGGAATGATGTTTACAAATACTAATATAATTAGTTAAAGTACGACATTGAGTGTCCAGCTTCCATAGATAGACATAATCTCATCTAATCAAGGCTAAATTCAAACGGAAGAAGTACTGCTAATTAAGAAGAAAACGATTTGTTAAAGAGTGACGTTTATAATTACTAGTATAATAAGTTAAAGTACCATATTGGGTGTCCAACTATTACAAAGACATATCTTATCAAATTAAAGCTAAATTCAAGCAAAAGAAGATCTGCTAATCAAAAAGTAACAATGATTTGATAAAGAGTGATATTTACAATTACTATATAATAAGTTAAAGTACGACATTGAATGTCCAGCTTCCATAAAGACACAATCTTATCAAATCAAAGCTAAATACAAGCTGTATAAGTAGTATACAAAAGCACAATCTTATAAAATTAAAGCAAAATTCAAGGAAAAGAAGTACTACCAATTAACAAAAAAATGATTTATTAATGATGTTCACAACTATTAATATAATAAGATAAAGTCCTTTATAGAGCGTTTAGATTGATAAAGATAAAATCTTATTGATCATGGCTGAATTAAAGTAAAAAAGGTTTAATTGAAGTGCCATACAGCAAACATAGTTAATGTTATATTGAGTGTTATTAATATGAATAATAAAAACCATATGGTTTTAGGTATACAAATAAAAAAACGCCATCAAATAATTAACTACCGCGTGTGATTTAGAGGGAGACTAGCTCACGATCTATTAATTTATTGGTCTTTGTGGATGGTTGTTGGCGCGTGTCGGATAATTGTCTGCAATACAAATACATAACTGTTTTGGAGGGTGGTTATGGAATAGCGTGATATCTGTCAATATGCCCCCGGCTGACGTCAAGTCTTCGTATCCGGTCACGTCATGTCTGATGCCTTTTAAAATTGCATGACCGAAGTCATAAGCTAATCGACCAACAGGTCCCCGACAAACACCTCATCAATTATGGATTTTTAATCGAATTCAAAAAAAAAAAAAAATGTTGCACATAATAAATCTCCCGGTCGGAATAATTTGTACGTGAACATTAACAATGGTGATTAATGCCTCCTGCCATATACCTTTCTCTAACTGTATCACCGTAAAATAAATAGAGTGTAGTGCATTAATTACGGAGTGAGTTGTAGTGGTGGGAAAATCCCTTCGACCATTCCTGCGACCGTCCGGCGAAACGGACGCGCACACACACACACGCATTTAATTTAATGCCGAGATGAAATATCAACTCACTTTTCGTCGTTTTAATCATGCGGCGCGGGGAATTTGGAAAATCCGGCCGTGCGCCCGGAACTGGTTCCGGGTCGTGTAAATAAATCTAATTAATGAAAGGGAGCCCAGGAAATCCGGTTATTCGCAGCAATAAAAAATCCCAAGTTCGAACAAAGAAGAAATACAAAAAAAAGGAAAGTCCATTTAATAGGAAAGTTTGATAATATGCCTTCGGTCATCCAGAGTTCGAGGGCCGGACGTGCTCGCTTTTTAATACGCCGCACGTCCGTCCCCCGAAATACACGGCCGGCGCTTGGATCGATCCCTCCGCACGTTTTATTTCTCGAAGATCAATGATTTAATCCTTTATGCCGTTTTTATTCGGCCGTACGACGGTTATTGATGCACCGGCACTAGGAAATTGGTGGCGTGAACTATTTTTGCCGCACCTTCCATCGGCCCAATTTGGTTTTGAAGCTGTTTTATTTCAAGAAACTCATTTATCATCCCCATTTTCTTTTTAATTTTTGCTAATTGTCAATATGCAACGGAATATCGTGTGATGAGTGTGCACAAGGGGTTCTTTTAGTGGAAGAAGGTTCGAGTTACTTCATAGTAGCCCATACATCTGGTGACCACACTAGAAGACCGGGTAAGGGTAGAAATGGTTGCTACAACCACTACCCAAGATTATTATTTAAAATTTTTAACTTTGGGACATCCCAACCATATGTGGATGACGATTTGGAGCCTCATTTTCATCCCTACATGAGAAGAGTTTTAGAATAATTTTACAGCAAGATGATTCCCGTCCACATGTTGCCAGGAATACATTGCACTCCCTAGAAGACTCCCAAGATCTTCAGATCTTTCCCCAATCGAACATATGGGATATAATGGGGCGATGCTTAAGGAACTTACAGCGCCCTCCACTGAGTCTTAACGAACTAAAACACCAGATTCAATTTGTGTGGGATGAGATACCATAAGAAAATGTCAATAATCTCATTAGATCGATACCACGACACGTCATTGTGTGTCTTAATCAAAAAGGGGGTCCGACCCAATATTAGCTTCTGACAATTTATGCTTTAAGTTTTTTTTAATCAATTATTAATCTATAATAGGTTAATATTATTCTTAAGAAAAATTTGGAATAAATCAATTAATTGTTTTTTTTGCACACTAAATAATTTATTTAGAAAAATAATATTTTTTAATTGTTTATTGTTCAGGTTTATTGGTCGACGTTTGTTGGAATTATTTCCTGACGTTTCGCTACCACGGGTGGCCAGCATCTTTAGAGGTATGATTTGGTTCCAATCACTTTGGCATCTGATTAACAACTAAATGATAACTTAGACAATTGATCTATAGAAATTTCGTTCTGTTCTCTGACCGTTTTTATCTGCTTAGTGATTTTGGTGTTTTTGAGCATTGGTGTCCATATTTCATCAAGCTTCAATGCTTCTTCTTTTTTGTTGAAGTTGTTTCCGTGTTTATGGATTTCAATTGCTTCCCTAATCATTCTCTTGTGATATCCAGTTGTCGAGGCAAGCAATTGTGTATCTTGGAATTTTATCTTATGATTTCCATCTAACAGTGCATGTTCTGCTTCAGCAGACTTATCTGATTGTCTTAGTTTGCAGTTTCGTTTATGTTCCTTAATCCTAGTCCATATTGAACATTTTGTAGTACCGATGTATGCTTTCCCCGCAAGAGCATGGTATGTGGTATATCCCAGAAGCTGTTTGATTGTCTCTCTTATCTTTGGCAGATTTGAGACTGTGTTTTTCTAAGTGTTCTTGTTCTTCAGCGAGGTGGTGTATGGCACATATCCTTTTGAGTGTATAGTCTAAATGTATACTGTATAGTCTAAATGTTCACCCACTCTTTTTACTAGGAGACCCAAAAAAGGTATTTGATTCTCCTTTTCCAATTCTATTGAAAATTTGATAATGTTATGTTGAGATTTTGGGTATTTTAGAAACTAATCTAGTTTTTCTTGTCCATGTCCTTTTGTACAATTATAAATAATTTTAAATATATTAATATTTTTCTTAAAAAAATGGAATAAATCAATTATAACTAGGTGTTGGTCACTGTGTAATTTATTTAGAAAAACTATTTTTATAATATCTATAGTTGTTCAAGTTTATTGGTCTTCAGAGGTATGATTTGGTTCCAGTCACTTTGACATCTGATTAACAACTAAATGATAACTTAGACAATTGATCTTCTACAAATTTCGTTCTGTTCCCTGGCCGTTCATATCTGCTTAGTGATTTTGGTGTTTTTGAGCATTGGTGTCCATATTTCATCAAGCTTCAATGCTTCTTCTTTTTTGTTGAAGTTGTTTCCGTGTTTATGGATTTCAATTGCTTCCCTAATCATTCTCTTGTGATATCCAGTTGTCGAGGCAAGCAATTGTGTATCTTGGAATTTTATCTTATGATTTCCATCTACCAGTGCATGTTCTGCTTTAGCAGACTTGTCTGATTGTCCTAGTTAACAGTTTCGTTTGTGTTCCTTAATCCTAGTCAATATTGAACATTTTGTAGTACCGATGTATGCTTTCCTACAAGACCATGGTATGTGGTACATCCCAGAAGCTCTTTGATGGTCGCTCCTATCTTTGGCAGATCTGAGACTGTGTTGAATCTTCCTTGTTGGTATAAAATCAGTATGAATGTTATATTTTAATAAGATTTTTCCAATTCTATCGGTAACTTTACATATATATATATATGGGTAAAAGCTTTACCAATTGTGGGCTCACTAAGTGAATCTTTATGATTAGTATGAGGTCTTATTTCTGAGCGTTTGTATCAATCAATTGGCCTGTAGTGTTCTTGTTCTTCAGCGAGGTGCTGTGTGGCACATATTCTTTTGGCTCGTTCGGTTAGTCTTTTGATGACCCCTTGTTTTTGACTCTAAGATGATTAGATAGTTTATGTAGATACCAATCGGAGTGTGTAGTTTTTCGGTATACTGTATGGTCTAAATGTTCACCCACTCTTTTTACTTGGACATCCAAAAAAGTTATTTGGTTCTCCTTCTCCAATTCCATTGTGAATTTAATATTGTCATGTTGAGAGTTCAGATGTTTTAAAAACTGATCTAGTTTTTCTTGTCCATGTTTTTATATCACGAAAGTTTCATCTATTTAAACGACATTAAACAGAACGAATATTTTTATTTTTCTCGTTTTCAGTAAAAATTATTAATAATCGATAAGTACCAGTCCAGTTTTTCCAACACTGACAAACGGCCCGGAACGTGAACAAACACAGGACCAGAAACAAATTAAAATTAAAGTAATTCTAGTGTATAGAAACGTAGGGGTGGTATGAGTGCTGAGGCAAAACCCTCTCGCCTTGAAATTAATAGCGGCAATATAAGTTCTCCCTCTGGCTGCAGCTTGTTTAGTGCTGCACACTGGCCATGGCAGAAATTACGCCGAGGTGACCATTGATTAATCTACTCTAGTTATGTTTCGTAATTTATCTGGCCGCGCTCGGCCTCCTGCAGGATAATAACGGGCGACGTTAAAACGGGGTCCGTGGCTAAATGTTATTTTATGCTGCATAAAAATTAATTGCGCAACGCCGCAAAAGAGGGAAAATTAATCGGGCACCGGTACAAACAAGAGTTTGATTGGAACGTTTTATATTGATGGTGGATATTGTATTTTTAATTGGGGTGGAAAGACAAACAATACTTACAGGTCAACGGGTAAATAATTGAGGAGAATCCTTATTGGTCTTCCCCGCTGCGAAACGTATTGATCCCGGCCAATATTTATTTGCGAATTTAGCGGCAGTGTCTTTAATTAGTTCCAGATATAGATTACTTTTCGCCGTGATTGTAATCCTGGATGGCGGACGGCGTTCGGCGAGGAAAAAGGGGGAGTGCAGGATATTTTCCTCCAAGTGACAGGCTATATTGGCGGTGTTGGGAGTCTTGCACATTGCGCCGATATATTTTATAAGCGATGTTCGGCGTAACATCAGCCACTATTTGTACAGGCGGATGGAGACAAGCGCCATAAATTAGGAGATATCTAATAAAGTCGCACGGATTTATCGGCTCGATGCTCAGATAAATTCCAATCGCCCTCTCCATGCAAATGCCTTTATTGCGTTCATGACGGCTATACTCATAGACATATATTATGCAGACGATACATTTTGTTTTACGCTTTTTTTCCTTCCCTACGAACCTCAAAATCGCACCATTTAAACTTTTAACACTCCACCAGTTTTCCTACATGTTCCCACTTATTGGCAAAACAATTTTTTAACTTACTCACAAAGAACACAACACAACCCTACCCTTTCAAAACCGACTGAATTAATTTTGTACAAAATGTGGCAACAAATTGGTGTGAGGGTATTAATAAAAAAAGGCCACTTTAATAACGTCATCTTCCGTATCATTTAGCAAATTTCAAATTAAATTACATAACTCCGGGCAGCATCCCCAACGGGAATCCTAATAGTCAATTATGCATTGATAATGGGCTGCTCTTATGCTTTATACATAAACATAAGCAGCCCAACAGGACCCAGTCATACAGTAAATGACATGAATTAAGCATTATGTCAATTTTGCGCGTGACAGGTCAGATAAAGTGACAGAAGGTCAAATGACATCCCCGTCCTGTATAGGGGAATCCGCTCCCCATGTCACGGGGATTATTGTTATGCAGATAGAGTATTACTTCTGTAAAACAAAGTGGCTAGTTAATATTAACTGGGGGGGATTTTCTGACGAATTCGGAAATGCCCAAACACCGGATTTTTACGAGGGTCGAATAAATTACGGGGAATCAACGAATTAAATTTTTATTTCAAGTAAAACATTTCCAGACAAGAGAGTTTAATAAATAAGTTATTTTTTCAGCTAACACTTCTTCTTCTTCTTCTTCTTGGTGGGTTCAACAGATTTTTGGCTTTCCTGTACGACCACGCCTCCATCGTCTCCTCCAGCTTCTACTTCTTCTTCTGCTGAAAAGTCTTCATGTCTTTGAACAGGTTATCTTTGTTGGCTGCGACGAAATTTTTTTGGTAGCCGTTATTTGGAAATGCTCAAACACCAGATTTTTTCGAGAGATAAATAAATTACAGAGAATCAACGAATTAAATTTTTATTTCTATATAATACAACATAATTAATAAGTTATTTTTTGGATAGCACTTCTTCTTCTTTTTGGCAGGTCCGACGGATTCTTGTCTTTCCTGTATAATCATCATTTCCTCCAGCTTCCATTTTTTCTTATCCTCCAAGATCTCCAGTAGAATAAGTCTCCTCACTGGGCTTCAAACATTCCAGCTTCATGTCCTTGAACAGTTACTCTTTGTTGGCTGTCTCAAAAATTGTCTCGCAGCCGGCTTCGAAGGCCTCCTCAAAAATAGGTATGGATATAATGACATAAAATACAGAGAATTATAGAATTGATTTTTTATTTCAAGTAACACATTTCCAGACATTACAATTTAATTAATAAATTATTTTTTCGACTTGCACTTCTTGGCAGGTCCGGATTCTTGGCTTTCCTCCATAACCACGCCCGCATCATCTCCAGCTTCCACTTGTTCATCTTCTTCTCCAAAGTCTCCAGTAGAATAAGTCTCCTCCCTGGGCTTCAAAAATTCCAACTTCATGTCCTTGAATAGTTTCCCTTTGTTGGCCGCCTCAAAAATTTTTTCGCAGCTGGCTTCAAAACCTCCTCAAAAATAAGCGTGCATATAATGCCAACAAAACAGAAGATAATTGTCAAATAAAATACAGAGGATTAAAGAATAAATTTTTTATTTCAAGTAACACATTTCCAGACATTACAATTTAATTAATAAATTAATTTTTCGACTTGCACTTCTTGGCAGATCCAGACTCTTGGCTTTCCTCTACAACCACGCCCGCATCATCTCCAGCCTCCACTTCTTCATCTTCTTCTCCAAAGTCTCCAGTAGAATAAGTCTCCTCCCTGGGCTTCAAACATTCCAGCTTCATGTCCTTGAACAGTTTCCCTTTGTTGGCCGTCTCGAAAATTTTCTCACAGCTGGCTTCAAAACCTCCTCAAAAATAGGGGTGGATATAATGACAACAAAATAAAAGGTAAAAGTCAAATAAAATACAGAGAATCAAATAATTGATTTTTATTTCAAATAACACATTTCCAGACATTACAATTTAATTAATAAATTATTTTTTCGGCTTGCACTTCTTGGCAGGTCCGGACTCTTGGCTTTCCTCTATAACCACGCCCGCATCATCTGCAGCTTCCACTTGTTCATCTTCTTCTCCAAGGTCTCCAGTAGAATAAGTCTCCTCCCTGGGCTTCAAACATTCCAGCTTCATGTCCTTGAACAGTTTCCCTTTGTTGGCCGTCTCGAAAATTTTCTCGCAGCCGGCTTCGAACGCCTCCTCAAAAATAACGGCGGATGCGACGCCCAGCAAGCAGAACATTGAAGTTTTCTTCAGAAAGGTGTTGTAGAGAGCCCCCCACAAGCTCATTTTTAACACGACAGGTAAATGCGTCTGACAAGCTTCAAATCCTTATGACACTAGTGACATATAATCATTGATGCGACTTGATAAAATTCCGAAAGTTTATTGTCCGTGAAATTGCCAGGAATTCCCGCCGTAATCTTAATTATTTTAAAGTTCCGGCAATGGTCCAAATAATTTCATCCTTTTGACAAAGTGGCGAATTATTCAAGTCGGTGGGGTCGCTCCGCGCAGGTTTTATTATATTAACTACATTTGTCTGGTGCCTGTTTCAAATTAACCCCGTGTCAACTCATCCATCTGTCATACAGCCGCTACCCTCCTGCACCCTCTTTTATTGCCATTACTTACACCAGTTTTACTTGCGTCCGGACGTTATAAATTACGAAGATCAAAATTCTCCGATTAGGGGTACCAATTGCCTAATATCTGGGCGAATTTATCGGATTTGCGAGGCATTAGTTGCGTATAAAATTGTCGTAAATCATGGCCGACGACATGGACTTTTTGTATGATTTACGCCGGGGCAGTTCATTATAATCCATGGGATTTTCAATATCGTTGGAAAGGGGTGAAAGTCAAAGATAAAGTTGGGGAATATCGCAATAACCTTGTGGCGGCAGTGCAAAGCAAACCTCCGGTCTTTTTGACATGTTAATGACGGCTCGCGTCCGTGGAAGAACACCATTGTCCCCAATCAAGACAGAAGCAATGAGATGCCGCTGCCCATGAATATTTACCAGTTAATTCGGCATTGCCGTGATAATGACAGTGTCTGATCAGGCGACGAGGATCGGTCCGCAATCTAGCAGTGATTATGCCGCCCCCACGAGAATATATCCAGACCATCGGCTTGAAAGTGGACCACCGCCACCCACCCCACTCGCCGCCATTCAAAGGAGCAGCTATTTGTGCGCGATTTGCCGGAACGGCTGCATTTTACTGTTTAATATTGGTTTAATTGGTCCGTGCGAAAATACTGCGAATTGATCGGCCCTTTGTGCCGAAGTACGGAGGTCATAGGCGGCCCCGAGACGGCCGCGTAGGTATCTGGCGGCCGCCCCTGCACTCGGAAGAAAAGCACTTTCATAAATCTGGCGCGAGATATATGTGCTCACAATTTCCGGGATCCGGCCATTAAGCTACGCCGGAGCGGGAGTCGGAGCGGTGTTAGATCCACCATTTCCCGTCTACTTTATTTGCTGTTTGATTTTCTCTATATAATATTTAAACCTAGCCAGAGACGGACAGTTTGTTACCAGTTCGACGTGCGTACCGACGACTGAGCAACCCCCTAACTCCTCCTTTCTGTGAACACAAACCGAATCATTTTTTGTCGATTCTTTAATAAACCCCCTTGCCGTAATTAAAATCGATATTCGAAAAGTTTCCATCGGGATCTGTCCCGTATTGTGTATTCAGAAACAATCTGCGTAAAAACGTTTGATTGAATGAACGGTGGCTAGACCGTGGATTCAAAAGGTCTGACTGACTGACGTGCCAAAGAAGTTTTCACGGCGAAAAAAAATTATTATTGTGAAGTGCCAGACGAATAATAACTCGAAACGCAATTAAATGATAGGACCGGAGTGAATATAGTAATCCATTAAGTCTGGCTGATGAATGTTTAACTTTATCGGCATTATTTGAGTATTAAAACTGAATTAATTAGTTCTGAGACGCCCGAACTGTATTGAACAAGATATAACCCCATTTATTTACTTTTACTTTATTACCACTTAAGTATTAATGGAGGGATTATTTATTAATTGCACGGTGCTAATTACGAAAGGCATTTTTATATAAAATTAATTACTTATTTGTATATAAGATGCCACTGGCACAACAACGTTTATTAAGAATGAAATAACATCACTAAATAATAAAATATTAAATGAAATGAAATGTTACTGTTTTTAATTTTAAATAAACATACAAATTAAAATACACATCAAATTGATAACACTGAACAAGTATGACACAAACTTTAAGTATTTTTTCTTTTAGTTTGTACATTCCTCAACACTTCACATATGTTTTATGCAATTTACTCGTCCCTAATTGTCAAGTTTCTTTATTAGAACATTTTGAGACTAATAGGGCACATTTAGCTAGGTTGTATCCACTAAATTCAGAAGTTAAAGTCGACTAATTGTCAGTTTTAATATCCTTATTGGCTACATTAGAGTGTCAATGCATAAAACACCACACACCAAATGCTGCATTTATATTTAATTTGCACCTTTTCACAATTTTAAAGCCCCTGAAGATGATTTAATCCAATACAACAGTCATATATCACTGCTAACATAGATATTAAAATTCAAAATAATAAACGTTTCCTTAGTAGAACATTTTAAGACCAATTGGAAGTACATTTAACTAGGTTGGCTCCACTAACCTCAGAAGTTAAAGTCGACTAATTGTCAATTATAATATCATCCCTTATTGGATACATCAGAGTGTCAGTTCACAAAACACCACACACCAAATGCTGTTTTTATATTTAATTTGCACCATTTCACAATTTTAGAGCCCCTGAAAATGATTTAATCCAATACAACAGTCATATATCATTGATAACATAGACATTAAAATTCAAAATAATAAACGTTTCCTTAGTAGAACATTTTAAGACTAATATGATGTACATTTAACTATGTTGGCTCCACTAACCTCAAAAGTTAATGTCGACTAATTGTAAATTATACTATCATCCCTTATTGGACACATCAGAGTGCTAGTTGACAAAACACCACACACCAAATGCTGTATTTATATTTAATTTGCACCATTTCACAATTTTAGAGCCCCTGAATATGATTTAATCCAATACAATAGTCATATATCACTACTGACATGAATATTAATATCCAAAATAATGAAGGTTTCCTTAGTAGAACATTTTAAGACTAATTGGAAGTACATTTGACTAGATTGACTCTAGTAACCTCAGAAGTTAAAGTCGACTATTTGTCAATTATATAATATCATCTCTTATTGGATACATCAGAGTGCCAGTTGACAAAACACCACACACCAAATACTGTATTTATATTTAATTTGCACCATTTCACAATTTTAAAGCCCCTTAAGATGATTTAATCCAATACAACAGTCATATATCACTGCTAACATTGATATTAAAATTCAAAATAATAAACGTTTCCTTAGCAGAACATTTTAAAACTAATAGGAAGTACATTTAACTAGATTGGCTTCACTAACCTTAGAAGTTAAAGTCGACTAATTGTCAATTATAATATCATCCCTTATTGGATACATCAGAGTGCCAGTTGACAAAGCACCACACACCAAATGCTGTATTTATATTTAATTTGCACCATTTCGCAATTTTAAAGCCCCTGAAGATGATTTAATCCCATACAACAGTCATATATCACTGCTGACATGAATATTAATATCCAAAATAATGAAGGTTTCCTTAGTAGAACATTTTAAGACTAATAGGATGTACATTTAACTATGTTGGGTCCACTAACCTCAAAAGTTAATGTCAACTAATTGTAAATTATAATATCATCCCTTATTGGACACATCAGAGTGCTAGTTGACAAAACACCACACACCAAATGCTGTATTTATATTTAATTTGCACCATTTCACAATTTTATAGCCCCTGAATATGATTTAATCCAATACAATAATCATATATCACTGCTGACATGAATATTAATATCCAAAATAATGAAGGTTTCCTTAGTAGAACATTTTAAGACTAATTGGAAGTACATTTGACTAGATTGACTCTAGTAACCTCAGAAGTTAAAGTCGACTATTTGTCAATTATATAATATCATCTCTTATTGGATACATCAGAGTGCCAGTTGACAAAACACCACACACCAAATACTGTATTTATATTTAATTTGCACCATTTCACAATTTTAAAGCCCCTTAAGATGATTTAATCCAATACAACAGTCATATATCACTGCTAACATTGATATTAAAATTCAAAATAATAAACGTTTCCTTAGCAGAACATTTTAAAACTAATAGGAAGTACATTTAACTAGATTGGCTTCACTAACCTTAGAAGTTAAAGTCGACTAATTGTCAATTATAATATCATCCCTTATTGGATACATCAGAGTGCCAGTTGACAAAGCACCACACACCAAATGCTGTATTTATATTTAATTTGCACCATTTCGCAATTTTAAAGCCCCTGAAGATGATTTAATCCCATACAACAGTCATATATCACTGCTGACATGAATATTAATATCCAAAATAATGAAGGTTTCCTTAGTAGAACATTTTAAGACTAATAGGATGTACATTTAACTATGTTGGCTTCACTAACCTCAAAAGTTAATGTCGACTAATTGTAAATTATAATATCACCTCTTATTGGACACATCAGAGTGCCAGTTGACAAAACACCACAAACCAAATGCTGTATTTATATTTAATTTGAACCATTTCACAATTTTAAAGCCCCTTAAGATGATTTAATCCAATACAACAGTCATATGTCACTGCTAACATAGATATTAAAATTCAAAATAATAAACGTTTAATGTCATTTATACTATTTCACAATTGTGAAGCCTCTGATGATGATTTATTCCAATACAACAGTTATTACTACCAATATAGAGGTTAAAATTCAAAATAAAAATGTTTTTATCTAGTTTTTTTTTTATATAAATTAGGTTTGTGTTTTCAAAAGAAAAATCAAGCTGTGGTCACAGAATTGTCAATTATAATAACGACCCTTCATAGGAGACATTAAAGTGCGAGCCGGCAAAAACGGCACCAACTCATAATTTATTTAAACAAGCCGTAATTCGTCGCGGGCCATAAAATAAATATTCCGTCTGCGACGCAATGAAAACACACAGTAGTGTCATAAAGCAGAGCGAATTTAATAATGCAATACGTAAATTTCCCCTCATAACAATTTAATATCAAGAGAATGACAAACTCTCGCATAAAGTAAATTCATTTGGAAATGGGCGGCAGCCACTTGAGCCTTAATAATTTCCCCGGGTTAGGCGTTCGCCAGGAATGCTCCAGGTAATGTCACCCTTCCCACCCCACCCGCACTAGAGAGAGAAATCTTAATAATTCTGACACTGATATTAATTCGTAATCTTACCCCCATCTTCTTTTAATTAATTCCCCGGGAATTAATCTATTATCACACTCTCCGTTATGGCTCGTGTCATTGGGCATCATCGCCGTGTCTTGAGGGAAAAAAATCGAAACGTGGCTAACAATGCTGGGCGGTGAGGGAGGAGGGGGGGCCCGGAACTGAAACAGAAAACTGAGGCATTAGATTTTCTGACAAATTGAGCTGCATTTGAGTTCCCCTCAGCGGAATAAGATGGATGAGGTTAGTTATAAATGTGAAGCTTTTGCGCGATCTGGAGATTCCTAGACTTGGCTCGTTTCTTTCATACATAAAGTATCTCCGAGACATTCAGCGGGAGGTTTTTTGCCGGTGCGCTTATCGGGGATGTTGTAGAAGCTTCAGTTCCATCATCGCTCGGGAACGGGATGCGACGGCACCGACGTGATGGATGTTCCACTCATCTCGCGTTGTGACGTCGCCGCCGCGACGTAACTGCCTAACGACCGAATTATGAGCTGACTTAAGTCTTTTTAATTAGAAACGTCGAACATTGTAGCGGGGGGTTGTCTTCATATTCGTTTTATTAATGGATTTTGTGAGATTATGCTCAAGTTTATGTCGTGCCTTTATTGTTCTTATCTATGGCTGGAGTATCGCGAAATTGCAACGCCATGGAACAATGGCTGCGTCGCAGGAAGCAAGGGAAATGTATTTATCATTATTAGCCCCGAACGAGGGTGGAAGTTTTATCTGCACATTCAGATCATAATTTCTACTTTATTTCGACAGGAGGGCCGGGCCTCCGCCTGGAACTGCGTCGGCATCAGCATAATATTGTATCGTACCCCCCAAAAATAAAAAACAATGGCGTCCCACCGTTCAAATCGGATGAGTTTATTGGCCGTTCACAGTTTCGGTGTGTGTTTGACGAATTGCGATCGGGTAAACAAATAAATTAACAATGTAATTATTTATTGATATGAGATACGGACCGTGTCTTCGTTTATGCGGCCGTAAAAGCCGTATTTTGGGGCGTAAATCTTGCATGAGGGGCAATAAAACAGTGACATATGCAACTGCATCATAAACCCGTGAACAGAAATATTGAGATGAAAGGTTGATGTGTGTGTATTGTCTGAAAGGAAAACAAAAAACATAAGTAAAAAAAATACAGAAGACAAGGCTGCCAACGTCGTAAAAACGGAAAAGTTTATATCCAGGTGTTTGCAGACTGGCGTGCCGGAGCGGGGTGCGCGGGGCGGGGCGAGACGCTGCCCCCCCCGGAGTTTTGTTTTAGTTATTTGCTCTTTTATAAAGAAAGTTGAGTTAGATGTGCCCCCGAGCACGGCCATCAAACTTTGATAAGTTTTCCTTTAACGGAATGAACCGAAATGCCGAACGGACAGCGGTCATTTTTCTCTTGTTTTTCAATCTACGCAGCACTCGGACTCCGGCGAAAACGTACTGAATTTCCAGAAGAGATTTGCTTTGCCACTTTAAGGCAATATTTTTTCTGTCAGCTCAGAAAACATTCTTTCGCTGCGGAAAATAACTTGCGAGCAATGGGTTTTATTTTCCACTACGGCTTTTGTACTTTTGCCGACTTCACGATGCGATGGATCTTCAAATTAAACTACTCTGTAGTTATTTAATCGCATGTTTCGTTGTTGCTTTTTGATGGTGATGGAACGGAGTGAATTAGTGAATAATTGATGGACGTCGAGTGGAAAAATTGAAATTTGCGTGTTTAAAATGGTTTAATGTTTAATTTAAAACAACATCCATAAAGACAAACCCAAAAAAATACGAATAGGAAAATTAACTGGAAATTCGATAGTTTTATTTAAAAATTAATTTTTTCTTTAAAAAATTAAATAATTCTGATCTTAACTAATTAAGGAAATAAAATAGGACAGAAAACAAATAATGTCAGAGAAATCAAACATATTTGTTAAATTAATAAATGTATATGTTAATAACAAATTTGTCAGATTATTAATAAGAACAAACCATTTTTAAATTTTATTATTAATTTTAATTATTAAAATATTTAAATTTAACATATTAATATTATTTTATTAATTTTTTATTTAATTTTTTAATTTTAACTTTATTAATTTATATTTCTCATTGTATTATAATTTTTTTTAATATAATTTTATAATTTTAATTTATTTAATTTTATTTCTTTATTTCACTTTTTATTTTAAATGTTTAATGTATAATTATAATTCTTTTTTATTTTTAAAATTAAGTTTTTTAATTTTATTTTTTTATTTTTGTTTAAATTAACTTATTAATTTAATTTTTTCTACGTTCAATTGAAAAAAACTAAAATTTACAAATTAAATTCCAAAAGATCAAATTAAAAAAGAGAATTAATAAATTTAATAATACATTAAATTAAAATTATCAAATTAAAATCAACAGAAAATTAAAAAAAAAAAATAAAATTTAAATAAAAAGTAAATATTAAAAAATTAAACTTAATAAACCAATATAAAAATAAATAAAAATTAAGTTTAACAGATTAAAATTATCAAAATAAATTAAAAAAAAAATAAAATTAATTAAATAAAAAAATAAAAATATCTGTGTATATTAATATATAAATAATTTAAACAAAAAATTAAAATTATTAAGATGAATTTAAAAGATTATTAAACCAAAAAAATTAATAAAATCGAATTAATAGAAAATGAAAAAAAAATATACAAAAACTCAAATTTAAAAAATTATTGGAAAAATTAAAATTATTAATTGCATATAAAAAAATTAGATAAAAAACTAAAATTACAAGATTAAAATTATAAATAAAAAAATAAAATCACTATGTGAAATTTATAACTAATTAAGGAAATAAAATAGGACAGAAAACAAATAATGTCAGAGAAATCACATATATTTGTTAAATTAATAAATGTATATGTTAATAACAAATTACTAATAAGAATTTATTTATTAATTTTAATTATTAAAATATTTAAACTTAACATATTAATATTATTTTATTAATTTTATATTTAATTTGTTAATTTTAACTTTATTAATTTATATTTCTCATTGTATTATAATTTTTTTAATTTAATTTTATAACTTTAATTTATTTAATTTTATTTTTTTATTTCACTTTTTATTTAAATTTAATTACAAACCTTTTTTATTTTTAAAATTAAGTTTAATTTTATTTTTTTATTTTCGTTTTTAGCTTTTTATTTTTTTTTTAATTATTTTATTACTTTTTTATTTTTCAATTTGTTTAAATTAACTTATTAATTTAATTTTACCTTTTTTGTTTAAATTGATAATTTTAATTTTTGCAATTTGACTTATTAATTTTAAATTTTGTAATATGATTTATAAAAATTATGTTTTTATTTAAATTGATACTTTTGATTTCTTAATTTTAGTTTTTTATTTAATTTTTTTGTATTAACTAATTTTAGCTTTTTCTTTTTATAATTAAAAAATGAAAATTAATACGTTAAATTTAATAAAACAAAAATAACAAAGAAAATTTCGAAAAATTAAATTTAAAAATAAAAAATAGATTTAATAAATTTAAAAATTATAATATATTATTGAAATTATTAAATTAAATTTAAAGATTTAAAAAAATTGATGTTACATTTAAAATTAAAAAAAAGAAATAAAATTAATATGTTAAACAAAAAAATAGAATTATAAGTTTAATACATTAGAATTAAAAAGGTAAAATTAATTAAATTTAGAATTAGAATTTAATTTTAAGTAATTAAAATTATAGAAATTAATTACGATTATCAAATTAAAAAATATAGGAATAATAAGTTAATTTAAAGTTTGCAATAGACAAAATAATTTTTTTGACTCATTTTGAGTGAGTTCGTATTAAAATCAGTAAATTTTAATGCATGCGTACAAATTAAGTTGTTTGGTTGCACCGAGAAATATGTCAGTTTTAATTAATTTTAATCGTGCAATAAAGAGACAGAAACCGTATATTTCTGGCGAATTTAATGAATTTATAAGAACAGCTTAATTAAGATTTAATAGTTTAATTAAAATAAATAAATTGGTATTAAAGTTGTGGAGTAAAATGGCTGGGAAAGTGGCAAACGTTCTTCTTGAGAATATATTGGAAATAATAAAAAATGCGTTTTAATTTTCTGCTCAGAATGACATTTATTGGCTGTAAGAGTTATTAAATTTACGACTTATTGTCGGCATTTGCATATTGATTAGTTTTTCTGAACAAAGACAACTGTTCCTTTTCTTGTATAAGAATCCTGAGCATCTCCGAATTAAAATATTTACATCTCATCTCTGTTGATTACATTTCCAATTCTGAAATTAATTTTAGCCCGAGTAAAATGCAAAATCACAAGCAATCTCGAGTTCTAAAAACGAAATTATTTCACCCTATTCACTTTGTCGCCGGGACCCGAACGACGAATCCAAATACTCAATCATTCATGGAAATGACGGATTTTAATGTTACAAAGTTTTAATTCACGGCGAGAGGGTGGGCCCGTGTCATTGGAAATATCTTCACATTTCCATTTAAATGTATTCGGGATTCGGTTCGGCCGCCGCATCTTCTGGAATTACTACGGTTTTTATATCTCCGCCGAGAACAGTATCAAAAGTTAATTTGTGGTAAAATCTGAGGGACTGCCACTAGCTACTCCGCCACTCCGCTATTTACTCTCTAATGATGGAAATGTGCACTTCTTAACTTTACTTTTCCTACCACTGCCTCGCTCCTTCTTTACGTTTTATATTTATGGATGTTCTTTTAAATTAAACATTAAACCATTTTAGACTCGCAAATTTCCACTTTTTTATATCTGCTCTGCATCCATCAATTATTCACTAATTTATCCACTTCTACGTCCATAAAAAAACAACAACAGTCATTAAATAACTATAGACTAGTTTAAGTAATGAATTCAAAAATTGTCATTTTTTAATATAAGAAATAGGAACGAACGAATTTTTATATTAAAATTATTAATATCTAAATAAATTTAAGATAATTGTAATCAGTAGGCTAATACAGTAATTAAAAATATAAAAAATAATTTAGTTAAATTAAAGAAAAACTCAGATTTTAAAAAATTAAGAATAACAATTAAAATTATCAAATTTATTTAAAAAAAAACAGTAAAAGAAATATGAAAAATAATAAAATAATAATAATAAATAAATATAATAATATAAATATAATATATGATAAAGTTAAATTAAAACTAATAAGTCAATATAAAAAAAATAAATAAAAAATTAACATTAAGAGATTAAAATTATCAAAATAAATTAAGAAAATATATAATTAATAAGTCAAATTAATAAAATTAAAATCTATATGTGAAATTTAAAAAATTAATGAGGGTAGTAATAATTAAAAATATATAAAATAATTTAATTAAATTAAAGAAAAATTTAGATTAAAATATTAAAATTATCAAATTAAATAAAAAAAATAATAAGTGAAATATAAAAACTTAAATAATTGAATAATAATAATAAATAAACATAATAATATAAATATAATATATAACAAAGTTATATTAAAACTAGTAAGTCAATATAAAAAAATAAATAAAAAATTAATATTAAGAGAATAAAATTATCAAAATAAATTTAGGGAAAAATAATAATTAATAAAATTAAAATTAAAATCAAAATTAACGTGTGAAATTCATAAAATTAAAAAGGTTAAATTAACAGAAAATAAAAAAAAAATTAAAGAAAAAGTAAAATTTTAAAAAGAGTGATTAAAATTATAAAAATGAATTTCAAATTAAATAAATAAATAATTATAATCAATAATTAAGATTAATTCAATTAAAATTATAATTTTAAATTTAAAAAAAAATAAAATAAATATGTAAAAAATTAAGAAACAATAAAAATTTAAATAAAAAATAAAAATTAAAAAATTAATAAATAATAACCAATATAAAAAATAAATAAAAATTAAGTTTAACAGATTAAAATTATCAATATAAATTTAAAAAAAAAATAAAATTAATTAAATTAACAAAAAAATAAACAAATATGTGAAATTTATAAAATTAAGATTAGAAAAATTTAAATTCATAAGTTAAATTTAAAAAACTGAAATATTAATAGTTAAATTAAAAAAATAATTAATAAACTAATTATTATTTAAATCATTTAGAAGAAAATATTATATCATATTAATATATAAATAATTTAAACAATAAATTAAAATTATTAAATTAAAATCAACAGAAAATTAAGAAATATTTTAAACAAAAAATTAAAATTTAATAATTAAAATCAAAAGAATTTATATCAATAAGTTGAATTTAAAAGATTATTAAACCAAAAAATAAATTAATAAAGTCGAATTAAAAGAAAATGAAAAAAAACAAAAACTCAAATTTGAAAAATTATCATTGCAAAAATTAAAATTATTAATTGAATGTAAAAAAAATTAAAATTAAATAAAAAACTAAAATTAAGAGATTAAAATTATCAATGTAAATAAAAAAAAATTAATATATAAAATATTAATATTAAAATTAATATTTGAAATTTATAAAATTAAAAATGTTAAATTAGTTAATGAGCTAATTTAAAAGAAAATTAAAATTAAAAAATCATATTACAAAAATATAAAATTAATAAGTCAAATTACAAAAAATTGAAATTAATAAGTAAAATTAAAATTATCAATTTAAAAAAAGGAAAAATTAAATTAATAAGTTTAAATTTTAAAAAGATTAAAAATATAAAATATTTTTTTATTATGATTAACCATTTAATTAATCACAATAATCAATTTTGATCTTATTTATTTTATTTTATTTTTTTTTTTTTTTTTTCATTTTAATTTCTTAAATTTAATTTGTATATATTTTTTCAGTTTAATTTATTTTTGTTGATTAAAAATTTATATAATGAAATAAATTTTTAAATAATTTAGCTTATTAATTTTGATAATTTTATTATTTTAAATTTAAAAGATTAAATAAAAAATTAAATTAAGTTTATTTATTATTTTTAATTTGATTATTAATTCTATGTTAATTTTAATTATTTTTATCGTAATTTTTAAAATATATTTTTTTATTATATTTTATTAAATCGATCTTATTAATTTAATTCTTATTTAATTTAATTTGATAATTTTTTTAATTAAATAAATTAATTTTCTTAATTAATAAACTTCCTAAAATTTGAAGTTCATAATTTTAATAATTTAAATTGAACTAATTTATGTTTCTTTAAATGATAAATGTGTTTTAATTTGGAGTTTTAAACATTTTTTAGTTTATATTTTAGACAAATTTTAAATGTTTAATTAATTATCATTGATTTATCTTAATATAATTATTAGGTAGTTCTTTATTATGTATCTTGTATGACTTTATTCATTAAAATAGACTAAAATAAAAAATTTGGTTAGGTGTTTCTTTCATAACTATACCACTTTAATATTATAAATATGTCTTTTCTAATAAAAGCAATATACCTAAAACACAAACTTGAATTTTCGATAAATTTTATGCATTAGTCAGCAACGTAAACTGAATTATCCGTCGCAGATTAGGAGGAGCGAAGGACAAATCGGCTGTTATGAGCGACATAAAGGCACTAGGGTGTGAAATGAGCGTGAGGTCCTCAATCTCTCTGATCAGGTGGCGCATCTCGTCCGGAAAATGTACAATAATCAAATCATCTCGACCGGATTCATCACCGAATTAACGACGACACGTTATTCCCTCACAACCGATTTTTTTCCTCCATCATAAACAATCACCATTGCGGACCGAAACGGGAGGAAAACAAAACGGAGCCGGTGCGGTTCGGGGGTGGCGGGGGTCGCGGGGGCAGCTGGAAAAGGGGTAGGTGGAGAGATGGTCGATTGCGGCACGTAATTAAGTTCTTTCAGAGCGGGCGTTAGAACAGAATCGAGAGGATCGGACGTGTACGTGTTTATGTTTGAACTTAGGTGCCGTGGCCGGGGCGCTTGACCCCTCGCAACAACGAACCCGCCCCCTCGGCCCCCGAATTTGCTTCCTTTATCTCATCTCGCGGCCGTTCAATTGTTCTGGCTGTCAATATCCGTTCGAGAACTACGGATCCAAGAACTGACGCTCTTATCTGGCGGAATTCAATTTCTGGGCGGGCGGCGCAAGATTTCGCAGTGGGCGCACGTACGCGGATTAACATCCAGGAATCTTTCCTACGATTTTACTCGGAGCCACAATAAACAAGGGGTGTTTTTTCTGTGTTTAATTATTGATAACGCGTCATTCGTCTTTGGAAGATAGCTGAAGGCTGTTTGATAGAACTTTTATGTAATTAATGAATACTGGATCAAAATTGTCTTATTTGTTTAATATTTGTGATTATTAATTTTTTATCTTGTTGTTATTTATATTATTATCATTATTAATAAGAATTCAAGTACAAAAATAATTTGTCATATTATTTAACTTTGTTTTTTTATGTATAAAAATGTATATTTCAAATGATGAAATGATCATAAATATTTTGTAAATAAATAGTTTTTAATTTTTTATCTAAAAGTTATTGTTGTAAAAACTCACAATGCATCAATTGAACTCAAAAACTTTACAGATAAAAATTAACTCATTAAAAAATTTTAAACAAAACATTCACATTTAATTAATTAATTTTGACAAACCTTTTAAAAATAAATTAAAAAAATATACAATTTTTAGTTTTAATGTGTATTAAACTAAATAGAAATTATTTAAATTTAAAAAAAAAGAAAATAATTGATGTATTTTAGAAGAATTTAAAATATGTAAAGGATCAAATTAAATTTTGGAAAAAATAAAATTAATTTGTTAAGCTTTGACTAATATAATTAAACATATTAAAATTAATACGACAAATAAAAATATATAAATTTAATATGCTATGTTTAAAGAAAATTATAATAAAAAAAAATAAAAATAACAAATTAAATTGAAAAAAATTAAAGTTAATATCTTGAATATAATAAAATTCAAATAATAAATATAGAAAATTTTAAATTAAATTTTAAAAATATTTAAAAAAATAGAAATAATTGAATCTAATGTTAAAAAATTAAATTTAAAAAAATTGTATTAATAAATTTAAAAAATTAAAATATTGAATTAAAAAAATATAAAAAACAAAATTAACAAATTACATTTGGAAAAATTAAAATTTATATGGTCATTTTTAAATAATATAAGTAAAAATATTAAAATTAATACATTAAACAAATAAATTTTAAAAAATACATAATTATAATTAAAAAATGTAAAATTAACAAATTAAATTTAATAAATTGTATATAAAAAATTATAATAATAAATTTAGAAAAATTAAAATAAAATTGATAGATTTAAAATATTTTAAAAAATAGAATTATAAAATTAAATTTAAAAAATTAAAATCATTGAAATTAGTATTAACAAAATAAATTTTGCTAAAAAATTGAATTATATATTAAATTTAAAGAATTAAAAAATTAATAAATTAAATTTGGAAAAAAATAAAATTAATATGGTAAATTTTAAATAATATAATTAAAAATATTAAAATTAATACATTAAACAAATAAATTTTAAAAAATACGTAATTGTAATTAAAAAATGTAAAATTAACAAATTAAATTTAATAAATTGTATATAAAAAATTATAATAATAAATTTAGAAAAATTAAAATAAAATTGAGAGATTTAAAATATCTTAAAAAATAGAATTAGAAAATTAAATTTAAAAAATTAAAATCATTGAAATTAATATTAGCAAAATAATTTTTTTTAAAATTGAATTATATATTAAATTTAAAGAATTAAAAAATTATAATAAAAAAATTAAAATTGAAAAGTTAAATTTAAGAAATTTAAAATTAAAATTAATATGGTAAATTTTAAATATTATAATTAAAAATATTTAAATTAATACGTAAATAAAGATTTAATAAATTTAGAAAAATTTAAATATTTAGAAAAATAGAATAAATAAATTAAATTTAAAAATTTAATACCATTGAAATTAATATTAAAAAATAAATTAAAATAAAAAATAATGAATAAATAAATAAAATTTAAAGAATTAAAAATATATAATAAAGTTTAAAAAGTCAAAATTTGTTATTTAAATTCAGAAAAAATTGAACTAATAAATTTAATTTTTCTTTTTTAATTATAATAAAAATTATAAAATAGAATTAAAAATAGTGATAAATAATAGTAACCATTTAAAAATATTTTGAAGAAATCAAATTTTTAATTTTTCTTAAAATGAGTCTAAATATCTAATTTTACAAAAGGAAATTTAGAAAATTATTTTTAACTTTGTTTCTAACAAATCAGTATAAAATATGTTTAATAAATGATTTAAATGGAACTTTAAAAATTAAAATTAAATATAGTTGAAAATATTAGTTTTAATAAATATTAAAATTAGTCATAATATTTAAATTTACAAAAAACATTGAAAAACTATTTTACTTCTGAAAAAAATGGTTATTAATATATTTAAAAATAAATGAAGTAACTTTTTGATGATATTATGAAATATAACCAAATATTTAGCTTTAATAAATATTAAAAAGGGTTAATATACTTAAATTAAATTAAATTAATTAATTTTTCGAAAAAAATGTATGAGCTTTATAAGAATAGCTCACAATAGAAGTAATCACTGAAATATATTGTAACATAAGACTGCTTAACAGAAATTTAATTTATTTTAAAATTTGAAACTAATTAATTAATACATCGATAATAACATTAATTAACATTTCAATCAACATTCACATAATAATGAACTACTAGTTCCGTGGTTTATATTAATTAGTATTTTCCAGGGTGTCCGTTGTGTATAAACAATTGTAGCGGCCCTAAATATATCGAACAAATTACTACACTTTTATTGCCCGTAATATAATCCCCCATGTAAATATTGGACAAACGTAAAAATGGATGCAGATGTTCGCGCGTCCGGATTAAAATAGAAAATTATCAAACGGTCGCCTAATGCTCAACGAGTAACAAAAGCCTCCTGACCATAATCCTCCCCTCGGACCGAAATTTAATGTAAATTCAAACATAATATTTTCGTATTCGCAAAGCAATTATTTTCAGGTTATTCGATTTTTTTTTTCTATAAACAGACACAAACTGCCATTAACGCTTGTTTTTGGGGTTTACGGACTGTTGTATTTGTTAATTCTTTGAATTTCAGTTGACAACACTGTTTTTGTAAAAGGGGCAAAAAATGTGATATTAAAATTTTGAAACAACCCTTTGTTCACTTTATCATTTTCAGAACCGTATTTTAGTTTTTTAACTTATTTTAACTGAAGTGTTTTTTAATTTTATAGTTATAGTGCTAATATTAATATTTCATTTTAATAATTCAATAATTTGAAATTTATGTAGTTAATTTTATATTTAATCTTCTAAAGACTGAAACGAAATTAATTTTATACAAAACATGAGAAATTTCTTTTTAACAGTATACGAAAAAATAAATTAAATTTGGAAAAATAAAAATTAATACGTTAAATAAAAAAAGTATTTAGAAAAATAGAATAAATAAATTAAACTTAAAAATTTAATACCATTGAAATTAATATTAAAAAATAAATTAAAAAAATAATAATGAATTAATAAATAAAAATTTAAAAAATTAAAAATTTGTAATAAAGAAAATTAAAAAGAAAAAATTAAAATGTAACAATTAAATTTAAAAAGTTTAAAAAGTCAAAATTTGTTATTTCAATTCACAAAAATTAAAATCAACATGTTAAATTAAAAAAAAAAATAGAATTAATAAATTTAATTTTCTTTTTTTAATTATAAAAAAATTAAAATTAAAAATAATGATGAATAAAAGTAATCATTTAAAAATATTTTGAAAAATCAGATTTTTAGCTAAACATAAAATCAGACAAAATATTTAATTTTACAAAAAGAAATTTAGAAAATTATTTTTAATTTTGTTTCTAACAAATTCATAATAAATATGTTTTAAAAATGATTTAAAATAAATTAATTTTATATAAAATATAAGACATTTTCATTTGTCAAGTTGAAAGTATACGAAAAAATAAATTAAATTTGGAAAAATGAAATTAATACGTTAAATTAAAATTTAATAAATTTAGGAAAATTAAAATATTTAGAAAAATAGAATAAATAAATTAAACATCAATTTAATACCATCGAAATTAATATTGAGAAATAAATTAAAAAAAATAATGAATTAATAAATCAAAATTAAAAAATTAAAAATTTGTAATAAGGAAAATTAAAAAGAAAAAATTAAAATGTAACAATTAAATCTAAAAAGTTTAAAAAGTCAAAACTTGTTATTTAAATTCACAAAAATTAAAATTAACACGTTAAATTAAAAAAATAGAATTAATAAATTTAATTTTCCTTTTTTAATGATAAAAAAAATTAAAATTTAAAATAATGATGAATAAAAGTAACCATTTAAAAATATTTTGAAAAATCAGATTTTTAGCTAAACATTAAATGAGTCAAAATATTTAATTTTACAAAAAGAAATTTAGAAAATTATTTTTAACTTTGTTTCTAACAAATTCATAATAAATATGTTTTATAAATGATTTAAAATGAACTTTAAAAATTAAAGTTAAATTTAGTTATGAATGAAAATATTTTGAAAAATAATTATTAGTTTTAATAAATTAGAATTAGAATAACTGAAGTATTTTTTAATTTTTTTAAAATTGTAGTGCAAATATTAAAATTTCATTCTCATAATTCAATAATTTGAAATTTATGTAATTAATCTTATATTTAATATTGTAGAAACGAAATTAATTTTATGCAAAACATAAGAAATTTTCATTTGTCTTGATAAAAATATACGAAAGATATCCCCAAACTATAACGCCTCCTCCACCATGCTTCATATTACGTCTAGTGTACTTGGGATTATACCTTTCATCAATTGGTCTTCTCACCCATGAAATGCTATCAGATTTGAATAATTGGAACCGATTTTCACCGAAAAACAAAATTTCCGTTGCTCATCTGTCCAGATTGCAGAAATGAAGGGCTTCTTTACTGATTTTCTACCATAAAGACCAACTTTTAAATTAAAAAAAATCTGAAGAACTGAACTGAAATTTTATAATTAATATTCTCTAAATAATATACTGATTTTTTACAAAAATAAATTGATTAATTAATATTATAAAACAGTTAAAAGTATTAACATTAATTTGTTGATACTAAATGTACCCTATTAATGATAAATTTTGCCTTAAATTGTTACTTCTCTTGATTCTAAGTTCGCAGAGGAAGACCATAAGAGTTTGATGATGCTGGAGAGAATCAGCACATTAAAATTACTAAGTAGATTAAAGATTAGTTTTAGGGTCCGCCGTTATAGGCCTTCCCGGGTATAAGTTGGATATTTCTTTTTGTTCATTTTATGTGGACATCAATCTTATTTATGTGGCAACAAAACAAGGGAATGGCGGTCGGCCGAAGCCATTTTCTTACAGGCGGACGAACAAGGACCAGAACACCTGCAAATAATATCCTTATTTTTGCTTTCCTTTTGCCCTCCGTCCCGGACCTAACTGTACCATTTCCAAGTTCCAGAAAAGAAATCTAGTTACCGCTCAGGTCTTTATAAGTTTCGCTTACGTACGTTTTCCCTTCAAGCTCCATTTATTTTCCGTATTTTCATAATGACCACACCACCAGAACTAAATAATAGACCGTGTTTGGGGCTCGATTTTCTTTTTTCCTCCGTTTTATTTTTTTTCTACGGGATTTTAGTGGACGTGTGTTGTGTGCACGGGTTGGTTTGTCCGAAAATTTGATGATCAATATGCGACAACCATTAGACATTTCAACAACACACAACAGTACCAATTAATCACAGTAAATGTCACCGTCGCAGTAATAACGCACATAAACATTAGAGCCGGGAAAACAGTGGAACGGACGCGTGGGGAATATTGTTAATGACATATTTCGATGTTCAATTTTCGAATGTTATTAGACTGTAAGCCGAGAGATTAAGCAATTGGACAAAGGGGAATAGCCATTTCGTCGGGGGGATGAGAACGCTGACCACCGGTCAGTTACGAATTCTGCTGAATTTCGCTCCAGTTACCCCTCGAATTTACCAAACTCTCTCGTTCTGTATCATACAGAAACAAAACGCACAGTTTACATTGAATAATGTTTGTGGGAAAGTATTCAAACACTTTGAAATTTACATTTAAAAATTGATTTTACAAATAAAAACGCATTACCCATTACAAATCCAATTAATTATAATTAATTCTATAACAATAACTAAAAAAGTCACTTTTCATAGTTTACTAAACTATATTCAAAATGACTTGACAAAATGACAAATTTCTCACAATCACATTTAACAATTGACAGAACTAACCATAAATATTTTGTATTTGAAATATATAGTTTGGTGTCTCTCTCAGTAAATTCCCATTTTGTGGCACTGTGCGCACGAATCGTGGCGAGAAAAGTCGGGGCGGGAAGCTGCAGTAAATTCCTGAAATAAAAGGACAATGTTCTCTTAATTCTTCTGCCTTTTGCAGTTGGCCGCAGATGTTGGATATTCCGCCATATATTATTCATTGTCCATTATTATACTCACTGTTGGACTGGACATAATTTCCCATTAACCGATACTGGAAATCGATGCGAAATGAAATGAAACCAGTTCACAACTTTATTGATATTAATGGTTGAATTAAATTGGTTTGTGTTAATTAAATGGTTTTTGGCGGCTTTCGTTTTGTTGTTGGAGACGAACACATTTTTATCAAAGGATCAAAAATAAAAATATTATTGTCATTGTTTTTAGGGACTAAATATTTCTTTTTTTAATTATCAAAATTTCAGTGATTGTTAAAAAGTTACTTAAAATCTAAGAATTCTTTAATAAATTAAACTTTCAATTAATATTTAAAATAATTAAAATACCTAAAAAATCTAAGATAATATTTTAAATGTTTAAAAAAATAAACTTAGAAACTAAGAATTACTAAATAAAGTAATTTTTTAAATGAAATTTTACTAAATACATTTTTTCTGAGTTGACAATTTTTAACATTTTAATACATTTCCAATGTAATGTGTAATGTTACACTTTATATAGTCAATTAATCAACTTTTTTTATTATTTTCCAACTAATACATTTTTTATGAATATCAGTTTTAGACCTTTGAAAAACTTTTCAAGAGTTTTATTATTGCTATTACTTTCTACTTTTATTTTTCTTATACATATACATCTAAAAAATTTAAACAACACACATTTTTCTACATTATATATAAGAAATTACTCCTTTTAATTCTTCAATTAATAGAAAAAAAAAATAAAATATTTAGAAACTCCAAAAAAATATAATTTTTTAAATGTTTAGAGAATTTAAAAATTAAGAATTACTGAATAAAGTATAATTTTAATTGTATCAAAGAAAATTTTATTAATTATATTTTTTCTGTATTGACAATTTTTATCATTTTTAACACATTCACCAAATTTATTATAGACATTTTACACTTTATATCGTTAATTAATCAACATATTTTATAATTTACAATTAATATTAAAAAAATAAAATATCTAGAAACACTGAGAAAATATAATTTTTCAAATGTTCACAGCAATATTATATTTATATAGTTTACCCAAAAAAATCTAAAAACTAAGAATTACTTAATAAAGTATAATTTTAATGGTATCAAAGGACATTTTATTAATTATAATTTTACTGTGTTGACAATTTTTATCATGTTTAATACATTCACCAAATTTATTATAGATATTTTACAATTTATATCGTTAATTAATCAACTCTTTTTATTATTTACAGTTTTTTTTTAATAAATATAAGTTTTAGAAGTTTAAAATAATTTTCAAGAGTTTTAATTATTATTATTGGGCTCTACTTTTATTTTTCTTTTACATATACATTTAAAAAAATTTAATACACATTTTTCTACAATATATATAAAAGATGACTCTTTTTAATTATAGGAAATCTTCATTTAAAATAAAAAAGAACTAGGAACTCTAATAGATTATAATTTTTAAATGTTTACATTAATATTATATTTATAATGTTTAAAGTTATTCAAAAAAATTTAGAAACTAAGAATTACTGAATAAAAGTATAATTTTATTTAAATTAAAGAAATTTTATTAATTGTAATGTTTCTATTTTTGACAATTTTTATTATTTTTAATACATTTACCAAATTTATTACAGTTATTTTACACTTTATATCGTTAATTAATCAACTTTTTTATTATTTACAACTTTTCCAACTAATAATTTTTTAATAAATATCAGTTTTCGACCTGTAAAATTTTAATACACATTTTTATACATTATATAAGAAATGACTCTTTTTCTACATTATATATAAGTATATATCTATAATAGAAACTGTAAAATAATTAAATTTTTTGTATGTTTACAGCAATATTTTGTTTATATTGTTTAAAGTTATCCAAAAAAATCTAAAAACTACACATTATTGTATAAGTATAGTATAATTTCAATTGAATTAAAGAATATTTTATTAATTATAATTTTTCTGTGTTGACAATTTATATCATTTTTAATACATTCATTAAATTTATTATAGATATTTTACACTTTATATACTTAATTAACCAACATTCTTTATAATTTACAGTTTTTCCAACGAATAATTTTTCAATACATATCAGTTTTCGATCTTTGAAATACTTTTCAAGAGTTTTATTGTTGTCATTGATCTCTACTTTTATTTTTTTCCGACATATACATTTAAAAAATTTTAATATACATTTTTCTACATTATATATAGGTCATGATTCTTTTTAATTATAGCAAAGCTCAAGTTAATATTAAAAAAAAAATAAAATATTTAGAAACTAAAAAAATATATTTTTTATATTATATAATTTATCCAAAAAAATTTAAAAACTAACAATTACTCTTTAAAATAAAAATAATAAAATTACTAGAAACTCTAAAAAAATGTAATTTTTAAATGTTTACAGCCATTTATATACGTATATAATATTGCTACTTATCAAAAAAAAAAATTAAAAACGAATAATTACTGAATAAAATATAGTTTTAATTAAATTAAAGGAAACTTTATTAATTATAATTCTTCTATGTTGACATTTTTTTATATTTTTAATACATTTACCAAATTTATTACAAAATTTTACACTTTATATCTTTAATTAATCAACGTTTTTTATAATTTCCAGTTTTTCGAACTAATAATTTTGAAATATTTGAAATATGTAAGAAATTATTTTTTTTTAATTATATCAAATCTTCAATAAATATTTATAAAAAATTAAAATATCCAGAAACCTTAAGAAAATATTATATTATCAAGATCATATTTATATTGTTTAAAAATTCCAAAAAAAAACTAAGAATTCTTGAAAAAAATTAATTTTTAATGCAATTAATTAATTTTTATATCAAATCTTCGAATAATATTTAAAAATTCAAATTTTATACATAAAATGTAATTTTACGAAATTAATTAATCAACTTTTTTTGTAAATTAACTTTAATAACAAACAAATTTCGCAAAATCAATAAAGGTCTAGTAAATATATTAATTATAAATATATTAAAACAATCGCAAATGTGATTTAGGCGAAGCTAATGGGATCCGAGATAATGGTGCGTCTCAAGATGCAGTTCCCATAATCGAGTTCGCAAAGTAATTCCGGTCGGTTGTACGAGTGTCAATACTAGTTATATATCGATTGCATTTGTCATAGTGTGGTGGGTGCCCGTAGCGCGGACTGACCGGCGGTCAGTTGCCCCCCGGGGGGGTGAGCGGCCGCGCGGGGGCCACGGGGTGTTACGGAGGCTGCAAGGGGAAGCTTTCTGATCAATACCCAGGTCTACCACCGTAGTGCCAACAAAGCAACTATAACGGATTCTGGACTATTGTTCATCAGAAGATAAAATGAGAAAATGGATTTTCTCTCGACTTTTCTCTCGTTCCGGGGCGCGTGTACGTGTGTGTGTGTGTGTCGAGTGCCGATGCTCCACCACCGGCTCGGGCTCTGGCTCTGGCTCTGGCTTCGATGTGTTTTATATACGGACGTCGGGACACGTACTATTAACTACGTGATTTATATTTTGCCCGTTTTCTACGTTCGATTCGTTACATGCCTTAATTGTGCTTGTACACAATAATATTTAACTTGTTAAATAAAATTTTAAGACGATTTTATTATTTCATTTCGTTCCTCTCCACAATTAAGACCTGAGATAAAAAATTTGAGCTGTTTTTATAATAAAAATAAACATCAAAACTCATCAAAAACATTATTAAATCAGAAAATCATTAAAAAAATGTTTATAAAATGATAAAATTTAAACTGAAAAATACGAATGGGATGATTAATGGCACTAATACTAAATAATCATCTAAAATATTAATGATATTCTTATGATTATAAATATTTACTTGATGATTTGTATGTTTAATTCAATACAAATCACTTTTAACATTGACGTCGCGTGATTAAATTTATATCGGGACGTTTAACCGTCATTTTGAATGTCAGCATCGACTCATCGTTATACAAGTGATACAATATTAAAAATGTCCTAATTATGAAATTAAACATGCAACCTGACATTTCTGGTTTATTATTCCATTATTCCGTACATGAAGTGGAATTATTCAAGATCGCTTTCATGTAGTAAACGCTCAATTTCCGTGAAATATTAAAGCGATTTACATAAACTATATGACGGCAAGTGGAACATGGGTAGACACGACAATTTATTTTAAATTGATAGAAGGTTGCAAGCAAACAATATTAAAGCTGTCTATTTCTAACTTCAATGAATATTTATAAGACTCTACAATAAATCAATTCAAATCACCAACATGTTGTAGGATATCCTTTAATTATTAATATGTGTATTTAAATTTCTTGGTGTCAATATATAAATTTTAAAGAAATACATTACTGACAGTATCATTTATTCCAGAATCATAAAAACTAAATATGTGTAAACTATATGAACTAAGAAATTTAAAATATGAGCAAAATTTCTTATTTATATTTATACAGTATTTTTTTTTTTTTAATTAATGGTAACAGTTACACAAATTCTCCAATTTTAAAAATATTTTTGGTACCAATAATGTTGTTTTAACGTCTTATATAAACAATTAATACGTTTTTTAATTATTGGGAGAAATATAAAATAAACTTTTAATAATTTCTGTTTCCTATAATAAAAATATTTAAAAATGAAAAAAGTTATGAAAATTTAACTTTTGAAAAAAGTAATATAAAAGCTTTGACATATATATGACAAAAATATTATGAATTGAATATTTGAATATATTTATAATTACTAAAACTTTAAGCTGTTTTACTACACAATTAATTTTGGTACCTATAATCATAAAAGTTTTTATTAAATTTAAAAGTTATTCACAAATTAAAAACTGAAAAATTATTATTACTATTATATAGAATTTTATTTTATAAATATGAAATTTTTAAGCAATATTAAAAACAATATGAAGCAAAGATTTTAAAATATGGCTAAAATGATTAAAAATATTAATATTTTAATGTTTTATCTTAATAATTATATTTTTTGTATACTGTTGGAAGTAATTGTATAAATTTTAAACAATTTCAAATAATTTTAATAATTATAAAAATAAAAATATTTAAAAGTTTTAAAACAATATAAAAATATTATTTAAAAAATTTAAAATATGGCTAAAATATTAGAAATATTAATATTATATTAATGTCTTATCTTAATAATTAATAATTATTTTAAACAACTGGACAGTAATTATATTATTATATTCAATTTAAACAATTTTTCAAAAAATTTTGTTATGTATAACAGAAAAAATATTTAAGAATTTTTAGTTATTAAAAAATATGAAAATTAGAAAATTTTAAGCAATATAAAAAACAATATAAAAATATTGTCCAAGAAATTTAAAATATGGTTAAAATATAATAAAAATTAATATTTTAATTTTAAGGTAAGACTTCCTTTACTTCATAATTAATAAATTTACTGGGTGTAATTATATAAATTTTAAACAATTTTTCAAATAATTTTAGTACTATTGGTAAATATTTAACAATTTTAAAAGTTATTAAAATATAAAATTAATTTTTTTTAAGCAATATTAAAAATAACATAAAAATATTATCCAAGAAATTCAAAATATGGCTAAATTATTATAAATATTAAAATATTTATCTCTTTTATTAATAATGAATATTTTTTATACTACTGGGAGTAATTATACAAATTTTGAACAATTTTTCAAATAATTTTGACACTTATGAAAGAAAAAAATATTTAAGATTTTTAAAAGTTATTAAAAAAATTATAAAATTTTTAGCAATACTAAAAACAATATAAAAATATCTAAGAAATTAAAATATGCCTAAAATATTAATAATTTAAGAATGTCTTATCTTATATATCTATATATAAATTTTAATCAATTTTTCATTTAATTTTGGTACTTAAAAAAGTAAAAAAAATTAAGAATTTTAAAAGTAATTTAAAAAAATATGAATATTAAAAATTTTAAAATCCAAGAAATTTAAAATATGGCTAAAATATCATAAATATTAAACTTTAATATCTTAATAATTAATAATTTTTTTACTACTGGGAGTAATTATATTAATTTTGAACAATTTTCATATACAAAATATTTTTGACTTATTAAATATTATTTAAAAAATTAAAATGCCACTAAAATATTAAAAATATTAATAAACTTAATAATAACAAATATTTTTTTAAACTACTGAGAGTAATTATACAATTTTTTAATTAATTTTTATACTTTTTGAAGTTAATCAAAAAATATAAAACTTGATAGAAAGATACGAAAATTAAAAATTTTTATTAAAAACGATATAAAATACTATCCAAGAAATTTAAAATATGACTAAAATATTATAAATTAATGTTTTAATAATGACTTATCTCAATAATTAACATTTTTTTACTACTACGAGTAATTATATAAATTTTAAACAATTTTTCAAATAATTTTGGCACTTATAATAGTAAAAATATTTAAGAATTTTAATAATTACTCAAAATTATTAAATTATTATTATTAAAAATATATAAGTAATATAAAAGTATTACCTAAAAATTTAAAATATGACTAAAATATTATAAATATTAATATTTTAATAATGTCCTATCTTAATAATTAATATTTTTTATTACTGGGAATAATTATATTAATTTTGGACAATTTTTCAAATAATTTTCGTACTTTAGTATTAAAATAAAAATATTTAATTATGTTTAAAGTTAAACAAAAAATATGAAAATTAAAAACTGTAAGCAATATTAAAAACAATATAAAAATATTATCTAAGAAATTAAAATATGGCTAAAATATCAGAAACATTAATAATTCAATAATGATTTAATAATTAATATATTTTTTAAAGTAGTAGGTTTAATTATATAAATTTTGAACAAATTTTCAAATAATTTTGATATTTATAAAAGTGATGATGATCTAAGAAATTCAAAAGGTGACTAATATATTATTGATATTAATATTTTATTAATATCTTGTAGTAATATTATTAATAGTTAATATATATATATATATATATATATATATATATATATATATATTTAATTACTGATATTCCAAAAAATATACATTCTAACTATAAAAATTTAATATTTTAAAATGTGTATATAATCATTATTTACTCATAAAACAGTTAAATCGACAATTTTTATGTTTTAATAGAAGTATAATCATTTTATTGTATTTGATGCATGTTTAAAATTGCCTTGAAAAATTCAATTATCACCGAGACCTGTTTAGTGGCGGCTTTTTCTCGGTAGCAAAGTATTTATGTATATTTGTAATGGGAACTGAAAACCAAGTTACGCCGCTAAGGTAATAGCCAATAAAATACAACTACTTTATAAATACGCTTTTAACTTTACAACATCTTGAAGTTATTTACATATATATTGGGTTCCATGTGCATCATCTTAAAATTGAAACGAAGATTGATATTGGAATTTTAATACCGCAACTTGTACAACACAAAGAGTACAAAACCCCCGGCACCGCATTAATTATTCGCACGATCCAAACCCCCCGGAAACGTCGAAATAAAAAAAACACACGGAACAGATTAAAAGGCGAACAAAAATCTCGATTTAAAACCGATCTCGGAAATACCTGCAGCGGATTATATCGCGCAAAACCCAAATTAATCCTGTCAGCGGCAGGAAAAAGCGTCGGAAAAACCACCCCCCGAATCATGATTTTATTAATAGATGGCGCGTTTGTCGAACATGGTCGATTTGTAAACGTGCATCCTCCAGACCGTCAGTTCCAGTTCCTCTCAATTTTTAAACTCACTTCAATTATTTTCCCTCCCTCTCATATCGGGAAAACAAAAGGATCCTGCGGGCAATCTTCCTTTTAATCGCCCCACGTCACTGATTCGGATGTTTTTGCGAATTTAACGTTTGCCAAATTGAAGTGGGGGAGTTGTTCGATTACCTCCAGCCGGCTTACATCTATTTTACAATACTTACAGGCGATTTTAATACAGTCGAACTTCGATAAGTCGAAGTAAATTGTTTGGCAAGGCTTCTGCTTCAAGAAATTAATGCACCAGACCAATAATAATTGGTTATTATTAATATTTTTATTTATAATTGTTACAAAAAATCTTAAAAAATATTTGTTATATAATAAAATAAATTGAAAATTGACGAACAAACAAAAGTTTTATTTTATTTATCTATTATTATCCCCTTGTTTCCTGTAATAGAGGGTACGGCTTACACATACAATAGAGCCATCTAGTGATTAATAGAAATATTTGTTATCATATGGCTTTTTTGAAAACACAAAAATTTCTCATTTTGGAAATAAGATATAATGTAATTTAGCTTCCAGAAAAGTTTCAAATATATTGAAAATTGACAAACACAAACTTATAGAAACTTTATTTAATTTATCTATTATTTTTCTTTTGCTTTCTGACTTGTTCTAAGCAGACTGTAATAGATGGCACTGCTTACACACACAATAGAGCCATCTAGTGATTAATAGAATTATTTGTTATCATATAACTTTTTCTAAAACACAAACATTTCTCATTTTGAAAATAAAAATTCCATGTCTAGATATAATGTAATTTAGTTTCCAGAAAAATTTCAAATAAATTAAAAATTGACAAACACAAACTTATAACAACTTTATTTTATTTATCTATTATTTTCCTTTTGCTTCCTGACTTGTTCTAAGCAGCCTGTAATAGATGGCACTGCTTACTCACACAGTAGAGTCATCTAGTGATTAATAGAGATATTTGTTATCATATAACATTTTCGAAAACACAAAAATTTCTCATTTTGGAAATAAGATATAATGTAATTTAGCTTTCAGAAAAGTTTCAAATATATTGAAAATTGACAAACACAAACTTATAGAAACTTTATTTAATTTAAATATTATTTTCCTTTTGCTTTCTGACTTGTTCTAAGCAGACTGTAATAGATGGCACTGCTTACACACACTATAGAGCCATCTAGTGATTAACAGAAATATTTGTTATCATATAACATTTTAGAAAACACAAAAATTTCTCATTTTCAAAATGAAAATTATATGTATAGATATAATGTAATTTAATTTCCAGAAAAGTTTCAAATAAATTGAAAATTGACAAACACAAACTTATAAAAGCTTTATTTAATTTATCTATTATTTTCCTTTTGCTTCCTGACTTGTTCTAAGCAGACTGTAATAGATGGCACTGCTTACACACACAATAGAGCCATCTAGTGATTAATAGAAATATTTGTTATCATGTAACATTTTCGAAAATATAAAAATTTCTCATTTTCAAAATAAAAATTATATGTATAGATATAGTGTAATTTAGTTTCCAGAAAAGTTTCAAATAAATTGAAAATTAACAAACACAAACTTATAACAACTTTATTTAATTTATCTATTATTTTTCTTTTGCTTCCTGACTTGTTCTAAGCAGACTGTAATAGATGGCACTGCTTACTCACACAATAGAGCCGTCTAGCGATTAATAGAATTATTTGTTATCATATAACATTTTGGAAAACACAAAAATTTCTCATTTTCAAAATGAAAATTATATGTATAGATATAATGTAATTTAGCTTCCAGAAAAGTTTCAAATAAATTGAAAATTGACAAACACAAACTTATAAAAACTTTATTTTATTTATCTATTCTTTTCCTTTTGCTTTCTGACTTGTTCTAAGCAGTCTGTAATAGATGGTACTGCTTACTCACACAATAGAGCCATCTAGCGATTAATAGAAATATTTGTTATCATATAACACTTTCGAAAACACAAAATTTCTCATTTTGAAAATAAAATTTATATGTATAGATATAATGTAATTTAACTTCCAGAAAAGTTTCAAATAAATTGAAAATTGACAAACACAAACTTATAAAAACTTTATTTTATTTATCTATTATTTTCCTTTTGCTTCCTGACTTGTTCTAAGCAGCCTGTGATAGATAGCACTGCTTACACATACAATAGAGCCATCTAATGATTAATAGAAATATTTGAGATCATATAACATTTTTGAAAACACAAAAATTTCTCATTTTGAAAATAAAAATTATATGTATAGATTTAACTTTCAGAAATGTTTCAAATAAATTGAAAATATACAAACACAAACTTATAAAAACTAAAAATTTTTAATTAGGACTAACGTACAGCCGGAGTTTTGATGTGATGGATATTTAGAGAAACGAAGAGGCGTAGACGAAAGGGATGTAAAAGATAATGGTGCTTGTGTCAGGGAAGAATAATCGTGTATAATAAATATTGTGCTAACCCAACCTACGGAGGTTTGATAATAATATAAATCACCGACATATATAACACACAACTAATTATTTATATCATTTTTCAAGAAAAAAAAACAAAACACACCCCGGTTCCGGACCATTGTCCGGAAATTTATGTGCACAACGGAAAAAATAATTTATTTCGGCCGACTTGGCGTTGAAGCGAAGGAGCGTTTTGAAAACACCGGGCCCGACCCTGCCCATCATTGTAGCTGCACAGTGTCCAGCATCTTGGGCGAAGTTTTATCACGGAGCTCGGCGAAATCCGTGAAACTTTGTTGTTTAGTTCGTCGTTCGTGGCACCGTGGGGGGCGACGGGGGGTGCGCGCCCCCGAGGCCGGCGAGCTCGCGAGTTCGAGAGAAAGGTAAATAGAAAGCGGCCGGGCGGACGAGAGAAAGAAAGGCTTGCGGACGAGATTCGGGTGGGCCCCCCCAACGCCGGAATCCGGGAGGCGCACCACTTGTCCTCTTAAATAATCCAGACGCGGACGTACGCCGCATATTCGCCGGAATCTTGAGATTCACCTCCAAGATTTGTTGCACACAATATATATTTTTTTAATTTATTTATCTAAAATTATTTTGGTGAAGTGGTCTCTTCGTTTCCTAAATCTAAGTTCATTAAATAAACAAATTGTTAATTTTTATAAAATACATTATTTTTAAATATTTTATTTATTCACTGGATTATTCATTCATATTAAATATCATTTATTTAATAAACAAAATTTATGAAAAATATTATTTTTTTAAATAAAAAATTTCATAATTAGGGTAATTTGTAAAAATTATTAAAATTGGTTTTAATTATTAAATTAAATACAAAAATGAAACTAATTATTTATTTATTTATTAATTTATTTTATTTAATATATTTTCTATACAAAATTTCATTAATTTACTGGATTTAATTACTTCATACATTTAAAATTTTGAAATGTTTAATATCATTCGTTTAATAAACGAAATTAATGAAAAATATTATTCTTTAATTTCTAAAAAAAATTAATTATTTTTGCTTCATACATTTAAAATCTTAAAATATTAAAAATCAATCATTTAATAAACAAAATTTGTGAAAAATATTATTTTTTATATAAAATATTTCGAAATTAAGATAATTTTTAAAAAATATTAAAATTTTATTCAATTATCATATTAAATACAAAAATTGAAACCAGTATTTTGTCAATTATATATATTATCATATATAAAATATTTCAAAATTAAGGTTATTTATAAACATTATAAAATTTTGTTATAATTATTAAATGAAATACAAAAATGAAACCAATATTTTATCAATTTATTTTATTTAATATATTTTCTGTTCCAAATTTCATTGATTCAGTGGATTTAATTGCTCCATACATTTAATCTTGAAGTATTAAATATCATTTATTTAATACACAAAATTTATGAAAAATATTATTTTTTATATAAATATTTCAAAAATAAGCTAATTTTTAAAAAATATTAAAATCTGATTCAATTTTTAAATTTAATACCAAAATTGAAACCAATATTTCATCTATTTATTTCATTTAATATAATTTTTATTCAATATTTCATTATTTCACAGGATTTAATTCCTTCATACATTTAAAATCTTAAAATATTAAATATCATTTATTTAATAAACAAAATTTATGAAAATGTTTGTTTTTTATATAAAATATTTCAAAATTAAGATAATTTTTAAGAAATATTAAAATCTGATTCGATTATTAAACTAAATACATACAAAAATTGAAAATTTCTGTTTTTTATATATAAAAAATAATTTCGATTCAAAATTTGATTGTTTTACTGGATTTAATTCCTTCATATATCTTAAACTATTAAATATAATTTATTTAATAAACAAAATTAATGAAAAATATTATTTTTTAAATAAAATACTATTATTAATATTATTAATATTAAATTAAGCTAATTTTTAAAATTATTAAAATTTGTTTCTCTTATTAAATTAAATACAAAAATGGATACCAATATTTTATCAATTTATTTTATTTAATATAATTTCTATTCAAAATTTCATTAATTCACTGGATTTAATTCCTTCATGCATTTAAAATCTTAAAATATTAAATATTATTTAATAAACAAAATTTATGAAAACTATTATTTTTTATATAAAATATTTCAAAATTAATGTAAATTTTAAAAATTATTAAAATTTGTTTTAATTAATTCCTTCGTACATTTAAAATCAAAAACCATCATTTAATTAATAAACAAAATTTGTGAAATGTATTATTTTTATAAATAAAATATTTCAAAATTAAGCTTAAATACAAAAATTGAAAACAATATTTTATCAGTTTCTTTTATTTAATATAATTTCGATTCAAAATTTGATTGATTCACTCGATTTAATTTCTTCATACATTTGAAATCCTAAAATATTAAATATCATTTATTTAACAAACAAAAGTTATGAAAAATATTTTTTATGTAAAATATTTCAAAACTAAGCTAATTTTTAAAAAATCTGATTCAATTATTAAATTAAATACAAAAATTGAAACCAGTATTTTATGAATTTGTTAAATTTAATATTATTTTGATTCAAAATTTGATTGGTTCACTGGATTTAATTCCTTCATACATTTATTGTAGAATCCTAAAATATTAAATATCATTTATTCAATAAACAAAATTTGTGAAAAATATTATTTTTTATACAAAATATTTCAAAATTAAACTAATTTTTTAAAAAATATTAATATGTGATTCCATTATCAAAAGTTTTATTCGTTTATACATTTAAAATCCTAAAATAATAAATATTATTTCATAATAATCAAATGTTGAAAATTATGATTTTATAAACAAAATTTTTAATTATCAAATAAATATAATATTTTATTTATATTCAGAATTCCGTTTTTTTTTTCATTGAATTTAATTCCTATGGTTATTTAAAATTCTAAAATATTAAAAATCATTGAAATCATGAAATAAACAAAATTTATGAAAATTATTGTTTTTTATATAAAATATTTCTAAATTAAACAAATTAGCAATTAAAACTTTAAACATATAATTTAAGATTTTATCAATTTATTTTATCTAATGTTGTATTCATTTGAAATAATTCATAAAAATTATGATTTTTTTTATATTTCAAAATAAAGCCAATTTTGAGAAACTATTCAAATCTAATCCAATCCAATATTATGTAGATGTTACAGATGTTTAAATAAAGAAACAAATAGTATTAAATGTTCAAATAATTGTTTTACTAAAATTTGATAAATTTAAGAACAACATTAATAAAAACTGAAATAGAAATAGTGTAATAGTTCTGAAATACAAGCATTTACTGTAATTTTTTTAAATTTTGTTTAATGCAACTTCTGAAGCGGTTTATTTAAATTAAATAATTGCCAGATTAATAATAAAAGTGATTTTACATACTGGAAATAATATTTTTAATCTTTTCAGTAAATTTTGACAATTTTTCAATAAAATATAGTTGTATATAACGTATTCTTCAACAGCAGACAAAAATTGATGTGCAGCCATAAAAATCCGGCCCTGCCCGTGGAGCACCCCGGAGCACGAGCCGAACCAGGGGGGGCGGCCGCCCGGCTCCCGTTCTCCTCACACGCTGGCCATCAGCGCGCTAAATTGAAATCTTTCAGATGTGCCGGCGGGCCCCGGCGTCGCCCGACTCCCCCAAGTAAATATCGTTCCTCTTCCGTAATGAGGTCCGGCGCTGTCCGGCGCTGGGCGCGCGCGCATCCCGCGACTTCCAGACGCAAAAATTCAATATTAATATCAACGGCGAAGCGGCGAAGAGATGCCGACCCGGGGCGTGGAGAAGACCTCCGCAATGCGCCAGGCTCGCCAATCGCGCGGGCCGGCCTTCGCCCGCGAACTATGATTATGATAGATTTATGGATGTAATAAGCGGCCCGGTGGCCATTGGCCCGGCTGCGGACGCGTCTCAGATTCATCTCGCCCCCTTCGACGCGGCCGCCGACCGAACGACCGAACGACCGCGTGTGCCGGTGCTGTGCGGCACAGGCACGCTGCGACGCAACCCTTCGCTCCGGCAGGACGGCCGTCCCGACGCACGGGGCCCGTTATGATTTCACGTTGAGTGTGTGTGTGTACGGCTCTCCAGTCCGGAACGCCATTTTTATCACGTCACGTGAAATCTGCTTCTTTACGTCTAACGTGTCAAGATTGGATGGGGTCAATTTCATTCTTCAGAACTATATAAATTTGTTCCATCACTGTATAATAACATAAATAAAAAAATATATAAATTTAATATTTAATTATGGTGAATGCGCCGGTTAAAGCAGTCATAACATATGTTATTAAAAAGAATGGAATAATAAAATTAGAAATGCTTATCACTATAATCATAATAATTATTAATAATCAATATTATCATCACAATTACCATGATTTTTATTAATATATACTATATATACTACTATTATTATCAGTACTCATAATTATCTCATATCCCATAATTGTCAATTTAATTATAACTATTAAAACCATTATAATCATTATAGTCATTATAGTCATTAGAGTCATTGTAGTGATTAGTCATTTTAAGCAATATAACCACTAAAATAACATGAAAAAAAAAAGGATATTAATTAAAATATACAAAATTATTATCGTTATTATTATTATTGTAATTATTATCACTTTTACAATTTATTATTATTCATAATATTCATTGTAATTCATTGCTACAAACATCATTATTAACATTATAAACATCATAATAATTATTATTATCAATATTTTATTAATATCATTATTTACATTCCACTATTACAAATATTGTAGTCATTATAATTTTTATTATCCATTTAATCATTATTATCATTATAATCTTTACAATTATTATCACTAATGTCGGTTTTATGACTATTACCACTATAATCACTCATAATTATCATAAAATTCTAATTAGTAACTTTACCATTCATAATTTTATTATCCTTGTTATCATATTAATAATAATTAATAATCATTGTAATCATTATTTCAATTGTATCATTTAAGTTATAATTTACCGTTACATATTTCCACTGTTATCACTCCTATATTTGTTATTATTATGTCTTTTATTATCCTCATTATCTCAAAATAATCTCTATAATTCTTCCCACTATCATTTTATTCATTTTTATCATTATAACCATAATAATAATTATAAATATTGTTATTGTTATAGTTGGATTATTATCTCTATAATTACTATAATCATCATTATCGCTATTATAATTTTTATAATAATTACTCTAATATTATTTATTCATTTATGATTTTTTTAATCAATATCGTTATTATCATTATTATCATTATTATCATTATTATTAATAAATATCGTCATTATAATCGTCATTATTATCGTCATTATTATCGTCATTATTATCGTTATTATCATGGTCACTATTATCGACATTATAATCGTCATTATATCGTCATTATCATCGTCACTATTATCGTCATTATTATCGTGATTATTATCGTGATTATTATCGTCATTATTATAGTCATTATTATGGTCATTATTATGGTCATTACTATCGTTATTATTATGGTCATTATTATCGTCATTATTATCGTCATTATTATCGTCATGATTATCGTCATTATTATCGCCATTATTATCGACATTATTATGGTCATTATTATCGTCATTATTACGGTCATTATTATCGTTATTATCATGATCATTATTATCGTCATTATAATAGTCATTATAATCGTCATTATTATCGTCATTATCATCGTCATTATTATCGTCATTATTATGGTCATTATTATAATCGTCATTATTATCGTCATTATCATCATTATTATCGTTATTATTATGGTCATTATTATCGTCATTATTATCATCATTAAAATCGTCATTATTATCGTCATTATCACCGTCATTATTATCGTCATTATTATCGTCATTATTATCGTCATTATTATCGTCATTATTATCGTCATTATTATCGTCATTATTATGATCATTATTCTGGTCATTATTAGTTATTATCACGGTCATTATTATCGTTATTATTATGGTCATTATTATCGTTATTATTGTGGTCATTATTATCGTCATTATAATCGTCATTATTATCGTCATTATTATCGCCATTATTATGATCATTATTCTGGTCATTATTAGTTATTATTATGGTCATTATTACCGTCATTATAATCATCATTATTCTCGTCATTATCATCGTCATTATTATCGTCATTAATATAGTCATTATTATGGTCATTATTATCGTTATTATTATAGTCATTATTATCGTCATTATAATCGTCATTATTATCGTCATTATAATCGTCACTATTGTCGTCATTATCATCGTCATTATTATCGTCATTATTATCATCATTATTATCGTCATTTTATCGTCATTATTATGGTCATTATTATCGTTATTATTATGGTCATTATTAATTATCACAATACATTATTATCGTCATTATCCCTGTTAACATTATTTATATTATGATTATTATTATTATTATAATATATATATATATATATATATATATATATATATATATATATATATATATATACCTAACATTATGATTAATAATTAATATATATAGTAATTGCAATTATGGCGAATACGCCGGTTTATTATATCTGAAATTTCTGCATTATTATAATAGATGTCTTTAAATAAATTCACTGTTTACTTTTCCTATTGTATGCGCTAAAAATGTTCCGTAACTACAATATTAATTACACAATTATTTAATTTGTATATTCCGTTCAATTTTGACTTAAGACCTTTGCCCAATCGCAAATTACCCACTCACTCTCGAAACTAATCGCCTCACCCAGTCCGACGAGAAACTGCGAGAGTCTGCCGCGCGATTTGCATGCCACCGTCTCCACCTGCGGCACACCGCGGCCACTTGACGGCGTCGCCGTCCCCTGCCACGGTCAAAGACGCCGCGACGCTCGCCCGTCCGGAAGTAAGGAACTCTCCGAGGCTGCTCGTTTTCCGCTTCGTCCGGCTCTTTCGACGTCATCTACATAAAGGCGCACCGTTGCCCAAACGTCCAACCTTAATTTTAACTGGCACTTTTTCTGACTTAAAGGGTTGGTTTTCCCTTGTTAATTATTGTTTTTGTGGTGTTTCAGTAATGATTGTTACTGTGACTGTGAATCGTAAGATGGCAGGCTTGTTTTAGTAACTTAGAATGGTTTAAAAAATGAAGCAGTTAAAGGTTAAAACCTCTAAACGGGGTGGAAAATTTAAGGGTGAAAAGGAAATGGTGTTTTGTTGCAACGGTGCGCCGAAACGATCAGCATACCACCGGTCTCTTGACGTTCCCTTTAATCAGGTTACCGGCGCTCCAATTGATAAACTTATGCGGAATTAGTCGGCCGGACCCCTTCTGATTATCCCCTTTTACCATATATTTGCTGACCGACGGCCATCTTAAACGACGGACGATGAGATGTAAAACGCCTTGAATTAATTAGGGACAAGGCGCTCTTTATTAAATACCGGGACCCGAATTGTAATTCAATCTGGGCGAAAGTTATTCGAGGAAAGGGACGTCCGTCAATGGTGGGTGGACGGACGGTGGTGGGGCGTGTTTTTGTTTGCGGTCGATAAAAAATGTATTATTTGATAAAATACGTGAATTGTAATTTCACTTTCACGTCGATCCGAAACGGTGACCTATATTTAAACGTGTTGGCATTAAAACAATTGCAGTCTCGTTTTGTTTTTGTTTTGATTGTATCGTTAAAATTGATGGTTTTATTTTGATGACCAATTCCACGTTGATACTCAATGAAAATAAAATAACTATTACAAATTTATTCGTTCAGTGACTGCATTACAGATTTTACACATGTCATGTTATAAAATGCTAAATTGGGGATTTAACTGACAATATGTCACTGAAATTATCTGATCAAAATTTATTAATATCATTAGAGAATTATATGAAATTGTGTCATTATCATACTCATTTACAATGTTTTTAATGAAATGTATTAAAAACGAATATTTTAATTATAATACATCTATTATTTTTTATATCATGATTATCAACCCCATCCCCCCATATTTCATATTGAGATGTAACAAAAAAATATATATCATATAATAATAAATTCGAAATCTTTACCATTCTTATTTATAATAAAATATTATTACCACTGATTTTCTTTTTTCCAATATTTCTATAATGAAATACGGAAAACGTATTTAAATAACTAAAATTTATATAATATTTATATTACTATTATTATTACTATTAATTTTTCACATACTGCATTTCAAATTAATTTACAATAAATTTTTGTATTATATTGTTACCACTATTGTTTTATATCTTTAATATTCTCAATTTCAACATTTTAATAATATATACAAAATAAATATTTAAATCATAATATATTTATAATTTATATTATATTTTATTTCCTTGTCATTCTCATTTACAATATTTTTACAATAGAATGACATAGAGAAAACATATATACATGATAATAAATTTATCTAGTATATTATTATTATTTTTATATCTTATTTTATTATACTGTTATCAACATTTTTTCCTAAAAAAATTTTTTTATAATAAAATATAGAAAGATATTTAAATGATAATTTATCATTATTATCATTATCTTTTTATATATTTATCACTATATATCTAAAAATGAAATATAGAAAAATATTTAAAAAGTAATAAATTTATATAAGTAGTATTATTTTTTATATTTTTATTAATATATTAAATTTATATATTATGTTCTTTAATTTATTTTTTATAATGAATACAAAAAAAATAGTTAAATAATAGTAAATTTATATAATTATCTTTATTTTTTATATTTTTACCATTCTGTTTTAATTTTTTTATAAATATAAAAAAATATATTTAAATCTTAATAAATTTATATTTTATATTATTTCCATTATTTTTTATATTTTTATTATTCTAATTTAATTTTTTTGTAATGAAATATAGAAAAAATAATTGAATAATAATAAATTTTTTATAATTATCATATTTTATATTTTTAGCATTTTCATTTTTTTACTATATAATGAAAATTTATATAATTATAATTATTTTTTATATTTTTATAATTTTGATTAATTTTTTATAATAAAATATAGAAAACATTGTTAAATAGTAATAAATCTATATAATTATCATTATTTTTTATATTTTTATCATTTTGATTTAATTTTTTATAACAAAATGTAGAAAAAATATTTAAATGTTAATAAATTTATATGTTATATTATACCATTCTTTCTTTATATTTTTATTATTCTAATTAATTTTTTTAAAATGAAATAAACAAACAAATGTTAAATAGTAATAAGTTTATGTAATTATCATTTTATTATATTTTTATCATTCTATTTATTTTTTTTTTTATATTTTATTTTTATTATGAAATATAGAAACAATATGTAACTGGTAATAAATTTATATATTATATTATTACCATTATTTTTATTATTCTAATTTAATTTTTTAATTATGAAATATAGAAAAAAAGTTAAATAATAATAAATTTATATAATTATAATTATTTTATATATTTTTATCATTTTGAATAATTTTTTATAATGAAATATAGAAAACATTGTTATATAATAATAAATTTATGTAATTGTCATTTTATTCAATATTTATTTTTTATATAATGAAATATAGAAAAAATATTTAAATAGTAATATATATTATATTATTTCAATTATTTTTTGATATTTTTATTATTCTAATTTAATTTGTTTATAATGAAATATAGAAAAAATTATGGCAATAAATTTATATATTATATTATTATCATTATATTTTTATTATTTTAATTAATTTTTTTTATAATGCTATATAGAAAAAATATTTAAATGGTAATAAATTTATATAATTATCATTATTTTATACATTTTTATCATTTTGATTTAATTTGTTTATAAGTAAATATAGAAAAATTAATTGAATAATAATAAATTTACAAAATTATCATCATTTTTAATATTTTTATCACTTTATTATTTATTTTTTTTTAATAATAAATTTAATGAAATTCAGACTAAATATTTAAAAAAATAATTTTATAGTTTATATTATTATCATCATTATTTTTATATATTATCGTTCTCATTATTTTTCAAATAAAATATTGAAAATAATAATATTTTTTTTATTTTTTATATCTTTATTATTCGAATTTTTTATTATGAAATATAGAAAAAATATTCGAATAATACTAAATTTATATTCTATATTATTATCATAATATAGTTTTTATATCTTTATCATAAATAAGATTCTTTAATCCTGCATATTTTTTAAAACAAGATTTTGCGTTATTTAAAACGACATTTTATTTTAAAATATTTGTAGTTCACCTCCTTTTGACATTTTGGTGAATGCGCCAGATTTACTAGATAATTCAATCTTATGGAACAAAATGCCATTTACGAACAGACGAGCAGTATTCAATTTAAAACTATTTCAATTTCAAACTACTCCATTACGGCCCTGTCGGTCCGTCGACGTGGGCGAATTCTCCTGTTGCATTATAAAGAATGAGAAATGCAATATCAACATCCTATCCCGGAGTCCATCTCGCCAGACAATTCCTTTGACTGGACATCGCATCTAAAGCGGTCCATTTTTCTCAGCTTTGTCAGCCGCCCCCACCGCCAGCCCCTTGGGGAACGGAAGGTGCTACTCCACGGCTCCGGGATGATAAGTGCTTTCGGCGCGTCCGCCCCGCATTATTTATCGCCACGTCATCCGCGACAAAAGGACCAACGCGATATTTTTCACGTTCCGCTGCCGCCGTTTCAATTAAGATTATTAAGGCCCCGACCCCGCGTACAGGTAGGACCGATCCCGCCAACGCGGGACCCGTGCTTAAGTGGCACGAAACCCCGTAGGTCCGCAACGGGCAAGGTAAACACAAAAGGATATATTGACAGTGAGGAGTTAGTTCTGTCTAAGACATTCAGTTTGAAGTTTGTTTGCGGCCTGCGACCGTGGCCGGAGGGGCCGGCCCCGCAGTGGCCGCTGCGAAACTTCCAAGTCCGGTCCGGACCGTCCACCCCTCTGTCCCGTGTGTCCGGCCGCGGGCGGGCGGCGGGGCGGCGGGCCGGGCCGCCGTCCGCCGCCGCTCGCCCCGCACATCGCGGGGAGATGCGTGTGTGCAATGCCAAGTGTTTCCTCAAAGATGTTATTGATTTTCGGGGGCAAGTTTGTGCGGCCGAGCACATATACAATTCCTCACTGCCCTACGAGACAGCGTAGTTGTTGTTATTGCGATATTATGCCCTCCCCGCGGCTCACCCTGCCCACGTTCCGTGCCGAGGTGCGATGGAGATTGGCCTTGCCCGGGAATAGACCGGGCGGGTGGGATTCTACTCTGTTTCAATCAATTGTCACCGCTAAATATCCGACGCCGACACTCATATGTTACACTACGTTAGATTGGATCATATCGAAAGTAGTAATTTTTTAAGAAAAACTGGATTTTACACTGAAGACCGTATTTATCTCCTTATTTATTTGAAAATTATATTATTTATTGTTTCTAATCCATCATGTGATTGTGGGATTTCTACTCTGTTTCAATCAATTGTCACCGCTAAATATCCGACGCCGACACTCATATGTTACACTACGTTAGATTGCGTCATGTCGAAAGTAGTAATTTTTTAAGAAAAACTAGATTTTACACTGAAGACTGTAGTTATCTCCTTATTTATTTGACAATTATATTATTTATTGTTTCCAATCCATCATTTAATGAATTATTTCAAAAATGGTGACATATTTTTATAGTATTTCAGTATAAAATTAGAAAATTCATTAACTGACTAAAAAAAAAAACAAACATAATCTACAATCTACTAAAAATATTAATAATTTAATTCCCAGGATCAACATACTATATCATAAATCAACATTTACTTTAATTTATATTTGAAATTCCTCCATTTTCAATCACTTTTAATTTGATTTGTTCTATAATATAATAATTTTAACAAATATTGTTTCGATCACACAAAATGTTTCCAATCATATTGTTTATTATTTTAATATTAATGAAATGTTTTTAATGTAATATAAAAATAGAAAATCCACTTATTGGCTAAAAAAATTAAAAATAATCTACAAATCTATATAAAAATTAATGACTTTAATTTAATTAAGTTAATTCAATAACAGGTTTGACATATTACACCATTAATAACAAACCAAAATTTATTTTAATTTATAATTGAAATTCCTCCATTTTCAATCACTTTTAATTAGATTAGAATTAAATATTTTACTAAATTATAATATTTTCAGCAAATATTAACAATAATCTTGTTCCATCATATAATAATTCTAATAAATATTGATTTTGATAAAAATAATAGATGTTTCGATCAGACAAAAATTGTTCAATCATTCATATTGTTTATTACTTTAAAATTAATAAAATGTTTTTATAATAGGTTCAATTTAAAAATGAAAAAAGACTTATCGGCTAAAAAAATTTAATTTATGATTCAAATTCCTTCATTTTCAATCATTTTTAATTAGATTGGAGTTAAATATTTTAATAAATTATAATATTTTCAGTAAATATCAGCAATATTCTTGTTCTACCATATAATAATTTCAATAAATATTGATTTTAATAAAAATTATTGGTGTTTCAATCACACAAATATTTTTTCAATCAAACATATTGTTTATTACTTCAAAATTAATAAAATGTTTATATATCAGGTACAATGTAAATTTGAAAAATCCACTTACTGGTTAAAAAATCAAAAATAATCTACAAATCCTTATAAATACTAATAATTAATAATAATTTAATTAAGTTAATTCAATCACATGTTTGACATATTACACCAATAATAAAAAAACAAGATTTATTTTAATTTTTAATTGAAATTTCTCCATTTTCAATCACTTTTAATTAAATTGAAGTTAAATATTTTAATAAATTATAATATTTTCAACAAATATTAACAATATTCTTGTTCCATCATATAATAATGTTAATAATTATTAATTATTTTAATAAAAATAATAATTGTTTCGATCACATAAAAATTTTTCAATCAATCATATTGTTTATTCCTTCAAAATTAATAAAATGTATTTATAGATTGTTTTCTTTAGATTCTTTAGATTCTTTAGATTCTTTAGATTCTTTAGATTCTTTAGATTCTTTAGATTCTTTTGATTCTTTAGATTCTTTAGATTCTTTAGATTCTTTACATTCTTTACATTCTTTACATTCTTTACATTCTTTACATTCTTTACATTCTTTACATTCTTTACATTCTTTACATTCTTTACATTCTTTACATTCTTTACATTCTTTACATTCTTTACATTCTTTACATTCTTTACATTCTTTACATTCTTTACATTCTTTACATTCTTTAAATTCTTTACATTCTTTACATTCTTTACATTCTTTACATTCTTTACATTCTTTACATTCTTTAGATACTTTAAATTCTTAAGGTTCAATATAAAAATAAAAAAAAACACTTATCGTCTAAAAAATCAAAAATAATCTACAGATCTTCATAAATATTAATAAATAACAATTTAATTAAATTAATTAATTCACAGGTTCGACATATTGCACCAATAATAATAAACCAAGATTTACTTTAATTTATAATTGAAATTCCTTCAAACACCAAATTTTGTTTCAATCAACAATATTGTTTATTACTTCAACATTAATAAAAAAAATTATACTATATAGAATATATAAATCAATATAAAAATGAAAAATTCACTTACCGGCTAAAATAGTGAAACAAAAAATTTACAAATCTTTAGAAATATTGATAACTAATAATTTAATTAAGGTAATTCAATCACAGCTTCTACATATTATACCAATAATAAAAAACCAAGATTTATTTTAATTTTAATTGAAATTTCTCCATTTTCAATCACATCGAATTAGAATGGAGTTAAATATTTTAATAAGTATAATATTTTCAGCAAATATCAAGAATATTCTTGTTCTATCAAATAATAATTTCAATAAGTATTGATTTTAATAAAAATAATAGTTGATTCGATCATACAAATATTTTTGCAATCAATCATACAGTTTATTACTTTAAAATTAACAAAATGTTTTTATTGTAAGTTCAATATAAAAATGGAAAATCCACTTACGGGCTAACATATATATAAATATTAATAACTAATAATTTAATTAAGTTAATTCAATAACAGGTTCAACATATGGCACATTAACCAATATTTATATTAATTTATAATTGAAATAAATACCCCCATTTTCAATAATTTTAAATTAATCTGGAGTTATGGTAAATATTTCAATAAATTATAATATTTTCAAAAATATAAAAAATAATTTCAATAAATATTGAATAATTTAACAAAAATAATAGTTGTTTCGATGACAAAAATTTTTTTTTTCATTAAATGATTACTTCAAAATTTATAAATTTTTTATAACAGGCTCAATAAAAAATCCAGTTATTGACTAAAAAATTATTTACAAATCTTTGTAAAAATTAATAATAGTTCGACATATTACACCAGTAATAATAAACCAGTATTTACTTCAATTTATACTTCCCATTTTCAACCATTTTTAATTATACTTTAGTCTTTTTAATGGGTTTGAAGTGAAATATTTTAATAAATCCTAATAAGTACCAAAAGTGTACGTGACTTGAATTCTTAAATATTGATTATAATAAATTTTATAAAAACATTAAGAAATATGAGAGCAGGAAAACAAAGGTGAAAAAAGACGCCGACGCAGACCCGCGAGACGGGCACGTGAACCGTCGTGGAAACGCGATGGCGAAAATTATGAAAAGCGTCGCCTCGCCCCACCAATCATAACTTGCACTTATGAAATATCATAAGCCGGATGCGATTGGTCGCGTCGGTGACCCCCGCGACGCCGGCCAATGGAGACGCAAAATATGAAATAATATCGCGCCGGGGTTGGTCGACGGTCGTCGAGAGCGTCGGCCGACGTCGCGCCACCGCCGATCGATAACCACGTGAGGAGATATCATATTCTATATCGTCATTGGACGGCGCTCATAACGACAATATTCTGCCACTTACCGGGCGACGATGTCGTTCTCGGCTGGGGTCGCGGGGACGGCTCGATGGCGGTGGTGGCACACACGGAACTATCGTGGATGCCACGCGACATTAGCATGTGGTGGCGAATCGATAGCGGGTGCCGCTGGAGCGGCAGCAGGACTCGCACGATCTGTGACGGTGGTCAGGCACGGCGGTGCGCTGACGATGGCTCGAACTCTTCGGTGACGGTTGCCAGATCTTGTTTCAATCCAATTATCGTCACAGTATCAACGTAAAGCAGAGTTCTGGGTCTAAAGTTTTATTAATAATATAAATACTATATAGTATATAATATAAATTAATAAAAAAACTACTTTTTATTATTTTTTATAGTAAAATTTAAAAAGAAGTATTTTTTATCTTTTTAAGAGAAAAATAAGTTATGAATTATAATCAATAATTTATTTTCTCTTGTGACTAAACTAACATTAAATATTCTTTATGACAATAAATTACAAAATACTATAAATATACTGACTGACTGACATATATACATAAAAATATTTTTTATTTAATATTCATTATCTAATTATTTTGTTATAATCAATTTTTTCTGATGATTGAACCGAAATTAATTATTCGTTAAGTCAACAAAATACAATATATACTGATAATATTAAAATATAAGCATAAAAATCCTTTTTATTTAATTTTTTGATTTTTAAACATCTAATTATTTTATTATAAACTATTTTTTCTTAGGACTGAACCAAAATTAATTATTTATTTTGACGTTAAAATTAATATTTTTTCAAAAAATTATATAATAAATTATAATCAATAATTTAAAATTATAATTTATTTTCTCTTACGTATAAATCGTAATATATAATATCTAATTATTTTATGATAATCTACTTTCTCTGATGATTGAACCAAAATTATTTTATTGACAATATTAATATACAAGCATAAAAAATACTTTTTATTTAATGTTCTGTAAAATATTTATTTTATTATAATATATTTTCTCTCATAACTGAACCAAAATTACTTATTTATTTTGATAAAAAATCTGAATATAATGACAATATTAATTATATTCTTAAAAAATAATGTTTTATTAAATTTTCTGCAAGATATTTAATATCTAATAGATGGTTATGTTGTGTTTTACATTAAAATAATATGTTTGTATAATTTTATTCCTCGAAGGTTTCCTTTCAAAACGATAATGCATAATTTAATTCAAATCTAATTAGATTTTTAATAATTTTAATGAATCACTTCAAAAATGAGAACAAATTTTTTATTGCTTTAATTTTTTGACCAGGATAAAAAATCAAAATATAATGACAATATTAATTATATTCTTAAAATAATGTTTTATTAAATTTTCTGTAAAATATTTAATATAAATCATCTAATAAATGGTTATATTGTGCTTTACATTAAAATAATATGTTTGTATAGTTAGTATAGTTTACTATATAATACATAATTTGATTCAAATCTAATTAGATTTTTAATAATTTTACTAAATCACTTCTAAAAGAAGAATAAATTTTTTATTGTTTTAATATTTTGATTAAGATATTCTTAAAATAATATTTTATTAAATTTTCAGTAAAATATTTAATATAAAACATCTAATAATAGTTATCTTCTTTTTTACAGTAAAATAATATGTTTGTATAATTTTATTCCTCAAAAGTGTCCTTTCAAAATCATATAATACATAATAATAAATCACTTCAAAAAGAAGAATAAATTTTTTATTATTTTAATATTTTGATTAAGATATTCTTAAAAATAATATTTTATTAAATTTTCAGTAAAATATTTAATATAAAACATCTTGGTTATCTTGTGTTTTACAGTAAAATAATATGTTTATATATAAAGAAATAGAAAGTTTCCTTTTAAAACCATAATACATAATTTAATTCAAATATAATTGGATTTTTAATAATTTTAATAAATCACTTCAAAAAGAAGAACAAATTTTTTATTGTTTTAATTTTTTGATCAGGATAAAATATCAAAATATAATGAGAATATTAATTATATTCTTAAAAATAATGTTTTTATAAATTTCCTGTAAAATATTTAATATGAAACATCTAATAAATGGTTATCTCGTGTTTTATAGTAAAATAATATGTTTGTATAGTTTATTCATCTAAAGTTTCCTTTCAAAACCATAATACATAATTTAATGCCCTTCAAAAAAAAGAACAATTTTTTTTATTATTGTTTTAAATTTTTAATTTTGAAAAAAAATCATAATAAAATGATAATATTAATTAAATACATAAAGGCAATGTTGTATTTTATTTTATGTAAAATATTTAATATAAAATATTTATAAAATCGGTATTTTGTATTTACAATAAAGTAATTTCTGTTTTTATAGTTTTATTCCTTGAAAATTTCAGAATCATTATACATAATTTAATTCAAGACTAATTAGAAATTTAATAATAATATTAATATCACTTCAAAAAGAAGAAGAATTTTATTATTATTATTTTAAATATTTGATTTTGATAAAATAGTCAGAATATATTGACAATATACATTATATACTTAAAAATAATGTATTATTTAATTTTCTATATAATATTTAATATAAAACTTGTAAAAAATGGGTATTTTGTGTTTTAAATCAAAATAATTTCTATTGGTATAGTTTCATTTCTTCAAACTATCTTTTCGAAACCTTAATGCATAATTTAATAGGATATTTAATAATAAAATTAATAAACTATTTCTAAAAAAGACAATTTTGTTATTATTATTGTGAGCTCTTATGTTTTCTTGATTTAGTTTTTTCCTTTAAGAATATTAATGGAAACAGGTTTTAATACTAAAAATATGTATTACCATTTTACCAGTACCATTACACCATTGTCAAACTTATCTACGTCAGTATTTTTTCTTTTCGATTAACACTAACAAAATATTTATAAAATTAAAAACTCCAAAACAAATTCAAAAAGTTCAAACCCAAAACTCCTATAAAACTGGATGGGCTGGGTATTTTTGAGCCCCATAATAAATTGATGTTTGCCCAAACCGTTTGCTAAAAACTGGCAATCCAAATTTATAGTCCGGCTGAGTTATTAAGGAAAATCGATGAATAATAAATTTTCGGTCGGCATTAAAGAGGGAACGTGGCCACGCAGAACTGATCGATTGACACTTGTTTCTGACCCTGAATAATCCTGAGGGAATAAAAAATGTCGCACGGCACTAACGTTAGCGCGACGTTGATAACGTGTCCTTTAACTTTTAAATAAGGACGGGCTCATTTTTTATTTACGACGATAAGCAATAAAATTGTATTTTATATGGCCGGGGATGGAATTTCGCCAAATACATACATGTGTGCCGTTGCATTTTTTATGGGCATTTTTTGGTCAGACGCACTTTTTCAACAAAATGGGATCGATCCCCGGAGATGAAAAATGTATGTGACCTAAAAATTGATTGAAACACAATGGTCGGTTTGCATAATTCAGAAACTTTCGTTTTTATTCAATTTGTGTTATGTATGGGTTGTCCACTTTTCTATTAACTCTCTATTTTTATACGAGTAAAAATAGTTATTTAGTCATAGGTAATCAAACATACAATAATAGAAATTTATAACTCATTTATTTTATTATAAATTAATTTTTATGTGGAGTATTTCAAAATTAGTTGATTTCGTTAATGTCTAATATTTTCACAGCAATTTGATAAAAACATATCCAAATCTGGATGTAAATCTCCTTTTAATATGACTTTTACAAGTAACATTTTTTGTATTTTTACATATATCTCCTTACAATTTCTTGATAAGTGTAACTTTTTTAATTTAAAATTAACTGTTATAGTAAATTAAAATATTTCATATCTTAATAATTAATAATTTTTTTGAAAATAACAGTGTCACAAATTTTTATGTGTATTTGAATATAAAATGTTTCTGAGTTAACAGTTGCGCCCTCTCTGTTTCAGAGGCGGAAATATTAATTATCTCGTGTTTCACTAGAAATATTATTATATCTTTGTTATGGATAATTTATTTATCAAAAATTATATAGATTCAATTTTATGCTACACTTATAGACAAGCTTAACTATGGTTTTTATTAACGTTAATTAAAGTTGACAAATTATCTCAACATTTTAAAGAATGAAAGAAAAATAACAAAAATATACGACTTATTTAACATATAACATTACAACAATTGACTAAAATATCACGTTATTTAATCTTGATAATGATTAGTAATCATGTCACATTTTTTGGATGAGAGTGTGTGAATATAAAATTTGGTTTCTAGAAAAATAAATAAAATAAATTATCATATATTACTATTTCAGAGGCAAAAATATAAATTATTTCGAAATTTTTAAATATATCTTTATATTTATTATATCAAAAATTATATATTTTGAAGAAATATAAATAAAATAAATTCATATATTTCAGAGGCAAAAACATAATTATCTCGAAATTTACCAAAAATATCTTTAAATTTTGACTGAAAATTTATTATATCAAAAACTATATAGGAGAATTCAATACAAGAAAAACTATATAGGATAAGAAATATAAATTATCTCGAAATTTACCAAAAATATCTTTATATTTTAACTGAATATTTATTATATCTAAAAAAAAATATGTGTTTGCAGTTTTTTAGGTATTTTAAAGTTAAATATAATTATAGATTCAATACAAGAAAAATTCACCAATTATCTCAATTTAATGTCTATGAAACATGAGGAAAATACAAATTTTCATAGTCGACTATGCCAAAGGTACCAAATATAATCTATACATATAAATAAAATTGGAGTGTTTGTTTGTAATATTGAAATAACCGTTTTTAGTAATTTTTTGGGAATCCAGGAAGAATTAGAATGATTTATTTTTACTTTTTTAATGATTTCAGGAAATTACTATAGTAAAAAAATAAAAATCCATAAAGTTATTAAAGTGAAACTATGTAATTTAATGAGTATGAATTTAATCGTATGGATTTTAATCCTATAGATTTTAATCGTATCCTATAGATTTTGATCGTATGGATTTTAATGGTATGGAAAATGATTGTATGGATTTTGCACGTATGGAAAATGATCGTATGGATTTTAATCGTATAGAAAATGATCGTATGGATTTTGATCATATTGAAAATGATCGTATAGAAAATGATCTTGTGGATTTTAATCGTATGGAAAATAATCGTATGGATTTTGATCATATGGAAAATGATCATATACAAAATGATCTTGTGGATTTTAATTGTATGGAAAATGATCGTATGGATTTTGATCGTATGGAATTTATTTTAATATAATTTATTAATTTCAGAAACAATAATATAAATTATTTCAAAATTTATAAAAATATCTTTATATTTTGACTGAAAATTTATTATATCAAAAATTATATATTTTGAAGTATTCTAATTTAAGAAATTTTCTATTTCTAGAAATATAAATAAAATAAATTATCATATGTTACAGTTTCGGAGGCAAAAATATGAATTATCTCGAAATTTATCATTTATATTTTGAGTGAAAATTGTTTTTTTAAATATAAGAACATATATACTTTACCAATTCCCTTAATATTAAAAAAATATAATTAACATATTTTTGAGAATTTACCTAATAAAAATAGTATTTTTAATTTGAGTATGTTTCAGCAACCAAATATACTATTATCAATCTGTTTTAATCATTGAAAATTTTATGAAAATTAATAATTATGACACACTTTTTACGTGAATGTGTATGAATTTAAAATTTGATTAATAAAAAAATAAATAAATAAAATAAATTAAGGGTTATGCACTCTTCTATTCCGAGGTAATAATATTAATTATCTCAAATTATATCTGCCAGAAATATCTCTAAATCTTGACTTTGATTTTTTATATCAAAAATTTTGGAAAGCTTAATTTTATAGGTACGCTTAAATATGGATATTATTATTATTTCATTTTTTTAAATACTACGTAAAAATGTGCCTGTAAAATATTTTTATCATTTGTCAAATATTAAATATTTTCTACATTTACCACATTTCAGTTTTTACAGACGATTTAAAAATTTGGGCTTAGAATACTTGAGTCAATTTTTTATTATATGATCTGCCAGTACTCCCAACAGTCATATTTTAAATTACATATGCTTTACCGTTATTTTAGAAATTAATTGCAGTTTTTAAGCCTGTGCACGAAGAATTTTTTCAACCTTAAATCAACAACACTGTGTGCACTCCTTCCTCCTTTCAGCCGAATATCGGGAACGCGAACGGGAACGATAGACGTAATTGGCGAATTTTTTTTTGGCTGAAATAACATGTGAGATAATGGATAGGAACAATCGCGTTGTAGCGGCGGCGGGCCCGAATATAAAAGTGGATGTCAGCGGAAGGCCAGGGGCTGCAATCAGCATCAACATCAGCAGCAGCAGCAGCAGCGGCAGCGGCGGCATCAGCCATCAGCCAGATCAGGCAGGCAGGCGGGCAGACGGGCAACGAGCGAAAATTGATGTATAGAGAACAAGTTGTAGAAATGAGCGAAATGAAAACCCCTGGCTAGATTGTGTAATTCTGGGCGATGGAACGTAATTCTGTTGGAAAATTGGCAGCCGCACGCACGTGCAAATTCCGAAGGGATTGAACGAAACCGCGCAACTGGAAATTATATTAAAGTGTTTCCATCCTACGTGTTATATTCTAACTGCGAATCATCTCCCGCCGGTTTGCTGCACAAAACAAAGTTACATTTCGTCGGCACAAATTAAATTTTAACTGAACGTAATTGAACGCCGCTGAATGGCGCTTTATAACGTTCCCTGCATTCCACTTATTTTCAGCTTAATACAGTAACCGCAAATGAATAGGCCCGTCATGTTCGACTAACAACAAATTCATACCTACCTAACCTAACCGATGCCGATTACGGATGCGATTACTTAATCCATCACACAACACAACTCTCACATTCTACGCTCAGCCACTCCGCCTACTGCGACCGTGTTTCCCTAACTCTCTTTAACATTGCAACACTATTTCATGCTGTCGCAAACATACCTCAAATCCTCTAATATGATTAGAGAACAACTCTATTCAAACATTTATCATTTTACGGCCAATAATTAATCGCGGTTCGACTGATTGTCTCTCTGCAAACTAACCACTAATACGTATGTGTATATTCAGTTTCCATATTATTAACTGATTTTAATAATACACAACAAATTACAAATGTTGAAACCAGGTTTGTGTATAACATAAATAAAAATAATTTATTCAAATTTTTAGCTCTTTACCACAAATGGTTTTTAGAAGTCAAAATTAATGCACATCAATTTTCTTCTCAAATATGAAATCAATTTCAAGTGGATAGTCTATTTTTAAAGACAGATAGAAAACTGAAATAATTTTTTTAAACTCGTTCTAAAAATGTTTTTCAGACACAATAAAAAAGGTATAATTGGCAACAATTTCACAGTTTTAAATATAATTTTTTTTATATAATATTTGTTTTTTTTAACAGTAGATATCTGAATGTTCCAATAGATGACGCTAGCGAGTACTAGCTGAGTTAAAGCTAACCTTAATGAACTTATAAAGACAATAAAAAAAGTATAAATCAAAATGAAATTTTCTAAATATTTGTATGTGTAAGTAGTGTATTTTTAGTTGAAAAAAATTTTCTATATAGTTCTCTACCGGCACTTGGCCCGTTAGACAAGAAATTTTGAAGAAAAAATAATTTTTATTTGTTCATAATGTTCGACCACTTAAGAAAAAATAAAAAATTTTACAGAGGTTTAAAAATATTTTCTGACAATTTTTTTTTTAAAAAACCCGGTCTTACAAATTTTGCAATCGGTTGTCCAGTTGAGATTTACAAAGTATTTTTTTTTTAATTCTACTTCTAAGCTTTGGGGAAAAATTGCTATTCATTAATGAGGACTTTTACTATTGAAAAAATAGATAGCCAGTAGATGGCGCTGGCGAGTACTAGCTGAGTTAAAGCTACCCTTAATGAATTTCAAAAGATAATAAATAAAATAGAAATCAAAATGAAATTTTTTAAATATTTCTGTAAGTGGTGTATTTTTATTTTAATAATTATTTTCTATATGTCTCTAATAGCATCTAGTCCATTTGAACAAAAAAATTTAAAAATAAAATGATTTTTATTATTTAAGTTCCATTATTTAAAAAAAAAAAAATTAAAAAAATCTTGAGTGTAGATGGCCAGTAGATGGCGCCAACAAGTACTAGCTGAGCTAAAGCTACCAAATTTCTAAATACAGTAAAAAAATAGAAATAAAATTGATCTTTTCTAAATATTCTCATGGCTTAGTTATGTATTTTTAGTTGACAAATTCTTTTCACCTGCTTCGTTTAAAACAAAATTTTGAAAAAAAAAATAGTTTTTAATTTAATTATAATATTCCACCATTTTTAAAAAAAAGGAAATATACCTGAGTGTAAAGAGGTTCAAAAAAAATTTTTCTAACAAAATTGAACTGTGTACAATTTATAAAAAATGCGGTCAAAAATTAAAAGTATTTTTTTAAGGCTAACTTCTAAAACTCTAAAATCACCATTCATTAATTTTAACTTTTACTGTTGAAAAAAAATAAATAAAATCAATGAAATTTATTTTATCAATTTTCAATTTCACATTTATTTCTTCAATTTGTTTGTACCACATTAGGGAGGGATTAATCAAAATTTAATAACCTATATTTAAAATAACTTTTTAGAAACTATTATATAGTTTTTGAATATCTAATTATTATAATAAATTAATAAATTTTATTTCTTAAAGAAAGTAAGGTCTTTTAAATATTACTTTAATTTCAGCAATTACAAATTCAAAAATAACTAAAATTGAAATTTTGAAAAATTTTTATTCATATAATACATTAAAATCAGATCTGTCAATGAAATATTTCTGTAAAATTTTTAAATTTCACTTTAGCTATTTTTAATTATTTAAAGTATTTTAAAATATAATTATTATTTATTTAGATTTATTAAAAATTTGTAGATAATTTTTAAATTTTATTTTTTAAATACTTCTCTCAATATTCAATTTGTGAAAAGTAACGAAAAGTGTTGTGTACTACAATATTTTAATAATATTGATATATTACAAAATAAAATTAATTCCTAAACAATTCTATTAAATAATCTTAATGTAACATACTCAAAATTTTTTCAAATTTTCGTAAATTCGGGGTTAAAATCACATAATTTGGACAGAAAAAACCTAAAAATATAAACCACCCCGTAACAAAATATTTTAAAATATGAAATTATATTTAAGCACTTTAATTAGTATAAATTACCTAATTTTTATTTAAATTTAGTATTAATTAATATATAATATATACTTGAATATTAACTTAAAACAGAAAAATATTATTTATCGGTGTAACATTATTGAAATGCTTCGCAAACAACAAAAATCGGAAATTTTCCCCTTCTTCTTTACAAAACAGCAATTCTGAGAAATAACAATTGAACACACCGACCACACAAATATGCACAGCTCACTTTACTGGCGCATCCGCCAATTGCTACTTCCGTCCTTCTCAAACATTCATGAACATGTATTTATTTCTCTTTCACTCTTGCAGGAACAAATGCAAACTTCGAATTTTGATTGAAATAGAATCTAGACAATTCTGTCTCCGTACATAATTAAATATACATATTTACAAATATAAAAATCATAAGATCTATAAAAATATTTTTAAATAAATTTAAATGAATAAAGTGAAACATGTATTTAGAACAATAGTAAATATTTCGATGTGTCTTATTCTGAAATTAATATCTATCTAAGCTAAAAATAATTTCAATAAAACATAGTGAAAATATCTAAATATCCGTAAATTTTTTCATTAAAATGACACATATCAGTCAAAACAAACATAGGACATGTTTACAAATTTACCACAATTAACAATATGTGAAAAATTATGATTTTTATTTATATATTGGAGAGAGATACTTGAAACAATTGTAAATATATCGATGTGTCTCAAAATGAAATTAATTCCTACATTAACCTAAAATTATTATTATTTTTATTAAATCATATCCAAAATTTCTACAAAAATCATAAAAAGAAAAGAGCAACCACATACCCAAGATTCTTTTGAAATTTCATAAAATCTTTACAAATACATAGAAAACAGAACATCACAACATACTATTTTATAAATATCGATAATCTGAGCAATGTCAGAGGACACGTCTTATTCTAAACAAAATCAAAAACCTTTTAAACTAGAAATATTGTTTTGTAGACCGTCAACCAATAGAAATGCGGAATAAACCGGTTCTTGCGATTCCTGGAAACGATATGTGCACCTGTGACTTATTTTGTTATTTTGAACCATGTTAGTAAAAATTATAATTTAAATTTGGATTTATTAAATTTGTTGAATATATTCTTAAATATCTTAAATAATTTTTGACTTGTTAGTAAAAAATTTTTATAGACGAATTTTAAAATATGAGGTTATAAAAGCAATTTAGATAATATGTTTAAATGATAATAATGTAAGTGTTGTTTTGTATAACAATATTATAATAATATTAATGTGTCCCAAAATAAAATTAATTTCTAGACAAGTGTAAATAAACAATCTCTATATAACATACCCAAAATTTCTTCAAATTTTTATAAATCTGAGATTAAAGTCACCCAATTTGAACAGAGGAAACCTGGAACAATGCAAAACAAATTCGAACAACATTAAAAAAATATATATTTTAAATATTAAATGATCTATTAGTCTAAATTAATTAATTTTTGTTTAAATTTAATATTAATATACATACCTACTTAATACATACTTGAATATTAAATGAAACTGAAGATAATAAATGTCGCTGCAAACCTTCCAAACGCTTCTCAAATATCAAAATACGCAAATTTTCCCCTTCTCTCTAAAACTGCAATTCTAAGAAATAACAATTGAACACGCCTACCACATAAAAATGCACAGCTCACTTAGGTGGCGCATCCGCCGATTGCTACTTCCGTCCTTCTCAAACACTCGTGAACACGTATTTCTTTCTCTTTCACTCTTACAGGGGTAAATGCAAACTTCGAATTTTGATTGATATAGAATCTAGTCAATTCTGTCTCCGTACATAATTAAATATACTTATTTACAAATATAAAAATCATAAGATCTATAAAAATATTTTTAAATAAATTTTATACCTACTTAATACATACTTGAATTTTAAATGAAGAAGAAATTAATAATTGTCGCTGCAAACCTTCCAAACGATTCTCAAATATCAAAATACGCAAATTTTCCCCTTCTCTTTAAAACTGCAATTCTAAGAAATAACAATTGAACACGCCGACAACATAAAAATGCACAGCCCTCTTAGGTGGCGCATCCGCCAATTACTAATTTCGTCTTTGTCGGACACTCACGAAGACGTATTTCTTTATCTCTCACCCTTGCGGGGACAAATGCAAAATTCGAATTTTGGTTGGAACAAAATCTAGAAAATTATCGGTAGATATAGAGTAAAAATTACTTAAAATAAATATAAAATTTGATGATTTCAAATTTTCATTTTTGTTTTATTCATTGTAGATGAATTTAGATATATTTATATGATTAAAAATAAGAAAATATTTAGAACAAATGTAATTATATCAGTATGTCTCAAAACAAAATTAATTTCTATTCTAATCTAAAATCCTTCGTTCACACAAAAATCACTCTTAAGACACATAGAACACCACAACACACATATACAAAGTTACCTCGAAGAATAATTTGTGAAAAATTGTTGAAAAACTCAGGAATATCAGAGGATGCGTCTGATTACGACCAAAATCAACAATCGTTTAAATGCACCTATGACCTATTTTATTTATTTCCTGTTTTTTGAACTATATTGGTAAAAATTACAATTTAAAATATAAAATTATATTTAAGGTTATTTTCATTAGTCCAAATTAATTTAAAATTTTTGTTTGAATATTTTATGGTAAAATATAATTTCGTTTTTGTTTCTCTGTTGTCTACAATACAAATTCGTAGTCAAATTAAAAAAATTTAATTAATAATAGTAATTATTATTTTAGCATTATTTTGTAAAATATTCATAATATCGATACATATACCAAATCAAATTTAATAACATTCAATTTATTTACAATAAATTTTGAGTAAATTAATAAAAACTATATTTTAAATTATGAAATTATATTTAACTACATTAATTAATTTTAGATGCTGCATATTTAATTTATTTGCTTTTAATCCATATTATAAAAGTCACAATTCTATTTTAAAATGTAAATTTAAATTTTTAGTTTATATTCATGAATCTAAAATAATTTTAAATTATTATAAAGAATATAATTTGTCACTTTCTCTGTTGTTAGTAAAACAAATTTATAGGTAAATTTTAAAATACATGTTATAAAAGTAAATTTAAATTTTACTTAATACATTTAAGTAATATGTTTAAAGGATAATAAAGTAATTGTTGTTTTGTACAACAATATTATAATAATATTGATGTATCCCAAACTTAATTCCTAAACAAATCTAAATAAACAATCTCTATACAACATACCCAAAATTTCTTCAAATTTTCATAAATCCTAAGGTAAAATCACACAATTTGAACTGAAGAAATCTAAAACAATGCAAAATAAATTTGTACAACATTAAAAATATATATTCTTTAAAAGTATAAGTTAATTAATTTTTGTTTACATTTAATATTAATAGACATAAATACTACTAATACACACCTGAAGTTAAATGAAACTAAATGAATTAAAAATTGTCGCTGTAAACCTTCTAAAAGCTTCTCAAATATCAAAATCGCAACTTTTCCCCTTCTCCTCTCTAAAACTGCAATTCTAAGAAATAACACTTAAACACGTCGGCCACACAAAAATGCACAGCTTACTTAGGTGGCGCATCCGCCAATTACTATTTTCGTCTTTGTCAGACACTCACGGCGACGTATTTCTTTCTCTCTCACTCTTGCGGGGACTAATGCAAAATAGAAAAATGTCGAAAATCCATGTAAATAGAGAGCACACGTCTTATTCTAACCAAAGTCAAAAATTCGTTCGTTCACTGTCGACCAATAGAAATGCGGAGTAAACCGGTTATTGCGAATCTTGAAAATAATGGATGCACCTGTGACCAATAGGTCAATAATAAAATATTATTATTTTGAACTATGTTAGCAGAAATTATAATTTAAAATATAAAATTAAATTTACGTATGGATTCATTTGGCAAAATAATTTAATATTTTTATTTGAATATATGGTTAAATAATTTATAATTTTTGGCTCTCTCAGTTATTGACCAAATGTTTTTGTACAACAATATTCTAATATTATTGATGTGTCCCAAACTAAAATTATGTTATAAACAAGTGTATATAAACAATCTCTACATAAAATATCTAACATTAAAAAATATATTTTAAAATACTAAATAGTTTATTAGCCAGAATTAATTAATTTTTGTTTACATTTAATAATAATATACACACATGAATTTTAAATAAAAATAAATGAGAAAAATTTTATATTTTTTAATGCAAAATAATTATATATTATTATAAATAATATTATTTTCAACTTTTTCAATTGTCAGCAAAACAAATTTATAACTAAGTTTTAAAATATTAGTTTATAAAAGTAACTTTAAATTTTATTTGATATATTTAGATATTATGTTTAAAGGATAATAAAGTAAGTGTTGTTTTGTAAAACAATAATATCATTTATATGTGTATAAATATCAAAACCAAATTAATTTCTAAACAATTCCAACAAAAAATTATAGTAAAACATACCCAAATTATGAAATTATATTGATTATTCTAATAAATATTTATATTCTTAAATTTAAAATCGGAACAAAATAATATTTACTGCAAACCTTATTAAAATGATGCACAAACAACAAAAATCGAAAAATTTCCCCTTTTCCACTCTAAAAGTGCAATTCTTAGAATTAATAATTGAATCGCGAGCCACACAAATTTGCACAGCTTACTTTGGGACACATCCACCGAAAGCTACTTTCATCCTTCTCTAACACTTATGAATATATATTTCTTTCTCTTTCACTCTTATGAGGACAAATGCAAAATTCGAATTTTGATTGAAACAAAATCTAGTAAATTATGTTAATTAAATATTATATAAGTAAAAATATAAATATATAAAAACTGTTTAAATAAATTTAAAAATATATGATTTCCAATTTTCATTTTCCTTTTATTGATTAGAGTCGTATTTAAATATATTTAAATGATTAAAAAGTAAAGAGGAGACACATACCCAAGATTCTTTTAAAATCTCATAAAATCCTTTGTTAAAAAGACAAAAATCAAGAAACAGAACATCATACACACATTTACAAAGTTATCACAACATACAATTTTGGAAAACTATCGAAAAACTGAGTAAAGTCAGAGAAAACGTCTTATTCCAACTAAAATCGAAAACCGTTTAAGTTAGAAATATTGTTTTGTACACCGTCGACCAATAGAAATGCGGAATTAACCAGTTATTGCGATTCCTGGAAACGATACATGCACCTGTGACCTATTTTATTATTTTGAACCATGTTAGTATAAATTATATTTTAAAATATAAAATTTATGTGTTTATGAATATTTTATTGTGCAATTTATAATTTTTGGCTTTCTCAGTTGTTAGCAAAACAAATTTAAATATGAAATTATAAAAGTCAGTTTAGATAAAATATTTAAAGGATAATATAGTAGTTGTTTTGTAATACAATATTATAATAATATAAATTGATGTAGCCCAAACTCATATTAAATTTTAAACATCAAAATAAACAATATCTATATAACATACCCAAAATTCCGTCAAATTTTCATAAATCCGAGGTTAAAATCACACAATTTCGACAGAAGAAACCTGGAACAAGATAAAATAAATTTAAACAACATTTAAAATAATTAAATAATTTTAAAATATTAAATGATTTATTAGCCTAAACTAATTAATTTTTGATTAGATTTAATATTAATATACATACTACTAATACAAAGTTGAATTTTAAATGAAACTAAATGAGAAAAATAATAATTGTCGGAGGCAAACCTTCCAAATGCTTTTCAAACAACAATAACGCGATTTTTACCCCTTCTCCACTCTAAAACTGCAATTCTAAGAAATAACAATTGAACAAGCCGATCACACAAATGTGCACAGCTCACTTAAGTGGCGTATCCGCCGATTACTAATTTCGTCTTTGTCGGACACTCACGGAGATGTATTTCTTTCTCTTTCACTCTTACGGGAACAAATGCAAATTAGAAAAATGTCGAAAAGTCAGCGGACACGTCTTATTCTAACCAAAATCAGAAATTCGTTTGTTCATTGTCGGCCAATATAAACGCGGATATTATGAAAGCGATATATCCAGGTATGATCTTAAAAAAGTACGTACATTAGTATAAATTAATTCAAATAAATATAGTTATTAATATATGATAGAAAGAAGGAAGAAGGAAAATGTTTGCCTATTAAAAGTGTATAGAAGGATTTTTGATACAGAATTAATTTAATTTGACCATACACAGATATTAAAAACTCGTTATGTTATAAGAATTGAAACACTGGTTTAACTAATAAAATTTCAACTGATTTTAATCAAATTGTTCTTTTTAAAACAATTTATCTTATATACAGTGTGGACCATTTGAAAGACATAAAATTTATATTTCTTGTCCGATTTTAACAAACTTATTTTCGATTTTAAAACATGAAAATATGTACGAATAGACAAAATGTGACGTATTTTAGCCTAAAACAAAAACCTACTGGGTAATTTTTAGTCATAAAAATTGAAAAAATGTCACCAGCCAATTTTTTATATAACAAACATCACTTAATTATGCACTCTCTGAAATAGGTATATACCAAATATTATAAAAAAACTTATGTATATTCATAGATGGAAAAATTAAAACATAAATTTTGGTTTATGGTAGAATTAATAAATTATTTGCCCCAATTACTCCAGAACAATTGAGAAAGATAATCAACAACTTATAAGAAATATAATAAATGCATTAAATAGATCAGTAGATTGATGGAAGTAAAACTATTAATATAAGTTTAGTAGGATTTATATAATATTCCATTATTTTTAAAAAATAAGATAATTCGTGTTATTTTTGAGAATATATTTTGTAGATTACATTAAAAATCTAATGAAAGAAAAGAAAAGAAAAATAATGATTACTTTTTAAATTTGATGTATTTCCATTTCAGGGTGTATTTAATCCAGTAATACAAATAAATTTTCTATAAAAAATTCATGACTAAGAAATTACTCTTTAGGTTTTGGTTTAGGGCCAAAATAAGTAACATTTTGTCTATCAGTACATATTTTCATGCTTTATAATTGACAAAGTTTGTCAAAATCAAATAAAAAATGGGCCACATTGTATCAAATAAAAAGAAGAAAGATTAATATTATAAACAATATTAACTATTTATTTTCTTATAAAACACAAAAAAAAAAAACTAAAAATAATATAATTTTGAATACAAGTACATATCTTTATATAGATTAACATATAATTGCACTGGATACACTTTAGTAACCATTAAAGATAATGTCTAAACGTCCCCGTGTATATTCATGACAATGGTCAAAATTCGGGACGGCCTCCCCCGCAGGGCTAATTTAAAATACATGGGAAATTTATACATGGAAATGTAATTTAGGGTATTCATTATAAAGGTTACAATGTTAGCATTTTCTTGGAGTGGCCATCAACTAAATGAATGGTCTTCGGACATAAGGGCGGATAATGGTCTAAATTAGATTATGTAAGGGACAGTGGCCGGGAAATACAGATCACCAATAAGTCTCCCGAACGGTACCTATGAGAAATTTAGACGGTCATATATTTGAATCAGGATAATTGGACATGATGTTCTTTTACTAATCAATGTCCGTACACCATTATACGATGAGTAATTAAACATAAATGATTTTATCTTAAAATTGTCCATTTTGTATGGTCCCATTGTGGTGTTCTTGTTAAACAGAACATTATGCAACAATTAACAGTTTTATGGTAATAATAAATAATTACAGCTGCAGTCTGCAATGCCCAGTGCAGTTTAGTACTGTAAATGCCTCGAATTTAGCATAATTAATAAGTATGTCTGCTTGGATTATCATAATTAACATAAATTTTATTAACAAATTATTACTGCTGGCGCACGCAATGATGCTGTTTATTTATTGGACCGTATGAGTAATTAAATGATTCTAATTGTTAATGCATGATATTTTCTAATTAATTAGAAACTAATTCAGTGAACAATTAAACCACAGCAAATATAGACCTATGTTCCACTTCAAAAAAAAAACACCTAAACAATTCTTTAACTAAACTTTATTGATTAAACACCTAAAAATTGATTTACTATGCTAAAATTGACTAATCATTACAAAGTCAAACTGTCGGAACGTACGAATAGTGCCCGTAAGGGCTCGAAGGTGCGTACGTCAACAACTCATACTCATAACCCATTCTGTCGTGTTCCTCCTCCTGTGTTTCATACGTGGGCAACGTGTGTACCTTAATGGTGGGGCCTTCCTCTTGGTACTTTGGTTCTCGATGCTCGAAAATCTTCCTCAAGGCCACCCCTGCAACGATCAACATGGCAGCATTGCTGGCCAGCAGTGCTTTAGCTGCTATTACTGCTAACGCCTTTATGGTCAAAGGAACGGTCAGTCCAAATATGCCCAGTAAGACCAAGAACGTGTTCTTCAAACCTTTGTGTGACTTCTTCCTCGTGAACCTCTTCTTGATCTTGTTCATCATGTTGGATATAAGGCCACCACCTTTGTTGTCCTTGTCCTTGTTTTTGTTTTTATTTCCGCCTCCTTCGGAGTAACCATCACTTCCCATACTGGAAGAGGAACTAAACTCGTCGGCCATGTCCTCCATGTACGTCCCTCCACCACCTCCAGGCTTCTTTTGCCTTGCCGCCCTGGCCTCTTCGTCAAACAGGTCGATGGATATGGAATGGGACTTCCAGAAGTTGGCTATTGCAGCGTAGAAACGATTTATGCCACTGGTCGGATATGGCTCCGAAAAACTGATCTTGGAACGATTCCTCACAAACCTGATGCCGCTCATTATGCGAACGTCTTTGTTCATCGATCGCTCCACAACAGAAGCAGCCCGCTCAATGTAGCACTGAAACCTGAAAAACAAAGGATGAAGCCACCAAGTTTGGTCACCTTAAAGTGTTACCTTGCTTTTGAATCTGCACATCCCAAAAATATGTTGTCGATGACCGTATCTCCATTGTCAGAACAAGAAACTGCGCCACAAAACACTAACAACAATAAAAACCGACACCAACACTGCATCTCGATATGTAAATGAACGGAGATCTAGGAGCATTATGCAGTTCCATATGAACAGCAATCTTTTATAACATATGTCAGTTAACCGACCATGTAAACTGTGTTCTATCAGGTCCAGTGCATATTGATAACAAAATCGAGATGAAATATACTGGTTAATGGGTATGTAGTTCTTTACTAAAAACCTGTGCTGAACTAACAATAATTTTATTTCGTATAAATAAATAAATTAATTAATTAAGTAATACATTAGTTATCATAGGGTGTTGTTCAGTTGTTTGCCGTTCCTGGCGTAATGGCTGTAAGAGGAGTATGGATTGTAGGAAGTGATGTAGTTGTAGCCCATACGATCGTGACTGTCGTGGTCGTAGCTAGGGATGGTATGGACCTTCACTGAAGTCTTCTCGTGGTGGTCGTTGTGCTCGAAGATCTTCTTCAAGGCTACACCACCAACAATCAACAGGGCGGCCTTACTAGCCAGCAGGGCCTGGCCAGCTATCAACGCCAAGGTCTTCATCACCAAAGGACCAGTCAAACCAAAGATACCTACAAACGATATACATCATGAAATCACTGGACTGTAGTTCAAATTTGAGGAAGATTACCCAGGAGGACCATGAAGGCGTATCTCATATACTTGGCTTCTTTCTTGATGGCCTTCCTGTTGATTCCCAAAGATCCCAAACCAGTCAGTCCTCCTCCACCCGGCCTTCTTTTGCCGCCACCACCACCGTACCCATCACGAGCAGCCCTCGACGACTCAACTTCAGCCTCGTCATCCCAACCAACCGCCAAGGAATGGGAGTTGACAAAATTCGTCACCGCCGTGGTAAAACGATCGAACCCTTGCATCGATCTTGCCTCGGTTTCGTTCAGTTTTTCGTCGTTTCTTTTGAATTTCAATCCGTCAAATATTGGAATATCCCAGTTCATTGAACGTTCCACTGCCAGAGCCGCCTTCTCGGCCAAGCATGAGTACCTGGAGTTTAATTAGTGTTGTTTTAATTAACTAAGCGGGTATTATATTGGTGTGGCGGAATATTTGATGTTGGATCGATGGGGATCGCTTAATGTGTGCTTACATGTTAATTACATAGTTTACATTGCATATGTTTCGGTGCTTTAGCAACTAATGAGTGTGGAATGATATAAAGGCTTACGATTTGTTTCTTACTTTATTCAGTGATAATTTAAAGGAGAATTTATGTTTTAAATGTTATAGATAATTATTCTGAAACAGTGGAGTGTATATTATAATTTGAAAATTTTTAAATTTAAGTCTGAATCGTCTTGAAGCTGAACAAGTTATTGAGTTGTTAAATTTCACCTTATAACTTTCTTCAAAAGGGTAAACTCTTAAAACTTTCTTATTCCAAAGAGCTAAAGGTCACTTCCACACTCAAACTTCAAAAATTCACATTAAGCAACACCATTATCCACACTTCTTGTCATCGTACCTATCTTTGGACTTGACACACTCCTCGAAAACGTCCGCGACAATTTCGAACTCCCTGTCCCTTTGGTACACAGCACAGTTAACCGTAACTAAAGAACCAAACACCAAACTCATCCACCACCACATCCTGATATTGTGCCTTGGTCCAAGTGCAACTTAATAATGTGCGCAAAAATTATGAACGAAAAGGTTTTATAGAGTCATGTGCATGTATTGGAGTTAAGCCGTGCATGCACGTAAAAATAAATGGGCTTGCCTGGCACGCATCCGCTAATTTACTTCTCACTTATGCTAACGACGACCCATTTTCTTACTTCTAGCGCCAGGCAGGTGATATGGGATTTACCATCGGACACGTTATGGTTATCACTGACCGAGAAAATGTTTAGAGATTTTTGATTTGTATCAGGAATACCTCGATGGTTCCAGGTCAGTTACACTAAAACTCTTTTTGTTTTTTGAATATATACTTTCGTTTTCTTTATTTACCTCACTATTAATTTTTGTAGCCAATTCCTAAAATGGTCACATAGATATTAAGACCCCAGCAGATATTTGTAAGTATTTTAAAGGTACAGTAGTGGACATAATTACAGGAATTAAAAAGTATTATATGTTAGCCTTAACTCTTTTATTTAATGTGAACTGTTAAAATAGTATTAATTAATTATTATTGTTTTATACTGTATTATAAAAACTACTATATTCTTGTAGTATAAAATGTTACATATATTTTTCTGAATTGTGCTGGACATAAATACAGCAAATTTAATTTTGAAAGAAATTTTTAAAGATTATATCTATGTTATTTAATTTAACATTCACTCTTTATATAATATCATTTGTTTTATAATTTTGGCCCTTCAAACTTCTTGAATTGCTGTGATGTACATTCAAATTTGAAAAATTTAAAATCACAACTACAAACACATTTATTAAAAGCATCATTTCTTCAATATATGGAAGAAAATTGTTGTTTAATATATTCCTGTACATAAATCAGTTGTGTGTGTGTGTAGTTTATCCTTGTAGGATGTTTAACATAAGTAGATCCATCATTTTTTTATAAATTAAGTTTAGATTCGTCATTAAAAACTACTCGACCTCACTGTTCAATGAATGTGATCCTAAGTCAAAATTGGACATTTAGTTTTTAGAAAAAATCAGGGTTTTTCTTGTAGGTATGGGATCACAGTCACCAATTTCAGAAAGTCTCATTTCCTCCAAGTTGGCTTTAAAATCAGTTTTTGATAAGATTGGAGTGATTTTTAACATTCGAATTAACCACCAGTTATATATTGTCTTTCAAGTTTTTCGAACTCAGACAAATTTTTTTGTAACTACCACTTACCCAGTTTCCCTAAAAATGTTTAATAATACGAAAAATGTTTGACTTATTTAGCTGTAAATTCTACTACCAGTAAATAATCGATTTAAATTCTCAAAGAGTAATGAAAGACCATAAAGTAAAATGTTACTATAATTATAGCCACTAATGTATATTTAAGTTTTCAGATTTTTTTAAAAACCGTCTAAAATTTGTTAGTTGACTAATATCATCACTTATTTATTGCTCCAAGTTGTTTTAATATTATAATTTGTATTTTATTCATAATAAATAAAAGTCCATTATACTGATAAATAATAGTTACTTTGAAATGATGCATGAAGAACTGAGATTATAAACGAGAGCTTTCAAACAACCTGTATCATAGATTATTTTACATTAATGGATGATTTAAGACTGAATCTTAATTTTTCCAATAAAAATATAATTAATCTAAATAGTTCCAACTCGAACAGAGTTAAACGTTAATTTTCTAGCCCATTTTTACTTTCCTTTAACCAAGTATGCGTTACCGAATCAATCCGCATACAGACAATGATAAGTGATCCGTATTCGTTTAACATACTTGCCTGGCTATTTTCACCGGACAAAACTAGGCGATCTGGAAAACCTGCCACCGATATTAAAAATGCATTCATAATAAGTCAAGCAATTAGCATCAGTAGGCTAACGGTCATGGTCGTATTGACTTCAAATGAAGAAGGGAAAAAAATCACACTCGCGTTTATCTCGCTTGTTGTGCAAAGAAAAATTGCGAGCGTGATTTTATTAATTGCGATGTGTGTTTTTGCCCGGATGTTGTTGGTGGATTTCGGTTAATTGGGTGCAAGTGTCGGTGGTAATGAATGAGCGTAGCTATTTCTAAAGCTTATTATAATAATAAAAATAAAGATATTTGAAGTTTTAAATAATATTCTGCACTAAAAAAATTCCATTTGTTTAGTGCAGAATAGTACACTAAAAAAATTCCATAGTTTTACTTCCACTTTAAGATTGAATTATGTTCTTTATTAATTATTATTATTAAATAATAAAAACATAAATAATTTAAAGAAACAAGGAAAAACAAACAAAATAAATACCTTTTAATTTACTCTATCATTAATTTTAAATTAATATTCCATTTCCTTAATTATAATTTAATTAATTTAATTTTTATATTATACAAGAATATTCAAAAATAAGTAAACAAGGGAAATCTTCTTTAGAAATTTGGAAACTTGTACCAATAGGTCACAGGTGGCGCTGATGTCATATCTTGAAAATTTAAAAATATTTAAAATAATAAGTTTAAAGAAATTATTCATAATTTATCGCTCATCAAACTTAAACAAAGTTATAAATTAATAAAACAGTTAAAAAAAATAAAGTAACTGTGTATTGTAAGAGCTTTACATGTCTTAATAAAAATATATTTCTTTAAATTTCCAATTATAATTTCGCTGATTTTTATACCAATTATTAAAATATAATTTACTTTTTTTAAAGGAATATATTTTACAAAAATAATTGAGATTTAAAAATATATCTGATGAACAATTATTGTGGAGATCATAAAAATATCAGATAAATTTGAAGATGTTATCTATAAATCATTTACATGAAATGTGCAAAATAATTTAACTAGTGGGTATTGATAATATACAAATTAATTAACAATAAATATTCCTTATATCTATCTATTCGTTACCCTGAAGTATCTAAATATTTGAGTATTTAAAAAACAAATTCCAATCACAACAAAATCTACCCCTCAGTCTCTTAAAATCTATTTAATTTTTTATTCTAATATCCAGTTTTAGTTTGAATTACCAAAGATATTTTCTATGTAACCACCACAAGTATGTTACAATTAGTTTAAAGCATCAATACATATCTACTACTTATCACAATTAAAGGTCATGTTTTATGACTGGAAGCATTAATTTCATAAACATCTTATTCTCAGGCAAATAATAAATATATTTTATTATTTTAGCCCAATACCTAAGTCATTATTATCATTACAACAAGTTAATGATAATTTCTGAGCTATCCTAGAACTATTTTATATTATTTTGCAAAGATGTGCTTTTGAAGTGCAACTAAAAATAAATATTTCCGTTACTAATCATCCAAACAAATAACAAAACAACAAAATAAAATAAAAATTATTTATTAAATAGACAAAATTTTAATTGAGAGTATAATCAATGAAAAAAATGAGTAAATAAATAATTTTAAGGCACGTAATATTGTCGTCCAAAACAATTACGTAATAAAATTAATTTATATTTTATTTTAAAAAAAATTGAATTTAAAACCAGATGATTTAATACACACCAATTACAAAATTACATTATCACAAACGCCCGAATTTTACTATTATATAATTAAAAAAAAATAAAACAATGGGTGCGTACTTGAAATCCCAGCATTTGTCCTGAAAACTTGGATTTGACTGGCAAACATGTTTATTGCTATGTAGATAAGTAAAGTACATAATACAGACTAGATAATCTATTTTAAACTAATCTTAGGCCTAAGGCTCGAGGACTTTCGAAACAAACAATCAAATGTTACTGGGACTTTCAGTACGGCCGCAAAAATATTCCCACACTTTCACTATCAGAACGGCACCGACCAAATGGCCGATGAACTTCCTGAACACACCGCCCCAGCTCCACGTCGGCTAGCTGGTGCGATAGTCGCCGATCTGGGTCTCCAAACTTTCCAGCGACGTGGCCGTCGACAGGTTTTGCACCATGTTCTTGCGTGCCGAGTCCACGTCCAATATGATGTCCTTGAACGTGTGCTGGGGCGGGATTGACTGCGTTTCGGCCGAGGCGGCCACCATCCTGATCAGGTCCTTCTGCGATTCGCGCGCCTCCACCATGAAGACGCTCTCCTTCACGTCCTTGCTGGAGTACTGGTAGATCTTGTCGAATATTACGCCGTGCACGCCGAGCTGTTTTAGGTATTTGATGGTGGCCGGGTCCGCGTTGGCGTCGCCCCAGCAGAAAATGACTAGATTCGATTCGTGGGCGTATTTTATCTGAAAATTTAAGGGTTACGTTATAATTATTGTCAAACTACTTGTTGTTTAAGACGACGACGATAATAGTTAAATTGCTTGTAAATTGAATAGCTTATCTAGAAATACATTTCAAAACAATTAAAAAATATATAAAGGCTAATTACTACTCTAATTACAACAATAAAATATGATAACTAACTAACTAGTATTTTTTAGTTTATGTGGTCGCAGTATTTATTGATATCATTAATATTAAATATATTAAGTTACGAAAACTAAGATAGTTTTAAGAAATATGAAATATTATTTACGATAATTAGAGTAATCTCTCTTTACTACTTTACGTAATTCTATTATTGATAATATACTATATTAAATGTAGTTCTCTTAAAACTAAGCTAGTTTTAAGAATTATAAACTTTTACTAGTATTAATTAGAATTATTTCTCTTTATTAGTTTATGTAGTTAAATTATTACTAATGTAACTATATTAAATATAGTTCTTATTAAAATTAAGAGTATTTAATCTGAAAATTAAAAAAAGACTAAGCTAGATTTAAAAAATATAAAATATTATTAGTGATAATTAGAATTATTTCTATTTACTAGTTTATGTAGTTGAATTATTAATAATATACAATATTAAATGTGAAGCTTAATAAAAATTAAGAATATTTAATCGGAAAATTCACAAAAACTAAGCTAGATTTAATAAATATGAAGTACTGCTAGTGATAATTAGAATTATTTCTCTTTGTAGTTTATGTAGTTGAATTATTACTAATATACTATATTAAATGTAAATTTTATTAGAATTAAGAATATCTAATATGAAAATTGAGAAAAATTAAGCTAAAGTTAAGAAATATGAAGTACTATTAGTGATAATTAGAATTATTTCTCTTTCTAGTTTATGTAGTTGAATTATTACTAATATACTATATTAAATGTAAAACTTATTAAAATTAATATTTAATCTGAAAATTCACAAAAACTAAGCTAGAGTTAAGAAATATGAAGTACTACTAGTGATAATTAGAATTATTTCTCTTTGTAGTTTATGTAGTTGAATTATTACTAATATACTATATTAAATGTAAAGCTGATTAAAATTAAGAATATTTAATCTGAAAATTCACAAAAACTAAGCTAGAGTTAAGAAATGTGAAGTACTACTAGTGATAATTAGAATTATTTCTCTTTCTAGTTTATGCAGTTGAATTATTACTAATATACTATATTAAATGTAAAGTTTATTAGAATAAAGAATATTTAATCTGAAAATTCACAAAGATTAAGCTACAGTTAAGAAATATGAAGTACTACTAGTGATAATTAGAATTATTTCTCTTTCTAGTTTATGCAGTTGAATTATTACTAACATACTATATTAAATGTAAAGTTTATTAGAATAAAGAATATTTAATCTGAAAATTCACAAAAGTTAGATTTAAGAAATATAAAGTATTATTTGTGTTAATCAGAATTATTTTTCTTTGCTAATTTATACGGTTGATATATTACTAGAATACTATATTAAAAGTAATGCTTATTAAAATTAAGAAAAATTCATCTGAATATTCACAAATACTAAGCTAGATTTGAAAAATATAAATAAATTATTTTAATTAGAATTATTTCTCTTTGATAGTTTATGCAGTTCAATTATTATTAATATACTATATTAAATGTAATGCTTATTAAAATTAAGAATATTTAATCTCAAAATTCACAAAATCTAAGCTAGATTTAAGAAATATAAAGTATTATTGGTGTTAATTAGATTTATTTATCTTTACTAGTTTATGTAGCTGAATTATTGATAATATACTATATTAAATGAAGTGATTATTAAAATTAAGAATATTTAATGTGAAAATTCACGATAACTAAGCTAAATTTAAGACATATGGAGTATTAATACTAATAATTAGAATTATTTCTGTTTACTAGTTTATTGATAATAATGATTACTAGATTATTGATAATACACTATATTAAATGTGAAGCTTATTTAAATTAAGAATATTTAATGTGAAAATTCACAAAAACTAAGCTAGACTTAAGAAATATGAAGTATTACTAGTGACAATGAGAATTATTTCTCTTTACTAGTTTACATAGTTGAATTATTGATAATATATTATATTAAATGCGGAACTTAATAAAATTAAAAATATTTAATCTGAAAATTCACAAAAACTAAGCTAGATATAAGAAATATGAAGTATTACTAGTGCTAATTAGAATTATTTCTCTTTACTAATTTATGTAGTTGAATTGTTGATAAATATACTATATTAAATGTGAAGCTTAATAAAAATTAAGAATATTTAATATGAAAATTCACAAAAACTAAGCTAGATTTAAGAAATATGAAGTATTACTAGTGATCATTATAATTAAATTACAATTATTTCTATTTACTACTTTATGTAGTTGAATTATCAATAATATACTATATTAAATGTGAAGCTTACTAAAATAAAGAATATTTAATCTGAAAATTCACAAAACTAAGCAAAATGTAAGAAATATAAGGTATTACTAGTGTTAATTAGGATTATTTCTCTTTACTAGTTTCTGTAGTTGAATTATTACTAACACATTATATTTAATATGAAGATTACTAAAATTAAGAATATTTAATCTGAAAATTCTCAAAAACTAAGCTAGATTTAAGAAATATCAAGTAATTACCACTGATAATATACTACATAATCTGCAAATTCACAAAATCTAAACAAAATTTAAGATATATGAAGTATTACCAAGTGAAATAGTTGAATCATTGATGTAATAATATTAATAATTTAATTATAGTGATTAAACTAAACACAAATTTTGAGTAATTTAAAAACAGTGATTACGTAAATATTTAATTTACAAATTTGCAAAAATTAAGTAAGTTTTAAAAGTGAATAAGTAAATACTTTAATGGAAATTCACTTGAAAACAATAAAAAATATTAAAGTTAATTACTAGTTTGGACTATAATTATCTGGTAAGATACTTAAACCTGTTTTTTTTGTTTTTATTTTATTTAAATGAATTATAATAATGTATATTATTAATATGAATAATGTACTAGATGCTTATTACCAATGTGATGGATTTAATACGTGTATGAATTATTAAAACCCAGCAAATTTGCATTGCGAAAATATTTAATTTGCAAATCCACAGAAACTAGTTTAATTGGCTAATTATTTGATGAGTCGACTTTTCTGAACATTTAATTACTTTTTATCATAAAGTTCATTAATGTTTATGGCTGTTTTGAAATTATTTTCAACTCTTAACTACACAACGACATAAACCTGTAATTATATAAAAAACCTTGAGAAATAAATCAATAGACGCATCCCAACACGAATGCTCTCGTGACTGATGACCGAATCGTAACACTTGCGATAATTATTATCGTCGGTTTTAATAAGTTCAAATCAATTGTTCCGCAGATATCACCCCCATTGTTGTTGAAGTATCCAAGCACTTGAGACAAAGAGGATATGAGTATTTAGCCTATATTTTCCTCCATCCTGTTCATGGTACACGTGTTCGATTTGAAAACACTCCACTATATAATTAATTATTATTATCGTATGCAGTTTTTATAATTTAATCTGTAATATTAATAATAGATATTGTTGCTAAGTAACGAATATTGATATATTTCATATTTCAAAATCAGTATTAAATTTTGGAAGTCTAAATTGGTCTGCAGTTAGAAAATTACTAAGGAAAATGTTCCTGATACCCTCAGACAGTGCCGAATCGATCGTGGAGCTGAGACGCTCACCGAAAAAAGTGTGTCTCGCCATAAACACAAAATTACAAGGACCCAACAGCGAAATGTCGGAAATCGGACGAATTCTCAGAGAACGAAACAACAGGCAGCTCAAGCCGAGGCTGTGGGTGTGTTTTATCCTAACAACTTTTTTGTTCTTTTTCTTCCTGGCCGTGTTGAAATTCATTATATAATCGTTCAATTATATTGTGTGCAAAAAACCCTTGTTTTATTTAATCCCTTACCAGCGAGGCGTCGCGTAGCAAGTCCTCGGTGTGCACGTTAATGCCCAGCAGTTCACTCATGATCGAGTACTGGGCGGCCGATTTGATTGACCAGCAACGCGGATCGGCGTACTTGTCATAGATCTCACTCTCGCCCACCGTCAAGAACACCACCGGATATTTGTTCTGCTTCAGCCTGATCACCTGACATATGTCAGGGTTAAAGCAACTGAAGACTATTCTTCGGCTCTTGCCGTACCTAAAAAAATACGACCATTATCACAACATAAATGGAACGTTGGAGGGTGTTACCTGAGCACCACTTCCAGGATCGTGTCCAAGTAGAGGTTGAGGTCGTACGGGTGGTACAGCTCGTACGTGCCGTCCGCCATTTGCATGGTCCATTTGATTTCGATGTTGAAGCCCACGTGGGGGTTGAGCACCTCCAACGCCTGTTGCAGGGTGGGGAAAGGTTGGTGCTCCTCCTGTTCGTCCTGGTTGAAGTACCGGGGATTCATCGATTTCCCCTCGGACAGATGGTAAACCTGGACTCATAAAAAACTAATTATCTACTGTAGTACTACCAGTTTTTGAATCAAATTACATTGTTTATGTGTGTTGTGTCGTCGTATCACGAATTTGGGAGTAACGCCCCCGCATGTAATAATATTTATTGTACAAATAACAAATTACTTTACAAATATGTAGTTGCCGATAAGTTGAACAAATAATAGGAATAAATAACAACTTGAAAATAAATACAACATAGAACAAAGCTTTGCCAACTGAGTATACCAAAAATAACGTGAAACCAAAGCCAAAGTTCACGCGTGAGGCAAATCAAAATGTTTATGGCTGGCAGAAATATTTTTGTTGGAAAGGCGTAAATATGTTTGGTCGACCAGCCAAGTAGAATACACAGCTGTTTATTTTCTACCCGAAGCGATACCTTGAAATTATAGGTCGACTTTCTCTGTTTATTTACCGTATGTCGTAACTATGTAGAAGAATTTATTTATCAACGTTGGTGTTGACGTTGATTGATTTTGGGTTCCCCATAAAATTAAGACAATTATAAAGATAATTTAATACGTCTGCCACTGATTTAGTTGATCAATTTTAATCTCATTAAACTTGAACTGAAAACGACTGAACCGTGCGTTAATTGTTGTAACGAAATGAGACACTCAATTGGATTAAAACGATCCGCCTCTGAATTTGCCCTTTTACTAATTAGAAAACGACATCCTGCACGTGTCGTAATTTGGCCTGCGTCGATATTTGTTTCATTACAAGGTTCGTCGATTTGATCAATAAACATATTGTTGTGTTTTATTTATCGCAAGAATATTCATTCATTAATCTCACCTTGAGAAGCCTCAGTTGGTCGTAGGTGAGTTCCTTGACTGGTATCTCGAGCATGTCCCCGTCGATTAGGTCCTTCTTCTTTTTCATTGAAATACAGATGTGGAAATCGTGGTAGATAATAGGAACTAAATCTTTGCTCAACTGGACGTCGAACTCGACGAAGTCGGCGCCGTGGTTGATGGCGTTCCTCAAGCTGGCGATCGTATTCTCCCTAACTTCGGCGCAATTCTTCGTCTCCACCTTAAAACTAGACCCTGATCCTCGATGTCCCACGTCCAACGACTGACGACCCTTCTTCCAGTGTCTCTCGTAGGTCACGCTCATATCACATTTGAAGTTGGTCATTGGACTGATCACCAGGTACTCCAAAGTGATCTGGCCCAACGGCCTGTGCTTTGTACTGGTAACTGGTAGTGTGACTTTGCCCTCAGACCCTTGCAAAACTGTGGGCAACAAGTAACTGAACCCTGCATGATATGGTGGTTCACCTTCATGGGCTGATGAACTGTACACATACAAATCAATGAGGTAGGCTGTGTTTGAGGGGAACAAGACTGATGACTGGAATATTAGCAAGTCATCGCTCTTGTACTCGTGACCAAATTGATTTTGCGGCTTGAATATTGGATCTTCACTGATTAAACTGGCAACTTCCGTGTACGCGTGCTTTGGATTTTCAAGTTGGTCTTGCGTTTCGGCACTTAGGGATTCTTCTAAGGCCTCTGACATGGTCTTTGGTATGTTAGTATTGTGCTTTAATAAATTAACTGGGGTTACTTTAATAAATATTGCTCTGTTGTTATACTTTGGTTTAAATAGAGTTAGAGGTGAGTTGCATAGCTTCAGTTGTACCATTGTTTCCTTTATTAACCAACCTCTATCTATCTGGTAGATGTCTTCATATTGCCCATAAAGAGATGGCTCATCCTTGTTAGTTGGGACAGTGTCTGACTGTAGGATAACTCGAGGTTTGACGCCAGCTTCCCAGTTCCTCACAATTACTTGCATGCCTTTCTCAATGACCACAACAACACAGTACCTATATTCAATTCTAGAGATCAAAGGTACCTGAACTGTTGATGACCATACGTCCGAGTCGTCCTCCCTTTCTAAGAGATAACCCTTCTCTGGGTTCCATCTGCCCAACTCGATGATGTTTCCGACCACGCACAAAGCCTCGTCCGGTTTCAATTCTGGCGCCCTTACGCGGAAAAGCCATTTTCTGGGATCGTACACGCTGGAGCCCTCTGAGCTGCTCACAGTATCCTTCAGTTTATTTTTCCTACACACCTCGTTGCCGGGATCCTCCACGAAGAACCACTCCTGCATGATTCGTTACAAATTTATAATATACAATACGATTTATCAGTGATGATTTTTATTGATGCCAAACTTAAATAAAGTTATGTCTATGTCACATTTGATGGGACTCACCCGTGAATTGTCACTGGAACTCATGGTCGGATTTTAAGGATGTCACCTCACGAAACGGACGCAGATTTTATACATGGTAACGACAGTTCAAAACGCACGAAAAAAAAAACAAAGACGGGCCTCGCAGCTCCGAACCTAACGCACCACAGCCAGACGTAAACTAAAATCCATTGAAATCAAAACGATTACAACGGAATGCGTGCGCAGCCTGTGCCAAAATACCGGGGGTATATCAAAAATGTTTCTGCCTCGTGCCGGACCTTTCCGGTATTTTGGTATCTTTAAATTTTATTGTTGAAATTTGATGGCTTTTTAATTTTGGACTTTGTTCGGGGATCCGTTAAAAAAATCACGTTTACGAGGGACCGTCTAAATGTTGAACAAAAGCGGTTTATAATTGTTTATGTATTAAATCATTTTTTCATTGGAATACTGTTAGTTTTTTTTATTAAATTCAGAGCAAATGTACTGTAATTGTAATTAAATCTTGTTCACTTTTATTAAACGACGTTGCTGGTTAAGCATACCAAAAATTATGCAAATAGTAGTAAATATCTTTATTTAATAAATAAACAGTAAATACTTATAAATTTTATTTATATACATAAATTATTGAACCACTTAAATAAAAAATAAAGCTTTCTCTGATGCTTACAAATTTAGTTACTACCAACTTAAAAATACTAAATAACCTATAATTCCGCTAGCTTTTCTTAAAAAGTAGGACACGCATTCGGTTACATCAAAATGCACAAAGAAAAATAAAACCAAAATTGTCGTTTGTACAAAATATATTGTTATAAATTAAAAAATTGTACTCCTTAAAAAATTAAATGCTAGAAAGTTCTTTTTACAATATTAACATCTTAATAAAGTTATAAAAAGGTGTAACAAAATGTACAAAACAGAAATATATGTCAATTCTTACAAAATAGTCTTTGTACAAATATATATACACCTAAATAAATATCATTCATCACTTAACTGCCAGTTAAATATCACAATAAACATAGAGATTAACATCGTACCTAGTAAAATCAAATTAGATTCGATTTGTACTATTTACAGCAGTGGTCAACACTAAAAATTTCTCCGTCTTAAAAATTATTATCACAATTTCCACAGTTTAATATAAACTGTACCACGGGTCGCAAATTAATCAGAACGTTAGGTTTAATGTATGAACGGGCAGTTATCAATGTTCCGGCAGTAGCCGTGATTCTTAACGTTTTTACACATCCTGCCGCCCCTGTGTCCACCGCCCCCGCCCCTGTTCCAATTGCCCCCAGGCATGTTCATCCTCACCCACGGTCCGTTACCGGGACCGCCCCTGCCCCTGAATCCGCCCCTCATCCCGTTGCCCCGCATGTTAAAGTTATTCGGCGGGAACATGTTGGGTTGATTAAAAGGCATACCGAAGTTGGGATTGTCATTTTGATTGAAACCGTCCGGGCCGTGTCCCGGCCCGAACATGTTCGGGTTCATCGGTCCCTGGTTCATCATGTCGGGCGGCGGTCCCATGTTGGGCGGCCCCATCATGTTGCCGTTCGGCATCATGTTGGGCGGCATGAAGTTGTTCGGACCCGGGCCACCAGGTCCGGGGAAGCGGGGAGGCATGCCCGGGAAGCCGGGCGGCGGCATTTGGGGGAAGTTGTTGGGATTGAAGCCGCCCGGCATGTTGGGGAACATGCCCTGCGGCATCGGCGGGTTGTCGACATGCGGCGGCGAGCCCTTCGGCTCCGGCCACGGCGTGTTGCGCAGATCGGTCTCGGTGCCGTCCGGATCGTCCAGCGGAATGATGACCGGATCCTTCATCTGATGGTGCTCGGGATCGGGTTCGTACGGCGTGTCCGGTATCCGGCGCTTGTCGAAGTACTGGGCGGGCAGCACGCTCTTCTCCCTGGCGAACTGGATGTCCTTCTCCAGGCTCTTGGAGCCGGGCACGGCCAACGGATCGGGCAGATCGACGACGATCGGCGGCCGCCACATGGTCTGCTCGCCCATTATGTCCTCGCTGGTCAGCTTCCTGGACCTCATCACCGCCTCCCTTTCGCCGCACATTTCCATCTTGGCCATGTCCATGAAGGTCTTGGTGACGTTCACGCGTTCGGTTTCGTCCAGTTCGAAGTAGCGCACCTCGACCAGGTCGTCGTCCGAGCGCCACCTGATCGACCGTTTCGGACCTTTCCTCTTGGTGTAGCACAACACACCCTTGAGTCCGTCCTCGCTGATCTTCACGCGTTTCACATCGCCCTCCTCGTCGTCACCTTCTTGGGTCGGCGTGCCCGAACCGTCGTCCTCCTTGTTGTCGCCGTCTTCGTTCTCGTTCTCGTTGGTCTCGGTACTCAACGTGTCCTGATAGAAGTTAATCGGCGCGATGTTCTTGAAGCCCAACGCTGTTGAAACCGGCGAGCTGGGAACGTTCGACTGGTCACCGCTGGTGGCGCCCACCGTCGGCGAGCTGGGCGTCTCTTTGGAGAGGCTGGGGCGCCTCTTGCGTTTCTTCACCTCCTTCTTCGTCGTTGCGGCGGTGAGGGCGTCCATGAATATGTCGCTTTCTTGTAGTACAGTCGCTGCAAAGAAAATTATTATGTAATTTACGTTCGGACTTATCGATTTGGTTTAAAAATTTTATTGTGCGGTCGTAATTCGTCAGTTCCTACAAACAAAATATCCGGGATGATGCAATTTGTTGATCAAATATGTGACTTGACCAATTTCAACCAGATTTTATGCTGAAATTAAGTTAAATATATAAAATTTGTCTGTTATCCGTTATGTACCTTCAAGACAAGAACTGCATTTAAGGATTTTAATATATAATTTATATTTTTCGACCACTCTTATATTAAAAATTACGACATGCAATTTCCAAACAAAAATAACGTTTCATGTTTGATCTCAATCATCTCGTTAGCAAGTAAAATTGCACTAATCAAACAGACAAACTGTCTGTGGTAAACATATCAACTGATAATGTTTCTCGGAATTTCCGTCATAGATTCATACATATCCTATTTCATAAGAGCGATAGATTGGACCACTTTTCATTTTGATACTGAAATTAATATATATTTAATTTTTTGTTGCCCCACTTTGTTTAAACAGCTTTTGACAGCATTTTTGTTCGCACTATTTTTATGTGCAATAAATACTGAAAAAAAGTTCATATGCAAAAAATAGGGTTATTTTTACTTGATTTTAGTAAAAAATTATCTTGTATTTGTTTTAATCAGCAACCGACCCGGTGTTTCCACAAACAAGCACAGACTCCCATTTTATATTAAATCGCTAGAAAATTTGAGAAATTGCTTTTCCATCCTCACCTCAATAGATTATTTTATAAATTTAAATTTTCCACAAACAAGCACAGACTCCCATTTTATATTAAATCACTAGAAAATTTGAGAAATTGTTTTTCCATCCTCACCTCAATAGATAATTTTATAAATTTAAATTGTAAATCACTGTTTTTTAAAGTCAAATTGGCATTCGCACAACACGCAATTGATTTTCAATGTGACTTGTCATTGTCGTCAATAGTACTCTTGTCAAAATCATTTTTTTCGTTGCCATGGATATTTACAAAGCCTTCTAACAAAACAAAATTATTGTTAACGACAAATTACAGCTAAATAATTGTTATGGTGACAAATTTATCACAAATTCAACTATTTATTACTTAAATTTACTTGATTTTTATTATTTGCATGTATAAATTAGTAGATTAAATATTTTTCTTTTTTAAATGTATTTTAAATTATTGTAATGATGTCAATTAATGAAAATATTCAATACTCAATAAATTAGTAGATTAAATATTTTTCTTTTTTAAATGTATTTTAAATTATTGTAATGATGTCAATTAATGAAAATATTCAATACTCAATATTTTTTCTTTAGTACATGCCTTTTTTAATTTGTTACCATGCCCTTGTTTTAAATTTTCTAATGGTAAATTAATTTTACTGGCAAGTTTCGGCAATATTAAGATTTTAAACTCATTAATAATTTTCTTTATCCGCTCTACAAAACTAAAAAAAATTGAACATGCTGTACAACTTTACGTAAACCGTATTAAAAAAATATATATTATAGGGTGTAAGCATCAATTGTAGGGAGTGGAAGCAATCATCTCGATTTTATTAATCAAGAAATAATAATAATAATAATTAGGGAGTATACCTGTTTACTGTTGTTTAGCGAGAAAAAATGCGGAAACACAGGGTCATATTATCCAAAAAACACTAGCCCAACAAATCCGCGTACACTATAATAACTGGTTACTCTGAAATAAAAATGGTTAGTCACGGGATGAAGTAGAGAAAAATAAAAAAATACAGCAAATTATGCGGACGTCGCGACGTTGCGTGTAATTTTGGATTTGTTGCGCCAATGAAACTGCATCGCTTTAATCAGTGCCTCGACTGAAACATAAAAAAATTCATGAAACGTTTTCTGCTGATATTTCACACTAATTTTTTGCTTGGATTTAAATTGTAAGAACTTAATTTTTGGGCTTTCAGAAAAGAAAATTATTTAACTGAACATAAAATATATAAAAAATATTTAAATTAATAATTTTTTTGGTAAAAGCTTCAGGAAAACTCCATTTTCTTTGTTTTTAGGTTCATCAATGTGCTAATAAACATAATTTACTGTGTAAATAGGAGTTTAACGTTTTTCTTTGTTTAACATTAAATTTTGCCTTTTCTAAATCAATAAAACTTTTCAATTTCAAGTTCATCCATTTATTTTGCATACACAAAACTTATGGACATATTTTTTATCTTAATTAATGCACCCTAGAAAAAATAAATTGATAATGGGATGGATGTTTCAATGAGCCATATCTCTGGGAATTTATTGTCCAAACACATCTGTATTGAGAGGCGCCAATTTTGAATAATAATCGATGTTTTTATTGATCTGTTGTTTATATAATGATCATGAATTAATCATGGGTTGGTGCACTTAGTGTTTGTGGTTTAATCAAATGAAAAATATCGCGTGACGAGGTGTTTGATTGTTGACCTTTGGAACGTGTGACGCTTGACAGAAGTGACACTGGCTTAGTTATTTTTATCGGGAATCGTCAAACATTTTATGTAATCACGCGTTAGAAATATAGAGGAGGGGTCATTTTTTATATAGTTTGTTGATTTTAACTCTCTTTTATTGAATATTAGGAATTTACAGGCAGTTACAGCGATCAATAACTTACCAATTGGTTACCTAACGTATTCTAAATATGAAAATATATATAAATAAAATCGAATTTGCACTTAATATGACACCTCATCAATTTTCTGTCACTATCACTCTATGCTCTAAAATCACAGCTATCTTTAATTGAATTTACAAAAAGACTAGGAAATCGAAAAAAATGCACAAAACAAAAATGCGCTTATTATTTTCCAAAGGGACTACCTCTGCAAAAAACATTATCATTATATTTGTTAACCCGTACTCGAAATCAAAACTCGCCGTATTTTTACCGATATGTTTGACACGTTCTATTAGTTTATAACGTGCCAAACATGCCAAACAAAACCACCGCCAGTTTCCATTGTCGAGTCTCCCGTTATTGTTTTTAAGAAATTTCATGATCATTTTATGAGAGGAACTGACGAACACATTGAACGACAGTCAGCAAAGAAGGTAGCACAATCCCAGGCCAAAGCATGGTCGATTTCTCATTTTTCAATCTCTTCCGCCGACACCGGCCACCTGTAAAACAAAACAATATTGAGTACGGGTATTGATCCAACTTACGTTTGGGTTTGGGTGGTATCAGTTTGATGGCGCCCGGCCTATCGATCTTGTCCGTTATGTCGAGCTTCAGCTTCTTCTCGGGCGGCGTGGATATCACGTCCTTGGGCGGGGAGGGACGTTTCGACGGAATGGTGGGCAGCTGGACCGAGGGCTTCTTGGTGGGTCGCGGCGGCGGCGGCTTCACCTCTTCCTCGAGGCCAGTCGAACGCATTTTCGAATTGAAAATCTTGACGGTCTTAGGCCGGTCCTCTCTGTTCTTGCGCACCTCTATCGACATTGTGGGCTTCTTTTTCACGTCCTTCTCGTCCTTGTCGGACTTCTTGGGTATCTTGCCCACCTTGTCCAGGCTCTGGGGCTTCAGTTTGGCCAACGTGTCTTTGTCCTTTTCCGCCTGCTTGGACTTATCTTTCTCTTTGTCCTTGTCCTTGTCTTTGTCTTTGTCTCTGTGTCGGTCTTTGTCCTTGCTGCTTCTCCTCTCTTTGCTGCTGCTTGAGCTTCTGCTACTGCTGCTGTGCCTGGATGAGCCATTGCTCCTATGCTTGTCCTTGTCCTTTCTGTCTTTGTCCCTACTTTTGTCTCTGCTACTGCTGCTACTACTGCTGCTGCTGCTCTTTGAACTGCTGGACGACCTCTTCTTGTCCTTGCTGCTGGAGCTGCTCCGCGAGCTGCTACTGGACTTTTTCTCTGCAGTCTTGTCCTCTGAGCTTTCTGTAGGCACTTTAGCGTCTTCTTTCTCCGTCGTGTTGGCGACGTTTTCTTTCTCCGCCTCTGCGGCATCTTTGTTAGTGTTCTCCCCGGCTGCGACAACACCGTCCGTTTCGTTTTTGATCTCCGTCTCCGTGCCCAAAGCTATCTCAGCCTTCACGTCAACTGTGGTCAGTTGATTTTGCACTTCTTTACTTTCTGAATCTGCAGACTCTGCTTCAGTGGCTGAAGTGGATGAAATGTTTTGAACCTGGAGGTTATTAGTTTTCACAAGCACCAACCAATTGTCTACTAGTGTTGAGGCCAACTTTTGGACTTCTGTTGAAACAAGTGACATATTATTAAATAAACAAAAACTGTATTAGTGATGAATGAAATGAATTTAATATTTACCTGGCATGTCCTCTTTCCGGGACAACATTTTCACTAGTTTAGGAATGTTGTTGAGCTTGAGTCTTTCTACATCAACTGGGGTGACTATCAGTAGTCCAAGGATTTCTTTGACTAAATCCCAGTTTGACACATGAATTGCATCTTGGAGCCAAGTTTGCACCAATACCCAGCCACCTTCGGCCATGAAAATATCAACCAAGTCTTTCTCTGTCACTTTCAGTATTAGCACATAAACGCACTTACTGACCAGTTTCTTAGAAAACTTTGTCATTAAGCTGGAATAAAGAAAACAGGGGCGGTTGTAGTAGTTGTTTGGATTTAAGGCAAGTGGTTAAATAAAATAATATAAGTTGAAGCTTACTTTACCACCCTGGGTACCTCTTCTTTGGACAAAATGCCTCCTGTTGGCGTCAGAAGGACCGACAGGCATTTTAATAATTGCAATGGATCAATACGCGGCTATAAAAAAAGGAAGAAAAGAATTATTCAAATATTCGCGCCCAAATGTGTCGATTCAAATTTGGCGCTACGTTTTGTGAACGTACGCATCACGTGACGTCACTGCTGACGTCACGAATAAAGATTATTAAAAATTGATGAAATATGTCCAAAAAATGTGTGTTACAATATTACTTTTGCCTTTGTCTATCAAAACACATAGTAAATTCTAACCATTTTATTATATTACAAAGAAATCTGTTAGCACCTTACCATTTTCATTAAAATTCCTAATGTCGCACTTAAAGAGGTACGTTCACTTAATATTGAACTGAATTCTCTTGAGAATTGGAATTTGTGATTCCACAAGTCTTTAATTGAACCAGACAAACTAAACATCTATCCTTTTGATTATAGGCGTCGGCCTGGCCTCCATATTACGTTGCATAACGAAAAACGAATTTTATATCTTACGACAATGTAAAATTTACTATTTAATTACTTAAAATAAAAACTGCGCAAAATATATTCTAAAATTTGGATATACAACGACCAAAAAATAAATAAATTATTACAAAATTACACGCAAGATACGCTATGAACAACCTTCGACCATTTTTCAGACGGAAATGAATCAATACGCTGGCTATAATAGGGGACAAAAGAGAAAGGCGGATATCGTCAGTGCGCATGTATACATGTACCTCATCGGCGTCGCACAATTTAAATGTGTGCGGAGCCCCTTTCTGAACTATATAATGTTTTTTATAGTTTGCGGTACCTGTTGCAAATCTATACCTAACATAAAATTATATTAGAATATTTACTATTAACTGTTATTGGTATACCTAATAATATTTTGAAATATGGGGTTATTTTGTAAATTCCCTTAAGTTTCTCAGTTTTTGGTAATTATTAGAATCCTAACGCAATAAATAATTAATACAGTAGGACACTAATAAAAATCTAATTAATACATTTAAAATAAATAATATTTAATAAATAAGGCAAACCCAACAAATTAAAACACCCCAAAAACAATGTCATTTTTCTGGTAACATTTCATTGTTCCGTCGAAATACGTTGGCAACGATTTTCTTTTAGGTTAAATCAAGAAAATGTTTTCCTTGGCCAATTTAAGGAACCTCGTCACGAAACCACAGTGGTCGAAAACCATCCACACGTCCTCCCTCCTGCGAAACGTAACCGGCAACGGTCAACCCGAGGTCGAATACCGCGAAATAACCAAAGACCGCACCAAGGAGATTCCGGTAGAAACGAGCATCAAATACTTGAACAGCACCGCGTACGCCCGCACGTACGAGGGACAGCCGGTGTGGGTGCCGTACCGGAGGAACCACAAGGGTGCTATCGCGCCCAGGAAGACGCGCAAAACTTGCATAAGAGGCGGACAAATCGCCACAGGGAATCCGTGTCCGATTTGCAGGGATGAATACTTGGTGCTGCACGAACAGAACACTCAACTGTTGAAGCAATTCATCTGTCCACATACTGGTGGTGTATTGAGTTATACAAAAACTGGGCTGTGTCAGAAACAGCATCTGAAACTGGAGATTGCTATTAAAAGGGCTTACGATAGGGGACTGATTACTTTTGATGTGCCTTTCAGAAAGTATGATTATTCTGAGTACTACAAGCAATAATGGAGGCCACATTTTTGATTGTTGGGGGAGGAATTGCTGGTGTTACTTGTGTAGAGACTTTAGCATTTTTGGAGCCCGATAAATCAATAATATTATTAAGTGAATCATCACTAATTAAAACTGTTACTAATTTATATGCAATCACCAAAACAATCACACATTTTGATGTGGAGGAAAAAGAAGCCCAAACTCTGGCAGATAAATACACAAATGTTACTGTAATTCATGACACTCTAACTGAGATAAATGATGAAGAAAAATACATCAAAACCAAAAACAACAAAACAATAAACTACCAGTTTATGTGCTTGTGCTTAGGGGCTGAACCCAAACTAATACCACAAGCACAACATTTTCCACAAGTTCTAGGAATCAGAGACACAGACTCTGTGGAAGAACTTGAGAAAAAGCTGAGCACTGCAAAGAAAATAGCAATTATTGGTAATGGAGGCATTGCTTCAGAACTGGTTTATAAAGTCCAGGATATTGAAGTCCACTGGATCATCAAAGATAAGCACATTTCAGCAACGTTTGTTGATCCTGGTGCTGCAGAATTCTTCCAGTCATCTCTTACTAAATCAAAACAACCAGAAACAGTTTCAAAAAGGATGAGGTACAGTGAGGAGGAGTTTAGGAAGTCTGGGGCTGCTTTGGGGCCTGACTGGTACAAAAATCTGGTCATAAAGGGATCCAAACAACATGAAAACTTGCCCAGCACCATCAAAATCCACTATGAAACTGAAATCAGTAATATTCAGGCTGTAACTAATTCTGAACATGTACTACAACTCACATTGACAAATGGGGAAATTATTGACTGTGATTTGGTTGTGTCTGCCACAGGAGTCGCACCCAGAGTTAATTATTTAACAAAAAACAAACTGGAATTGTCGGAGGATGGTGGAATATTAGTAAATGAGCACATGCAAACAAATCTAAATCAGATTTATGCAGCTGGTGACGTTTGTACAGTTAATTGGCCTATTGCAAAGCACTGGTTTCAAATGAAGCTGTGGACTCAAGCCAGACAAATGGGTTGTTATGCTGCCAAATGCATGGCTGGTCATTTAAACAAGGAGGAGGTGTTGCAGGACTTCTGTTTCGAGCTGTTCTCTCATTCAACCAAGTTGTTTGGATACAAAGTCATTCTTCTTGGGCTTTACAATGGCCAAAAGCTGGGGACAAACTATGAAATATTACTGAGAATGACCAAAGAACAAGAGTATGTAAAATTTGTTTTGGAGGATAATAAACTGCAGGGAGTTGTTTTGATTGGTGACACTGATTTGGAGGAAACTTGTGAAAACTTGATTTTGAACCAGTTGGACTTGTCTCCTTATGGTGATGATATACTTAATCCTGATATTGATATAGAGGACTATTTTGATTGATTGTTTTTAAAAATATTTGTACAGAATATATAATAAAATTATTATTAGTTAATGACGTTGTTTCACTTCAGTTTTTGAATACTTATATATTTTATAAACAATATTTTATTGAAAATTATCAGATTTTATATTGATATTAAAAATGTTTATAATATGCATATTTGTCTATTTTGCGTCCAAATATATAGTTTAAAATTATCTACATTTTAATGACAAGACTATGATTGAATTACAATCTAATCATGCATTTACCTTATTGTTTTTAAGATATTTTTGATTGTTTTAATTAAAACATGTCGCTTAAGGTGGCTTTAAATACTATAATCAAATAAGTAAATAAAACGATAGGAAATATATAAATTTCAAAATAAAAGCATTTCACTAAAATAATAAATATGCCAATGTAATATATTTCACGTTTAAGTTTCACCTATAGTGGCCCAAAAACTCCATTAGTAAATTTACCCAATCCCAAAATTTGTGTTAACTCCCGCTAAAACCATTGCGCAAACGCCGAATGCAGCTGTCAGTTCAAATTCGAAAACACCAAACGGTCATTCGACGTGACAGTCCTTTAAGCGCAACGAAAATGATGATTTTAAAACCAACTCATAAAATAAGTTGACGTGTGTTTTGGCGAATAAAGGACCATGTCGACCCCCAGGAATTTTGTGACTCCCCGCAAAGGTCCGAAAACTCCGGCACTGAGCGAAAACAATTTCACAACGCCCCGCATGAACTATGTTACCCCCAAGAGAGGTGTTAAACAACCACCACCATCTGACACACCGGAATGTTTCAGTCAAGTAACGATGGAAACACCGAAGGTGAGCACGAAACGTCGCAGCAGCAGAGAGGTATGTGATCAGGAAAGTAATCTTACGGTGGCTGTTAGGATACGGCCCATGAACAGCAGGGAACTGGCTATTGTGGGTTCGACGAACATCGTGAACGTGAAAGACAAAGATTTGATCATAACTGCGGGGAACAATGGGATGAGTTTCGATCACATCTTCCAATATGATCATGTCTTTTGGTCGTGTGACGAAAACAGTCCAGTTTATTCCACACAGGATGATGTCTTTATGACAATAGGCAAACCTTTGTTGAACAGCGCATTTAGGGGGTATAATGCTTGCCTGTTCGCTTATGGACAGACTGGATCAGGTAAAAGTTTCAGCATGATGGGACGTAACACTTGTGAAATTGTTGACATAGATTCAGAAGAATTCTCTGGTATCACACCCAGATTCTGCAGAGATTTGTTTGAAAGAATTCAAACATTGCCTGTGTGTACTTCAGCCAGTGTGGAAGTGAGTTACTTTGAAATTTATAATGAAAAAATACATGATTTACTGGCAGAACAAACTGGGCTCAACAGGACACCATTAAAAGTCAGAGAGCACCCAGTTTGGGGACCTTATGTGGTGGGCTTAAGTGTGCACACAGTTGCATCTTACAAGGAACTAAGAAATTGGCTTCTGTTGGGAAACAAAAATAGGGCCACAGCTGCTACTACAATGAATGAAAAGTCATCTAGGTCCCATGCCATTTTCACCATAGAACTTAGCTTATTGGACAGTTCCTCAGAGACTGATGGATGCAGGAGAAGTAGAGTCAGTTTGGTGGATCTGGCGGGTAGTGAAAGGCTCGGCAATTCGCACAATACTGAGGAGAAAATTCGACAGGGGGTTTCAATTAATAAATCACTGTTGACATTAGGAAAAGTCATTTCATCATTGGCTGATCAAAAAAGAAATTTATTTGTACCTTACAGAGACTCTGTACTTACTTGGCTGTTGAGGGTAAGAAGTTTTTTAAATACATCCATTTCTTGACAATGAATGATGTAAAATTGTTTTTCAGGAGAGTTTGGGTGGAAACTCCTTGACTTCAATGTTGGCTACCATAACCCCAGCCAGTACACATTTAGATGAAACCTTGGCAACATTAAGGTATGCCTGTCAAGCTAGATCCATAGTAAACAGAGCTAGGATCAATGAAAATCCACATGACAAGCTGATTAGGGAGTTGAGATGTGAAGTTGAAAGGCTGAAAGCTCTAAGGCAAGACTATGAAAGAACTTCTCTGTCATCATCATCTTTAATCCAACTCAGTGACAGCAATAGTGATGAATTGGAACAGCTAAGGTTACAATTAAAGGAAACTGAAAAGCAGTTGGCTCAGGCACAAGAGAGTTGGCAGCAAAGATTCATGGAAACCAGAGAGAACCAAATGAAAGAACTGGCTGAAGCTGAGAAGTACAAGATTGAATTGGAATCTAAAGTTAGGATAATGAAGACTGCTGACACAAACATTAATTTATCACCATTTAGGTCTAACTTCCTCACAGAACTGGAAGGTGTGTTGACTGAAGAGCATGTAGAAGACAATTCAAACAATCAAATGTTAGATAATGTAATGGAGTGGTGCAGCCAAAATGATTTAATTTGTAGCTGCACTGGAAATTCTTTAATTATCACAAATCCTAATGCAAGAAAACAGGCCACAGCATCACTGAGTGAAATTTGTGATTTGAATGGGCATGAGAATATTAATGATTTTGTAAATAGTTTGCTTTGGGTGGAAATTAAAAAAAATAAGAAGCTTTCAAAGGTGGATGTTAGGTCTTCCATTAATCAAATGTACGAAATTTTATCCAGTCTTCAGCCACCAGAGCAAGATAATCACCTAAATTTATTGTATGCCAAAGTCAACAAAACATTGCAAAGTTTTGAAGCTGCACTACTTAATAGTATAGGAAAGAATAACCCAAAGTCAGTCACTTTTAATATGTAGTCGTTTTTGTTACTTGTATATATACTTATCTTATTTCCTTATTTATTTACAATTTGTTTACATCAATTTATACGATTTTATTTTGTAATATATCATGTATATTGTGCCGACGTTAACTGTATAGTGAGAACAAAATAAATTGTGACACAAATTTTTGTTTTATTACCCTAAAAATTTATATCTTGTTATAAAACGTAGTTAACAAATAATTAATCAATTACGTATTTATTCAAATCAAGATATAATACTTAATAAAAATTACATCATTTAATTAACTCTACAATAGCACAATAAGGTACGTCTAATAACAGTTTTGTACAAACAAATTCTGTGATAAACTCACAATATGCTAAACAGTATTATTTAATAGTCTCTACTGTATATAAAAGGTTTGCAGTCATTAATATAAAGATTTAAAACAATTTGTCATATTTGCACTATTTATAAAACACGACAGGTTTATAACTTATAACTATTACTTGTCTTGAATATTTACAGCATGTTTAAGACAATTACAAAAATAAATCATTTTTAAATTGATACTTACAAACAATATTAGACCCTATTTACAAATTACACATAAATATTATAAAATATAGTTAAAATGATTAATAATGAGTCCAAACTAACTCCAAAGGATCAATTAGACGTCAGTCCTTGAAGTCAGGCTCATCGGCTCTCTTCTGGTACGTCTCTCCAAATTTACTCATATATTTCCTGATATATTCTCGAGCTTTTGACTTTACATTGTCCGTACACGTCAAATCTTCAATCCTCGCAATATGCTTCATCTCTTTCAACATTACAAAATGAGTGAGCTGAAAAAAGAAATCCAAAACAACTGTGTATTTAATAATTTGACGCATTACCTTTCTTGCCAAGTGCTTGAAATCATCGGTGTTAGTGATTTGAGCCTTCTTACAGTCCGGTTTCCTGTAAGCGTTCAGCACACTCACAACTGTCGTCGCCATATTCGACCGGAACGACTCTTTAATCTTCTTCGCAACTTCGGCAGCTTCACTATTTAAGTCCGTCATTTCCTTAATCCTCGCCTTAACCGTCGACCTCAACTTCTTCTCCCTCTTCTTTGGTTCCCCTTCTCGGGCTTGTTTCTTCGATTGCAATAAAACTTGCTCCCGCTCCCGTTTCAGCTTCTCCTTGTTGTGCTTGTATCGCTTCAAATCCTCCTTGAACTGCAGGCGATCCTCTTCAGTCCGAGGCTGTAACAAAACGATTAAATAGGGGAATCAGCAAGGATGTTAGGACACTTACACTGATGATTATCTCCTGCACAAGCCCCACGCGTCGCTTCTTAGTCGGCGGCACCTTATCCTCCTTCAGGAAGTCGAACTGCTCCTTCAACCTGATGTCGATGGACGTCAGCCCCGACTCGTCCAACTCCTGGGGAGGCTCCTCGTCCAATTGTTCCTCGCCCTCGTCGTCGGAACCTTGCACCTTCTCTTCGGGACTGAACGTCGGACTGTCGACGGCCGGTGCCGGAACGGGGGACGTCGGCGTCGTCGGTTCGGTTTTAATTGACTGCTCCATCTGCTTGCGCACCTGCAGCAGCAACTTGGTGTCGTCGATCTCGTCGTCGCTGTCGCTCCCGTCCGAACTGCCGTCCGAGCTGCCGCTACTCGATTCCGACGTCGACGTCGACACCTCGGAAGCTATGATAAATAGACAATTTATTCAACCACAAAGAATAATTAGGCTTCGGATACGTACATTCCTCCTCTTCGTCATAGTCTAATGGAGGTGGTTCCCACTGGCTCTTTCTAATGACGACGTGATAGTAGTACGGCCGGCCGTACTTGTCCTTGGCGCATCTCCACTTCGTAGGTAGCTTAGCCGGCGGTGGAATCGGACCTAAGAACTTGACGGTCCCCAGCATAGTGACCTCAACCTCCTCCGTAGGAGTCGAATATCCTTCCATCGAACACGACGCTAAAATTGTTAACAAAACATTACATTGCCCCTCAAAACTCCACAAGAATACAAACGTTGTTGGTAAGATTGTCCCGGTGAAGGTTGATACGGCAACGAGGACGGAGACTGTTGGACGGGACCCGGCGTGCCAGGGGCCTGTTGCTTCCCCTGGTAGGGCATCGGTGGTGGTCCGAGCGGCTGGATCCCGAAGGACGGATAATTGTTCGCCGACTTCGACAATTGGGGCGGCGGCACGCTCAGATCTGGCAGTGGTTGATTCAGATTCGGCTGCATGGTCGGCGGGATGTTTTGACCTGTCCAAATGTTAAGTAAATAAGACGTTCGTCGTTTCGGTGTAGTTTAATTTGTTTTTTTTTTTCTTGAATTAAAACTTACCAAAATTTATACGAATCATTCTATATATTTAAAAAGCATCAAAACTACAGAAGTCTTAATGAAACAGATAATTGTTTTTGGTCAACGAGACTACTCGATTAAGAGAAATAAACTAATTTTTTGTCCAGAACAGGAGACTTAATAATATAGAGGAAAAGAAGGCGATAAATATACTAAAGATTGATTTTCATTACATGCCCAACGAGATTATTCAATTAAAAAACTTTCATCCACAACTGAAGTCTTAATAAAACAGGTGAAGAATACATAATATATCAAAATTGATAATTGCTGTTCATTTCATGGCCTACTTGATTATTCAGTTTATTCAGTTATTAAAAAATGAATCTACTTCGATTTCATTCAAAACAGAATAAATTTTTCAAAACTAATAACTATAAATAATAATTAACATCACTTATTATTATTCAGTTAAGAAGTACATTCACTTTGTATTTGGCCAGAACAGAAAACAGAGATGAAGAGGGCGACATGTCAAAAAATAGAAATTGTTTACATTCCATGGTAAACTAAATTATTCAGTTAAGAAATAAATCTGCTCTTGTTTAAAACAAAAAACATAATAAAACAAAGAAAAAGATATAATATCAAAAATTATATTTTTAATTTTTTCTCCAAATTTCTGAAATTGTATTATTTGAAGATGACAATTGAGGATGCGCAAATTACTACAGCGCAGTCAACTATGATAAACATATTTACTGTCAAACAAGATGCTTCTTTCTATTCAAATTATTTGAACATTCAATGAAGGTTGTTTTGTTTTGAAAATTATTTTACATAATACCAGTGGCGGTTACTCAGATGAGGCAGGTGAGTCAAATACATTTTTTACGTTTTTATTCCTTAAAATAAAATATAACTTAATATTTAAACAATAGAAGGGGAATATGATGAAAAATGAATAAATAAACAAGCAATAACAGTTTTAACATTTATAAATGTGCCTCTTAGCTCCAAATCGTTTCATAAGTAAATTTTGAATATTTCTTTTCGGTTCCAACATTCGCGCATGCGCTTTAAGATTGGGCTATTGTTTCAATGGTAAGAATGCTGAGGCGTGCCTCTAACCAATGAGTTTTACTCCAAACACCGACTTAAACCAAATTTTTGAACTTTGCCTATTTTTCGGTTTCAAAAACACTGTGTGTGTGTTTGGTGGATTCAGTTGTGGATAGGTTTTTAATACTGCATCTCTTTATTGTGATATGGTGGTTTTTTAAATTAAATAAATGTGTTTTCCAGTTTAAATTACTATGGAAAAGTGTTTATTGCTAAAGAATTAAACCGTCCAATTTCTAATTTGAATATTCTAATAAATGCGAGGAAAAAAATCGTGAATTTACTATATTTTTGTATAATAAATTTAATTTTTAATACTGCATCTCTTTATTGTGATATGGTGGTTTTTTAATTAAATAAATGTGTTTTTTAGTTTAAATTACTATGGAAAAGTGCTTATTACTAAAGAATTAAACTGTCCAATTTCTAATTTGAATATTCTAATAAATACGAGAAAAAAAATCGTGGATTTACTATATTTTGGTACGATAAATTTGATTTTTTAATACTGCATCTCTTTATTGTGATATGGTGGTTTTTTAATTAAATAAATGTGTTTGCCAGATTAAATTACTATGGAAAAGTGTTTATTGCTAAAGAATTAAACCGCCCAATTTCTAATTTGAATATTCTAATAAATACATGAAAAAAAAATCATGGATTTACTATATTTTGGTACGATAAATTTGATTGGGTAATGGGGTACAGTACAGAAACGAATAAATTATTTAATTATAAAATAGGTTTTTAGGATTTGAAAAGTCTATCTTGCGGACTAAAATTTACATGACAAAAGCACTCATCATTCAAATTGTATATTGGTAATTAGACGTAAATAAAAAATATTTTTTTGTTTTTTCTGTTTTCTCCGCTTCACCAGACTTAAACCTCAGGAGCCCCCACTTCTAGGAAAAAATTCTTTAACTTTAAACAGTACCCTTTTAAAACTTTAGTTTTAAAATTCTTTTATTTTAATACTATACTGAAAAATGAACCTTATGGAATTCATAGAAAAATTCCAGTTTTATTAAAAATAACGAAACCAGTCTTTGGAACTTACCACGGAACTCATTGTCGGCAGGTATAGGTATGTTTTGCCATTGTCCCAACGACTGGTTCCACACATACTGGAACCCGCGGCTGGGATCGAAGGGCGCCGTGAACCGCGGATCGGCGCCTATCAATAGACAATTTTTCTCGTGTTCTCTCCACATCTCTCGCTGCTTCCTCCTGCGCTCCTCCTCTTTGAGCTGTTCCTGAAGCGCGAACAATTTACGCCTCTCCTGCTTCGTGATCTTGTACATCGAGAGGGCCCGATCCCGTTCGTCCAGTTTCGCACGTCTCTTCTTGTAGTCGTCCTTGTCGTATTTGTTGCCCCACCTGTCCCTCGATCTGCCGGACAGTCGATTGTCGTGTTCGGCGTTCAGCATGTACTTCTTGTTCGCCTCCCGTTCGTGCTCCTTCATCTGTTCGATACGTTCCTTCTTCGGTATCCTGAAGACCTCCTTCAGGTTGGACCACTCCTCCAGCAGTTTGGTGGCCAAACTAACGATTTCTTCTTCGCAGCTAGTTTTGTCCGCTTCGTTGTCCGGCTCATTGTCTTTGGCGGACGTGTCTTGGTCTTTGGGCGAGTTGCTGTCCGAGTCCGGCGAAGTGACGGATTTGCCGGTGGACCAGTTCTCTACAGTGCTCAACACTTTGCTGTCCTGTAACATGGTCTTGTTAGGAATGGGAAGCATGGCTAGGGTTTGCAGCAACTCTAATCGGCACTGCTCGTACTTCTTTTCGGGTCTTTGGGCATCAATCATGTAGCCGTGCATTAGTCTTAGACCATGATAGTCTAAGAACAATCTACGGCAAGGCAATTCGCCTCTTCGCAGGACCCGTAGCAATTTCGCCCTTTGGCTCATCTCTTTCGCGCGGACCATGAATCTGCTCAGTTTTAACGTGTGCGCCTGGTTCTTCAGTCCAGTTTCCACCAGTAAGTCGATGTCTTCATCCAGAGACTGAAATAATTTAGCTTTAGTACTAAGAATTTTAATTCTGAATTAGTAATATATACATCCATGTCCTCCAGTAGGTCTTTCCTAGGTTTCCGCCTGGCTGTTTTCTTTTCGCTAGCAGGACTTGTCTCCGTTTTAGAAACATCCTGCAACGATTCATTCATGGAATCGGAATGCTCATCGGGTTCTTCTAAGGATTTGTCTTTAATGTCAACACCAGTTTCCATCTTAACTGTGTCTTTTTTAGACTCTGTTTGTCCATCTTCGTCCTCCTCCTCTTCCTCGTCTTCCTCATCAGATGAATCCGGTCTTTCGCCGAGCCATCCGCGGCACAGGGCCGATTCACAGTAGCATTTCTGAGCCTCTTTGCTGTTGAAACACAAACATCAACATTCTTGAATCTCACTGTACGGACATTAACTAACCCATATCGTTGGAACCGGTAATCGAACGTGATCTCTTCGCCGGCCAAAATGGTTCTTGTGCTGAAAAATCCGATACGCAGCTCTCCATTGACGGTCCATTTTTGCGTCTCCGCATTTGGGTCGCAGGAGTGATTAATGAATCGTGAGATGTTGCCTTTCATGGTGGCATCGATGATGGCGTCGGCTCGCAAAGACATGAAGTAATAGTGGATGTTTTTGTCGACGGAGTAGTGCTCTGCACGTTTATCGAACTCGTCCGAGTCCAGTACTTCACCTACGTACTCCAAGATGAATTCACCGCTGAAATTTGATTCATATATTATTTACCTTAAGAATTTTAATATAAAACCTTGCTTGTCTGTTCTGCGTGCACTTACTATGCAATATTCGCGGCCGCCCTCAAACCTAAACCTTTCTTTTCCGTGTTGAACACCTCCACAGGTGCAAATTGCCCTTTTTGAAACCGTTTGTTAGTGCATCTGTCGCCCACTTGGCACAAATTACCGCTAATAACAAAGTCAAATTAAAATCAAATGAATTAAATCAAATCTACTCTCACCATTCGATCATGAGGAGACGATTTAGACAATCATCTCCACATCCGTACTCGTCGGCGGCGATCTCTTCTTCGGTCAAAAAGCAGTCGCAAGCCATTTTCTTCGCTTCCTTACAAGTCATCCGGTCCGTGAGATACATGTTTTCCTTCAAGTGCACAAACTGTTTGAGCCTCATCTCGACTTCTTTGTCCTGTGTCAGTTTCGGCTTCGCATTAAACAGCTTGATGTCCATTTGGACCTTGGCCACGTTGGCTTGAACGTCCTTCGACAGATTGTCGGCAGATTTCCGAGATTTGGCGAACGGCTTCTCCCTGGGCATTGGCGAAGCGACCGGCGTGCTCTTTTCAGAGTCCGTGAATCCGGAGTTGCTGTTCTCCGAGTTTTCCCCTTCATTCAAAGTTGTGTCGGATTTCGATTTAACCAGACCGTGACCTTTCGTTTTCCTCTTCAAGTGACTGATCGACTTGATACGACTCGACCGTCGGATCTCATTGTTTTCCTCATCTTCGTCGTCTTTCTTTTTGGTCGGATCCATTTCTTTTTTCTCCGCTTTCTTTTTGGTTGGCTTTTTCGGTTTGGGTTCTTTTGCTTTGGTTTCTTTCGGTGGTTTAATTTCGGATTGTGCTTTCTTCTCTTTAACAGGTTTTGCTTTGGGTTTTGGTTCTTTATTGGCAGTTTTCGTGGGTTTATCAGTTTTTTTCACTTTTGGTGCTTTTGGTTTGGGCTCCGCCTTCTTTAAGGGGGGCGTTTTTGGTGCTTTTTTCGGGGATTTTTTCTTTGGACTTGGCTTGTCCATTTTAGCGATTTCAGCTTCAAATGCGTTCTTTTCTTCCAGTACAACGGTTTCTGGTTTTTGTTCTGGAGGAATTGTTTGCGTTTCCTCCTTTACGTCATTGTCTTTTACGTCCTTTTCATTTGTTTCAGTCTTCAGATCTAATTTACCTGTAAGTCTAGCAATTGCTTTGGCAATTTTACTTGTCTCTTCTTCTATTAAACTGGTTTCTTCTTGAATTTTACTAATATCTTTTTCAAATGCTTTGGTGTCGGCGCTTTCAGGCTCCTCTTTTACTGGGGGTTCTTCAACTTGCATAACTTCTTCTTTTTCCTCAACTTTCTCCACCTTTGGTACAACTGGTTCTTTTATCAATAATTTTGCTTTTAATCCATCTTTAATTTTCTGTATTGAAATTTGATCCAATTGAGATATAAGTTGTTTTGTTTCATCTTCCACTGATTTTGGTTTAGACTCAACTTCTTTCATTGTTTCATCCTGATCTTTGTCCTCAAACTGTTGAAGCTGATATTCTATTGATTCAAAATGTTGTTTTCTTTCCTCAGTCAGTTCCACATTATCTGTATGTTCAGTTTGACACTTATTTTGAGTTTCTAAAACTTCATTTGGTTTTTCTTGAACAATACTGGCTTGTGGGGGTGGATCAATTAATATTTTTTCAGTATCAGCTGTGATCTCTCTAATACTAGCTTCCACACTATCTTCTGCTTCTAATCCTGTTTCCACCACAGTTGTAGAAGTATCATTAAGATAAGTGGAATCTTTATCTTGTATACTAGTATGAATTTCAGTTTCTTCATCTTCACATCCAAATATCTGTTCTTCTACACTCTGTATAACTTGTTCTTGAGACACACACAAACCAGCCACCTCTTCATCCTCCATGCAACTCTCTTGTGAGTTTTCTTCTTGAACTTCTTGTAAATATTCATCAACTTTTTCTGGTTCAGATTGTATAACTTCTTTATTATACTCTTCATTAATGACATTTTCTGTGTGACTTGGATCTTCAACATAATTCTGACTGCTTTCAAACACTGGTTTGTCACTGGTTTGTGAAGATCCAGATAAAAGATTGCTGTCTTCTTCAATGAATACCTCCTCCACAACATCCTCAACTGGCTCCTGAATAACAACCTCACTATTAACAAAATCTGGTTCTACATACTCTGTATCCTTGGATTCAAGCTCAACAATCTCTGTGGTTTGACAACCAGGTATACTACTTGAACTGTCATCTGTAATTACTTTCATATCAGTAACATGATCTATCACAAGTGTTTCAATAGTTGTGTTGTCTTTTGACTCAGATTCAGAGTCTTCTGATATAATAAATTGATAAGATACATTACCTTTCCTGACTAGTATTGAATTGGGATCTTCTACTGAATCACTAGGACTAGATTCTTCATCTGGCTCACTTTTGGACACACTGAATTCACTACTGTCCAATGAAGTAACATCTTCAGTCACACATTCTATAGTCACATTTTGTTGATCGACTGCCTCTAATATTATTTCACTGTTGTCTTGGCTTGATTCTTCTTCTCTGGATTTGCCTTCTGAGTCTTCCTCGTCTTCCACATCACTGTCTTGGTCACACCACTCTTCTAGTAACTCCTTAACCATTTGCTGTGCTTCTCCTGATGATGGCATAGTGAAATCTTCGGAAGAAGGCTCGTCTATTTCAATTTCTATCTCATTCCTCCTGCGTTTACCACTTTTCGACGGCTTCTTCGACTGTTTGACTCCATTCCTGGCCGATTTCCTCGTTTTCGCATTTAGCTTCGGAATATCAATGTTGACGACGCTCTGCCGTCTCGTAGAGCGTGTAGACACAGTTCCAACTACAATCGGTGTAGTTGCAGCTCGTTTCTTTGGCGGCATCTTAACAAATAGAAATTCGAGTGTAAGATAAAAATACTTTAAATAAACCCGGTTTAAGGTTATGAATGTGGGTTTATCATGATTTATGAGGTTTCCTGAATGTTTGCTAATTACTGAAAACGGATACTGACCGAAAGGGCCACCGCTCGATTCATAAGCTGCTCATATTCGCAAATAACCAAATGACATGTTTTTATTTATTTATGAAAATCGAATTCTAGGTTTTGACAATATCGCTTCGAGTAACAGCCCACAGATGGACCAAGTCTCACGCCTGGTGCTTGTTTTAATTAAGGAAGATGTGAAACAATTAAAAACATTTGTAATTTTGATGTGAAATATTGTGGTTTACTGTTCTTGTTTTTAAAAAAAGTCCTTAATTCTATGAGGCGTCAACTTAAAGTTTCTTATTTTAAAATGTGCTGTGGCATGTTTTCCGAGTCTTTCCTGACATCAATTTTTTAAACGTCAAGTTTATTATTAATTTAAAGAAGCCAATTTAATATATTCTGTTATTAAGAGAATCCACATTGTTGTTGTTGAGTTGGACAAATGCATCATTGTTTAGTGTAATTAGAGTTGCATAATTAGTTTGACTGAACGATTTCGACCAATGGGAGCCATCCACATGTTTTGGAGTTGCGTGTTTGGCAGCGAGTTGTAATCTGCTTGCCGCTGTAATAAATTAAATTCACTGTTAAAGTTAAATACTGTGATATGTGTGGTGTGTAAAATCGGGTCGAAATGCAAGCGTTCAGTTTATTGATTTTAATTTTCGTCAGTTTGGCCGGCGTTACGTTGGCGGGCAGAGACTTTTATAAAATTTTAGGAATATCGAAATCGGCCAGTTTGCATGATGTGAAGAAGGCCTATCGAAAGCTCGCCAAAGAACTGCATCCCGATAAGAACAAGGACGATCCTGAGGCGTCCCAGAAGTTCCAGGACTTGGGGGCCGCTTATGAGGTGCTGTCAGATGAGGACAAACGCAAGAAGTATGACAGGTGCGGCGAAGACTGTTTGCAGAAGGACGGTATGATGGACGGTGGTATGGATCCGTTTGCCAGTTTCTTCGGCGATTTCGGCTTCAACTTTGGCGGCAACGACAAACATGAAACACCCAAAGGGGCTGATCTGAAGATGGACATTTACGTCACTCTTGAAGATCTGTACACAGGAACTTTCATTGAAATTACAAGAAACAAGCCAGTTATGAAGGCTGCAAGTGGTACAAGAAAATGTAACTGCAGGCAGGAAATGATAACTAGAAATTTGGGGCCAGGCCGATTCCAAATGATGCAACAAACTGTGTGTGATGAATGTCCTAATGTCAAATTGGTGAATGAAGAAAGAGTTTTGGAAATGGAAGTTGAACCTGGCATGGTTGATGGACAAGAAACAAGATTTGTGGCTGAAGGTGAACCACATTTAGATGGTGATCCAGGTGATTTAATTCTGAAGATCAAAACGCAACCTCATGCAGTATTTGAAAGGAGAGGAGATGACTTATACACTAATATTACAATATCATTACAAGTAAGCAATGTCAACAAACAAGTAATTATGACAATAGAGTAATTTTTGTTTGTTTTAGGATGCTCTGACTGGCTTCTCTATGGAACTTAAGCATTTGGATGGTCACATGGTCTCTATTGTTAGGGACAAGATAACTTGGCCTGGTGCTAGAATCCGTAAGAAGGGTGAAGGCATGCCCAACTACGAAAACAATAATTTGCATGGCATCTTGTATGTTACATTTGATGTGGAATTTCCTAAACAAGAATTGTCTGAAGAACAAAAAGAAGGTAATTTTGATATTTATATATTTATACTTAAATAGTAATATATATTATTTTTTTTAGAAATCAAGAAGATTTTGAACCAAAGCTCAAATAATAAAGTCTATAATGGACTTAGGGGGTATTAATGTACACTAGTGAACTAGATAATGTTTTGTAAATATTCTGAAAAAAGACTCTCATTATAAGTTTGTATATTTATTTAAATATTTATTATTTGCCCAATTATGTAAGGAAATATGTCCAGGCACCGCCTGTAAAATTGTAAAATATCCATACTGAAAAAACAGTGTTTTTTAGCATTTTTTATTTGTGATAATTTGAATATTTGTAACCATGCACGGTTTTCTAAATGAATTTGTTTACCATGACTGTATATTAAAAATTAAAATATTTGTCGTTTTTTATTTACAAGTCGACTTGCTTAGTTAGGTATGTAGTAAGCAATTTGTTAATGACCTATTTAAAGTGATAAACAAATAATGTCAATATTTTAAAATTATGAGACTCCAGTTGTGATCACTAGAGGGCGCCGCACTCTAATAAAGCTTCCTTTGATCAAATATGACAGTAATTTTATCAACTGTCACCAGGTGGATTTGAAAGCATCAAAGTTGTTAACGGCTTTTAAATTTGAATTTGTTGAGGTTAAGGCTTTTATTGTGAAAATATGAATTGTAGGTTTTTATGTTTTTTCTTGCAATAATGATATAAATGTTGGCTCTTAATAGAATATTTTCGTAGGAACAAACAGAGCTAATCAAATTCGCATAATTTAAATTAATTTGTTGAATTATCTGACGTTTTTTCAGCCTCAGGGAGTAGCGACACTTCTAGTATGAGAGACATGTCTTTCGATGCGGAATTGCAGCAGCATGGAAAAATCAACTACAGAAACATTCAAAGCTTGCACGCCATGTCAACAGAAATTATTAAAAATATATCGCGGCAAAGTAATATCAACTAAACCATCATAATATTGTACTAATTGGACTGTTTATAGATACCAAAAGTAAAATGCAATTCAAAAAGGAAATCCCTGTGTCTGTGGAGGAATTAGAAAAACAAAAGCATGAATTAAGGATACTCATTCTTGAGAACAGGAAGTACAGAGAAAACATCTCAAAACTTCAGGGTAATATTGGTGAATTGGACAAAACTATATTAAAGAGACAGGAGGGTATGGGTTTAATTTATTTACAGTAAAGTAAATTGTAAATTTAATAATTTTTATTTAGATGAAAAAGAGATGTGCGAAAACCAAAAAGCATGGAATGAAGCTTACACAAAAGCCAAACAAACATATGAAGAAGCCTTCAACATTGGAGTTGAAATTCAGGATTACACTGATAAAAAGTGTTTTGGTATTGTTATTATTAAGCACAATGGAGGGGCCTATCCAGTTGCAATAAATTATGACAGAGAAACAAATAAAGTTACAAGTAATAATTAACATAAAATTTAATTTAGTACATTTTATAAACACTGTTGTTTCAGGTTTTGAAGCAAATTTCTTAGAGCCAAGTGTAAAGAAGGAATTGCTGGAAAAGTATGTTGATAAATGTTCATTTTCACCCTTGTTTGTACACTTAAGGAATAATATTTTAAATAAGACAAATGGATAAATTTCAGTTAGTCAGTACAAGATATCAATTTATTGGACTGACTGAAATAATGCAATTTTGTACATATGTAAAGAAAATATATTTATTTGAACGAAAGTTAAATATTTTTTTTAAACTAATATATATTTATGGATATAATACAAATAATGTTTTATTTAAACTTAATATTTGCTAGGGTTTTTGTCATGTAAATTTAGTCTGAAATATAGATTCTTCAAACCCTTTTATACCAAGTATCTTCACCACCCTTTGAAAATAAAAGACAGTCAGCAAAATAATTTATTCATTACTGTACTTCCGTTAGCCAATCAAATTTATCGTACCAAGATATAGGAAATCTGCCGTTTTATGTCCCGTATTTGTTAAAGTATTCAAATTAGGAATAATAATATAAATAAATTATTTCTTGTTGTTTATTGATTGACACAATATCATAATAAAAAAGTGCTGCAGTACTAGAAACCTTTTCACAACAGAATCTACCAGACATACACGGTTAAGTAGTTTTTGAACCTGAAAAATCGGGAACTTTGTTTGTGTTGGTATTTGGAGTTATCTCATTGGCAATAACCCAATAGAATCAATAGAAATATTTAAGATCTATTTACGAAACGAATTGTCGCGAAGAGGCACATTTAAAAGTGCCTCTGGAGAACACGCACACAAAATATTCATTGAAATTTAACATAAAACTGTTATTGCTTGCTTAATTGTTCGTTTCACAACATATTACCTTTCTATCTTTATTTAAATATTTATCTATATTCTATTTTAAACACATAAATGTATTTTTTAATATTAATGTTATGTCAATAAAATCAATTTCATAGATGAGGCACTGCTTCATCTGAATAATCGTGACTGGCCATAATTGTAATTACATGTAATATTTGGTAAAACTGTTTTTTTAATAATGAATAAAATTTAAAAATATATCTTGTGTACATAACAGTAGTATTGAATTTCTTAGATAAAGATTGAAAACTAGTTTAAAAGAAAAGGAAATTTAATACATGTTTGTTTTTATCACGCACAGTAGATTAAGGCCGAGCATTTTAAGATATAATAAGTATGAGATCGTCAGTGTAAGTTTGAAGAGCTTAGTAATGAGGAAATCAAAATACAGAATTGTAAGTACTCAAATTTCTAAATTGAACGTGCTTGAAGTACAAAATTGAACCGGATTATTTATTTTTTTAAACGCAGAACGCAATTTCCGTTCCGACAGGCATTAAAACGCAAACATTCGAATATTTCCAATTCGAAATTGGTCATATTGTAGTTCGAGGATAGGCCGCTTAGCGCCCTATTTCAAACACGGCGTTATTTATCTGTCGAAGCAGCTCGGTCACATGACCCACGCTCGCCGCCATTTCTTCGTATAAACAACGGCCGGGACGTTATCGTGTGTTTCTCGATCATTATCCGCGGTGTAATTGTGCAGTGACGATTGAAAAATGTCCGAAGTCGAAGCAGTAAACACGAATAATTCTGTGTCCGAGGAGAACGTACAGGTTGGTGGTGAATTCCGTTGTTCTAGCCGCGTTTTCGTTGCCAAACAACTTTGGGCCAATGTGCACGTAATAGAGCGGCCGCTTAGAATGTGACATAGGACGGTTAAACCCCTGCGAAGCGACGCGCGTCCGTTTCGGATGGCGTGTAACATCACAGTCTGACCGTACCGATAAATGAATACCGATTTTATTGTGAAAATCACGAAATTTACGCGAAACTACGCCTCGCAATCGTCAACAAACGCATCTGTGATGTATCATCTGCCGTTCCAGTGTCCGTGTGTCGGGCCAAAGACGGAAAATTGCTGTTAAAAATGCATTTAAAAGAATGTACGCCGTTCGACGCGTAGCTACGACGTACGTTCGGCTTCGCGGGGCCTTCTTTAAATGATCGAATATCGTACGTCACGTCGTTGAGCTCGCCGCACCGTTGTTTGTGTTTTGGAGGGAAAATTTAACTGCACCATTTCACTGGTTGTGCATTGTTTGTTATTGTGTTGTTTTTGTTTGTAGAATGATAAGGTCACCAAGGGCAAAAAGACGAAGTCTCCGAGACTTTCGACCGCCGACAGGACCAGGGAGGAGGGCGAAGCCATCGCAAAGGTTTGTTCGACCACCCCTTACACAAATCCAATTTACTAAAACATAACAAAACATTGAGTTGCTAATTGGAACGTTTATTTAGAGCTTGGGACCTGAGGTGGAGGGCAGACGCCGGACGCGTTCGGCAGCCAAAGGAGTAGCAGCGACGCCGCCGCCACCCGCAAAGAAAGAACGAAAGAGCACGAGCGGGACAAGAGGTAAGCCACCGGTACCGGGTCCAATTGGATGCCAATCTAACACAAACAAATTTGTTAGGTGGGAGAGGCAGACCGAAGAAGGGCGTGGAGGAGACAGACTCGCAAGACGAGACTAAGGATGAGACCACGACGGTGACGACGGAGGCCGAGGAACCAGCCAAAAATAACGACGAGGCGAAGAGCGAGACGGACGCGACGGAGAGCAATTCACACGAGGAGAAAGAGGAGCCGGCCAACAACAACGCGGAGGCCGCCAAAGAGCCGGAGGCGACCGAGAACGGTGCCAAAGAGGACAGTGTCGACGAACCCGCCGCCGCCGCCGCCGACGAGGCGGACAAAAAGGAGGAGACCGCCAAGAGCAACGCGGAGGAGACGGCAAGTCCCGCGACAGCCGACACCCCCGCCGAGTAAATTATTATCTGCGTTTGAATTTTTTTATAAAGTAGGTTAATAAACAATTAAAGAAAAATTTTGTAACTGAGAGAGTTATTTGAAAGAACCTGTTGTAATAATTTATTTGTATAATCATTTTTTTTATTGCGTTGTACAATATGCAATTTCACGATAATCACTGTAACTGGTTCCATTATGTGTAGGTTTAGTTATAGAGGCCATTTTTTTGTATATTTTTGACTAGTGGTGGTTATCCGGAAAATGCGATTTTATTTACAAAGTAATATTTAAGCAGATAATGTAGGAAAGTACATATGTACGTATGTACCTGAATCTCCATCTCGTGGATTTTTTTATCATCACCTACACTTCTCTTATATCAATATGTGAAGGATTTTATTTAAACATTCTATCATTCTAATTTCGAATCATCACATGCAACTCAACCATCTCATTTATATAACTCATGACTTATTTGTATTTTTATAGAATTGTAGTAATATATTGTTTTCTGATTAAAATAAAACTTATCTGTTTTGATTTTATATTTATGTATCTAAACTGTATCGGTTTAATAAGAAATAAATTCACATTAGACAATTTACCAGATTTTTAGTTTAATGATTGAACCCAGTTATGCATATTAGTTTTCCTAGTTTTGAATTAAAATCCTCACAAATTGTTCATTGTCTTGTAATGTGTAAATATGCGAGTATTGTAAATATGTTTTTCAAAAATAAGCCAAAAATTATCTATATTTATTAGTAGATTGGACTGGTGTGATTGTTGATTTTTACTGGATATTCAAAATCTGACAAATAAGTATTTTTTATATAAATATGAAATTATAACAAACAACTGCCGAAAAAAAAACTATTTGATAAACATACAAAACACTATAAAATTCACTTTTTTCTAACAAAACTAGGCACAACATGTAATATCATTAACACACTAGGAATTAGACGTAAATTAGAAATGTAAATGATCGTAGATTTCTCGTGAATATTTAGGCAACTTATACAGATTGCGTACTTAGTATTTAATGTACTTTTCTATGTTTTGTAATATAGGAATGCTTTTGTGGTTATATGAATAAGTTCATTTTTAGTTTTATGTAATGTGTTAATATAATTTGTATTATTTTTAGTTTATATGTGTATGACTGATTATTACTTAATAAAATGTGTTTATATGATTCAATTTGTAATTTTAATTCGATTTCAATGTTTCATTAAAAGCTTTTTTATTAATTCGTATTAAATATTGAAATCTTGAACGTGTTTTATTTGCCTTTACCAATTTAAATAAATTTGAATGTTTTTTTTTGGTATGATAAATAAGAATTAAAGGCCATTTTAAGGTCGATATCCATAATTTTAGTGTTGCATGCTTTACAAATTTTGATAACCCTTTGATTATATTAAAACTGGCGAATTCACCATTTTTTATAACATTTAATTGAAAGCTTTTTTCTTCAGTGTTAAATCCTGAAGTTCTGTGGACATTTTAAGATACTTTTTCCTTTGCCATTTTATATAAATATGAACGTTTTGTTTTTAGTATGGCAAATAAAATATAAAAGGTAATTTTAAGGTCTTAAATTTTATTGTTTCAAGGCTAAATTTCTATAGACCCCTTGATAATAATAAAACTGGCGAAGTCACCATTTTTATAACATGTTTAATTGAAAGTCTTTATTATTCAGTGTTAAATATTGAAATTTTGAACTTCTGTGGTCACTTTAAGATATATTTTCCTTTGCTACTTTGGAGAAATTTGGATACTTTGTTTTTGGTTTGTCAAATAAAAAATAAAAGGCAATTTTAAGGTCCAAATTTTAGTATTTGAATGCTTTACAAATTTTGATAACTCTTTGATTATAATAAATCTTGCGCATCTACCACTTCTGCAACATCTTAAAATACAAAATTGGCAATTTGGAAGTTCATTCTTAAAATCAATTGTTAAATAACAATTAATTCTTAAGAAAATGTTACAAACAAGGGTCGTAAGAGGAGTTAATTATAAATAGGGCTGCTAAAACATTAAGTTGGGGAACAAAACATCCGATTTTTACTCAAAAAATGGAACAAAAACCCGATGAATTAATTAAAACCAGAACAAACCGGGCAAAGCTTTATATTTAATTAGATAGAAGACAGATAATGGATAATTTCACCTATTGTATTAGAAATTATAAGCGACACAATAGATTTTTATATAATGGCGGTTTGATTGAAACAAACAGCGCTATTATTAAAATGGCATTCATAGCCACAATAACAAATATAACATAAAAGGACACGTAACAATAGTTTATGGTCCGCTATTGTTCTGTTCTAATTCATATTTTTTTAGTTTCGAAAATACGTCTATTAAAAGTGGAGTCCATCTGATCATCCGCGCACCGCAAGGTTAATATTGGTTTTGTTTAAGCAAATCAAAAAACCGCACGCACAATACGTAACGTTGATTTAGCGTTGCACTCTCCGATTAGTTTCTGTCCCCATCAAAACCCGGTGACTAATTGAAACGGCACCGGGAATTGCACGACTTCGGCGACGTGTGCGTGTTTCCCCGAAGGCGTAGACGATCCACGGGCACCGACACAATGGCCATTCTCCGTTTAATCGCGCCAACCTGTATTGTGGTAGAGGCCGGCATAAAACATTCCGGGCCATCGATATCGGCCACCGGATCGGACCAGACAATGCGCCGAACATAATAATAAACTTTTAATCCGGCCGCGAGCAGCATTACTCCGACAATGGACTGTTTTATTGCTTTTTGTCTTGCGGGAGACGCACCTTTACACCTATACACGGGGCTACTGGGTTCACGCAAAAGGCTATGTTTTATGGATCGTAAATGTTATTGGTGTCGGGCTATTTTTTGAATTGTTTCTTTCCACGGTTTTAATATATTGTTTAGGTTATTATAGTAATAAAATTGTACGAGTGGATTCAATAAAAATTTACCAAAAAAGTGAGTGTATATATTAAGATATATTTATACAAAATGCTCCCCTCAATTATATGTCACTTTGAAGAAAATAATAAAGTCATAAACACCATAAAACGAGAAGTAAGTAGTGGCAGAGTAAAGGATCGAATAAGGTATTTAAAAATGTTACTAAATAACTTATGAAGGATATACTTATATACAATTTCTCCAATTAGATGTTTCATTTTTTGGAAAAAAAATAAGAAGGACATATTTCTATAAAACACTGTTTCCAATTAGATGTTTCATTTTCTAGAAGAGTAGAAAAAAAAATTAAATACTAACAAGTCATACAACACAATAAAATGAGAAGGAGGTATTATTAAAGTAGAAGATCCAAAAAGGTTTAAAAATATTTCTAAATAACTTATGAAGGATATATTTCTCTAAAACACTGTCCCCTATTAAATGTTCTATTTTGTAGAAGAAAAGAGAGAATTGTAAAATCTTTAACAAGGCGTACAACATCATAAAATGAGAAGTAAGTAATGATAGTGTAGAAGATCCAATAAGGAACTATATTTAAAAATCTTTCTAAATAACTCATGAAGGACATATTTCTATAAAACTCTTTTCCCAATTATAGGTTCCATTTTCTAGAAGAGTAGAAAAAAATTTGAACACTAACAAGTCATACAACACCATAAAATGAGAAGGAGGTAATGTTAAAGTAGGCTATTCAAAAAAGTACTGTATTTAAAAATATTTCTAAATAACTTATGAGGGACATATTTCTCTAAAACACTGTCTCCAATTAGATGTTCTATTTAGTAGAAGAAAAGAGAGAATTGTAAAAACTTTATCAAGTCATACAACATCATGAAATGAGAAGTAAGTAATGACAGAGTAGAAGATCCAGTAAGGAACTGTATTTAAAAATCTTTTTAAATGATTTATGAAGGATATATCCTACAAGTCCTACAACACTATAAAATGTGTAAGTAGTGGTAGAGTAGAAGATCTACTAAAGAACTGTATTTTATCTTTCTAAATAAATTATGAAGGACATACTTTTATAAAACGCTTTTTCTAATTAGGTGTTCCATTTTGTAGAAGGAAAGAAAGAATTTTAAACATCTTAACAAGTCATACAACACCATAAAATGAGAAGTAAGTAATGACAGGGTAGAAGATCCAATAAGGAACTGTATTTAAAAATCTTTCTAAATAACTTATGAAGGACATATTTCTATAAAACTTTTTTCCCAATTTGATGTTCCATTTTCTAGAAGAGTAGAAAAAAATTTAAACACTATAACTCATACAACACCATAAAAAGAGAAAGAAGTAATGTTAATGTAGAATATTCAAAAAGGTACTATATTTAAAAATAATACTAAATAACTTATGAAAGACATATTTCTCTATAACACTGTCTCCAATTATATGTTATATTTTGAAGAAGAAACGAGAGAATTGTAAACACTTTAACAAGTCATACAACACCATAAAATGAGAAGTAAATAATGACAGAGTAGAAGATCCAATAAAGTGTTATATTTTAAAATCTATTTAAATAACCTTTGAAGGACATTTTTCTATAAAACACTTTCTCTAATTAGATGATCCATTTTGTAGAAGAAAAGAAAGAATTTTAAACACTTTAACAAGATATACAATACCATAAAATGAGAAGTAAGTAGTGGTAGAGTAGAAGATCCAATAAGAAACTGCATTTAAAAATCTTTCTAAATACTTTATGAAGAACATATTTTTATAAAACACTTTTCACCAATTAGATGTTCCATTTTATAGAAGAAAAGAAAGAATTTTAAACACTCTATCAAGTCATACAACATCATAAAATGAGAAGTAAATAGTGTAGAGTAAAAGATCCTATAAGGAACTGTATTTAAAAATCATTCTAAGTAACTTATGGAGGACAAACTATATAACACTTATATATCTCTTATATCTATATAACACTTTCTCCAATATGATGCTCAATTTGGTAGAAAAAGGGGGGAATTTTAAAAACTTTAACCAGGCATACAACACCATAAAATGAGAAGTGAATAATGGCAGAGGAGAAGAACCATAAGGAACTGTACTTAAAAGTCTTAATAAATAATTTTTGTAGATTTATTTCTAAAATTAAATTTTTGATTTTTTTTCTTCTATTATAATTTTGCCTTTATATAAACAAGTCTTCTAAAAACTTCAACCAAAATATAAAATAAAAGGAGTACTTATTAACAGAGGAAAGGATCCAATAAAAAACTACAAACAAAATTTTTGTAAATAACTAACTCAAGATATATTTGTTTAGAAAATGATATAGAAAAAGAGAAAGACCCCGTTACATTGCGTAAATATGGGTAACTTTATCTTCAACAAATTAACCCAATCATAACCCATTCAATCGCAACAATCGACAATAAACAGAATCAATCAAAATTCGATAGAGATTTTCGCTTAGAATTTTTTTTTTTATTATTTTTGGGTGCCGGGAAATGCAGCAGCGGGTCGGGAAAAAAGGGGCGCGTGCGCCGGGTGCCCCGCGACTACACAATTGTCCGCTGATATTGTTGTCTTGATTTTGATTCAGTAAGCTGCGAACGTTGATAGCGTGGGGTTCCGTTCGGGCCTTCCGACGCGCCACTGCCATGCTTTCGGACCCGCCGGGATCCACAGACAACGCGCGACTGTTTCGCCGCTCGCACAATTTTTTTTTCTACGTCGGCCCGCCGTCTCCTGTGTGCGTGTGTGATGGTGTGGTTTTTGAAATTAATTGATGTGTGTTGCACTCTATAAACTTGGATTACTAATGTCGCACTGGATTACGGATTGTTCGATGCAAGTATGTCAGGATATGGCACTTTTTTTTTCGCCGTTTTATTTGCACTTTTTGGTTATGAAGTTTAGTCGCTTTTGTACACTTAAAATTAACAGTTTTTATCTTCTTAATGTCTTCAAATATTATTAATTTAACATAGAATTTAAAATGTTCAAATTAATATTGTCGGTTGTTGTACTTTTAAATTAATTTAATATCGAAGAAAAAAAAGAAAAATGGGAGTACCCCGTATAGGTAAACATAAAATTTAATTACAAACTTCCGATAAAAAGTCCAATTGTAAAAGTTGCTTATTTCATGAATGTGGTGCCGAACACAATACCCCAAAGGTGTTGAATAGTTACTCGTAATTGTTGGGATTCTATTGTTACATTGTTCGAAATGATTGACATCTTTTGTGATTGAAGATGTGTTTAGTGAAAATTCTGTTTTCCTTTAGCCACCACCTCCATTGTGTCGGATCTGTTTTTCGAACTAAAAAAAAAACTTTTCCTTTATTAAGGGGTTTTAATTTGGTGAACTCAACAATAAAAACGTGTGCCAGCGAATGGGGGGCATGTTTAATGAAATACGTGGGACACTCCATGCTGCCAGCCCCTTAATTAATGTAAACAGTAATGCCAACGATTGATTTTGGACTTTGATGACAGGTGAAGTTGATTCAAAAACACTTGGTTGAACAATGAAGATCAAAACACACATCACAAAAACTGGAACCACAAGTTTTGGTGAGAAGATCTTAGCTTCTCTTGTAAGAAGAAGGAAAACATTCAAGAGTGGATGGCAATTGAAAGCTAGAAGGGAAAAAAGAGGTGGAGATTGTAAAATCAGTGTCCTAAAATTAAAATTACTGAGTTGCAAGGAATCAATCAAAATATCAAATATCAAATATCCCTTCCCAGTTGAAACTAAAAATACATAATTAGAAGAGAAGGGACAGAAACTAAAGAATGAAATCAAAAAAAAAAAAAAAAAATGTACTTTAATAGGTCCAAGAGATATATTTTTTTCAATGAATGAATATATGGTTAATAAAGAGAAAGGATCTTTTGAAATAACATTAATTAGTTTCCTTTTATGATGGTTATGTATGGCAAAAAAGTAATCATTAAAAAATCTTAGTGGTTTATTAGTAATGATATTCTAATTAAGGTTAAGATTCATAAACCTTTTAGAGGAGGAGTAATTAATAGGAACAGCAAAACTGGTAAAAATGTCATAAAGCTATTTATCAAAATTAAAATTCATCAATTTTTCCAAAGAGACTTACTTGACACAGGAAGAAAAGCAAAGAAATGTTCAAGAACTAAAACTGCTTGGTGTTTTAAGTTCTAGAGATTTTCCTATTCCAAAAGTGATTTTTAGAAAGAGTATGATTGGCAAAAATGTCATAAAGATATTCAACAAAATCAAGATTCATCAATTTTACCAAAAGGAGTCACTTGACACAGGAAGAAAAGCAAAGAAATGTTCAAGAACTAAAACTGCTTGGTGTTTTAAGTTCTAGAGATATTCCTCTTCCAAAAGTGATTTTTAGAAAGAGTATGATTGGCAAAAATGTCATAAAGATATTCAACAAAATTAAGATTCATCAATTTTTCCAAATGGAGTCACTTGACGCAGGAAGAAAAACAAAAAAATGTTCAAGAACTAAAACTGCTTAGTGTTCTAAGTTTTAGAGATTTTCCTCGTCCAAAAGTGATTTTTAGAAAGAGTAGGATTGCAAAAATGTCATAAAGATATTCAACAAAATTAAGATTCATAACCTCTTCCAAAGAGTCACATTTGACACGAAGAAAAACAAAGACATGTTCAAGAACTCAAAACTGCTTAGTGTTCTAAGTTCTAGAGATTTTGCTCTTCCAACAGTGATTATTACGAAATGTGGGATTGACAAAAATGTCATAAAGCTATTCAACAATATTCATCAATTTTTCCAAAGAGTCTCATTTGGCACAGGAAGAAAAACAAAGAAATGTTCAAGAACTAAAACTGCTTGGTGTTTTAAGTTCTAGAGATTTTCCTCTTCCAAAAGTGATTTTTAGAAAGATTATGATTGGCAAAAATGTCATAAAGATATTCAACAAAATTAAGATTCATCAATGTTTCCAAATGGAGTCACTTGACACAGGAAGAAAAACAAAGAAATGTTCAAGAACTAAAACTGCTTAGTGTTTTAAGTTTTAGAGATTTTCCTCGTCCAAAAGTGATTTTTAGAAAGAGTAGGATTGCAAAAATGTCATAAAGATATTCAACAAAATTAAGATTTATAAATTCTTCCAAAGAGTCACACTTGACACGAAGAAAAACAAAGAAATGTTCAAGAACTCAAAACTGCTTAGTGTTCTAAGTTCTAGAGAATTTCCTCTTCCAAAAGTGATTATTACGAAGAGTGGGATTGACAAAAATGTCATAAAGCTATCCAACAAAATTAAGATTTATCAATTTTTCCAAAGAGACTTACTTGACACAGGAAGGAAAGCAAAGAAATGTTCAAGAACTAAAACTGTTTATTGTTCTAAGTTCTAGAGATTTTCCTCTTCCAAAAGTGATTTTTAGGAAGAGTAGGTTTGGCAAAAATGTCATAAAGATATTCGACAAAATTAAGATACATAAATTTTTCCAAAGAGACCCACTTGACAGAGGAAGAAAAACAAAGAAATGTTTAAGAAGTAAACTGCTTAGTGTTCTATGTTCTAGAAAATTTCCTTTTCGAAAAGTGATTATTAGGAAGAGTAGGATTGGCAAAAATGTCATAAAGCTGTTCAACCAAAATTAAGATTCATCAATTTTTCTAAGAGTGTCACTTGGCACAGGAAGAAAAACAACGGGATGTTCAATAACTAAAACTGCTTAGTGTTCCAAGTTTTAGAGATTTTTCTCTTCCAAAAGTGATTTTTAGGAAGAGTAGGATTGGTAAAAATGTCATAAAGATATTCAACAAAATTAAGATTAATCAATTTTGCCAAAGAGACTTACCTTGACACAGGAAGAAAAACAAAGAAATGTTCAAGAACTAAAACTGCTTGGTGTTCTAAGTTCTAAAGATTTTCCTCTTTCAAAAGCGATTAATAGAAAGAGAAGTACTGGCAAAAACGTCTTAACGTATTGGCAATCCTCCGATAAAATGCATATGTTGTCCATTAATTAACTGCCATTGAAAATAGCTTTGTATGAAATGTTCCTTTGTACGAATCGGGCAGCAATTGAAGTAGGTATTCATTATAAACCTGGGGAGTTGTCCGGGCGCCGTTAATTATTTTCCCGGTCCATTGAGGAGGCCATTTCAATACATCAAATTCCAGATATCATAATATATTGATAAGAGACCGTGGATGGGGGGGATCGCAGAACGAAGGGGGGTCAGTTATAGTCATCGTTGACCGGTCCAGACGCGACCTCCGCCACAATGGCTTATGAAAATGGTCGAGCGGTCTCTTTGTTAACGGCCATTGTCGTATGAGCCATTACAGGAGTCGTCTTTGCGCTGCATCAGGAGCCCGGGACCGGTCGTCGTAGAATGGCCAAGAATGAGCGTCGCATTGTCGAAACGTTGTCATGGATAAAAATCATCATTTTCGAAGCGACGTGCACTGAAATGTAACGGGTGGATGGGGGCGTTCGCACAATTTAACGGGGAGGGCACACACTTTGAAACGACGCTTTTTCATCCAACCCATATTTTCCAGCGATTGTTTATTACACCGCCGTCCCATCTCGAACAAACGCACACGGTTTCCTACCGATATTCCATTTTCCTTTCCTTAATTGCCGACAATTGTAAATGAATCCTGGACCGGTCGTGGATGTGTGGACCAGTGGCTCTTGTACGGATTCAATTGTTGGTGAAATTGTATTCGTGTTTATTGGTTTTTGGGTGCTTATTAAAACTGGGGGGACGCAGCCGCACGATTTATGAGTGCACTGTTATATATTTATATTTCAATTTATCGTCGTGTCATGCTGACCTCAACAATGAGCGCGTATGGAAATGGTGGCACTGGAAACGTATAACAAGCTTGTTTCTTCGATTATTTCGAACAATACAAAATGTTTTTTTTCGTGGCCATCTGTAAACATTCTCATGGCACAATGGAGGGAGATTTGCTGTTCATACTTTTGGAGTTTTGATTTTGATGTCCTCGAGATCTGTTTATCTCGTTTATGTTGACTTACAATTTGGTCAGTATTAGCTCATCTGGCAAATGGTTTTGAGATATAATTTCCTTTCCTGTGCCGTAATCCAGCATTTCAACCCTTAAAAACTGTTGGAGTTATTAAAAGAAAATGAACCAGACCTTCTTGGTGAAAAATTATTGAGGTTTTCTTGTAAACACTTTTCAGAGAAAGGAAAAAGTAAAGAGGAGGAAATTCTATAATCTGTGTCCAAAAAATAAAGATTACTGAGTTGCAGTGAGTCAATTAAAGTGCCAAAAATTAGATCTTGTAGATCAATTCTGAATTGAGAAAAAATTTAATTAGAATGGAAGAGGCAAAAACACAAGAGGGAAGTTAAAGAACACTGCAGAAGAATTAAACAAACAAGTCCTACTTCACTAAGACTAAGAGATGGTTTGCCAGCAATGGTATTCTATAATTATTAATCAGAATTAAGTCATCAGTCTTTTAGAAGAGAGGAGTTGAACTATACAATTTCTAGTTTTCTAGTTGATAACTAACTTTCCTTCAAAAGTTAGTTATCAATCATTTAGAAGAGAAGAGTTGGAGGTAGAGGAAGAAAATATAAGATTATCAGAACTAAACTAACCAATTTCTAGTTTTCTAACTAGAGATTCTTTCCTTCAAAAGTATGTTTGGCAGAAGTAACAATTAAAAATCTCAGTGGTTTACTAGCCATGATGTTCTAAAGTTATGAATCAGGATTAAAATTTATCAATCTTTTAGAAAAGAAGAATTGGAGGTAGAGAAAGAAAATATAAGATTTTCAGAACTAAACTAATCAATTTATAGTTTTCTAATTAGAGATTGTTTCCTTTAAAAGCAAAAGTAACAATTAAAAATCTCAGTGGTTTACTAGCCATGATGTTCTAAATTTATGAATCAGAATTAAAATTTATCAATCATTTAGAAGAGAAAAATTGAAGGTAGAGGAAGAAAATATAAGATTTTCAGAACTAAACTACCCAATTTCTAGTTTCCTAACTAGAGATTGTTTCCTTTAAAAGTATGTTTGGCAAAAGTAACAATTAAAAATCTCAGTGGTTTACTAGCCATGATGTTCTAAAGTTACGAATCAAAATTAAAATTTATCAATCATTTAGAAGAGAAGAATTGGAGGTAGAGGAAGAAAATATAAGATTTTCAGAACTAAACTACCCAATTTCTAGTTTTCTAACTAGAGATTCTTTATTTCAAAAACATGTTTGGCAAAAGTGACAATTAAAAATCTCAGTGGTTTACTAGCCATGATATTCTAAAGTTATGAATCAGAATTAAAATTTATCAAACTTTTAGAAGAAAAGAATTGGAGGCAGATGAAGAAAATATAAGATTTTTAGAACTAAACTAATCAATTTCTAGTTTTTTAACTAGAGATTCTTTTCTTTAAAAGTACGTTTGGCAAAAGTAACAATTAAAAATCTCAGTGAATTACTAGCCATGATGTACTAAAGTTATGAATTAAAATTAACATTTATCAATCTTTTAGAAGAGAAGAATCGGAGGTAGAGGAAGAAAATATAAGATTATTAGAACTAAACTAACCAATTTCTAGTTTTCTAACTAAAGATTCTAGCGTTCAAAAGCATGTTTGGCAAAAGTAACAATTAGAAATCTCAGTGGTTTATAGCCATGATGTTTTAAAGTTATGAATCAGAATTAAAATTTATCTTAAATCTTTAAGAAGGGGGTAGTTGGAGGTAGAGGAAGAAAGTATAAGATTATCAGAACTAAACTAGTCAATATGTAAATAGTTTTCTAACTAGAGCTTTTTTCCTTCAAAAATATGATTAGCAAAAGTAACAACTAGAAATTTCAGTGGTTTACTAGCCATGATGTCCTAAAGTTAAGAATCTGGTTTAAAGTTCATCAATCTTTAAGAAAGGAAGTATTGGAGGCAGATGAAGAAAGAACTAAACTAGCCAATTAGTTTTCAAACTTCAATAATAAAGATAGTCTAAGATTATCACTCTTTTAGATGGGAAGAGATGGAGGGAGGGGGAGAAAGTCAAAGATTATAAGAACTAATCTAGTTAATTTCTAGTTTCCTAACTATAGAATTTTTCCCTTTCAAGATTATCAACCTAAGGGATTTGGAAAACAATTTCCTTTCCTGAATCCTTTAATCAAGGTGGAGACCATATTGGAGTTTTTAATCATTTGAATATTCATGAATCATGTTGATTTTAAGTTGATGACCACTTGATTATTTATGAAATATGATGAGATACATTAGTGATCTATTTAAGTATATGAAATAAGAGTTTTGAGATCTGTTTATCTTATTTAAGTTGATTTACAATTCGATCAGTATCAGCTCATCTACCAAATGATTTTGAAATACAATGTCCGTTCTTGGATCCTTTCTTAATCCTGCATATTATGAGGTAGATTTATGATCTGAGTAAGGGTTGTGAGTTCTGTTCATCTCAATTATCATTTGAATATTTATAATGTGGTAGATTTATGATTTGAATAAGGGCTTCGAAATCTGTTCATCTCGTTTATATTGACGTACAATTCGATCAGTATTAGCTCACCTACCAAGACAACTTGGGGGCACTGTTGGTATATTTTCAGACGTGTCATGCTGACCTCAACAATAAGTACGTATGGAAATGATGGCACAAGCTTGTTTCTTAGATTGTTTCGAACAATACAAAACGTTTTTTTCTTAGTTGCCATCTGCAAAGGTTCTCATGGCACAATGGAGACAGATTTGCAATTTATACTTTCGGAGTTTTGATTTTGATGTTCTAGCGGTTAAAGAACATGTAAACATTGTTCAAACGTCTTTATTCCATTGTTTGTAAATAGTGAATTGATTGTGTCTTGTTCAGAGCTAACGATGTATATGAGTGAAATAAAACAACAAACGGAGCACGGAGAACAATTGTCTGAAGTGGTGGCTGGTGTAAAAATGCGTAATGGATGTAATTAGAACGTCTTACGGCAACAAAGGCGGGTAAATGGCTGTGAGCCGGTATTGAATGGGAACGGCAGGCCCGGTTAGAAGAGACTAGAAGATGTAAATAATAATTTGATTGGATCCGTTGTGTATGTGTCGCAGCACAAGCCTGTTAAAAGTATCAATAGCAGTGGAGATAACTCGCGATGTGGCGCTTTTGTGAACAGATGAATATTATAAAGGGACAAAGATTCTACAATACAACATACAATGAATACAATAGTGTTGTATTCAGTATTGTATACATATAATAGAACTATAGAAGCAAGCTTAATGCCATTTCAAACTCGCTGTTATCAGTAGCGGCAATGGAAAGCGTGGGAGGAGGGGAACTGGGTCCCGGGAAACAAGAGGTGGAGAAGAGTTGGCGCCACATGTGCTCACAGACACAGCCACACCGCTAATTGCTCAGACTCTCCACCCCCTTTTTACACCTGTCCGCCACTTTCCGATACCCTTCCGTATCGTTTTCTCACATTCACAACGCAATTTGTTCGCTTCAACCTGAAGACTTCTTCGGCAATATGTGCCGCCACAATGGATTTTAATTTATCGCGAGCAACAGAGAGAAAAAAAAATGTCGCAGTAGACAATTTGCCGGAGCGCACCCGCACAATAGCACCGCTAAGAGCATTCAAATGGGGGAGACCCGAAGCGCCCGGAGGGAAAGTGCAAAGGTGAGGCGGCGAAGAGTGGCGGTATCCGAGCCAGTGGTCCCGTACAATGTACAATCGGCATGAGCCGCTGCCGCGAGTTATGTGTCCTATAAATCTCAGTGTCTTACTTTGAATATAAAGAGGTGGGGAAAAAATAAAAAGACGACGTCTGTTCCATTAAGGCGATCCGGCGGTTATGAGACGGGGGGGCATGATGATATGCTTTCAGCGTAATGCCGGCGCCGCGACGTCCCGCTCGCACCTGGCCCACGAACCCACGCGACGCTCCACTATCGCAATAACATATTATCCTACCTGGTGAATTATGTCGGGATTTATTATCGTTTTATCGCTGCACAGGTTTAATAAGATCGCGCGGTTGATGCATCAATCTCTGTGGGACATTGTTCTGGTCTTACTGTTGCGGGATGATTTAAAAAGGTTGCCACGGGCGAGAAGAATCTTGCTTGCTGAATAAAACACTGTTTCATGTTGGTGTTGGAGACAAGAATTAAAAAACTCCTCTTTTCTGGAAGTGATTCCTTGTCGAATGATCACTTATGGAGGATAGAATTATGTATCAGTATCTTAAATGAGACATTTGAGATTTGTTTATCTTGTTTAAGTTGACTTAGAATTTAATCTACATCAGCTTATCCACAAATTGTTTTGGGTGATAAGGTAGTTTAATAATTTATTTCATTATCTTAAATAAGAGTTTTGAGATATATTTATCTTGTTTAAGTTAACTTTCAAATTGCTTATCCATCAAATTGTTTTGTCTCTTCTCTTCTCTTTGTTCATTTTCAATGAATGAATGAATATTTATGAAACATGTTGAGTTAGATTAATGATTTATTTAAGTATCTTAAATAATGTTTTGAGATCTGTTTATCTTGTTTAAGTTGACTTACAATTTGATCAGTATCAGCTCATCTGCCAAATGGTTTTAGAATACAATTTCATTTATTGTGTCCTCCAAAAATTCTCCTTCATTAAATATTTTTTTTCCAATGATCACTTGAATATTTATGGAATATGATGAGATACATTAGTGATTTATTTAAGTATCTGAAATAAGTGTTTTGAGATCTGTTTATCTTGTTTAAGTTGACTTACAATTTGATCAGTATCAGCTCTCTACCAAATAGTTTTAGAATACATTTTCCTGTCTTGTGTCCTTCAAAAGTTCTCCTTTCTTTAAATGATTCGTTTCCAATGATCATTTTAATATTTATGAAATATGATGAGATATATTAGTGATTTATTTAAGAATCTGAAATAAGAGTTATGAGATCCATTTATCTTGTTTAAGTTGACTTACAATTTGATAAGTATCAGCTCATCTACCAAATGGTTTTAGAATACACTTTCATTTCTTGTTTCCTCCAAAAATTCTTTCTTTAAATGATTTGTTTCCAATGATCACTTGAATATTTATGGAACATGATGAGATACATTAGTGATTTATTTAAGTATCTGAAATAAGAGTTTTGAGATCTGTTTATCTTCTTTAAGTTGGCTTACAATTTGATCAGTATCAGCTCTCTACCAAATAGTTTTAGAATACACTTTCCTGTCTTGTGTCCTTCAAAAGTTCTCCTTTCTTTAAATGATTCGTTTCCAATGTTCATTTTAATATTTATGAAATATGATGAGATATATTAGTGATTTATTTAAGAATCTGAAATAAGAGTTATGAGATCCATTTATCTTGTTTAAGTTGACTTACAATTTGATAAGTATCAGCTCATCTACCAAATGGTTTTAGAATACACTTTCATTTCTTGTTTCCTCCAAAAATTCTCCTTTCTTTAAATGATTTGTTTCCAATGATCACTTGAATATTTATGGAATATGATGAGATACATTAGTGATTTATTTAAGTATCTGAAATAAGAGTTTTGAGATCTGTTTATCTTGTTTAAGTTGACTTACAATTTGATCAGTATCAGCTCATCTATCAAATGGTTTTAGAATACAATTTCCTATCTTGTGTTCTCCAAAAGTTCTCCCTTCTTTAAATAATTCATTTCCAATGATCATTTGAATATTTATGAAACATGATGAGGTAAATTAATGGTTTATTTAAGTATCTTAAAGAGGAGTTATGAGATCTGTTTATCTTGTTTAAGTTGACTTTCAATTTGATCAGTATCATCACATCTACCAAATAATATTAGAACACAATCTCCTGTTTTGTGTCCTCCAAAGTTCTCATTCCTTTAAATAATTCATTTCCAATGATCACTTGAATATTTATGACACAAGTTGAGATAGATGAATGATTTATTTATTTTAAATAGGAGTTTTGAGTATCAGCTCATCTACCAAATGGTTTTAGAATACAATTAACTTTCTTGTGTCAGCCAAATCACCTAATAATGATGAGGTAGATTTTTAGTTTCTTCGCCTTCGATATTTTGCATTTTATACATCATTTATTTGTAACTAATTCAGTCCAATCATGCCACTAATCATTCTCTGAAGCTCAACCCCACAATTCCACAATATGTCTCGCGTGAACAACCCAACCTCTCACCCCAACCACATAACAATCGTTCCGGTCAGATAGCGTACAAATTAAAAATTACATTACCAGGTAAGAGGGAAAGGCCAGTTCCAGTCCATTATGCCCTAATGGAACGTATTGGACGACATGTGTTTACATTCGAGTGTTTGGGGAGTGTGTCTGCGGTGCGCGCAATTATATTCGGCTTGTCAACAGCTGCGGTGACTACAGGAATTGACACTTTCGCCCCTCGAGTGCCTTGCGTAAGTGCCGCGAACTTACACCTACGCGTAGGTGTCGGGTTACGCACGTCCGATGCGATCGACAGTTTGCGGGTCAATTATTTAATTTAAATTGGAATCACATTTTGAACGCACTACAAAAGCCGGATTTATTCATTACGTCGAAATTGATTTCGTGGTCGTGTTTAAATAAATAAGCATGGCTGTCATAACAATAATTTTGTATTAACATAAAGAACCTCTTAGCGCTATAACAGTGAGAAGCCCGCATTATTCACGGTATTGTTCAACAACAAAGCGGTTTAGTTGTGGTTTTGAATTGTACAATTCTTCTGAATTAATGTATATAATATAAACTGGATTTCAATTAAACAGATAAACAATGGGGCTGTGTGTTTTGTTGAATTTACTTTTGGTACCAAATTCCATTTTGGGTGCTGAGGAGCGAGGAACGGTATAACAGTAACTATGATGATTCGAGTCTCATGAATGTGAAGTTAAAACACCTGAAGACATTTTAAAGTTTCTAATTTTTTGTTCTATTTTTTATATTATATAAACCTACATATCCCTTCCTCTATCCCCCAAGTAAGAAGTTTAAAATGTGTTTATTTCAACATCAGACATTTAATTAAAAATGAAGAAGTTTGAAGATAATGTTAAGTCTTAAATTCTAAAACACAGCTTAAAATAATTACATCTTGATAAATCTTCTTCTAATGTTTGTGGTGTTCTAACTGGTTCCATGAATAGAAAATTGAAGGAACTTTTCAGTTGATACTGTTCATCGAACCACATAGATAATTTTAAAGCTTAAGCTATAAAGACATGCCTTAATAATAATCACATTATCTTGATAAATCTTCATCAGATGTGTGTGATGATCTAACTGTCTCAGAAACAGAAAATTGAAGGAATTGAAGGAATCTCAAAGATTTTCTTTTTAATTTTTAGTTAATTTTTATATTACATGAACTTACATCTTGTTTATTCTTCTTTACTTCATTCAAAAAGTTCAAAATATGCTCCGTTCATGGTCAGACCTCTACAGCACTTCTCTTTCAGTTTAACCATAAGAAATCAGTGTAAAATTTGAAATGTAGCAGTTAACCGGATAATTTTCAGTTGATACTGTTCTTTGAACCACATAGATAATTTTAAGGCTTAAGCTAGAAAGACATGCCTTAATAATAATCACATTATTTTGATGAATCTTCATCAGATGTGTGTGATGATCTATCTAACTGGTCTCAGAAACAGAAAATTGAAGGAATTGAAGGAATTTCAAAGATTTTCTTCTTAATTTTTAGTTAATTTTTATATTACATAAATTTACATCTTGTTTATTCTTCATTACTCCATTCAAGAAGTTCAAAATATGCTCCGTTCAAGGTCAGACTTTTTCAGTACTTCCCTTCCAGTTTAACCATAAGTAATGAGTGTAAAATTTGAAATGTAACAGTTAACCAGGAGAATTTTTAGTTGATACTGTTCTTTGAACCACATAGATAATTTTAAAACTTAAGCTAGAAAGACATTCCTTAAAAATAATGACATTATCTTGATAAATCTTCTTCAGATATTTGTGGCGATCTAACTGGACCCATAAACAGAAAATTGAAGGAATTGAGGGAATTTCAAAGATTTTCTTCTTAATTTACAGTTAATTTTTATATTACATGAACTTACATCTTGTTTATTCTTCTTTAGTCCATTCAAGAAGTTCAAAATATGCTCTGTTCCAGTTCAGACTTCCACAGTACTTCCCTTCCAGTTTAACCATAAGTAAAGAGTGTAAAATTTGAAATGTAGCAGTTAACCAGGAGAATTTTCAGTTAATACTGTTCTTTGAACCACATAGATAATTTTAAGGCTTAAGCTAGAAAGACATGCCTTAAAAATAATGACATTATCTTGATAAATCTTCTTCAGATATTTGTGGCGATCTAACTGGACCCATAAACAGAAAATTGAAGGAATTGAGGGAATTTCAAAGATTTTCTTCTTAATTTACAGTTAATTTTTATATTACATGAACTTACATCTTGTTTATTCTTCTTTAGTCCATTCAAGAAGTTCAAAATATGCTCTGTTCCAGTTCAGACTTCCACAGTACTTCCCTTCCAGTTTAACCATAAGTAAAGAGTGTAAAATTTGAAATGTAGCAGTTAACCAGGAGAATTTTCAGTTAATACTGTTCTTTGAACCACATAGATAATTTTAAGGCTTAAGCTAGAAAGACATGCCTTAAAATAATTATATTATCTTGATAAATATTCTTCAGATGTTTGTGGTGATCTAACTGGTCCCATTAATACAAAATTGAGGGAATTTCAGTTGATTTCAAACATTTATTTCTTTATTTAAACTTAAATTTTGTATTGTATAAACTATATCTTGTTTTTTCTTCTTTATTCCATTCAAGAAGTTTAAAATATACTTTTTCAGGCTCTGACATTTATAGCACTTCCATCCCAGGTTGTCCATAAAAAAGTGTGTTAAACTTGAAATGTAACGGTTAATCATGAGAATTTTTAGTTGATACTGTTATCTTAAACACATAGATAATTATAAGGCATTAATTCCCAAGATAATTATTTGACTTGACTTTTAATAAGACATTTATCTTGGAAAATCTTCTACAAATGATGACTCATGAACAGTTAAAAGGACTGAAAATATTCTTTCTTTTTCAATTACAAATTCCAATTATTAATTATATATCTTTTCTCCTATAGCTTATTCATCAAAGTACATTTCTTCAAAGGTCATATATTTACCCTACTCCTTTTCTTGCTTAACATATCGTAATTTGAAATATTAGAATCAAGAGTTAGAGGTAGAATAATGGCTTGATGGCTTTTGCAGATGTTTGTGGTGATCTAACTGTCATGAATAGAAAACTAAAGGAACTGAAGGCTTCCTTCTTCATAAGGTTTCTTTACTTCATTTTCTGTTTACCCGTAAGTAAAGAATGAAAAATTTGTAACATGACAATTAATAATGAGAACCAATGAAATTTAAACTCACAGATAATTGTAATTGTGTGTTTATTGTTGCTACCAAATACCATTTTGAGTGCTGCATTTATTTACAAATACGTGTCCCGCAACGGGGTGGCGTGATGGCAAAATTATAAATAAGGCCGTGACAAATAGACGGGGTGGTTCCCGGAAGTAATTCAGCGTGCAAAATAAAATTACATTGAAGCGGGAACGTCGGGCAAGGCCGTGAGTATTTGACATTTTCCTGCATTACATAACAATCGACGCTGTAAGACGTTTAAACAATGGCCATTCTACTCCCACCTAGCGGAAACAAAAAAACATTGAACAAAGAGCGCGGTTTCAATTGTCACTATTCAACTCCTTGCAAAATAAAAGAGTGAGCCGTTGGAATCATAAAGGAGGAGAGTCGGTCGTGTATTTGAGAATGATAAAAGCTGCTGGAACAAACATACAATGAGAATCAAGAGTCCTTTTGTCTGATAAATGACGTCACGGCTCGTCTTGGACATCGAATCGATGTGTAATCCGTTTTGTGTACACATGTTAACCTGATGCGCGACGCGCACCGAAGAGTTATTGCGACGCGTGCATTAATGAAACCGCAGACAATGGCAACGCCAAGGAGTCAATGGAGCCGTTACATCAGCCCGTGAATTTCTTTGCGAACTCACACACTGCAACAAGCTCCACTTTACGACAATTAATCATTGGACGTTTTTATTTTTTTTTTCGGTCTACTTTTGCAGGAATTACGTTTCGTATTGTTGCCGTGCAAGTAACTCATTTCGCAAGAATATTACAAAACAATTCATTAATAAGTTTATTGTGTCGCTTTTAGCGGGAACGCGATGCCGGAGCGAAAGAGCCGGCCTTATTCTTTGGAAGTGTTCTTTTTCGTCGGTGAATAGCCCGGGCCGTCATTGTTTGTTGCTTAGACAAAAGACATATTGTAACGAAGTAAAGATATAAAACGCGAATTAATTGTAAAAGCCTCCACACTCCTGAGGTAATTGTAATTCATTTTATATACACATCTTGGAAACAATGGGGGAGTAATCCTGACTGGCGAGGCCTCAATATCCTGTTTTCTCTATTCCAATTTCTAATTAGCAGGAATATGAAATTAGCCAGCAGCAGACAAAAGGTATAACTATGTAGCGTCGGTATATTGCTTGATAATAGAAGCCGAACCGGTTGTTTCCGTTCTTCATTTGTTTCTGTGCGATGAGCACAAACAATCGCATGACACTGGCTCATTGTAGCTCCAACAATGGTGCCGCTGTAAAGATGGCCGCCTGTTTGTGTGGTCAGTATTGTTTCGCCATTGTAATAAGACAAAACGATGTTACATTGATGCAAGATACACTGCCACCTCTTCCACTTCCTCCTGACCCCCCATCACTAAATTTAACTAATATATTTTTTGTCTTTGGCCCCCTTCTGCCTATTCAATCTGGTCATTTGGTTTTTGCGTTTACGTTGATCTTTAATTAAATTAACATACGCTCAGATACCCCCACATGGATTAAATCATAAAACGCAATTGGAAGGCTAACATCGAATAAAAAACGAGGGGGAGTGTGAAAGTAACTACGAGTATGATCTAACTAGGTCTCGTAAATGGGAAGTTAAAATAGTTAAAGGTATTTTATAAAAGATATATCTTATTCATTATTAACTTTTATCTTTTATATTATATCTACATCTTATCTGTTTACTTGTACTCCAGGCAAGAAATTTTAAATACATACCTTAGAATGACTGTGTGGTGATCTAACTGTGGTGATTTTTTTTATTTAACTACCCTCTTGATTTTCTTTCTTTACTCCTTTCAAGAAGTTCAAAATATGCTACTTTCAACGTCAGACTTTTACAGTACTTCCTTCCCTGTGTACCTATAAGTAAAAAGTGTAAAATTTGAAATGTATTAGTGAATAATAGAATTTTCAGTAAATATTTCTTTGAACCATATAGACAGTTTTAAGGCTTAAGTTATAATGACATGCTTTAAAATAATGACGTTATATTGATAAATCTTCTTCAGATGTTTGTGGTGATCTAACTGGTCCAATGAATAGAAAATTGAAGAAATTGAAGAGATTTCAAAGATTTTTTTCTTCATTTAAAAGTAATTTTTATTTTGTTATATATATTTTGTTTTTCCTTCTCTACTTCATTCAAGAAGTTCACAATATGCTTCCTTCAAGGCCAAACTTCTACAGTACTTCCCTTCCAGTTTAATCATAAGTAAAGAGTATAAAAATTCAAATATAGCAGTTAACCACAAGAATTTTCAGTTGATATTTGTTCTTTGAACCACATAGATAATTTTAAGGCATAAGTTAGAAAGACATGCCTTAAAAATAATGACATTATCCTGATAAATCTTCTTCAGATGTTTGTGGCGATCTAATTGACCTCATGAATAAAAAATTGAAGGAATTGAAGAGATTTTAAGGAAATTATTCTTCATTTAAAGTTAATTTTTATGTTGTATGAACTTATATCTTATTTTTATTTTTTACTCCATTTAAGATGTTCTAAATATGATTCTTTCAAGTTCAGACTTTTACAGTACTTCCTTCCCTGTGTACCTATAAGTAAAAAGTGTAAAATTTGAAATGTATTAGTGAATAATAGAATTTTCAGTAAATATTTCTTTGAACCATATAGACAGTTTTAAGGCTTAAGTTATAATGACATGCTTTAAAATAATGACGTTATATTGATAAATCTTCTTCAGATGTTTGTGGTGATCTAACTGGTCCAATGAATAGAAAATTGAAGAAATTGAAGAGATTTCAAAGATTTTCTTCTTCATTTAAAAGTAATTTTTATTTTGTTATATATATTTTGTTTTTCCTTCTCTACTTCATTCAAGAAGTTCACAATATGCTTCCTTCAAGGCCAAACTTCTACAGTACTTCCCTTCCAGTTTAATCATAAGTAAAGAGTATAAAAATTCAAATATAGCAGTTAACCACAAGAATTTTCAGTTGATATTTGTTCTTTGAACCACATAGATAATTTTAAGGCATAAGTTAGAAAGACATGCCTTAAAAATAATGACATTATCCTGATAAATCTTCTTCAGATGTTTGTGGCGGTCTAATTGACCTCATGAATAAAAAATTGAAGGAATTGAAGAGATTTTAAGGAAATTATTCTTCATTTAAAGTTAATTTTTATGTTGTATGAACTTATATCTTATTTTTATTTTTTACTCCATTTAAGATGTTCTAAATATGATTCTTTCAAGTTCAGAGTTTTGCAGTAATTTCTCTCCATCTAACCCATAAGCAAAGGGTGTAAAATTTGAAAAGTAGCAGTTAACCAGAAGAATTTTCAGTTGATATTGCTTCTTTGAACCACTTAGATAATTTTAATGCTTAAGTTATAAAGACATGCCTTAAAATAATGGCATTACCTTGATAAATCTTTTTCAGATGTTTTTGGTGATCTAATTGGTTCCATGAATAGAAAATTGAAGGAATTGAAGAGTTTTTGAAGAAATTCTTCTTCATTTAAAGTTAATTTTTCTATTGTATGAATTTATATCTTGTTCCTTCTTCTTTACTCTATTCAATAAGTTCTATATAAATACTTCTTTCTTTAAACTACATAGATAATGTTAATGCTTAAGTTATAAAGACAGGCCTTAAAAATAATGACATGATCTTGATAAATCTTCTTCAGATGTTTGTGGTGATCTAATCTTCATTTAAAGTTAATTTTTCTATTGGATGAACTTATATCTTGTTTCTTCTTCTTTACTCCATTCAAGAAGTTCAAAATATACTTCTTTCTTTGAACCACACAGATAATTTTAATGCTTAAGTTATACAGACATGTCTTAAAAATAATGACATTATTTTGATAAATCTTCTTCAGATGTTTGTGGCGATCTAATTGACCTCATTAATAGAAAATTGAAGGAATTGAAGAGATTTTAAGGAAATTATTCTTCATTTAAAGTTAATTTTCATATTGCATGAACTTATATTTTGTTTCATCTTCTGTACTCCATTTAAGAAGTTCAAATATATAAAGGACTGAAAAAATTTATTCTTTTTCTATTATAAATTCTATTTCTTTATTATATGATCTAAATTTTACCTCTTTCCTTCCAAGGAACAGAGTATAATTTGAAATATATGAATGAACCCTGAGAATTGACAGTCACAGATAATTCTAAGGCATCAGTTCTAGAAAATTGTCTTGACTTGACTTTCAATGATAACAGATGACATGATTAATTTTCTACAGATGTTTAAGAAACAATAATGACAGTATCATTATAAACAGAAAATTAAAGAAACTGAAGAGTTTTTAAAGAATTTCTTCTTCATTCATTTTTCATATTATATGAACTTAAACGTTTTTCCTTCTTCACTCCATTTAATAAGATTAATATATACTTCTTTCAGAGTCAGCCATTTACACAACTCCTTTTCCATCCCATCCGTAAGTAAAGAGCGTAAAGAGTTAAACACGACCAGTTTGAGTTAATCAAACAGATAATTCAGAGGCAACGGGACCGAAGATTATATTTTTACAATTTTCGTCCCCATTCAATCTGGTCATCCGTTTTATTTGCGTTTACATCGATCTTTAATTAAATTAACACCCGCTCAGATGCACCCAAACGGATTAAGTCATAAAACATAATTGGAAGGCAAACAGCGGTGGTGTGTATTAACCGAATGGAAAAAAAAACCCACAGAGAGTGAAGTATAACAGCGAGGCAACACGCACAGGACGGGCAACGGGCGTGATACCACCGACCTTAACAATGGCAAATGCGATGAAAAACAAGAATCAAACAATAGGTGTCGGGTCATTAGTTCGGCATAGTGTCCCTATCGCGTGGACCCCACGATGACACTGCTAGAATTTATGAAGAAAATCCCGGAAGCCGGGCGCGAATGGACGCCGCCGGGCTGTAATTGATAAAATGGAATAATTGCTGATCGAACGTCGATACCGGCGTCCCATTTCAGTTGGATCATTTCCCTTTACACGTTAACGTGGGGGGGTGCTTTAATAATTCCCCACTCGGTGAAAGCGTTCCCACCACGTCCCGATTAACGGATCATTTTTGCCGGTAATTCAAGGTGAAGAAACAAAATATGGTCAGCAATAAACCCATTAAACATTAACCAATCGCCGGCACAAAAACGGGGACGGCACAATGTACAATCAGAACCTGTTGAAGTGCGAATTTGCATACGTCACCCTTTTCCCCATACACATCCCAGTCCGATGAAAGCAAGCAAGAGCAGGAGGCATCGTGAAATTTACTTTTTGATATTTCCCTCGCACTCTATTCGAAATTAACGCTATATTCAAGAGGATTTTCAAAGACGTCATTGTGGCTACAATTTAGTCTTATTCATAACATTTTCTAAAGGAGCCAGTTTGCCAAGAGAAGTCGAAATATTTTGAGAGCATGCATAAGAGTTGTGTGTATAGGCGGCACAATGCGGCGCGAAATCCGGTCCATTGTACCTGTTTTCAGTAAACTGAAAGCCGTAATTCAATGAACGACGGACCGGTGATAAAGAAACTAACACCGGTTTTATTGGGGGGGCGCCAAGACGTTGGGCCGCCCGAGCGCATTTCACTCGTGTTACTAACATCCGTGTTTATTAAGTCAATTATCCGGCTCTTTGAATCACGCGGATAATTCTAAAGGCAACAGTTCTAAAGATAATTGTAGCGACTTGATTTCCAATGTTTACTGTTGCCATGACAAACCTTCCACTCATGTTTATGATTATCTAAGTCTGACGAATGGAAAATTAAAGTGGCTGAAGAGGTTCTTTTCTACATTCTTAACTTTTATTTTTTACGTTAATTGAAGCTTATCATATCTATTTTCCTATACTTCAGACAAGAAGGTATATATATATGTAGTTCTTTTAATAACGCAGATATTTCAAAGCCTTTTTTGTAAAGACCTAACCTATCTTAACATAGCATAACATAACTTAACCTAACCTAACCTAACCTAACATAACTTAACCTAACCTAACCTAACTTTCTATAGATGTTTGCAGTGATCTAACTGGTTTCAAGAAAATTAAATGAACTGGAAATATATGAGATTTATTCTTTTAATTTTTATATAATATGAACATTTTTTTTCTTCACTTCTTTCAAGAAGTACAAATTGTTTCTTTCAGGGTCGAAATAATACAGCATTTTTTTTCTACTTAATATATATTTATATATATACTTCAAACAAGAAGTTTAAAATATTTATCTTTCAAAATCGGACATCACCATTTAATACAAAGAGTTGAAGAAGTTGGATTTATATTAATAAAGTCTTGTTTGTAAAGACCGAACTTAACATAACCTAACCTCACCTAACATAACCTAACCTAACCTAACATAACCTAACCTAACCTAACCTAACTTTCTACAGATGTTTGTAGTGATTTAACCGGTCACATGAATAGAAAATTAAATGAACTGGAAATATATTAGATTTATTTTTTTAATTTCTATATAATACGAAAATTTTTTCTTCACTTCATTAAAGAAGTACAACTTGTTTCTTCCAGGGTCGAAGTAATACAGAATTTTTTCATACTTAATATTTATTCCTCCATACTTTAAACAAGAAGTTTAAAATATTTTTCTTTTAAAATCGGACATCACCAATTAATACAAAGAGTTGAAGAAGTTAGACTTAACACTTGGACACTTAACCTAACCTAACCTAACTTTATACAAATGTTTGTAGTGATCTAACCGGTCGCATGAATAGAAAATTAAATGAACTGGAAATATATTAGATTTATTCTTTTAATTTTTATATAATATGAACATTTTTCTTCACTTCATTCAAGAAGTACAGATTGTTTCTTTCAAGGTCGAACTAATACAAAATTTTTTCATACTTAATATCTATTCCCCTATACTTCAGACAAGAAGTTTAAAATATATCTCTTTCAAAATCGGACATCGACATTTAATACAAAGAGTTGAATAAGTTGGATTTATATAAATAGGTCTTTAACGACTCAGAGATCTCAAAGTCTTGTTTGCAAAGACCTAACCTAATCTAGCATAACTTGACTTAACCTAACCTAACCTAACTTAAAGAATTAAATGAACTGGAAATATATTAGATTTATTCTTTTATTTTTTATATATTTTTCTTCTCTTCATTCGAGAAGTACAAATTGCATTAATGCCCAAAGATAATTGTTTCGACTTATCATATATATTTATTGAGAAAATTCTAATAATGTTTTAATTTAATTTAATGGTGATGAAACATGTCTCATGTAAAGAGAGTTAGAAGAACCGCAAATGTAAGTGTAAATTCCTTTTCTTCTTATGTTATATAAATATATATCTTGTTTTTCCTTCTTTGCTCCATATAAGATGATCAAAATTAGTCTCTTTCATGGTCATATATCAATAATATTTGATTGAATGAGTTAATCTTCAGATTTCATTTTATTTCATTTTATTTAGTGCTTCATTTCTAAAGATTATTATTTTGACTTAACTTTCAATGTGGTAATTACTTTAAAGAACCTTCTGAAGATGTTCATAGTGATCAAACTTGTTTCATGAACATGAAGTTAAAAGCATTGAAGATATTTTTTTCTTTTACCATTATATATTCCATTTTATCTTATATAATTACACATCTTGTCCTTCCTTAACCTCTCCATACAAGGTCAGAAAGAAGAGTGAATCTTCAGAGGTTTGATTTTATGTGGTTCTTGGAACAGACAATTGTAGTGATTCATTTTTTAAAGATTATTGTCTTGACGTACCATTCAATGTGGCAATTACTTTGAAGAACCTTCTAAAGATGTTTAGAGTGATCCAGCTTATATTCTATAATTGTACATCTTGTCTTTCCTTATCTTCTCCATACAAGATGATCAAAGTATGTGGTAGTTACTTTGAAGAACATAATGTTAAAAGAAGTGAAGATATTTTTTTCCTTCACTGTTATACATTCCATTTCTTCTTATATTATATAAATGTATATCTTTAGCTGCTTCATACAAGATGATTAGAATATATTTCTTTCATGGTCAGTTATTTGAAAGAATTTGATTTAATATGATTCTGGAAACTATACAGACAATTCTTGTTCTTCATTTCTGAAGATTGCAGTTACACCTAAAGATGTTTATAGTGATCAAAATTGTCTCATGAACATGAAGTTAAAAGGAGTGAAGACTTCATTTTCGTCACTTAAACAAGATGATCAAAATGTTTCTTTCATGAGCAGGAAGTTACAGGAACTGATAAAATTTCTTTCTTCCTTTGCAATTTTAAAATCCAACTTGAAAAGTTGGTTTTGGTACAGCGAATAAGTTAAGATCCGGAAGCTGCAGTTCCAATTTTTCTTCAGCAGGAAAAAGGTCGTCGGCAATTGGAGCGTCTTAAGCAGTTGTCCGAACAGAAACGTTCACGTATTAGTGACCGCAAACGGACGGCCGAGACGGACGTGCAAAGTTGCAGCGTAGGCCCGTTTTGCATGGCATTTGAAAAGCATATCCTTTATTTACACAATTATATAGAAGTGACTTCTTTTATGCCGCGCATTCACGGACGTTGCATTCGGCTATTCTTTCAGCCCTATTGTGAGTACCACACGAGCATTGTGTATTGTTGCCAGCTTCCTATTCCTCCTTTCCCGTCTACCCCCCGGCCCGTCCCCCCCTTCAGATCTCACTCAATGCGATGACTTTTTGTGTTCATTTCCATTATACTTTGTATATGTGAAGGCTATTGTCTCTGCAATTCTTTAGATTTTTAAAGGACCTTTACTTGATTTCTTATTGTTTGCACGTTTTACATGCTTTTGTTTCATTGTAATTTTTCTGATAACTGGAACTGGCGCTTTCTCGGCACTCGGTCCTCCTTTTTTTTTCAGCTCGAGTTATGTTCGTCGCCTTCTTTCAGGCGTTCTCTCCTAGTTGACCCATTATCAGCGACGCTTTTGTGCGACTTCAATGCCGTAAATTAAATAGGGTCGACGTTGTTACACCGGCAGATTCGACAATCCATTATTCCATCAATTATTCAACATATTGTTTTTTCTGTAAAAAAAAATCGAAATATCACAATTGTTGATTGATCACCTGCACAACCTGTTCATTGTGGACTAATTCCATCCATAGAATTACGTCCAAGACAGTTTTATTGTTATCGCAAAACGCCGCAAATCGAATCCCATCCGGCCGTCGAACAATCGAGACCGCACAGGGACAGTGGGGACGACGTTGAGCGTTGAAAATTGAATTTCAACAACGAAAATAACCCAACATGTATATATAATTGAAGTGTGGACCGGGGGAGGAGTGTAAAGATCCTCGATCGCATTGTCTTGGATATTTCGGGATAGTCGTTCAATGCAGGTTAATTGACATGGACACAAAGCGCCGCCGAATAACAAAGCATTCTCCCTGTGCCGCCATTGTTTATTAATTTGAGTACGCGATGACATATAGAGGCTTCCCGCTAAACAATACACCGCCACAGCAAATGAATATCGATAATGATTTTTCAGTTCGAACAATCACTCGTTTTTTGTTGATCGATTATTAGGAAGCTAGGAGTTTTTTTCTGTCCCTCGCATTTATGGGGTTTATTATTCCGTGTCTGAATCGTGTATCGAGGGTGTTTTGTCTGTTTTTTTTTTTTTTTTTTTTAGCCAGAAACGCAATTCGAAAAGGGCCAATACATTCATTCCATTCCAGACTGTAACTATTTTAATATGCAATGAAGCCATAAAAAATATATAATCCCCGAATGCTTGATATATTCCTGCGGAAGAAAAGTTGGAACTGCTGTTATCGCAGCCTCCGGTACTCTTCTTGTTTAATGTACCAAGACCGACTTCTCAGGATTTACTTTTACACATCAGATTCTTTTTTTATGATTGAAGATGTGGGGTTCATATATTAATAAAAATATGAATTTCTTCATTCTTCAGTTCCTGCCCATGAAAGAAATATATTATGATTATCTTGTATAATGTGACGAAAAAGAAGTCTTAATCCATTTTTTCATAAGACAAGTTTGATCATTACAAAGATCTTTAGAAGATGTTTCAAAGTAACTGCCACATTGAAAGTTAAGTCAAGTTAACAATCTTCAGAAATGAAGAACAAGAATAGCTTATATAGTTTCAAGAATCATATTCAAACTTTTTTAATCAAATAAAAAATTTGACTATGAAAGAAACATATTCTGATCATCTGTATGGAGTAGAGACGGAAAAGCAAGATATACATTTACATAATTTAAGAAGAAATGGAATATATAATAGTGAAACAAATAAAATATCTTCACTCCTTTTAACTTCATGTTCATGGGATAAATTTGATCATCATAAACACCTTTAGAAAGATTTTCAAGATATGTTAACTGCCACATTGAAAGTTAAGCCAAGACAACAATCTTTAGAAATGAAACACTAAAATTATCCGTGTAGTACCAAGAACCATATTAAATCAAACTACAGAAGATTAACTCTTTTAATCAAAAATTAATATCTGACCATGAAAATATACTCTGATCATCTTGTATGGAGAACATACGGAAAGACAAGATGCACAATTATAGAATATAAGAGGAAAGGAAATGTATAATGATAAAAGAAAAATATCTTCACTTCTTTTAACTTCATGTTCATGAGACAAGCTGGATCACTCTAAACATCTTTAGAAGGTTCTTCAAAGTAATTGCCACATTGAATGGTAAGTAGAGACAACAATCTTTAGAAATGAAACACTAGAATTGTCCGTATAGTACCAATAACCATATTAAACCAAACTACTGAAGATTAACTCTTTTAATCAAATATTAATATCTGACCATGAAAGAAACATACTCTGATCATCTTGTATGGAGAAGATAAGAAAAAACAAGATGTACAATTATAGAATATAAGAGGAAATGAAATGAATAATGGTAAAAGAAAAAATATCTTCACTTCTTTTAACTTCATGTTCATGAGACAAGCTGGATTACTATAAACAGATTTAGAAGGTTTTTCAAAGTAATTCCCACATTGAATGGTAAGTTAAGACAACAATCTTTAGAAATGAAACACTAGAATTATCTGAGTAGTTCTAAGAACCATGATAAATCAAAATTCAGAAGATTATTTCTTTTAATTAAATATTAATACCTGACCATGAGAGACACATATTCTAATCATCTTATATGGAGAAGATAAGGAAGCGTAGAAGGTATTCAATTATATAAGAGAAAATGAAATATATAATGATAAAACAAAAACATATCTTCACTTATTTTAACTTCATATTTATGAGACAAGTTTGATCACTATGAACATTTTTAGAAGGTTTTTCAAAGTAACTGCCATATTGAAAATTACTAGAATTGTCTGTGTAGTTCCAAGAACCATATAAAATCTTCTGAAAATTAACTCTTTTAATTAAATATTAATATCTGACTATGAAAGAAACACACTCTGATCATGTTGTTGAAGAAAATAAGGAAAAGCAAGATGTATATTTATATAGTACAAGAAGAAATGGAATGTATAATGGTTCAAGAAGAAAATGTATATAATATTAATATCTGACCATTAAAGAAACATATTCTGATCATCTTGTATGAAGAAAATAAGAAAAGGCAAGATGTACATTTGTACAATATAAGAAGAAATGTAATTTATAATGGTACGGAAAAAAAAAAATATCTTCACTCCTTTTAACTTCATGTATGTGACACAAGTTTGATCACCATAAACATCTTTAGGTTTTTCAAAATAACTGTTACATTGGAAGTTATGTCAAGACAATCTTTAGAAATGAAGCACAAGAATTGTCTGTGTTGTTCCAAAAACCATATAAAATCAAACTTTTGAAAATTAACTCTTTTAATTAAATTTTAATATCTGACCATGAAACATATTTTGATCATCTTGTATGGAATCTAAAAACTTAATTGGAAAGGACTAATAAATTGTTTTTTGTGTGTAATTTTTATTTTTAGGACATTTTATATAAATTTAAAACAACAATATAATATATTTCTAATATCTACTACAAATTAACATTCAAAATAATTCTAATTTACCTATTTTGTTTCTTTCATTCCTGTCCGAGTGAATCTGTTAGCAAGATGACCAAATGACACAACCATTTCAACTACAATAAAACACAAAAGTGGGATGAAATTCGATTATTATCAAAAATGATTAATGCGTGGTGGTGTATGTTCTCTGTCAAGCTGCACGCATCCCTTCATCCCGCGCGGCTCGAGCACGTGTAGCTGGCCGCAAGGGGGAACGGTAAACAATAAACGTCGCGACGCCCGAGGCGCCGGCTGAAAAGGAAGCGTTGCAACGGGCGCGGATGCACCGGGGGTGCGGTTAATGGTCGGGGGGTGGGTGGTTAGTACATGTTTAAAGTTGTTTTTACGCCGCCGACTTACGCTTGGGGTGGAAGTTCATGAAGAGGATTGACTGCTTAATCGGGTTTGAGTTACTTACTCGATTTGGAGGGTTAATTTATGGGCAATATGGGGTTGTCGGATTTGGGCTGTCGACAATGGAATTTCATCCAACGTATTTATTAACTATAGTTATATAAATTTATTTAATACATTATTTATTTATGTTGTATTATTTATTATTTATTTATGTTGTATTATTTATTATTTATAGTTTTGTAAAAAAATTGGGCAATGACAAAAAACTTATTCTATATTTTGTTACTTATACTTTTCTGAATTGAGATGTACATAAATATGGCAACTTTAATTTTGAAAGGGATTTTTACTGATTAAATCTGTGTTATTTAATTTAACATTAACACCTTTTATAACATTCTTTTTGTTTTATAATTTTGGACCTTCTTCGTGGCATAAACTCGTCTATCAACAGTCTTTAAAGCTTTTTGAATTGTATGATGTTATGTCGAATTTGGTTAAAAACGTGATCTCCCATATTTTCTATAGGGTTGATGTCTGGAGATTGAGAAGACAAGACAAAGCATCGATGCTTTCGTCCTTTAACTAATCAGAGACAATTTTGGATTTGTGTTTGGAATCGTTTTCATATTGAACACATTAATTAAGACCATCATTTCTTCAATATAACCATCTTCTCACATTCCTTGAACTAATCTCAGCAAGTCCCATTTCCTCCAGCTTAGACTAAGTTGCAAAATAGATACAACAATAACAGAAAAAAACAATAAGTATTTAATTTAAGCGGTACAGCTCATATTTTTAATATATTTTAATATGTTACTATACTTATGTCCACAACTATACATAATTTCTTGTGGAATTATGGTGGATGCGCCAGTTTTATTATTAATTTATTTGTTTTGTTGCAGAGTGACGTTCCAGTGCAGAAACTCAGGGTTTTGGTGAGTAACAATTTATATTATTTCAATAAAACAAACTGTTATTTTTTATGATATGCGTCGGAAATTTATATATTTCAAATTTGTATTGATGCAGAGGTTGTCAATGTTATTTTTTTTTATTAAAATATATATATATATAAAAATATAAAAAGCGAAGTTCATATATGTGTATATAAATTATTCGTATAAAACAATTAGATTTGTTTCATATAAACATTAATAAAATAAAATTTTTATTCAGCTGCAAATACATTTTATATTTCAATTCGGTATTGTTATTTAATGGAAATATAAAAAATCTATTTATATGAATTTCTATTGTTCCGTCGTCATTGTTTCATGGAAAACTACACAATTACTTTTATTTATTAGAAATTTCTCTACACATACATTATGTGATCCATACTAGTTTAATAGTACAATAGTTATTTTCCGGCCTTTCATGCGTAAACAAAGCGATTTTTTCAAATAAATGCAGCAACTAATAAAATTACCCTTGTCTAGAAACAATTGAGCGCAAAATCAGCCACAACAATAACACTAACTATTCAACAATTGTTCTTCAGGCTTATTAAATGCACGTAATTAGTGTATGAATAAGGAAACCCCGTCAAGATACTCCAATGGTAGTATAATAGAACAGGTCAAATTTTATCTAGGTACGTACAATGGATGTAGGTTTGCTGACTCCAACGTTTGTTGTTGTATCGTTAATCATTGTGTTTCAAAAATCGATGCCTTCAGCCTCCGGTGTCCATTATAAAATTAAGTTAAAGACAATAATTTCGGGATTATCCCGGCAAATGTGGATATGAAATTTGCGGACGGGTTAATAAAAGAGGCATCGCCGAATAAAGAAGTCCCCCGCTCAAGGTAATATATTTTCAGTAGATTTACTGTCGTGGACTGGCGCATTGAGGGAATGCGGCTTGGCAAAAAAGTTCTGATTGAAACTTGTGTCAAACATTGTCCAGTGCTGAAAGGAGACTAAAATGACTTCTTTGCATGTCACCATTGACAACAAAAGTTGTCTATTGTTTAGCTAAACAAAGCCATCATATCTCCTTGGTGATGAAAGGTTTCCATCCCTGTCGGACCGCGTGTTCGGTCTGTCGCTCTGTCCTTCCCATTATCATAGTCTCTTTATGTATGGCTCGATGCGGCATTCACAATATAACAATGGGAAATGCGCTGACATTTTTATCGTGTGTACATAGAGGATGGAAACTCACTGCCGCTGGATTTATACATTTTAGATTTTCAAGACGCGCCGATTCGCCCCCACACCCGCGACTATCATAAACGTACGTTTATGTCGCCGTAATAAATAGGCGATTTTATTTTTATTTCGATACAAATTTGCACCGACCAGTCGGATCTTAATGGCGTGCCACTGGTCAAAACACGTTCCCAGTGTCCAAGACGGTTGAATTAACATGCAACGTCAATAGTGACCAAAGCTAGGTGACTTGAAAAGCTTTATTGTACATCAGGAATTGATTTCAAATGTCTGGAATACTGAACTGTGTGCAAAAATACTCAAACATTGTCTGTGCACCATTGTGCTGATTGTGGCAGGAAATATTTTAATTTAGATAACAATTCTCTCAAGTGCGGTCCTGATTAGTTCCGTTTTGCCGGAATGGGAAGTCATCTCGGTTAAACATAACTCATTGTTTTGAATGTTGGTCATTGTTGACCAGTTATCGGTTCAAAATTATATGAGTATTTCGGTAAGAATTGATTGGTTGAAACACCGGCGCATCCGCCATTTTAAAAACTGGATCATTTCAAATATTATTACTATTGAAATCTCCTTCATAAATTAAACCAAACTGCATCAACAACAGATTTTTTAATAATTATTATTTTGTTAATTTCCCTTTTTTTCATTTAAATTAAATATTTTTTTATTATTATATTTAAATTTATTATTTTTAGAATTTAAAATACATATATTATTATTTTTTATTATTACATTCATTTTAAAAAATATACAATAGTTTAAATTTAAAAAAATGAAATGAAAATAACTTTTTTAATTTTACTTAATTCTTCTTTTTCTAATTTAAATTAAATATTTTAATTTATTTTAAAAATTAAATTAAATATTTTTTTTTAATTTAAATTAACTTTTTTTTTTAATTTAATTAATTTATATATTACTACAATTAAATTGAAAAATATATAATATTTAATTGAAATAAAAAAGAAATTAAATAAAATGAAATATCTTAATTTTTAATTATATTTAAATATTGTATTTATTTATTTTTTTAATATAAATTAATACTTTTAAATTTTAAATTAAGTATTCCATTTTATTTTTTAATTTAAATTCAATATTTTATTATTTTTTTAATATAAATTGTTTATTTTACTATTTTTTATTATTATATATAAATTAAAAATATAATATTATTATTATTATCATATTTAAATAAAAATATTAAGAGAAGTAATATATTTAATTTAATACTAAATTTGAATTAAATATTTTATTTTTAAAATTTAAAATACATATCTTATAAATTTTTATTATTAAATTTATATTAAAAATGTTAAATTAAATTTAATTTAAATTTAAAAAAATGAAATGAAATAACTCTTTTAATTTTATTTAATACTTTTTTAATTTAAATTAAATATTTAATTTTTTTAAATTCAAATTATTTTATTTATTTAAATTATATAATTTATTTTTTTTATTATTATATTTAAATTTTAAAAAATATAATATTTAATTTAAGTAAAAAAAAATTATGAAATTAAATTCTAATAAATATTTTATTTATTTTTTTAATTTAATTTAAACATGTTAAATACTTTTTAATTTTAAATTAAATATTTTAATATTTTTATTTAAATTAAATATTTCTAATTTAAATTATATATTTTACTATGTTGTATTATTTAATTTAAATTAAAAATTAATATATTTATTTTAAAACTAAATTTGCATTAAAGATTTAATTTTTATAATTTAAAATATTATTTACATATTTAATGTAAATTAAAAAAAAATGAAATGAAATGAAAATATCTTATTTTTATAAATTTTTATTTTATTTTTTTAATTTAATTTAAATATTTTAATATATTTTTTAATTTTAAATTAAAGATTTTATTTTATTTTTTAATTTACATTAAATATTTTATTTTATTTTTTAATTTAAATTGATTATTTTATTATTTTTTTAATTTAAATTATGAATTTAATTTATTTATTTAATTATATTTAACTTAAAAAAATTGTAATATTTAATTTAAATTAAAAAAAGTAATGTGTTTAATTTGAAACTAAATTTGAATAAAATGTTTTATTATTTATATAATTTAAAATACTTATTTTATTATTTTTAATTATTATATTTATACTGAAAAATATAAAATATTTAATTTAAATTAAAAAAGAAATTAAATGAAATATCTTTTTTGAATTTTATTTAATTATTTTTATTTTTAATTTAAATTAAATATTTTAATAATATGAAATAATTTTTTAATAAATTAATTTCAAATTTCTAAATAATTAATAATTAACCATTTTTTATTATTATATTTAAATTAAAAAATATAAATTAAATAATAAAAAAATGAAATGAAATACCTTTTTTTATTTGACTTAAATATTTTATTTTTTTAATTTAAATTTAATATTCTAGTATAATTTTTAATATTAGATTAAATTTATATTTTTTAACTTAATAATTTAAATGTAAATTAAAAGTATATAATATTTAATTTAAACTATATTGTTTTAATTGAAATTATATATTTTATCATTTTTTATTATTATATTTATATTAAAAAATATATATTTAATTTAAATTAAATATGTTATTATTATAATTTTTTCTTGTTCTCGAACAAAATGTGTTCAAATACACAAAATACATTTTTAGAAATTAAAAATTTTGCAAGAAATGGAATATTATTTATTTTCATGTCCATTAAATATATAAAAAGTAAAATAAATTTAAAATACTGATCATCTAGACCTGTAAATAATCAAACATTACTGATTAAAATAAAACATATTGAAATTATTTTATCTAAGATTATTGAAATTATCAAAAGTTAGTGATGTTAAAACTGGCGCATTCACCATTTTTAGTAATTGTACGTCCGGATTATAACTAACCTAAAAATAAAACATCTGTCACTTACATCAAAATGTTTATTTCACGGTAACTTATTAAAATTTCAGTTTCAATCATTCTTAACATTACCACAACCTTGATACAATCCTTACGTTCTATCCAATGGCCCATTACTTGAGTACAGGCAAAAAAAAGACAGGGGAAAAGAGTCGTTACGCCATCAACATGTCCGACTTGGGCACCTTTAAATTGATCAACGGCCTCGGCCAACGGTACTTCGACGTGCTCTCCCAAAACCTTGACGACATTCACCAACTGGACACGACGTCGGGCGAGATGGAATCGAACGGTACCGTACTGAACAGATCGATCCAATTAGCAGAGTCGCTGACGAAGCGGGGCGTCAAAGAGGGCGACATAGTGGTGATAAGCAGCAGGTCTCACAGCGACGAGACCATCGTGATCCTGGCGTGTCTGTTCATCGGCGCCATCTTGGCGCCCATCGACATGGACGCGGTGTACAACGACTGGATCGCCCTGATCGGCAAACTCCGACCCAAAATAGGCTTCTGCGATCTCCGTGCCGTCAGTCAACTGGACCGATCGCTGATCCTGTTCGGCCTCAGCGGCGAGATCGTGGTCTTCGGCGACCTGAACATCGGCAACAAAACGTTGTTCTCCACCATGTTCCTTGATCCACCCAATCAGCAGTTCACGCCTGTGGACATAGCCGATCCGTCCAACCAAATTGCCTTCATTTTGCCCACGCAGGGCACGGCGGGACCCATGAAGCTGGTCTGTCTGTCCCACCTCAACGTCCTGGTACGCACGATGTTGCTGATCGAGGTGATGGGCCGACCGCAGCGCCTCCTCTCCTACTACACCCTGCCGTACGGGATGCAGTGCATGGTGATTTGTGCGTCGTTCGAAAGCAACATCACCAGGTTCATGCCGGGGGCGTTCAACGAAAGGAACTGCTGTAAAATTATCCACGACCTGCACATAGACCTGATGATCTTGAACACCCAGTACTGCAGGTTGCTTTGTCGTAACGTCGCGATAAAGGACTTCGATTTGTCGTCTTTAAAGAAGGTGATAATCGGCGGAACGTACACGGGCAAAGAAGACTTGGTCCACTTCAACGGTACTTTGCCCACGGTGCAGTTCATTCAGGTTTACAACTTGCAAGAGACTGGCATTATAGCTGCGACGCCGATAAGAGAGTACCAGGATTCTATGAAGAAGCTCATGTCTTGCGGCAAAATCCTTCCGTTTTCCAAAGTTAAAATCGTTGACATCAACACCGGTGAGGAACTGGGACCCAGACACATGGGCCACATATATTTTAGTGGGGAAAGTCTGATGCTGGGTTACCTGACGAAGAGGACGTCCATCAATTTCATGAAGCAAGACTATTTCATGACCGAAGATGTGGGGAAGTTCGACGAACAGGGTTGGTTGTACCAAGAAGGTAGGCTTGAGGATGTGGTTACGGGGCTGGATAATTCAGGTTATAGGTTTACTGTAAGGGAAGTGGAGGGAATTATTAAAGGGTACGCCATTGTCCTTGATGCAGTTGTTATTGGTAACGAAACCGACATTGTGTGCTGTGTTGTAAAAAGACCGGACTCAAACTTACAGATTGATAAGCTGAAGACCTTCGTCGACGCCCGATTGCCACCATACAAAAGGCCCAGCAAATATTTGATTTACGATTCATTTCCTATGACTTCTTTGGGGAAAATTAAGCGGTACATTTTGCGTGAGGAGGTGTTCCATATAAAATTATGTGTGGTGGACAGTTTGGCGGAGATATACATTCCAATGTAAATTTTTGACATTTCTAAACATAACCAAACAATTTTGACTGGACAAGGTTTCTAGTTTGTCTGAATTAAATTGACACTTACACGATGCAGAAAATCACTGATGTGATGACTATTGAAGACAAACCTATGGGAATATTATCGTTGATTCGACATGGTTTAGGCCATAGATTTTACCAAACTTTAGGAAAATACAGGGATCAAATTTATCAAGTGTGTACTTTGACCGGAAGAACGGAATCTTGCGGTACAGTTCGTGCCAAAGCAGTCGAATTATGCCTTACTCTACAACAAATGGGTGTACCTCAAGACGCCATAATAGTGATTAGTAGTAGACCTCACGCAGAAGAAACCATTGTGATATTGGCCTGTTTATTTCTTTCCATCACCATAGCTCCGATCGATTTTTTATTTGGCCGCTGCGAATGGATGGATCTGGTGAGGAAGCTGAAGCCAGTGTTATTGTTTTGTGATCCTGAGGTGGTTGAACGTGTCAAAGACTTACTGGATACAAGGACCTTGAACAATAAAATTGTTGTGTTTGGGAATAAACAATATCATGGAACTACCTCCTTCTCTTCTCTGCTGACGTTTTGCGTACCATTCAGGGAAGACACTTATTTTCACCCAATTAGTACCGACCCTCTGAACACCATAGCATTTATTGTACCCACTATGGGTATTACAAGCCCATTGAAACTTATTTGTTTGTCTCATTTAAATATAATGACCAGGATTGTACAATTTCTACATATTAGTAGAGCTTCTCGAAGGATATTGTCATACTTATATCTTCCATTCGGACTACAGTTGATGAGTGTTTGTGCAGGCTTCGAATGTAAATACACTCGAATATTAAGTGGTGACTTTTCAGTGATACAGTGTTTGCATTTGATCCAAAACTTCCGAGTTGATACTTTGATATTACAACCAAAAGATGTCAAAAAAATATTTTGTCGTAAGGAACGCAAGCACTATAATATAACTAGTCTTAGAAAAGTTATATTCAGATTTTCATACACACAAGCCGATACAGTGGCATACTTTTATGAGAAATTCCCCAATATTCACTTCATCCAAACTTACTCCCACCGCCAGACCGGAATCATTGCTTCCACACCAATCGATGAGTACGATGAAGCTAGAAGAAGGCCAGATGCGTGTGGTAAAATGCCTGTTTTCACAAAAGTTAAAATAATGGACAAAGAATTTAAATCGACAGTACGCAAACCCAAAATTGGCAACATAGTTTTAAAAAGTAACTCAGTAATGATGGGATACTACGACTCAGCAAACAGAGATTTCATGGTCGGACACTATTACAAGACATCAGATATTGGAAGATTCGAGGCGAACGGCTGGTTCTATTGTTCCGGACGGGAGGAAGACGTAATATTAGAAAGTGAAAATCCTTATAAATATTTCTCCACGTGGGAAATCGAGTTTGTGGTCAGACAACATCCGGCTATTCAGCACGTCGTGGTGTTGCACACCACTTTGGAACTGGTGTGTTGCTATCAGGTCAAACCTAATGTAATGTTAACGACTCGTGCACTCAAGACGTTCGTGAATTTCCGTCTGTTGGGCTTGAAAAGACCCAAAAGATATATGCAGTTCGACTCCTTCCCTCGAAATCCTTACGGTGACGTTCACAGGTATTTGGTCAGAGAAAAAGTCTTCTCTGGTAGGCAATCGGAAGATAAAGACAGTCCTCGTAAAGTAACAATAAAATAATTGCGTGAGGAGACGTTCCATACAAAATTATGTGTGGTGGACGATTTGGCTGAGACATACATGCCAACGTAAATTTTTGACGTTTTAAACATAACCCCACAGTTTTGACTGCACAAGGTTTTTGTGTTGTTTGTGTATTTTGTCTGAGTTAAATTAATAATTACACGATGCAGAAAACCACTGATGTGATGACCATTCAAGACAAACCTATGGAATCATTATCGTTGATTCGATTCGGCTTAGGCAGTAGATTTTACGAAATTTTAGGTAAATTCAAGGACAACATTTATCAAGTGTGCACTTTGACAGGAAGAACCGAATCTTGCGGCACCATTCGTGCCAAAGCAGTCCAATTATGTCTTGCCCTAAAACGAATGGGTGTACCTCAAGATGGCATAATAGTGATTAGTAGTAGACCTCACGCAGAAGAAACCATTGTGGTATTGGCCTGTTTGTTTCTTTCCATAACTCTAGCTCCAATCGATTTTCTATTTGGCTGCTGCGAATGGATGGATCTGATGAATAAACTGAAGCCAGCGTTGATGTTTTGTGATCCTGATGTGGTTGAACACGTTAAAGGCTCACTGCATACAAAAACGTTAAAGAAAAAAGTTATTGTGTTTGGAGATAAGCAATATTATGAGACCATTAATTTCTCTTCATTGCTGACGTTCCGTGCACCATTCAAGGAAGATCCGTATTTTTCTCCAAAAATTGTCGACCCAGTAAACACTGTAGCCTTCATTGTACCCACCATGGGTATTACGAGCCCGATTCAACTCATTTGTCTGTCTCACTTAAACATGATGGCCAGGATTGTACAGTTTCTTCATATTTGTGAAGTGTCTCGAAGGATAATGTCGTACTATTACCTGCCATTCGGACTACAGTTGATGAGTGTTTGTGCAGGCTTCGAATGTAAATTCACTCGCATTTTAATCGGTGAATTTTCAGTGATACAATGTCTGAAATTGATACAAAACTTCCGAGTTGATACTTTGATATTACACACAAAAGATGTCAAACAAATATTTTGCTCCACAGAACTGGAGCAATACAATTTGACCAGCCTTAAAAACGTTATATTTAGATTTTCATACACACAAGCTGATACAGTGGCTTACTATTATGAGACATTCCCGGACATTCACTTCATCCAAACTTACTCCCACCGCCAGACCGGAATCATTGCTTCAACACCAATCGATGAGTACGATGAAGCCAGAAAAAGACCAGATGCATGTGGTAAAATGCCTTATTTTTCAAGAGTTAAAATAATGGACAAAGAATTTAAATCTACCCTACCCAAAACCAAAATTGGCAACATAGTTCTAAAAAGTGACTCGGTAATGATGGGATATTACGGCTCAGCAAACAGAGATTTCATGGTGGGACGCTACTACAAGACATCGGACGTCGGAAGATTCGAGGCGAACGAGTGGTTCTATTGTTCCGGACGAGAGGAAGACGTAATATTAGAAAGTGAGGTTCCCTATAAATTTTTCTCCACGTGGGAAGTCGAGTCTGTGGTCAAGCAACATCCGGCCGTCCAACAGGCCGTGGTGTTGCACTCCAACTTGCTGCTGGTGTGCTGCTATCAGGTTAAACCGAATGAAACGTTAACTGCTCGTGTACTCAAGAAGTTCGTAAATTTCCGTCTGTTGGGCTTGAAAAGACCCAAAAAATACATACAATTCGACTCCTTCCCCCGAAATCCTTACGGCGACGTTAAAAGGTATTTGGTTAGAGAGAAAGTCTTCTCCGGTAGGCAATCGGAAAGTAGACCCAGTAGTGCACGTAGAGTAACAATAAAATAATATAAACTTAGTAAATTGTAGTCCTGAAATATACGGTGTATATGAACAACTTATAGTTTTTATCGGTCGCCTCGTATAATAATCCTCTTTTAGAGCGGAGCAATCGCTGGTCAATTCACAAACAAAACGAGCACAAGCGAATTTTTTTTATATAGGCCGAGAGCAGCGTTTTGCGGTGCAGGAACAATGAAAGAGAACAATGGCCACAGATTCAAATGCGGTGCAGTCGAAGAAGACGACAACATAAAATACACTCTTCACTTTATCTACAAATGCTTCTCGAATTTTATTATTCCCTCGGATAAAGCCGATTCAGACAAATTTCAATATAGGTTATTGCACAATGGGAACGATGATAAGTTTTAATTAATAGATGGAAACGACGAGTAAAATAATGGCGGGATTAGTGTAATGAAATTCAAATCCAATTTGCCTGATAATGGCTTCCTTGGTGAATTGTTTTCTTTTTATTGTTGTTTTATATGTGCGGGTTTTATTAAAATCAAACTGGGATGGAATAATACGAGTCAGTCAAGCCTTAATCACGTATATTTGATCACATTTGTCAGTCATCAGGCAGATATAATAAATACGCAATGTATTTATATAACATTAAAAACATTTTATAAAAATCTCATAAAATTCCAACAATTCTATAAACCGAAATACATACATAACATTGTTTCCAACACAGTTGTATAGAGAATAAATAAAATATAGTCACACTTATAACACGTACAAAATTTGTCAAATTTGTAAATTCACTTAGTAATAGTGAGGTTCAAAAAAATCACAGTCTTTACATCTAACTAGATCATGGGGTGGCGCCATTACGCCGTCCAATCGAGATAATTGAGATCTATTGTCGAAAAAGTTGTTGATACCTGACTGCAAAATGGCGTATTGAAAACACCAGCTTCCATTCAAATTGGCCGCCAAATCAAGTATGTCCCTTCCCTGATAAATAACCTTCGTCACAAGCACTTCTTGCACCTTTTCTTGCTCCTCTTCTTGCACCTCGTCTCTTTGTTCCTCTTCCTGCTTCGCTTCCTCATCCGTGCCCTCCTCTTTCCTTAAATCAGTGCCTTCTGCGGCTATTTCTGCTTCAGTTTCTTCAGGTATCGTCTCGTCTGCAGTCTTTGTGTCTGTAACAACATTCTGCAACAAAATTTCCATTGTATTAACATCTGAATTAGTTATGTGATGTCATTTGTTGAAAGATAAGATAATCATCTTGTGTTGTGCTACCGCTAAAACTTACACTAACGTCATCAATTAAACATAAACCATCGAAGAACTCGAGAAATCGCTGATTTGAGTCGATGAAATCGTCGCCGCAGACGATTCCGCTGTCCTGTGAGGACGATCTTGAGGTACTGCGTGACGCTGGCGAGCTGTCGCATTGCACTACTTTTGAGCCCTGGTCGAAAATAGTCTTCAGGCCCGGCTCGGCGAAATCGTCGACGTCCAAGCCTGAGAGGGCCAATGCGACTGATAAGGCCATTTCTAAAAAAAAATATTTATTGATGTAAACATGTTCAAAGTACGCATTAATTTAATGTATTAAATCCAATTGTCCATAATTGTCGATGAGATAATGATAGATTCAATAACAGTTTAATATCAATATAATCTTAATCTTATCCATTCAAAAAATATTAATCCTTAGTTTAAAATATTTTTCTCTAAGAAATTAACTTATTTTGACACTTTTTATAAAGACAAATATTAAATATTTGAGTTTAGATAATACTACAAGGAAAACAAACAAATTCTGTTTACGATTTTGAAAATGTGCAACTAATTTATTACTATAATAAAACTAAGTTTTAAAAAGGAGGTTGTGTTTTATAATAATTAAATATATATTTTAATTTTACTAATATTTTTATATATCTATCTACATCATAATTACGTGATTTAATAAATTGTAAATATATGATAAGATTATATTATTTGTTTTTTATTTCATCATTTGCAAAATATTACTCATGATTTAAATTAAATTGCTCTTTTTCTACGTAGGTATAAAATTTAACAGTAATTACAATTAAATTTTAATTTACAATTACTTTTATTATGCTAAATATTTTAATAACTAAAAGTTAGGTTTATATTTAAATAAATTACTGTTTTACTAAAACTTATTTAATTTATTAAATATGTAACATTTTATGATATTTTAATGGTAAATATTAATTTGTTAAATGTTTTGTACTGACCGCTATTTTCCCCCATCTTTGTAAAAATCGTCTTGTAAATGGGATAAAAAGTTGGAAATCCTTGGAAAACTTAAGAGTTCTTAAATCTGACACTTACAAACACTCAGATGCCATTTTATCAAAATTTTAACTGGTTTTTATGTTTTCTAAACACAACAGAGACACACTGTCTAACGAAAATCTCAAAACTAACTGATTGATAAAAGATTTAACTGATAATATATTTTATATCAGCTTATCTGTGATAACTTTAACAGGCATATTTGAATGGCGTTTTAAAATTTTCTTATCTTATTAAATATTATTATTATTATTATTATTATTATTATTATTATTATTATTATTATTATTACAGAACATAATTAGGATTTGCGTTTTAGTGTGTTAATTATGTGTTAATTATGATTTGAATTTGTACTTGTACTAATTTTTATTGTTTAAAACATACCGAGGTCAAAATACATTAAAAAAGCTTGAAGTTCCCAATAATATACTCACTATTTAATTTGGGACACACACACACGCACACACAAAAATTTACAAAAATTGACTGATTTCATTACACGTGTTCCTTTTTTTCGTGCAAAAATGCGCTAAAAAATTCAAAAAACTATTTAGTGGTTTAAGTATTTTACAACAGATGGCAGCAAAAAGAGCGTGATAAATTGTAATTTTCTGCAACGCCATGTTTGAATCTTGTAGAAAACTGTAGACTTCATCACAGTTACAGTTTTCTGCAATGTTGTGTTTGGGTTGTGCCTCGGCTGAATTTGGTTGGAGTCTCCACTAGACTTGTTGTGGTTCGGCCACCATCTCCGGGATGGCGCTGCAATGCCGCTCCCGTTTTTGTTCTTGAAATTCTATTAGAGATTTAGGGTATATCTCCGCATTTATACTTTCGCCTCATTCGACACAACTTATTAATTCTCGAACATGTTCCGAGACACACGTGTTAAATAAATCGATCGGCACAAAAAGAAAAACGTAGTTTTTGATGGTCGTGATTGGTTGAAAATGGGGTAGGCGTGCACGGTCAACAGACTGGCTTTGATTTATGGGCTCGGGCAAATGAACGCTTCTACTCTGTCTCAGTTCTCAATGGCTAATGACTGCGTGATTTACAATGACCGTGGAAAGGGGTTAAGCAAAATGATCAATTTTAATAACAACCCCGCATTTTTTTGCGGCCCGGATATTTGTACCGCGCAAATTCTCTTCCCTTTCCTTGTTTCCTCGTGAACCCTCAAAAAATCAAATCACAAAAAGCAAGTTTGTATTGCCGAAGGTTCGAATTAATTGACGTACGCGAAACAATGGGGTCAAAACTGTGAGCCGGGGCAATGTTAGTGTTACCCCGGGAATTAATTAACAATCTTAATTAAACATGCACGTCGCAGCGACGGGAACGGGCGCAACACAAGAACGGGTGCCGTTGCGTTTCGCCACGTACACATAAATCTGATTGCAAACGAGCCGGGAGGAAACATCCAGTGGCATATCGCATGTCTTCCGAAATTAATTCGGGCCGAGTGTGCTCATTCGATTATTTATTTCATCATCGCCATCAAGACACCCCCGGGGCCATTCATCTCGCGTTACTAATCGCGATTTGACATGCCACGTCTATTTTAATTCAGCCCCCGCGTACGAGCCGTTTCGATTCCACTTACCGCCTCGTCTGCACTCTTCCCGGGTACGGGGATGTTGTTTTTATTGCGGCGGGTCGAGTGTCCTCCGGGAGGTGTTTAAGATTCATTGTCTGGTAATTGTGTGTCATGAATGTGAGCTTCGGACGACCGCAAGGGAGGGATGTCAACGAAAACACGTGTTAGATCCAATGATAGATGGGACAAAACACACATGAAAATCAATTTAACTTTTATCAACTTTCAGGACTGACACACGTCTTTCATAATTTTTATATTGTTTTCTGTCTTCTATACAAACATTTTACTAACTGTTCCACTGTTACAAGATTGTACTGGCTATTTAATTTGTTGTTCTTGAATTAAGTAGTTAAAATAGAATCTTGTTAGTATTAAATGGTGTGAACAAAATCTATTATGTCTTCTAGAAGAGTGTACTGTCTTCTATAAAAAGATTTTACTAAGTATGACTGCTAGAAATGAGCAAAAATAATAAATTTTAAGATATACACAAATAGTTATTGAATATTATTAATTTCAATTTTTCTATTTTTGGCTATTTAATTTGTTGTTCTTGAATTAAGTAGTTAAAATAGGATCTTGTTAGTATTAAATGGTGTGGCCAAAATATATTATGTCTTCTCGAAGGGTGTACTGTCTTCTATAAAAATATTTTACTAACTATTGCTGCTAGAAATGAGCAAAAATTATAAATTTTAAGATATACACAAATAGTTATTGAATATTATTATCAAATTTTCTATTTTTGGCTATTTAATTTGTTGTTCTTGAATTAAGTAGTTAAAATAGGATCTTGTTAGTATTAAATGGTGTGTACAAAATATATTGTCTTGTAGAAGAGTGTACTGTCTTCTATAAAAAGATTTTACTAAGTATTGCTGCTAGAAATGAGCAAAAATAATAAATTTTAAGATCTACACAAATAGTTATTGAATATTATTAATATCAAATTTTCTATTTTTGGCTATTTAATTTGTTGTTCTTGAATTAAGTAGTTAAAATAGGATCTTGTTAGTATTAAATGGTGTGGACAAAATATATTGTCTTCTAGAAGAGTGTACTGTCTTCTATAAAAAGATTTTACTAAGTATTGCTGCTAGAAATGAGCAAAAATAATAAATTTTAAGAGCTACACAAATAGTTATTGAATATTATTAATAACAAATTTTCTATTTTTGGCTATTTAATTTGTTGTTCTTGAATTAAGTAGTTAAAATAGGATCTTGTTAGTATTAAATGGTGTGGACAAAATACATTATGTCTTCTCGAAGAGTGTACTGTCTTCTATAAAAAGATTTTACTAACTATTGCTGCTAGAAATGAGCAAAAATAATAAATTTTAAGACATACATAAATAGTTATTGAATATTATTAATTTAAATTTTTCTATTTTTGGCTATTTAATTTGTTGTTCTTGAATTAAGTAGTTAAAATAGGATCTTGTTAGTATTAAATGGTGTGGACAAAATATATTATCTCTTCTAGAAGAGTGTACTGTCTTCCATAAAAAGATTTTACTAAGTATTGCTGCTAGAAATGACAAAAATAATAAATTTTAAGATATACACAGTTATTGAATATTATTAATATCATGTTTTCTATTTTTGGCTATTTAATTTGTTGTTCTTGAATTAAGTAGTTAAAATAGGATCTTGTTAATATTAAATGGTATGGACAAAATATATTATGTCTTCTAGAAGAGTGTACTGTTTTCTCTAAAAAGATTTTACTAAGTATTGCTGGTAGAAATGAGTAAAAATAATGAATTTTAAGATATACACAAATAGTTATTGAATACTATTAATATCAAATTTGTTATTCAATTTAGTAGTTAAAATAGAATCTTGTTGGTATTAAATGATGAGCCCAAAACCTATTATGGCTTCTAGAAGAGTGTCCTGTCTTCTATAAAAAGATTTTACATAGTATTTCGATTATAAATGAGCAAAAATAATAAATTTTAAGATATACACAAACAATAAATGAATAATATTATTAACATTAATTTTTTTATTTTTGTCTATTTTATTAGTTGTTCTTTAATTTAGTAGTTAAATAGGATATTGTTGGTATTAAATGATGAGCCCAAAACCTATTATGTCTTTTAGAAGATTGTACTGTCTTCTATAAAAAGATTTTACTAAGTATTTAGGCTAGAAATGAGTAAAAATAATAAATTTAAGCATATAGTTTTTCTCCGTTTGGCTATTAAATTTGTTATTCTTTAATTTACCAAATAAAATATTAGATTGTTATTATCAAATATTAAACCAAGTGACTGGAAGAGTGTGTATCATTTATGAAGAAATTTTACTAACCAGAAATAGTTATTGTAAGTATTCAACTGGTAGCTAATCTGAGGTAAATAAATAAACAAAAAATGAGCAACAGTGGCGTGTGCAATCAATAAACCATTAGAGAGTGGAAGTGCGAATTGAAAAATGCCATTGACGGTGACGGCGCCCCCAAGATCGAACTTGTTCTGCGGCATTGTCCGCATCTTTTCAGTCCGGGATCGCGCTTTCCCTTGCATCAGTGGCGTAGGTCATGAACTTAACAATCAATGATATGTTAACAATAGTCGTTACGTCACTGTATTGAAGATGTATTTGCATACATGGCTCCCCGAAACGGTTGTCGACGTCGAAGCGACGCACCGTGGAGCCGAAACGTCGTCCATCAATCGTGGAAGATCGCCTAGCAATTAAAGCAATACTTTGATTTTTTGGGGAAGTTTGTATTTGCATCCAGGGAAACCCCGCGCCCAAATTGGGAGCAACGTCTCCGTGACACACAGAGATTGAAACACCGCGGGCACCTCGGGGGGCTCCACGGTGCGTGGTGGAGCGGCATTTTTGCCAATCGCGCTCGTTCCACGGTTTCTTGGGTGCCGCACACCGGCGCAAATCGACCCAATGGGAGAGGCCTAATGGCCGCGCTCGCCCCCTCTGGCGGAGGGTGTCGGCGACAACGTAGCCGCCGTTCGTACGCGACGACGTAACGCCGGCTAATCAAAGGCGGCCGTCGTCGCAGCGGATTTCCACGTTGCCCGCAGGAATGCAACAGATTTTTTCCACGCCGTCCCCGACCGACGTTCGAATCCGGCAGGATAATAGTCTGATAGTGGCTCCGCTGTTTTATTTTCCCACTTTCCTGCAGGATTGGCACCGAAATATTTACGTTCGTAAGTGCGCAAGGAGGCACGTGGATGCTGCATAAAATGACAACGAACATTTTTATGGCGGTGGATTCGTGGAAGGCGTCTTATTCATCCAGGTGTCAACTTGACTGATTACCACCCGCTTGACTTCCTCTCAGCTTGTGGGGATGTTTGAATGCGAGTAGTATTTGCAAGTTACTGCCTTTTCTGGCACAATAAAGATGTGGGATTTAATGGACGTTTTACAACGTTTGGTTCTTGTCATTGAAGACTAAAAGTGTTTTCGAAGAAAGATACATATTTAAAACCTGATTAAGAGATTTACTCTTCACTTGTACTATCTAAAAACAAAATTAAAGTGGTAATTAACATTTGAAAGCGTATTTATTCTTTCTAGCTACAGCTTATCAGTCTATAAATAAAAATATGATAAATTGTCCAAAAATATTTGCCTGAATATTAAACTTATTTGTTTTCTTTTTGCGGTTGGCAAACATGGCTTAAGCAGGGAAAACCCCCGTTGTCTCCAGCTACAAAAATTGTTGTAGCCCTCGGTGAGGCATCTGGAGCGACGTCGGAGGGCGGCCGGAGGTGTCCGCAATCGTGTCGCGTTTCTTTTCCAATTTCCACATCGGGGGCCCCCAAGCCGGGGGCCAATACGTATCGCAGCGGGAGCGGCGTATCGGCATTCGGCCGCGGCTTCGCATTTTTAGCCGCAGGATCCGTCCCGGCGTCGTCCCCCCATTGCAAAGCCCCGCACGGTTCAATATTAAAATGTAATATGGTGATGTAATATCGTCGTGGCAGTGCCGGAGATGTTAACAATGGCGGTTCCGGACAGCGGCGACAGGGCGCGCCACCCGCTCAATATTGATTTTGCCTTTCACATGCCTTCGCTGAAAAGCGACCGACCGACCAGCTGGTGGGTCCATTGTGGATGTCTCTACTCGCGCTTCGGGCCCGAAACCCAAAAAAACTCCCATCTCGCCCCGACACGCCGACGGAACTCTGCCCCTTCGTGGATTGCGAAAATTCCGAGAGGATTCGCGGCACACTCGCACCCGCACTCGCACAACCCCCGGAAAGCCCTCGCGGATTTTCTACGTCACAAACAAATATCGCTGGAATTATGCCGAAACTTTGTGCCTTACCTGTAGTTGTTCTGTCTAAATTCGGAACTGTTGTCAAGTCGTGTAATTACTTTTCTACTTCCTTCGATTCAAAATTTAAGAACGTATTTATTTGTTGACGTGCCTCCCCAACTTATTTATATTATAGAGCTGCTCAAAGAGAATTTGATCATCACTATAATTCAAAAAGGAAGTGATCAAACTTTCTATGTTTATCTTAAGAAGCTAAGAATTCAATCATATATTGAATATATGATTGAATTCTTAGCTTCTTAAGATAATCTCTTCATTTTTTTAAGTGTAGTTTAGTTTTAAGAGTTCAATTATATTTCAATTTTTAGATTTCTTCTGCTTTTTTGACTCTACTTTTATAAACTTTAATTGACTTCTTCTAACTTGACACCAGATCAATTATTTTCATTAGGTTTTTGCAGCATAAAATCTATAACGCAAAAAATATGGTAAAAACATCTTATAAGAATTTGATGATCAATGTAAATCAAAAAGAAGAATATTTGATGATTCAGTTTTTTCTTCTATTCTTGTGTGATACCAATTTTAGAAGCTAAGAGTTCAATTATATTTTCAATTTTTAGATTTCTTCTGCTTTTTTGACTCTACTTTTAGAAACTTTAATTGACTGCTTCTAACTTGATACCAGATCAATTATTTTCTTTAGCTTCTTTGCAACATAAAGTCTATAACGCAAGAAACATGATAATAACATCCTGTAAGAATTTGGTGATCAATGTAAATTAAAGAGAAGAGTATTTGATGATTCAGTTTTTTTTATATTCTTGTGTGATAACAATTTTAGAAGATAAGAGTTCAATTATATTTTCAATTTCTAGATTTCTTCTGCTTTTTTGACTCTACTATTAGTCTCTTTAATTAACTTCTTCTAACTTGACACCAGATCAATTATTTTCTTTAGATTTTTGCAGCATAAAGAAACATGGTAATAACATCTTATAAGAATTTGGTGATCAATGTAAATCAAAGAGAAGAATATTTGATGACTCAGTTTTTTCTTATATTCTTGTGTGATAACAATTTTAGAAGCTAAGAGTTTAAATTATATTTTCAATTTCTAGATTTCTTCTGCTTCTTTTACTCTAGTTTTAGAAACTTTAATTGACTTCTTCTAACTTGACATCAGATCAATTATTTTGTTTAGCTTCTTTGCACATAAAGTCTTATAAGAATTTAATGATCAATGTAAATCAAAGAGAAGAATATTTGGTGATTCAGTTTTTTATAATATTGTGTGGTAACAATTTTAGAAGCTAAGAGTTCAATTATATTTTCAATTTCTAGATCTATTCTGCTTTATTGACTCTATTTTTAGAAAGTTTAATTGACTTCTTCTAACTTGGCACCAGATCAATTATTTATCTTTAGCTCTTTTGCAACATAAAGTCTATAACACAGAAGAAACATAGCAATAAAATTTTATAAGAATTTGGTGATCAATGTATGTGAAATCAAGGAGAAGAATATTTGTTGATTCAGTTTTTTAAATTTTTGTGTGATAGTATCTTCAGAAGTTTAGAATTCAATCATATTTTCAATTTCCAGATTTTTTTGCTTTTTTGACTCTAATTTTAGAATCTTTAATTGAGTTCTTCTAATTTTGAAGAATATTTGGTAATACAGTTTTTTATATTCTTGTATGAAAACAATTTTAGAAGCTTAGAGTTGAAATATATTTTCAATTTCTTGAACTCTTTTGCTTATTTGACTCCAGTTTTAGAATTAGTTGACTTCTTCTAACTTGACACCAGATCAATTGTTACCTTCAGCTTCTTTGTAAAATAACATAGGGAACATATAACACAGGAAACATGACAGTAAATCTGATCTTATAAAAATTTGGTGATTAATGTAAATCAAAGAAAAGAATATTTGGAGATACAGTTTTCTTGTGTGATAACATCTTTAGAAATTAACAGTTCAATTATATTTTCAATTTCTTGATTTCTTTTGCTTTTTGGCTCTAGTTTTAGAAACTTTAATGAACTTCTTCTAACTTGGCTCCAGAACAATTAATGTCTTTAACTTCTTAGCAAAATATGTCTATAATTATGTTTTTGTGTGAAAACTTTAAAAGAGAGTTCAATCATATCCTTTATTCCTTGTTTTATTTTCCTTTTCTGACTGTAGTAATAAAAACTTTAATCAACTGCTTCTAACTTGTCATCAGATTAATTGTTGTTTTTGGCCCCGTCACTAAATAGAGTCTGCAAGGCAACAAAAACGTAAAAAGCGCAAGGGTTAATTGAGATACTCATTATCCTCGAGGAATCGCATCAGTGAAATATTCTATCAATTTGTTTTCAGAATTAGCACCGATGATGTTTCTCCGGGCTTTGAGAGTGCGGAATGAATGGCGGCTGGCATAAAATGCGAGTAGCGGGAGCATCTCCGCATCATTAAAATCCCGTATTAATCTTCCGCCGTTCAATTGTCAGGGAGTCCGAGAATCAATCAATTAAATTCACACCCTTAAACCATGGAGCGCGGATCGCGAATAAAAGTCAACGGTGAAAAGGGCCGGGATAATGTTGCCGTGAGACTCTAATTACTTTTGCCCCGGCGGACGTACACATACATTTTTTTATTCGTTAAATTTCACAGTTTTTTATTTTGTTTAAGAGGTTTTCGCCGATGGGGTCGATATCGAAAACCGATGGAATTAGAAGACAATGGGGGGCGACTGCATCGCATCATCGTTGTTGCTTTTTAATGGATTCCAAAAATGCAGCATAACGTAAATCTAGTTTGTTGGAAAAAACAAATGAGCCAGGAGTAGCTTATTACACAAATCCGAACAAGAACGCTCGTCCATTTATCACTTTTATGATCTTCCCATTTTAGTTTTGGAACAACACCAGATGATCCATTACTTCCATCCCCCGTCCGAGCGGTGACACTTGGCAAAAAAAAAAAAAATTATTACGAGTGCGACACACAAAATCCCGGGGGACTGATTTAATGGACGGCGGGCCCATTCACGCTCACCTGAGGAATGCCATTCGAAACTTTCGACCGGTGCTACTCAACGAAAATTTTTGATGTGCGACCGGTATTTATTTGTGTTTCTTCCTAGAAACGCCGGTCGCGGTGATTTACGTCCGTGCCGGGGGGATTCTCCGCTTTTAAACCGGGTAGTTAAAATGAATTTATCGGTGCCGTTTCCTGTTCTCATCTGGGAGGTGCACTTCCAATATACAGTCAAGGGGGAAACTATTAATTGGATGTTAAATAGTGCTAATGACACATTTCGTTCTTCTTCACACACTTTTATTGCATTATTGGTACTCCCTAAATCTGAATTAGGGGAAAATTTGATCATCACAACCCTTCCACTGAGACTCAGTGGTAGGTTACTGATTGTTTAATACCGTTTCATTTATAAAATGTAATTTTAGATGAAATACTTCTAAATGTGGGTCAAACAGGTGCACCTCTGAAGTACCAATCTTCTTGGATAAAGCAGGAATTCTTTTAAAAAACCCTAAATATTTTTGTATTTGTTTAAAAATTGCATTAAATTTGTTCTGCTGTTATAGGAAGTTCTCATAACAGATGGTAGTTACTGATAAGTACCAAAAATTTTGAATAATGAGTGGAATTTTGTTAATTAATCAGTAGTTTGAATGATATGGATTAGAGAGAGTACTATATAATTTAAATTGTCACAGTTCTTCTTCCAAATTTCTCCATATATCTCTTATTTTTCTTCTGTAGCTATTGCTAATCCATATGAGGGCTGGTACTAACTGATAAGTAACTTCCTGAAGTTTTGAATAATGATTTTGGAACTTTGAATGAAATGGTAGTCCACTGATTAAGATTTAAAGCGAGTACTAAGTATTTTAAAATATCATAATTTATTATTCCAAGTTCACATCAGGGATAGTACTAACTAATAAGTATCTTCTAGAAGTTTTAAATAATTGTTGGAATTTTGATAAATAATCAGTAGTTTTTTGAAGAATTGATTAATATGGATTAGAGAGAGTTCTAAGTAATATAAATTATCATAGTTCTTCTTCCAGATTACTCCACATATCCTTTATTTTTCTTCTGTAGCGTTAGCAAATCCACATAAGGGCTGGTACCAACTGAGAAGTATCTTCCAGAAGTTTTGAATAATTAATGTAATATTGTTAGTTAATTACAAGATTTTTGGAACTTTGAACAGCATGTTAGTCCATTGATTAAGATTAGAGAGAGTACTAAATATTTTAAATTATCAGAGTTTTTCTTCCATGAATCTCCGATTATTTCTTATCTTTCTTCTGCTGCTATGCCAGGTTTACATAAGGGATATCATTAACTAATAAGTACCTTCCAGAAGTTTTAAATAATTGGTGGAATTTTGATAAATAATCAGTAGTTTTTTGAAGAATTGATTAATGTGGATTAGAGAGAGTTCTAAGTAATATAAATTATCATAGTTCTTCCAGATTTCTCCACATATCCTTTATTTTTCTTCTGTAGCTTTGGCAAATCCACATGAGGGCTGGTACCAACTGATAAGTATCTTCCAGAAGTTTGGAATAATTAATGTTAAATTGTTAGTTAATTACTAGATTTTTGGAACTTTGAACGGCATGTTAGTCCATTGATTAAGATTAGAGAGAGTACTAAATATTTTAAATTATCACAGTTTTTCTTCCATGTGTCGCTGATTATTTCTTATCTTTCTTCTGTTGCTATGCCAAGTTTACATAAGGGATATCACTAATTAATAAGTACCTTTCAGAAGATTTGAATAATTGGTGAAATTTTGCTAATTAATCAGTAATTTTTTAATGAATTGATTAATGTGGACCAGAGAGAGCTCTAAGTAATTTAAATTATCATAGTTCTTCTTCCCGATTTCTCCACATATCTTTTATTTTTCTACTGTAGCTGTAGCAAATTTACATGAGGGATGGTACTAACTAATAAGTACCTTCCTAAAGTTTTAAATAATGAATGTAATTTTGTTAATTAATTACAAGATTTATGAAACTTTGAACGAAACTGTAGTCCACTGATTAAGGTTAGAGAGAGTACCAAATATTTTAAATTATCACAATTCTTCTTCCATATATCTCCGCTTATTTCTTATTGTTTTCTGCTGCTATGCCAAGTTCACATAATGGATAGTACTAACTAACAAGTACCTTCCTGAAGGTTTGAATAATTGATGGAATTTTGCTAATTAATCAGTAGTTTTCTGAAGAATTGATTAATGTCGATCAGAGAATGTTCTAAGTAATTTAAATTATCATAATTTTTCTTTCGATTTCTCCACATAAGTTTTATCTTTCTTCTGTAACAATAGCAAATCCACGTGAGGGCTGGTACTAACTGATAAGTACCTTCTTGAAGTTTTGAATAATGAATGTAATTTTGTTAATTATGAGATTTTTGAACTTATTAAGATTAGAGAGAGTACTAAATATTTTAAGTTATCATAGTTTTTCTACCATATTCTCCGCTTCACACAAGTTCACATAAGGGATAGTACTGACTTATAAGTATCTTCCTGAATAATTAGTGGAATTTTACTAATTAATCAGTAGTTTTTTTGAATTATTGAATGTGTGGATTAGAGAGAGTACCAAATAAATTAAATTACTACTTTTCTTCCACATAGCTATAGCAAATTTATATGAGAAATGGTATTAACTTATAAGTACCATCCAGAAGTTTTAAATAGTATTTTGAATTATTGAATTAAATTGACTAGAAATTCTCTCTCCAGTCTACATCATGCTTAAAAGCTTTGAGCTTTGATACGAAAAACAATCTCTGTCATCGCCGTGCAATAAATCACCGAAACCAATAATTAAGCACCGAAGCTTCTTCATCCATAAACAAACCGATGGGTAGTTCCAGGTGCGTATTTGTGAAAAATTGCGCGGGCGTCCCAGAAACTGCCAGGTGCAACGGAAAATCGACTACCTGGAAGCCCATTGTGTCAAAAATCGACCCGTGCCATCGCGACGGGGGGTTGGGCCCATCAACTGCGCCAAAATATATGCCCTTTACCCGGAATGCTGCACGACACAACAACCGAGTGACACTTCTCATTTATTGCTCGTAAAATCACGCCGCGTCACAATTGCCAAAAGTAACACCTTGCCCCGGTATTAATCTTCGACCGCTGACATTGACTTCGATTTCTACCATTCAGGATTTTGAATTTTATTGATCGTTTTTCGCCTCTTCACTGTTTCCTCTGGCGAAACATTAATAACAAGTTTTATTGTGACGTTTTTATGAAATTACCGAAAAATGGTCGATTCAAAGACAAGGGAAAATTCGGAGTCGCCATCGGAATGGAAAACCGAGGAACAAACCACGCTCAATATAATATTACAAATCGTACGGATCGATATTTGCCTTATTTACTTTAATCCAGCAACTGGTGTATTTTCATTTCCTTTAACGATGCTGATCTACCGGAGATCTCGACTTCATTAAAACACATTTAAGAGTTCTCTCTCTTCGCCCGGGGTTTAATTGAAAGATGGGATTTGGACATTGTGAAAAGACGCCACAATGGCAGTATTTCAGCTTGAATGGCAAGGAGCCGTGGACAAAGCCTGGATTAGGAGGATGCCAAGATGAAAATGGACCCCACTCTCATCCAATGTGTGGATGTATGTCGCCAAGAGACACAAGTTATTAATATAAATGTACAGGACACACCAAAAAAACTGTTATTGTCTATGCAACAAGTCATGAATAACAAAAAAAACTGATCTGTGTTAAATAAAACTGCGTAACATTCATGTGACCATTTTATTAAACATGTATAAAATTTACATCAACAAACATTGGCAGTAAAATTCTCTTGTACAATTTAGTGTTCTCAGGTTTAATTTGACAAAAAATTAGGCTCAATTTAATTTACAAGATTTATGGAAGAATCGCTTTCTTGTTTTTTGGGTATTTGGGCAATATTCTGTGTAGTTTCCTCTATTTGACCAAAGCCCAGTTGGCCATTTGCCACAGTCTGAGTGCGGCGAAGATGCCTGCTGGTAAGCAACTGGTCATCACAGCCAATCCAACCCAGGTGATGAATTCGTAGGTGTAGTTGGGAGAGGACATCACGTGGTATAGTTTGGTGAAGGGGTTCTCGTTGGGGTTCGGTACTTCGCAGATGTTCTTGCGTGATCTTCGGAAGTCACGTTTCAGGAAGTGGATGCTCAGGTTCCCAACTTCTCCTGTGAGGAAGACGAGGAAGCCTACTAATTAGACCAAAACTGGAGGAGGTGTTCAACAAGTCATGAATAACAAAAAAAAACTGATTTGTGTTAAATAAAACTGCGTAACATTCATGTGACCTTTTTATTAAACATGCATAAAATTTACATCAACAAACATTGGAAGTAAAATTCTCTTTCCGCTTGCACAATTTAGTGTTCTCAGGTTTAATTTGACAAAAAATTAGGCTCAATTTAATTTACAAGAGGTATGGAAGAATCGCTTTTCTGTTTTTGGGGTATTTGGGCAATGTTCTGCGTAGTTTCCTCTGTTTGGCCAAAGGTGCGACAAAGATGACTGCCGGTAGGCAACTGGTGATCACAGCAAATCCAACCTAGGTGATGAATTCGTAGGTGTAGTTGGGAGAGGACACCACGTGGTATAGTTTGGTGAAGGGGTTCTCGTTGGGGTTCGGTACTTCGCAGATGTTCTTGCGTGATCTTCGGAAGTCACGTTTCAGGAAGTGGATGCTCAGGTTCCCAACTTCTCCTGTGAGGAAGACGAGGAAGCCTACTAATTGGACCAAAACTGGAGGAGGTGTTCAACAAGTCATGAATAACAAAAAAAAACTGATTTGTGTTAAATAAAACTGCGTAACATTCATGTGACCTTTTTATTAAACATGCATAAAATTTACATCAACAAACATTGGAAGTACAATTCTCTTTCCGCTTGTACAATTTAGTGTTCTCAGGTTTAATTTGACAAAAAATTAGGCTCAATTTAATTTACAAGATTTATGGAAGAATCGCTTTCTTGTTTTTGGGGTATTTGGGCAATGTTCTGCGTAGTTTCCTCTGTTTGGCCAAAGCCCTATTGGCCATTTGCCACAGTCTGAGTGCGACAAAGATGACTGCCGGTAGGCAACTGGTGATCACAGCAAATCCAACCTAGGTGATGAATTCGTAGGTGTAGTTGGGAGAGGACACCACGTGGTATAGTTTGGTGAAGGGGTTCTCGTTGGGGTTCGGTACTTCGCAGATGTTCTTGCGTGACCTTCGGAAGTCACGTTTCAGGAAGTGGATGCTCAGGTTCCCAACTTCTCCTGTGAGGAAGACGAGGAAGCCTACTAATTGGACCAAAACTGGAGGAGGTGTTCAACAAGTCATGAATAACAAAAAAAAACTGATTTGTGTTAAATAAAACTGCGTAACATTCATGTGACATTTTTATTAAACATGCATAAAATTTACATCAACAAACATTGGAAGTAAAATTCTCTTTCCGCTTGTACAATTTAGTGTTCTCAGGTTTAATTTGACAAAAAATTAGGCTCAATTTAATTTACAAGATTTATGGAAGAATCGCTTTCTTGTTTTTGGGGTATTTGGGCAATGTTCTGCGTAGTTTCCTCTGTTTGGCCAAAGGTGCGACAAAGATGACTGCCGGTAGGCAACTGGTGATCACAGCAAATCCAACCTAGGTGATGAATTCGTAGGTGTAGTTGGGAGAGGACACCACGTGGTATAGTTTGGTGAAGGGGTTCTCGTTGGGGTTCGGTACTTCGCAGATGTTCTTGCGTGACCTTCGGAAGTCACGTTTCAGGAAGTGGATGCTCAGGTTCCCAACTTCTCCTGTGAGGAAGACGAGGAAGCCTACTAATTGGACCAAAACTGGAGGAGGTGTTCAACAAGTCATGAATAACAAAAAAAAAACTGATTTGTGTTAAATAAAACTGCGTAACATTCATGTGACCTTTTTATTAAACATGCATAAAATTTACATCAACAAACATTGGAAGTAAAATTCTCTTTCCGCTTGCACAATTTAGTGTTCTCAGGTTTAATTTGACAAAAAATTAGGCTCAATTTAATTTACAAGATTTATGGAAGAATCGCTTTCTTGTTTTTTGGGTATTTGGGCAATGTTCTGCGTAGTTTCCTCTGTTTGGCCAAAGCCCAGTTTGGCCATTCGCCACAGTCTGAGTGCGGCAAAGATGCCTGCCGGTAGGCAACTGGTCATCACAGCAAATCCAACCCAGGTGATGAATTCGTAGGTGAGGTTGGGAGAGGACACCACGTGGTATAGTTTGATGAAGGGGTTCTCGTTGGGGTTCGGTACTTCGCAGATGTTCTTGCGTGACCTCCGCAAGTCACGTTTCAGGAAGTGGATGCTCAGGTTCCCGACTTCTCCAGTGAGGAAGACGAGGAAGCCCACTAATTGGACCAAAACTGGAGGAGGTGTGCAGCAAATCATGAATAACAAAAAAAAACTGATTTGTGGTAAATAAAATTGCGTAACATTCATCTGACCATTTTATTAAACATGCATAAAATTTACATCAACAAACATTGGCAGTAAAATTCTCTTTCCGCTTGCACAATTCAGTGTTCTCAGGTTTAATTTGACAAATAATTAGGCTCGATTTAATTTACAAAATGTATGGAAGAATCGCTTTCCTGTTTTTGGGGTATTTGGGCAATATTCTGCGTAGTTTCCTCTGTTTGGCCAAAGCCCAGTTGGCCATTTGCCACAGTCTGAGTGCGGCGAAGATGCCTGCCGGTAGGCAACTGGTCATCACAGCAAATCCGACCCAGGTGATGAATTCGTAGGTGTAGTTGGGAGAGGACACCACGTGGTACAGTTTGGTGAAGGGGTTCTCGTTGGGATTTGGTACTTCGCGGATGTTCTTGCGTGACCTCCGAAAGTCACGTTGCAGGAAGTGGATGCTCAGGTTCCCAACTTCTCCAGTGAGGAAGACGAGGAAGCCTACCAATTGGACCAAAACTGGAGGAGGTGTGTAGTACGGATGGCTGATGTGGTAAGCCACGTAGAAGGTCAATATCCAGAGGTAGGGGCAGTACGCGAACAAGTACTTAATGTGAATGGTTTTGGAGAAAAACTTGTAGAGGAAGGCAGTCTCCCACATCTTCTTGATAAAATGCAGACTCCAACAGATTAAAGCCACAAGGGTTGACAAGGTTAAGCTCGTGCTGCTATCCCAGTTGTGGAAAATGATGTCGGGTTTCAGAATGACGCAGGCGAAAATATACAACGAACCGGCGTGTTGATAATTGAACAAGGTGCTCATCTTCACTTGCGGTCCCAAATCCTTGACGAATATCTTCTTGTTCTCCATCAAGTTGGCCTGAACGGTGGTCAAGGAGTCCTTTAGGTCAATCCCGTTCCTGGTCGCCTTCAAAGCCTGTCGGTGCACTGACAGGTTGGTCAGTTCGGCGATCTTCCATTTTATCGACCTTACCCTGCTGGTAGCTTCGACTGAAATTTCGCCCAGATGGTTCCTTTTAATGTCGTAAACTTGCAAGTTGAACATTTTATCTGGATGTTACGTACAGTTTTGGCACGAAAATAATTGTCAATTTAATTGAAACATCAAAATTCCCCCGGTAACCGAAGGTAATAAAACAGAAAAACGCCGTTGCCACGGCGTGAGGTCAGATCCTAATTTAATTTGTCGCCTGGTAGCGGAGTCGGTTGTGCTGGAGGGTCCAATTAGTATGCCAACCTGTGCCAGTAGCAAATTAAGAGTTGTTTATGGGCTTTTCATCGCCGGTTTCGCACACCTTTCCCAGTTTTTGTCCGCGATGTCAGAAAGGCGACTCACCCACCCACCTAACCCACCTCCACACCGAAACATTTTTACGTTAAATAATTAATTTTCAATATTGCGGAATTTCTTGAGTGCTGAATAATTCGAACCACAATTTTTTGCTCATTTGCGGATGCGTTCGCGATGAGTGGATGCCACGTTTATCCACGGCATATTAATTATGATGTGGAAGCACTCATTAACGAAGCGTCTAAATGCTCTCCGAATTTTAATTTGATCTCCGTTAATGCCTCCTCCGTGTGTGTATGTGTTTTTTTTCTATTCAATTAAATTAAACACGTCTAATATTGACTGAACTAATGCGAGTATTTAAATTATCTGTCTTAGCTGAATCCTCTTTATGTGTTTGTTGTTAAGATTTCCAAAAATACTTTGTTGTAGCATTATTTAAATAAACAGATACGTAAGTAAATTACTTATGGGTGTATTAACAAGCTTATCATTTAATGTAAAGGTGAAGGTTAAATTTAATGATGTTTAAACACGTTCATTTATTCCTTCCTTGTTGAATCTTTGATCAATTTTTAAGTATTTTAGAAACAATTTTAAAGATTTGCGTAGTATTTCATATATAATTCTATTGTATTTTCTAATAATAATAGAATAATAGAAACTTAGGCTTTTGTCTAGGAATTAATCCTAATGTCGTCAATTAAAAGATGCAGTTTGTTTATCGTATCACCATTTTATTATAAATACGAGGCATTTGCCTCTAGATGCAAGATGTCCATCAAATTAAGTCTTTAATTGTTATTTTATATTGATCTTTTTGGAACTGTCAACAATTAATAGACGATCTAATTCAATTTTATGGAGGAGTATCCAAATAAATTTTATACACTATTTATTAAATTATTCTATTATATTTAGTATTCTGATATTATAAGGTTATATTTGTATATTTTCTTTGTAAATTATTTTAGACAAAGTTAACAAAATATCTCAACTATTCAAGCCTTGTTTAAATAAATATTTGTATAAAAGATTGTCTCAGTTCTTGGCTAAGTTTTTACTAGTACCAATGTTGATATCAATTCCGTTTATCAATGTTGCAAACGAATAAATTTCTTAAGATCTCAGAAATTCAAACTAATTAACCAACTAATTAGATTAATTGTTCGAATTTTTCACAAACATTCTGAACGAATTGTTGATAATTAAATTTCGGCGAATTGTTCTTCTAATGTGTTTTGGGTTTGTTTAAAAATAATATTGCATACTTCAGGCATTTAATTTTATAAAAATAATGAGTTGACAGAAAATAATATTTCTATTTTCTTTGTAAACCATTTTTAAATGATGTTAAAAGATATTGGAAGACATTACACATTCAACATGATTGTATTTAAGTCTTTAATTGTCTTGTAAGTTCTCCTGGATTGGACTTTTTGAAACTATCAATAAAAAACGATGTAATTCAACTTTGTGGACGAATATCTAAATAAATTTTACACACTAATTATTAAACTATTCTTTTATATTTAGTACTCTGATGATTTAAGGTTATGACTGTTGAAGTAAAATTATTGGAACCTGTTTTATTTGTAAACTATTTTATACAAAGTTAACAAGATATCCCAACTATCTTGTTTAAATAAATATTTGTATAAAATATTGTCTCAGTTCTTGTTTAAGTTTTTGGTAGTACCAATGTTGATATCAATCCCATTTATTAATGTTGAAAACGAATAAATTTCTTAAGATCTTAGAAATTCAAACTATTTCAGATAATGTTAAAAAGGTATCTTAACTATTGAAGACTTGTTTAAATAAATATTTATATAAAATATTCAATATTTGATTGGTGAAAAAAGTGAATGTGCCTCAATTATTGTTCTCCTGGATTGAACTTTTTAAAACTGTCAACAAAAGACGATGTAATTCAACTTTGTGGAGGAATATCTAAATAAATTTTACACACTATTTATAAACTACTCTTTTATATTTAGTACTCTGATATTTTAAGGTTATTACTGTAGAAGTAAAATTATTGGAACCTGACACACAGTGACATTTGTGTTCTCTTTGTAAACTATACATATATACCTCAACGAATGAAGTCTTGTTTAAATAAATATTTGTATAAAAGATTCAATTGGTGACTCAATTCTTGTGTAAAGTTTTGGTAGTACCAATGTTGATATCACTTTCACTTACCAACTTAAAAATGAATAAATTTTTCAAGATCTTAGAAGGCATATTCAACATGATTCGATTTAAGTCTTTAATTGTTTTCTAAGTCTTCTTAGATTATCTGGAAGTGTTTCCAAACGACGATTTGATTCAACTATCTGAAGGAACATTCAAGTAAATTTTTCACCCTATTAAACTATTTTATATATATATATATATATATATATATATATATATATATATATATATATATATATATATTTAGTACTACTTAAAAAATTAGTGGGATTTTGGTACATAAAATACAACAAGTACATTGTTTACCACATTTAAAGTGAATCGTTAAATTGTATAAACAGCTGTAATAAATTACTGGAATAAGCTTAATCTCATTAAATACATAAAAAAAATGTATAAATAGCAACATTTGCTAATAAAAATTATGCATTCAACATGATGGGATTCAAAAGTTTAATTATCTTCTCAGTACTTCTGATTTCTTGTTTTGGAGCAGTCTCCAAACAGAGATCTGATGTACACAACATTCAACTTTGTGTGGAATCACCCACGTAAGTTTTTCAATCTATTACGTAATACATTGTTTGATTACATAATGTAATTTTTAGCAAACTGGCATATCAAATAGTTGTAACAGAACAAGGAAAATTGATGTCAACTCTTTCAAAAACCATTGCCTGGCCTAACGGAGGAAACGTAAACTCGGATGAAATTAAGTGTATTTACGTAAGTTTCTCTAAAATTTTGTTTGCAATTTTTGTTTTAACTCATGTGTGTGACAGGTCGAAGACTTGATCGCCAACGGAAACGGCGGTTATCCAACAGTCACGTCAGGAGGTGTGGGCCAGAAATCCGTCACCATCCTGCTGCAGTCGCAATGGATGAAAGGAATGAGCTTCAGAATTTCCATTTACACATAAGAAATTTGTAAAGTTACACCAATAAAACAGTTATTCACACATAAATTTGCGTATTCACATAAAATAAATTGCAAGCAAAACACATCGCCTTGACGTAATACATCATAGAGGCGAATATCCAGCGTAACGGGGTGTAGGCAGTATCAACGTCGTTTTGCGACGAGGGGGGTTCGCGAGCGAGCACAGAATGCGATGGGGGCGCAGGAGGGGACCGAGCCTCCACTTTGTCTTAGCGCTCCAGTTTCCTGCGAGTAACTTGGGCAATTCATCTCCCGCCCCGAAGATGCTTCCTCTAACCCAGCTTCTTAGTACAAATGTCTTCCGAACTAGATTTGCTGCCACTAAACACCGACCGATATGTTTGTGTTGCCGAACTAAAGGGATGCGAATTGTGTGTTTTGCGCAATAGCTAATATTTATGGGCTGCCGCACAAACTTCGTGGGCCCCGTCCATTATTCAACGCACACTGTTGCTCCTCCAGCCTCGGCCCGGACGAAAAAAATTGTCTGCATATTTCATAGTTTTAAGATAAATCGACCGCGAAACGGCTCAAGTTGATTGAACGTACGTTCGAGCATTTTCATGTCTCACCCCTTTTCTCTAGCCCGACTCCATAAATCACATATCTCGCATTCTAAAGTCGTCATAAAGTGATAAGCGGTCGCACGACGTTAGTTCTATTTTTTCTCGTACGCCTATTAAACCGTTTAAGGGGGAAAATTATCATCGGGGAGTACGTATTAAAGTGAAATGGAACGAAATGAGTTGAAAGTTATAAATTGATTCCTAAATAAGACATTTTCCCGAACAGTGGCTGGCATTATTTTGATAAAACAGGGACATTACCTCTAAAAGTGTAGCTATTTTGTAAATCTCCACTTTCCGCCCCCGCATTATATATTCAAAACGTCTTCCACATTTCCCCGAGTACATCCCCTGCGATTTCACTCTCAGCCGTTAGACGGAACTGCGGGACAGAATGGCTTTGCCATGCGAATTTTCTTCGCCCGTATCTTTGTACGGATTTCTTTACATGCGTTCTCGACGAATTTTTTGATAATTAAATTCCGGCGAATTGTTTTACTAATATGTTTTGAGTTTGAATTAATATAATAACTTCTACTTGAGGTCTTTAATTTTGTAAACATAATAAGCTGACAGAAAATAATACTTTTATTTTCTTAGTAAATTCTCCTACATATTATGTTAAAAGTTATTGAAAGTGATTAAAGGTTCAATAACATTAAATTGAAGACTTTAATTCTTATTTAAATCCTTCAAAGAATGAATTCATTTAACTTTGCTGAGGAACATCCAAGTAAATTAAACTATTCTTTATATTTAGTGCTCTGGTATTTCAAGGTTATAACTTTAGAAGGAAATTTATTGGAACCTGACACAAATTGACGTTTGTGTTTTCTTTGTAAACTATATTAAACGATGTTAAAAGTTATCGCAATTATCGAATTCGTGTTGATAGAAAATAATATTTCTATTTTCTTTGTAAACCATTTTTGAACGATCTTAAAATATATTGGAAGACACTATACATTTAGAATAATTGGATTTAAGCCTTTAATTGTCTTCTAAGTCCTCCTGTATTGTACTTTCTGAAACTGTCTCAAAACGACGACTTGACTCAAATTTCTAGAGGAATATCCAAATAAATTTTTCAACCTACTAAACTATTTTTTTATATTTAGTATTCTGGTATTTTAAGGTTATAACTGTAGAAGAAAAATTATTGGAACCTGACACAAAATGATGTTTGTTTTCTTTAGTCAATGTTAAAAGTTATCTCAATTATCGAATTCCTGTTGACAGATAATATTCTTTCTATTTTCTTTGTAAACCAGTTTTGAGTGGTGTTAAAAGATTTTAGAGGACATTACATATTCAACATGATAGGATTTAAGTTATTAAATATTTAATAAATATAAATTTTACAATTTAAAATTAATTAATTTAAATTTTAAAATTTTAAAATTTAAAAATATAAAAATTTAAAATTTCCTAAATTTTAATATTTAAAATTTCAAAATTTAATAAATTTAAACTTTAAAATTTCAAAATTTAATAATTATAAATTTTAATATTTAAAATTTAATAAATTTTAAAATTTCAAAATTTGAAGTTTAATAAATTTAAATTTTATAACTTAAAATTTCAAATTTTAAATTTTAAAATTTTAAATTTCAAAATTTAAAATTTCAAAAATTCAAATTTCAAAAATTTAAATTTCAAAATTTCAAACATAATTTATGCTAAATTTTAACAAAATTTAAATTTGAAAATTTAAAATTTCAAATTTAAAAATTTAATAAATATAAATTTAAATTTTAAAATATAAAATTACAAAATTTAAAATTTAATAAATTTTAATTTCAAAATTTAAAACTTAAAAATAGTAAAATTTAACAAATTTAAATTTTAAAATTTCATAATTTAAAATTTCAAAAATTTAAATTTCAAAATTTAATAAATTAAAATTTTAAAATTTCAAAAATTAAAAAATTTAATAAATTTAAATTTTAAAATTTTCAAATTTGAAATTTAATAAATAATATTTAAAATTTAATATATTTTAAAATTTAAAGTGTAATAAATTTAAATTTTATAACTTAAATTTCAAAATTTAAAACTTAATAAATTTAAATTTTAAAATTTCCAAATTTAAAATTTGATAAATTTAAATTTGAGAATTTCAAAAATATGAAAAATTTAATAAATTTAAGAATATGAATTTTAAAATTTAAAATATAAAAATTTAATTAATTTAAATTTTAAATTTCAAAATTTCCAAATTTCAAATTTGATAAATTTAAATTTTAAAATTTCAAAATTTAAAATTTAATAAAGGAAAACACTGCATATTCAATGTGATTGGATTTAAATCTTTAATCCTCTTTTTAGTCCTCCTGGATTCTACTTTTGGGAATTGTCTCAAAACTCACCTTATTAAACTAACTTTTTATATTTAGTACTATGGTATTTCAATGTTATAACTTAACAGAGATAATATTGGAACAAGACACAAAATGACGTTTATATTTTTTTTATAAACTATTATCTATTTGTATAAAATATTCAAGAATCGATTGGTGAATAAGGTTATACTTGTAGAAGAAAAATTATTAAAATCTGTCATTTACTTTTCTTGAAAACTATTTTAAACGAAGTTAAAAACTATCAAAGTGTTGGTTAAATAAATATTTGTATAAATGATTCTAGATTTGATTGGTGGCAAAGGTGAATGGCCCCATTGTTGATATCACTCCCACTTAACAATGCCGTAAATGAACAATTTCCTAATTGTGATATTCATTAAACAATAAGTATAATAATTACAAAAATAATATTTGGATTTGGCATTAAATAAAGGATTTAAAGCCTTCTTTAGAATACTAAAATTAGAAATACAAATCATATAAATAAATAAAGAAGTCAATATTTTGTATTATTCTAACTAATTTAAATAATATAATTATGTAAGAATTATTTATTCACATTTACAGTGAATTGCTAAATTTTTATGATTGTATGTAATTATTTAAAGACTTGCAACGTAATGTCGTTAAAGAGATAAGATACAGTATAAAAGCATAATTTATTAGGAAAAATATTACTTTTTCATCAAGATGGAGTTCAAGACCTTAATTGTCTTCTCAGTCCTTCTGGTCACCACTTTTGGAGCTGTCTCCAAACAACGATCTGATGTACACAACATTGATCTTTGTGGGGGATCACCAAGGTAAACATTTCACAGTGTTCACTGTGTTGTATTTCAGTAATGTTATTTTAGTACACTTGTGTATCAAACGGTTATAACTGAAGAAGGTAAATTGCTGCAAACTGTGAGACAAACTGTGAATTGGCCCAATGGGGGTATCATAAACTCAAGCCCAATTCAATGCATTTATGTAAGTTTTACAAAAGTATTATTTATAAGTGTTACTTCATTGTTAACGTAGGTTGAAGATTTGATTGGTGATGGAAATGGTGGTTACCCAACAATTAAATCTGGAGGCATTGGTAGCACCTCCGTTACCATCGAATTGGTTTCACAATGGACCAAAGGAATGAGCTTCAGTATTACCATCTACACATAAGAAGTTGCTGTTAATTATACTTTTTGTTTGTTTGTTTGTAAATGAAAAATAAATTAGACGTTAAACGACTGCGGTGACATTATTTTATGAAGTTGAGAAACTTAAAGTGAAGCGATTAAAAACGGAACGTAATCATTTGGCCGAATCGATTGACGCCCAACGTCTGTTTAACCAAAAAGCAAAATAAATTAACTGTTCCGGATGAAGTGGTGCATATTTATGATTTTCTCTTAGCGCTGGTGTTTCCGCACAAAAGCCGAAGTAGAAAATTGCATTAATTTATTTAGGCGGCGAGTGAAAAATAATCTATTTTCTTTGTAAACTACTCTTAGACGGGGTTAAAAGCTGTCGCTGGTAATTATTCAAGTGGTTGTAGTAGCTGGTGAACTTGTAAAGCTCTTAAGTTCCGTTGGCAGCCCTGAGACCCACTCCACGGTTGCCAACTTTAACCATTAATTACGACAAGCGACTTATGTGCCGCTCGCCAACTAAGCCACCACTTCTTTTTTTTTTCCCTCCGCCGCCGTTCGCCGTCCCCCCCAGCCCTAAATAAATTCCGGCTTATTTCGAATTAATTTTATCACAAATTAATATCAAAATGGTTTCGCCGCGCCGTGCACAATACAAAAGGCCCTCCCGCTTAATTATCTGCAAGTTTCCAAGTTTTCATTTTTCATCGCGCCAAAATCGATAATGTTGAATTAATGAGATTAGTTATCGTTTAGTCGATTAGTTCCATCAAACGGCGATCTCGAATCCCAACGAAATGTCGCCCCCCGTCCGATGACAAAAAAAAAACGGTAAAAAAAAATGGTAAAAATCGTCCGTCCGTCAGCAAACGATAATACAGTCCATAAATCGAGGCCCGGCAAACAATTACAATTGCATCGAACAGATAACAGATGGTATGTGCGGCTCAATGTTGTGGAACTTGATTAGTTAGTAATGAATTGTATTGGTGGGGCGCACAATTGGATTAAAGCTACCACCCCGAGACACTCAATGTGTTTTTAGATTCAATTATTGCGCGATAGGAATTTTAACTGGGCTAACAGGCAATCCTGCCCCGCTACTTATTTCAGTGCGGGCGCTGCAGGGACAGATAAGGGCGCTCCGCTCAACGCAAAACCTGCAACGGAGATTATTTCTGTGGCACGGGACCTGGAATAATTGCATTAAACGCGGAAAATTCACAAGAAATTGTCCCGCTTGAAACAACTATCTGTCGTGCATGCTGTGGTGCTAGATCTAGGTTATCTGGAAAGCAAAGTGGAATTGAGGAATTACAAATTTTAAGCTAGTATTAGAGATTAGCACATAATAAAGAATAATTAATGTTAATTCATTTTATTGCTGCTCAAAAATGACTTATTCATTGTATAAATGTAAAAACTATGCTTTTGGTGATGAAGTGCTAAACTGGACTTTATTGACAGTTAATAATAATTTGTAGAATAGTCTTCCTTTTGACCACAACTAGAAATAAAACTACTAATCCGTAACTCAGTGGTCCAAGACCTGAAATAAGTGTATTAATTCTGTAAAATTTACAAGAAATCTTCTTGCAATAATTATCTATAATGTATTTACTAGATTATAATTATATCAAAAGCAAAGAGGAATTAAAGAAACGTAAATTTTAAGCTAATATGTGGAGATCAGCTCAAAATAAAAATGTTAAAACAAATATTAATTCATTTTATTGTTGACTAAAAATGGCTGATTTATTTGATAATGATGTGCTGAACAGGATTTTACTGAGAGTTGATAATAATTTATAGAAGTGTCTTCCTTTTGGCCACAACTATAAATAAAACTACCAACTAGACGTTCAAGTGTATATCTGTAACTCAGAATTGTGTAAAATTCACAAGAGATTGTCTTGCAATAATTATCTAACACGTATATTATTAGATTATAATTATATCAAAAGCAAAGAGGAATTAAGGAAACTCAAATTTTAAGCTAATATGTGGAGATCAGCTCAAAATAAAAATGTTAAAACAAAGATTAATTAGTATTAATTCATTTTATTATTGACCAAAAATGGTTATTGTATGAGTGTAAAAAATATTTATTTGATAATGATGTACTGAACAGGATTTTACTGAGAGTTGATAATAATTTATAGAAGAGTCTTCCTTTTGACCACAACTATAAATAAAACTACCAACTAGACGTTCAAGTGTATACCTGTAACTCAGAATATTTCAGTGATCTAAGACCTGAAATAAGTGCATTAATTGTGTAAAATTCACAAGAGATTGTCTTGCAATAATTATCTAACACGTATATTATTAGATTATAATTATATCAAAAGCAAAGAGGAATTAAGGAAACTCAAATTTTAAGCTAATATGTGGAGATCAGCTCAAAATAAAAATGTTAAAACAAAGATTAATTAGTATTAATTCATTTTATTGTTGACCAAAAATGGTTGACTCATTGTATAAGTGTAAAAAATATTTATTTGATAATGATGTACTGAACAGGATTTTACTGAGAGCTGATAATAATTTATAGAAGAGTCTGCCTTTTGACCACAACTATAAATAAAACTACCAACTAGACGTTCAAGTGTATACCTGTAACTCAGAATATTTCAGTGATCTAAGACCTGAAATAAGTGCATTAATTGTGTAAAATTCACAAGAGATTGTCTTGCAATAATTATCTAACACGTATATTATTAGATTATAATTATATCAAAAGCAAAGAGGAATTAAGGAAACTCAAATTTTAAGCTAATATGTGGAGATCAGCTCAAAATAAAAATGTTAAAACAAAGATTAATTAGTATTAATTCATTTTATTGTTGACCAAAAATGGTTGACTCATTGTATAAGTGTAAAAAATATTTATTTGATAATGATGTACTGAACAGGATTTTACTGAGAGCTGATAATAATTTATAGAAGAGTCTGCCTTTTGACCACAACTATAAATAAAACTACCAACTAGACGTTCAAGTGTATACCTGTAACTCAGAATATTTCAGTGATCTAAGACCTGAAATAAGTGCATTAATTGTATAAAATTCACAAGAGATTGTCTTGCAATAATTATCTAACACGTATATTATTAGATTATAATTATATCAAAAGCAAAGAGGAATTAAGGAAACTCAAATTTTAAGCTAATATGTGGAGATCAGCTCAAAATAAAAATGTTAAAACAAAGATTAATTAGTATTAATTCATTTTATTGTTGACCAAAAATGGTTGACTCATTGTATAAGTGTAAAAAATATTTATTTGATAATGATGTACTGAACAGGATTTTACTGAGAGTTGGTAATAATTTATAGAAGAGTCTTCCTTTTGACCACAACTATAAATAAAACTACCAACTAGACGTTCAAGTGTATACCTGTAACTCAGAATATTTCAGTGATCTAAGACCTGAAATAAGTGCATTAATTGTGTAAAATTCACAAGAGATTGTCTTGCAATAATTATCTAACACGTATATTATTAGATTATAATTATATCAAAAGCAAAGAGGAATTAAGGAAACTCAAATTTTAAGCTAATATGTGGAGATCAGCTCAAAATAAAAATGTTAAAACAAAGATTAATTAGTATTAATTCATTTTATTGTTGACCAAAAATGGTTGACTCATTGTATAAGTGTAAAAAATATTTATTTGATAATGATGTACTGAACAGGATTTTACTGAGAGCTGATAATAATTTATGGAAGAGTCTGCCTTTTGACCACAACTATAAATAAAACTACCAACTAGACGTTCAAGTGTATACCTGTAACTCAGAATATTTCACTGATCTAAGACCTGAAATAAGTGCATTAATTGTGTAAAATTCACAAGAGATTGTCTTGCAATAATTATCTAACACGTATATTATTAGATTATAATTATATCAAAAGCAAAGAGGAATTAAGGAAACTCAAATTTTAAGCTAATATGTGGAGATCAGCTCAAAATAAAAATGTTAAAACAAAGATTAATTAGTATTAATTCATTTTATTGTTGACCAAAAATGGTTGACTCATTGTATAAGTGTAAAAAATATTTATTTGATAATGATGTACTGAACAGGATTTTACTGAGAGTTGGTAATAATTTATAGAAGAGTCTTCCTTTTGACCACAACTATAAATAAAACTACCAACTAGACGTTCAAGTGTATACCTGTAACTCAGAATATTTCAGTGATCTAAGACCTGAAATAAGTGCATTAATTGTGTAAAATTCACAAGAGATTGTCTTGCAATAATTATCTAACACGTATATTATTAGATTATAATTATATCAAAAGCAAAGAGGAATTAAGGAAACTCAAATTTTAAGCTAATATGTGGAGATCAGCTCAAAATAAAAATGTTAAAACAAAGATTAATTAGTATTAATTCATTTTATTGTTGACCAAAAATGGTTGACTCATTGTATAAGTGTAAAAAATATTTATTTGATAATGATGTGCTGAACCGGATTTTACTGAGAGTTGATAATAATTTATAGAAGAGTCTTCCTTTTGACCACAACTATAAAAAAAACTACCAACTAGACGTTCAAGTGTATATCTGTAACTCAGAATATTTCAGTGGTCTAAGACCTGAAATAAGTGCATTAATTGTGTAAAATTCACAAGAGATTGTCAAGCAATAATTATCTAACACGTATATTATTAGATTATAATTATATCATCATATTAATTTTAGTTATCTCAAAAGCAAACAGGAATGAACGAAATCCAAATTTTAAGCTAATATATAGAGATTAGCACAAAATAAAAATGTTAAAATAAATAATTAATATTATTCATTTTCATTTTATTAATTAACTGTGAAAAATTTTCAAAAAATTGTATCGTTTTAATTATCGGTCATGTATATAGTTAGATTATATTATTATCTTAAAAGCAAACTGGAATTAAGGAACTTAAAATAAAAATGTTAAAATAAAGATTAATTAATATTAATTCATTTTAATGCTGCCCAAAAATGGTGTTGATTCATTGTACAAATATAAAAAAAAAATATTCACTTGGTGATAGAACTGGACTACTGATAATAATTAATAAAATAGTTTTCTTTTTAACCACAACTACAAATCAATCAAACAGATTTTCAAGTACAAAGCAGAATATTTCTGTGGCACAAAACTTCGAGTAATTGCATCAACTGTGGAAAATTTACAAAAAATTGTTTTGTTAGAAACAACTATCTGGTATGCATTAAGTTATTAGATTAGAGTTATCTTAAGAGCAAACAAAAATTAGTAAAAAACAAATTTTAAGCAGTCATATAAACACCAGTACAAAATGATAATCTTTAACAAACAAGGATTAATTAAAAATTTATTTTATTTTTGCTAGAAAATTGTTGATTCATTGTTTAAATGTAAAAGCAACGCTCCTTTGACGATGACTTGTAAAAATGGGCTCTAATAACAATTAACATTAAAAATAATGTAATTAATAAATTAATCTATTAAATGAATTTTTAATTTTTAAATCTGCAACGAAGATATAACCATCTATTTGTTATTGGATTAGATTTATCTCAAAAGTAAGCAGGAATCAGATGTTATCAAATTGTAAGCTAGCTTGAAAAAAACATCTGAGTTAAAATCAACAACGGATAATTCAAAACTTACATCACACTTATTCATTTAATAAATATACATAGAAATTAACTTTGATAAAACTTAATGCATCAACATAACTAAAAAAAAATAATCTACAAAACAAATTTTCATTTCAGGGGGAACGAATTTTGTTATGTCATTCGGTGCGCCTGAAAACTCTCACAATTTTTCACATAAAACAAAGTCCGACCAACTCCCTGTTTCTGCCCTAATTAAGAAAATTTGTTTTTGCGATGGAAAAAAAATCGCCTAACAGAAGCGAACTAAAACATTCAACGGAACAGCGCAAGGGTAAAATTAGATTGCCGGTTCTACGTGATTGTAAGAGAGGCAATAAAACAGAACGAGTAGAAAATTCAATAAAGCCTATTTTTATTCCACTCAGTTTGTAGTGGCTTTCTAAATTCTAGAATGCACACCTCGATCTACATTCTTCGGGCGTTGGCGCGAATGTGAACCTCGCATTTTTACCCCCCTCGTCTTTTTTTCCTTCGTGCCCTCCGTCTCGGCTCTTTTAATAAATATTAAAAAGAATTGCTGCTATACTAACAAAATTGCCGCGGAACGTTACGGCTAATTAAAACGCGATCTCTGCCGGGTTTTAACGTTGATTGAACGTTCGTTAATTAGTGGTGTGATTTATAACGTAATCGTCGTCGACTGTAGCGTCCACAGGGTGACGACCCTAATTATATCTTTTAATTATGTTAGGATTGAATTTTCCGTTTTTCAAGTCTATTAATACCAATTTTGAACCATTGTTGTTCCACCTGAACACATAAAAAATGCTCACGATGTGATTCACATCCTCCATTGTTCCCGCCACCTTCGAAATTTTAATCAAATTAACCGCCCGAACACGACTTGCATTGTTCGTCCGGCATTGTTTATGTAATTTAATTACCAAGATTTAGTCAGCATCTTTAACGGGCCCAACAATTTTTCTTTCTCAATACGGACTTGATTGTGTCCGAAACTGCGAACGAATTGACTTATCGTTCACTCCCTCCAACGACCCTTTCGATAGCAATTACGCCAGATATAATTTCGTTGATTCGGCATTGTCCACTTCATTATATTTCGTGGTCCGGACGTGGTTGTTTGTTGTAATCAGGGTCTTTAATTATGTTCCCCCCACTTTCGGGGGTTGGATATCAAACGTTTTAATCTTGACGTTTTCGTTTGCCATTAATAATTATGTTGTCATGAGGTCCTGCACTGGAATAGTTACGAGGTGTTAGTTGTTATGTTGGAGAAGGGAAGAGTTCAGAAAAAGTTCATACTGGATGACTCAGTGACATCAGATCAGACTATATTGATTTTTGGTGTACAATTTGTGGTACTAATAAATGGTAAATGATGAACTGTCGAAATATTGGATATATTGATTAGAATCATATTTGTAAAACTAATAATGAATTGAGCCGCCACTGTGATCATTCATCAATTTCATTCTAAGGTACTTCATTTCATGCACTTCTATTTAATGCTGAAGGTTAGCCAAAGTCTATGGAGGAAGGGCTGAATTTCCAAGTCTTCTGTTTATGATGTCCCAGAGTGTTCAGTTGGTGATAAGTCCGGATATCTTGCTAGAAATGTTTACTAAGGTCACGCTAGAAAACTGAATATTGAAGGATTCTAAGGTACAGCAGTAAATGATGTTTCAGAACAGCTGGAGTTATTACTTGAGATGTCAGTGTACATGCTAGTTGTTACCCTTAGTTCTTAATAGAGATAATTTGATCACTCAGCAATACATCCATAAAGTTGTGGAACAAGACGTATACAGAAGAATGAAGACTTCTTACTATGAGAAGTGTTCACCACAGATTCTGGTCTTTTGAACTTTTTTGTTCACTGTACCCAGTTTTTGCTTCCTCCTACATTATAGCATCGTCTTCAAAGATTAAAGTGGTGTACATAACGATACTTTTGGGATGTGGAATTGAAAGAGATTATCTTCAGTGATGGGCTCAATTTTGCCTGGGCACACATGATGATAGAGTACGTGTCAAAGGTACCAAAAACCAGTTAGAGTTATGGATTGGGATACCAACATATATGGTAGTTATCATCTTTAATTCTCAATAGAGACAATTTGACCACTCAGCAATGCATCCTGAAAGTTGTGGAACCACCAGACGTTTACAGAAGAATGAAGATTTCTTACTATGAATAGTGTTCACCACAGAATCTGTTCTTTTGGACTTTTTTGTTCACTGTCCCCAATTTTTGCTTCCTCCCACGTTATAGCATTGTCTTCAAAGATTAGAGTGGTGTAGGGAACGATACCTTTAGGATGTTTTATTGAAAGAGGTTATCTTCAGTGATGGGCTCAATTTTGCCTGGACACACATGATGATAGAGTACGTGTCGAAGGTGCCAAAAACCAGTTAGAGTTATGGATTGGGATGCCAACATATATGGTAGTTATCATCTTTAATTCTCAATAGAGACAATTTGACCACTCAGCAATGCATCCTGAAAATTGTGGAACCACCAGACGTTTACAGAAGAATGAAGATTTCTTACTATGAGTAGTGTTCACCACAGAATCTGTTCTTTTGGACTTTTTTGTTCACTGTCCCCAGTTTTTGCTTCCTCTCACGTTATAGCATTGTCTTCAAAGATTAGAGTGGTGTAGGGAACGATACCTTTAGGATGTTGAATTGAAAGAGGTTATCTTCAGTGATGGGCTCAATTTTGCCTGGACACACATGATGATAGAGTACGTGTCGAAGGTACCAAAAACCAGCTAGAGTTATGGATTGGGATGCCAACATATATGGTAGTTATCATCTTTAATTCTCAATAGAGACAATTTGATTACTCAGCAATGCATCCTGAAAGTTGTGGAACCACCAGACGTTTACTGAAGAATGAAGACTTCTTACTATGAGTAGTGTTCACCACAGAATATGTTCTTTTGGACTTTTTTGTTCACTGTCCCCAGTTTTTGCTTCCTCCCACGTTATAGCATTGTCTTCAAAGATTAGAGTGGTGTAGAGAACGATACCTTTGAGATGTGTAATTGAAAGAGGTTATCTTCAGTGATGAGCCCAATGTTGTCTGGACATGCATGACGATAGAGTACGTGTTAGAAGTTTGCAACAAACAGATAGAGTTGTGGATTGGGATGCCAATATATATGGTAGTTGTCATCTTCAATTCTCAATAGAGACAATTTAACCACTCATTAGTACATCCAGAATGTTGTGGAACAAAGAGACGTTTACAGAAGAATGAAGACTTCTTTATTGTCTCCAGTTTTTGCTTCCTCCCATAATATAGCATTGTCTCCAAAGATTAGAGTGGAATATAGAACGACAACTTTGGGATATGGAATTGAAAGAGGTTATTTTGAGTGATGAGTCCAGTTTTGTTTGGAAGGAAGAAGGAAGACTTCTTACGATGCTCTACTCTACTTTAATCAAAACACATAAAAATTGTAGTACTCTTCATTAAACATCTCCCATTTTATGTCTTTATCTGGATGAATGTACAAAGAAATATTTTGTTAAAATTGGACCACTGAATCAATAAGTTTTACTTTTTAAGTCACCGAGTATATTTGACCCGGAGATTTAATTCGAAAATTGATTATACGTTGTTAAAGTTCCTAATTTGAAAAGTAATATTTATGAAGTTGAAAAGTATTAATTGAATTCAGCCATAAATTGAATTGCTGATTGCGTATATTTAAATTTTATTAATTATTCGCATTTAACTTAGTGTCCTTTTAATTAATTAAAATCTGTAAAGGTAGGCGTTTATGAAGTTTTAGAGTTGAAAATTTTCTGCTCCCGTAAAGAAAATGAAATCCCGACACCCCACGAGCCGTTTCTGCTTCGTTCACATCTTTGCAATTAGTTAAACGAAGTCTCTCAGATGTCACATCAAACTGCCGGTAATTTTGCGCCGCTCCACATCAACAAATTTTACATCCAACAACGGTTTTAACGAAAATTACAAATTTCAATCGGGTTTAGAGCTGACGTTAATTAGGCCCGCCCCCGCTCGAATTACCAACCCGGCTACAATGTGACGCCATTTTAAATATTAATTAGCGTTTTTTTTTTATTTTGGTTGGTGATAAAAATAAATCGTTAGGGAGTTCACAGATTAAATGCCGGAATCACGATTTTATTCTGAGCTCCGGGAGCCACGTCGAAGATGTTGATTAATTTCGCATTGGTAAGTCCTCAAAGAAAAATCCTCGGAGCGTCGAGTTGATAATTTCGTACATCTGATTATGTGCCAGACATTTTTATATTTCATATCAGAAGTAAGAACTGTAAAGAAGTAAACGGCGTACATAACGTGAGAACCAGGCGAGTGTTCCATGCGGTAAACCCTTCTGACATCCATTAGGGTCGAAATCAAGTTTTGGGGGTTTTAAATCTCCCTCAACAGATATCCTGTTAGTGGAAACATTCACCAGAACAAACATTTTAAAGACGGACTTTAAAGTTACCAAACACGGCCACGGCCATATTGAATTACCGACTAAAAAAAAAAATGAATTCGACGTAAACGAGGTTACGCAATTGCCTCGAATCCGTTTCCGTTTGACGGACTCACTTGCAGGCGTTTCGGCCGTTTGTTTCGTTTAATGGAATTTTCATAATCAAGTAACCATAATTTGAGGGGTTTTTAAAGGAGGTAGGGTGGCAAAGACACGTGCGTCACCATCTACATTATCGACACGCGGTCCGCATGTCAACATATTCATGAACTGTCAGACGCAGATTGAAAACAACCCCCGGCCACCCCCCCGATCTCTCCCTCCGGGCGTAAATCTCGCCGAATTGTCTCCGACGTGTGGCGGGAGAGTGACCCCGATTTTAAAAATCCGGGAACCGTTTAGACATAAGTTAAAATTATCGGACGTGTTTGCCCACGGTGGAACACTATCTGGACGCCCCGAAGCCGTTTATCCTGATTTACGGGCCGGAGACGTGGCGATACCCGATAATTGCCTCGGCCTCCGGATCGAACTCTTCACATATGCACACACACACAATCCCCCGAATACGTCGGTGACATTTCGTCCGGCGACGCACAATTAGAATGCGTAGGAATTGATTTAGTCGCGGGCACCGGGGGCAAGTTTTAAAGGGTCACTCTCGACGGGACCACCCCCTAAATATATTCACGAGAGCCGGTGTCGCACGGTGGCCGGCCTGGTGGGGATTCGTATATTCGAAAATTTATACCGTATTATTATGTCGGTATTGTGCACGACACCCGTGGGAGCCACCTTCCACCTACGGCGGAGGTTTACTTAACGTATACCATAATTTAATCACAACTAAATAATTTCGGACGTGCCTCTCGTAGTTCGGGCGGCATAATGTAAAATGGGAAGATATGATAAGTACGTTTCGTTGGAACAACGTCTGCGACGAGCAGTATCTGGCATCTGATAATCTCGACTAGGGGCTTCTCTCTCTCGCTCCGGTTGGATGTAAAATTCCCTGGTTTTATTTGCCAACACTTAACTTCAGATAGAATTTAAACTAACATTAAGATATTTTTAACAACCTTATAAAAGGGAGGCGAGATGTTATGAAATGGTAGTAATCTTAGCCCATTTGCAGTTTTTATGTTTATCTAAACGTCTGTTTTTACTTTTTCCTTTCCCCGATTTCTTTAACTGCCAAGGTATAACCGAGCTTTGCATATTTTTAACAGGGTTAATGGTTCCTCCGCCAATTTATTTGTAAATAAATGCGTTCAGGACAAAATCTAGTTCCAGCGATGATGATGAATAAAAGTCCTGGTGTTGCTTTTTTAATTTCCCCCCTTAACGGTGCTAAAACTGCACAAATTATACACGGGAATGATCTCCAAGTTTCAGCAATCATCGATTTGTCTCGTAAACACTGGTCTAGACAACCAACAACCAACAAAACTTAATTTTAAATTTTAGTATTACTACAATGAACAAATCATACAATAAAAAATAACCTATTAAATTGTTTCCTCTGAATTTTAAAATCTAGAAACAATACCGAGTTTCCATAAATATAGGTAGTTGAGGTGTTAAAATATACTCAAGAAGATTAATTTATTAAATTTCAATTAATATAAAGACAGAAATATAACTGATTAATTTTCTTCAATATATTTATAACATTATAACAATTGTCAAAAGCTTCGAAAGCTTCACTATCTGATTCATTCGAAGAAACATCAACTAACGTTATTTATTGAAACTGAGCTTTTGTATTTCTAGATCTCAAAATTTAGAGGGGAGAATTCAATAGGTTAATTTTTATTGTAATATTTGTTGTTTGTTATAAAATTAATTGACAATTGAATACACATTTGACACAGTAACATTTGTCAAAAGCTTTGAAAGCTTCACATAATTGACCCGACAAAGCCTCAATTATATGTTGTAAATCTGAGCTATTTTTATAGCTAAATTTGATATTTGTAACGAAATTAATTGTAAGACAAAAATCTAACAGATTAATCTTCGCAAATATACCTTTAATACTATAACAATTGACAAAAAAGCCTCGAAAGCTTCATTACCTGATTCATTTGAAGAAGCTTCAACTATTTATATTTATTGAATCTGAGGTTTTATATTTCTAGATCTCAAAATTTAGAGATGAGAATTCAATAGGTTATTTTTAATTGTAGTATTTGTTGTTGGTAATAATATTATTTAAAAATTTAAAAATCTAACTAGTTAATCTTCTTGAATACCCCTGTCACGCTGTAACATTTGTCAAAATCCTTGAAAGCTTCACGTAGTTGATCCGAAGAAGCCTCATTTATCTATATGTTTTAAATCTGAACTGTATATTTTACCAAAGTACCAAAATTTGATAATGTTATGAAATTAATTGAAAGAAAAAAAAATTAACACATTAATCTTCTCAAATATACCTTTAATACACTATAACAATTGTTAAAAGCTTCGAAAGCTTATTTAATTGACTCATTCGAAGAAGACTCAATTAACTATATTTATTGAAACAGAGCTTTTGTTTTTCTAGGATCCAAAATTTCGAGGGAAGGATTCTTACTTTTAATTCTAAGATTAGTTATTTGTAGTAAAATTATTTGAAAATTTAAAAATCTAACTAGTTAATCTTCTTAAATACATCGTAACATTTGTCAAAAGCTTTGAAAGCATCACACAATTAATTCGAGGAAACCTTAACTATCTATATTTATTGAATCTGAATTGTTTATTTTCTTGGCATCAAAATTTAGAGAAGAAATTACAAATGATTTATTTTTTACAGCAAGATTTGATATTTATAATGAGAATAATAGAAAGACAAAAATCTGATAGGGTTAATTTTCTCGAATGTACCTTTAACCTAACCTAACCTAACCTTTAACACTATAACAATTGTCAAAAGCTTTGAAAGCTTAATTATTGATTCATTCGAAGAAGCATCAACTATCTATATTTAGTGAAACTGAGCTTTTGTCTTTCTAGATCCCAAAATTTGAGGGGAGAATTCAATAGGTTATTTTTATTGCAGTACTTGTTGTTTGTAATAAAATTTATTGAAAATTTAAAAATCTAACTAGTTTATCTTATTGAATACACTTTTGATACTGTAACATTTGTCACAAGTTTTGAAAGGTTCACGTAATTAATCCGAGGAAGCCTCAATTATTAATAACACTGAGGTGTTTGTTTTTCTAGGTACAAAATTTAGAGAAGAAATTTCAATGGGTTATTTTTTATAACAAAATTTGATACTTGTAATGAAGTTAATAGAAAAATCTAACAGATGTAATGTACCTTTAACACTATAACAATTATCAAAAGCATCGCTTCATTAAGTGATTCATTCGAAGTGGCCTTAGCTACCTATATTTATTGAAACTGAGCTTTTGTTTTTCTAGACTCAATAATTTAAAGGAGATTGCAGTATTAGTTTATTAGATATTGTTGTATTAGTTGTTTATAATAAAATTATTTAAAAGTTTAAAAATCTAATTATAATAATTAGTCTTTTTGAATACACCTTTGGCACTGTAACATTTGTCAAAAGCTTTGGAAGCTTCACGTAATTGATCTGTGGAAGCCTCAACAATCTATATTTATTAAATCTGAGCTTGATAAAATTCCAATGGATTAAGACAAAAATCTAGCAGATTAATCTTCTCAAATGGACGTTTAATACTATGACAATTGTGAAAAGTTAATCAACTAATTGGTGAAGCTTTCGAAGCTGTGGTCAATTTTTACGGTGCAAAGATATATTCAATAAGAAGAACTAATTTGCAGAGGAATTTATTTGTAAACAGATGGGTTCTAGCGATGATGATGAATTGAACTCCTGGAGGTGCCTGTCCCACCCTCAGTACTAATACTGCACAAATTACACACGGCAACGATCTCTAAGCCTCATCAACAATCGATTTGTCCCGTAAAAACTAGTCTAGACAACCATCAATTACGCCAATCTTCTAATAGAAATGCCACAACTATAAATAGTATCTCGTAACGCAGCAACAATGGCAATTTTTTAAATGTAAACACGACAATACGGGTGGCGTATTGAATCGGGAGATGAGTTACGAAGTCGGCATAATTGTCCATTTTTCAGCTCGTTTTATCGCCGACCGACTCACACATAATTTGCAATCTATGTCCATTCATTCATGGATTGAGTGCCGCGGCTCGCTTTTAGCTACGCGTGGTTAGGGAGCTTAACAATTATCAAAAGGTGTCCACTGTCTACTTACCCGAAAATAAATACAGTAATCTATAGGGCATTGTGTCGTCCAATATGTCATTCTTAGTGTTAATGCTCTCTTATGCCATCACGGTCTGTTAGGTGTGGCATTATGTTTTTGATTGTATATCTTTCAGCCGAATGATGATAAATTTATACGGTGGAAACTTAATGCCCTTCTTGCGGTTGTACCATATCAATTTACAGGTTAATGTGACGCTGCAAATATCATATATGGTGATTGCAATGCACATTCACTGTCGGAATCAATTTCTGGTAGGTTTAAGTAAGTTTTATGGCATCCAATCTGACTTTATGTGGCCATGGAGAGTAAACATTTCAATTTTTTCTTATTAGGACTTCGTAATCTTGCTGTTGACACTTTAAGCACCACACAAAGTACTTTATGGCATCAAGTTAATCAACCTTTAAAAAAAAAAAAACTAAAGGAGAAATTTTGATAGATCATTATTGCCTACTTAAACTACTCCTGCAATTATAACGACCTGCTCTACCTCTAATTTACCATAAGCCACAGTTCGGCAACAAGCCTCTTAGGGGGCACACACAAAACCAAAATCATTTGCAAGCTCCTTAACCTGATGCGTGTGTGCTTTGATCGCCCCACCCAATTAACCGAATCGCCCTAATGGTGCTCCTGCAAAAAAATTCGAACTTCACAGTTCCGGGACCGCGCTTAATTTATCCGCAACCCCATCGCGGGGGCCCACTTTAAGGCCATCGTTTTAATCAGCGCGAGGATTAGACGCTCGTGTCCGACACGTGATCGGTATAAGGTGGTACACCCACCGTAAATCGGTTACTAGAGCTACTCGAATCGTTCCCACATCGAGAGGTTGGATGGCGACATTGTTGAATTCGAGGGGGATTGCATTTGGTTTTACTGTGACATTTTTCACCCCTTGGGTCTGTGTTGCTGTTGTAATTGGATTCTATTGCACTGCAACATGAAACACTGTAACTCAATTTTTGCCATACAATTTACTCTAAAAGAAGTACGTAAAGGATTAGAAGGTGGTTTCAATTGTTTCAATAAACATCGATGGTTGAGGCTTCTCCGAATGAATCAATTAATGAAGCTTTTGATAATTGTTATAGTGTTAAATGTACGTTCAAGATGATTAATCTGTTAAACTTTTGTCCTTCTATTAATTTCATTACAAAAATCAAATCTTGATATAAAAAGGAACCCATTGAAATTTGTTCTCTAAATTTTTGTGTTTAGATATAAAAATAGTTCAGATTCAATAAATATAAATAGGTGAGACTTTCAAAGCTTTTGACAAATGTTACAGTGTCAAACGTAAGATTTTAAAACTTAAATAATTTTATTACAAACATCCTGCATTAAAAAAGAACCCTCTAAATTTTTGGAGTCTAGAAAAACAAAAGCTCAGTTTGAATAAATATAGTCAGTTGAGGCTTCTTTGAACCAATCAGTTAGTGAATGAAGCTTTCGAAGCTTCTGCCAATTCTTATAGTATTAAAAGTATATTCGAGAATATTATCTGTTACATTTTTGTTTTTCAATTAATTTCATTACAATTTTGATATAAAAATTAGCCCATTGAAATTTCTTCCCTTATTTTTGGTGCTTAGAAAAATAAAACACCTTAGATTCAATAAATTTTTATAGTTGAGGCTTCCTCGCATAAATTAGATGAAGCTTTCAAAGCTTTTGACAAATGTTACAAAGTGAAAAGTGTATACAAGTAGATTAACAAGTTAGATTTTTAAATTTTCAAATAATTTTATTACAAACAACAAATCCTACAATAAAAAAATAATTTGTTAAATCCTTCACAATTTTGAAGTCTAGGAAAACAATTTCAATAAATATAGGTAATTGGGGCTTCTGGGAAATTAGTTAATAAAGCTGTCGAAGCTTTTGACAATTGTTATAGTGTTAAAAGTATATTGGAGAAGATTAATCTATTATATTTAAGCCTTTCAATTAATTTCATTACAAACATCAAATTTTGCTGTAAAAAATAGTCTATTGAAATTTCTTCTCTTAATTTTGGGGCTTAATGAAACAAACAGCTCAGATTTAAAACATAGATAGTTGAGGCTTCCTCGAATCATACGTGAAGCTTTCAAAACTTTGGACAAATGTTACAGTGTCAAAGGTGTATTAAAGAAGTTAGATTTTTAATCTTTCAAATAATTTTATTATAAACAAATAATCCTACAATAAAAAATAACCTATTCAATGCTACCCTCTAAATTATGAAGACTAGAAAAACAAAAGCTCAGTTTCAGTAAAAGTAAGTAGTAAAGGCTTCTTCGAATGAATATTCAGAAAGCTAAACTAGTTAGATTTTTAAACTTTCAAATAATTTGATTACTAACAACAAACCCTACAATAAAAATAACCTATTGAATTCCTCCTCTAAACTTTGAAGTCTAGAAAAACAAAAGCTCAGTTTCAATAAATATAGATAATTGATACTTCTCCCAATTAATAAATTAATTAAACTTTCGAAACTTTTGTCAATTGTTGTAGTATTAAAAGTATATTCGAAAAGATTAATCTGTTAAATTTTTGTCTTTCAATAAATTTCATTACAAATATCAAATTTTGCTATAAAAAATAGTCCATTGAAATTTCTTCCCTTATTTCTGGTGCTTAGAAAAATAAACATCTTAGAATTAATAAATATAGATAGTTGAGGCTGCCTCGTATGAATAAAGCTTTCAAAGCTTTTGACAAATTATATAATGTGAAAGGTGTATTCAAGTAGAATAACTAGTTAGATTTTTAAACTTTCAAATAATTTCATTACAAACAACAAAACCTACAATAAAAAGTAATCTGTTGAATCCTCCACTCTGAAATTTGGAGTCTAGAAAAACAAAACTTAAATTTCAATAAATACAGATAGTGAGGCTTTTTCTAATGAGTTATTTAATGATGCTTTCGAAGCTTTTGACAATTGCTATAGTGTTGAAGGTACATTCGAGAAGATTAATCTGTTTTATTCTCTAAATTTAGTGCCTAGAAATACAGACAGGTCAGATTCAATAAATATAGATAGTTGAGGCTTCCTCGGATTAATTACGTGAAGCTTTCAAAGATCTTGTCAAATGTTATAGGGCCAAAGGTGTCTTCAAGAAGATTGACCAGTTTATTATCCTTTCACAGTAAAAATAAATTCATTGAAACCTCCCGCCAAAATTTTGATGCCTGGAAAAACAAACAGCTCAGATTCAATAATGATAGATAACATAGTTAAGGCTCCCACGAACGTCCGTGTTATAAATTAATCCAGCTCCGTCTGCTGCGTCTAGTTTTTTAAATTCCCAGAGGGTTGGTGAATATGATAAATGTCAAAGTGAGGGTTGGGACACTTGAACGGCGCCGCTCGCACTGTTTGATTTTTTAGGGCGTAATGAATAAATACTCCGCTGTTATTGTTGTGTAATATGACGTGATACATATGTGGATTTAATCCACTCTAAAATTGATATGTCCGTCGATTCTTTCGTACAATTTAAACCGCCACTACCCACATCAATTTTAATTTAAATCTAGGAACAACGGTTTGATTTTTAGGTGTAGTTCATGAATATTGGCTGGCTGGAGGCATCCGTAACCAAATCCAGTCGGATTATCAATCTGTCCAATCAAAATCATTAGGCAAACCCTTTCGCATCGTCCTTCCGCTTGATGAAACAAAACATATCCCGTGGCTGCAGATCAACATGGCCAAAAGCAAACATCCCTTTTACGCAGTCATCAGCTGTCATATCGATTATGTCCGTCCTTCGCTCCACGTTCGACGGACGCACGGAGAACATACAGTCTAACGAAGCGAAGCACGGCCGTTGATATCCACAATTAGCCATAATCTCGCAGACGATTCGGGGGGGTTGTGCACGCACACGTAATGACGCGTGGAAGAATGACGGTTAGGTGGATGCGATCCCGGCCCAGAAGCCACTGTTAGGGTGGGCGCCAAAAAAAAAAAAAAAAAATGGAACACGGGTGAATTATGAAAATGTAATTTTATTTGTTGTGATTGCGTTTCGAGAGGCTTCTCCCCTTTTGAGCGAGTGAGAAAAAACCCCGAACTAAACGACGAGATGGAATTGAATTTCCGCGCTTTGAACGCGTCGAGTATATTTCAGGATATGGATACAGTTTATGGGAATTAAACAGAACCTTGACGGGGGTGGAACGAGGATATAAATGCGATATAAATTCATGATCATTTTCTTAACTCGCTCCATATGTTCTCATTATCCTGTTCCCACCCTTCGAATAAAAAACGTCGCGTCCCAATAAATCGAAAGATTGCCTAATTAATTTCGGGCGACGGGGTTGGGAGGACGGCGTCCGACCCACCTCGTAAATTTTAATAGATTTTCGCGTGTGTTGGTCCAACATGGTTTATGTGCGGGGCGTAGTACGGCACGCGGCCCGTCATCATGTGAGAATCACGCGTGATAATCGCACTAACACGATACACTCTTTCCCTTTCGAATTACGTCGGCTTACCATCACTTACACATCCACGTCGGGGACCCACGAGCTCGTTACATCGAAACACAATACCCTCGGTTCTGGGTAATGGTCGGTGTGTGAAATTAATAGGCTTGAAAACTCGAGTGAGAACCGTTCGTTAAGCTACTTTAGTTGTTGTCAATAATCTATTTATTATCACTACTTAAATCCCAACCGATTTTGTTTATTACAAATAAATCAATCAGTACTTAAGTAATTTACAAAAAAACTCATTATTATAGATGATTTTAAATTATATTTGCCTTAGAAGATATATTTAAATGATGATAAAGAATGTATTTGGTTACTTGTGAATAATGTTTTTTCCTTATCTTGATGGTACTCAATTGAATAGTTGAACCATGTTGAGTTACTTAGAATCTACTTCATTATAACTTTTTAAATTCTCCAAGCAGACCATGAACTCCACTTTCTCCATACCTTCTCCAATGTAGTGATGAAAGAACGTTGACTCACCCAATGAACCTCAAGTCTGCAGTAGTTGCATACACAACCTGAGCAATAAGCCTGTTGGGATTTGTGTAGGTTGGATATTCTACTCCCAGTTTCCCCTTTAAAATACTATAGAGCGCCTCGTTATCAAAAATACAACAGCAATCCTCATACTTCATGCTGGAATGAGTAGCCAGCCCAGCATTAAATGTCTCAACAATGACTATATGGTTACTTATGAGTAAATTCTCTTCTTTACATCGATGGTAATTAGTTGAACTGCTGTATCATGTTCAGTTACTTAGAATCCACTTCCTTATAATCCGAAACAAGACTCTTCAAGTTCTCCAAGCAGTCGGCAAACACCCCTTCCTCCATACCTTCTCCAATGTAGTGGTGGAATAACGCCCTTTTGTCGTACAGTTTCTTATACTTGTGTGCCAACCTCTCCCACGCCTGTCTGATGGCCGTGTGATTTGCCATCATCACACAGGCTCGGTCGGAGGCCGCAAGATCACCTCCAGGAACTGTCACCGGAGGCATGTTACAAATTCCAATCTAGAAGCCACTCGGCACGTAGTCCACGAAGTTGATGGATCGTTTCGCCTTGATGTTGGCCATGGCGTTGTTCACCTCACTGTCTGTTACGTTGCCACGATAGGAACAACAGCAACTGATGTAGCTTCTTTGTCTTGGGTCACAGTGAACCATAAAGTTGGATGGTTCGAAGCAGGAGTTGGTTAATTGGAACACCGTGGCTTGTTCATGTCCGCTTCTGTGTGGAGCTAACATAGGAGAATAAGTTACTAAAGGATAATGGATTCTGGGGTATGGAATGACACAACCTGATCAATAAGCCTGTTGGCATTTGTGTACGTTGGATTTCGTACTTCCAGTTTCCTCTCTAAAATACTATAGAGTGCCTCGTCATCAAAAATACAACAGCAATCCTCATACTCCATGCTGGAATGATTAGCCAGCCCAGCATTGAATGTCTCAACAATGACTATATAGTTACTTATGAGTAAATTTTCTTCATTACATCGATGGTACTTAGTTGGATTGTCGTATCATGTTCATTTACTTAGAATCCACTTCCTTATAATCCGAAACAAGGCTCTTCAAGTTCTCCAAGCAGTCAGCAAACTCCCCTTCCTCCATACCTTCTCCAATATAGTGGTGGAAGAACGCCCTTTTCTCGTACAGCTTCTTATACTTGTGCGCCAACCTCTCCCACACCTGTCTGATGGCCGTGTGATTTGCCATCATCACACAGGCTCGGTCGGAGGCCGCAAGATCACCTCCAGGAACTGTCATCGGAGACATGTAACAAATTCCAACCTTGAAGCCACCCGGCACGTAGTCCACGAAGTTGATGGATCGTTTCGCCTTGATGTTGGCCATGGCGTTGTTCACCTCATTGCCTGTTACGATGCCATGATAGGAACAACAGCAACTGATGTAGCTTCATTGCCTTGGGTCGCAGTGAACCATAAAATTGGATGCTTCGAAGCAGGAGTTGGTTAATTGGGACACCGTGGCTTGTTCATGTCCGCTTTTGTGTGGAGCTAACATAGGAGAGTAAGATACTAAAGGATAATGGATTCTGGGGTATGGAATGAGGTTTGTTTGAATTTCTTGCAAGCTAACGTTCACTGACCCGTTAAACCTCAAACCTGTTGTAGTTGCAGACACAACCTGAGCAATAAGCCTGTTGGGATTTGTGTAGGTTGGATTTCGTACTTCCAGTTTTCTCTTTAAAATACAACAGCAATCCTCATACTCCATTTTGGAATAAGTAGCTAGCCCAGCATTGAATGTCCCAACAATAACTATTTGGTTACTGATGAGTAAGTTCTCTTCATTATTTCGATGGTACTTAGTTGAATTGTTGTATCATGTCCAGTTACTTAGAATCCACTTCCTTATAATCCGAAACGAGACTCTTCAAGTTCTCCAAGCAGTCGGCAAACTCCCCCTCCTCCATACCTTCTCCAATGTAGTGGTGGAAGAACGCCCTTTTCTCGTACAGCTTCTTATACTTGTGCGCCAACCTCTCCCACGCCTGTCTAATGGCCGTGTGATTTGCCATCATCACACAGGCTCGGTCGGAGGCCGCAAGATCACCTCCAGGAACTGTCACCGGAGGCATGTAACAAATTCCAACCTTGAAGCCACCCGGCACGTAGTCCACGAAGTTGATGGATCGTTTCGCCTTGATGTTGGCCATGGCATTGTTCACCTCACTGCCTGTTACGTTGCCACGATAGGAACAACAGCAACTGATGTAGCTTCCTTGCCTTGGGTCGCAGTGGACCATAAAATTGGATGGTTCGAAGCAGGAGTTAGTTATTTGGGACACCGTGGCTTGTTCATGCCCGCTTCTGTGTGGAGCTAACATAGGAGAGTAAGTTACTAAAGGATAATGGATTCTGGGGTATGGAATGAGGTTTGTTTGAATTTCTTGCAAGCTAACGTTCACTGACCCGTTGAACCTCAAGCCTGCTGTAGTTGCAGACACAACCTGAGCAATAAGCCTGTTGGGATTTGTGTAGGTTGGATTACGTACTTCCAGTTTCCTCTCTAAAATACTATAAAGGGCCTCGTTATCAAAAATACAACAGCAATCCTCATACTCCATGCTGGAATGAGTAGCCAGTCCAGCATTGTATGGCTCAACAATGATCGGTGACACTCTGGGGGATGGATATATTCCAAACTCCAAGACGCTGATTTTTCTGTAGTCTTCAGAAATACCCCTCAATAACAGTGACGTGAACCCCGAGCCTGTGCCTCCTCCAAACGCCTTAAATATTATAAAACCCTCCGGATTATTAGCTTCCTCAGATAACTGTCTTAGACTATCTAAAACTACAGGCAACATCTCCAGACCTCGGGTGTTGTTACCGATGGCAAAATTATTGGCGGCATCTTCTTTGCCAGTTATTAAAGTCCCAGGTCGGAATAAATGTCTGTAATAATTCGTCCTTATCTCATCAACAGCTGTTGGTTCTAAGTCTACGATTAGTGTTCTTGGTACCGCTTTGCCAGAGTTGGTAATTGAAAAATAGGATTGGTAACTGTCGTCCCTATAACATTGTGATGATGGATGTATATGACCGTCCACTGTTATCCCGTGTTCCAGACAAAACAACTCCCAACAAGCACTGGCTATTTGAACACCTGCTTGACCGATGTGGATTTGGATGATTTCTCTTTTGGGCATAGTCCTTATCCATTAGCGTTGCGTAGCATATTCACAGAAAATTTTGGCCGGTGATTTGGATGAAAATGGGTGGAATGGGATGTTATTTAAATTTCATGACAAGATCTGATTGAACGACGGAAAAGTTAGGTTAACATCCGTCAGTTTGACATGTTTACCTACAAAATGCAGTCAAAATTGATTGTATTGATAAAACCTGAAAAATAAAAATATTAAGTATGCCTCGAAGGGAGATCATCCAAATTCATATTGGGCAGGCAGGTGTGAACTTGGCCGAGAGTTGCTGGGAATTGTTTTGCTTAGAACATGGAATATCTTTGGACGGTAATATTGTGGGAGAATCTCGTTGTCATATCGACGACAGCTTCAGCTCATATTTCACGGTGTCAGCTGCAGGAACCGTGGAACCCAGGACCATTATGATTGATTTGGAACCATCTGCTATTAATAACGTCAAAATTGGACACCTACAAAAAATATTTGATCACACTAAATTTGTAACTGGCAAAGAAGACACTGCCAACATTTACACAGCTGGATACTGTGGCCATGGAAGGGAGTTATATCATTTAGCAGTGGATTGCATAAGGTTATTGGCCGAGAAATGTAACAACCTGGAAGGATTTGTACTCTTTAGATGCTTTGGAGGTGGAACAGGTTCCGGATTCAGTTCCCAGCTTCTTGAACACATTTCAGAGCGTTACAACAAGCAAATAATTATGGAGTTCGGCGTGTTCCCTTCACCCAATGTGTCACCCGTTATAATAGAGCCCTACAATACCGTTTTAACAACCCACGCCAGCATGGAGAACGAAGACTGCTGTTTCATATTGGACAACGGAGCCGGTTATGACATCCTCGTAAAAAATATTGACGAAGACGACGCCCTTACTTACAAGGGAATAAATCGACTGTTTGCCCAAGTTATCGCATCCGCCACATCCTCGTTGCGATTCCAAGGGCCGATCAACGTCAGCTTGGAGGAGTTTCAAAAGAACATCGTACCGTACCCCAGGATCCACTACCCACTGATAACCTATTCACCAGTGATAAACGTAAACAGGCCGGCGTACGAAGAATTGACGTTGGCCCAGATGACCGAACGTTGCTTCCATCCCGACACCTCGCTGGTCAAGTGCGACCCAAGAACCGGGAAATATTTGAATGCGTGGTTCCTGTACCGCGGCCAGGTCAACCCCACCGACATCAATTCGGCCATCACTTGGGTGAAGGCTCAGCACTCGAAACAGTTCATCAACTGGTGCCCTGTCGGTTTTAAAATTGGGCTTAACTATAATGCTATCGAGACGGTACCTAAAGGTCACCTAGGGTCGCCCGCAAGGGACTGCACCATTGTGAGCAACAACTCAGCCATAAAGGAAATTTGGGAAAGGCTGATCACCAAGTACGACATGATGTTGAATCGGAAGGCCTACTTGTACCACTATTTGTCTGAAGGGTTGGAGGAGTCGGAGTTTCATGACGCTAGAGAAAACCTGCTGTATCTAATTGATGATTATAGGGAAGTAGAGATAGAAGTCGAAGACCCTGATAGTTACGAAGACGGCGATGGTTGAGTATAGTCTTGTAAACGATATTCTGTGTAAATAAAGGGTAAACCTGTTTTTTATGAATAGCAAGTCATTTTATCCTACAAAACACTATGCTGGCGGGGGATTTAATTTTTCTGTAAAAAACGCAAACAAGAGGCCGGCGTTTTTGGAGTGCTTTGTGGGTTATTAATGGGAGCAAAAACGGCGTGACAAGCCCGACCAATTTAAACTTATATTGGCATTTTAACGTGAACCTATCAAACGGACAACGAAAAGTCCGGGCGAGGTGTAGCGAATATTTTTTTGTCGCGCCCAAATAAAAAACTAATAACTCGAACGGCAATATCCCGGATGTACGTGGCCGGCATCGGCACAGTCCCTTTTCTGGTCGCCCCAGGACCCGGGGGGTTGAGGGGCTCGAAGCAGTTGATATTGAGTTCGGCGGGCACACTGGGAAGGGTCTTGCGGAGTATGAGCCGCTTATAACGGATCACGGGGACCGGGACTTAATCGGATCGCAGTTATCACCGTCCGCCCTGATCCCGCACTAATCACCACACGCTTACGCAAACACACCATATGTGTTAATAAAGCCAGAAATCTCCCGGTTTTTTACTCCGGGGCTCTTATTAGAATTTCACGTTTGGCATATGGTGGTTTTTGCAGCTAGCCAAACATAGCCTGGCTGATTAACAAACGTTTTCTCTTGTTTCAGGACTGAGTTCAAACACCTGAAAGGCTGGTAAGTTGGTGATATGTTAATTTAGAGTCATGAACATAATTAGGTTAGTGTTTCTAACGTAGAATTAGCATACGGGATGCGGTTTTAAGTTTAGAGAATCGTCACTTTATTCTATGATCCGACTTTAATAGCTATAATCGTGGCTGAGTGCTGTAGCGGTCGTGCGGTGTTACCAGGGTGACCGCCCCCAACCCTCCCGTATTTGCCAACACGCGGATTGTCACCCTGTCACTCACTTTTCCTAGCCCTTCATTCCTTCCCTCTCCTGCGTCCCTCGCACCGTGGCTCCGACCACGTGAATCTCGAACAAAGACTGTTCCACTGCCAGCTTCCACCCATTCGGAGCCACCAAAAATATATTTAACGCTAATTTTTGCTTAGTAATTATCGATGATTGTTTCCTTAAACAACGAATTAGTTCATATTTGACGAAGTCCCCCGGGAGCCTAGCCTAAAACGGTCCGTCCCCACGGTGCGTGGCCCCGGGGGCAGTCGTCGTTCAAATTCAATCTCGGGGGTGGAAAGTCGGATCCCGTGCGGATTCCAAATTGATGTTTGATATTTTACTTCGTCGCCCGATATTATTTTGTTTAAAATGTTTTCAATTATCAGACGTTTTTGTCTGGCCAAATTGAGGAAGCTGATTTTTTTCCCCCATTTTTCCATCACGGCTAATTCGGACCGGTTTCTTTTGGGGGGTCAGGAATTGACCGTCGGCCGTGGGGGCGGAATTTGTTTGCATTTTCTCCCGGAGCCACGGAATCGTGTGGATTTATCGCACGGATCTGATTCCGCTACATAAAACACATCCACACCCACGTCGGGGGCTTGTGCCGTGTCGGCCGCACGTATGCGTGACTTTAGAACTTCGCACATGATTTATTTTAACACACACACACACGCGTTGTAAATCTTCCGAGTCGTTTTATGACACATAAACAACGCATCGGGCCAATAAAGTTGGTGTGGGGTCGTCTCTTCGAGGCAAATTGGGTAAAATATTGGTTGGGAATCGGAGGATTGATCCTATTAGAAGTCGAATTGTTGGGCTTTGTTATCTACAACAAATGAACTTAATTTGTTTTGCACAACGGCCCAAATAAAGGTAGGAATTGTTCATTAAAATTTTATTAATAAAAAAAAGGTTGCCGCCATAATTTTGTATAAATTGCAAACGCTGATACTATTTTCGTACCGCACAATGGCGGATAATGACGGGAAACGATGGTAAATGCAAAATTGGAAGCAATTAAAGGTTACATCACGAGGATTTTCTCCGGAGAGACAAACAAAAAAAATAAATAAAAAAAAAAAAATAATCCCGCGTAGAGAACCCGAGAAGAATTTTAACTATATCATCATTCCATGTCATTAGTTATACAAAGTGACAAAAGCAGTGAGTCACACGGAGCTGTGCGGACGGACGGGGGCGGCCGGGGGAGACGCGGCAGGGAGCGAGAGAGAGAGGGAGGCGGCGTAAGAAAGGTGAAAACGGGAGAGCAAAAAGGAAAATTTGAATGGTCGTCCGTTGGAGTGTAGTCTGTTGCCGTCATTAGCACGCACGCGCCGACTTCCGCTTCCTGTTCCGGTCTACGCGCCCGTCTTAACCCCGGAGGCACTGCGGAACGGAGCACGGCCGGCTCCGCGACTCACTCTCGGCTAATGCGGTTTAAATTTTTAACTTGATTTATGTTTGCCCTTTCGCCCGCAACCTAATTGAATATTCTTGTTTGTTTTAATAACGAAATTTGTCACGGTTTAATTCGTTTTGGGGTACACGGTTAATGAGCCGACGCCGGTTTTTCCTTTGCCCCGTTTGTTGCTCACTTCGTCATCTCGTGCGAAGTAGTTTTGGGAGATTCTTTTGAGCTGGCTATTGATTTCCCCACGTGATGGAGACGTGAAAGAGATGCTCCGGTGACAAATACCCTCGTCTTAATTAAGACCCGGTGCCTGGACGCTGTGTGCGTCGGACACGCCGGCCGATTCTTCCCGCCGACATATCGGCAATCTTATCGGCAAATGTCGCGGACGTGTCCGTCAAGGGGAAGACAATGGAGGACGGTGTAATGGGCCGGAACCTCGGCCGATAGTACTGTCTCCCGCAGGCCGGGCCACTTAGTTCAGCCGTCAACACTAGACATCAGCCGCGACGTAAACAATCATGTTCCCAAAGGGGTGAAACAAATCAATCCATAAACTCATATCACGAGGAAACCGGGGAAAAAAATCCGATGTCGTCGCTGCGCAACAACACGGATAAATAATCTCTTTGTGATGGATTTCGGAAGGAATCGTCGTTCGAAAAAGCCGGACAATGCCCCGCGGACATGTTTATTAATATTTAAGTGGACGTTAATCTGTGCATAAGAATGCGCACATGTGTCGCGGTGGCCCGGACCTAATGCGAATGGGATATGTGCCGGCACGACCGGACCTTCTTCGAAGCGAAAACGCTAACTCGCCGAACTGCGGCGGCGACATGCACAAATATCCTGTCCTGAAACTCTATACTTAGATTATTCGGTGATATTTTTTATGAATTCCGGATCTCGAGACGTTATTCATGGGAATTAGGATTATGACGTACGTAAGCCTCCCTTATAAGCTGTTCAATGACTTTTTTATCGTGTCCATTTTAGAGGATTTAGTTGAAATGAACAAATAAAATTAGTAAATAAATCATAATAATAATGAATATGTTTATAAACGTATTTATTGGAAGCTAATTAAAAATGGATATATTTTTAAAGTATATAAACTTTAAAATTTTCATATTCTCAATCTATGTTTGTTCTAAAGTTTTTAATTTTTTTAAAATATATAATAAATTCTTTAAAGTATTCACTCAAAAACTTAACATGGAGTAAATTTTTACATATATACATAAAATTAGTTGGTAATTTGATATTTTTTACAATCGTCTTTTTTAAGCTTTAAAAATTTTTTTTTATCATTTATTTTATGTCATCTAAAAGATAATTTTTTCAAGGTATTTACTGAATATTAGCTAAAAATATGTTTGAATAATTCCATAATTATTTAAATTATAATTAATTATAGTTTCCAATTCTTTCTTTACAAGTTTTAAGTCTTTTAGAACATAAATTCATTTTTGTAGCTATTTTGACACTGAAGCTATTTTAACTATTAAATCTTTTTTAAAAATAATTATTAAATCAGCAGAAAATGATCAAATTTTGTTACTTTAACTTTAAAGGTACTTTGGACAAACTTTTCTTTCATTCTGAAGTTTTATAACACAAAATTTTATTTTAACATTATGTCATCTGTCAGGTGTAAAAATAATTATGAAAAATACTGAAAATAAACGAATTTGTAATTTTAAATTTAAAAGAGCTTTAGATAAGCTTTTAACATTATGAAATAAGTTACAAAACTTAAAGTTACTCTAACTTTAAAGCTTGTTTTAAAATTGATTATAAAATCGATTGTGTGGCTAAATTTGTTACTTGAACTTTATATACGATTTGGACAAACTTTTGACATGCTAAAACAAGTTTTAAATCACTTTAACATTAAAGTGTGTATTAAAAATAATTATGATAAATACTGACAATAGCCGAACTTGTCATTACTTTGAATGAGCTTTAGGCAAGCTTTTGACATTATGAAACAAGTTGTAAAACTTCAAGTTACTTTAACTTTAAAGCTTGTTTTAAAAATAATTATAATATCGACTGAAAGTGGCTAAATTAGTGACTTGAACTTTATAGGCGGTTTGGACAAACTTCTGACATTCTGAAACAAGTTTTAAAACTTAAAATTGCTTTAAAAATAATTATGAAAATAACTGAAAATAATCGAATTTGTCACTTTAACTTTAAAAGAGTTTTAGACAAGCTTTTGACATTATAAAACAAGTTGTAAAATTTAAAATTACTCTCATTTTAAAGCTTGTTTTAAAAATAATTATAAAATAGACTGAAAATGGCTAAATTTGTCATATAAACTTTATAGGTGCTTTAGACAAACTTTTAACATAAAATTGATTTAACATTAAAGTGTGCTTTAAAAATAATTACGAAAATATCTGAAAATAACCGAATTTGTCACTTTAACTTTAAAGGAGCTTTAAATAAGCTTTTGACATTATGAAACTAGTAATTATTAAATAGACTGAAAGTGGTTAAATTTGTCATATAAACTTTATAAGCGCTTTGGACAAACTTTTGACATTCTAAAACAAGTTTTAAAACTTAAAATTGCTTTAATATTATGTTCTTTAAAAATAATTATGAATCATTCTGAAAATAACCGAATTTGTCACTTTAACTTTAAAGAAGCTTTAGAGAAGCTTTTGAAATTATGAAACAAGTTGTAAAACTTAAAGTTACCCTAACTTTAAAGCTTGTTTTAAAAATAATCATAAAATTGACTGAAAGTAGGTAAATTTGTCATTTAAACTTTATATGCGTTTTGGACAACTAGTTTCAAAAGCAAAAATTGCTTTAATATTAAACCGTGCTTTAAAAATAATTATGAAAATGACTGAATACAACCGAAATTGTCATTTTACATTTAGAGGAGCTTTAGACGAGCTTTTGACATTATGAATCAAGTTGTCAAAACTTATAGTTACTTTTAATATTCTGTAACAAATCCAAAATTACTTTAATATTAAAATGTGCTTTAAAAATAATTATGAAATCCAATGACAATAGTCGAATTTGCCACTTTAACTTTAAAAGACAAACTTTTGACATTGAAAGTAACATTAAAGCCCTCTTTAAAAAAAATTATAATATATATATATGTTTATGATGAAATCCTAGAATAATAATTAAACATGAATTGGACAAAAACATAATGAGATCGGTTGAATAAATAAAAAGTGTAGTTGCCCTTTTGGAGGCGTCCGAAAGCCTAAAATATCGGTGTAGTTGTCGCTGGCAGTTAATAATAGTGGAGCGAAGTTCTGCAAGCAGAGTGTGTGCATCACATGGAGCAGCTAACAAGGCTTGACAATTATTCCGGGTAATTAAGTGTAGGGAACTTTTGCCGGAGTCGCTTTCAGCGGCGGTAATTAAGAGACTCGGTCCGGACTGGCACGTCTGCCGATGTGCCCGGAATGTTCACCATTTCATTACTTCCTTTTGTCTTTTCCGATTGATTTGCCCGTCTTCGTATAAAAATTCGGTCCGATCGTCCGTCCCATCCCCCAACGTGGGGTCGATTATTTATGCTGTGCCATCGACGAACAATAATTGATTGGGTGACCGGAGGAAATCGTTGCGATTGCACAAAAGTTACGTCTTGAAGGGACGGCGAAGTGCACGGTGGAAAAACGTTCGCCGAAATAATGGAAAAATATCTCCGGTCGACGGATAAAGAGTGGCCGAAAACTCGCATCCGAATATTCAAGCAATTACATTTGAATTTAAGGTAGTGAAAAGCGTCGGTTTTTTTCTTCTTTTATTTTTTTGATATTTCGAAAGCACTCTCCGATGCATTCGACCGAGGCACACACCTCAATACCTGCACAAGCCTCTGTTTCTCCAACATCGCCTTTCGCCAATTCACTTTGCAGCTTTTTTTCCGTCGAGTAGTTCGCCCTCTCGGATGCACTCGCTTCGAAACTCCGCATCCCTCAGACTGTGCAGACTGCGCCAAACTGTACATGTTATATTAATCTAGCGAATGAGGGTATGTGGAACTTGTTTGGTGTTTACTTTTTTTTTCGAGATACGACGAGATGAGAGTCGAAGCCGGTTTGATGTCGGGCTTAAATGGGAATGTGTGCGTCGATTTGGTTCGGATTTGTGTTTTCAGAAACGTTTTAGATTTTTAACGCCACCTAAAAATGGCGAATGCGCAGGTTTAATTAAAATTACTTCATCACATTTCGTATATATTGACAGTAACTAAATTTCTTTTGTATATGTGAACAAAAATATAAGAGGAATCATATTTATGAGTTTTATTTCTATTATTAAAATTGGTATTAATTAAATATATATATATATATATATCTTATATATCATTATATAAATATATATTATCTTATTTAAATCTAGTTGGTACCAAAAAATAGATACCATCAAAATATATCTAGTATCAAGTCAAAATTTAAGATCATTTTTAAAATTTATTTGAGTGATATAAATCAAGAAATCAAAAGATGAGTTTTTCTATTGAAAAGTTCATTTACAAAATCTGTACCAAGTTATCAGAAACACTCAATTGAAGCAGTGGGTATTCAATTATGAACAAACAAGATTTGTATTAATTAAAAATATATACAGCTGGACTTACATATGAATTTTGGTTGGTACCAGAAGATAGATACTATCAGAATATATTTAGTACCATCAAGTCAAAATTTTTCTTCGAGTTTAAGACCATTTTTAATATTTATTTGAATGATACAAAACAAGAAATCATAAGATGAGTTTTTCTATTGAAAAGTTCATTTACAAAATCTGTATCAAGTTATCAGAAACACTCAATTGAGGCAGTGGGTATTCAATTATGAATAAGCAAGATTTGTATTAATTAAAAATAAATACAGCTGGTCTTATGAATTTTGGTTGGTACCAGAAAATAGATACTATCAGAATAGATTTAGTACCAAGTCAAAATTTTTCTTCAAGTTTAAGATCATTTTTAAAATTTATTTGAATGATATAAATCAAGAGATCATAAGATGAGTTTTTCTATTGAAAAGTTCATTTACAAAATCTGTATCAAGTTATCAGAAACATTCAATTGAGGCAGTGGGTATTCAATTATGAACAAGCAAGACTTGTATTAATTAAAAATATATACAGTTGAACTTAGTTATGAGTTTTGGTGTGTACCAGAAAATAGATACTCTCAGAATATATTTAGTATCAAGTCAAAATTTTTCTTCAAGTTTAAGATCATTTTCAAAATTTATTTGAATGATATATATCAAGAAATCATAAGATGAGTTTTTCTATTAAAAAGTTCATTTACAAAATCTGTACCAAGTTATCAGAAACACTCAATTGAGGCAGTGGGTATTCAATTATGAACAAGCAAGATTTTTATTAATTAAAAATAAATACAGCTGGATTTACTTATGAATTTTGGTTGGTACCAGAAGATAGATACTATCAGAATATATTTAGTACCATCAAGTCAAAATTTTTCTTCGAGTTTAAGACCATTTTTAATATTTATTTGAATGATACGAAACAAGAAATCATAAGATGAGTTTTTCTATTGAAAAGTTCATTTACAAAATCTGTATCAAGTTATCAGAAACACTCAATTGAGGCAGTGGGTATTCAATTATGAATAAGCAAGATTTGTATTAATTAAAAATAAATACAGCTGGTCTTATGAATTTTGGTTGGTACCAGAAAATAGATACTATCAGAATAGATTTAGTACCAAGTCAAAATTTTTCTTCAAGTTTAAGATCATTTTTAAAATTTATTTGAATGATATAAATCAAGAGATCATAAGATGAGTTTTTCTATTGAAAAGTTCATTTACAAAATCTGTTATCAAGTTATCAGAAACATTCAATTGAGGCAGTGGGTATTCAATTATGAACAAGCAAGACTTGTATTAATTAAAAATATATACAGTTGAACTTAGTTATGAGTTTTGGTGTGTACCAGAAAATAGATACTATCAGAATATATTTAGTATCAAGTCAAAATTTTTCTTCAAGTTTAAGATCATTTTCAAAATTTATTTGAATGATATATATCAAGAAATCATAAGATGAGTTTTTCTATTAAAAAGTTCATTTACAAAATCTGTACCAAGTTATCAGAAACTCTCAATTGAAGCAGTGGGTATTCAATTATGAACAAGCAAGGTTTTTATTAATTAAAAATATATATAGTTGGACTTACTTATGAATTTTGGTTGGTACCAGAAGGTAGATACTATCAGAATATATTTAGTACCATCAAGTCAAAATTTTTCTTCAAGTTTTTTAAATTTTATTCGAATGACACAAATCATAAGGTGAGTTTTTCTATTGGAAAGTTCATTTACAAAATCTGCACAAAGCCATCAGAAATTGAGGCAATATGTTCAATTATGAAGAAACAAGTTTTGTATTGTTTAAAAAAATATACAGGTTGTCTTACTTACGGGTTTTATTTTTTTTATTTATTTTCTTATTTAAATTCAGTTGGTACCAGACACAATTAATATGTATTAAGTACCATAAAGTCAAACAAATGTGTTTCAAGTCATCAAAAATTCTTAATTAAGGCTCTATTTGCTCAATTAATTAAAAGCAAATTTCCTTACTTTTGTGTTGATCACAGTTTGTTTAATTCTACTTCATTGTACTTCATTTACTTGAACTCCCTTTTATGTTTGAATACAACGCTAGATTTAAGAATTTTAGATATCTTGGTACGGATTTTACTATTAACTTTTACAATAGAAAATTCTATTGTGCCGTTTTGATTTTTATCAGTCAAATAAATCAAATAAATAGCTTCAAAATTGATAATGTCTTTATGGTATCAAATAAACATTAATGGTACTTATTTATTGGCATTGACTGAACTCAAATGGGACAATATATAAGTAAGACACCCAGTATAAATTTTTTTTTAGGAAAAAAGGATGATAATTATCCCTGCATTTGACGAACGAGCGGCAGCTTCGACGTAAATGAGCGAGTGGGTGGCGAACGGGGACCCGTCTTTAATTTTCCGCTCGCAAAATACTCCCGAGAGGTAATTATCGGTAATTAGAGAAGTGTACGGATTTCTAGTAGACGTGCAATCATCCTAATTGCTTTTCTATATTTAACTTTACTTTTAATTCCCTTTGTGCCACTTTCAGAGAAATTTAATCAATTAAGTGCTAATGTCGCATCGGTCCCATTTTGCATCAACATTTTACTGGAATTGACTTAGAGATGAGCAAAAAGCAATTTTGTTTAAACACTCCCAACTAGCAACAATGATAAATGGTGCATTTAATTAAAAGGGCATTTAGATAATGTGGCGGTCACATTAACGAATCCCAAAACAAGGCGATCATAATAGAGACATTTACATTCGAATGTCGAGTCATGAAAAGAGAGTCACCTGTATATTTGTAAACAAGGTGTCAATGCAACAAAGGAAATTTAAAATGAAAGAACTACCCTTTATTAACATACAATAACTTTACACAATGGTGTAATTCTGGTGATCTGACACGTATCACGCCAGAATCTGTGGCTCCACGTGGAGGCGATTTAGTGACTTCATTGAAAACGTTATCTTCGAAATCGATGGATCATTGATTTTTTTGGAAACCGACGGCATAATCAATTTACGCCCTCATTTGTACACATCAGTACTTAATACTGGTTCAAGTTAAACAGGGTTCAAGGTTCGTGATTCCCGTCCCCCGTCGCGTCCCGAATCCCGGTCTCCCACCGTTGATTAGGCCGCCGTGCGAGTCCTTTGACGCCGGTGTCGCATCCGCGCCCGACGCGACATCGTCCAGGTGGTTCGTGCGGATCCGATTGTGATGCAAATGTCGCCCCAGGTGTGCGAACCCCCTCCGGATCCGGGGTGGGGTGGTCCGGCCGGTGTCCCGCTGCGAGACGGGATGTCTCCGCTCTCTCCACCCCGGTGCCCGTGTGGTCCGACCCCGTAAGTCAACCCCCTCGGTTGAATTGATTCGTTGGGGTCCCGATGCAACTGCACCGAAACGTTTTCTTACGATGCGAATCGAGATTGGGATGTTGATGGTCAAGTTTGGGTGCCCGAGACGTTGAGTGATTGTCTTACGGGGTCTTACTCGTTTATCGGGGGCGGTTTTTCAGTTTCGAATATTATCGCTATCAATGTAAGGGGGTGTGATAAGCCGCGGAACGTTTTCCAGCGGCGTGCCGGGTCCGCGTACGGCCGACTTCCGGTCCCAACAATGGACCGTCGACAACAATGGGCTTCGACAATCGATTACCAATACCCGGTCGACTGTTTCGAGCGGAGCACGCAGAACTTCGCGCCCGTGTGTTAAAGGGTTGCCGTCGCGGCGCTGTCCCCCCTTAATTCCCGACAATGGATTTCTCGAGCAATAACTTCGGCCCCGAAACTATCCGCATGTGTTCCAATCAAAATTTCCATCGTGGAGCTGGGCGAACTAATTTCTCGATCGGAACTTGATTAGCTGCGGGGAAGTTGGTAAAAACTAACCGACCTGGTGATTGCGATTAGAAATTGATTCGGGGCGGCACAACACTCGATCCGCCAGTAATTAATTCGGAGTGCATGTGACTTTGAGGATCTGTTGCGTGTAATTATGGGGCCCCGTTTATTGTCCGGCACCCGAAATGAAACTCATCGGTGTGTAATAGTGGAAGTGATCGGAGCGGCCGGGCCGGAGAAAAAGATGTTGAAGGGCCGTGCAGGCAAATTTCAAGATTAAAACAGTGGGGCCGGTCCGTTTTGAATGGGCACCCCGCCGATATGAACACTAGTACTTTGCTAGATGGATATCTGCAGATTGTTTGATGATACCGCCCGTGGGGTTCGAGGATTTCGAGGATTGCAGTTCATTCATTGTTTTCGGATTTTCGGGCTCTCCTTTTTTTTTCTTATTTTTGTTCTTTCGGATTGGATTCTCGGAAGGCAGGTAACACGATTCCGAGAGTTGTCAGCCTAATCAGACAGTTTGACGACAGGAAGTGGTGCGATTTTACACTGTCGCTTTGTCCCATTGATTGACTCCGTTTTGTGGACTCAATGAGATACATTATCTTCCATTCACTTCGTCCTTTCGGTGTTCGTCCCGATAAGATTCTGCGTTTCGAGGAGTTTTTGCATCTTTGGGGTTAACTCTATACGTGTGGGAACTGGCCCGAGGCGGTGCCGAGAACAATATTGGGTTTCTTAAGCTTATTAGATGAAATTACCCCCAAATTACCCAAACCACGGATTTTGTTTCACCAAATTATCTGTCGGCGAACCTGTAACTAAACACCAACGCTTTACCTCTATTATTTATTTGCCTGCACTTTCATCATCAATGATGGATATTGGGCTAATAGACATAATTAAGACCTCACAAACATTGTTCCAGTTTCTGTCCTTTGTATTCTATGCAATTCTGTATGATTTAATGAGGAAACCTTTGTTCACACAAAAATACTTAAGTTTATGTTAATTGATTTTGTTTTACCAAATTATCTGTCGATGAACCTATAACTAGATGTCACCGCTTTACTTATAATATTCATTTACCTAGAACCTTCATCATCTATAATGCAAATTGGACTAAAAGACTTAATTAAGATTGTCTCAGTTTCTGTCCTTTGAATCTTATGCAATAGTGTAGGATTTAAAGATGAAACCTTTTGTCCTACCAAAAATTCTTTCCATTTTTATTAGTTCTCTGTATAGAACCTTCTTCATCAATTGGGCTAATAGACTTAATTAAGATATTGAAGACATTGTTCCAGTTTCTACCCTTTGCAACTTATGCAATTCTGTAGGATTTGATGAGGAAACCTTTGTTGCCACCAAAAATCCTTCAGTTTAAGTTAATTGATTTAGATTTAGCAAATTATCTGTCGACGTACCTGTAACTAGTCACCACTGCTTTATTTCTATTATTTATCTTCCTGAAACCTTCATGGAAATTGGACCAATAGACTTAATTAAGACATTGAAGACATTGTTCCAGTTTCTGTCCTTTGAATCTTATGCAATTCTGAATGATTTGATGAAGAAACCTTTGTTCCTACCAAAAATCATTTAGTTTAAGATAATTGATTTAGTTTTACCAAATTATCTGTCGACGAACCTGTAACTAGTCACCTCAGCTCTATTTCTATTATTTATCTGCCTAGAACCTTCATTATCAATGATGGAAATTGGGCTAATAGACTTAATTAAGACATTGAAGGCATTGTCCCAGTTTCTGTCCTTTGAATCTTATACAATTCTGTAGGATTTAATGAGGAAACCTTTGTTCCCACCAAAAATCCTTCAGTTTAGGTTAATTGATTTAGTTTTACCTAATTATCTGTCGATGGACCTGTAACTAGTCACCTCGGCTTTATTTCTATTATTTATCTGCCTGGAACCTTCATCATCAATGATGGAAATTGAGTCAATAGATGTAATTAAGACATTGAAGACATTGTTCCAGTTTTTGCCCTTTGAATCTTATGCAATTCTGAAGGATTTGATGAGGAAACCTTTGTTGCCACCAAAAATCACTTAGTTTAAGATAATTGATTTAGTTTTACCAAATTATCTGTCGACGAACCTGTATCTAGTCACCTCGGCTTTATTTCTATTATTTATCTGCTTAGAACCTTCATCATCAATGATGGAAATTGGGCCAATAGACTTCATTAAGACATTGAAGGTATTGTCCCAGTTTCTGTCCTTTGAAACTTATACAATTCTGTAGGATTTAATGAGGAAACCTTTGTTCCCACCAAAAATCCTTCAGTTTAGGTTAATTGATTTAGTTTTACCTAATTATCTGTCGACGGACCTGTAACTAGTCACATCGGCTTTATTTCTATTATTTATCTTCCTGAAACCTTCATTATCAATGATGGAAATTGGGCTAATAGACTTAATTAAGACATTGAAGGCATTGGCCCCGTTTCTGTCCTTTGAATCTTATGCAATTTTGTAGGATTTAATGGGGAAACCTTTGTTTCCACCAAAAATCCTTCAGTTTAAGTTAATTGATTTAGTTTTACCAAATTATCTGTCGACGAACCTATAACTAGACACCATGGCTTTATTTCTATTTATCTGTCTGGAACCTTTATCATCAATTATGGAAATTAGACCAATAAACTTAATTAAGACTTTAATGAGGAAACACTTATTCCCACCAAAAATCTTTCATTTTAAGTTAATTGAAAACTTTCACATGGTAAACAGCATCCCTAGTAAACCTAAATGACCACTTGGGATAAACGCCAAGGTGGCATCATAATTTGAGGGGCGTTTGTGAGAATCACCCAGAAAGCTAGCTCAAGTAGGTCAACACACATTAAATATGTGTGGGAACATTAAAATCCAATGGCCAGTTCCAGCACCGGCAACACTGACGAGTTTAAACCTGTACCTAGTAAAAACAATTTGCTCGTTATAATTGATCATAAACACAAGTACCATTAGAGCAACCCCAAGACGACCGATCCAATTCAAACCCCGCAACCCAATCAAGAATAATAATTGTAATTACACAAGTGCCCAACTGAGAGCGAGGACCCGTTTATAAACCTCTTTATAAAAATCACATTCATGAGCGGTGCTGTACAAAACCAACGTTATGTGCAACAACCATTTTCTAAGTATGGGCCCAGGTGTGCAAAAATCTCTGTTTCGCAGTCGTCCAAATCGAATCACCGACGAGGGTCGAACGTTTCGATGGGGTTGACGGTGGCGAGTCTACGTTTCGTCCACAACAATACGGACTCCATTGTTCGTTGGGACCCTACAGTGGTTCACGTGCGTTTTCAAGGGTAAATTTACGTTTAAATTTCATGAAACATCTCTCGTGGGCACATCGTGACAACCGAAAAAATCAAAACGAATCGACGTGACTGTTTTTTTCCTCGATCCTAAACCGTAATTTATTTTTATTGAGGGGGGCCCTCCACTTCAGTTTTCAAAAACCACTCCATGTTATTTGTGCGTGGCATTGTTATTTTAAACAAACTCCATTAATTAATAATAAATTTAATGGTAATATTTTGATACAAATTTATAATTGCGTAACGGTGCACGTAGTAAATAAATAATGTTTTAAAAAGTTGGCTCTCTGTATGGAACAATAACAAGATTTCACTGCAAATTTTAATAAAATTATAAAATCTATTAAAATGTGTATTTAATATTAATTAACAGCAAATGAAAATATATATGAGAGTCGAAATTAATTTAAATGATAAAATTATTATTAATATATACATTAATCCTTTATAACTTTTATTAAAATATCGCATTTATATTATTATTATTCTTCAATGATCAATCATCAATTTTGTTTTGTTAATTTCCAAACCAAAAACCGGATTTTTTAGCCAAAAACATGATTTAAAATTCATTCAGTCATTAATTTGATAAGGTAAATAGAGACGGTTCAAGCACCGACCCCTGAGCCATCCCAGCAACCTAAACCCAATTCCTACAAACAAAAAACATAAACAAGCATCGGTCCCCGGCTCCATGTTGAGAGCCAGAGATGCTGGCTCCGTTCCGAGATGAAGACTGGCCGCCGTTGGCAACGTTCTGCGCCAGTGGTGGGGGGGAGACGCGGCGCTCCACCCCCGTAAACGGGGCGGTCTGCGCCGCCGCCACGCCTCCGGTACGCGAGCGCCCCGCGGCGTACGTACGAAACTGCGCCAGGATCGTATCGGACACGGGACGAATCTGTGCTTTATGGAATCGTCGTTGGTAATGACGGCGGTGTTACACGGACATCAAGGGATATTTATTTGATGGCTGTTTCGGCGAAACTCATCTCCGCCGCCGGTGCCAGTGCTAGTTTTGTCCCACGGCGGTCTACATTATGGATTTTTGATGTCATTGTTTGATGTTGCGTCTGTTTTTTGCTTAATAAACGGCCCCCGTGCTTCTTGCACGTCAAAAACTGGAGTCGGAATCCATTTCCTAATTAAATTAAAGTCGAAGTTGGGGTTTGTGATGTTGTTCCACTCTTTAAACTCTCAAACTCCTTGTTCGTGGCACGAGATGTTCCAGTAGTCTTTTTGCCATAATAAATGAAGCTTCTTCGGCCTTTATAACTCCGAGTATGTCAAATTTATGGCACTCAAATCCGGTACCTAATAAATCCCAGTTTTGAGATGAAGATGATGACAGTTTCAGTTTAGTACTTCCATGCTAATCCAAAATGGACAAAAACCAAACATCACTAATCCATTATTCGGCGCTAAAAGCCGTCATTATTAAGTTAATTGGTTTTTTCCAGTCGCAGTGAAATAATTAATTGTGCGGTACTTTGTTCAATACCGGGGCACATTGTCACAAGACTTTTGTGCCTGGTTATTGTGTCAGGCATAAAGGTTAGGTTATTTATAAAACGATCTCGGCAACAGGTTGCATTATAGCCGACAATGCCTAATAGAATTAACATAATAATATTGCTATTCTTGACGATTGCCGAAATAGACGAAGCTGCCGGAACGCCACGAAAGGGGTTGCGGCGTAAATGGGGAGTCGGTAAACCGATTGTTATCCGGTAAATTCTTTTTAACAAACACACACACACAACAATAATATGTTCATCCATCAGGTTGTTAACATTGTTTCCGGACAATGCGAATTGACTGGAATCGTTACGCGTTTTTGTGCCGCATCCGAATATTTTGCCGCGGTACCCGTTCGTTCCCTGATTGACGTTGATGTGCACGAGTCAAGTTTAATGTGTGTATTTTAATTTCAATGTTCATATATTTATACGGCAATTATTTATTTTAAATGTTCACAACAATGAATGTTTACTATTTTATTTAATGTTATTTATTTTATTTTGAATGCGAATTGATCCGTTGTTAAATAAATATAATCAATTAAAAATAAATATAAAAGTTTTTAATTATTCACGTGCAATTTTTAAAATTTATTAGTTTTTACGTATTTAAATAAAATATAACGATGTATTTACAATACAGTTTTTAACCAATAAATAGCAATATCTTCACTTCAGCTATGAAAGTTCTTATGATAAGTAATTCTTTATAAATTTGGCAGTTTTAAAACTTCTTAAACAATTTTGGATAAATTTAAGACAATTTTGAAAATTCATAAACAATTCTGAATAATTTTAAGATAATTCTGAAGCTTCATAACCTATTCCATATAAATTTAATACAGATCTTTGTAATTTGTTAAGTAATTCTGTATAAATTTAAAACAGCTGAGAAATTTTTAAACAATTCTATATAAATGTAAGACAATTTTGAAGCTTTATAAGCAGTTGTGTATAAATTTAAGACAGAACTGAAACTTTCTTACACAATTCTGTATAAATTTAAGACAGAACTGGAACTTTTTAAGTTATTCTGTATAAATTTAAAATAGTGACGTAAACTGTATAAACAATTCTAGATAAATTTAGAACAATTCTGAAACTTCTGAGCAATTTTGTATAAATTTAATACATATCTGAAATTTCTTAAGTAATTCTGTATAAATTTAAAACAGTTGCGAAACATCCTAAATAATTCTGTTTAAATTTGAAACCACTTTGAAACTTATTAAGTAATTTAGTATAAATTTAAAACAGTTGCAAAACTTCTTAAACAATTCTGTAATTTAAGACAATTTTCAAATTTCCTAAGCTGTTTTATATAAATTTAAGACTATCTGAAACGTTTTAAACAATTCTCTATAAATTCAAGACAGAACTGAAACTTCTTAAACAATTCTGTATAAATTTAAGACAGAACTGAAACTTCAGTATAAATTTAAAATAGCGACGGAAAGTTTTTAAGTAATTCTGTATAAATTTGAGACCATTTTGAAACTTCCTAAGTTCTGTTTAAATTTAAAACCGTTCTGAAACTTCTTAAGTAATTCAGTATAAATTTAAAACAGTTGCGAAACCTTCCTAAATAATTCTGTATAATTTAAAACAATTTTCTAACTTCCTAAGCTGTTCTGTATAAATTTAAGACAGAACTCGAACTTTTTAACTTATTCTGTATAAATTTTAAATAGTGACGGAAACTCTATAAACAATTTTAAATAAATTTAGGACAATTCTGAAATTTGTGAGCAATTTTTAATAAATTTAATACATATCTAAAATTTCTTAAACAATTCTGTATAAATTCAAGACAGAACTAAAACTTCTTAAACAATTCTGTTTAAATATAAGACAGAACTGAAACTTCTTATACAATTCTGTATAAATTTAAGACAGAACTCGAACTTTTTAACTTATTCTGTATAAATTTTAAATAGTGTCGGAAACTCTATAAACAATTTTAAATAAATTTAGGACAATTCTGAAATTTGTGAGCAATTTTTAATAAATTTAATACATGTCTAAAATTTCTTAAACAATTCTGTATAAATTCAAGACAGAACTAAAACTTCTTAAACAATTCTGTTTAAATATAAGACAGAACTGAAACTTCTTATACAATTCTGTATAAATTTAAGACAGAACTCGAACTTTTTAACTTATTCTGTATAAATTTTAAATAGTGACGGAAACTCTATAAACAATTTTAAATAAATTTAGGACAATTCTGAAATTTGTGAGCAATTTTTAATAAATTTAATACATATCTAAAATTTCTTAAACAATTCTGTATAAATTCAAGACAGAACTAAAACTTCTTAAACAATTCTGTTTAAATATAAGACAGAACTGAAACTTCTTATACAATTCTGTATAAATTTAAGACAGAACTCGAACTTTTTAACTTATTCTGTATAAATTTTAAATAGTGACGGAAACTATAAACAATTTTAAATAAATTTAGGACAACTCTGAAATTTGTGAGCAATTTTTAATAAATTTAATACATATCTAAAATTTCTTAAGTAATTCTGTATAAATTTAAAACAGTTGCGAAACATTCTAAATAATTTTGTATAAATTTGAGACCATTTTGAAACTTCCTAAGTTCTGTTTAAATTTAAAACTGTTTTGAAACTTCTTAAATAATTCAGGATAATTTTAAAACAGTTGCGAAAACTTCCTAAATAATTCTGTATAATTTAAGACAATTTTCAAACTTCCTAAGCTGTTCTGTAAAAATTTAAGACAGCACTGAAACTTCTTAAACAATTCTGTATAAATTCAAGACAGCACTGAAACTTCTTAAATTATTCAGTATAAATTTAAAATAGCGACGGAAATTTCTTAAGTAATTCTGTATAAATTTAAAACAGTTGTGAAACTTCTTAAACTATTCTGTATAAATTTAAGACAATTTTGAAAGTTCCTATCAATTTTGTATAAATTTAAGACAGTTCTAAAACATCTTAAATTATTCTTATAAACTTTTTAAATAATTCTGTATAAATTTCAGACAACTTTAAAATTAATTGTAAGAAAATATTATTAGCATAATAAGATAATATAATAAAACAGTTTACTATTTGTTTTGTTTTATTGTGTTGAAAATTTAATATAATAATATTTAAAAAAATAACAGTATAATTGTCAATCAATTAAAAATTAAATATGTGAAATTGTGCAATGTAAAACCTGTTAATAATGTATTGATGAATGATTGGATGTGTGTAAGCAAAACGAAATGCGGCAGAAATCTTTTGTGTGTGGCTGCATCGACATTTGTTATCAAATAATTTTGTTGTCCGTGAAATGTAGTCAATTGAAGTCAACAGGTTGTGCCATTGTCGACAATACTTTAATAGAATTACCATAATAATATTGTCATTCTTATATTTACCATAACAGAAAAAGCCAGCCAGCCAGCCAGCCAGCCAGCCAAGGGTTGTGCGCTAAAGCGCCAGTCGTAAGGGTTATTTTGGTGACGTATTGAATCCAACAATGCGATTCATGTCAATTCAATTGCACAAAGAAGTATTCTACTTTCGGAAATAGGGTTTGGCTCTTTTACGGATCCCGGAGCCCGCTTATTTACACAACACACAACCAATGCTTATTTCCGATTCTTTGCCTACACTTTCTTGACTTAAATGTTTACTTATTATTCACTCAATGAATTGTAACCCGATACGATAAAGTATTTGTGTTGCAATTACCCAATCGAACTACGGTTTTCGTTTTTTTTTCTTTTTACTAACGTCGTAAATAACATACAAAATATGTTTGTCATCAGCCACATTATTATTACTTTGTCTTGATTACTTGTCGGTGTTTCATGAAAGACGACTGACACGAGCTACTTAATAACATTCGATTCAGCACTGGCCATCGTAAATGAGATGCCTACTGATTTTTTAAATTAAATGACGTATCTATTTTTCGTTTTTTTTTTTTTTTTATTTTCGTGTATTTAGTGTATTTGAAAAATGTAATTTACGTACCGTATTGTGAATTGTAATGATCGGACCGACTGTGTTTGATAAATTCCTGTGTAATTCTATTAAATTGTGGCGGTCAATGCAATATTAATGCACAATGAAGTCCTAGATATGAAACGTAATTTTTTTTATTATGAGCGTCCACAGGGGACGTGTTTTCTGATACCGCACAATGCTCAATAAATTAAGTCAACTTTTTTATCAAACTTTATAAAGTGGAAACTGGCAATTTATTTCCGACAACAAAAGTTACATTTATATTTTAATACACATACTCGAATATGGTATTTGATGTTTTGTATTAAATTCATCTTTAATAATAACTAACTGAATCACAGAATTGAAATTTAAATAATTCTGTATAAATTTAAATCAGATTTGAAACTACTAAAGTATTAAGTAATCCTGTGTAAATTCAAGACAATTTTGAAACTTCTTCAGCAGTTCTGAGCAATCTGAAATTTTCTAAACAATCCTGTCAAAATTAATATAATTTGGAAAATTTAAGAGAGACCTGTAACTTCTTAAATAATTATGTATACATTTAAAACTGTTCTGTATAAGTTTAAAACATATTTGAAACGTCCTAAATAATTCTTATAAATTTTAGACAGTAACTTTGAAACATTTTTGAAAGTTTCTAAGCAATTTTGTGTAAATTTAAAACAGTTCTGAAACTTCCCAAACAATTCTGTACAAATTTAAGACAGATCTGAAACTTCCACAGCAGTTCTTTATAAGTTTAAGATAGATCTGAAACTGCTTAAGTAATTCTGTATAAATTTAATCATTTGCGAAACAATTCTATACAAATTGAATATAAATTTGAAACTTCCTAATTAGTTCTGTATAAATTTAAGACAGTTTTGTAACTTTAAGATATTTTTAAAAGTTTCTAAGCAATTCTGTGGAAATTTAAAACAGATCTAAAATTTCTTTAGCAATTCTGTATAAATTTAAAACAGTTTTGAAACTTCCTAAACATTTCTGTATAAATTTAAGACAGATTTGAAACTTCCTGAGTAGTTCTTTATAAATTTAAAACAAATCTGAAACTTCTTAAATAATTTTGCACAAATTTAATCAGTTACGAAACTTCTTAAACAATTCTGTATAAATTTAATAAAAATTTAAAACTTCCTAATTAGTTCTGAGTAAATTTAAGACAGATTTGAAACGTCGTAAGTAATTCTGTATAAATATAAAACAGTTGCTAAACTTCCCCAACAAATCTGTATAAATTTAAGACCATTTTGAAACTTCCTAAGCAGTTCTATATAAATTTAAGACAAATCTGAAACTTCCTAAGTAATTCTGTATAAATTTAAGGCAGTTTTGTAACTTTAAGACATTTTTGAAAGTTTATAAGCAGTTCTGTGGAAATTTAAGACAGATCCTAAAACTTGTTAAGCAATTCTGCATAAATTTAATCAATTGCGAAGCTTCTTAAACAATTCTGTATAAATTAAATAAAAATATAAAACTTCCTAATTAGTTCTGTATAAATTTAAGACTATATTTGAAACTTCATATGTAATTCTGTATAAATATAAAATACTTGCGAAACAATGTTGTATAAATTTAAGATAAATTTGGTACTTCCTAAGTAATTATTACAAATTAAAAAAAAAATTAAACTTCCTAATTATTTCTGTATAAATTTAATACAGCTCTGAATCTTTGAAACATTTTTTAAACTTTTTAAGCAGTTTTGTGGAAATTTAAGACTTCTGAAATTTCTTAACCAATTCTTTATAAATTTAAGACCATTTTGAAACTTCCTAAGCAGTTCTATATATATTTAATTCAGAACTGGAACTTCTTAAGCAATTCTGTATAAATTTAAAACAGAGCTGAAACTTCTTAAGCAATTTTGTATAAATTTAAGACAAACTTGAAACTTCCTAAGTAATTCTATATAAATTTAAGATAGAACTGAAATTTCTTAAGCAATTTTCTATAAATTTAAGATAATTTTGAAACTTTCCAAGCTGTTTTGTGTAAATCTAATACAGATCTAAAACTTCTTATTTTATTCTGTATATATTTAAGACTTTTTAACTAACTTTCTATGTAATTCTGTATAAATTTAACATAGTTGTGAAACATTCTATACAGATCTGTATAAATTCAAGATAGATGTGAGGTAAAACTGTATAAATTTTAGACAATTTTAACATTTATTATAAAAAATACAATATAATGTTTATATAATAAGTTAATTTAATAAACATCTTTAAGGCTTTAATTTTCATACGTTTACAGGACATTTCTGAAAACCCACGATGTTCAATAAATTAAGTCAACTTTTTTTTTATCAAACATTATAAATTGGAAACTGGCTCAGCAATTTATTTCCGACAACAAAAGTTTCATTTATATTTAATACATATACTCGCATGTGATATTTGATATTTTCCATGTTTTTGTTTAATGTTTATTAATAATGGACATAAATGTTTGCCAGCAGTTACAAATTCAATTTTAATAATAACTAACAGATTCGCAGAAATGCCACAGTCATTTTTAGCATGTTAATAATGAAATTTGCTAATTTGAAATATATTTTTTTATTGTTTGTGAATGAATTAATTGTTAAATGTATTTATATGGATTTATTTAGTTTTATACAGATTGTTTAAAATAATAAACGTGTTTTCGATGGAAAGTGATAAAATATATTGCTCACTTTTGACTTCTGTCTATTGAATTACGCACACACGAAATTTATTTTACTTAAGTCCTTAATTGCATAATTTGGGGCACGTTATCGACGATCGAAATGTGCCGTTGAAAGTGTAGAATGCCGATGGCATTCGGCCATGTAACAGCACGCCAATAAATCCGGACGTAACAAAATGTGGCGGTAAATGCATCAAGCAGTGTAAAATAATAAAGGAAGCGTAATTGTCCGTGTAACGGTTTTAGGATACATCGATTGAATTCGGAACGGGCCTGTGTCTCTCTCTATGTGTGTGTGTGTGCAGTTCGTTGTCCACATTTTCGATTTGCATTCTCACTAGAGAACATATTTGTATCACCTGTTCCAGCATCGCATTGCCAGAACCTGTTCCGCTGTCAAATCACCATTGTCGCGGGCAAAACATTATCATTGTGTCCGGACATCTTGGCCACAATGACTGACTTTTTAAACAATTATCGAAGGTGTTAACAGGGAATCGTCTCTTGTCCATTGTATGGCGAATAATTTCGAGTCATTCAGGGAATTCTATTTAACGGAGTTAAACGTTCATCACACCTACTTATCACTTTTTGTGTCTAAAATAATCCTTCAATAATATGGCACAAACATGTGGCATTATGTCTTCGGTATGGCCAAAGATATGATCATTTGTGGGTTCAATAAACGTTTAAGATACAAAAATCTATTTTTAGATTGTATTGATTTGTTGACAGACTTTATTTATTCTGAACAGCAAAATCAGCCAGTAACTTTGTATAAATATAAAACAGTGAAACTTCCTCAATAATTCTGTATAAATTTAAGACAAATTTGAAACCTCCTAAGTAATTCTGTATAAACTTAAGACAGGTCTGTGACTTTAAAACATTTTTGATAATTTTTAAACAGTTCTGTGGAAATTTAAGACAAATCTAAAACTTCTTAAGTAATTCTGTATAAATTGAAAACAGTTCTGAAATTTCCTAAACAATTCTGTATAAATTTTAGATAGATCTGAAATTTACTAAACAGTTCTTTATAAGTTTAAGACAGATCTGAAACTTCTTAAGTATTCTCTATAAATTTAATCAGTTGTAAAACTTCTTAAACAATTCTGTATAATTTTAATACAAATTTAAAACTTCCTAATTAGTTCTGTATAAATTTAAGACAGTTTTGAATCTTCATAAATAATTCCGTATAAATATAAAACAGTTGTAAAACTTCCTCAACAATTCTGTATAAATTTAAGACAAATTTGAAACTTCCTAAGTAATTCTGTAGAAATGTAAAACAGATATCAAACTTCCTAAGTAATTTTGTATAAATTTAAGTCAGGTCTGTGATTTTAAAACATTTTTGAAACTTTTTAAGCAGTTCTATGGAAATTTTAGACATCTAAAACTTCTTAAGCAATTCTGTATAAATTTAAGACAGATCTGAAATGTTCTAAGCAGTTCTTTATAAGTTTAAGACAGATTTGAAAATTCTTAAACAATTCTGTATAAATTTAATACAAATTTAAAACTTCCTAATTAGTTCTGTATAAATTTAAGATAGATTTGAAATTTCATAAGCAATTCTGTATAAATTTAAAACAGATATGAAACTTCCTAAGTAATTCTACATAAATTTAAGACAGTTCTGTAACTTTAAAACATTTTTGAAATTTTTTAAGCAGTTCTGTGGAAATTTAAGACAGATCTAAAACTTCTTAAACAATTCTGTATAAATTTAAAACAGTTCTGAAATTTCCTAAACAATTCTGTATAAATTTAAGACAGATCTGAAAGTTCCAAAGAAGTTCTTTATAAGTTTAAGACAGATCTGAAACTTCTTAAGTAATTCTGTATAAATTTAAAAGAGTTTTGAAATTTGCTAAATAATTCTATATAAATTTAAGACAGATCTGTGACTTTAAAACATTTTTTAAATTTTTAAGCAGTTTTGTGGTAATTTAAGACAGATCTAAAACTTCTTAAGTAATTCTGTATAAATTTAAAACAATTCTGAAATTTCCTAAATAATTCTGTATAAATTTAAGACACATGTGGCATTATGACAAACATGTGACATTATGTCTTCGTTATGACCAAAGATATGATCATTGGTGAGTTCAATAAACGTTTAAGATACAAAAATCTATTTTTAGATTGTATTGATTAATTGACAGACTTCATTTATTCCGAACAAGCAAAATCATTCAACCTGGGACACCATGTAATTAATTAAAAATCAGTAGTAACCAGTTATTAAGTCAAAAGAAAAAATGTTAAAACTTTAAATCACTATAACACACAAAGTTTCCTTTGGAAGTAGAAGAATTAGCCCCCCTTTATTGTTATTAATTACTACCCTTCTCCCATACAATAGAACTTCCGATGAAAATTCATAATTCCAAAGGAATAATTGCCGGCATATTTTTATATTCCGCAAATCAGTTATTGTTGCGATAAAGGGAAGACTGAAGATGTAAAAGGCACGACAACAGCCAATTATAGATAATAATTACTTTAAATACCACGTTTTAGTCGTATCGATCCTGAAAGGGTAAAGGGACGTCTCTATTCAACGTCTCCAAATTACGGACCGATTTCACGTCTTGCAGATATTCACATTGAACGCTTTTTTTTCTTTCTTCATATTTTATGGAAGTTTAAACTTTTCAATAGGGTTTTCTTGAACTCGCATTTTTTTGGGCTTTATCAATTAAATTATTCCCGGATTTATTTGCGATGAAACGTCTCAATAAAATCGAATTAGTTTTTTCATTGTGTTTATTTTTGGTGCATTTTGAATAACGTGACGTAAGGTTCATTAAAAATATCTAAATTTTGGCACTGTGGTGGTAACTTAACAGTTCATTTGTGGTCTTATTTCTTACTTGATAAGTATTAAGTTTAGATATCAAGTGTGATGCCTTAGCACCACAGTACTACCAAATAATTTATATTTAAATTATTATTTCAAGTATTATAAATTTTAGTCCACCAGTTAACTTTGTTTAATGATATCTATTTGTTATATTTGCATTTTGTTAAGATATAATTTAACACCAGGGTGCTAACTTTCAAATACAAACAATTATGAATCTTGGATATCTAGTTTAATTGAAGTTCTTAGCACCATGGTGCTATGTAAGAATTTATATTTAAATCATTATTTTAAGTTATTTTAATTACAAATTTTATATCTCTGGTTAATTTTGTTTTACGGTTTTTATTTGTTTTATTTGGATTTTATTAAGATATAATTTAACACTACGGTGCTAACTTTCAAGTTAGCTTTGACAAACAGTTACATTTTGTAATATCAATGTTGTATGTAATTTGTAGTCTTATTGTACCTTAGTTAAGTACCACGTTTTATTTCCAATTTGTATTGATGGGCTTAGCACTATGGTGCTAAGTAAAAATTTATATTTAGATCATAGTTCTAAATAGTTTTTATGAAAAACTTTGTATTTCAAACCCAAAAAAACTCTTATAAGTTCAAAATAAATAATACTTTAAGTATTGGAAATGAAGTTCTCTATTTAAAAATCCTAATTTTAGTGCCAAACTCTCAATAAATCAATTAGTTTTTTCCAGTACTATAAAGTAATATAGTTTTAATAGGAAATCGTGTGAGACATGTAAGAACTATTATTTAAAATAAATACTACTTTAGGTATTGGGAATGTTTTCTACTTTAACTCTCAAAAAGTCAATTAGCTCTATTTGTTTTAATAAATGAATGTTTAATTGTTTTATTCTTAGTACCACTTCAATGCGGTAAAATAATTTTGATTAAAAACCCCCAAATCGTCCTTCTAAAATGTCCACGTACGTATTTTGAATAGAAACACTTATCGACGGTTCTCGGATTACCGTAGAAAAATACGAAAGAAAATTGTTATGGACATTACATAGAGCCGCACAATAGACACGCCAGACGTGTAATTTGAGCGGTAATTTTACCTACATGTAATCTAATATAAACGTTTATTGAACAAAACAATCTGCTCCATCTGCATCATCGCCCTGTTCACCCATAATTACGTGTCTGGAACGCATTTTGTGTTCATCAATATTTCCACAGCAAATTTTAAGATTTTTTCCACAACGAAATGACACCCAAGTTAGTTGTGCGGCCTCGCGTTTAGCCGTAACCCCGACAATTAATTTTTCAATTAAGAAAATTGCCGGCGCAAGATCGTTTATGAAGCTGTCGAGTCCAGACTTCATAAACCCGTCCGTTGTTTACCAAATAAAATAATAAAAAAAAAACAAGAAGTGCACGAGTGGAAATCATCGGCCGGTCATACTAATCAAAATGTAATTAATCAAAATTGGCAACGTGAAATTACGCCGAAGCTTGGGGTAACTAGTGTGAAATTGAGCCGCAAAATGTGCACGTACAGCAAGGAAAAAAAAGACGTTACGTTAATCACCGGTGGTCCATTGTGGCTGCTCCATGTAAGTGGACACAATGCAGTTAATTTAATTTTTATTGAAACCCGGGCCGGAGATCTAAGTGCGAAGCACTTAACTAATGAGCCCGTAACTAGCCCATTCGTACGTTACAAAGAGGGGATTTTGATAAATGTAAACGTGCATCTCAATATTTATTCGGTGGCGAGATATGTCAATGATTGATTCCATCCGTCCAGTGTACGCGACCATAGGCCACATAATTTATACGGGTCGGCATTGATGTCATCCCGTAATAGATGTTCCTGTGGAAATTAATTTCGGTAGTTACAAAAGATAAATTAATAGCACCCGAACGTTAATATGTGAAGAAGTGAACTGGAAATATTGCTCCTACTGGCCAATGCCACAAAGGAATGTGTTAAGGGCAATTATCGGGATGCAGCTACTCCCCAAACTCACATACATCATCCAAGGTTCGATTGTGTACCAGTTTTTAAATAATCACCGAAATCGACTCTCCGAATATTACGGAGAACAAAAATAAAATACCTGTCTTCCGTCTATCAATTCACCGTCCCGACAAGGCCAGAATCCAAAGAAGCCCGAGAATTTTTCTTATTGCCGTCTAAACGCAAGTCATCAAATGATCATCATGTCTTAGTCCGAGACTCGACCATACAATTATCGGTGCAATAGACCAGCTCGGGGGTGGCGGCAACCCAACAGTCCGGCCCACATACCACCAAACTGGTCCGGAGCCACGAAACCACAACTTCACGACCAAATGAAATGCTAGTTGTTTAATAATGATTGATAGCGAGGAGCAACACTTCGGCTCGGTAATGACATGGTTGGTGACTGTTGGTGTGTCATCCCGGCCATTAGCTCGTTACCTGTCCTAATAACTGTCTTTAACTTCGGCGTTAAGGCGTTAAAACTTTTAACTAGAACCAGTTAATTTTGTTTTATGGCCTCAATTTGTTTTACTTGTTTTTTATTCAGATACAATTTAACACCACGGTGCTAACTCAAATTTACTTTGACAATCAGTTTGTATATCAAATTTGGTTGAAGTCCTTGGCACCCTGGTGCTACGTAATAATTTATATTTAAATCATTATTTTAAGTAATTTTATAAGTATATCTAGCTAACTTTGATTTACAATTTCTATTTATTTTATTTGGATTTTATTAGGGTACAATTTAACACTACGGTGCTAACTTTCAAGTTAACATTGACAAACAGTTACATTTCATAATATCAATGCTGTATATAATTTTTAGACTTATTTCTTGATAAGTACAAAGTTTGGATATCAAGTTTTATTGAAGGCTTAGCACCATGGTGCTACGTAAGAATTTATATTTAAATCATTATTTTGAGTAATTTTTATTACAAATTTTATGTCTCTAGTTAACTTTCTTCTACAGTTTCATTTGTTTCATTTGGATTTTATTAAGATACAATTTAACACTACGGTGCTAAGTTTCAAGTTAACTTCGACAAACATTTCGTAATATCAGTGTTGTATATAATTTCTTGTCTTATTGCGTTGTTGATAAGTACGTAATATCAATACTGTATATAATTTGTTGTTTTATTTCACACTTGTTAAGTGCCAAGTGTGATCACCAATTTGATAAGTACGAAGCTGGATGTCAAGTTTGAATGAAGTCCATAGCACCATGGTGCTAATTAAAAAATTATATTTAGATCATGATTCTAAGTAATTTTTATGACAAATTTTATATTTCTAACCCAAAAAAGGTAAGATAAATTTACAAACTATTATTAATTACAAAATAAATAACATTTTAAGTGTTGGAAATGACGTCCTCTATTAAAATATCCCAATAATAAGTGTCAAACTCCCAATAAATCAATTAGTTTTTCCAACACCATAAACTAATGTGGTTTTAATAGTAAATCGATATTGTGTACATTAGTTATGAGCATTTATATATATGTGAGACACACTGATGGAATAAACGACAATGGGGAGCCCCAGGCCACGCGAACTTCGCAACCGTCAGTCGCTGTTTGAGGAGTTGTCTGTCGCTCTCTCTAATTGACAAAGTGTTGTTTATTTTAAGGGGCCCCGTACATGCACTTCCAATCTATTCGAGTGTGTTTACATCTGCAAGTGTTTCCGGAACGATTACCGCGGTCACCGATTTTATCAGCTTATTGACGCCGATTGGACTTTCGCCTTAAAACAACGTAAAGTTCCTTGGCTTAATCATCATTTTGTGGGCGAAATTCTTGGCTGGACGGAAGGCCGATAATTATGGCGGAATGCATATTCAAAAGGGGGCCCAAGCGAAATGGAACAAGACAAGTTATTATTTGAAAAAAAAAAAGAAATGAACAAAAAAAAATCGCCAGTAACGAACGAGAGAAACTGTGCAAGGAACACGGATGATGGCGCAGTGACTCAGTGAAATAATTAAACCGGGCTTTATAACCCAAGCAGCAATTAGAAATGCAGGTCTGTCAAGAACAAACTCGGCAGTGTAATTATAGTTTTCAATACATTCTGAATTAAATGTTTCGATTGGCTAAATGTCTATTATTACGTTCAGAATCGTTTATTCACTGCATCTTAAATCAGTTTTACGGTGCGCTTAACTGATTCGGTTAAGAAACTGTGGACTGAAATGGTTCGATGAATAATTGCAAACTTTGTTATTGTTTTATTGCTATAATTAATTTGCATAAGTCAAAAAGTATAATTGGATGAATGCGTTTGTTTTGTATGATTTCACTTTCGTGACTGTCAGTTGTAAAACTGTTTTAAAAGTGATTGCTTTCTTTAGAGTGATTTTTACAATTTAACACCACGGTGCTAACCTGTAATTTTGATGTACATTGACAACTAACAACAAAAACTCTTTAATTAATAATGTATGAAACCCACAGAAACAGGAGAACAATAGGTTAACCCTACAGGGTTAGTAGACTTTTGGAAATTCTGGAAAAAAAAATTAAACTGTATTGAAGCGTTGTTTTATATAATGTGACATCCGTGATTTACTGCTTTAGCAAATATTTTAATATTTGTTATTATCTTTTTTAAAATTCAACAGACGGTGCCACATTTAAGTACTGAATAGAAGCATTTTTCATTTTAAATATTATTAAAAAATATTTAATATTAATTTAAACACGACATATGAGGAAAAAAATTTTTTGAAATTCAAATTTCGAAGGTTCCCTAAATCAAAATTTTCGATGTTACGAAAAAACGTACAAATTTACTAAAAACGTCGAACCAAAGGTGTACTTTTGTTCACTGATTTTTCAGTAGATCAAAATCCATATTATCATTTTCCATACGATCAATTTCCATAATGATCATTTTCCATACGATCAATTTCCATAATGATCATTTTCCATACGATCAATTCCCATAATGATCATTTTCCATAGCGATCATTTTCCATAATGATCATTTTCCATAGCGATCATTTTCCATACGATCAATTTCCATAATGATCATTTTCCATAGCGATCATTTTCCATACGATCAAAATCCATATGATCAATTTCCATAACGATCATTTTCCATAACGATCATTTTCCATAGTGATCAAAATTCATAGTAAAAAGTTTATTTATGTGAAACTACTAATTGAATTGAATTAATAATGTATGAAACCCACAGTTTGCCTCGAAACAGGAGAACAATAGATTAACAACATAGTGCTAGTCGACTTTTGGAAACTTTTAGAAGTAGTTCTATCAGTATTGATAGACACGAAGACAAGAAATTAAACTGAATAGACTGAAAACATAAAGTGATTTCTAAAATTTAACCTATTATTTTGATAATAGCTTGTTAAAAACAGAAGAACACTATGTTAGCACCATAGTGTTAACGGTGTTTTGGAAACCTCTTAGCAATTCAGGCCGAGCACCAGAAACATTTTTGTTTTCCCATTACTCCAATTCAATTCCCTTACACTCCAACCCCTTTTAAAATCAAATTCCCCAGCACTCGCTCTCAGGTCCGAATTCCGAGTGCGAAACAGTGTTCCGTTGTCAGTTTTCCGCAACACGTTTACCCGTATGTTAAACTGTCCACTTAACGAACCCCGTCACGCGCGGATTTAGTGGCCACATCTTATAAAACACGGTGCGTCGTCGGGGTTCCGCACTGCGAGAGCGTCGCGGCGTCCGGGCGTCGTTATTTCGGTATTGGCATCGTCGATGTGTTGGGTTTGCCGTACGTGACCACCTTCCTAATCTCGACTCTTTCAGCGACGTTTCCAACTCCAAGGTTTTCGGGGGATAATCGGGAAACAAAAGGGGAAAAGTTGCAGGAATTTATAATTATGATTTATCTGCTTCGCCGGTCGTGGATGTTGATGGAGTGTCGGACGGGTAAATCCTGATGGAAAGTAAAGTCCCGTGTCCCGTGTCGATTTATCCTTCAGCAGGACGTATCATTAGTTACGGCAAGTGGTGGGTAAAGAAGCCCAGTCCGCCTTATGTTTTCTTTTACACTTCTGCCATCGTGATTGATAGATGCGTTGGCCCCTTTTCTAAAACAACTTCGCTCTAAAACGTGATTCAAAACAGCAGGATTATTGAGTCACTACAAAGTATTTCGGTTTTTCCTTGCAACTTCTTTTAAATTATTCCTGTTGACCGCTATAAAAAGCCCCCTGTCCGGCCCGGATCGTCATAAATCTAATCCAGCGTCTAATATTAATAAAACACGTGGCTTCCGGCAATGGGTCCCAGTTCCGGTGAGTTGTACGGTTGCTGGCCCACGACCGGAAGCGATTAGTCGAAAAACTCGGACTGACCCGTCGGTATCTTCGATCGCCCATAAAAATATTAGTGTCTGGAATCGGGGGGCGTTTATGGCCGGCTGTTAGTGTCGTCCGGGGGATCTTTACTGCGAATTGATTGCCGCAGGAGAGTAATGTCTTGTCTTGGGGCTAAGTAAATAATAAATATGGACCCGGGGGCGAGGCGAATTATTTCCGTGATTTGTCCTTCGGATCCAGATTTATTATGGTGGATGTTAATGGTTGTAATGAAGCCGGAACTAATTCCGGTCCTCCTCTTGTTCGGCGGGGATCAAGTGTGACATTATCTCTTGACAATAATAAATAATAATGGCGAAGGGATTTTTAATGCCCCAGTTGGAAAGCAATTAATTCCGCGTTGGCGGTGAAAAAATAAAAAAAGAGTAGCGGCGACCGACTCAATCAGCGGAATCTGCAATTGGAGGGTAAATGGTATTGGACGCGTGAAGCCAGGCCTGCCTAATACCGTAGAAGCGCGACAGAAACAAGCGACCGCTCCGGCCTAATCCCTCTTATCCCGAAAGTAATTTTGAGTCTTTTGAAATGGTCCCCCGGCTTTCAGGCGAAATCCTCCGCGGCTGAAGGCTCCGAGCTCGTATCGCAAGATACCAGGAACACTCGCTCACTCCACTACACATAGACCGTATTTGCGACGTGCGGAACGTATTTTATTTTTTCGACGCCCGCCACACGTATTTCGTTTTCAATTTACATCGACGGCACAGGACGATTTGCTCCCGTCGCCCGACTTCGCCCCCGCCGCCGCCACCCTTAACCCAAAGCGGTCCTCTCGGACCCGCCGAAACCGGAAATCATCAAACCAACCAATTTTTTTTTGCCGGACGAGCTTTCGGATCAATTTTGCGGCGAAAGTTTCGCCAAAGCTCCGAACAGCTGCGAGATGGCACGTGATCGGGCGTGGGAGGAGGATCAAGTGAAGAGAAGCGAGCCCCGACGGCACGACCAACCCTCGCGACCCAACTTGCCGACCAATCACTGTCTAGAACAAAAGAATACACTCACGTTCAAAAGTTCAAACGGAAAAGTTGGCCGTCCGTGTTTGCTTGGGACGGCGGCCAAGAGGCCGGACCCTCGGATGCTGCGAGCAGGGACTGTTTAATTTTGAATCGGGCGCGCCGCGTTGAGGTATGCGACGAATTAAAATCTTTATTAATTATTTAGATGTAATTACTGGACTGGCTTTCCTTGTTGATGGGTACCGGAAAAAGTAATTTACGTTTTTGGTTCATGATTTGTTTGAAAGCTTTTTAATATTTTTGTATTGGAATGTACGTGTATACATTATTGGGAGCTTTTTGTGCTTTTCCTAGGTTCACAAATTATTTTTTCCCACATTATATTTAGAACATTTTTCCGATTTATTGATTTATGACTTAAAAAATTAGGTTAAAGCAACAAAAATAGAATATGACAATGAAATTATATTCTTGTTAAACTTTTGGAAATAGACAAACCATTGAACTTTGATTAATCAATCATTAGGAGGAGGTTTCATGCAATGAATTTTATAAAAATGTTGGACAAATGGATTTTACATAGTTTAAGAGAGGATAAAAAAATTAGTTAATCATTTGGTAATTGCACACAATGCAAATGATTTTATTTCATTTTATTGATTGTAATTGTGTACTACTTTTTAATAGTTAGTTAAAGATTTTATTTAATTTTTAGTTTGGAAATAGAACAAATGTCTATAAGAAAGTATGTTTAAATAATTTTTTCGAGATTCATGGTATATAAGAAAAATAAGAAATTATAATAATTTTATGAAATGTGGTGATTTATTACTTTTATACATTTTAAAATTAAATAGAATTTTTAAAATATCTTTATTAAAGGCATTTTGATAAACATTTGCAAAAAAATTATTTTATTAATTTCTGGTTTATTATAAATAAATGTACAAATGTTACTTAATTTATTAATTGCTTAAAGAATAAAATAAATTAATATATACCATATAATTTAAAAGTAGATAGAGATACAAAAAAATCTTAAAAACTAAATAGAATATTTACATCAAAAAAATGTCATCAGTCGTTTTTTTTTAATTTAAATTAAATATATATATTTTTTAGTTTTAAATAAAATTTTAATTAATTAATTAATAGTTATTAAATAACTATTTTTTAATATAAATTATATATTTTTTTGTAATATTAAATTAAATATGTATTTTCTTTTTAATTTAAATTAAATATAATTAATTAAATTTATATTAATATTTATATTTTAAAATTTAAATTAACTATTTTTTAATTTAAATTATATATTAAAATTTCTCTCAATTTCAAATTAAATATTTTATGTTTTTTTTTTATTTAAATTAGCAATTTTAAACTAAATATATTTTTTAAAATATAAATTATGATTCTGTTATTCTTATAATATTAATTAATTATATTTTTTTCTTGAAATCTTTAAACTAAATATTGTATATATAAATATTCGAATAGTATATTAATTTATATTATATATATTATATATATTTTATTTTAAATTAAATGTTTTTTTTTTTTAATTTAAAATAAGAATTTTGATTTTGATTTTAATTTAAATTAAATATTTCATTTTTTTTAATTTAAATTATATATTTTTTAGATTTAATTTAAATAATTTAAACTAAATATTTTATTTTAAGTTAAGTTTAAATTATCTAATTTTTTTTTTTTAATATAAATTATATTTTTTTTGTAATATTAAATTAAATAAATATTTTCCTTTTATTTTAAATTAAATGTTTTATTTTTTTAAAATTTAAATTATATATTATATATATTTTTTAATTTTAAATTAAGAATTTATTTTTTTTATCTAAATTAAAATTTTATTGTTTTCTTTTATATGTATTTTTAATTTAATCTAAATATATTAATTAAAATTAAATATATAATATTTAATTAATTTAAATAAAATAGTGTATTTTTAATTTAAATTAATTATTCTAATGCTAATTTCTTTTAATTTAAAAGAAATTAAAATATATATTTTAATTAAATTGTATTTATTTTTTTTTTAATTTTGAATTAAATGTTTTATATATATATTTGTAATTTTAATTTTTTTTTAATTAAATAAATATTTTTTTATTTTAAATTAAATGTTTTATTTTTTTTTTAATTTAAAATAAGAATTTTCATTTTGATTTTAATTTAAATTAAGTATTTCATTTTTTTTTTAATTTAAATTATATATTTTTTAGATTAATTTTTAATTTAAACTAAATATTTTATTTTAAGTTAAGTTTAAATTATCTAGTTTTTTTTTTAATATAAAATATATATTTTTTGTAATATTAAATTAAATAAATATTTTCCTTTTATTTTAAATTAAATGTTTTATTTTATTTAAATTTAAATTAAGAATTTTGATTTTCTTTTAATTTAAATTAAATATTATAATTATTTTGAATTTAAATCATTTTTATTTTTTAATTTAAATTATATATTATATATATTTTTTAATTTTAAATTAAGAATTTATTTTTTTTATTTAAATTAAAATTTTATTGTTTTCTTTTATATGTATTTTTAATTTAATCTAAATATATTAATTAAAATTAAATATATAATATTTAATTAATTTAAATAAAATAATGTATTTTTAATTTAAATTAAGTATTCTAATGCTAATTTCTTTTAATTTAAATGAAATTAAAATATATATTTTAATTAAATTGTATTTATTTTTGTTTTAATTTTGAATTAAATGTTTTATATACAAATATATATATATATATATATATATATATATATATATATATATATATATATATATATATATATATATATACATATATATTTGTAATTTTAATTTTTTCTTAATTAAATAAATATTTTTTTATTTAAATTAAATATGTTAATTGTTTTTATCACACTAATAAATCTCATTTATTGTTCAATATAATTTGATATATCAAGAATACAATTTTAATTTAGTTTTATATATGTATATATATATATATATATATATATATATATATATATATATATATATACATCTAATTTTAATATTAAATTAGATTTTATTTATAAAGCAAAATACATATTTTTAAATACACAGTACAGAATAGAATTGTTTAGAATCTTCATATTTCTGGTACCAAAATTTATTAACTGAGTTATAATTTTTCTATTTACTAAAGAGAAAAATCTACTTCACGTAACTTCGAGTCGTAAATTGGCCCAAATACATTATTATTTCACCTCAAATTTCAAAGGATTAAAACCGGAAAACATCCATTTAACTTGTGTTTAAAGTACGTTGGCTCATTCAATTTGGGTCGGCATAATTATTTCCAGCCCATAACCCCTTAACCTATATTAAAAACCCACGATTTTTATTCGAATATATAGATCAAATGGCCGCATCGGAGGACGACAATGCTTTACTTTCACCCGCATAATCATCAGGTAAATGAAAGCAACGTATCAGAGGTAGAGACCAAAAAAAAAAAACGTGAGAACATTGTCAAGACGTTGACGATTTCGTATAAATAAACTTCTATTTTTTTTCCACCTTCGGGTTAAGGAGCGGTTTTTTTTTGTTCGGAATTTTGTCGAGTGAAATCAAGAAGCAACTTTTTTCCTCTGTGTGTGTTTGTGTTTTTAATGCCGGTTATTTCGAGAATGGAACCCACGCCAGTGGCAATATTAAACCGTCTTTGTCGAGTTTGTTTTTCTAATGTTCTTGGGTATTTATATTTAAAAAGTGGAGCACGGTGGGCCGACACAAAAGGCGAAATAAAATCGATGAGGCGCACTCTTGGAATTTCCTTTTATTTCGTGTGTGTGGCGTTAATTAAAATTGTATTACAAATCTGTGTGCTGACACGAGACAAAATCGACTAAAAACAGTGCAACGGGATGGCAAAAACTCACCCCCCTCCGTCCAAAATTCGACTAATAAATGCACGATTAATAGTGTAAATTGAATTGAAAATCAGGGCTGTGACTTGACGATGAGATTCGACGTTGGCGACCTCAAATCCCCGTTAAGAGAGCGGCCCGTCCCCCCAACACGGAACACGACCAACGTTTTCACCCTCGCGTTGCGTGGCCCGGCGGGGGCGAGTTCCTGAGGGATCACGGCGAAGGCATCGGGCGGCCGTGCAGCCGTTTCGCCTCCGCCTGTTTACAATCGCATTGAATATTTATAACTCCAAGCCAGTTGATGAGCGTAGCAATATGCTGCCGATATTTAGAACCGCCGGGGACACGAATCCACAGCCGCCGCTCGTCGTTCCGGCGTCCCCGGAATATGGATATTGATTGGATTAAAACTAATATTTGCAGGGGGTAATCTTGTGAGTGATTTGAAACGCAAATTTGATCAGCCACGACTCGCCGCTGTCGTTTACATACGTATGCAAATATTGTTAGGGACAGATTGTTTTTAAATGCCAATTGGATTTGTTCCGGTCGCGTTAATTGTTCGATTAAATGAGGCAAAAATTAGAACGTGCAATAAATCAACTTTGCCCGGTTCAAGGGTGGTTTTATTAAAAAATGCGCCGACAAATCCGGACGCAGAAAGATGGCAAAAAGAAAGATCTAATACTAATATATACAAATGGGAAATATTACAGTGGAAGGAAACATATAGGGGTGGAATGGCAATGTCTCAGTTCTTTAGGTATGTGAGCAATGCAACGTCGGAATGCCGGTTTCATTTTTGTGCCCAATAAATCAGAGTGGAATCGCTTTAATAAAACAGCTCCACCTTATACTGCACGGAGATTTGTCGCCGAAACACCAGGCCATTTCCAACCTCAAATATTTTTATATGTGCACTTTGTCTAAAGGGATGTGTTGTATTTTTCATTACGGCGAGGGGTTGAGGATAAAAAAAAAATGTACAAGTCAGGATATGACATAAGATATTTTCGAGGGCTTGTGCGGTTTTATTTTTATGATGCGCCACTTAAATTTTAACCCCCCATTTTCTGTCCCGACGAATGCCGTGTAAAATATCTTGGATTATATCCGCAGCGGGATTGGATGATGGACCGTTTCTGTTTTTATTAAATTAATAAATTGTGTATGCCAGTGTCAAACGGCCAAGTTTGTCAACGTTGGATTTTTTAGTACAAATATGCATTGTATTAACAAGATCAAGCTTAATTAAAATGGTGGAGCAAACATAGGAAAAATAGTAAATTTTTAATGAAGAATTGTCTTTAATATTTAAAATAAAATGTCATTTATAATATTTATAAACATAAATTTTTAATAATATTACATTATTATAAAAAAAAATAATAAATACTTTTATACATTGGTTTATTTAAATAATTTTTCAGAAATTTGAAAATTCTGAAAAATTTTACTATATTCAAAAAAAAAAAAAAATTTTTTAATATTAACATTTAAAATAAAAAGCTCTCTGAAAAATAATATAAAAATGAAAAAAAAAAAGAATAAATAAAAAAATAAAAGGAAATAAATAAAATAAAAAAGACAAATAAATTAAATAATATAATGTCATTATGTTATTATAATTAGATGACAAAAAATGTGAAAAATAAAAAGTCGTCTATAATATTTATAAAAATAATATAAACTTTAAATACCCTTATAAAATTATTATATAAAAAAATTAATAAATTTTTTACAAATTCGTTTATTTAAAGAATATAAAATTATTATTATTATTATAAAAATTTTAATATGTTCATAAAAAATATTTTATTTTAATACAATTTAATAACACATTTAAAATAAAAAGCCCTTTGAAAAATAATATAAAAGAAATAAAATAAAAAAGGAAAGAAAATAAATAAAATAAATAATATAAATAAAATACAATCAATAAAATAAATAAATAAAATCATATCATATACTTTTAATAAAAATATTTAAATTTGTTAAAATATAATTTAACATTTAAAATAAGAGAATCTTTGAATTTCAAATATTTATATAAAAAAATATTTTATTTTATCTTTGTATGGTAAACTTTTAAATTCAACATTTAAAATAAAATACTGATGTTCCATATTTATATAAATAATTAAATAATATACTCTATGAAAATGTGTAAACAAATGATATGATATTTTAAAAATATTTTAATTTAACAATTAAAAATAAAATTTTACCACAAAAATATTTCATTTTAACATTATAAAATATAATTTAATCATTAAAAATATTGTACTCCATAAAATTCAAAATCTATATATTTATTATAACAATATTTTATTTAAGAAAAAATCTAATCTAACAAGATCTAATTTTACAAGATTTTTTTATATTTTTAAAGTTACTAATATTTTTATCATAAAATTATTTCATTTTATTATTATAAAATATTATTTAACATTATAAGATTTAATTTAAGTTATTTATTTTTTAATAGTTTATATAATAGAGTAAATAAACATATGTATATTTCAATATATTTTAAAACAGGATAAAATATTTAAAATATTTTTGTGAAAGTCTAAAATTTTTTACATTTTTATGATAATTATTTAAAATATTATGTATTTTATTTTTAATTTTTACAAATTGTAAATTTAAATAAATAAAAAAAATATTTAATATATATTTTAAACATTTATTATATATTAAGATATTTTTATTAAAATCTAAAATTTTTGTAATATCTGAGATTTTTTATATTAAATAATTAAAATATTATGCATTTTTTATTTTACTTTTTAGCTTATTAGAAATAAATGTTTTTAAAAATCAATTTCATAAATTTTTAAGGTTATTTATTCTTTTAATTGTGTAAATAATAGACTAAATAAACAAATATATTTACATATTTTAAAACAAATTTAAAATATTTAAAATATTTCTGTGAATGTCTAAAATTTTTAACATTTTTATGATAATTGTTTAAAACATGTATTTTTTATACTTTTTTAATTAAAAAAAATCAACAATTATATTTAATATATATTTTATAAATTTGTGATATATTTAAGACATTTTTATTAAAACGATACAATTTTTGTCATATCCGAGATTTTTTATATCAAATATTTATTAAAAAAACAGCTCTTTTAAATTCAAAAAATATCTCAAATATATATATTAAAGAAATATTTTAATTTAGCATTATAAAATATAATTTAATATTAAACAATCTTTAAAATCCTTAAATTTTCATAAATTTTATTGAAAAAATTTTTTCTGGTAGTAAAATATAAATAATAAATTTAACAATTGAAATAACGTACTCAATTAAAAAAATACTCATATATTTATTCTAATATTTAAAATAATATATTCCTAAAATTATAGAACATTTATGAACAAAATTTTTTATTTAAATATTACAAAACTTAATTTAACGCTTAAAATTAGATATTCTTTGAAGTTCTAGAAAATTTTTATATTTTTATAGGATTTTTTGTTTATTATAATCTAGAAAAGATTTATAAATTTGAAATTATAAGTTCTAACACATATACTTATATTAATAATGTTTTACTTTAGTATTTTAAAATATAAATTCTGTTCAAAAATTCTAATATACTTATAGTAAAAAATCACAAATTTATAACAAAAAATAATTTTTCTGCATTATATATTTTAAAATGGTAAAATATTCATGAAAAGCAAACTCCTAAAATTATATCCATTGAACATATAATTGAATGATTTGTTAAAAATAAAACCAATGAGCCGGATGTATTTTTTATAAATTGCGGGTAATAATTTTCAAATTTATTCCACGCAGAAACGCACCCTTCAAGGGTGGGGGGTGGTTTATTTTCCGCCGATACCTCGATAAAGAAAAACCAACATCAACTTATCAATTCCAGTAAAAGTAATGAATCGTAAAATTACCGTTCAGCTAAACTGGCTGTCGTCTTACGGCGGAACGCGTAAATAATATAAAAGTCGCGACACTCCAGTCATTATCGGAAACTGTTTTGCATAAAGATCGACGATACCAGTCGATAAAATTGCACGCCGTATTATGCACGGCGGCGCCGAAATTGAGCACTTATTCTCAAAAATTCTCTCCTTTATTTTCATTGAAATTACTATTGATTTATTTCGTCCGTCCCTGCAACCAGTTGCACCCGCAAATAATGATAAAAATAAAAAATAAATAAAATACAAATTATTCGCCTCCCTTCTCCTCATGAATGTCAGCAACGAAAATAACACCGTAAAGTTTCCAAATGGAAAAAGATTAATTCATATGCGGCCACGGCGTAATCCCAAAGCGAATCAATTGGCAGCGCCGACAAAAAAGTCGTAATGAAATTGTATCGTCGCATTTTAGCAGCCAACAACAGAAGGGTAAGCGACAATTATTTTGTGACCATGACAACTGCAACGCGAAGGGATTAATTAACCCCTTCGGCCGCCCCTAGAACGATGGTTATTAAAAGTTACACGCAAATGAATATGACTCATTTCAACTATTTCTCAAGTGGTTTTAGTGGAAAGACCTTTAATGAGGGGGATGTATCAAGTGGCTCGGGACCCGGATTTCATAACGGAAATTATAAATGCATGATCGGAATAACGGCGGAGCGAGTGGGGACAGTTTAAATAATGATTTTGTGCCCCGAATTGTTTGTGATTTATTGCTTGTTGTTTGGTTTTGGAGTTGAGCTTTCGAAGCAACATGTAACTTTAAAGTTTTTATTTAAATTATTAAATAAACAATTTTTTTTTATGAATATTAAATATATTATATATATTTTAATTTAGTTTAATTTTTAAATTTAAATAAATATGAAGCAATTAATTATATTTATTATATATTTAAAAAATTTAACGTTCATTTCAGATATTTCTACTAAAACCTAAAATTTTTGTATCAAATATTTAAAATATTATGCATCTTTTCTTCAATTTTTTTTAACTTGCTGAAAATAAATGTCTTTAAAAGATCAATTTCAAAAATTTTTACAGTTTTTTATTTTTTTGTTGTTTAAATAATAAAATAAATACACCTAGATATCTCCATAAATTTTAAAATTGGACAGAATTGTTTAGATATTTCTTTGAAAGCTTAAAATTTTTGAAATTAAAACATTTTTATGATCTCTTTAAAAGATCAATTTCATAAATTTGTACAGTTATTTATATATTAATTGTTTAAATAATAACATATAAACATAGATATCTTCATATATTATAAAATTGGTTAAACTTGTTTAGAAATTTCTGATAAATTTTTAAAAATTTTTATAATTTCTAAATATAGTTTAAAATTGGATAGAATATTTAAAATGTTTCTGTGAAAGTTTAAAATATTTGAAAATTCTAATATTTTTATGATAAATAATTAAAAAACTATATATTTTTTAAATTTTTTACTTAAATTTAAATAAATAAAATACCAATAATCATATTTATTAAAAAACAGTATAACTAAACATATATATTCCCATATATTTTAAAACTGGATAGAATATTTAAAATATTTCTTAAATAATTATATTTATTATATATTTTGAAAATATGCCATATTTATGATATTAAATCCAAAATTTCTGACATTTATTATTATATATGCATTTTTTACTTAAATTTTTAGTTTATTTTATTTAAATTTTTAGTTTATTGTTTTTAAAAACCAATTTCATAAATTTTTGCAGTTATTTATTTTATATTATATATATATATATATATATATATATATATATATAAGATATTTAAAATTTTTTGTAATATCTGAGTTTTTTAAAAATAAAAATAACATATATATTTTTATATATTTTAGAACAGATAGAATATTTAAAATATTTCTGTAAAAGTTTGAAATTTCTAACACGTTTCTAATAAATATAACACACATTACCACATATATTATAAATAAAAATTGAATTTTTATTTTGTGGAAGGATAATTTTTTGAAATTCTGAATATTTTTTAGATAAATATTTTAGTTATTGTGTATCTTTTATTTAAATTTTTAACTTATTGGAAATAAATGTGTATAAGAAAATATATTTCATACATTTTTACAGTTATTTAATTTCTTAATGGTTTAATTATTAAAATTGATGGAATTTTCAAAATTTACCATATTTTCATGAGATATATTTAAAATATTTAATTTTTCATAAATTTCTAACTTATTGAAAATAATGTTAATAAGAAAACGAATTTCACAAATTTAATTTAAATAAATAATAATAATTAAAATATTATGTATTCTTTTTTAAATTTTTATATATTTTAAAAATTTATGTTATATAATATTTCAAATATTATGTATTTTTTATTTAATTTTTTAACTTATTGGAAATGTGTATAAAAAATGTATTTCATACGTTATTTAATTTCTTAATAGTTTAATTATTAAAATTGATGGAATTTTAAGATATTTATTTCAAAATTTCCCATATTTTCATGAGAAATATTTAAAATATTATTTATTTTTTGTTTAAATTTCTAACATATTGAAAAGAATGTTTATAAGAAATTTAAGTTTTAAATTTAAATAAATAAACCTTCTTTTATCATATAATTTAAAAAGCTCAATATTTTTTTTAAAAAGCTTGATTTGTTAATTTTAAGATATTTTCACCAGGTACTGAATTCTCTAATATTTATAGGTTATAAAAAATATTTATATTAAGTAATTTTTTTTTTTAATTTTTACTTTATTTTCAACATTTTTCATATAAAAAAAAATTTAATATCTAAAATATTTAGTATTTCTTGACGAAAATGATTTATTTCTTTAAAAATTTAATAAAAACGTTCATCTTCCTCACGAAATTCCTGCTGCATAAGACTAGTTTATTAAACGTAATTATTTTAGTTCATTAAAGGCTTCTCCCGTCAAATCATCATCCGCGACGGCAATATAACAAAGATGTCAGGTGAGATTAAGTTCGGAAGCCCCAGGCAAGTTGCTTATTTCGCCACCTCAACATTAAATAGCAAACTAAAGTAATTTATCTTATTGAAATTTATTGCTTTATAGAAGCATATTCCGTAACTGTTAAACCCACAGCAGAATATAAAGTGTCTAAAGTTTCCCAAACTTGGCGCAAAAGTTTCTCACAGTCTTGTTGCGACGTTACAATTCGCAGACAGTTTACAAACACTGTATTATAGTTGCCGGTAAACTTCGCCCGGCGCATAATGAAATATTAAAATCGGTACGTAAAAACACAACAATTTAATCCCCCCACGCACAGCACGAGTCACCGTTAATATCGGTGCATTTTATTTTACTTTTTCTTGGGTAAAACCGGCCGCCAAGAAATGGAGAAACTGTCGTTTCTATTTCTGGCTTTCGAAGCTGAAATAAAGGAAACCGCGAGGCACACTTCGCTGCAAAACTAATATTCGCCGAACAATGCCGCCGCAGGATTCAACTGGTGGCAGATAAATATAAGCAAATCAAAAATACCAAACCGCACCGACATTGTGTCTGCTAATTATAATTATACGATATCGTCGCTATTTATAGTCGAAGACTCGCTGCATGTTTTGTTGCAATTACTGCGGTTTCGTGTTGTTTCAATGTGTGCTGCCGTTTTCTGATTAAGTGTGCCCGTAATTGGAGTAAGACGGGCTAAAACAAACACACAGACACTCCGTTCTCATCTTTTGTTCCCTCCCCTGATTACAAATTATAAAATTCATGGTACGCCGGACCAAAACGACAAAAGAAAATAAAACTAGTCATAATTCCAAACATAAATCAATGGATAATTATCTAAACGAGGCGGCTTTTTCAATCGCAATTACCGATCCCTCCGTGAAAAACAGTAATTTCTATTATTCAAACGGAACAACAATGCCCGATCTGAGCTTAATCAATTGAATCGAAGTTTTGTCAAGGAGCCGTTTCCTCTTTATGTTTTATTGTGTTTTAATTGTATCTGATACCATTCACAAATGCGACGACAAAACTACGGCGACAAACGCCCGGCTAACAAATCTTTTAACATTACATTAATTTTTTTCGTCCCTCCGCCGTCGCTCCCTCCCGGCCGTGCATTGTTGATTAACGACGTCGGTGATTTCGGGAGAGTCAGTTTTGCCCTCGTAAATTGTCGCGTCCCGCATTTCCGAGTTTTTCTCACAAAAACCACCCATCCGGGTACTCGACCGGCGACATTTAATGCGTGGCCTACAGTTTTTTCCTATTATTGTGTCCGCATTTCTGGGACTGCGTACACAAAAACGCACCGTACAATTAACCGTTAATGTCACAAAGAACTGGTAATTCGGTGGTTTTGCCCGATTTATTTCCGCAGGGTGGTGGTGGTGGTGGCTGGGTCGTTAATGGGGGTGCAAATTTTTAGTTGTACAACATTGTCTTTTTATGGACGTTTTAATGTTCACACGAAATTATTTTTATTAATTTTTATGTGGGATGGTGGCACAGGAAAATTAATTTCGGCCCAAAATACACAGATTTTATCAGATGTATATTATTTTATATTAAGGCTATTAATGTTTTAGATGTTATTGAATGATTCACAAAAAAAATTGATGTTTCTAACATTGTCGCTCATATGTAGAGGAACTTAACATAACATTTTTATGATAAATATATAAAATATTATGTAATTTTTACTTTTTATGCTTTTCAAATTTAAATAATAAAAAAAACACTTATATTTAATATATATTTTATAAATTTATGATATATTTAAGATATTTTTATATTTTAATAAATGGCTTTCCATTAAATTTTTGTAATATTTGAGATTTTTTATATTAAATATTTAAAATATTATCCATTTTTCTTTGAATTTTTTAGATTATTGGAAACTACTGCCTTTAAAAAGATAATATCATAAATTTTTACAGTTATTATTTTTTTTTTTTGATAGTTTAAATAATAAAATAATTGTTAAAATATTTCAGTGAAAATTTGAAATTTCAAACATTTTTATGATAAATATTTAAAATATTATGTATAATTTTTGAATTTTTATACACATTATGTTTAAATAAAAATAAAACAAATAATTATATTTCTAATATATATTAAAAATTTATGATATATTTAAGATATTTTATTAAAAAAGAAAATTTTTGAAATACGTTATATTTTATGTATTAAATATTTCAAATGTTATATATTTATTTGTTCAATTTTTAATTCATTGGAAATAAAAGTCTAAAAAAATTGTTATTAATGTTAATTTTTTATTTATTTTTTAAATAATATTAAAGAAAATAAACGTACTTTACCATATATATTATAAATAAAAATTGAATTTTTAAAATATTTTGTGGAAGAATAAATTTTTTGAAATTCTGAATATTTATTAATATTTTAAAAAAATTCAGGGATCAAAACTATATATATATATATATATATATATATATATATATATATATATAGTTTAGATTTACTAACATTTTTATGATAAATATTTAAAATATTATGTATTTTTTTACTTTTCTTACTTTTCAAATTTAAATAAATAAAAAATAGACAATTATATTTAATATATATATATTTTAAATTTATGATATATTTAAGATATTTTTAATAAAAAACAAAATTTTTGAAATATGTATCAAATATTTCAAATATTATGTATTTTTTATTTAAATTTAATAAATACATTTGAAATTTATTTAATTTAAAATGTATTTATTACATTTTTACAGTTATTTAATTTCTTAATAATTTAATTATTAAAATTGATGGAATCCTAAGATATTTTTTTCAAAATTTACCATATTTTGATGAGAAATATTTAAAATATTATTTATTTTTTGTTTAAATGTCTAACTTGTTTATGTTTATAAGAAAACGTGTTTCATATTTTTTTTTTCTGAATTGTGCAGGACATGAATTTGGCAATTTTAATTTTGAAAGAGATTTTTTATGATTAAATCCTTTTTGTTGTATTTTTGGCATAGACTCGACCATATACCTTCAAGTTTCTTGAATGGCTGTGATGAGTTCATTTAAATTTGTAAAAATTTTATGTTGAATTCGATTTGATCCCCCATATTTTCTATAGAGTTGAAGCTTGAAGATTGGGACGGGATAGACAAAACATCGTTCCTTAGGTCTATTAACCAATCACAATTTTGAATTTGTGTTTGGGATCATTTTCATGTTGAAACACATTTATTAAGAGCATAATTTCATCAATATATGGAAGCTAATTGTTGTTTAATATATCCCTGTACATAAATCAGTTTAAGGGGGTCTACACATAAAGAATTAAAGCATCCTCATGGCATAATTGAACCCCCATCATGTTTCACTGTGGATATAACAAACTGTTTGTGTAGTTTTGTCCCCATAGTATGTTTAACAGAAGCAGAACCATCATTTTTTTATAAATTAATAAGACCAGTCACTAAAAACTAGTACCCCACTATTCTGTGGTCCAGTCAATGTGATCCTAAGCAATTCTAAATTGGATCTTCACATTTTTAGTAGAAACCAGGATTTTTCTTGTAGGTTTGGGGTCAAACGAACCCCCATACACTAACCATCTTCTCACAGTCCTTGAACTAATTTCAGCAAGCCTCATTTCTTCCATGTTGGTTTTAAATTCAATTGACGATAAGATTGGACTGTTTTTTGACATTCGAATTATCCAGTTATCGAATTTCTTCCAAATTTTTCGAACTCAGACAAAAAAGTGCTTACTTTTTTATTTTATTTAAATATTATTATTATAATCAACTGCTTGTAAGGAACAATAACAGAAAAATCAATAAATCTTGTAGATACTGGCTTCTAAATTTAGTAGTGCTAATTGGAGTACATATTTTTAATATATTTTAATAAGTTTCTATAATTATGGCCACTACTGTAAACATAAATGCAAACAAATTCATGCCAGATTTAAAATATATATTACGTAAAATACTTATTACGTAAAAAATTAAGCAATGACAAAAATAAAAAATAATCACATGGAGAAATATCTGGACTAACTAGTAGATAAGGCAGAACTTCCCATTTAACATCTTCAAGCTTCCTTTTAATCATTAATTATTAGTATTATATATAATTGAAGTTAATTTGGATGGTATAATTAAAAAAATAAATATTTTCAGATTAAAGACCAGACATAATTGACATAAATATATTTTCTACAGTAAATTAGTAAAATAGTTTTTCTAGTGTGCATCTTAATGCTTATTAGTGTGTGTCGACTACAATCCACTAGACAACTCAAAAATAAACCACAGTTAGCTACACGTACCAGCAGAAGAAGAACACAACAGGATAATTTTTTGTTGACATCTCGTACACGTTGTGCATATGTTACCATAGTCCATTTCGTTCTCATTATGGCCAGATAATTAAAACCACAAATATTTAAGCATCCATTCCCCCCGGTACGTCGACAATACAATTTAATCTCGACATAGAGGTACACGAGTCAGCAAAACGTAAATATTAGCCTCCTAGCACGTCGTACGATTGCCGGGCCATTAGAGCCCATAATGCAGCAGCGGATCAAAGAAATTAAAATATTTCGTAGTATGTGGATCGGACAATCGCTTTGGCCGGTGCCGATTTTTAAAGAATCGTTAAAAACCTTTCGATTTCTCTCATTCACTCGTTTAATGGCGTGTTAATTATTTTCCGATTGTGAGCCGATTTTTAATGTTCAGTCGGTTGTAAAATTTATTTAAATGGAATTTATCGGACATTTGATCGAATTAAAGGTGCAACAAATTGATTGAAAGTTTCATTTAATAAAACAATACTTTTTAAATGGAAAATATCATATTTTTTGCAAATTTGACAGATATCACACAAACGATGACAATTTAGATGAACTCACAGACACAATAAACCAAAATAAATATATTAAATAGTAAATATTTTATAATTTACTTTCGTTCCTAAGATTAAAATTCTTCAGAATTTTTAAATATTTTAGATTTTTAAGCCATGAAAAAAAATCTAGTTGTTGATTGGCGATTGTAAAGAAGCATACGATATTAACTGTAAAAATGCCTGAGAATCGACCTTCATTTACTTTTACCAATAATAATAACGTAGGCATGTAGCATTTCCACTTATCAAAGACTGAAAACTAATTAAATTCAAAACATGACGAGCAAACGAGGCGAAGCAAGAGCCGTAGATTAGCTGAAATAACGACGGTAGAAAATTCATATAAAGACGTGTAATACATGACTACCAGATGTGTGATATGATGAATAACCAGTGAGTCCGTTTAGACACCATAATGGTCCGCTAAATGCAGCTAATAGAGGCTGGAAATATTCAGGTAACGTCAATAACGACTATGATATTCTTTTTATGGCTACTAAATGCGAGAGAGTCATTAAAAATGTGTGTGTGTGTGTGTGTGTGTGTGTGAGGAGCTGTCCGACACCTGGAAATGATCGTTGAAACGATTTCAGAACTCCGATTACAATATTTACGTCGTGAGACAATCGAACAGGGAGTCGTGTTTTCAAAATCCTTTCAGAATTCTGGCGGTGGATTCCGACACAAGAGAATACGGCCCTCCAGGTATCGATCGAGATCAAAATCAAATTGTTCAGCAATTAAATACGATGAAGTTTTAAATATCTTTGCCACTTCTTCTTATAACTGGAGTATATTCGGCTTAATTTGTTTGAAAAAAAAAAACTAGTATTACATTTTAACATTTTTATACTTTTTTACCTATGCACTTTATTTTTTCTGCATTGTATTTAAAACATAGTTTTCATAATCAATATCAATCAAACTACAAATGAAGTTATTATGTGTGTTTTCAAACCTTCAACTACTTTAAATATTGTTTTTTATAAAAAAAAATTACAGAAAATTTGTTTTAAATCTTCCCTGGTAGACCACCACTGGAGGTCTCTGACTCTCATTTATATTTTAAGTTCATAATTTATTTGAATACATTTATATATTTTTGTATTATCATTTGAAATTTTTTTACACTCCTTCTAATTATACAATTTTTTTTCCTGTATTGTATTCTAAATATTTTTTGAAATAAAATTTTGTGTTATATTTCAACATTTTTATAATAAACTATATAGTTTATTTGGAAGCTTTTTTAATGCTTTTTCTAACTATGCACTTTATTATTTTCCTGTATTGCATTTAAAACATAATTTTCTAGTTTTCATAACATTTCACTGCTCCCAACATAAAACAAAATGATATCAAACTACAAATAGAATTATTATGTGTGGTTTCAAATCTTCAACTACTTTAAATATTGTTTTTTTTTTATAAAAAAATAATTACAGAAAATTTCTTTTAAGTCTTCCCTGGTAAACTCCCACAAGAGATCTATGACCTGTGATGTTCCTGTGAAATAGATTTTAAAAAGATTATTGTTATTGGCCACTTGAAAAAGTAATTTATATTTTAAGTTCATGATTTATTGAATACATTTGTATATTTTAACATTTTTGTATTACCATTTGAAAGTTTTTTTTTATACTCCTTCTAATTATACTATTTATTTTTTCCTGTAGTATATTTCAAATATTTTTTGAGATAAAATTTTGTGTTATATTTCAACATTTTTATAATAAACTATATAGTTTATTTGAAAGCTTTTTTAATGCTTTTTCTAACTATGCACTTTATTATTTTCCTATGTTGCATTTAAAACATAATTTTCTAGTTTTCATAACAATTCACTGCTCCCAACATAAAACAAAATGATATCAAACTACAAATAGAATTATTATGTGTGGTTTCAAATCTTCAACTACTTTAAATATTGTTTTTTATAAAAAAATAATTACAGAAAATTTCTTTTAAGTCTTCCCTGGTAAACTCCCACAAGAGATCTATGACCTGTGATGTTCCTGTGAAATAGATTTTTAAAAGATTATTATTATTGGACACCTGAAAAAGTAATTTATATTTTAAGTTCATGATTTATTTGAATACATTTGTATATTTTAACATTTTTGTATTATAATTTGAAAGTTTTTTTTTATACTCCTTCTAATTATACTATTTATTTTTTCTTGTAGTATATTCCAAATATTTTTTGAGATAAAATTTTGTGTTATATTTTAACATTTTTGTAATAAACTACATAGTTTATTTGGAAGCCTTTTTAATGCTTTTTCTAACTATGAACTTTATTATTTTCCTGTGTTGCATTTAAAACATAATTTTCTAGTTTTCATAACAATTCACTGCTCCCAACATAAAACAAAATGATATCAAACTACAAATAGAATTATTATGTGTGGTTTCAAATCTTCAACTACTTTAAATATTGTTTTTTATAAAAAAATAATTACAGAAAATTTCTTTTAAGTCTTCCCTGGTAAACTCCCACAAGAGATCTATGACCTGTGATATTCCTGTGAAATAGATTTTAAAAAGATTATTGTTATTGGCCACTTGAAAAAGTAATTTATATTTTAAGTTCATGATTTATTGAATACATTTGTATATTTTAACATTTTTATATTACCATTTGAAAGTTTTTTTTTATACTCCTTCTAATTATACTATTTATTTTTTCTTGTAGTATATTCCAAATATTTTTTGAGATAAAATTTTGTGTTATATTTTAACATTTTTGTAATAAACTACATAGTTTATTTGGAAGCCTTTTTAATGCTTTTTCTAACTATGAACTTTATTATTTTCCTGTGTTGCATTTAAAACATAATTTTCTAGTTTTCATAACAATTCACTGCTCCCAACATAAAACAAAAAGATATCAAACTACAAATAGAATTATTATGTGTGGTTTCAAATCTTCAACTACTTTAAATATTGTTTTTTATAAAAAAATAATTACAGAAAATTTCTTTTAAGTCTTCCCTGGTAAACTCCCACAAGAGATCTATGACCTGTGATATTCCTGTGAAATAGATTTTAAAAAGATTATTGTTATTGGCCTCTTGAAAAAGTAATTTATATTTTAAGTTCATGATTTATTTGAATACATTTGTATATTTTAACATTTTTGTATTATAATTTGAAAGTTTTTTTTTATACTCCTTCTAATTATACTATTTATTTTTTCTTGTAGTATATTCCAAATATTTTTTGAGATAAAATTTTGTGTTATATTTTAACATTTTTGTAATAAACTACATAGTTTATTTGGAAGCCTTTTTAATGCTTTTTCTAACTATGAACTTTATTATTTTCCTGTGTTGCATTTAAAACATAATTTTCTAGTTTTCATAACAATTCACTGCTCCCAACATAAAACAAAATGATATCAAACTACAAATAGAATTATTATGTGTGGTTTCAAATCTTCAACTACTTTAAATATTGTTTTTTATAAAAAAATAATTACAGAAAATTTCTTTTAAGTCTTCCCTGGTAAACTCCCACAAGAGATCTATGACCTGTGATATTCCTGTGAAATAGATTTTAAAAAGATTATTGTTATTGGCCACTTGAAAAAGTAATTTATATTTTAAGTTCATGATTTATTGAATACATTTGTATATTTTAACATTTTTATATTACCATTTGAAAGTTTTTTTTTATACTCCTTCTAATTATACTATTTATTTTTTCTTGTAGTATATTCCAAATATTTTTTGAGATAAAATTTTGTGTTATATTTTAACATTTTTGTAATAAACTACATAGTTTATTTGGAAGCCTTTTTAATGCTTTTTCTAACTATGAACTTTATTATTTTCCTGTGTTGCATTTAAAACATAATTTTCTAGTTTTCATAACAATTCACTGCTCCCAACATAAAACAAAATGATATCAAATTACAAATAGAATTATTATGTGTGGTTTCAAATCTTCAACTACTTTAAATATTGTTTTCTATAAAAAAATAATTACAGAAAATTTCTTTTAAGTCTTCCCTGGTAAACTCCCACTAGAGATCTATGACCTGTGATGTATCTGTGAAATAGATTTTAAAAAAATTATTGTTATTGGCCACTTGAAAAAGTAATTTATATTTTAAGTTCATGATTTATTTGAATACATTTGTATATTTTAACATTTTTGTATTATCATTTGAAAGTTTTTTTATACTCCTAATTATACTATTTATTTTTTCCTGTAGTATATTCCAAATATTTTTTGAGATAAAATTTTGTGTTATATTTTAACCTTTTTGTAATAAACTATATAGTTTATTTGGAAGCCTTTTTAATGCTTTTTGTAACTATGCACTTTATTTTTCTTACATTGCTTTATAACTTAGTTTTCAACATAAAACAAAATTATATGTGTTTTCTTTAAATATTGTTTACTATAAAAAATTAATTACAGAAAACTTCTTTCAAATCTTCCCTGGTAGTCACCCAGAAGAGGTCTCTGACCTATGATGTTCTAGTCAAAAGAATTTTTAAAAATATTGATTTATTTGAATACATTATTATATTTTTTATTTTAATTTTTATTAACATCATTATCATTTGAAAGTTTTCCTGTGTTCCTCTAATTTTGCTATTTATTTTTTCCTTAATTGCATTTGAAACATTTTTTAAGTGCATATTTCTGGATTTTTTTTTTATTCAAACAATCAGTGAATAAACATTATGTAAATAGTCAACAGGTAAACGACACTTAAACCAAAATTAGTTGAGTAAAAACGTGAAAGTAATTCGCTGAATAGAGATTCCAGCGATAGAACGGGGACCGTATCTCCGCAATCTCAATATCAGTTTAATTACTTTTTTATAGAGAGAAAATGAAGATAGACAACGAAAAGGGGACATTCATTAAGCGAGAGCCGTAAGTAATGATAGCAATTTTCCGAATTGCATGTTCGAGGGAACGGACCGAACTCGAATCAACAGAAACGACTCCGTATCTCTCCCGTCATTGTACGAACGCCTTACTTCCAGAACAGGGGGCATATGTATGATTGCCTGCGTATATTTTTTACGAGCCCGCCTTATCTGCCACCGTCTTAATTAAACCCTTTGTCCCGTCGGCGGTGTGATGGGGGAATCCTCCACTTCCACCATCCGAATTGCACCTTCCCGAAAACGAAACACCTCTCCGCCGCCAGATTCAATTAAATTCGCAAATCGACCGTGAATTTGACCATGTATAAAAAGCCGCAATGATTTTTTGTGTGCACCATCCACTGACGTCGGGCGTCGGAGCCGAGCCCCGGCTCCCCGGGTCCCCTTTTCCGCTCGGATGAGCGTCCCCATCGCACATGACATCGCACCCGGAAGCCGGAGCGTATGTATATGCATGAGAGCTGTACCGACGCTGTGTTACACTCCATCGGGCCCCCGCACGCCGTGCACTCCGCTCCGGAAGTCCGTCTAATGCATCCGCAGTCGACTGTCGAAGAGTTGATGGCGAGTCACGGAAAATCGCCGATGGGGTTGTCCCGTTTCGTTCCACTGCATCCCCCCAACCCCCGCGCCCTCGTTGTGGGGATCGAGACTCTGGTTTTATGGTCGGCAAGTCTGACAGAAATAAAAGTTTGGCCGACTCGGAAATCACTACCCAACTGCATATGATCAATCAATCAATAAACAGCAAAAACTACTCTTAATTATTGATTAACAACTTAATCAGTTCTTGTTTTTGCGTACGGGTCAAAAGGTTCATCTTCTAATAACCCATAAAACATCGAGACGTTTCCAATGGTCCATCTATCACGTTGCAGGAGCTGGTACTGGTGCAGGGTTTTATTATTACGAGTCTCGGATGTAGAATTACACGATCAATGACCAATGACCATTGGCACTGTCCTCAGTTGACTTTTTATTGCAGCCATTCGATACTTCCTGGCCGGCGACTAACCCCTGCACCATCCCATACATCACTTGCCCTTAAACTACTGCAAATTTATATACGGTGAGTGAGGCAAGGGGTTTTTTTATGACTGTTTTGGAGTTTTGTGCCAATGTTCAGCTGATATACAAGACGTTTTTAAAATATGTGTTCAATATTTGGGAGCAGTTACAACATTTATAATGTAATGAAGAAAATCTAAATAAAAAATTTATATTTCAAAAATTGTTTTTTTCTCAAATTTTTGTAACCTTTGGCCTAATCGCGTTTAAATTTGGTATATATTGTCCTAAAATACATGTCTATAATTCAATGTAATAAACTTTTACCTTATTGTTGCAGAGGGGTAGGTTCTCTTTTACTTTCGTTGTATTTTTACTATAAAGCTTTTCGTATTCTTTGCACAATTTGAAAGAGAAAAGGTACTCTGTATTAATTTTGATTATTATATACGTTTTTGAGATATTTCAGATTTAATGTTCACTTTAATTTCCTTCAAACATTAAAACTGAAATATCTCAACAAGGCTGTGATAATCAATATTAATCAAGAATACCTTTTTTCTTCTAAATTGTACAAAGAATGTGAAAAGCTATAGTATAAAAATATATTGAGTGGAGAGGAAAATAGGGCAAGAAAAAGAGAAATACCCCCCAGAATCTACGCCACTGTGTCATTATGGAAATTGTTTATTAATATTAACTGTAGATAATACAATACGATTGGGCTAGAAATTAGGGAAACATGAGCAAAATATATTTATTTTGAAATTTAATTTTGTGGAACTATATTTTCTTCAGGAGAATGTTCAAGAAAAAAAGAATATTTAGATTCACATCATTGTTAATTTCTAATTTTGAATCGTAATTTTATAAACACCTTAAATTGATTATTTTTATTGACATATTAATCTATTTTATCCCACACTATCTAAAATTAGTTTTGTTGGCTTTGGAAAATATTAAAAAAAAAAAATTAAAAATAACAATTCAATTTTGCCTTACACAATTAATCATGAATATTTTACTTATAATCATTTTTTCTAATATTTCTCTTGAAGAAAATACAACTCAATTTAAATGTCAAAAATTATTCTTTTATATATTTTTATAACCGTTGATTCAATCGTGTTTAAATTTGATATGTATTATCCTAAAATAAATACCTACAATTTAATGTAATAAACTTTTCCTATATTGATACAGTGGCGTAGATTTTGGAGGTTCTCCTCTTTTCGTCGTCCTATTTTCTACGCTACTGTGGTATTATACTCTTAATAAATAAAAACGATCCCAAAGACAAATCCAAAATTGTGAAGGATTGTTTAAAAGACCAAAGCATCGTTTATCTTTCCCGTCTCAATCTCCAAGCTTCAACCCAATAGAAAAAATGGGGATCAAGTTTATATCCAAATTCAACAATTTTACAAATTTAAATGAACTCATCATAGCAATTCAAGAAGCTTGAAGAAATTTTGACTTGTCGTATATTCGGCAATTGGGGCCAAAATGTTAATGTTAAATTAAACAATACAGATTTAATCATAAAAAATCCCTTTCAAAATTAAAGTTGCTATATTTATGTCCAGTTCAATTCAGAAAAATATATGAAACATTTTATAGAATAAGAATGTAGTTGTTTTAATAATACTGTTTAAAACGACAATAGTAGATTATTATTATTTTAACAGTTCACGTTAAATAAATGATATTGTAGGTGTCTAAGTATTTAAATCATTAACGTACAAACAATTATGGTTCTGTTTAACTTAAACAGGACAAAACTATACAAAAAATTATTTTCTTATAACCACAGTGAAACACGGTGGTGGTTGAGTTAATTCTTTAACGTAGGGGATGGATGACTCTTTGGCATATCGTATATTTAAAATTAGCTAAATGTTGTGTGAAAGAGTATATCGGCACCAAATTAGTTATAATTTGTCATAATAATAAATGGCAAATCCGGCCACGGTTGGTTATCATCCAGCAGCATGGCCCGGTGATTTAGTGGGATACCGGAAGAGTACTAATAATTACTTCCCAGTTCCCTCGTTATAGTTTATCTGATCGCACGGCATCCACAATTGCCGGGCGGGAATGTCGTTGGTCTTTTGCCCGAAACTGTAAGAGTTAAAACATCCGGAAACATCATTAGGCAATTCATTATCGAATCACGTCAAAGCAACAATAAACGACAAAAAAGAACCTGTCCCCTTCGCCAGTTCAGCGGGACTTCAAAGTGTCGAGCCGAGCCTTGTAATTAAAACGCAAACATCAAACACGGAATCCTTACAAGAAAATATGGATATATTGAAATATTTGCGGGGACGTCGTGTCGCCTTTCCCCCTGCGCCCTAATGAATCGCTAATCCCTCGCCGGGCGCACTGAATATGGCTGCTTGATGATCTAAATTATGCAATTTTCAATATTGGCCACCCACTCCGGCACGTGTCCGCCCCTGCACGTGTGTTTGACTCATTGCGGACCGCAAATTCACTCTTCAGACGCACCCCAGAAGCGACGGCCTTTCGCTCAATCAATGCACGAAGATGCACTTCGGCGGCACGCTAATTGGGCGCGTCCGAATTGATGGGCTACTTCCACCTTTACACGGGCTAATTGGGCTTGCGAAAAACCCAAACCGCCGCGGACGAAGAAAATCGTCCCCTCTGGGTGGGCATTGTTTTTAATTAAACACCCACCCGGTTCGGGATCGATGCGAAATTCGGTTGTCGCGTTCGTCACGAACGGCAACCCATTTGCAACTCCTCCGCTTTTCTTTCAAGGCGAAGTCATCAACTAATTTCGGCGGAGCCGCTCCACGGCTTGCCAGGTTGGTTTATTGCTCGAGTCGGTGGCTGGCCGGTCGCCAGGCAACGCAGCTTCCGCGGTCGCCATGGCGACGACAAACTACGCTGCGCCTCCACTTGGATACGTGCGACTTGCAAGTCGACTTTCGGCTTGTAGTCGGAGAGTTCGAGTCGGCCGTGATAAATGGCAATGTTATGTTGGGAGTTGGGAGCGCCACCTATTTTCTCGCGCCGCCACGCCGTAATGTGGGTTATTTTAAACCCGGGGCTTATTCGCATTTTTCACTCCACACTTACGACTACAATTTTCTAGATACTGCTCCATTGTTTTCGCTCACAATGTGGCAAGTTTATTGTAAAACATACTACTAATCTTGCACTCTCGCAAATTATCTGGATCCCGTTTTATAGCTACCCGATTAAATACAAACTCCCATCCATTAATTATTATATTCTCTTTTTCATTACTTTACAACGGCTGCTTATAATTTATGCTTCGAAAACACAAACTCCTTAACGTGCATTTACTAAATTAAATATTCTACTACTCTTCAGGCAAACAATGGAAACTTCTTGTGCCTTGATGACGACTAAAGCTTCTCCTGCAATAAAAGAACAGATAAATTTAGTTTCAACATTATGAAAAGTCTTCACCTATCAGAAATTATCTTCTTTAAAACTTTTCCAGCTTATACAAGATGTTTCTAAAATAGCTGCTCAAAATTTGAGACCATTTAGAAGAGTAATGAAAAAAATCCGGTTACTTTTTCTTCTATGCCAGAAGAATTTAAGCATCACCATAGCATAATTGAGCTGCCATCATGTTTTACTGTGGTTATAACAAACATCTTGTGTAGTTTTGACCCTATAAGATGTTTGACATAAGCTGCACTATCATTTTTTACAAAATTTAGGCTCGTCACTAAAAACTATTTGTTGTCACTGTTCTTTGTCCAGTGAATGTGTAAACACCTTCTCACAGTCCTTGATCTAATTCCATTTCCTCCAGGTTAGCTTTAGTTTCAGTTGATAATAAAATTGGAATGTTTTTTGGCAATCGGATTATCCAGTTATCGATTTCCTTTCAAGTTTTTCAAACTCAGAGAAATTTTTTATAGCTATTACTTACCCAGTTTCTCTAAATTTTTTAATAATACGGGAAACAATTGACTTATTTAATCGTAAACTCTTAGTCATCTCTTGTTATTTCTCACGGTCCTGGTAACGTTGAATTAATAAGTTTTCTTACAGTTTCACTTTGATGTTGTCCACCATATATTCTATAGGGTTGATGTCTGGAGATAGGGACGGGCAACACAAAATTTCGACGTTTTGATCTTTTAACCAATATGTCACAATTTTGGATTTGTACTTAAGATCGTTTTAATGTTGAAATATATGAAAGCAAATTGTTAATATATCCCTGTACTTAAATTATTCTAAGCGGGCCTACGTCAAAAGAATTGAAGCATTCCCCTTAGGATAATTGAATCGCCACCATGTAGTACAATAAGTTTGAGTGAGTTTGAGTTTTTTTAGGTTAATATATCTTATTTATCTTATATATCTAATTAATTTAAATAAAGCAATAATAATATATTTTTCATTGAAAAAAAAAATATATATTATATTTAATTAAAAAATAAAATATTTAATTTATATGAAACAAAAGTAAAATATTTAATTCAAAATAAAAAAAATTAAATATTTAATCTAAATTAAAAAATATATATTAAAATGTTCAATTTCAAATTTAAAATATATATTTAATTTAAATTTAATAAATTGAAATAAAATTAATAGGAAAATGATAATAATCAAATATTTTATTTATATTTATATAAAAAAATTAAATATTTTATTTTGAAATTAAAAAATAATAAAATATGTATTTAATTTAAATAAAAAAAATATTTTAGTTACATTAAAAAATAATAATAAAATAATCAAATTAAAATTAAAAATATATAGTTTAAATTAATAAATGAATTGAAATAAAATTACTAAGAATATGATACTAACCAAATATTTAATTTATATTTATAATAAAAAAATAAAATATTTTATTTTAAAATTAAAAAATATTAAAATATGTATTTAATTTAAATTTAAAAAAATATTTTATTTACATTAAAAAAATAATAAAATAAGCAAATTAAAATTAAAAATATATTGTTTAAATTAATAAATGAATTGAAATAAAATTAATAAGAAAATCATAATCAAATATTTAATTTATATTTAAAAGAAAAAAATTAAATATATTATTTTAAAATTAAAAAATATTAAAATATGTATTTAATTTAAATTTAAAAAAAATATTTTATTTACGTTAAAAAGTAAAAAAATAATCAAATTAAAATTAAAAATAAATTGTTTAAATTAATAAATGAATTGAAATAAAATTAATAAGAAAATGACAATAATCAAATATTTAATTTATGTTTATAAGAAAAAAATTAAATATTTTATTTTAAAATTAAAAAATCTTATGGGTTTGCGTCACCGACATGTTCATGACTGGCGCATGCGCAGTGTGTATTTTTGGATGGGTGAAATCTCGTGCGTTCCCGTCACCCACATGCTTATAGGAGTATATCTGTGGCTATACAGCTGACGTATAGTGATGTGTATATCTTATAAGTGAAATGGATTTAGTAAAAAGTTCAATGTACATATACTGTGCATTGTTGAAATAGTGTTTTCATTTGATTATTATTTGAATCGTTTAATTGTACAGCCCCTAATATATTTGTATTCTAAAAAACCATATAAACATGCATGTAATTGTTGTTCGGAGTGTCAATAGTGTAAAAACCAGATTGATGTTGATGATGATTTTAATTCAAACATTCTGAAATTTCAAATTTCAATAAGTCTCTATAAGTGCCAATTTTTTTCTTACAGTTTCACTTCGATTAATAATTAAATTATTGTAATAAACAAAAGACCATTAGTATATAATCGACTTAAATTCACGGAATGTAATGAAGGAGCATAGAGTAAAAAGTTGCTATAATCTTGTTGATGGAAAAATAAAAAAGTAGGCAATTTTTTACTTCTAATAGACACACCCAATTAAATTAAACTGTGTCGTTGTGGATGTAAAGTAGCCAGTCGGAAATTCGGCATTCCGCTCTAGTGAAATGGTAACCGGAAGTAATGGTAAGCAGGTCGTCATCAACTAATGGGCCGTTTTGAAAAATGCTCTCACTCTGATTGAATTCTTCCCATGGAGTGCCCCCGTTTTTATTATTCAATTTGTTAATAGAACGCGACAGAATAAACTTCAATTTTTTACCTCAACTAGAAGGTACAAAAAAAAACAACTCAAGTGAATTAATATTGAATATTAAAAAAAATGGCCAGACACGTGTCACACGTGACAACAACACACGTACAGAAAAAGAGAGAGTATAGATTCAGTTGTTACTTATCCGCTTATCAATTTTCATCCAGCTTCATTACCATCCCGGCCAATTGAAACGCGGCGCATTCTCAAACACTTATTGTGCATTCATACAGTATATTTTATTCCTCCGTCCTTTTTGTCGACTCGTTCAGTTCGGTGCGGCATAAAAACCGTCATCGATGAATTATATCTCTCGCATTTTTCGCATCCGCTTTAGAGCGATAGTGACACCGGCTAGGCCATAGAGCTAATAGAAAATCTCGGATGTAGCGCTCGAATCGGACGGGCGGAACGGTGCGGAATTTCGCATTGGCGGAGAAACGGGGCGCAGCACACTGCCGCCCATTGTGGGTGCACTACGCCGACTAACAGACTCATTTGTACTTATTGCTGTCGCATATCAAAGCCATCGCTCACACACTGGCACCGGTCCTGTTCCGTATGGGTGCATGTGTGTGTGTGTTCCGGCGGTTATCGCCGATCTCTTTCCAAATTAGCCGGAGCTTTCATCTTTTTAAGCTCTCGTCCGTGTGTGTGTGCCGAAACACTCGACAATATGTCGCGTAAATTGGATTGGATGGTTCGATCACAATGACGAATGAAAACTGTTTTGCTCTTGTTTCCGATAATTAGACGCCGGGTCCGGTGCGGAGACGTTCAAGACGACAAAAGCACGGGGAGATGTTATGGACCTGATGATGAAATGCATCATTGATATTTGTATCGTTGCTGATGCGGCCTTTGAATGTGTAAGTGGACGACAATGGAGGTCCGTGGATTTGCCAGGCTCCCGCGATTGGGACACAACGACGAAAACGCTAACGGCTCTTGCTCTTTCCACATCTTCTCGCGGGTGCGATCGTAAACAGACGGCGAGCCTTATTGTGTAGTAAACTGATATTGTTTTTTGGAATTTCATGCTTTTTGTCACTTGTAGATAAATATTTACGTTGCTGAACAATCGATTAACAAATTTGTTGTCTAAAATGTAAATGATTTAAATACCTACAATACTTACACCAGTGATCATTATTAAACTTTTTAAAATTATATAATAATTAATGTGAACTGTTAAAATAATATTAATTTATTAATATTATTTTTACTTACACTCATTATTTGTAGATGGTATGACAGCAAAATCTGATGACTAATTAATAGTTTAAGGTGCTGATAGTTATTCCAAGTTTTCAAGGATGGGATAAATGGTTGAAGAAGTCTTCAGTTGGGCCACTCCAATTACTAAATGCACATTATCAATAAACTTTCCAGTAATGAATTTCTTTTGTATGAAATATGTTCCATAAACTCTTCCAAAATTATTTTCTGACCGTTTTCAGTTGATAATACGAAGATTATTTTTTTCTGATTCCTGTTATTTACTCTCATTCTTAACAGATGGTGTGTCAGCAAAATCTGCTGGCCAATTAATAATTTAAGTTGCTGATAGTTATTCAAAGTCTTCAAGGATTGTAAAAATGATTGAAGAAGTCTTCAGCTGGACCACTTCAATTACAAAATGCACATTATCAATAAACCTTCCAGTAATAGATTTCTTTTGTATGAAATATGTTCCATAAACTCTTCCAAAATTATTTTCAGACAGTTTTCAGTTGATAATTCGAAGATTATCTTTTCCTGATTCCTGTTATTTACTCTCATTCTTTACAGATGGTGTGTCAGCAAAATCTGCTGACCAATTATTAATTTAAGGTACTGATAGTTATTCCAAGTCTTCAAGGATGGGAAAAATGGTTGAAAAAGTCTTCAGCTGGGCCACTTCAATTACTAAATGCACATTATCAATAAACTTTCCGGTAAAGGATTTCTTTTGTATGAAATATGTTCCATAAACTCTTCCAAAATTATTTTCTAACCATTTTCAGTAGATAATTCGAAAATTATTTTTTTCTGATTCCTGTTATTTATTCTCATTCTTTACAGATAATGTGTCAGCAAAATCTACTAGCTAATTAATAATTTAAGATGCTGATAGTTATTCCAAGTCTTCAAGAATGGCAAAAATGGTTGAAGAAGTCTTCAGCTGGGCCACTCCAATTACTAAATGTACATTATCAAAATACTTTCCATTAAAGGATTTCTTTTGTATGAAATATGTTCCATAAACTCTTCCAAAATTATTTTCTGACCGTTTTCAGTTGATAATTCGAAGATTATTTTTTTCTGATTCCTGTTATTTACTCTCATTCTTTACAGATGGTGTGTCAGCAAAATCTGCTGGCCAATTAATAATTTAAGTTGCTGATAGTTATTCAAAGTCTTCAAGGATTGTAAAAATGATTGAAGAAGTCTTCAGCTGGACCACTTCAATTACAAAATGCACATTATCAATAAACCTTCCAGTAATGGATTTCTTTTGTATGATATATGTTCCATAAACTCTTCCAAATTTACTTTCTGACCGTTTTCAGTAGATAATTCGAAAATTATTTTTTTCTGATTCCTGTTATTTACTCTCATTCCTTGCAGTTAATGTGTCAGCAAAACCTGCTGGCCAATTAATAATTTAAGGTGCTGATAATTATTCCAAGTCTTCAAGGATGGGAAAAATGGTTGAAGAAGTCTTCAGCTGGGCCACTCCAATTACTAAATGCACATTATCAATAAACTTCTCAGTAAGAGATTTTTTTGTATGAAATATGTTCCATAAACTCTTCCAAAATTATTTTCTGACCGTTTTCAGTAGATAATTCGAAGATTATTTTTTTCTGATACCTGTTATTTACTCTCATTCTTTGCAGATAATGTGTGAGCAAAATCTGCTGTCCAATTAATAATTTAAGGTGCTGATAGTTATTCCAAATCTTCAAGGATGGGAAAAATGGTTGAAAATGTCTTCAGCTGGGCCACTTCAATTACTAAATGCACATTATCAATAAACTTTCCAGTAATGGATTTCTTTTGTATGAAATATGTTCCATAAATTCCTTTAAAATTATTTTGTGACCGTTTTCGGTTGATAAATCGAAGATTAATTTTTTTTTTGTGATTCCTGTTATTTCCTTTCATTACTCTCATTATTTGCAGATGGTGTGTCAGCAAAAACTGATGGCTAATTAATAATTTAAGGTGCTGGTAGTTAATAAACTTTCCAATAAGGGAGTTATTTTGTTTGAAATAGGGTCCATAAACTCTTCCAAAATTAATTTCTGAATGTTTTTTAGTTGATAATTGGAAGATTAGCTATTTCTAGTTGTTATTATTTTCAGATGGCATGACAGCAAAATCTGCTAAACCACTCCAATTACTAAATGCACATTATCAATAAGCATCCCAGAAAGGGAATTAATTTCGTCCGAATCATTTGAATCAGATAAGCGCCGCCGAAAGTCGCTCTGATGGATGAACTTTTAAAGTTCATGACGGTACACCGATCAAACAAAACAATCATCAAGCTCCCCCCGCAAATGAGCTTCTCGTCGGGTGAGTTATGCAGAAATTTTTCAATTTTAAAAAGACGACATGTGGACAATGATACGTATTAATCAATATGTGCGCAAGGGAGATCGTACTTTGATAAGTCGGTCGTCGGGAGATGCAAGGGTGATCCGGGAACAGATTACACAGTTTGCTGTTTGGATTTACAACCCATATCGCCCGATTCTTATGGATTTGTCAGCTTTATGTGTTTGTTTATGGCATTATTCTTGCACAAATGACGTGTTCATCGAGAAAACTCCGACGTCCGCACGTCAGAACGTCAGAGTCGGGACGGCGAATCTTTGCAAATGTGTCGCCGGTGATTAATGCACCGTAATTAAATGTGCAGACGTGGAAAAAAAAATCGCGGTCTCGTTCACCTTCGATGGCAACAGACCCGCAGTACGCGAGTGGGACTGGCTGCATTCCTAATCAATAATTTGCAAAATTGCATGCAGATATGTACAGTTTCGATTTAAATTGTGATCTGCTGCGGCCACGGCATGAATATGTAACTGGATACGTCATTAGATGCGTCTTGCAATTATGTCGTCCCACATACGAAGGATAAATGCACGGACGCAACATATGTCGTACACGTATTATGGTCCGATCGTTGATTGAACAATAAACAATCCGATTTAGCCTTTGGTGTTAAAGAACATGGTGAATTTGAATGCGATCAATAAAATCATTCCGTTTCATTTTGGTATTTTCCCATTAGGCTGCGAATTTATCATTCGTTCGAACGATAATATTTTGTACGTAAAAGTGAACGTTACAGTTAACTAGTTATATCGATAATACAGGGACATACATCATAGCTGTCGGATCGTGTTCATTTATTATGTCCAGAGGGACCGAAAACATTTTATTAATCAGGCGTTGATTAACCTTCGGTGACTAGCAAACATTTGTACTTTAAATGATATATTGATATTTCAGTCGTTTTACGATTAATCATATCCTGATATGCACGCTTTATCTCGATTTTGTAAACCGGTAATAAACGCAATTAAAGCCCGACCAACATAGTTTTCCACTCTTCATAATAATTCGCCGGCTCCCAACATAAAACAAAATGATCACAAACTACAAATGGAGTTATTATGCATGTTTTCATACTTCCAACCACTCTAAATGTTGTTTCTTTAATAAAAAACTAATATTACAGAATAATACTTTTATATCTTCCTCGTTGATCACTTACTAAATTTTTTACTGAATGTCAACTGAAATAAAAGTTAACCTGGATAAGAAGAAACACAATAAAATAATTCTACCTTTAATTATTAATTGATTTTGTAGATTTTGTTGTGATACCATCATCAAATAATGGGAGTAAATAACAGGAAACAGATAAAATTAATCAGAAAATAATTTTGGAAGAGTTTATGAAACGTATTTCATACAAAAGAAATCCCTAGCTGGAAAGTTTATTAATAATGTGCATTTAGTAATTGGTGTGGCCCAGCTGAAGACTTCTCCAACCATTTTTCACATCCTTGAAGACATGGAACAACTAACAGCACCTTAAATTATTAATTGGCCATCAGTTTTTGCTGACACACCATCTGCAAATAATGATAGTACATAACAGGAATCAGAAAAAAAAAATCTTCGAATTATTTAATGAAAAAGGTTAAAAAATAATTTTGGAAGAGTTTATGGACCATATTTCATAAAAAAGAAATCCCTTACTGGAAAGTTTATTGATAATGTGCATTTAGTAATTGGTGTGGTCCAACTGAAGACTTCTTCAACCATTTTTCCCATCCTTGAAGACTTGGAACAACAAACAGCACCTTAAATTATTAATTGGCCATCAGTTTTTGCTGACACAGCATCTGCAAATAATGAGAGTACATAACAGGAATCAAAAAAAATAATCTTCGAATTATTTAATGAAAAAGGTCAGAAAATAATTTTGGAAAGTTTATTAATAATGTGCATTTAGTAATTGGAGTGGCTCAGATGAAGACTTCTTCAACCATTTTTCCCATTCTTGAAGACTTGGAATAACAATCAGCACCTTAAGTTATTAATTGGACAGCAGATTTTGCTGACACACCATCTGTAAATAATGAGAGTAAATAACAGGAATCAGAAAAAAATAATCTTCGAATTATCTATTGAAAACGGTCAGAAAATAATTTTGGAAGAGTTTGTGGAACATATTTCATACCAAAAAATCCCTTTCTGAGAAGTTTATTGATAATGTGCATTTAGTAATTGGAGTGGTCCAGCTGAAGACTTCTTCAACCATTTTTCCCATTCTTGAAGACTTGGAATAACAATCAGCACCTTAAGTTATTAATTGGACAGCAGATTTTGCTGACACACCATCTGTAAATAATGAGAGTAAATAACAGGAATCAGAAAAAAATAATCTTCGAATTATCTATTGAAAACGGTCAGAAAATAATTTTGGAAGGGTTTGTGGAACATATTTCATACCAAAAAATCCCTTTCTGAGAAGTTTATTGATAATGTACATTTAGTAATTGGAGTGGCCCAGCTGAAGACTTCTTCAACCATTTTTCCCATTCTTGAAGAGTTGGAATAACTATCAGCACCTTAAGTTATTAATTGGACAGCAGATTTTGCTGACACACCATCTGTAAAGAATGAGAGTAAATAACAGGAATCAGAAAAAAATAATCTTCGAATTATCTATTGAAAATGGTTAGAAAATAATTTTGGAAGAGTTTATGAAACATATTTCATATAAAAGAAATCCATTACTGGAAAGTTTATTGATAATGTGCATTTAATAATTAGAGTGGTCCAGCTGAAGACTTCTTCAATCATTTTTACAATCCTTGAAGACTTTAAATAACTATCAGCAACTCAAATTATTAATTGGCCAGCAGATTTTGAATTATCAACTGAAAACGGTCAGAAAATAATTTTGGAAGAGTTTATGGAACATATGGAAAGTTTATTGATAATGTGCATTTCGTAATTGGAGTGGCCCAGCTGAAGACTTCTTCAGGCACTTTTTTCCATTCTTGAAGATTCTTGAAGATTGCTATCAGCACCGTAAATTATTAATTGATTAACAAGATTTGGCTGTCATACCTTCTGTAAGTAATGAGTCTAAATAACAGGAAACAGAAAAAATTAATCTTCGAATTATCAACTGAAAACGATCAGAAATTTATTTTGGAAGAGTTTATGGAACATATTACACCCAAGATAATGACCAAAAATTGTAGGCTTATTATCTTTTAAAGGTCGTTAAGTACCTGATATGGTAAGTGACCCAAAATAATAATCAATTTAGTAAACACTAAAGCTTGTATGAGGAACATCTCTGACAAAAAATTAGTTGCACATTTACTGCTTGATCTGTTCTTTCTTATTACAGTTTATAAAAGCAGCCAGCATAAAGTTGTTGACTTAACAATCACAAATATCGTGACCATCAAACATAGTTCGTCGGTTTAAAGACCCCCGCACCGAATTTTTTTCAGGGGGGAAAGTCGAAATCCAAAGTTCACGGTATAACACGCATCCGCCATGTCGAATTGTCGCTGTCATGCGAACCAAACGCCGTATGACAGCCGCGATCATTCCCATCACCGGCGGCGAATTGGCCACCATCCTACGTCGCACACGGGGGGAAACGTGACTTTTCCTTCAATCCCCAAGTGTCGTGAATGTCTGCAGAGGTCGGACGCCGCGGCAGCCGGGACACACGGCGACGAAAGGTCACAAGGAACGCGTGTTGCTTTAATTAGTGATCTGGCCGGCGGAGGGGCGCCCACCAAATGATTGATGATGTGCGGCGGGCTTTTTACGCTGGCTGGCGGGAACGGCGTTGCCAACGATGAATCGCCAAACCGCCACCTTCGACGGTAGCGTTTCCTTGTGGGTTTACGACTTTTCAACGATCCACACGTCGATTCCGTTTCGCGTCGACTTCCTGGTGTGAAACTGCATTTGCATTCAGCGGCCGTACAAAGAGGTGTTTGTGTGACTTAGCTTTGTAGATTATTTACAAAAGTGGAACGCCTCTTTTGAAAATCCGTTATGGATTTTCTATCACGTGTGTGGTAAAAGTAGATCTGTAACTGTTGTCTTTCCAAGACCAGTACAATTGCTGGTCCTGGGTAATTAAAACGTTATCAGGAAGACAAACGAAACCTAAATAATTACCACGTAAACGTCAAACTGTATCGTCTGTTAATTAAGCCATCATAACCAAATTCTTTGTCGCCCATCAGTCATGCAATTTATTTCCAAACAAATCACTATTACGTTTTTTCTTGTCAGATAATTATCTACATCAATTTTGTTAATAATAGAAACGCCATTATATAGTTTTAACTATTGGTTTAAAAAGAAATTTAATAATAACTTGTTTACATCGTCTAGACGAACTATTTTTATTTATTTGGCCGGTTGTTTTGGACCACCTGTTCTCCTACATGTCCTTTATTGGATCTAACTCTGACACTGACGATTATGATGTTACAACTTCAAAAACCCAACACCCAATGTCTAATTAACTCCATATTGGGGAAGATATATGGAGCATTAATTACAGCTAATAAGAAGTCCCATCTTCAACAATGTTGTATACATACATACATACAACATAAAAATTCCTTTCAGCACTCTCAACGTAACTAAATATTATATCCTTTTCATAAATTTCTCCAGTTTCTAAATTTCTGTACACAATTTTGGTCACAGACACATGAGTAAATCATCCTCAACTTCCTCATACTCCATAGTTTCAGATACTGGGGAAAAATTAATTTATTCTAAACAAATACAATAATTATTATCGTAATCTTCATCAGATGTGATATTAAAAATACTAAATATATTTAAATTAGAAATTTTTCTTCTTCAACAATATTGGAAGACATAAGAAGTAAAGATTCTTGGACTTCCTCTCAGCACTCTCAACGTAATAAAATATTGTAACTTTTCATAAATTTCTTCAGTTTCTAAATTTCTATTCACATTTTGGTCCCAGACTTAACTGCAGGCTGAACTGAAGGTTTGAAATGTTCTACACACATGAGTAAATCATCACCAATTTCCTCATACTTCATTATTTCAGATATTGGGAAAAAATTAATTTATTCTAAACAAATACAATAATTATTATCGTAATCTTCATAAGATATGATATTAAAAATACTTAGTATATTTAATTTAGTATTTTTTCTTCTTCAACAATGTTGGAAGACATACAATGTAAAGATTCTTGGATTTCCTTTCAGCACTCTTAACGTAACTAAACATTGTAACCTTTTCATAAATTTTTCCAATTTCTATTCACATTTTGGGCACAGACTTAACAATAGGCTGAACTGAAGGTTTGGAATGTTCTACACACATCAGTAAATTATCACCAACTTCCTCATAGTCCATTATTTCAGATACTGGGGAAAAATTAATTTATTCTGAACAAATACAATAATTATTATCGTAATTTTCATAAGATACGATATTAAAAATATTTAGTAAATTTAATTTAGTATTTTTTCTTCTTCAACAATGTTGGAAGACATACAATGTGAAGATTCTTGGACTCCCTTTCAGCACTCTTAACGTAACTAAACATTGTAACCTTTTCATAAATTTTTCCAGTTTCTAAATTTTTATTCACATTTTGCTCACAGACTTAATAAGCTGAAGTGAAGTTTTGAAATATTCTACACACATGAGTAAATTACCACCAACTTCCTCATACTCCATTATTTCAGATATTGGGGAAAAATTAATTTATTCTAAACAAATACATTAATTATTATCGTAATCTTCATCAGATGTGATAGTATATTTAATTTAGTAATTTTTCTTCTTCAACAATGTTGAAAGACATACAAAGTAAAGATTCTTGCACTCCCTTTCAGCACTCTCAACGTAACTAAATATTGTAACCTTTTCATAAATTTCTCCAGTTACTAAATTTCTATTCACATTTTGGTCACAGATTTAACAAGAAGTTGAACTGAAGGTTTGATATGTTCTACACACATGAGTAAATCATCTCCAACCTCCTCATACTTCATTATTTCAGATATTAGGAAAAAATAAATTTATTCTAAACCAATACAATAATCATTATCGCAATCTTCATCAGATCTAATATTAAAAATACTTAGTATATTTAATTTAGTATTTTTTCTTCTTCAACAATGTTGGAAGACATACAAAGTAAAGATTCTTGGACTCTCTTTCAGCACTCTTAACGTATCTAAATGTTGTAACCTTTTCATAAATGTCTCCAGTTTCTAAATTTCTATTCACATTTTGGTCACAGACTTAACAATAAGTTGAACTGAAGGTTTGAAATGTTCTACACACATAAGTAAATCATCTCCAACCTATTAGGTTAGGTTAATTTATAGGAAGATAAATGAAATCTAAATAATTACCATGTAAACGTCAAACTGTATCGTCTGTCAATTAAACTATCATAACCAAATTCTTTATCGCCCGTCATGCAATTTATTTCCCATCACTACTATGTTTTTTCTTGTCACATAAAAACGTCATTATATAGTTTTAACTATTGGTTTAAGAAGAAATTTAATAATAACTTGTTTACATCGTCTAGAGGAACTCGTTTTATTTATCTGCCCTGTTGTTAAACAATTGGTTTAAGATAAAATTTAATAATAACTTCTTTACATCGTCTAGAGGAACTATTTTTATTTATCTGCCCTGTTTTTCTACATGTCCTTTATTTGATCTAGCACTGACACTGTCAAATATGACGTTACAACTTCAAAAACCCAACACCCAAAGCCTAATTAACTCCATATTGAGAAGTTACATGGAGCACTAATTACAGTTAATAAGAAGTCCCATCCAATCCACGTTTCTGGTTTACGAACCGACAACACCATTTGCCAATAATCGCAAAACAATCGGCACGAACCATTTAACCATTAAATTCAGTCAAGCCAAGAATCAGTCGATCGTTTAGGAAACAGTAGCGCTGCATCAGGCGCTAACACCGTCTCGATTTTCTGGCCTTTGAATCCCGACATCATTGTGCCCTATCCACAGGTGACAAACAAATCAAAATTCCGTACATTGATACGATACATCGTAAACAATGGGAGCAATTTTTTTTTTTGTTTTGTTTGCGGAAATAATGGAGCAACGGGGGTTAAATATCGAGAACCAATCTGGCGAGCGCGTGCTTCAAAACGCCGATGAATGTAAATTGCTCCTCCGCTTTTCATTATACGATTTATTTTTGTGTCGGTTTTTGTACTTGGCCGCATTGGCTGGAGGAGAGTTGAACAGATGGTTTTCGGTGCAGTGGCAACCTCTACAACCCATCCAAATGGGAGCCACTTTAAATTGTTTAGAAGGGATTAATTGTATCAAATTAGACCCAAAACTAAAGCCTTGAAGACACTTTATGAACGGTTGACGACCGACAGTTGGGAAGTGACAGTTCACAGCTCCGAATCTAATCACATCACATGTCGTGGATGTTAATCTCCTTCTCCACATGCAAATCTCATTGTTGTAACGGGGCCGTTAATCAAATCAGAGCCCGATGATGGTGTAACTTCTCGCTTAATCGAAGTTGTGGTTATTTTTTGTGTCGTTGACAAAAATAGTAGCAGCAGTTTCGTCCGCTATAATTACTGTTGCAAATTAACATTAGATGATACAGCGGTTATGTGCAAGCCGTAACAACGCAGTTGTTCGGACGTTTTGTTGTGATGGAACGATTAAAACAAAATTGGTTGTGTCGTATCGACTTTTATTAGAAACGTCACCTACTACAACACTACCAAACTACAATAACAAATTGAACATTTACCTAAACTCATTCCAAACAAATGCACTCCTCATCCTCGCTATCATCGTCCGAGGACTCCTCGTGATTCTCAAAATACTCCTCGATTTTGCGCTTCAGCTCCTTGTCCTCCACAAGGTTCTCCTTCTTCAGGTATCCCGAGACGCATCCAATGTAGGGACACTTGACCTTCTTCCCCGGTCTGTTGATGTAGCCGAGTATGGTGTCCTTCTCGTAGACGTGTCCGCAAAGCCTATTTTTGACCGGCGTCTTGATCGGGCATTTGACGAGGGGATCAAGTGGAGGCTTGAACTCGCCGACGCACATCAAAATGCTGTCCTCGATTACCTCGTACTCCATGACCTTGCGCTTCTTCGGTTCGGGGGGGTGCTGTCCCCCATCGTCCGGCGCCTTACGGATTCGACTGCTGGCGGAAGCGTTGTTTCCGTAGATGTCACCGCTTTCTTCGTTACAAATGCCTCTGATGTTTTCTTCATTGTCCTCGTTTTCTTCAGGGCTTTGTTCGTACGATTCGTTTCCTTCAGTAGCTTCGTCGTCGTCATCATCCAGATCGATGTTGTCCAAAATGTATGGATCGTTCATGTTTGCTTCAGTTGCTGATGCTCTCTGATCTCTTGACTCAATTATCAATGATATGTCATATGCATTTGTTTTATGCAGGTTATGCTTGTTTTTAAGGCGCTGTTGCCATATTTTTTTTGTTTAAAAAATAAATGAAAATAAACAACTTCTTAGATACCTAAGCCTACGCGATGACCACAATTGTTATGTTCACTAGATTAAAAATATCCAAAAAAAATATAATTTTTCTCCATTTATTTTTTTGTAAATTCTGTACACATTTTTAGATTCAATGAAGATTTGAAATGTTCTACATACATGAGCAAATCATCTTCAACTCCCTCATACTGCATAGTTTCAGATATTGGGAAAAAATTAATTTATTTTAAACAAATACAACAATTATTATCGTAATCCTCATTAGATGTGATGTTAAAAATAATTAGTATATTTAATTTAGTAATTTTTCTTCTTTAACAATGTTGGAAGACATACAAAGTAAAGATTCTTGGACTCCCTTTCAGCACTCTTAACATAACTAAATATTGTAACATTCTTATAAATTTCTCCGGTTTCTAAATTTCTGTTCACATTTTGGTCACAGATTTAACAAAAGCTGAAATGAAGGTTTGAAATGTTCTACACACATGAGTAAATCATCTCCAACCTTCATACTCTATTATTTCAGATATTAGGGAAAAATTAATTTATTCTAAACAAATACAATAATTATTATAGTAATCTTCATCAGATGTGATATTAAACATACTTTAGTATATTTAATTTAGTAATTTATCATCTTCAACAATCTTGGAAGACATATATTGTAAAGATTCTTGGACTTCCTTTCAGCACTCTTAACGTATCTAAATATTGTAACCATTTCATAAATTTCTCCTTTTTCTAAATTTCTATTCACATTTTTGGTCACAGACTTAACAATAAGCTGAACTGAAGGTTTAAAATGATCTACAAACATGAGTAAATCACCTTCAACTTCCTCATACTCCATTATTTCAAATATTGGGGAAAAATTAATTTATTCTAAACAAATACAATAACTATTATCGTAATCTTCATCGGATATGATATTAAACATACTTAGTATATTTAATTTCGTAATTTTTCTTCTTCAACAATTTTGGATGACATACATTGTAAAGATTCTTGGACTCCCTTTCAGCACTCTCAACGTAACTAAATATTGTAACCTTTTCATAAATTCCTCGGTTTCTAAATTTCTATTCACATATTGGTCACAGACTTAACAATAATCTGAACTGAATTTTCGAAATGTTCTACACACATGAGTAAATCATCTTCAATTTCCTCATACTCCATTATTTCAGATATTGGGGAAAAATTAATTTATTCTAAACAAATACAATAACTATTATCATAATCTTCATCGGATATGATATTAAACATAGTTAGTATATTTAATTTCGTAATTTTTCTTCTTCAACAATTTTGGAAGACATACATTGTAAAGATTCTTGGACTTTTTTTCAGCACTCTCAACGTAACTAAATATTGTATCCTTTTTATAAATTCCTTCAGTTTTCAAATTTCTATTCACATTTTTGGTCACAGACTTAACAATAAGCTGAACTGAAGGTTTAAAATGATCTACAAACATGAGTAAATCACCTTCAACTTTCTCATACTCCATTATTTTAGATATTAATTTATTCTGTACAAATACAACAATTATTATCGTAATCTTCATCAGATGTACATACTTAGTATATTTAATTCAGTATTTTTTCTTGTACAGATTCTTGGACTTCCTTTCAGCACTCTCTAAGTATCTAAATATTGTACCTTTTTCATAAATTTCTCCACTTTCTTACATCAGTTACTAAAAATGGAAGATCTGACAATAAGCGCTTCAAAAGTTTATTAATATCTTTAACATATAAAGCTCTTCTAAATTACAGAACAAAGAAGAATTTTACACCCTTGCCAATTATTTCATTTTAGAAGGATTCATCCATTTTCTTACATCAGTTAGTGAAGATAGATCTGGTAAAAAGCTTTTCAAAATTATATAAACATATAAATAATATAAAGCTTTCTAAAACAAATATAAATGTGAAAACAATAGTTACGAAAGTATTAATTTATAATCTATGAACTTTACGAAGAAGTGCAAAATGAGTGTATATAATGTATGTATATATTTTATTCAATATAAAAATTCTAGTTAAAATAAATGAAAGATTTTTTTGTGGCAAATCATGCTTCGAGTTATCGAAGTTCGACTGCATTTCCTGCTGCTTAATCACAATGGAGTATCTTTGCAGTCGTGGCGTTGCTCCAGTGTCAGGCTTAAAGACACCACACAAAAAATATTTCTTAGTGCCTGCTTATTGGAAGATTAAAACGTACTGTAATGGTTTATTTTGATTCGTGACTGTGTACGACTATCTAATTAGATAAACGCTGCTTTCCCACCTTTGTGAGTTGCCGCTCCGGCTCGTGCACCGTAATGTTACTTTATTACCGACTTTTCTGCCACCTCCCACCCACAATGGGTTACAGCACATCAAATTCTGTGTCATTGCTCGATAATTAATGGTTTTTGTGATTTGCACACTTCAATTAACACTGCGGAATAAAAAAAAAATTAATAACCTGTCCCTAAAATAGTGATGAAATGAATGTGAATAAAAAAAAGCAATGGCAATACATGTTTGTACATGATTCACCAGGGCCTCCTCCGCACGCTGTTGTTTACTTCGTAAATCGGCAATTACAACTTGGACAAATACGTGCACTCGTGTTGATGATGGCAATTTGCCATTGAAATGCATGTGGTGGTGTGCATATTACACAATTAAGCCAATTTTACTGTTATTTTGACCACAATGGCCGCTGTTTTACCATGTTTTCTAATTTTACGTTCGGGACGTCCAATCGAAACCGCAACACCATAATCCCCATTGCCCGTCTATCCAATTTTACGTTAAAACGTAAACAATTTAGTTAAGTTAATTTAAATAAATGCGTGGAACGGTGCGAGTTTTTACGTCGGCGAGAAGAAGCGTCCGTAACATGGTGGATGCCGCTGGATTCTCTGGCGAATGAGAGGCTGCAACGGCCCGACACTCCCAAGACAAAGGCGGCCACTTCCGTTCTTCACTCGACTAATTCAATAATCCCCTCATCAATCACCGTGGGGCCTGTGCTCCAACGACGCTCTCGCCTCGCTTTCGTGGCCTGTGTCTAGCAAAAGGGATCAATCCCCGCAAGATGTCGGTGCGAAGATGTTCTTTTGCGTCTTTTGTTTTAGGGGCCTCACAAAAAATTGTTATTAAACTGGATTACGTAAATGAAATTTTTTCATTTGTTAAGCTTTTGATATATATATATATATATATATATATATATATATATATATATATATGTATATATATATATGTATATATATGTATATATGTATATATATATATATATATATATATATATATATATATATATATATATATATATATTCTGGATAATATAAATTTTGAAAGTATTGGTGAAGATTATAAAATAACTGAAGTCTATAAAAAATAAAACAAATGAAAAGACCTAATTAAAGAAGAAAAAAAAAACTAAATAATTAATAAATAATGAGAAGGAAGAAGAAGAAAAGTTATTTGTTAAGCTTATGATATGTACATATCATAAGCTTAACAACTGTACAATGTTCTGGATTTGAAAGTATTGGTGAAGATTATATAATATAAAAAATAGAACAAATGGAAAGACCTAATTAAAGAAGATAACAGAATAAATTATTTTTTCTAAATTATCTAAAGCAATGGAGTATGAGGAAGTTGAAGATGATTTACTCATTGATCCTATTGTTAAATCTGTGACCAAAGTTGTGTACAGAAATTGAGAAACTGGAGAAATTTATGAAAAAGATACAATATTTAGTTACGTTGAGAGTACTGAAAGAAAGTCCAAATATCTTTACTTTGTATGTCTTCCAACATTGTTGAAGAAGATAAATTACTAAATTAAATATACTAAGTATTTTTAATATCACATAAATAAATTATTTTTTCCCCAATATCTGAAATAATGGAGTATGAGGAAGTTGGAGATGATTTACTCGTGTGTCTGGAACATTTCAAACCTTCAGTTCAGTTTACTGTTAAGTCTGTGACCAAAAATGTGTACAGAAATTTAAAAACTGGAGAAATTTATGAAAAGGATACAATATTTATTTACGTTGAGAGTGATGAAAGGAAGTCCAAGAATCTTTACTTTGTATGTCTTCCAACACTGTTAAAGAAGGAAAATTACTAAATTAAATTTACTAATTATTTTTAATATCATATCTAATTAAGAACACGATATTGCATTTGTTCAGAATAAATTAATTTTTCCTCAATATCTGAAACTGTGGAGTATGAGGAAGTAGGAGATGATTTACTCATGTGTGTAGAACATTTCAAACCTTCAGTTCAGCCTATTGTTAAGTCTGTGACCAAAAATATGTACAGATACTTCTATTATAATAATTGGCAAGAGTGTAAAACTTCTCTATTTTCTATGGATTATTGAAGCTTTATAATTTATAGATATTTATGATTTTTTGAAAAGTTTATTGCCAGATTTTCCTTGTTAATAAACGAAGAAAAAATAGATAAATGCGACTAAAATAAAATAATTGACAAGAGTAAAAAATTCTCCTCTTATCTGTAGCTTTGGAAAGCTTTATACTTTATAAATATATATAATCTTTTGATGTCCTCATAGTCAAATCTTCCACGGTCAATAACTGAATTAAGAAAATGGAGGAATCTAACTGAATCAAAATAATTGGTAAAATCTGAAACACTTCCCTTCTTTGAAGTTTTAGAAAGTTTATATTATTTAGATATTTATAAACTTTGGAAGAGCTTATTACCAGATCTTTCATGTTTAATAACTGATGTAAGAAAATGGATGAATCCTTCTGAAATGAAAAAACTGACAAGAGTGTAAAATTCTTCTATTTTCTGTAATTTATAAAAGCTTTATATGTTATAGATTTTTATAAACATTTGAATTGCTTATTGTCAGATCTTCCATTTTCAATAACTTAAATAAGAAAATAGATTACTTCTATCATAATAATTGGCAAGAGTGTGGAACTCCTCCATTTTCTATGGATTAGTGAAGTTTTATAATTTATAGATATTTATGAACTTTTGAAAAGTTTATTGACATATTTTCCTTGTTAAAAATTAGATAAATGTGACTAAAATAAAATAATTGGCAAGATTAAAAAATTCACCTCTTCTTTGTAGCTTTGGAAAGCTTTATACTTTATAAATATTTATAAAATTTGAAGTGCTGTTAGTCAGATCTTTCACGGTCAATAACTGAAATAAGAAAATGGATTACTCTAACTGAATAAAAATAATTGGTAAAAATCTGAAACACTTCCTTTCTTTGAAGTTTTAGAAAGCTTTATATTATTTAGATATTTCTAAACTTTTAAATGTCTTATTACCAAATCTTCCATGTTCAATAACTGACGTAAGAAAATGAATTCTTCTGAAATAAAATAATTGGCAAGAATGTGAAATTTTTTTCTATAATTCAGAAAAGCTTAATACGTTAAAGATATTTATAAACTTTTGAAGTGCATATTGTCTGATTTTCCTTGTCAATAACCGGAGTAAAAAATACATAAATGTGACTAAAGTAAAATAATTGGCAATCTCTTCTCTGTAGCTTCGGAAAGCTTTAAATTTATTGGATATTTATAAACTTAAGTAAAAGTAATAAATAAAATATTATCAATCAATTATTGGTCCTGGAATTATTGCCATCAAGACAAAACGTCGAGAAGTTTAACTATGCCAAAATTTAGTTCGACTTATCAAGATATTCAAGCAATGAAGTTCGAGTTATCAAGTAAAAATTACACATAATAAAAACGCCATTTCCAAATTTGCTTTGAGTTATCAAAAATTCGAGTTCGTGTAGTGTATTTTAGAGATCATATTCTTGATACAAAATTGGCGAAGCAGCTTCTAGTAATTTTACTATTGTGCACCTCGTGCATCAATCACCAAACCTTGGAAAAACTTACTTAAAAACGTAGGTAGCACCACCCCGATAAATTACCTAATGGCATAACAATTAATTGCAACCGGCACAATGGAATTGACAAATTCACTAAACTGCTTCGCTGAATGCACCCCGTGCATTAACATCAAAAACAAATTAATGGCGAAGAGCCGTAGATACGCCGCCATCCATTTTATCTAATAAAATAGCTGAAGGGTTAAAAATTATAATAAATCATGTTAACCGGGATGGTGGAAGGAGCCGAAAGGAAAACGGCGGAGGGGGGAGGCGGTAGGTTAGTTTTAAGGCACATCGGAGCAGTGTAACCGATACAAAGCGGCGGTCGGGCTGACAGGTGAGGGAAGACAAATGATGGCCTCCTTGCTCCCGCTGAAGTGAAAAGAACCGGGATGATAAATTACGTTTCGGAGCCAATCTACCTACCGGACACCGAAACTCTCCAACGCGACTCCCCGAGTTTCCCACTTTGTACCCGCACTTGGTATTGCGACCTGTTTTCTTTTTTATTCCAGTTAATTTTCGAACGTGTGGCGAATTGGGCACGGAATCGATGCGATCGGCGTGGTCGTGAAAGTTTCACGTAACCGCCGCACGATACCCGTGAATGGCTGATGGACGTAAGAAAAGCAATATCGGCGATATTAATGTGATTGTTATTTAGTAAGTCGTTAGGCGGTTCCTTTGAACGTTTCCTGAGGCGAACGACCATGATTAATTTAAATTTACCTATCGTACCGGTTACAAATTAGCTCGATACCATTGCATCGGTCATATAAGTCGGTAATGGCGAACGCCGTCCATCATCCATCACGTTTGACACGTAACCAGGTCGATTTGTAATAAGAAGGCGACACATTAATAACTGAAAACCCCGCATCGTGTGGGCGTCAGTTCGTAATGTGGTCTATTTAAATAACTTTCATTAATCTAGTTTTTGAGCTTCGATTGATTTTTTTTCCTGCGAAAGGCGATAATTAAAGAATTATCAATTCAAAATTAATCCAACGAAGGGTGTCGAAAACGTCTTCTGGTTCTAAGACTATTCTGTATAAAATTAAAACCATTTTCAAATTTTTAAGCAAGTCAATAAAAAACTAAGACTATCTAAGGAATTCTGTATATAGTTAAGACAATTCAAAAACTTCTTAAGCAGGTTTGTATAAAATTTAGATAGTTATGAGACTTCCCAAGCAGTTTTCTATAAAATTAAGAGAGTTCTGAAACTTCAAAAATCATCCTGTATAAAATTAAGACAGTCCTGAAACTTCTTAAGTCATTCTGTATAAAATTAAGACAGTTTTGAAACTTCCTGAGCAGGTTTGTATATAATTTAGGCAGTTCTGAGACCTCCCAAGCAGTTTTCTATAAAATTAAGACAGTTCTGAAACTTCAAAAATCATTCTGTATAAAATTAAGACAGTCGTGAAACTTTTTACGCCATTCTGTATAAAACTAAGACAGTTTTGAAAAGTCTTAAGCAGGTTTGTATATAATTTAGACAGTTCTGAGGCCTCCCAAGCAGTTTTCTATAAAATTAAGGCAATTCTGAAACTTCAAAAGCTATTCTGTATAAAATTAAGACAGTCGTGAAACTTTTTAAGCCATTCTGTATAAAACTAAGACAGTTTTGAAAAGTCTTAAGCAGGTTTGTATATAATTTAGACAGTTCTGAGACCTCCCAAACAGTTTTTTTATAAAATTAAGAGAGTTCTGAAACTTCAAAAGCTATTCAGTATAAAATTAAGACAGTCGTGAAACTTTTTACGCCATTCTGTATAAAACTAAGACAGTTTTGAAAAGTCTTAAGCAGGTTTGTATATAATTTAGACAGTTCTGAGACCTCCCAAACAGTTTTTTTATAAAATTAAGAGAGTTCTGAAACTTCAAAAGCTATTCAGTATAAAATTAAGACAGTCGTGAAACTTTTTACGCCATTCTGTATAAAACTAAGACAGTTTTGAAAAGTCTTAAGCAGGTTTGTATATAATTTAGACAGTCCTGAGGCCTCCCAAGCAGTTTTCTATAAAATTAAGACAATTCTGAAACTTCAAAAGCTATTCTGTATAAAATTAAGACAGTCGTGAAACTTTTTAAGCCATTCTGTATAAAACTAAGACAGTTTTGAAAAGTCTTAAGCAGGTTTGTATATAATTTAGACAGTTCTGAGACCTTCCAAACAGTTTTTTTTATAAAATTAAGAGAGTTCTGAAACTTCAAAAATCATTCTGTATAAAATTAAGACAGTCCTGAAACTTCTTAAGTCATTTTGTATAAAATTAAGACAGTTTTGAAACTTCTTAAGCAGGTTTGTATATCATTTAGACAGTTCTGAGGCCTTCCAAGCAGTTTTTTTTAAAATTAAGACAGTTCTGAAACTTCAAAAGGTATTCTGTATAAAATGAAGACAGTCCTTAAACATCCTAAATCATTCAGTATAAAATTAAGACAGTTTTGAAATATCCTAAGTAATTATGTATAAAATTAAGGTAGTAGTTAAACCTTTAACATGAAGGCAGTTTCGAAAAATTAACTTCTTAAACAATTCTGTTTAAACTTCTTTTGATGATAGATACCCTTACAGTGAGTTCAACGTCTGCACGAAGCCTGGATGTGGAGATTAAATAATTTTATGTCATATAAGTCATACAAGAAATGAAATGTTGTTTAATTTAGGTCTCTTAAATATATAGAAAGTAAAATTAATTTAAAATACTGGCTGTTTAGAGCTGCAAATATTCACATAATATTACTGGTCAAAATAAAACATATTGAAGATATTTTTTAATATATTTAATCTAAGAAATTCAATATATCCACTTCAAAAGATTTCAATATGGCGTATCTGGAAGTGGAATCAATGTTTAATACTATCGTCATAGAAAACGAATAGTTATGAGATTGTAAATTTACTCAATTAGTGGTAAAACTTAAACGTATCACAATTTTTGCTCCATTTATTTATCTCTTTAACAAATGGTTAGCAACTAAGATTAATGGCGGCAATAAATACCTATCATCCGGTTACTATGCCGGACTAATTTATAGATGAAAGATAGGGTAGACAACCTGTGCTAACGAACCGTACGAAAACACAAAACACACAAAAAATCATCGTAGATAAATACGATTTCATTTATTTACTTTTTATCTCAGTGTATTCGTGATTTTTTGCAGTTGGTACGACACCTCATAGGTTCAAGACGGGGGTATTCCCAAGGGGATTAAAAACATAGAAAAACCGATAAATAATGAAATCGAGATGGGGTCGTTACGGGGACGTGGGGGATTAATCATCCAGCATATTTGGTTTGTTCATGATTAGCCGCATCTCCTCATAAATTTAACGCGAAACTAGTTCCTTCCACGCCATAAATCCCATTTAATAAGCCGGTCGCAAGGGCGGCGGGGTGGACGGATCGCCGCACATTTTGTAGAGGTGAGTTAATAAGAATCAGGGAAAGAATATAATTAATCCTCCATGAAGTTTTAATAAATATCCGCCACCCCCCTGAACACCTTCGGCGGCATTTAATTTCGACCCTATGCATCGACCCCCCGTCGCGCACTTTAATATCCACTAATATTGGATGTTCCTGCCTATCATCAATAGCTTCCGATCCGGGGTCGTATACTTTTAATAAAATTAATCGGCTGCAATACCGTTTTGTACCTGTTACATCGGACGGTGGAAACGCCGCATCATAGTTGTACAATCGGAAATTTTCGATTCGATTTTGTGGGTCGCCCCAACGAAGGTCCGAAACGGCCGGGGCGCACGATAATCGTCGCGTGTGTGTCGACACCTTGTTGGAGACACAATTCGCAGTAAATAAGATAAGGAACAATCGCGATTAATAAAACCCCCGACCCCTCGAAAGGACGAGACCACGTAGTGCAGCCCTATGGGAAGTGTTATCTAATATTGCGTACATAATCAATGTTTGAGATTAGCGGGGGGGTGCAGCTCCAGCCACTCGTCGCCGCTCTTATCGGTCGCATCTCCCCTGGGAAGCAGACGGTGAGTGCAATCGTCGACGCTCAACGAAGGAGGAGGATTCACCATCCGACGCAGCTCTACACGTGTACGAGGATATTGATATTGCTCGCCGTTTTCGAAAACGTAACTAACCGTTTTTGGGGGAAACCGAAAAAATGATATCGGGAAAGGGTGGCACGGCCAGGCGTCCACACGCATCCAGGTAAAGCAACGGAGGTGTCACGGTTACCACGGCAACGGACAAACTGTCCAGTCATGGCGGCGGATTGAAACCTAATAATTAATTACTTGGGCGCAATGACGGGCGGCGTGTCGTGATGTGTGCCGGCTGAAATGTTGAAACGATGAACCCGGGGAACGTTTCGGAGATCTATCGGGACGTCACGCCGCGCCAAAACGAAATGGTTAAGCTGATTTCGATCGACGTAAGATATGTCCGTACCTAGTCTTGTAATTAATACGTAGATAAAGTGCAGAGGAGACGAAGAAGAAATATTACATAGGTTGCAAGAGTTTAAGGAACTTTAAAGTTTAAAGTATGGTCTATTGGCAATATGTTATTAACTTTATAATTAGATAAGGAAGAAGGGAATATGAAGAAGGGGTGTTTTTAAAGGACTAGCCCTAATGGATGAAGAGTTTAAATGGAATTTGTACAACTTGCAAGTTTTTTTAATGCAGGTCAATAATGCCAATAGAACTTTTGATACAGGTCAATTATAATCCAACATAATGCCAATAGTTAAGGCAAATTAAGAACTGAATAATTATATATTGTTTAAAGTATAGTCTATCGGAAATATGTCATTACTTTTATAATCAGATAAAAAAGCAGACAAGACGAAGAAGAGAAGTTTCTTAAAGAACTAGCTGTAATGGACGAAGAGTTTAAACGGAATTTATACAATTTGCAAGAATTTTTAATACAGTTCAATTATAATCCAACATAATGCCAATAGTTACAGCAATTAAGAACTGAATAATTATATATTGTTTAAAGTATAGTCTATTGGAAATATGTCATTACTTTTATAATCAGATAAAAAAAGCAGGGAAGAAGAAGGAGGGAAGTTTCTTAAAGGACTATCTGTAATGGACGAAGAGTTTAAGTGGAATTTATACTATTTGCAAGAACTTTTAATACAGTTCAATTATAATCCAACATAATGCCAATAGTTACAGCAAATTAAGAACTGAATAATTATATATTGTTTAAAGTATAGTCTATTGGAAATATGTCATTACTTTTATAATCAGATAAAAAAAGCAGGGAAGAAGAAGGAGGGAAGTTTCTTAAAGGACTATCTGTAATGGACGAAGAGTTTAAGTGGAATTTATACTATTTGCAAGAACTTTTAATACAGTTCAATTATAATCCAACATAATGCCAATAGTTACAGCAAATTAAGAACTGAATAATTATATATTGTTTAAAGTATAGTCTATCGGAAATATGTCATTACTTTTATAATCAGATAAAAAAGCAGACAAGACGAAGAAGAGAAGTTTTTTAAAGAACTAGCTGTAATGGACGAAGAGTTTAAATGGAATTTACACTATCTGCAAGAACTTTTAATACAGCTCAATTATAATCCAACATAATGCCAATAGTTACAGCAAATTAAGAACTGAATAATTATATATTGTTTAAAGTATAGCCTATTGGAAATATGTCATTACTTTTATAATCAGATAAAAAAGCAGGGAAGATGAAGGAGGGAAGTTTTTTAAAGAACTAGCTGTAATGGACGAAGAGTTTAAATAGAATTTATACTATTTGCAAGAACTTTTAATACAGTTCAATTATAATCCAACATAATGCCAATAGTTACAGCAATTAAGAACTGAATAATTATATATTGTTTAAAGTATAGTCTATTGGATATATGTCATTACTTTTATAATCAGATAAAAAAGCAGGGAAGATGAAGGAGGGAAGTTTCTTAAAGAACTAGTTGTAATGGACGAAGAGTTTAAACGGAATTTATACAATTTGCAAGAACTTTTAATACAGCACAATTATAATCCAACATAATGCCAATAGTTACAGCAAATTAAGAACTGAATAATTATATATTGTTTAAAGTATAGTCTATTGAAAATATGTCATTACTTTTATAATCAGATAAAAAAGCAGAGAAGACGAAGGAGGGAAGTTTTTTAAAGAACTAGCTGTAATGGACGAAGAGTTTAAATGGAATTTATACAATTTGCAAGAACTTTGAATACAGCTCAATTATAATCCAACATAATGCCAATAGTTACAGCAAATTAAGAACTGAATAATTATATATTATTTAAAGTATAGGCTATTGGAAATATGTCATTAATTTTATAATTAGATAAAGAAGCAGGGAAGACGAAGGACGAAAGTTTTTTAAAGGACTAACTGTAATGGACAAAGTGTTTAAATGGAATTCTTATAATTTGCAAGAACTTTTAATGCAAGTCAATTATAATCCAACATAATGTCAATAGCTACAGCAAATTAAGAACTGAATAATTATATATTGTTTAAAGTATAGACTATTGGAAATATGTCATTAATTTTATAATTAGATAAAGAAGCAGGGAAGACGAAGGACGAAAGTTTTTTAAAGGACTAACTGTAATGGACAAAGTGTTTAAATGGAATTCTTATAATTTGCAAGAACTTTTAATGCAAGTCAATTATAATCCAACATAATGTCAATAGTTACAGCAAATTAAGAACTAAATAATTATATATTGTTTAAAATATAGTCAATTGGAAATATGTCATTAGCTTTATAATTAGATAAAGAAGCAGGAAAGATGAAGGAGGGATGTTTCTTAAAGAACTAGCTGTAATGGACTAAGAGTTTAAGTGTAATTTATACAATTTGCAAGAATTTTTAATACACCTCAATTACAATCCAACATAATGCCAATAGTTACAGCAAATTAAGAACTGAATAATTATATATTGTTTAAAGTATAGTCTATTGAAAATATGTCATTAATTTTATAATCACATAAAAAATCAGGGAAGACGAAAGAGGGAAGTTTCTTAAAGGACTAACTCTAATGGACTAAGAGTATAAATGGAATTTATACTATTTGCAAGAACTTTTAATACAGCCCATTTATAATCCAACATAATGCCAATAGTTACAGCAAATTAAGAACTGAATAATTATATATTATTTAAAGTATAGACTATTGAAAATATGTCATTAATTTTATAATTAGATAAAGAAGCAGGGAAGACGAAGGACGAAAGCTTTTTAAAGGACTAGCTGGAATGGACAAAGTGTTTAAACGGAATTCTTACAATTTGCAAGAACTTTTAATGCAAGTCAATTATAATCCAACATAATGTCAATAGTTACAGCAAATTAAGAACTAAATAATTATATATTGTTTAAAATATTGTTTATAGGAAATATGTCATTAGCTGTATAATTAGAAAAAGAAGCAGGAAAGACGAAGGACGAAAGTTTTTTAAAGAACTAACAGTAATGGACAAAGTGTTTAAATGGAATTCTTACAATTTGCAAGAACTTTTAATGCAGGTCAATTATAATCCAACATAATGTCAATAGTTATAGCAAATTAAGAACTAAATAATTATATATTGTTTAAAATATAGTCTATAGGAAATATGTCATTAACTTTATAATTAGATAAAGAAGCAGGAAAGACGAAGGACGAAAGCTTTTTAAAGGACTAGCTGGAATGGACAAAGTGTTTAAACGGAATTCTTACAATTTGCAAGAACTTTTAATGCAGGTCAATTATAATCCAACATAATGCCAATAGTTACAGCAAATTAAGAACTAAATAATTATATATTGTTTAAAATATTGTTTATAGGAAATATGTCATTAGCTGTATAATTAGAAAAAGAAGCAGGAAAGACGAAGGACGGAAGTTTTTTAAAGAACTAACAGTAATGGACAAAGTGTTTAAATGGAATTCTTACAATTTGTAAAAATTTTTAATGCAAGTCAATTAGAACCCAACATAATGTCAATAGTTACAGCAAATTAAAAACTAAATAATTATATATTGTTTAAAATATAGTCTATAGGAAATATGTCATTAGATGTATAATTAGAAAAAGAAGGAGGGAAGACGAAGGACAGATGTTTTTTAAAGCACTAACAGTAATGGACAAAGTGTTTAAATGGAATTTTTACAATTTGCAAGAACTTTTAATGCAGGTCAATTATAATCCAACATAATGCCAATAGTTACAGCAAATTAAGAACTAAATAATTATATATTGTTTAAAATATAGTCATAGGAAATATGTCATTAACTTTATAATTAGATAAAGAAGCAGGAAAGATGAAGGACGAAAGCTTTTTAAAGGACTAGCTGGAATGGACAAAGTGTTTAAACGGAATTCTTACAATTTGCAAGAACTTTTAATGCAAGTCAATTATAATCCAACATAATGTCAATAGTTACAGCAAATTAAGAACTAAATAATTATATATTGTTTAAAATATAGTCTATAGGAAATATGTCATTAGCTGTATAATTAGAAAAAGAAGGAGGGAAGACGAAGGACGAAAGTTTTTTAAAGGACTAACAGTAATGGACAAAGTGTTTAAATAGAATTCTTACAATTTGCAAGAACTTTTAATGCAAGTCAATTATAATCCAACATAATGTCAATAGTTACAACAAATTAAGAACTAAATAATTATATATTGTTTAAAATATAGTTTATAGGAAATATGTCATTAGCTGTATAATTAGAAAAAGAAGGAGGGAAGACGAAGGACGAAAGTTTTTTAAAGAACTAACAGTAATGGACAAAGTGTTTAAACGGAATTCTTACAATTTGCAAGAACTTTTAATGCAGGTCAATTATAATCCAACATAATGCCAATAGTTACAGTAAATTAACTTTATAATTAGATAAAGAAGCAGGGAAGACGAAGGAGAGAAGTTTTTTAATAATTACAGCAAATTAAGAACTAAATAATTATATATTTTTTAAAATATAACTTTATAATTAGATAAAGAAATGGGGAAGACGAAAAAGGGAAGTTTTTGGAGGACTAGCAGCCATGAACGAAGGGTTTATAATATATATAATCTACAACAAATTTAAATGCAAGCTAATTCTAAGTATTGACAAATTAAATAACAAAAAAATCGTATATTACTTAAAAATATTCTAATTCCAAACACCGGAAAAATGTTTAACGGTACACATTTACTTCGAATTTAGCCCGCAATCAAAAATTGAATGAATAACTCTTAAAACACCCATTGACAAGCGTGGCAATTTCCAATTATCCAAGCTGTGTTTCCTATTTGCAAACAAAACGTGGAACACTTTTCGAATGGAAATGAAAAAGCCGTCGCCGTTCCCAACCCTCTAAACGCCAAGAAAAGTTTTGATTGATTCAAATTAACTCGATTTGCGTCCGACGCTCTTAAATAACGAGTAAATAAATTAGAATAATAATTATTTATAAATTGATTTTGGCGAGTCGCACCCCAAGGAACGCGGGGCGGCTGCCTTGGGAATTGGGAATGGATAGATCACAACGGGCATATGCTATTTAATATAATTGAATTCAGTGTGATGCGTGGGGTGGCAAATTCGATAAAGGGATTAGTGTCAAATCAAATCGCATTAAATCGAATTCAATCTGGTTGCAATGTTGTTCAACTGCTGATAATGCATACACGCGTTTTTACTTATATATTTATTTATTATTTATATTTTTTTTATTTGTTAAAATGTGAGTTTACGATTTCGATATTGGTTTTTCGAAGGGGTTGCGCGGCGCGTAAATCACCCACCCGGTTAACTAGTTTTAAAATAATCGGTCTATTATTTCGTTAAATCTCTCCCAGAAGGCCGGAGCGGCAGTAAAGCGGTTCCCGGAGGAGCACGCGAGGGCCGAAAGTAAATCTGGAACGTCAGCACGTTTTAAAATTTGAAAAAGTACCGCAAGGGTTGCAATTGATCCGGCGTATCGCGATGCCGGATCATTACAAGCCGTAGTTTAATGGAGGTTGTGTACGGAACAAGGTGAGCAAAATAATTTATAGGTGTGTGTGTGTGTATGCATGTAGTGGGAAGGGACGTTATGCTGCTAATGAATTGGTGTGATCCAGGCAGTGATAAACAGAGGCTGCGGACCCGTATAGGATGCAATGGCTCATCCCGGCAAACGGCCATCATATGTTCTCTCTCATATTAATCGAAATGCTATCAAAAGCAGCGCATTGCGTGTCCATATCGTACCATTCAATTAATCCAGAAAGTATATTACGGCGTACGATCGTATATCAAAACGGGACCGAAAGTGACGCTAATTTATTTAACAATCGAACGTTTTGTTATTTACTGTCTTGCTGTTGATTTGTGTACCTGGATTTTAGTACTTTCGGCTGCACCATTCCGATCGGGGTTGAAATTGCGATGAAATATGTCTATAAGGGTTGGCAAATAATTACTAATCAATTAAAAATGGATTAATTATAGTTTAAAGTACCAAAAATGATTGATACTGTTGAAAAAATATCATTAACATATTATTAAAACACATGTTACTTTTAAGTTGTCAGAGCTTCTTACAATAATTAATGATTTTTTTTATTTTATTTTCTAAGCGGCACGAATCCAATTATAGAAACGGAGTCGGTTAGGAAACGAAACAGTGATCCGGACTGTTATTAAATAAAATCAAAACTCATCGAGATTCTATTATTCTTGAATTATTCCAGAAGTGGTGGATCTAAATTAAAAGTTGATGGTCATTGGAAGCGCCGACTTGTGCTCAACAACTCAGTGGCGCGACGTCAATAAATTAATGAATATTTAAATGAGTTTTATCTGTTTTTTTATATTGATTTTGTTCGGTGTCTATTAAAAAAGTTCATCATTAAGTTTTTTAATGTGTGACATTTAAGATAATTAATAACAGATGATTGTTTTATACTGTCATCAATTCGGAATCTTCAAATCACAAAAAAAAACAAATACTTTTATCTGATTTTTTTATAATTTTTTTTTGTACAATATCAGTTAAAAAAATAATAGTTAATTGTTCTAAAATCTTATATTAAGTTTAAGTTAAAAGTTTTATTTGGTTTTTTATATAAAGAATCATCATTAAGTTCTGTAAAGTGTGATATTAAGCAGTACTAATAACTGATGGTACAGTTTTTAACTATTATCAACTCTTATTCTTTAAATCACCAAAAATCAAATATGTTTATCTGATTTTTTTATACTCTTTTGTTCAATATCATTTTAAAAAAATAATAGTTTTCTAAAATATCATATTAACAGTATTAATAACTGATGATATTGTTTTAAGCTATCAACATTTTTGATTCGTCAAAACACAAAGCATCAGAAAGTTTTATGTGTTTTTTTTATATTGATCTTGTTCAATATCTATTAAACATTCATTGTTAAACTGTGTAAAGTGTGATATTTAGCAGTAATAATAACTGATGATATTGTTTTTGACACTGATTCTTCAAATCACAAAGAATCAAATATTTTTATCAGATTTTTTAAAATTTTTTGTTTAATATCAGTTAAAAAAGTAATAGTTAAATTTGCTAAAATGTCATATTAACAGTATTAATAAATGATGATATTATTTTGGACTATCACCATCTTTGATTCCTCAAAACATAAAGAATCAGAGAGTTTTATCTATTTTTTTATATTAATTTTGGTCAATATCTGTTAAAAAAATCATCGTTAAGCTGTCTAAAGTGTGACATTTAGCAGTATTAATAACTGATGATATTATTCTTACCTATCATCAATTTTGATTCTTCAAATGACAAAAGAATAAATATTTTTATATGATTTTTTTATAATTTTTTGTTCAATATCATATAAACAAATAATAGTTTAGTTTTCTAAAATGTCATATTAACAGTATTAATAACTTATGACATTGATTTGGACTATCACCATCTTTGATTCCTCAAAACACAAAGAATCAGAGAGTTTTATCTACTTTTTTATATTGATCTTCGTCAATTTCTGTTAAAAAAATCATCGTTAAGCTGTCTAAAGTGTGACATTTAGCAGTATTAATAACTGATGATATTATTCTTAACTATCATCAATTTTGATCCTTCAAATCACAAAAGAATAAATATTTTTATATGATTTTTTTATAATTTTTTGTTCAATATCATATAAACAAATAATAGTTAAGTTTTCTAAAATGTCATATTAACAGTATTAATAACTTATGACATTGATTTGGACTATCACCATCTTTGATTCCTCAAAACACAAAGAATCAGAGAGTTTCATCTACTTTTTTATATTGATCTTCGTCAATTTCTGTTAAAAAAATCATCGTTAAGCTGTCTAAAGTGTGACATTTAGCAGTATTAATAACTGATGATATTATTCTTAACTATCATCAATTTTGATCCTTCAAATGACAAAAGAATAAATATTTTTATATGATTTTTTTATAATTTTTTGTTCAATATCATATAAACAAATAATAGTTTAGTTTTCTAAAATGTCATATTAACAGTATTAATAACTTATGACATTGATTTGGACTATCACCATATTTGATTCCTCAAAACACAAAGAATCATAGAGTTTTATCTACTTTTTTATATTGATCTTCGTCAATATCTGTTAAAAAAATCATCGTTAAGCTGTCTAAAGTGTGACATTTAGCAGTATTAATAACTGATGATATTGTTGTTAACTATCATAAACTCTAATACTTCAAATCACAAAAGAATAAATATTTTTATATGATTTTTTTATAATTTTTGTTAAATATCATTTAAACAAATAATAGTTAAGTTTTCTAAAATGTCATATTAACAGTATTAATAATTGATGATATTGTTTTGGACTATCACCATCTTTGACTCCTTAAAACAAAGAGGGTTTTATCTGGTTTTTTATATTGATCTTGTTCAATATCTCTTATATATCATCGTTAAGGTGTGTGACATTTAACAGTATTAATAACTGATGATATTGTTTTTAACTGTGATCAACTTCGATTCTTTAAATCACAAAGAATCAAATATTTTGATGTAATTTTTTATATTTTTTTGTTCAATATCAGTTATAAAAATAATAGTTAAGATTTCTAAAATGTAATATCAAGAGTATTTTCAAGTTCATTAACTCTGATTCTTCAAATCACAAAAATCTGTTTTTTATCTGTTTTTTTATGGTTTTTGTTCAAAATCAGTTATAAAAATAATAGTTAAGTTTTCCAAAATGTTATATTAACAGTATTAATAATTGATGATATTGTGTGGAACTAACACTATATTTGATTCTTCAAAACACAAAGAATCAAAGTGTTTTATCTGTTTTTTAAGCTGATGTTATCATTATCTTTGAATTTTCAAATCACAATGAATCGGAAAGTTTAACAAAATTAATGATATATTTTTTACCATAATTGATATTGATATATTGATTTTTTGATTGATATATTGAGTCTCCTTCTTTATTTTGACTTCGCACAGTATCATTAAATTTTCCAAAATGTGATATTTAACAATTAATAACTGATGATATTGTTTTGAACTACCATCATCTTTGATTCTAACAAAGATAACGACAGTTCAAAACAATATCATTAAAATCACGTCATATATCAATACAAAATCGACTTGACAATTGATAACAGTTATGAAAACTGCGATATTACAGAGGATTTTAGAAAATCTGGCAGTTCCGAACAAATCTGAACAAATAAAACTAAAAATTCATAAAAAATATTATAGTGTATCGGACGCCCGTCAGATAGATATCCCTGTCAGCGTTCGGAATATAAGAAATGCCTTATTCATCGTCTATCGTCCGGTCAGGGTCAGTACAGTGTGAAATCCGCGCTACTCTAATGGGTTTCTGATTGCCAAACAGCGGGGTGCACCTCTTAATGTTCGAATAACACCAGTAAATGCCCTCAACGGCATACGGTTTGATTCAATGATTTTTCCATCCAACAGAAGCCGAACGAGAGAATTAAACGTCATTACGGTGCCCTTCTTCGCCATCATCTAATGCCACCGGGTTATTATCTTTGAAAACACCTCCGGCAAAGTGTAAAACAACGAAACCCGTTCCGGTTCCTCGTCAGCTTTCCAGCCCTCGTCGCGGGAAATCCATTTCGCAGCCACTCCAACCCCCGAAACAATAAAAAATATCGAAACAAACCGCAGATCAAACGAAAAAGCGAAGGCTTTTAAGTGCCGGGTCGGCGAAGTGCTGGAAATATAGACGTGGTTTTTGAAGTGTGCGGCTGTGCGGTGCGGTTTGACGCGTTCGAAACCCAATCGGGACGCGTTATTGGAATTCCTGGGCCGCGCAGTAATTAAACACATCACCCTCACGGCCTACTACTGTGCGGCGGCGACCGCCCGCCGTCCGTAGCCGACGATGATTGTGGATGCGGCGCGGATCATCCTCATTAATTAATGCCCGCCGAAACCCCCGGATCTAATGAACGGCGATGGGTTATGGAGGTTTCGATTACCGTCCGTCTAGTTTCGTGGGCCAGACGGTGTTCGATAATGTTCGAAGACTTTTCCGAACCCCAACCCAGAAACTCCCACAAGAACTTCGTTTTTAGAGGGAACACTTAGAATAATCGGATTAAATTAAAAATTATAAAATAACATAACTATATATAAAATAACACATTGTATAACATTGTATTGGTCGACGTTTGTTGAAATTATTTCCTGACGTTTCGTTAGTACGAGTGGCTAGAATCTTCAGAGGTATGATTTGGTTTCAGTCACTTTGACATCTGATTAACAACTAAATGATAACTTAGACAATTGATCTTCTAGAAATTTCATTATGTTCCCTGGCCGTTTTTATCTGCATAGTGATTTTGGTGTTTTTGAGCACTGGTGTCTATATTTTATCAAGCTTCAATGCTTCTTCTTTTCTGTTGAAGTTGTTTCCGTGTTTATGGATTTCAATTGCTTCCCTAATCATTCTCTTGTGATATCCAGTTGTCGAGGCAAGCAATTGTATATCTTGGAATTTTATCTTACGATTTTCATCTAACAGTTCATGTTCAGCTACAACAGACTTGTCTGATTGTCTTAGTTGGCAGTTTCATTTGTGTTCCTTAATCCTAGTTTCTATTGAACGTTTTGTGGTACCGATGTATATTTTCCTGCAAGAGTTTGGTATGCGGTATATCCCAAAAGCTGTTTGATGGTCTCTACTAACTTTGGCAGATCTGAGACTGTGATGAATCTTCCTTGTTGGTATAAAAACAGTATGAATGTTATGTTTTTAATAAGATTTTTCCAATTCTATCGAAAACTTTAGATATATATGGAAGAAAAGCTTTATCAATCGTAGGCTTACTAGGTGAATCTTTATTATTAAAATGAAGTCTCATTGTATGTCTTATTTCTGAGCGTTTATATCCGTTGGCCTCCAGTGTTTTTTTTTCCAAGAATCCCTATTTTATCAAACTTCAATGCTTCTTCTTTTCTGTTGAAGTTGCTTCCGTGTTTATGGATTTCAGTTGCTTCCCTAATCATTCTCTTGTGATAACCAGTTGTCGAGGCAAGCAATTGTGTATCTTGGAATATTATCTTATGATTTCCATCTAACAGTGCATGTTCAGCTACAGCAGACTTGTCTGATTGTCCTAGTTTGCAGTTTCGTTTGTGTTCCTTAATCCTTGGCCCTATTAAGTGGTTTGTGGCACCAATGTATACTTTTCCGCAAGAGCATGGTGTGTGGTATATCCCAGAAGCTGTTTCATGGACTCTCCTATCTTTGGCAGATCTGAGACTGTGTTGAATCTTCCTTGTTGGTATAAAAACATTATGGATGTTATGTTTTAATAAGATTTTTCCAATTCTATCGGTAACTTTAGATATATATGGGAGAAAAGCTTTATCAATTGTAGGCTTACTAGGTGGATCTTTATTATTAGCATAAAGTATCCGTTGGCCTCCAGCGTTTTTTTTTCCAAGAATCCCTATTTTATCAAACTTCAATGCTTCTTCTTTTCTGCTGAAGTTGCTTCCGTGTTTATGGATTTCAGTTGCTTCCCTAATCATTCTCTTGTGATAACGACTTGTCGAGGCAAGCAATTGTATATCTTGGAATTTTATCTTATGATTTCCGTCTAACAGTGCATGTTCAGCTACAGCAGACTTGTTTGATTGTCTTAGTTGGCAGTTTCGTTTGTGTTCCTTAATCCTAGTCTCTATTGAACGTTTTGTGGTACCGATGTATACTTTCCTGCAAGAGCTTGGTATGCGGTATATCCCAGAAGCTGCTTGATGGTCTCTCCTATCTTTGGCAGATCTGAGACTGTGTTGAATCTTCCTTGTTGGTATAAAAACAGTATGAATGTTATGTTTTTAATAAGATTTTTCCAATTCTATCGATAACTTTAGATATATATGGGAGAAAAGCTTTATCAATCGTAGGCTTACTAGGTGAATCTTTATTATTAAGATGAAGTCTCATTGTATGTCTTATTTCTGAGCGTTTATATCCGTTGGCCTCCCGTGTTTTTTTTTTTTCAAGTGTCCCTATTTTATCAAATTTCAATGCTTCTTCTTTTCTGTTGAAGTTGCTTCTGTGTTTATAGATTTCAATTGCTTCCCTAATCATTCTCTTGTGATAACCAGTTGTCGAGGCAAGCAATTGTATATCTTGGAATTTTATCTTATGATTTCCGTCTAACAGTGCATGTTCAGCTACAGCAGACTTGTTTGATTGTCTTAGTTGGCAGTTTCGTTTGTGTTCCTTAATCCTAGTCTCTATTGAACGTTTTATGGTACCGATGTATACTTTCCTGCAAGGGCTTGGTATGCGGTATATCCTAGAAGCTGCTTGATGGTCTCTCCTATCTTTGGCAGATCTGAGACTGTGTTGAATCTTCCTTGTTGGTATAAAAACAGTATGAATGTTATGTTTTTAATAAGATTTTTCCAATTCTATCGAAAACTTTAGATATATATGGAAGAAAAGCTTTATCAATCGTAGGCTTACTAGGTGAATCTTTATTATTAAAATGAGGTCTCATTGTATGTCTTATTTCTGAGCGTTTATATCCGTTAGCCTCCAGTGTTTTTTTTTTCCAAGAATCCCTATTTTATCAAACTTCAATGCTTCTTCTTTTCTGTTGAAGTTGTTTCCGTTTTTATGGATTTCAATTGCTTCCCTAATAATTCTCTTGTGATATCCAGTTGTCGAGGCAAGCAATTGTATATCTTGGAATTTTATCTTATAATTTCCATCTAACAGTGCATGTTCAGCTACAGTAGACTTGTCTGATTGTCCTAGTTTGCAGTTTCGTTTGTGTTCCTTAATCCTAGGCCTATTAAGCGGTTTGTGGCACCAATGTATACTTTTCCGCAAGAGCATGGTGTGTGGTATATCCCAGAAGCTGTTTGATGGACTCTCCTATCTTTGGCAGATCTGAGACTGTGTTGAATCTTCCTTGTTGGTATAAAAACATTATGGATGTTATGTTTTAATAAGAATTTTCCAATTCTATCGGTAACTTTAGATATATATATATAAGAAAAGCTTTATCAATTGTAGGCTTACTAGGTGGATCTTTATTATTAGCATAAAGTCTCATTATACGTCTTATTTCTGAGCGTTTGTATCCTTTGGCCTCCAGTGTTTTTTTTTTCAAGTGTCCCTATTTTATCAAGCTTTAATGCTTCTTCTTTTTTGTTGAAGTTGTTTCCATGTTGATTGGATTTCAATTGCTTCCCTAATCATTCTCTTGTGATATCCACATTGTCGAGGCAAGCAATTGTGTATGATGGAATTTTATCTTATGATTTCCATGTAACAATGCATGTTCAGCTACAGCAAACTTGTCTGATTGTCATAGTTTGCAGTTTCGTTTGTGTTCCTTAATCCTAGTCTCTATTGAATGTTTTGTGGTACAGATGTATACTTTCCTGCAAGAGCATGGTATGCGGTATATCCCAGAAGCTGTTTGATGGTCTCTCCTATCTTTGGCAGATCTGAGACTGTGTTGAATCTTCCTTGTTGGTATAAAAACAGTATGGATGTTATGTTTTAATAAGATTTTTCCAATTCTATCGGTAACTTTAGATATATATGGGAGAAAAGCTTAATCAATCATAGGCTTACTAGGTGGATCTTTATTATTAGTATGAAGTCTCATTGTACGTCTTATTTCTCAGCGTTTGTATCCGTTGGCCTCCAGTGTTTTTTTTTCAAGTGTCCCTATTTTATCAAGCTTCAATGCTTCTTCTTTTTTGTTGAAGTTGTTTCCGTGTTGATTGGATTTCAATTGCTTCCCTAATCATTCTCTTGTGATATCCAGTTATCGAGGCAAGCAATTGTGTATCTTGGAATTTTATGTTATGATTTCCATTGGCGGAATAGGAGGTGTGGTGAAATTTGGATCAAAACCTACTCAATGGGCTAAATGCTAAAACGATGTATGGTAGTCGTAAGCAACCGAGGAGTTCCATCCGAATATTAGTTTTTAATAGAAAATAATAAGTATGACATAATTATTATAAAAAACATAAGAATAAATATTTGGATATTTGGTCGGTGTTATTATTTTAATTTTTGAAGGGGTTGTACATCATTAAAAATGTTTAGGTATTCCCTGGACTGCGTTTATTATATTAATTCGATATCACATTAAAATATCGTTCGGGTAACACAATCGGGCTTTTAGCTGCACGCTGCATCGTTTCTCTCCTGAGGGGGGCGAGTCCGGGTCATTCCCACCCTCCACCGCCGCAGAGTGGTTTCGAGTTACTCCGTCAATACGAAACATTTGTCTTTGCACCTATTAACGAGTGACAGGTTCCCCAGTTTGTTTTCCACTCCGTATCATGTCCGACACGAGTCAAACGACGACACAGTATCAGATTTAACGCCTGGGAACCAACGTCCGGGATTTATGACCGTTTCGACGACATCCCACTCGTTTCTTTATTTTTTCCTTGACGTGCACCGCATAATGGTGCGTCGCAGTGTCGCAATTAAAGTCAGAAAATTAAATCAGAGCAAGACGGCCAGCGGAGAAGAACGTTTTTCTTTCGGCAATAATTGGTGCCGGCGACGGCGGGTGGTACTTGAACTGATTAGCCGTCGAAATTGCCGTGCACACGAAATTGGTGGCGGAGTCGCAGCAATAATCCGACGATGTTGCGGTATCATCTGTGACCGGCACAGTCGATTAAACAAATCCACAGTCCGCGCTGGCCAATATACTGAATTAGATAATTTGATTTGGGGTCGACTGTCTTTTGTTCGCCTGGGAACGGGCAGCTGCTACCGGAAACACTTGAGCGACGACACTTCATAAGACCGACGACGTTTTCTTGTGCACAGCCCGGCTCGCTTTGCATTTGCTCCCGGTTTTACTTTTTTTTTTTTCTTTGGTCTGTATAAGAGATCGGGACGATTGCAGGAGATTTATTCGATAACGGAAACCTCTAGGCGGTTCACATGCTGACCACAAAGGATGGTAAAAAACTATGATGACAGAAAAAGGATTAGCCTACTCCACATTTAAATGTCTCGTAGTACGGACACTTGATAAAACGGTTTGACCCATCCAAGCATTTATATGTGGGGGCAAAGAACCTGAAACTCGGACCACATACTAATAACTTGCACATTTGTGTAACCAATAATTGACATAACACCCTTCCCATTTTAATATTTTAGAAAAGCTTTATACTTTATAGATATTATGAGCTTTTGAAGAGTTCCTTGGCGGATCTTCCATGTCAATAACCGAAGAAAGAAATAGTTAAATCTGACTGAAATAGTGTAATTGAATCTAAAACCTAACTTCTTATTTTGTATTTTGGAAAAGCTTTATATTTTACACATATTCAGAAATTTTTGAAGATTTAATTACCAGATCTTCCACTTCCAATGACTGAAATAATAAATGATAAATGTGATTGAGCATTTAAAACTCTTTCTGAAAGTACTGAAAGTACTGAATACTTTTAGTACTTTCAGTACTTTTAGTAAAAAAGCTTTATAAGTTATAAATATTTACGAGATTTTGAAAAGTTTATTGTCAGATCTTCCATGTTAACAACCGGAGTAAGAAATGGATAAATCTGACTGAAATAGAATAACTGACAAGTACTTAAAACCCTTCTTTTTTATATTTTGGAAAAGACACACACTCTTGCCAATTATTTTATTTCAGGAGTATTTACTCATTTTATTACATTAGTTATTGAACATGGAATATCTGATAATAAGTTCTTCAAAAGTTTATAAATATCTAAATATAAAAGCTTTCTAAAACTTCAAAGAAAGAAATATATATGGTTCTTACCAATTTTTTTACTTCAGTGAGATCAATCCATTTTCTTATTTAAGATATTGACCGTGGAAGATCTGGCTATGAACACATCAAAAGTTTATAAATCAAAATTTTATAAATAATGTATAAAGCTTTCCAAAGCTGCAGAGACGAGAAGAATTTTTTAGTCTTGCCAATTATTTTACTGTAGTCAAGTTTATCTATTTTTTACTCCGATTATTGACAAGGAAAATCTGGCAATAAACTTTTCAAAAGCTCATAAATATCTATAAATTGTAAAGCTTCATTAAACTATAGAAAATAGAGGAGTTATATGCTCTTGCTAATTTTTATAGTATGATTCATCTATTTTCTTACTTTACTTACTAAAAATGGAAGATATTTTAATAAGCACTTCAAAAGTTTATAAATATCTATAACTTTTAAAGGTTTTCTAAATTACAGAAAAGGGAAGAATCTCTCACTCTTGCCAATTATTTTATTTCAGAAGAATTCAGTCATTTACTTACATCAGTTATTGAACATGGAAGATCTGGTAATAAGCTCTTCAAAAGTTTATAAACATCTAAATATAAACCTTTCTAAAACTTAAAAAAAAAGAAAGTACGTAAGACTCTTACCATTTTTTTTGGTTCAGTCAGATCAATCCATTTTCTTATTTTAGTTATTGACCGTTGGAAGAAATGGCTATGAGAACATCAAAAGTTTAGCAATATCTATAAAGTGTAGGGCTTTTTCAAAATACAGAAAAGAAGATCTGTCAATGACCTCCTCAAAAGTTTTTAATTAACCAAAACTGCATTTATTGGATAAAAAATGTTTGCCAATTGGATGTATATTAACAATTTCATCTGATGCAACACGAAGCTTTGTTTTAACTTTCACTTAAATGTTGATGTGGATAATTGAAACAGAGCCTGTCAAGAAGCGGCGTGGCCCAAAAATTGAACGTGAATACGAACGAACGATGATTCGTAAAAATCCGCCTTCGACTTCCTGGAAGAGGGCAACAAAGACGATTTGATAATAACTGACGTGAGGAGGAGGAAACCGTCACGTTCCTCAATAAACGCACGTATGAATTGTATAATTCCGAAATGATTGATAAAACTCGTCCCATTTCCATCTTGTCAAGTGCCACCGATAAAACAACGCGGGTTATCTGGACGTATCCGTGACACGTGAGACAAAGCCCACATTATTCAGATCTGGTGTGTGTGTGTTGTTGTTGAGCAGCTCGCACCTCGTATCAAATTTCCGTGGATATCAACGGGGGTTGCGATCGGACATGTGCGACAATCATCCGCGGAAACGGGACGTCTTGCACGCCGAAGGTTACTACGCTAAACCCCCTCCGCATTCCTTACCCGGTTTTCTCAATCACGGCCCCCATTGTTCTACTCCTGTCACCGGCATTCGTGTGACACATGACGTAATCGTCGGGGCGGGTCAGGCAATCAACCGGCTGAACTGTCTGATTTAATATTCAGCCGGCGGTTGCGGAGGGCTGTCGCCGGCGACTCCTGCCATCACCCGTTCCTGCTGCCGTTGACAAGCTCTTGTTGTACACGCGGGACCCGGTTATGTATGTGTTCGCGTTCTGCCCACAATAAGTATATCTCGCCGCACGACATCAATTTGGCCTTGCTCCTGTTCCGACCAGATCTCGCCGTTTGTTTCCCGCCGTTTTTCCAACAACAACTTCCGCACCACAATACCCAACCAACTCCCGTCACACATACAACACTGTTTCTCATAAATATACCGGGATCCTTTCTCTTAACCAAACTTACTTACCAACTATCCTTATTAATATAACTTTGTCGAGGCGACGGAGAAAGGAAGAGGATTGAGTCGTCTAACGCGTCCTGCAATAAACTCCTTAAAAGTTTCTAAATATTTAAATTATGAAGCTTAACTCTTGTCATTTATTTTACATTTATCATTTATTCATTTTACATTTATCTATTTATTATTTCAGTTATTGGACGTAGAAGATCTAATTATATCAATTAAGTCTTCAAAAATTTCTGAATATCTCTAAAATATAAACTTATTCCAAAATACAAAAAAGAAGGGTTTTAGAAAGTTTAGATATTTCTAAACTTTTGAAGAGCTTATTTCCATATCTTAGATGTTCAATAACTGATGTAAGAAAATGGGTGAATTCTCTTGAAATAAAATAATTGGGAAGAGTGTGAGATAATTGTAAGTAAGTAAATGTAATTTAGAAAAGCTTTAAAAGTTATAGATATTTATAAACTTTTGAAGTGCTTATTGACATATCTTCCATTTTCAGTAACTAAAGTAAAAAAATAGATGAATCATGCTATAAAAATTAGCAAGAGCGTATGACTCCCTCATTTTCTATACTTTAATAAAACTACAATTTATAGATGAAAAGTTTATTGCCAGATTTTCCTTGTCAATAACCGGAGTAAAAAATAGATAAACGTGATTACAGTAAAATAATTGGCAAGAGTAAAAAACTCTTCTTTTCTCTGTATCTTTTTGCTTATTAACATACCTTCCATTTTCAGTAACTCAAGTAAGAAAATAGATGAATCATACTATACAAATTAGCAACAGCGTATAGCTTGTCAATAACCGGAGTAAAAAATAGATAAACGTGACTACAGCAAAATAATTGGCAAGAGTAAAAAACTCTTCTCTTCTCTGTAGTTTTGGAAAACTTAATACTTTATTTATAAACTTTTTACTTATAATCTTTTGATGTGCTCATAGCCAGATCTTCCACGGTCAATAACTGAAATTAGAATATGGATTGAACTGACCGAAGCAAAAAAATTGGTAAGAGCCTTACACACTTCCATTCTTTGAAGTTTTAGAAAACTTTAAATTTAGATATTTATAAACTTTTGAAGAGCTTATTACCAGATCTTCCATTTTCAATAACTGATGTAAAGAAATGGGTGAATTCTCCTGAAATAAAATAATTGGCAATAGTGTGAGATTCTTCTCTTTTCTGTAATTTAGAATAGCTTTAAAAGTTATAGATATTTATAAATTTTTAAAGTCCTTATTGACATATCTTCCATTTTCAGTAACTCAAGTAAGAAAATAGATGAATCATACTATAAAAATTAGCAAGTGCATATAACTCCTCCATTTTCTATAGTTTAATGAAGCTTTATAATTTATATATATTTATGAGCTTTTGAAAAGTTTATTACCAGATTTTTCTTGTCAATAACTGGAGTAAAAAATATATAAACGTGACCACAGTAAAATAATTGGCAAGAATAAAAAGCTCTTCTCTTCTCTGTAGCTTTGGAAAGCTTAATACTTTATTTATAAACTTTTTACTTATAAACTTTTGATGTGCTCATAGCCAGATCTTCCACGATCAATAACTGAAATAGGAAAATAGATTGATCTGACTGAAGCAAGCAAAAAAAATTGGTAAGAGTCTTACACACTTCCTTTCTTTGAAGTTTTAGAAAGCTTTATAATTAGATATTTATAAACTTTTGAAGAACTTATTACCAGATCTTCCATGTTCAATAACTGATGTAAGGAAATAAAATAATTGGCAATAGTGTGAGATTCTTCTCTTTTCTGTAATTAGAATAGCTTTAATAGTTATAGATATTTATAAACTTTTGAAGTCCTTATTGACATATCTTCCATTTGCAGTAACTAAAGTGAGAAAATAGATGAATTATGCTATAAAAATTAGCAAGAGCGTATAACTTCTTCATTTTCTATAGTTTAATGAAACTTTATAATTTATAGATATTTATGAGCTTTTGAAAAGTTTATTGCCAGATTTTCCTTGTCAATAACCGGAGTAAAAAATAGATAAACGTGACAACAGTAAAATAATTGGCAAAAGTAAAAAACTCTTCTCTTCTCTGTAGCTTTGGAAAGCTTTATACAATTTATAAACTTTTTATATATAAACTTTTAATGTGCTCATAGCCAGATCTTCCACGGTCAATAACTGAAATAAGAAAATGGATTAATCTGACTGAAGCAAAATAATTGGTAAGAGAATTCTTTCTCTGAAGTTTTAGAAAGCTTTATATTATTTAGATATTTATAAACTTTTGAAGAGCTTTTCATTAGATCTTCTGTTCAATAACTGATGTAATAAAATGAATTAATTCTTCTGAAATAAAATAATTGGTGAAAGTGTGATATTCTTCCCTTTTCTGTAGTTTAGAAAAGCTTTATATGTTATAGATATTTATAAACTTTTGAAGTGCGTGTTATCAAATCTTCTATTTTCAGTAACTAAAGTAAAACAATAGATTAATCTTACTATAATAATTGGCAAGAGTGTTGAACTCCGCCATTTTTTAGGGTTTAATAAAGCTTTATAATTTATAGATGTTTTTGAAAAGTTTATTCTCAGATTTTCCTTGTCAATTACCAGAGTAAAAAATAGATAAATGTGACTAAAGTAAAATAATTGGCAAGAGTAAAATACTCTTCCCTTCCCTGTAGCTTCGGAAAGCTTAACATTTTTTAGAATTATAAACTTAAGTAAAAAAATTCGTTAAAATCCAATCCGAGATATATTTCTGCGATCAATAAAATTGACGTTAAGCAAGTGCCAAAACCAGAACTCCCAAAACAAACAGAACAGACAAACGCACGTCGACATAAAAATAAATTGCGAAGTATCAAAGTCACAGTGCCGTTGGGCCGGGCCGGGCCGGCTAACAAACGATAGTTTGATGTGGTAAATGATGCAGGGGTGAGACAATGGCGCTATCTCGGCAAAGAATGATGAGTGTAGTCCGCGTGTTACGCAGGGTGGTCCAGGATTCCGGGTGCCCGCCGAAACGTCATCATCGCCGGGCCTAAGATAATTGAATTCCGCGCTCGTTGCTCCTCATTGTGCAGCCAAGAATACATTCTAATGATGCGGACTTTAATGAGGTCTTCCCGACACACAAATGTCATTTTTGTCAGCGCCGCTGCGTCAAGGGGTTGCATAAATACATTATGGAAATTGTGATAACGATATTTGTTATTTCTGTGCAACGCGTCGCCCCCCGTGTAAACTTTATCGGGGACAAGCTTTTTTTACCCCCCGAATAATTAACCCCATTAATTATGATAATTCCCCGCGTTAATTATCGGGAAATTGTCAACGGGCCGAACGAAAATTAATTAATGCGCACACATAAAAAGGGGCCACGCTCAAGAAAAAATTCGTGAATAACCCGTGAACTGACATAAATTAACTAACTAGTCATAAGCAATTAACTTAAGTGAGGAAATAATTAAATATTCACGGCTTATGCCTGCATATAAAGTTCACCCTAGGCGTGTTCCGATTAATTAGACAATTAGTGTACTACTAGCTTAAGGTGAATTTCTTAAGACGCTTATTATACCTGTGTACACTTTGCTAACTGATTTGCATATACATGGAGGAGAAGGAGCGCGTCTCGTAATACACTTTATTAAATTTCACCTCTGAGCGAATCGCACCGCGACGCCGGGATCGTACTTTATTAATTATGTGTAAATTATTTAAGGTGCATTAATTAGAAATATGTTTAACGCAGGAAAATTACACGAAATTATCCTGTTGGATGGAAACGTCGAAGCTTCGCTTAAGAAGTTCCCCAACACTCAAATTAATCGTTATTTATGAAGATTCCAAATCGATATCAAAAGTCCTGTTGTTGTTTTTCTCTTTGTATGTTGTGTGAAGATGAGATTTTTGTCTTTTTTTTGCGCCGAAACTCATTAATGAGCCCAAGGCATACAATTAATCAAACATCCAGGGAACTCAATTTAAAACTTGTCGATTAGTTGATATTTGTAACTTATTACTTTAAGGACTTGCTCTCGACGATTTTAATTAAATATTTAAGTGCATCGAGGGCCGCGACTTCAATGAGATAATGAAGATTGTCTTGGAAAACACTTAATTCCTGAAGTTCGAGAGTTTCATTAATTTTAATAGAATTTTTAATTGAACAAGGCTGCATTTAGTGGATGATAAAATATTGATTTTTTGCTGTTGTTCTTGTTCGCGATGCACTTTTGCCAATTGGAATTTCAAGGACGTTTATTAACAATTCCATTCGCTGAAATGCGACGCTTTGTTTTATTTTAACGTTCACTTAAATGTTCGTGTGGATAATTGAAACGAAACCTCGAGATCTGGCCAACGATTTCTTTAAATGTTTCTAAAAATATGTAAATAAAATTCCATATTCTATTTTTTTTTCCAAAATATAGAACATGGAAAATATTTGAAGATAAAATAAATAAATTAATCTATTTTCTCAGCTTCAGCTTATTAAACGTGGAATTTCTATTCATGAACATTTCAAAAATTTATGCATATACAATTCTTTTCAAAACTACAGAAAAGGGAAGAATTTCACACTCTTGCCAATTATTTTATTTCACTTATTGAACATGAAATATCTGCCGATGTGTATTTCAAAAGTTTATAAATATCTATGAAATATAAAGCTTTACCAAACTACAGAAAAGGGGAGAATTTCATTCTCCTGCCAATTATTTTATTTAAGTAGAATTCATCTATTTTCTTACTTCAGTTACTCAGACATTGGAAAATCTGTCAATGAACATTTCAAAAATTTATAAAAATCTAAAAAATCTTACTAGATAACATAAAGCTTTCTAAAACTTCAAAAAAGAGTATGTAGAAGATGTATTATTGTCTTATTCAGATGTAACCATAAATTCATAATTCATATTTGTTGAAGTATAGATGTTAAATATAGCATTAAAATTATATTGTGTTTTTTGTATGTGTAATTATTGACTTCAGTAGTGTAAATCATAATATATATTTTAATCTTTTCTGTATATTTATTATTGACTTATTAAGAAGAAGAATGTAATTAATTTTTATTGCCTTCAATTAAATTAAGAAATATCTTTGAACTTTTTTCCTTAATAAAACTTAACGACAATTTGTGTATATTTATGATTGATTTAATGAAACAAAACAATTAAATTCATAATTTATCTTTCTTAAATAGTATAGATGTTAAATAAAATATTAAAATTGAATTATGTGTTTTTTATAAGTCTTTTCTGTATATTTATTATTGACTTATTAATAAGAAAATAATGTAATTAATTTTTATTGCCTTCAATCAAATTAAAAATTATCCTTGAAATTTTTTCCTTAATAAAGTTTAGCGACAATTTGTGTATATTTATTATTGACTTATTGAAAAGAAACAATAAAATTCATAATTTATCTTTCTTAAATAGTATAGATTTTAAATAAAACATTAAAACTAAGTTATGTGTATTTTTGTAAGTATAATTATTGACTTATTAGGGAAAGTAATAATGTATATTTTAAGAAGTCTTTCTCTTTATTTATTATTGACATATTAAGAAGAAAAAAATATAATTACTTTTTATTGCCTTCAATCAAACTAAGAATGTATTTTGTTTTTTTTTTTCCTTAATGAATTTTGACGACAATTTATGTATATTTATTATTGACTTATTGAAATAAAACATTAAAATTCACAATTTATCTTTCTTAAATAGTATAGAAGTTAAATAAAACATTAAAATTGAGTTATGTGTTTTTTTTTGTAAGTATAAATATTGACTTATTAGAAGAAGTCATAATATATATTTTCAGCAGACTTTTCTATTTATTTATTATTGAAGAAGAAAGAAATTATTGATAGAAAAGAATGTAAATCATTTTTATTGATATCAAACAAAGAAATTTCTTTGAATGTTTTTCGTGACAATTTATGTATATTAATTATTGACTTATTGAAAGAAAACAATAAAATTCATAATTTATCTTAAAGTGAATAGTATAGATGTTAAAAAACGTTTTTTTTTTAGTATAATTATTGACTTATTAAGAAGAAAATAATGTAGATAATTTTTATTGTTATCAACCAAACTAATAAATTTTTTTAAATGTCTTTGGTTAAATTGATTCAACCACAATTTATGTATATTAATTATTGACTTATTGAAAGAAAACAATAAAATACATAATTAATCTTACTTGAAATAAATGTTAAATTAAACATTAAAATCGTTGTGTGTTTTTAATTATTGACATACTAGTCATAATGTATATTTTGAGAAGACTTTTCTGTATTATCAAGTTATCTATATTTATTATCGACTTATTGAAATGAAACAATAAATTTCATAATATATCTTACTTAAATAGTATAGATGTTAAATAAAACATTAAAATTGTGTTATATATTTTTCTTTGTTGATGTATTTTATAATTGACTTATCGGAAGAAGACACAATATTTTTTTGCATTGTCGTCTGTATATTTATTAATGATTTATTAAGAAGAAAAAAATGTAATTCATTTTTACTGTCGTCAGTCAAACTAAAAAATTAATTTGTAATTTTTTATTAAGAAAATAATCATTTCTTTAAATTTGACTTATCTGGACAAAATAAAGAAATAATAATCTATCTTAATTAAAGTATAGATGTTATGTAATTAATTTTTATTGTTGTCAATCAGACACTTTCTATAAATTTATTATTGACTTATCGAAACGAAACTAAAAAATTTTAATTTATCTTAATTAAAGTATTTTCTCTGTTATTATTGATTTTTTTGAATAAGTTATCTTTTTGTTTGCCGAAGTTGGGAAACTTTTTTGGATATTTATTATTAAGAAGAAAAAATGTGATTCATTATTATTGTCGTCAAACAAATTGAGGAATTGAGCTATAAATTTTTCATTAATAAAGCAACAATTTCTGTGTTTATTATTATTTTATAAAGAAACAAAATAGTTTATCTGTATTATGGTATATTCGAGACTGAAACTAAGAAATTGATTTGATATTTATTATCGACTTATTAAGAATTTTAAATTCATCTTTGTTATCTTAGACAATGTTAAATAAAACTTAGATATCCCAAATATGTCTTTGACTGTTGACAATTCATTTTTACACCCCCCGATAATCCATCTATTTGTTTTGGGCTGATGCGCGACGTTTCTGCTTTTGGCAGTCACTTAACGTCGATATTCCATCGAAAGTAAACATTTGATTTTCGGCTGGCAAAACGCGACGAATTTTTTCGCAATAGTTTATGTAGCTAATTACTGATCATTTATAGCTACTAAACTGCATTTATGGTTCGCATCTCATGTTTACGAATGTATAATTTAAAATAACAACGCATACGGCTTTATACGGCCGCCATAATTCAATTTTAACGATTCAGGAGTCAATAATTAATATCTCTCATAAACCGCCGGTTCAAACAATATTTACGATATAACCCGACAGTCAATAACATATTCAGCATTCAGTCACCCCTGAACGGAGAAAAACGCAACTGTCAAATACACAAATCGCGGTAATTTACTGCTTATTGGGGCCACGGACCATCCGTATTTACGAGTGTGGCAGTTCTTGAGGCAATAAACCTTTTTTTTTTTATTATTATTATCAATTCGTCGAAACGGGGGGAGGAATTTCTTCCATTTTTCGTTGCCACGGATTAGTTCTCCCGTTTTTGGTAAACATTGGACGATGATATCCTTTTTTTTGGGCCAAAAAACGGTCCATTAAACCACTTCGTACGCAACAATCGGCCCAAAGCCCTTTTATTTAGTTTTAGTATGACCGTAATTTACTCGGCGGAGGTGTCGGTAATTGGTTTTTAATTGCGACATTCTGTCGAGTATTTTTGACATTGGTTTTCTGAGCCCATCATCCATAACTGCCATCCGGTTGACCACTTTTGAATGGACGCTCTCCCGACGCACCACGGACCAGACCGTACTTTCCAGTGATTGATTAAAGATCCGGGTGATATATGGCCGCTGTAAATTCACAAACTGTTCGTTCATTTTATTAGTCCCGCAGAATCGGGCTCGGGCTGAAACTCCGGCAGAAAAAACAACTCCGAATCCGGTAATTTTTAATCTAAATACTCTCGCCGTTCTAGGAATGACGATGACGGTGGAACCACCTGAACTTTTTCCCGTCTCGAGAGTAACGCACACATTTAAATAACTAATAACAAACGATGACTTTTAAAAAAAGCGTGTGTTAATCCCGTAAGACACCTGAAGATATCACGCGTCCGTACAAATTGTCAATTAGAGAGAAAAATTCCCTGCGGACGGTTCGACGTGAAATTTTAGCTGCCACCGCTGTTGATGATATTAAAGGAGTGTTTAATAGGCATTTACACCCTTTTAACAAAGCATCTCTATCAAATTTTAGCTTAGTCATTTTATGTGTCAACTAGGAATGCGGCCCAATCAACACGGTGCTGGAATGCAAAAAAAAAAACTTGACGGGGGTGTAAAAACATTCTTGTTACGATGTGATATTTATTTTACAATATTACATAAAGCAATTTGTTATGTGTTATGTTGATTATTTAGATTTATTCATTCGGCACGAAACCCCAAGATATTCTCGATGTTAATTAAAACATAAATCATAATTCACTTTTAATATGAAAGCTTCGAAAAAGTTTGAAACTTTTATTCAGAAAACTTTACGAGCTTTGTATATCTATGGCTGACTTATTGAGAAGTCACATAATTTTTATTATTGTACCTACATTCGGTAACATTGAATGAAACCTCAATATTGATTTACATGTTTTAGTAACAGCATTTTTTGTATTCTTTTTTTATTTATCTAGAAAAAACACTAAAATATATAGTTATCTTATAATTAGTTTTGATGTATTTTAAAATATTAAACTACGCTTAAAAATTGATTCACATGTTTTAAATGATTTAATAAATGATCTTTTTGTATCCTTATTATTAACTTATATAAAAGAAATAATAAAATTTATCTTACAATTAATTATACTATATAATACATTATAATATTAAATAAAACTTAGAGACTGATTTGTAACTTTTTATGTGTATTTATTATTGACTTACTCAGAAGAAAAAATTGATTAATATATTTTTAATTATATAATTTATTTATTTATTTCTGTATACTTATGACTTATTTAAAAAATGTATATTTTATCTTATTATTAATATTCTATAATTTTAAATAAATTTATTTGGATATAAAAATTTAATAATAATTTATCTTATAATTAATATTAACTATTAACTTATCCAGAAGAATTTTTTTTGTATACTTATTATTGACTTATTTAGAGGAAAAACTCAAATTTATATTTTATCTTATAATTAATTTTCTACAATTTTAAATAAAACAGATATTTATTTGAATATTTTTTTCTTATAGACCTTAACGAGCTTTTTCTAAATTCTTAGATATCAGAAATCAGTTAAATGTTTTTAATTTTAAAATTTAATAAACTTTCGTGTATACTTATTATTAACTTATACAGAGGAATTTTTTCTATATACTTATTATTGACTTATTTAGAATGCACAATCAAATTTTTATTTTATCTTATAATTCATTTTCTATAATTTTAAATAGTTAAAACAGAAATTTATTTGAAATTACAAAGTTTTTTTTTAACTACTAGTTATTGACTTATCTAGAAGAAACAAGGAAATTTATATTTTATATTATAATTAATTGTACCAGAATGTTAATTAAATCATTAATTATTTAATTATTTTTAATTATAAAATTTAATGAACCTTTACTGTATATTTATTGCTAAGTTATCCAGAAAAATTTTTTCGATATACTTATTATTGACTTATTTAGAAGAAACAATCAAATTTATATTATATCTTATATTTCGTTTTCTATAATTTAAAATAAAATAGAAATATATCTGCATATTTTTTATTATAAAACTCATATTTCTGTATACGTATTATTATGCAGAAGAAACTACGAAATTTATATTTTATCTTATAATTAACTATATAACTGTACTAGAATGTTAAATAAATCAGAAATCATTTAAATGTTTTTAATTATAAAATTTAATAAACTTTCCTGTATGCTTATTATTAACTTATACAGAGGAATTTTTCTATATAATTATTAATATAAACAATCCAATTTATATTTTATCTTATAATTCATTTTCTATAACTTTAAATAAAGCAGAAATTTATTTTAATATTCTTTCTTTTTTCCATTTACTAATTATTGACTTATCTAGAAGAAACAATGAAATTTATATTTTATCTTATAATTAATTGTAGTAGAATGTTAATTAAACCAGAAATCATTTAAATGTTTTTAATTATAAAGTTTAATAAATTTTTCCTGTATACTTATTGTTAACTTATCCAAAATAAATTTTTTCGATATACTTATTATTGACTTATCTAGAAGAAACATTCAGGTTTATATTTTATCATATAAAAATAATTTTCTATAATTTTAAATAAAACAAAAAATTATTTGAATATTTTTTTTATAGAACTTAACGAACTTTTTCTGAATACTTATTATTGACTTATCTAGACGAAACTACGAAATTTATATGTTATCTTATAATTAATAGTACTAAAATATTAAATCAGAAATCATTTAAATGTTTTAATTATAAAATTTAACAAACTTTTCCTGTGTACTTATTATTAACTTATACAGAAGAAATTTTTTCTATATACTTATTATTGATTTATTTAGATAAACAAACAAATTTATATTTTATCTTATAATTCATTTTCTATAATTTTAAATAAAACAGAAATTTATTTGAATATTTTTTCTCATAAAACTTATAAAGCTTTTTCTATCTATTAATCATTGACTTATCTAGAAAAAACAACTAAATTTAAATTTTATCCTATAATTAATTGTACTGGAAGGTTAACTAAACCAGAGATCATTTAAATGTTTTTAATTATAAAGTTTAATGAACTTTTCCTGTATACTTATTGTTAACTTGTCCAGAATATTTTTTTGATATACTTATTATTGACCTATCTAGAGAAAACAATCAAATTTTATTTATTTTATAATATAATTAATTCTCTATAATTTTAAATAAAATTTTTTTTAATAATTTTTCTTGTAGAACTTAACGAGCTTTTTCTACATACATACTTACTATTGACTTAGCTAGAAGAAACACCAAAATTTATATTATATTTTACAATTAATTGTACTAAAGTGTAAAATAAAACAGATTGATTTACATGTATTTAATTATAAATTTAATGAGCTTATTTGTATTCTAATTATTGACTTATCTAGAAGAATCAACCAAAGATATATTACAATGAATTAACTTATTTAGGAAAAACAAGAAAATTTATGTTTTATTTTATAATTAATTTTATTCAATTGTAAATTAAATCTAGAAATTCATTTAAATATTTTTTCTTCTATTATTGACTGATCTAGAAGAAACATTGAAAGTCATTCTTTACAATTAATTCTGGTATATTCTATAATTTGAAACTGATTGAAATATTTTTTATTTATAAAATTTGTGTATTTATTATTGACTTATTATAACGTCAATATTATTTATAAATTATAAATTGTACAATTTATTCTAAAATTATGAATAAAATTAGTAAATCAAATTGCTCTTTTTTGTTTAAAAAATTTAACGAGACTTGTAATTACGTTTGGCTTCTTGGAGAGTCATCAGGACCATTTATCATGCCACCACGTTAATTGGAACTAAATCTTATCAAGGCCACATTTATTTACGTGTATAAATGACTCCCTCATTAGGCGCATTGAAAAGTTCGTAGACGGTAGCACATGTAAGTCATAATGCATTCTGATACAAGGTATGCGGTTACTAATGGTCTATTTTTGCCCCGATGATGGGTTTTGGGTTTGAGTTTATTATTCACGCGGCCACCGTTGGTGGCCCGTCGCCACAAACAAAAGGAACTCCTCAATCATAACGTTTTGAAAAATAAAAATTGTAAATTGCACGGCCGACATAATGGAGGAGTGCATTATAAACAATTAGTACGCGTTGACATTCAAATGCTAACGATCGCAAATATTTTAGAATTTAATGTGATTTAGCAACCACCGCAAATTACCACGTTTGCCACTTTCTGTAATCGTGTAATCGTGTAAATGCCATTTGCCACACTCGAAATGTCACCTTTTTCACCCGTTCTTCAATTCAAAGGTTAACTCTGGAAGATGTTTCGAGGTATTGTTTTCTTGTGTTGGATGCCGGTCAAAAAAGCGCAATTTGATTTACTAATTTTATTAATAATTTTAGAATAAATTGTAAATAATATTGACGTCACAATAAGTCAATAATAAATACACAAATTTTATAAATAAAAAATATTTCAATCAGTTTCAAATTATAGAATATACCAGAATTAATTGTGAAGGATGACTTTCAATGTTTCTTCTAGATAAGTCAATAATAAAAGAAAAAATATTTAAATGAATTTCTAGATTTAATTTAAAATTGAATAAAACTAACTATAAAATAAAACATAAATTTTCTTGTTTTTTTTTCTAAATAAGTCAATAATTAGTATACAAATAAGTCCATTAAGTTTATAATTAAAAACATGTAAATCAATCTGTTTTATTTTACATTTTAGAACAATTAATTGTAAAATATAATATAAATTTTGTTGTTTCTTCTATCTAAGTCAATAGTAAGTATATATGTAGAAAAGGCTCATTAAGTTCTATAAGAAAAATTATTCAAATAAATTTTATTTATTTTGTAGAGAATTAATTATATTATGAAATATAAATATGATTATTTCCTCTAGATAATAAGTATATCAAAAACAATTATTCTGGACAAGTTAACAATAAGTATACAGGAAAAGTTCATTAAAATTTATAATTAAAAACATTTAACTGATTTCTGGTTTAGTTAATATTCTAGTACAATTAATTATAAGTTAAAATTTAAATTTCGTTGTTTCTTCTAGATAAGTCAATAAATTAATAGACAGAAAAAGCTCTGTAAGTTTTATGAGAAAAAATATTCAAATAAATTTCTGAGTTATTTAAAATTATAGAAAATGAATTATAATAAAATATAAATTTGTTTGTTTATCTAAATAAGTCAATAATAAATATATAGAAAAAATTTCTTCTGTATAAGTTAATAATAAGTATACAAGAAAAGTTTGTTAAATTTTATAATTAAAAACATTTAAATGATTTCTGATTTATTTAATATTTTAATAAAATTAATTAAAATTGTAAATAATATTGACGTCACAATAAGTCAATAATAAATATAAAAATTTAATAATTAAAATATATTCCAATCAATGTCTAAGTTCCGCTTAAAATTATAAAATATGCCAAAATTAATTGTAAAAGAAAAGTTTTATTCATAATTTTAGAATAAATTGTAAATAATATTGACGTCACAATAAGTCAATAATAAATACACACATTTTATAAATAAAAAATATTTCCATCAGTTTTAAATTATAGAATATACCACAATTAATTAATTGTAAAGGATGACTTTCAATGTTTCTTCTAGATAAGTCAATAATAGAAGAAAAAATATTTAAATGAATTTCTAGATTTAATTTAAAATTGAATAAAACTAACTATAAAATAAAACATAAATTTTCTTGTTTTTTTCTAAATAAGTCAATTCATTGTAATATATCTTTAGATGATTATTCTAAATAAGTCAATAATTAGAATACAAATAAGCCCATTAAGTTTATAATTAAAACATGTAAATCAATCTGTTTTATTTTACATTTTAGTACAATTAATTGTAAAATATAATATAAATTTTGTTGTTTCTTCTATCTAAGTCAATAATAAGCATGTATATAGAATAGGCTCATTAAGTTCTATAAGAAAAATTATTCAAATTAATTTTATTTAAAATTATAGAGAATTAATTATATTATAAAATATAAATTTGATTATTTCTTCTAATAAGTATATATATTGTATATATAATATACAAATTTTATAAATAAAATACATTCCAATCAATTTCCATGTTCCGCTTAAAATTATAGAATATGTCAAAATTAATTGTAAAAGATGACTTTCAATGTTCCTTCTAGATAAGTCAATAATAAAGGAAAAAATATTTAAATCAATTTCTATATTTAATTTAAAATTGAATAAAACTAATTATAAAATAAAACATAAATTTTCTTGTTTTTTTCTAAATAAGTCAATTCATTGTAATATATCTTTGGATGATTATTCTAGATAAGTCAATAATTAGAATACAAATAAGCCCATTAATTAAAAACATGTAAATCAATCTGTTTTATTTTACATTTTAGTATAATTAATTGTAAAATATAATATAAATTTTGTTGTTTCTTCTGTCTAAGTCAATAGTAAGTATGTATATAGAAAAGGCTCATTAAGTTCTATAAGAAAAATTATTCAAATTAATTTTATTTAAAATTATAGAGAATTAATTATATTATAAGATATAAATTTGATTATTTTCTCTAGATAGGTCAATAATAAGTATATCAAAAAAATTTATTCTGGACAAGTTAACAATAAGTATACAGGAAAAGTTCATTAAAATTTATAATTAAAAACATTTAAATGATTTCTGGTTTAGTTAACATTCTAGTACAATTAATTATAACATAAAATTTAAATTTCGCTGTTTCTTCTAGATAAGTCAATAATTAATAGATAGAAAAAGCTCTATAAGTTTTATGAGAAAAAAATATTCAAATAAATTTCTGATTTATTTAAAATTATAGAAAATGAATTATAAGATAAAATATAAATTTGTTTGTTTATCTAAATAAGTCAATAATTAGTATATAGAAAAAATTTCTTCTGTATAAGTCAATAATAAGTATACAGGAAAAGTTCATTAAAATTTATAATTAGAAACATCGAAGATATTTTAGAATTTAATGCGATTTAGCAACCACCGCAAATTACCACGTTTGCCACTTTCTGTAATCGTGTAATCGTGTAAATGCCATTTGCGACACTCGAAATGTCACCTTTTCCACCCGTTCTTCAATTCAAAGGTTAACTCTGGAAGATGTTTCGAGGTATTGTTTTCTTGTGTTGCCGGTCAAAAATCTGTTTTCATGCAGCCTCCTTTGTTGCTCTCCCACCGTCGGATTCGACATTCAAATTACTTTTTTACGTCGATCATTAATCTGAGCCTCTTGCACGAAGAATGACTGGTGACTACCATCGACATGGCCTGGAAAAAATGCTGTACAAAATTGTTTACCCTTCCCGGGATGTAAATTTCAAAACTAATTTTATGGTGCGGACCAATTAAGTATCAATTTTTCAATCGTTTTTTATAGGGAAACATCGAGGTGCCCTCGATCGCGTCTCATTATTACGCCACGCCGTGTGTGATGTGTGGAACCAATCCGTAAACGGTTTTTATTTAATGCACAACGGGCCCGTCCACAACACTGGGGTGGTGAATTAGTGTAATTATTTTCGATTGTTAATAAGTGCAGTTCCATTTGCCCGGTGCCGTTTTTAATGCGTTTAATTATTCGCAAAGTGAATTTAAATTAAATCTATTTTAATTAGATTGCAATTTTAGCTCCTTTGAGTATCTGTAAAAATGATCGGCCATTATCGCTTGCGTCGTTTAATTAAATCCAACAACACACTGGGTACGTGTTATCAAAAATGGTGGAGGCTGTTTGCAACTGGAATTAATTACATATTTGCTGACGCGAACGTGGCGTTTAATTAACATAATCACGTCTTCTGCATGTTGCTGATGGATAGGAGAAGAATTTAGCACCTTGAACTGGGTCACGTTTTTATTTATTGCTCGGAATTCATGGAAGCTACAAAAACTAGAAGTGGTAATAAAATATATTGGTCTTACATAAAGTTTACTGTTTAACGATGGTGGTCATAAATTCGTACGACGTCCAGGAAGAGACCATCAGTTTATGGTACCACAAAACTCCTAATATTTATACTGTGCATTATAAAAAATGGTGAAAATCAACTACCTGTTTTGACTTTTTGGTAAGCACTACTTGTTACTGACTTTATCAAAATTTGTGGTGTGTTCATGGTCAATTGACACCTTCATAAATCAGTCAGGATGCGAGGTAAGTCTTCTTATCAGATGCAATTTTATAACTGTCAGTTTTGGCCTCTGTAATCAACTTACATAAAGAGTTAAGTTAAATGGTAATTTGAAATTAAGTTCATGGTTGTTTACTAACAAATACAAACAACAAATATGTAATGTTTTATAAGAAATTAATTATAAAACTGTCAATTTCTGATCATGAAACTCTTACTAAAAATAACTAGACAATTTCTCTTTAGTAATTTATTTTTTATTTTAAAATTTAATGAACTTCTTCTGAATACGTATTATTGACTTTCTATATATAAGAAACAACCAAATTTATATTTTATTAACACTTTTTTGTAATTTATATTTTATAATTATAAGTAAAAAGAGAAATTGATTAAAATATTTTTACTAGTAGAAATTATTTGTTGTACACTTATTATTGACTTATGTAGAAGAAACAACAAAATTTATATTTTATATTATAATTAATTATCGTCAAAATGTCAAATAAAGTAAAAATGTATTTAATTATTAAATTCAATGAGCTTTTGCTGTATACTAGTTATTGACTTATATAAGGAAAACTACAATATTTATACATTATCTTACAATTCATTGTGGTATATCCAATAATTTTAAATGGAACTTTATATATTTTATAAATAATATATATATATATATATATATATATATATATATATATATATATATATATATATAATTATAACTCATAATTATCTTTTTCTTTATATTTTTTATTGACTTATAAAGAAGAAACGACAAAATTTATAATTTATTATTTAAGGAAAACTACAAAATTTATAATTTATCTTACAATTAGTTGAGTTAAAATGTTAAATAAAGAAGAAATTGATTAATTATAAAATTTAATGAGTTTCTCTTTATACTTATTATTGACTTTTTTAATGAAAATTATAAAATTTATATTTTATCTTACAATTAACCACAATTAATACTATAATTCTAAATAAAACACAGAAACTAATTAAAATTTTTTTATTATAAAACTTAATTATCTCTTTCTTTATACTTTTTATTGACTTATCTGTAAGAAAACACAAAATTTAAATTTTATAGTAGTGGTATGTTATATTCTAAAATTTTAAATAAAACAGAGATTGTTTAATATTTTTTTATTATAAAACTTAATTTGCTTTTTCTTTATATTTCGTATTGGCTTATAAAGAAGCAACGACAAAATTTATAATTTATCATACAATTAATTGAATTTTATTATATTATTGACTTATTTAAGGAAAACTACAAAATTTTTATTTTATCTTACAATAATTCTGATTCATTCTATAATTTTAAATAAAACACAGAAACTGATTAATATTCTTTTATTATAAATTAATTATTATAAATTAATTATTATTAAGTTTAAATTTTATAGTACTATTAATTCAGGTATAATCTAAAATTTTAATTAAGACATAGAAATTGGTTAATATATTTTTATTATAAAACTTAATTAACTTTTTTATACTTTTTATTGACTTATATGACAAAATTTATAATTTACCATACAATTAATTGTAATACATCCTATAATTCTAAAAAAAAACAGAAATTGATTAATATTTTTTTATTATAAAACTTAATTATCTTAATACCTGTTATGACTTATCTAGAAGAAATGATAAAATTTATATTTTATCTCACAATACATTGTGGTATGTTCTATAATTTTAAGAAAAAAACTTAAACATTATTTTTTTTATTATATAACGTAATGAGCTGTTTTATATACTTATTATTAAAGGTAAATAATAAATAATACTTGTTAATGATTTTATCAAAAGCTGTGGTGTGTTCATGGTCAATTGTCACCTCCATAAATCAGCCAAAAAGTTTGGAATCTTTTGTTATCAGATTCAATTTTAAAACATTCAATTTTATCCTTTTTAATCAACTTACCTAAAAAAATATTATATGTTAACAAAAAATCAAATCGAAAGTTCTAGATTAATTATGGAAGTTAATTGGTAATTTGTCTGGTATAGATAAAAATTGTCCAATTATGAAAAGTGCCATGCAAATTAAGTTCATGGATGTCATTAATTAATAACATTTATTAAATATTTAATGTTTTATTTACTAATTAATTGTAAAACTGTTCATTTAACTCTATTAAAGATAACAAGTCAGTTTCTCTTTGTAGCAAAAAAGTTTATAAATCAGTAAGTTTGGTGTATGTTAAATTGTCTGGTTTTTAATTTTAATGATAAAAGTTGTTGTAAAGTATCGGATTCGGGGTTGTTTGGTGACAAATTTTTGTGATCACCCCAATTAACCGTAACACAGTTTGGTAATCTTAAACAAACACTACATTTTACAAAACCAACAACGGAATATTTACCGAGGCTTCTTAATTCCACGTTTGCATTCCAGGTAGCCTCGTGTTCCAATTCCGGGGACTTGGTAAGTAGAAAAGGGGATGCGTTTCATCCCCGAAGCGGTCCTCGCGTGTACCTGTACAAGGTGCAAAAACACCCCGTCCCGAAAAACGTGGGAGAGATCGACGAAAATTCGCAAAACCGACTCGATTGAACTGTCAATCGACAATGGACAATCGATCGAACTGAATACAGTGTTTGGTTATTTTTCCTAATGTTACGCGGGGATGTGTTTGGTGTAATTGAATTTTTATTGTTGCCCGGCCTCAATGAGATTATGACAACCTGAGATTGATCTTTTTTTGTAATAATACGGGCGTTAGGTTCGATGGATTATTGGTAGGATGCAAATCACATTTAGGTGTTAAATAAACATCGTCGTACTGTGTGGGAAAGTTTGGTGTGTCCAAATTTCGTGGCTGCATCCAAAGTAATCAATTTACTGGACCATAATTACAGTACACGCAGTAAAGTAACGACAAATTCAGACGCACTGATTCATGGCAAGGGTCACGACCAAAAAAAAAAAAAAAACGAGTACCCAGCCAGGTCCGAGTACCTAGAACTCGTACGCAAAACCCGTGTGAACCCGAGCACCGGAAGCCGCCCCTCAGGTGAGCGAGTACAAAACCCGCCCTCTACCCTTGTGGGAAGGCTAGGGGAGATTATTGGCCCCCGGTTCACACAATGCGAAATGAGTGCTGTGGAATGCGGTCATTTGAGATTCTAGTTCTTCTCGGAACTGGTACTACACACACACATTTACCAAATCTAAGATCAAAAATGATGATTATCTGTCGAAGGGTGTGAGGAAGTTGATGTGCATGAACAAAACATTTAAACTAATTGATGATAACCCTCTCTAAGTATAATAGTCGCAATTGATTCCCTCAGGAGCGACATCAATAGTTAACTGATGACTTCTGACTTTTGCATTTACTTATGTAAAACATTCTTTTAATATAAAATTTCTTTATACTTTTTATTGACTTATAAAGAAGAAATGTCAGTTTTTCTTTATACTTATTATTGACTTTTTTAAGACAAACTATAAAATTTATATTTTATCTTACAATTAATTGTGGTAGATACTATAATTCTAAATAAAACACAGAAATTAATTAATATTTGTTTACTATAAAATTTAATTACTTTTTTCTTTATGTTTTTTATTGACTTATCTGTAAGAAAATACAAAATTTAAATTTTATAGTACAATTAATTGTGGTATGTTACATTGTAAAATTTTAAATTAAACATAGAATTTGTTTAATATTTTTTTTATTTTAAAACATAATTAGCTTTTTCTTTATACTTCTTATTGACTTATAAAGAAGAAACGACAAAATTTATAATTTATCGTACAATTAATTGACTTATTATATTATTGATTTATGTAGGGTAAACTACAAAATTTATATTTTATCTTACAATTAATTCTGATTTATTCTAAAATTCTAAATAAAACTCAGAAACTGATTACTATTTTTTTATTATAAAATTTAATTATCTTTTGTATATACTTTTTATTGACTTATCTATAAGAAAACACAAAATTTAAATTTTATAGTACAATTAATTGTGGTATAATCTAATTTTTAAATAAGACATAGAAATTGATTAATATATTTTTATTATAAAACTGAATTAGCTTTTTTATACTTTTTATTGACTTATAAAGTAGAAACGACAAAATTTATCATGCAAATAATTATGCTAAAATGTTTTTCTGTATACTTATTATTGACTTATTTAAGGAAAATTAAAAATTTTATATGTTATCTTACAATTAATTCTGATTTATTCTAAAATTCTAAATAAAACTCAGAAACTGATTACTATTTTTTTATTATAAAATTTAATTATCTTTTGTATATACTTTTTATTGACTTATCTATAAGAAAACACAAAATTTAAATTTTATAGTACAATTAATTGTGGTATAATATAAATTTTAAATAAGACATAAAAATTGATTAATATATTTTTATTATAAAACTGAATTAGCTTTTTTATACTTTTTATTGACTTGTAAAGTAGAAACGACAAAATTTATCATACAATTAATTATGCTAAAATGTTTTTCTGTATACTTATTATTGACTTATTTAACGAAAATTAAAAATTTTATATGTTATCTTACAATTAATTGTGGTAGATACTATAATTCTCAATAAAACACAGAAATTAATTAATATTTTTTTATTATAAATTTTAATTATCTTTTTTATTGACTTACCTATAAGAAAACACAAAATTTAAATTTTATAATACAATTAATTGTGATATAATCTAAATTTTAAATAAGACATAGAAATTGATTAATATATTTTTATTATAAAATTGAATTAGCTTTTTTATACTTTTTATTGACTTATAAAGTAGAAACGACAAAATTTATCATGCAATTAATTATGCTAAAAATTCTCAATAAAACACAGAAATTAATTAATATTTTTTAATTATAAAACTTAATTATCTTTTCTCTATACTTTCTATTGACTTACCTGCAAGAAAACACAAAATTTAAATTTTATAGTACAATTAATATTACAAAATTTTAAATAAAACAGAAATTGTTTAATATTTTTTTTTATAAAACTTAGTTTTTTCTTTATACTTCTTTTTGGCTTATAAAGAAGAAACAACAAAACTTATAATTTATCATACAATTAATTGTGCTAAAATGTTTTCCTGTATACTTATTATTGACTTATTTAAGGAAAATTAAAAATTTTATATTTTATCTTACAATTAATTCTGATTCATTCTATAATTCTCAATAAAACACAGAAATTAATTAATATTTTTTTATTATAAAACTTAATTATCTTTTTCTTTATACTTTTTATTGACTTATCTGTAAGAAAACACAAAATTTAAATTTTATAGTACAATTAATTGTGTTTTAATATTCTAAAATTTTAAATAAATCATAGAAATTGTTTAATATTTTTTTATTATAAAACTTAATAATTTTTTCTTTATACTTCTTATTAGCTTATAAAGAAGAAACAACAAAATTTAAAATTTATCATACAATTATTGACTTATTTAGGGAAAACTATAAAATTTATCTTTTATCTTACAATTAATTTTGAAACATACTATAATTCTAAATAAATCACAGAAACTGATTAATATTTTTTATTATAAAGCTTAATTATATTTTTCTTTATACTTTTTATTGACTTATCTATAAGAAAACACAAAATTAAACATTTTTATAGTACAATTAATTGTGGTATAATCTAGAATTTTAAATAAGACGTCGAATATAATCTAAAATGATGATGATTATCTGTCGAAGGGTGTGAGGAAGTTGATGTGCATGAACAAAACACTTAAACTAATTGATAATAACCCTCTCTACGTGTAATAGTCGCAATTGATTCCCTCAGGACGACATCAATTGTTAACTGATGACTTCTGACTTTCGCATTTACCTGTGTAAAACTATGGTCACAATGAATCCAGCGCTGCGTGTCTGCACCGGTGTAAAATCAGTGCATACATTCCTTGTAAAAAGTAATAATGGGACCCCAACTTTTTATTATATTGCAGATAATGCCCGGCGTTATTGTCCGTGGATTGTGCACTTGATTTAAAGACTTGGATAATAAAGTTAAACAGGTAGGCCATTATCACATTGTGGCGATATAAAGCAAGGTGGTATTTACATTCAATTTTGGTCGGATTGTGTTCAGGGAGTATTCAACGCCTGAAAAATGATAGTTTCGTGCACTCCATTCAATGCACGTACCAAATTAAGGGTTCAACAACGAAATTTGTTGATTAATAGTAAACAAATCTTGAGCTGCTTAAACGGCGATTGTCGGGGCTTGTGACCCACAAAACACCAACGTAAAAACATGTAATAATCACTTCCGATTGTGGTTATTTACGTATTACACTAACGAGCAATTTAATTCGTAAGCTTAATCCTTGTTTGTAAACTTCCAAGTCTTCCGACAAAACGGTTCAGCGTAATTGAGCTTGAAATCCGAAAAGACACAATCATATTAACTAATTGTTGGGCCAGCAACAAACCGGGCAACACCCGCCGCATTCCGACCAATCCGTACGCAGCGGCACAAAACTAATAAATTGAAATTGATCATCCGTTTATAATAAACTGTACACGGATATGAATAAAAATTGCCCCATTTAAAAACCGCTCGTCTGGGTGTCGACGCGTACATTCCAGTTTTTTTTTTATATCGTGGGGAGGGACGGCGGCCCGCTATGATGGATGTGGAGGATTAGGGAGGATGAGGGAGATGGACCAAGGACTGGATCTGGCTGTCACGGAGATGATGTATGGCGTCGGTTTACATTGCAAATGCCGCTGCATAGTTACATGGATGGTACGGGACGTGGAGTGAGCGTTGCGCCAATCGTTCGTCTGCAATGTGTCGACTGATGTGTTTATTAACTCATGAATGCTGATAAGAGAATTTAAATGTCGTATATTGCATTAACCCGAATCATGACCAGTAATTTATTGCCGGCCGAGCCGTTTTATTCGACGACCCGGCCAATTGACGACAATTACTCACTGTTGCCACTACTGGTTGTTTAAAAATATCCGTGTCATTTCTCTACTTCCGTTTGGAATTGTGAAGTCAGTCTTCATTATATGCATGCCTTCGATAATCAGGAGACTTGGAGAAGGAAATACAAAGATACTACATTCTATACATAAGATGAATGGTCATTAATGCCTTCACTTGTGTTTGGAGTTATTGTCTTTGTAGTTACTGCATAAGATATTTAAAGAGTGAACATAATGTCCCTTCAATAATCAAAATACTTGAGAAAGAAAGGCCAAAAACACAATCTAAATAGAAGATGAATGAACTTATTAATATATCCACATTTGTTTGAAACTATCGTCTTCCTAGCTACACTAAAATATTTGAAGAGTATACCTAATACCGTCTTCCTTCATTACATATATGTCTTCAAAAATCAAAATACTTTAGAAAGGAAGGTTAAAAAACCAATATCTAAATAGAGAATTAATAAACGCATTAACATCTTTACAGTTGTTTGAAACAATTGTCTTCGTAGCTACTCCACAAGCTATTTGAAGAATGAATCTGTTGTTGCCTTCTTCCTTCATTACATACATGCCTTTAAAAATCAAAATAATTGAGAAAGGAAATCCAAGGAAACTACTATTTAAACAGAAGATGAATGAACTCATTAATATATCCACATTTGTTTGAAACTATTGTCTTCCTAGCTGCACTAAAATATTTGAAGAGTATACCTAATATCGTATTCCTTCATTACATATATATCTTCAAAAATCAAAATACTTTAGAAAGGAAGGTCAAAAACCCAATATCTAAACAGAGAATTAATAAACTCATTAATATCTTTGCAGTTGTGTGGAACTATTGTCTTCGTAGATACTCCACAAGCTATTTGAAGAATGAATTTATTGTTGCCTTCTTCCTTCATTACATACATGCCTTTAAAAATCAAAATAATTGAGAAAGGAAATCCAAGGAAACTTCTATTTAAACAGAAGATGAATGAACTCATTAATATATCCACATTTGTTTGAAACTATTGTCTTCCTAGCTGCACTAAAATATTTGAAGAGTATACCTAATACCGTCTTCTTTCTTTACATATATGTCTTCAAAAATCAAAATACTTTAGAAAGAAAGATCAAAAAACCAATATGTAAACAGAGAATGCATAAACTCATTAACATCTTTACGGTTGTTTGGAACTATTGTCTTCGTAGCTACTCCACAAGATATTTGAAGAATGAACCTACTGTTGTCTTCTTTCTTCATTACATACATGACTTTAAAAATCAAAATAATTGAGAAAGGAAATCCAAGGAAACCACTATTTAAACAGAAGATGAATGAACTCATTAATATATCCACATTTGTTTGAAACTATTGTCTTCCTAGCTACACTAAAATACTTGAAGAGTATACCTAATACCGTCTTCTTTCTTTACATATATGTCTTCAAAAATCAAAATACTTTAGAAAGGAAGGTCAAAAAACCAATATGTAAACAGAGAATGCATAAACTCATTAACATCTTTACATATTGTCTTCGTAGGTACTCCACTAGATATTTGAAGAATGAACCTACTGTTGTCTTCTTTCTTCATTACATGCATGTCTTTAAAAATCAAAATAATCGAGAAAGGAAATCCAAGGAAACCACTATCTAAACAGAAGATGAATAAACTCATTAATATATCCACATTTGTTTGAAACTATTGTCTTCCTAGCTACACTAAAATATTTGAAGAGTATACCTAATACCGTCTTCTTTCTTTACATATATGTCTTCAAAAATCAAAATACTTTAGAAAAGAAGGTCAAAAAACCAATATCTAAACAGAGAATGAATAAACTCATTAACATCTTTACGGTTGTTTGGAACTATTGTCTTCGTAGCTACTCCACAAGGTATTTGAAGAATGAATCTATTGTTGTCTTCTTTCTTCATTACATACATGTCTTTAAAAATCAAAATAATTGAGAAAGGAAATCTAAGGAAACTACTATCTAAACAGAAGATGAATGAACTCATTAATATATCCACGTTTGTTTGAAACTATTGTTTTCCTAGCTACACTAAAATATTTGAAGAGTATACCTACCTACCTAATACCGTCTTCTTTCTTTACATATATGTCTTCAAAAATCAAAATATTTTAGAAAGGAAGGTCAAAAAACCAATATCTAAACAGAGAATTAATAAACTCATTAACATCTTCGCAGTTATTTGGAACTATTGTCTTCGTAGATACTCCACAAGATATTTGAAGAATGAACCTACTGTTATCTTCTTCCTTTATTACATACATGTCTTTAAAAATCAAAATAATTGAGAAAGGAAATCCCTGGAAACCACTATCTAAACAGAAGATGAATGAAGTCTTTTATATATCTACGTTTCTTTAGAACTATTGTCTTCCTAGCTACATTACATATATGTCTTCAAAAATTAAAATATTTTAGAAAGGAAGACCAAAGAATCCACTATCTAAACAGAGAATGAATAAACTCATTAACATCTTTACAGTTGTTTGAAGATATTTGAAGAATAGAACTACTGTTGTCTTCTTTCTTCATAACATGTATGCGTTTAAAAAATACTTCATAAAGGAAAATTAAAGAAACAACATTCTAAATAGTATATACTTTTTTTAGAATAGTTGTCTTCTTACTTCAAAAAAAGTCAGAAAGGAGAATCATAAGATGAATGAACTCATTAAAAGGACATAGTTTTGACTTGTGTCCACGATAAGCCATCCTCCCCGTGATTGATGACGTGATCCATTGTAAAAACAGTACCCCGCAAAAACCTTTTGTCAAAAATTTTCCGCAAGCAAGACGATCCGATGTAGTGCGATACCGGGAAACAAGGTAAAATTTTTGCCACGGCAAGGGCTGAAATTAACCTCGATGCGGCCGCACAATGGATCCGTAGGGGGTCGAGCTTCCAGTTTTTACTCACGACCGAATGAATGGTGCTGTGCTAACCTATTTTTTTGGTCCATTGTGGTCGTCGTGGAACAAGATATTTTCGTCCCAGCGTTATATTTCACCGTGTACACCACGCCCCACATTTTATACTGTCATTCATGGCGATCTTGGTGTTTTATGTTTCATTGACATTTTTCTACCGGGGTACCTTGTTTACTTGCGGATCGTCCCACCATTCGAGGATTCGGACTGATGCCGTTTTGATTTTTCATTGTGGCTCCTTGTGAGAGAGTTCAACCGGCAAATGTGACTGACACAAGTGATGCAATTGTTATACGTTTATAGTTTTTTATTAAGTCAACAGCTTTAAGGCCACATGCATTTCATGGTGTCATTCATCGATTCCACACAGTTAATTTGTATCAATTGATGTCACCCCATCACTTAAATTAAACGTATTGTAACCGGATTTTTGTGGTTAATATGATAGAAATTGAAAAAAATATATTTACCCTTATTTTTCCATTATCCTAACTTTCAAGATTTTTCGTAAAGGAACAAGCTTTAATGCCATATACATTTTGCTTGTTCATACTTTGGTCCCATTAATTGGTGTGGATAAAATTGAAGAAGATACTTCTTTTTTCATCCATTCAAGTCTGTGCTTAAATTCAGTCAATTGATGCCACACCTCCCCTTATAAACCATCAGACTGTAGCAAAATTTATTTTTAGGTAATATGGAAAAAATGGAAGAAGTTCCACTTTACAAAAAAAAATTGCCCTTATTTTTACATTGTGTCAAGTTTGAATGATTAATAGTCCAATAAATTATAATGGGATATCAAGCAAAACCGTAAAAAACAGGTAATTGTTAATTTATTAACTTTGTGTCATGTTAATAAAGGTCCTGGGACCGGTTTTTAATATCGAGTACGTCAACGGCTAAACAAGGGATTAAAAAATAATAATAAGAATCACAAATCCAAAGTAACAAGGGTTGAGAGTTTTGCCACACATATATATCGTTTAGGTCCCTTTAAGCCGGCAAAAAAACGGGTGCACAATGGACTGGTTTCCCAGAAATGTAATTACTTTTTGCGGAGGAGGGTATAAGTTTAAAATGTAAGCCGGGGTGGCGGCTACCTGCCCGAAATTGCCTTAAACTGTGAAAAATGTGCCACTACAAACTCCATATTGTAACACGAAAATATTAAAAAAAATTGTCATAATTTTCGTCCTTAGATTAAAGTTTTAACAATGGGGTATTGTTTCAGTAGACAGCTAAGAAGTCACCATCAATCTAAATACTCTATTATCTTTTAACTGTAATATAATTCTTGAAAAATATAATAAATGACTCGTTAATTTTTTATTTGATTATGAGATGAACAAAGAAGTAAACACTTGGAACATCCTTTAAGAGTCTGCGCAGCCTGAAAGCGTAGAACAAACTAGTTGTGCGCAGCTACAGTTTATTTTAACTAATAATTTAATGTTCCACTAATAAAATCAAAGATCCTGAAAGCTGAAAACACTGCGGCGTCATTACGAACAGAATTAATGGATACAATACAACAAAACAGTGGCGAACAGAGTATATTTTTGTGTCGGGCAATAAATAACATTTTATAATTTGCATCGGATGGGACACCTGATTTGCGAGATGAATTATGGATAAGCGGGAGCAACGAAATCATTACGGCTAATGAATCAAATTAATGGAATGTAAATGCACAAAATTACAGGTTAGAATGTAAATAATTAAAATTGTAATTGAATTTTGTCGAACGTTTCCCAATAGAGCGGCGCACATTTATCGCGTAATATGATAAACAGTTAATTATGGTTTATTTCGAAACGTCATTATTTTCAGCAAATGAAAATGCGCACGGCAACAACAATCGCGTAATTAAGATTACCGGCTCAATCGTGATAGTTGGAACAAAGATGGACGGGTTTGCGTAACAGACGCACGCCTGTCCGGGCAATAAAAGGGATTTGTTACCGGATTCCCATTTCTGGTTTCACTTTCACTCCTAGGGTACAGTCCATACAAATCCAAATGTCAAAATCAATATTCAATTAACTTCACAATCAACGTTAAAATAGACGGTTTGCTTTAATTTATTTAAGACGATCATTCTGGGTCGGTACCGCTAAAGTACCGGAAGAAATAATTTATTTAATAATATTAATATTTTTTTTTACTTTAAAGCTTTTCTTATTATACAGTTTTTTGAATTATATAAAAATGGTACCATGAAAAACTTACTCAAAGGAAAGTTTCTTCTGTCAATATCCAATTAACTTCACAAACAAGGTTAAAATAGATAGTTGGCTTTAATTTACTTATGCCTATTGTTCTTTGTCGGTACCACAAAAGTACCGGAAGAAGTAATTTACGTTTGCGTCTATATTATACGAATAAATGTTTATATATTTTAATATTTTTGTATTAGAAAGCATTTCTTATACTCTTTCTTATTATACATTTTTTTGGGTTAGATAGAAATGGTACCATATTCATGAACAATTTACTCAAAGACAAGATTTTTAAGTCAATATCTAATTAACTTCACAAACAAGGATTAATTTTGCATTAATTTACTTACCACGATTCTTCTTGGTCGGTAGTACCAAAGGACCGAAATAAGTTATTTATGTCATAAGATTTGTTTGACTAAATATTTATATTATTATATTAACATTTTTGTTTTTGAAAGCTTTTCTTGTACTCCTTATTATACATATTTTTTTGGTTAGAGGTAGTACCAAGTTCATGAAAAGATTCTCCAAAGACAAGATTCTTCAGTCAATGTCCAATTATCTTCACAATCAACGTTAAAATAAACGGCTTCAATTTACTTACGACGATTCTTTTTGATCAGTACCACAAAAGTACTAGAAGAAATAGTTTAAGTTTTAGTTTATGATTTATTTTAATAAATGTTTATATTATATTTCAACACTTTTTTATTTTAAAGCTTTAATTAATTTTGGGGTTAGATGGAGGTGGTACCAAATTCATGAAAAACTTTCTCAAAGACAAGCTTCTTAAGTCAATATCTAATTAATTTCACAAATAAGGTTAAAATAGACGGTTTGGTTTAATTTACTTTGAATAAATTTTTATATTATATTTTAACATTTTTGTATTTGAAAACTTTTCTTATACTCCTTATAAATTTTTTTGGATTAGTTAGAGATGGTATCAAGTTCATAAAAAAACTTCCCCAAAGACAAGCATTTTTCAGTCAATATACAACGTTAATATAGATTGTTTTACTTCAATTTACTTAAGACGATTGTTCTTGATCGGTACCACAAAAGTACCGGAAGAAGTAATTTACGTTTTAGTTTATAATTTATTTGAATAAATGTTAATATTATATATTAACATGTTTAATAAGTTTTTCTGGTGCTGTTTCTTATTATACATTTTTTTGTTAGATACAAATGGTACCAAGTTTATTAAAAAATTACTCAGGGACAAGCTTCTACAGTCAATATACAATTAACTTCACAATCAACGTTAAAATAGACCGTTTGCTTTAATTTACTTACGATGATCATTCTTGGTCGGTACCACAAAAGTACCGGAAGAAATAATTTATTTCATAAAATTTGTTTCAATAAATATTTATTATATATTCTAATATTTTTGTATTTGAAAACTTTTCTTATGCACCTTCTTATTATAAATTTTTTTGGGTTAGATAAAGATCGTACCAAATTCATGAAAAACTTACCTAGAGACAAGTTTCTTCAGTCAATATCCAATTATCTTCACATGATTGTGAAGGTTGATACCTTAAAATAGATGGTTTGCTTTAATTTACTTGCTAGGATTGTTCTTGGTACCACAAAAGTACCGGAGTAAGTAATTTACCTTTACGTTTATATTAAGAGAATAAATGATTATATTATATATTTACATTTTTATATTTGAAAGCTTTTTCTATGCTCTTTCTTCTTACACATTTTTTGGATTACATAGAAATGGTACCAATCAAAGACAAGCTTTTTCAGTCGATATCAAATTAATTTCACAATCAATGTTAAAATAGATGATTTGCTTTAATTTACTTAAAACGATTCTTCTTTGTTGGTACTACAAAAGTACCGGAAGAAGTAATTTACGTTTTAGGTCTATAATTTATTTGAATAAATGTTTATATTATATTTTATAATAACTTATTTTTTATTTGAAAGCTCTTCTTGTGCTCTTTCATATTATACATTTTTTTGAGTTTGATAAATGTGGTACCAAATTCATGAAAAACTTACTCAAGAACAAGCTTCTTCAGTCATTAGAGAAGTAAGACATATATCGCATTAGACATCCAAATAAAACTTTAAGTATTATATTGGAAGTTCCTCTGCAACCAATCTTAGAACTGCTTTCTCGTACTTGAATTTGGTTGTAGAATATTGTCAAAAAATTGCTGGTTAAAATGATGATCGTTTTGTTGAAAGAAGGTCCTGTTACTTTGAAGTTAAACGTCCAAAACGTAAATCACTCTTTGCGGTTAGTACCCAACATCACCGGCGGTACGAGATCGAACGTAATTTTCTCATCGATCGCCCGTGAACCGGTGCGTCGTCAAAGGAAGGCCGCGCAAACCGGGCCTGTCAATCAAACGGGGTTCCCTGCTGTCTGTCCCGTCGGCCCCCCCTTTACCTGCCCCTCACGTGCACACCTGGTCCATCCGTGCGCTGCCGGGATGCTGGGCCACGAATTTTCGTAAACAAAATCCCGTTGCGTTTCCATTTTAGATTTTTTCCATTTTCCAACGACGACGAACGGTGGGGTGGAACGGCGGTGGTGAGTGGAGATCGGCCCTCGGCCGCGGACAGTTTGTGTTTCCGTTGTCTGAACGCGTTTTATCGGACCCCGGCGGACACCGGAACTGGGAGCCCGGTGCCGCCGGAACAAGACGACGCACGTCATATCCGCACATGTCAAATGTGGGACACGCGGAGACTGGACCTTCTGATAACTACTTTAAATAAATTGCTTTCTAATACTAAATTGAGTTTCCAAACAATCTGGACTGTTCACTCTACCCTCGTCACTACTTTTTTTAAATGGACGTCCGATCCGGTTTTTACCCCACCGGGCTTTTAAAATACTACGGTAATGGTACGAAAGTATAGTTTACGTCACAATTACCCTCAGAACCATGTAATTAATTGCGTTATCAATTACGGATCTGGCTACCATGCAATCCCATCCGATTTTCAATTACGGTTCGTTTATCCTAATTACTGGCAAAAAGCGTACCGACTTCTTCTACCGTATTAAACGAGCTAATTGCAGTACCCGAGGCCGGTACGTCTTTGTTTGGCCCTCCGGACATACGATAGTACATGAGCCGAAAAAGCCGAGTGAATTTTACGCAAGACTAAAATGATTTCGCTCCGATGAACTTTCAAATGCCATCGGAATGTTTTCGAGTAACGTGCAGGTAGGATTTGTATGGTGATATGGGTAGATCGGCTTTCGATCGACGCAGTTCCTTGATGTTTGTTTGTTGATGACGGCATTAAGGTTTAGGAAAAACAAACTATTTTGTGTTATATGGGAATATAGCCCTAGGAAACTTTCGACTAGTAAAAATTGGATAATAAAAAAAGGAAGGTGAGGAAAAAGAAGAAGAGGTTACTAAAAGGAGATGAAGAAGAAAAGAATACAAAATTGGAAAAAAAGAAAGAGAAAATAAACGAAAAGAAGTGAAACGAAGAGGAAGGTAGAGGAAGTATTAGAAAAAAAAAGAAATTCAAAAAATAGAATAGAATTGGAATTAATTTAGGAATGAAGAAAACAGACAAGAAAAGAGAAGATCTGAAAATAAAAAGAGAACAGAAGAGAAGCGAAGCGAAGAGAAGAGAAAAAATGCGGAGCGAAGCGAAGCGAAAAGAAGAGAAGGGAAGAAAAGAAAACCTGAGCGAAGCGAAGAGAAGGGAAGAGAAGAGAGGAGAAGGGAAGAGAAGAAAAAATGAACGAAGCGAAGGGTAGAGAAGAGAAAAGAAAAGAAAGTAAGAGAAGAAAAACTGAACGAAGCGAAAAGAAGAGAAGGGAAACGAAAAGAAGAGAATAAAAGCGGAGCGAAACGAAGAGAAGAGAAGAGAAGAAAAGAAAATCTGAGCGAAGCGAAGAGAAGGGAAGAAAAGACAACCGAAGCGAAGTGAAGAGAAGGAAAGAAAAGAAAAACTTAGCGATGCGAAGAGTAGAAAAGGGAAGGGAAGAAAAATTGAGCGAAGTGAAGAGAAGAGAAGTGAAGTGAATGGGGAAGAAGCGAAGCGAAGAGGACACTGACGAAGCGAAGCGAAGAGAAGGGAGGCGAAAAGAAGAGAAGGGAAGAGAATAAAAGCGGAGCGAAAGGAAGAGAAGAGAAGAAAAGAAAATCTGAGCAAAGAGAAGAGAAGGGAATCGAAGAAAACCGAAGCGAAGAGAAGAGAAGGAATGAGAAGAAAAACTGAGCTAAGTGGAGACAAGAATATCGAAGTGAAGGGAACAGAAGAGAAGAGAACCGTAGAGAAGTGAAGAAAAGCAGAGCGAAGTGAAGTCAAACGAAGCGAAGAGAAGAGAAGGGAGATGAAAAAACGAAGAAAAGAGAATAGAAAATAAATTTAAATATTTAGTTTCATCAATACCATTTGATTTGTCTTTTAAAAATATTAAATCAAAACAATAAGGATCAATAAGTTTATCAATTAAAAAACAATAGCATTATACCATAAAAATTGAAACAAAATAAAACATTAATTAGGTTTCATAAAATGTTCATATTTATATCTAAATTTGTGAAAAGTAAATATCGATTTGGCGTTGTTTTTCAATTCGCTGTTAAAACATCAACGTAATTAATAACCACACTGGTTTTATACAATTCACATAATTCAAATAGCGATATTAATGTAACATTTTCATTTATTCTATTTATTATGAATTTTGTAATTAATAATTCCTCCAATATGTTACTGATTAATTTTAAAAACTAATTATTATACAGTGTATGTTCTTCGTCTATTTGAAATAATTTTAAATATGCTCCGATAATTAGTTGTGTAATTATTCCATATGACCATAAATTGTAATTAAATATTATTTGTTTTATGTGCGGCATTCATTATTTCCATTTAATAAAATGAGTACTTTTGTAAACGGAAAATATGAATTATACACACCCTGGACCACCACCGAATATTATACACGGTTTTCCATGAATTTTTAAACTCCTCAATGAAAAAAAAAAATAAAAGACATAAAAAGTTTTTGTGTTAAAAAATATAAACTTTTTAGCACATCGCCATTAACACAATAAAGACGAGTAAGGGGCAGTCCGCTATAAAACATCCTGCAGGACGTTTCGTTTGTGACACACCTAGACAGTTTGGCGACTAAATAAAGAAACTAAAATTTACGACCATAAGTTCGTTGTCAGTTCGGATTTTTACAGCTGCGGATCATCAGTTTTATGGGTCCAGTAAAATAATAAAAACCCGACCGTCACCCCGACCCGATTAAGAAGATTGACAGGTAGACGCAAAATTATGCAAGGCCCCAGTAATTGAAGTTACAACAAATAAAAATGGAAATTGTTTAAAATTATGGCGCGGCACTGTTCGGAAAAATGGGTTTTTTTCAAATTGAATATGCAAAAATTCGATATTGCATCCCGTAATTAACTTTTATTGTGATTCGAAATTGCTTTTGGAAATGGAATCGAATGCACCCCCGGCCGCAAAAATCCACGAAGGCCGCCGTCCGCAAAACTCTTGGTTTTTCAAACATTTTGATTAATAATATTTCAATTTTCAAGTAATTTAAATTAATAACTGCGCATTGTTCGACGGAAAATTTAAATTAAATTTCCCATTAACCAACACACAGCCACCGGGCCGGCGGCCGACGTGAAATCATTCGGATGGCATGAGAGCCAGCTAGACGGAACTGCATTCACTGAAAAACGCATCAAAAATTTTTATTTGTACAACGTTTGTGCCGCCCGGTTTTTCGTTTTAATTGATTTTTACGCGCCCCAAAATAACCGAAAATAGAGAGCAAAAAAAAAAACGAGGCATTTCTCCATTAACGAGGCACAAACCGTTCCGCAAAAATGAATAACCATACAAAAAACTTACGGTTCGATTATTATAAAAAAATATTGAAAATAAGTTCGGACCTGCGCCCGTGCGACAAAATTGCACGTATGGATTTTAGTGATTGCACGGTGTGTGACTGGCTGAAAGAAAAATTAAAAAAAGTACGTAAGCGTACAAATTGAACGTATTTTCTTGGGGGGCACAAAGCAGTCACTCCGGTCTCGAACCAATGATTACGTGCGTATGGGTGACAAGTCGACAAGTGGCAAGATAATGACCTTCATGAGTTTAACCAACGTGAAATTTCAACCACTCTTTAATCACGTAAACCACCGTAATTCATATGCGAATTCCGTTCCGGCGACTTTGATTTCAGCTGCGACGCTCTAATTTTTCGCCGTACCCACACGAAGGGACGACAAAACCGAAATGTATCGACGGTTCGGGCCGAATCAATCGCAGTACGACGTCGTGGAGAGCGAGTGGAGGAACTAATTAGCAATTTCTTGGGAGCGTCACGGAGCGTGGCCTTTGCGCCACGACAGTCACACCGCTTTACCTCCTGACTGACATATCAAACCGTCGTGTGCTCTCGTTTTCCTCTTTTATTACCTTCATTATTTATCGGGGAGAAACGCTTGTTTCCAGCGGTGCATTCAACAACATTAATTCCGTATCTCAATGGAACATGATTCCTCATCTCCAAGATTCGATGCATTTCAGTTAATTAATGTAAGACGGTTTAGTAGTCGTCATGAGCTGCCAACTCTTTATCAGCCTTTGTTGTCTGACAAGTATTTTGATGGGGGAACTGTTCTCTTTAGTTCATTTTCTGAAATTGATGAAGAAATATTATAGTAAAGATAGAGTATAAATCATTTCAATTAAATAGTATAAGACAATTTATTAATCTTCATGAGCTATCAACATTTATTGCAAAGAAGAATTTTTTTTAAATGGAAAACTCTTCTAAAATATATGAAGCAACATTACAAGAGTTTTAATACTACTAAACCAAACACTTAAGAATAATTCCTCATTTTCAATTTAAATTTAACAACTTTTGTCATAAAACAAGAATTTTAGATGGAGAACACTGTTCTCTTTAGTTCATCTTCCAAAATTGATGAAGAAGGTTAAAATAGTTTTAAAAATATTTAAAAAACACCTAAGAATGATTTTTCATCTCCAAAATTTTATGTCATTTATTTAATTAATTTAAAACAGTTTAGTAGTCCTCATAAGCTGTTTGGGAGAGAAGAGAAAGAAAGAGAAGAGAAGAAAAGCAGAGCGAAGAGAAGAGAAGAAAAGTGGAGCGAAGCGAAGAGACGAGAAGAAAAGCGGAGCGAAGCTCAGGGAAGCGAAAAGAAGAGAAGGGAAGAGAATAAAAGCGGAGGGAAACGAAGAGAATAGGAGAAAAAAAAATCTAAACGAAGCGAAAGGAAGGGAAGAGAAGAAAACCGAAGCGAAGGGAAGGGAAGGAAAGAGAAGAAAAACTGAGCGAAGCGAAGGATAGAGAAGGGTGAGAAGAAAAACTGAGCGAAGCGAAGAGAAGAGAAGGGAACAGAATAAAAGTGGAGTTAAGTGAACAGAAGAGGAGCGAAAAGAAGAGAAGACAAGAAAATCTGAGCGAAGTGAAAGGAAGGGAAGAGAAGAAAATCGAAGAGAACAGAAGGATAGAGAAGAAAAACTGAGCGAAGCGAAGGATAGAGAGGGGAAGAGAAGGAATGAGAAGAAAACTGAGCGAAGAGAAAAGAAGCGGAAAGAAGAGAAGAAAAGTAGAGCGAAGCAAAGAGAAGAGAAATGAATAACAAGGAGGTGAAAAAACGAAAGGAAGAGAAATTTAAGTATTTAATTTCATCAATACCATTTGATTGTCTTTTAAGAACATTAAATCAAAACAATAAGGATTAATAAAGTTGTCAATTAAAGACCGATAGCACTATACCATAAAAATGGAAACAAAATAAAACATTAATTAGATTTCATAAAATGTTTATAAACACTCTTCTTTATAGTTCATCTTCTAAAATTGGTGAAGAAATGTTACAATAATTTTAAGAATATTTAAAAAACATCTACGAATGATTTCTCATCTCCAAAACTTTATGCCTTTTATTTAATTAATTTCATCAAAATTGTTTTCTTCACTTCATCTTCCAAAATTAATGAACAAAAGAACAATAATTTTAAGAATATTCAAAAACGGGCTGAAAAAACTGGATCTACTTAATTGTCTAAGACGACCTACAAACTCTTTAACAAACTTTGTACTGAAACAAGAATTTTAAATGGAGAACGCTATTCATGCTCTTTAGTTCATTTTCTAAAATTGTTAAAGGAGAGATACAATAGTTTTATAAATATTTCAAAAACATTTAAGAATGTTTTCTTATCTCCAAAATTTTATGCCTTTTATTTAATTAATTTAATTTAAACAGTTAATTTAATTTTAAACAGTTTTTAGTATTCATGAGCTGCCAACACTCTATTAACATTTGTTGTTTAGTAAAATTTTGATAGAAAAAACTGTTTTCTTCACTTCATCTTTTAAAATTGATGAAAACATTTATAAGAATATTTAAAAAGAAAATCGAATGATTCTTTATCTTCAAATTGGATGCACCTAATGAATGTAAGATGTCTTAGTAGTCTTCATAAGCTGCAAACTCTTTAACAATCTTTGTACTGAAACAAGAATTTTAAATGGAGAATATTGTTATCTTCTAAAATTGATGAACAAGAGTTACAATAGTTTTATAAATATTTAAAAAACACTTAAGAATCGAATCATCTCGAAAATATTATGCCTTTTATTTAATTAATATAAAACAGTTTAGTAGTCTCCATCAGCTGCAAACTCAGTCCATCAACTTTGGTTTTCTAGTAAAATTTTGATAGGAAAACCAAAGTTGGTGGAAAACATGCAATAATTTTAAGAATATTGAATGATTCCCCATCTTGGATACACTCCATTTAATTAATGTAAGTAGTCTCTAATAACTTTTGTCATCGAATTTTGATGGAGAAGATTGTTCTCTTTAGCTCATCTTCTAAAATTGATGAAGAAATTGTACAATAGTTATAAATACACACTGATCTAGCTAGCGATACGGTCTTCATTGTTAGAAACATTTTGACGCAAAACGAAAACAATAAATCGCCCAAGCCGCGTAAAATTTACAAGTAAATAGAAAGCAGCAACGAAGAACAATGTTCGAAAATCACCATAGATAAATCTGTGTGACAAACTAACCTTGCGGCACAAGACAGAAACGCGCACGCCAAGAGAGACAGATGTGTCAGGGTCAGCGGAGCTCCGGGAGGCTCGGGAGCTGTGTAATTTAAAACTGTAGATTCAAGATACGCGCACGTTAAACATTCTTTCACGTGTTCATTGAAAATGTATTAAAACCAAACAGAAACGCGGAACGCGGAGGGGCAGGACGGCAACGGGCGAACCGTAGTCGCAGTAATCTACCCCGGGTCATGCATCTTTGATGGCCGCCTCCAACAATGACTGTATGCACAATTTGCCTCGTGTTGACATAGTTTTAAACCCCGTCGAACGAGCCGTGTTTGAGCACCGACCCCGTGATTACCGTCTGCAAATTTACAAACACGAATATCTAATGACCCGCCGATATTCACCGGCGACGAGTTTCGGAGCTGCGCCATTTTCGCCCTCTCGCACGTTCTTCATCCAGTTTTCTGGCGAAATCGAAAAATCCAACATCGCCAACTAATCAATTTTATGTCCTGCTGTCTAATTTTACTGATTGAAGAAACTCTTCTCTTTCAGATTAGGCCCCATCATCTCGGAAACTATCCAATTTAAACCTACAGTAAAAGCGAGCCATCAGTAACTTTCCTTTCATCGTTTACACAACGAACATCAACAAACAAACATATTTGGTAAGTAGGTAACATAAAAGGTTCATAACTGATTATCTGGTACTGATAATTACGTAATTGTTGTACGGATTGGAGCGAAGCACTGTAAAAGCATTCTAACAGTGTGTTTACAAGTTAATCCCTCGTCGATAATGGCATCAACGAAATATCCGTTAATTTGTCACATCCACGAGCAACTTATCCTTTTCTGATGATCAACGTTCTATGCAGTTTTTTGATGATTCGATCTGTCAAAATATTTACGCCCGTCATTAAATGGGCATTAACGGTACTTTTTATTCCTCCACGAAATTATTTATTGTGTTATTAACTCGAAATTAGGATTATGCCAAAATCTTGGTCGTAAATTTTATCACCAATAATCCATGTTGCGGCAAATCTCCGAAGGATTAGACAGGTGCACCTTGAAAATTAAATATATACCTGTGTTATTAGTAAATTAAGTAAAAAACATTGATTGAATCAAGGCCGTAAATCGAACAACTTCCCTGAGAGCTTAATGATTATTAATTAAATTTTATACATAATTATAATTCATTACAAACATTATTTGGTGTTGTGTAACCGGCACTGCAATATCTGTTTGTTGATTTGCATTAATAATGATGATTTTTGAGGCCCCGTTTTCGTTGGAAATGGCATTTTAATGATCGATGTTTAATTAATGGTAATACCATAGTTGTCTTACCGTGTGTCGAAACGTGGTGCCAATTTATTTTCTTAATGGTGTTAGAACGGATGCGTTCTAGGAGTTTTATAGGCGGCTTCCACGAAGCCCCCGCACGGCGATTATATTTTTAACACCTTGAATTTGTCACGGTAATATTTCCAGTCAAACCCATAAATAATGGCTGTTTTGGCCCCGTTCGAGGCGTTCGGGGAGTTTTCGGTTAATTTCTTGCCCGATGAAAAATCGTTTCTGTACTATCGATGTGTCGGTGGATGGGAGTGAAGGATAAAAAAAAATGTTTAATGATTGATTAAAAATGGCTGCACGCAAGCGACGTTCGGACCAATTTCCGTTGCCGCAGGATGTATAATCGTCGATCACAAATTAATCATCGGCTGTGCGAGCGTTTTTTAACACCTTACCTAATTACGATGTCTGTTGTAATTATTAATTTTGTCACGGTTCCATATCTTCGACTTATTCGTCATCTTAATTACTGTTGCAGATATAATAATAATGAAAAAATTGGGTGCTTTTAAAACAAATTATTTACAAAAAATCGGATTGATTTCCCACAGTATCTTTTGTTTGAAGATTGAAACGAATTACATTGACAATGGAGTGTAATTGATTCAACTTATCCACACCTATTAAACTTGACAAAATCCGCCACGGGTCATTATAAATTAACGTGAAAAAAAGTAACGACACCAAATTTATAAAATTTAATACCACACCGATTTTTACAGGTCAATTATGTTATTATCCCGTTTTGCAAAAAGAAAAGGAATACACAAAAGTAATTTCAAATAATTTTTAAGTTCTTTTTCAGTGAATAAAATTTATTAAAGACAATATTAACTTGTGTATTTTACTTAGTGATTTTCTACTTATATTAGTAAAACATGTTTTAATACATTTTCATTAAAAACTAATTAACTAAGCTATTACTAAATAGCTTTAAAAATTATTTTTATTTAAAAATATTCAATCCAGTATTTTATCTTATTGATTTTCTTATCATATTAATAAAATATCTCTCGATATTTTTTTATAAAAAAATAATCAATTAAGTTAATAGATTGCTTATAACTTTATATTGATTTTCTAAATATTTTAATAAAATATCTCTTAATAACTTTTTATAGAAAACTAACCAACTATTAAGATGTTTTATAATTGAACTTTTTTAACAATATGAAAAGTATAATTTAACATTACATTTTATCTTACTGATTTTATAATTATATTGATAAAATATATCTCAATAACTTTTTATAAAAAACAAACTAACTAAAGTAATAGTTTTAAAAATGAAGATTTTAAGAATGTTAAATTCTACTTTGTATTTTAAGTTTTTAAATTGAGATATTTGAAAAATATTAAATCTAATATTATTTAACTTTGTATTTTACCTTATTGTTCAACTATACTAATAAAGTTTTTAAGAACGTTAAAATGTTAAAACTATATTTTATCTTATTGATCTATTCTAATTATGTTAATAAAATATATCTTAATAACTTTTTATATAAAACTAACCAACTAAGCTATTAAAAAGTTAAATAGTTTTAAAATTCTTTTTAAAAATATATAATCCTGTATTGAAATTTGTATTTTATCTTATTGATTTTTATTAACCAATTATTATTAATTATTAAATTATATCTAAATAATTTTTAAAGACAACTAATTAATTAAGTTATTAAGATGCTTTAAAAAGGAAATTTTTTAACTTATTGATTTTCTAATTATATTAATAAATTAGCTCTTAACAAGTTTTTTTTTAAAACTAACTAATGAAGCTATTAATAAACTTTAAATATGAAGATTTTTAAGAATATAAAATCCAATATTTAATTTTATAATATTATTAATAAATTAACTCTTGAAAATGAAGATTTTATTTTATATTAATGATTTTCTAATTATATTAATAAACAATCTATTAACAATTTTTTATAAAAACTAACTAATTAAGCTATTAATAAGCTTTAAAAATGAAGATTTTTAAAAATATCAATTCCAATATTTAACATACTATTTTTTATTTCTTATTAAATCCAATATTTAACCTTTTATTTTATTTCATTGATTTTCTAATTATATTAATAAATCACCTCTTAACAACATTTTATAAAAAACTAAGTGATTAATCTATTAAGAAGTAATAAATCAAATCCAATATTTAACTTATTATTTTATTTTATTGATTTTCTAATTAAATTAATAAATTATCTCTTAATAACTTGTTATAAAAACTAACTAATTAATCTATATAAGAAGCTTTAAAAAAGAAGATTTTTAAAAATATCAGATTCAATATTTAACTTCTTATTTTATCTTATTGATTTTCTAATTACATTAATAAATCATTTCTTAACAACTTTTTATGAAAACTAACTAATGAAGCTATTAAAAAGCTTTAAATATTAAGAATTTTAAGAATTTCAAATCCAATGTTTAACTTTTTTTACTATATTGATATTCTAATATTATTAAAAAATTATCTCTTTACAATTTTAAAAATGAAGATTTTATTTTAGCTTATTAGCTTTAAAAATAAGTATTGTTAAAAATATCAAATCCAATACTTAACTTTTTATTTTATTTTATTAATTTTCTAATTAATATTTATAATTTATCTCGTAAAAACTTATAACTTTATAAAAAATAACTAATTAATCTGTTAAGAAGCTTTAAAAATGAAGAGTTTTAGAAACAAATAATTACGTATTTCTTTGTTTTTTATATCTTATTAATTTTCTAATTATTGTATATTAAAAAATATATTTTAATAACTTTTTACAACAACAAACGAAATTTTTAATATTTTAATTATGACTGATTTTTTAATTAAATTAATAATGAGTTAATATTGTAATAATTACTGTACTAACAAAAGGTTTAAACAAGTTTTTAAGAAGTATTTTTACTTTTTGTTTTTATAAAAATGTCTAAACCTTTAAAGAGTTTCAAAAATAAAGTTTTTATCATAATTTCATCTACTTTTCCAGATTGTTTATTATTAAATTAATTAATGGAATAAATAAAATAAAATATTCTGTAAAGTATATTTTAAAAAGTTAAATAGTTTTAGAATTCTTTTTAAGAATATATAATCCAGTATTTAAATTTGTATTTTATCTTATTGATTTTCATTAATCAATTATTATTAATTATTAAATTATATCTAAATAATTTTTAAAGACAACTAATTAATTAAATTATTAAGATGCTTTAAAAAGAAAATTTTTTAAAAATATGAAATGCAATATTTAACTTATTATTTTATCTTATTGATTTTCTAATTATATTAATAAATTAGCGCTTAACAAGTTTTTTTAAAAACTAACTAATGAAGCTATTAAGAAACTTTAAATATGAAGATTTTTAAGAATATATAATCCAATATTTAATTTTTTTTACTTAGATATATATATATTCTAATATTATTAATAAATTAACTCTTGAAAATGAAGATTTTATTTTATATTAATGATTTTCTAATTATATTAATAAACAATCTATTAACAATTTTTTATAAAAACTAATTAATTAAGCTATTAAGAAGCTTTAAAAATGAAGATTTTTAAAAATATCAATTCCAATATTTAACTTACTATTTTTTTATTTCTTATTAAATCCAATATTTAACCTTTTATTTTATTTCATTGATTTTCTAATTATATTAATAAACAATCTATTAACAATTTTTTATAAAAACTAATTAATTAAGCTATTAAGAAGCTTTAAAAATGAAGATTTTTAAAAATATCAATTCCAATATTTAACTTACTATTTTTTTATTTCTTATTAAATCCAATAATTAACCTTTTATTTTATTTCATTCATTCATTCTAATTATATTAATAAATCACCTCTTAACAACATTTTATAAAGAACTAACTGATTAATCCATTAAGAAGTAATAAGTCAAATCCAATATTTAACTTATTATTTTATTTTATTGATTTTCTAATTATATTAATAAATATCTTAACAACTTGTTATAAAAACTAACTAATTAATCTATTAAGAAAAAAAGAAGATTTTTAAAAATATCAAATTCAATATTTAACTTCTTATTTTATCTTAATGATTTTCTAATTACATTAATAAATCATTTCTTAACAACTTTTTATAAAAACTAACTAATGAAGCTATTAAAAAGCTTTAAATATGAAGATTTTTAAGAATATCAAATCCAATATTTAACTTTTTTACTTTATTGATATTCTAGTATTATTAATGAATTAACTCTTGACAATCTTAAAAATGAACATTTTCATCTCTTAACAACATTTTATAAAAAAAAAGAAGTTTTTATCATAAATTCATAGTTTTCCAGATTGTTTATTAGATTAAATTAATTAATGGAATAAATAAAATATTTTGTAAGGTTAAAACGACAAAAACCATTAGTTATTTTTATAATAAATATGTTATTATACAATATTTCATCTGTTATCACCGTAAATTTGAAATTTTTAATTAATTTTTTTATATTTAATTGTTTTATTAATTTGCCATCCATATTATTATACAATTATTTTAAAGTATAATGATTTGTTATTAAATGATTATAACAAAATAATTTTAATATTTATATTAGCAATAGGTTTCCCTAAACCCCTCCAAAAAAAAATCGATTTCCCGTCATCGAGATTCGAGAATCCAATTTCTGGATTGTTTAAGACCGGCAGAAATTCCGAAGTCGTTCCAATCTGGGGTTTTGTAAAGGTGGTGCGGGCGCGAAGGTGGTCTGACGTTTATTGTCGAAAGGAGCATACATTGTATTTTTTATCACGCCCGTAAAGCGCCCGGAGTCCCGGACTATTTCCGGAATTTGACAGCTCGACCTCCGGATATGACGTTATCTAGACGCGGACTTTTCACCGGTGTTGGTCTCTCGACCTCGCGTCGTCAACTTTTTTCCACCCCCCCGTCCGCCCCGCGCGCCCCCGTCCACTCTTCCTTTATGCATTTTTCAGCTGGAACGGCCCTCGGATATCGCATACCTGTCTTCCCGGCACAATCACGCGGCCCCGAAAGTGTCGCATTTTATCTCCACGCCCGTACGGGATCCCGTTCTTTCGATCGACAACCGTTGTCCGTTTATTAATCCGCGTAATCTTCGCGGATGCGGACGTGACTTTCGTGCAACACGTACGAATTTATGCCGGGCTGTTTTTTTTATAGTACGGCGCACGGCCGTGTTTATCGAGGCAACGAAAATGTCACTCAGTATCTGTTTCATTTCCTTTTTGAATGTGATCAGTTAATCGTGCATGAAACTGATAAAATAAAATCAATTTCCAATTGGCCAGTCGTTCGTGGTTCAGAGAGAAAAACGCCGCACACGCCGAACATTATATAAATTAAATTTCATTTTGCACGCAAAAATTATTCACTGGCTCGGACGCTGACGTTCTGATTCGTGCACGGACGTCAATTGACTTTTATTCCCCCTTTTTTTTTTTCATTCGATCGTACCGCGTTGGTTAGTGTCGTGGTCGAAAGTGTGAGGCAGAAAAATTTACTTTGGTCTTTGATTAACCATAGTTTTTTCGCTTTCTTGTCTGTAAATTTTGGTAGATCACTATTAGGAAGTAGCTTAAAAAAATGGTTTAAAATGATTTTTGGTAAGCCCCCAAAAAAATCTTCGCTTTTTAAGAGACTTTATTTAAAATGAGGATATTACACAGACATTTTATGGAAGAAGATGAGTCAACCATCAGGAAAGCTTATTTTTAGCATTAATGGCGAGGAATATCTTCCCAAAAGTGTTTTTTGAAATCGTGTAGTATGGGGTTTTAGGACATATGATGGAATAGGTAAATTATGCATTCTTGAAGGGAGAACGAAGAAGCAAAAGTATATATTTGGTATTAAAAACTAATTTACACCACTCTTTTAGTAACCTGAAAAAATAAAATTATAAGAACATAAAGCCTTATATGACATATCAGCTGTTACTGTATAGTAATAATAATAATTAATAATAATAATCTGGAGATTTTAAAAAGGAAAATTGTTTACTAATATTTTGAGATTAATTTATAAAAATGAATTTCAAAGAAAATATATTCATTGTTAAATTAATAATTGAAAATTTGAAATACTAGAATATCAAAATTACATTTCTGATATAATCTTGAAATTTAAATATGTAACATTTTTATTAAAATTAACTAATAGTAATGATGAATTTTATTGAAATTAATTAATATGGATAAAAAGCAAATTTTTTATATTAATTAAATTTTAATTAATTATTAATAAATTTTCAATTTATCATTTCATTTTTTGATAATATTTTGAGATTAATTTATAAAAATGAATTTCAAAGAAAAATAATTTTTAATGTCAAATTAATTATTGAAAATCTATAATTAATTAATTTGCATAAATACCAAATTTTTAGATATGACATAATATTCAGAATTTTCATTTCAATATTTAATCATAATCATTTTGAAATTAATTTATAAAAACGAATTTCAAAGAAAAAATTACATAATTTTCAAAATTTTCATTCCAATGTTTAATAATATTTAGAGATTAATTTCAAATAAAAATAATTTTCAATATAAAATTAATTATTGAAAAATTTCAAAATTGCATTTAGAATAATTTTTTCAAATACTTCAAAACGTAAATTTTATTTACATTAATTAATTTGTATAAAAATCTAATTTTTATATAGGACAAAATTTTTAAAATTTTCATATCAATTTTTAATAATATAATTTCAATTTCAAATTAATTATTGTAAATTTATAATAAAAGAATTTCAATATTACGTTTAGTAATTTTTCAAATGTTCTTAAACGTAAAATTTATTAAAATTAATTAATAATAAATAAAACAAATTTTTAGATGTGACAATTTTTAAAATTTTCATTTCAATTTTTAATAATATTTGAAGATTGAATGAATTTGAAAAAAATTTTGGAAAAAAAACATAATATCTAATTAATTATTGAAAATTTGTAATACAAGAATTTCAAAATTACATTTAATTTTTTAAATTAATTAATATGGACAAAAAATATAATATAATTTTTAAAATTTTTATTTCAGTTTTTAATAATATTTTCAGATTAATTTATATAAATGAATTTTAAAGAAGAAAAATATTAAATTTAATTAATAGAGCTAAAAAATTAATTAATATATATAAATACAAATTTTTAGGTCTGACATAATTTTTAAAATTTTCACTTCAATTTTTAATAATTTTTTCAGATTAATTTATTTATGTAAATGAATTTTAAAGAAGAAAATTATTAAAATTAATTAATAACGATAAAAAAATAAATTTCAAAGAAAAATAATTTTTAATGTCAAATTAATTATTGAAAATTTGTGATACAAAAATTTCAAAATTACATTTAGAATATTTTTCCCCAATAATCTTGAGGTTTTTACATGTAAAATTTGTTAAAATTAATTAATAATGACGAGGAATTTTATTAAAATTAATTAATATGAATAAAAAGTAAATTTTTAAATGTGATATAATTTTTAAAGATTTCATTTCAATTTTTAATATTATTTTTAGATTAACTTATATAAAAAAAAATTAAATTTGTTAATAACAAAAAAATGGATTTCAAATTAATTATTGTAAATTTATAATACAAGAATTTCAAAATTACATTTAAATTATTTTTTTTTCATAAGGTCTTGAGTTTTTTAAAAGCAAAATTTATTAAAATTAATTGATAATGATGATGAATTCTATTCAAACTAATTAATATGTATAAAAAACAAAATTTTAGATAACATATTTTTTAAAATTTTTAATAATATTTAGAGATAATTAATATAAATGAATTTCGAAGAAAAAAATTTTCAAAATTACAATTTTTCTTAAATAATCTTCATGTTTTAAAATGTAAAATTTATTAAAATTAATTAATATGGATAAAAGTAACATTTTTAGGTATGACTTAATTTTTAATATTTTCAATTCAATTTTTAATAATATTTGGAAATTAATTAATATAAATGAATTTTAAAGAAAAGAATTTCTATGTCTCTGAAATTTGACCTTGAACATTTCTTTTATTTGAAGTTAACTGTAAATCTCAAAATATTAATTGAAATATAATTTTGAATAAACATGTTATATATCTAAAATTTTGATTTTTAATAAATCTTAAAATTTTAAAACTGCAAAATTATTTAAAAATTGTACAAATATTTAATAACTAATTTGACCTTGAAAATTTATTTACTTTGAAATTCTATATTAAATTAGTTATTGAAGTTTTGTAATAAAAGAATTCTAAAATTACATTTAGAATATTTTTTTCAAATAATTTGAGGTTTTAAAATTTAAAATTTATTAAAGTGACGATGAATTTCAGTAAAATTAAAACAAATTTTTAAATGCGAAATAATTTTTAAAATGTTCATTTCATATTAATTTATATTAATGAAATTTAAAAGAAAAAAAAATTATTAAAATTAATTAATAACGATAAAAAAGAAAAATTTATTAAAATTTTATATTAATTAAATTTTTATACAAATGATTCCGAAGAAATGTTCAAGGTGAAATTAATGATTGAAAATTTATAATAATCAAACAAGAATTGCGCAACCACAATTCAGAATATTCCTTTTATCTTGTGATTTTAAAAAGTAGAGTTAATGAAAGTTTGTTATTTTATAAATCAATTGTACAATAAAAAAGTTTATTATTATAATTACTGTTAATTTGCTACAATTAATAAAAAAGTTAATAATTTATGAGGCTCAACCCAAATTTTAAATAAATGTAGTTTGTCAAAACTTAAAATAACTTACTACTAACAAAAATAATATTAACCATAAACACGTTAAAATTAGAAAATTAGACATGAAAATTTATTTCGGTTCATTTTATACACTCTTAAAATCAATTCAATAAAGGATTGACTTTTAATGTTGTTACCAAAACGGTGGTGAGACAAGAATTACAGTTGTTGGCTTTTATTGTCCGTCGAACAATCAATATTATCGGCCTCCCAACAGTGATTTTTCGATTACCCAGAACACAACTTACATAAGAGGCTTAAGCTCTTAACTATTTTCACTAAACACTAGGATCTGTGTCGGCATCCCGGAATCATTAATACACCCGTTGAATGCCTGCGAATAATGGCTTGTTGGTAAGTAGGCAAGTCCGCCAATATTATCATAGATAATCCCCGGAGGTGAACGTGACAAAACCGAATTTTTTCGACTTTATTTATTAGCCCGGGCAGCGGGGGGGTGCCGAAATGGTCGCGGTGGCGGACGAGCGGTAGGGTTCAAGCCAATTACAGGAACAATTACTTGAGATATTATCTGCTGATACATAAATATCGGAGACAATGGCCGAACGTCGACTCCCGCCGTTCCTCCATCCGTGCCACGTCGGGTGTGCAGGTAGCGTTTTTGCACGTCGGAACGGGGTCGCAATTTATTCGATAGTGCCACCCTAATTAGTGCTAAAAAATAAACCGTATTTAGCCAATTTACAGTAATAAATCAATCCTCCAATGAATATTTTTGCAAATATATGAATAAGCTCTATGAATATTTGAATTGAGGTATTATTAATGTTTTTGGTTGAAAATTGGTTGAAAAAGCAGCTTTTCACTGCTGTTTTCATATGTATATTAGTAATATTTGGGTTATCCTTTTGCATTCGTTACTGTGGTTACTAACGTCAGGTACTGCAACTAATTTTTTTTTAGTCTACCTTTTATATTATGCTATGACTTCATTTATTTCTTCTTAAGTAATAACACATATATTTTTGTTAAATGAGAGTGCAAATTAATTTCCAATGTCATCAAGACACATACCATATCACCAATTTACTCATATCCATAACTCCCTTTAACTTTTTTCATTATTACAATTTTTTATTAATTTCTGTTTAGTTTGTTTTATTTAATAAAATTTAAATATTAAATTGAAATGAAAAAATATTATATATGAAATTTTGAATTTTAATAAATTTGTACTTTTTAAAATTTCAAAATTATTTAAAAATTTTACTTTTGTAATTCTTTGGTGATTATTACAAATTTTCAGTAATTAATTTGACCTTGAATAGTTAATTAAATTAAAGTATTAAATTGAAATGAAAATTTAGTAAAATATGTTTGTTAAAATCTCAAAATTATTTAAAAATTTTACTTTTCAATAATTAATTTGACCTTGAACATTTTTTTATTTTAAAATTCGTTTTTTAAATTATAAATTTCAAAAAATTAATTAAATTAAAATAAAAATTTGAATAAAACATGTTATAAATGAAAAATTAATTTTTAATAAATTTTTACTTTTTAAAATCACAAAATTATTTAAAAATTGTACCCTTGAAAATTTATTTTATTTTTAAAATTCATTTTTAAATTGTAAAATTCAAAATATTAACTAAATGATAATATTAAATTAAAATAAAAATTTTAATAAATATGTTAATAATAATATTTAATAAATTTTTACTTTTTAAAATCGAAAAATTATTTAAAAATTGTACTTTTGTAATTTTTGTGTGATTATTATAAATATTTAATAATTAATCTAACCTTGAAAATTACTTTTTAACATTAAAATAAAACATTAAATTGAAATAAAAATTTTAATAAAATATGTTTTTTAATAAATATTTTCTTTTTAAAATCAGTAAATTACATAGTTCTTTTCAATAATTAATTCAACCTTGAAAATTTCATTTATTTTTAAAATTCATTTTTAAATTGTAAATTTCATAATATTAATTAAATGAAAATATTAAATTAAAAAGAAAGTTTTAATAAAATATGTTATAAATGAAAAATTTATTTTTATAAAATTTTTACTTTTTAAAATTGGTATTATTATTATTTAAAAATGGTACTTTTGTAATTTTTCTGTGATTTTTTAATTTAATAAAATTAATATTAATAAATATTTTCTTTTTAAAATCACTAAATTAATTAAACATGTTCTTTTCAATGATTAATTTGACCTTGAAAATTTCTTTCCTTTGGAATTCATTTTTTAAAAGGCAAATCTCAAAATATTAATAAAATAAAAATTGAATGAAATTAAGAATTTAATAAGTCATGTTATATCTGAAAATTTCTTTTATGATTACAAATTCTAATTAATTAATTAATTAATTATTTTTTCTTTGAAATTAATTTTTATAAATCTTAAGATATTAATAAAATTAAAATATTAAATTGAAATTAATTTAATAAACAAACATATCTGAAAATTTAAATTTTTTCATTATTATTTAATTTTAATGAATTTTGACACTTGAAAATCTCATTTTTTTTAAAGAACTTATTATTATACTTTTAATACTTTAATTAATTTAACCTTGAAATTTTTTTTTTCAAATTTATTTTTAATTAATATCAAAATATTTATAAAACTATAATGTTAAATTGAAATGAAGATTTTAATAAATGAAGGTATATCTAAACATTCGGATTTTTTCATTCATTTTTTAAAATTTTTAAATAATATAGAAATTGTACTTTTGTAAATTTTTTGTGATTATTAAAATTTTTTAATAATTAATTTGACCTTGAGTATTTCTGTTCTTTGAAAATCATTTTTATAAACTTTTAGTTTAAAATATAATATTAATAATATTAAAATTATTACTTTCATAATTCTTTTATTACAAATTCAAGTAATTTGACCTTGAAAATATTTGATTTTATTTAAAATTCATTATAATATATAAATTTCAAAATATTATTAAAAAATAATATTAAATTGAACCAAAAATTTTAATATATTATTTTATATTTGAAAATTTGTTTTTTATATTTAAATTAATTTTAATATAATTATTACAAATTTTGATCTTAAAAATTTATTTTGTATAAATTACAAATTGTATTAAATTTCTTTCATAAATTAGTGTAAAGAAAATGTCAAGAAATACTTTTAAATCATTTATTTTCATTAGTAATTTAAGCAGTTTTATATCTTCATTTAAAAAATGTTCTACTCTACTTTTCTATAAATAAACACAAAAATAAACATGGGTAGTTTACCTAATAACCCTTTCCAAGTAGTTTTTATCTAAAAATTGATGGTTATTATTTAATTTAGGTGCTCGTCTGTCCATTAAAATCATTACCCAATGTAAATATTATTGGTCCCCCGTTTCGAAAACAAACTTGAACTTATTTACTACACCCACTAATAGTATTGTTTTGACCAACTCCCCAGTTGTTTACAAACACAACAAGGTAATTGTTTTGTTTAGCATAGATTACCCAGCGATTGTTTGTGCGTCCCGTTTCCACCGATCGTTCCTTCCAATCAATTTATTAAACCAGCCACACATCTATCTATATTTTTATAACCTTCCACTTTCAATAACTATATTTAACCTCATCATTAATACGCATTATTACAGATAAATAAAATGTGTGACGACCATACATCAAATAAAAGTCACTCGGGGTTCACAATGCGTGCGGTTGTAAATACAATTATTTATTCTTTATTCCCTTCGTATTTACCTGAACGTTCCGTCGTTGCCGGTGAATGGAACCGACACCGCCATCTATGCGATAAGATACAATTAATCTTGTTGGCAGTTTCTTTCACCCTGTTTTTGTGTCGAAAAATAAACAATTTTAGGGGATTATCGAATGTTTATTGCGTCAATGTCATTACGAAATGGTCCTACCTAAATTTAGATTAAATTATACTAGTCTAACCTAACCAAATTATAGGTTTATAGGTTTAAGTTAGTGATATGAGATTTAAGGTAATGTCTACCTCTGAAATTTTAAGATTAATGATTCATTTCGATGATATTTGTTTGTATGTAATCTTTGATGTATGTGTAATTTAGTTGTTTTAATTAATAATTAATAAATAGATACCACTTGTAACAAAGATAATAAAATTTACAATATTTGTTTCTTTTATCAAAAAAAAAAAAAAAAATTAATTCAGACAGATAACCACCAAATTTCGTATTTTGCCTCTAATTTCTTAAGTCTTAAATTAATAGATAGATAGATAGATACTCCTACTTATATGGATCATCAAATTTCAAATATTTCTTCTAATTTCTTAAGACAAATAAAAATTAACATGTCAATAGACACATTGCAGAGCTCTTGATGATGTCATACAATAAAGAATAAGTAGAGTTTTAAAGTAAAACAAAATAATTGACTTTTTTAATTGTGACAGATACTCTTACTAATATGGATCATCAAATTTCAAATATTTCCTCTAATTTCTGTACAATTTCTTAAGTTAAATAAAAATTAACATGTCAATAGACAAATTGTAGAGCTTTTGATGATGTTACACAATAAAGAACAAATAGAGTTTTAAAGTAAAGTAAAATAATTGACTCTTTTAATTGTGACAGATACTCCTACTACTATGGATCATCAAATTTCAAATATTTCCTCTAATTTCTGTACAATTTCTTAAGTCAAATAAAAATTAACATGTCAATAGACACATTGTAGAGCTCTTGATGATGTCATACAATAAAGAACAAGTAGAGTTTTAATGTAAAACAAAATAATTGACTTTTTTAATTGTGACTCCTACTAATATGGATCATCAATTTTCAAATATTTCCTCTAATTTCTGTACAATTTCTTAAGTCAAATAAAAATTAACATGTCAATAGACACATTGTTGAGCTTTTGATGATGTTATACAATAAAGAACAAGTAGAGTTTTAAAGTAAAATAAAATAATTGACTTTTTTAATTGTGACAGATACTCCTACTACTATGGATCATCAAATTTCAAATATTTCCTCTAATTTCTGTACAATTTCTTAAGACAAATAAAAATTAACATGTCAATAGACATATTGTGGAGCATTTGATGATGACATACAATAAAGAAGTACAGATCATCAAGTTTCAAATATTTCCTTCAATTTCTGTACAATTTGTTATGTCAAATAAAAATTAACATATCAATGGACGTCCTTTAAGATAACTTAAAGTCAAAACATTTTAACGTTTTAAAATAAAACAAAATATTAGCTTTTTTTATATTCTTTATGACAAGTATTATTGCCAAAATAGATCATACAATTTCAAATAGTCCCTTCAATATTAATACAATATTAAAATTAACATATCAATCAGTCACAAGAACGTACGCATGACAAGACATGTTCGGCACCGCACCACAATCACATCAACAACGAAAATAATTCGCAGGGACCGTAACCGGGGATCAATTGTCGATTGAAAAGTTTCAAAGGCGACACTTGTACGAGTTCGACCGCCGGCCCACCACGGCCACGCCGGTGTCATTTTTATTATTATCATTGCGTCGTGCGTACTTACGTATTATTTAACGGCCGACCGGCCCGGCCAATTAGCACGACCAAATCAGCGTCCGGTCCGCTATAATCGGCTTTATTATTATTAATATTATTTTTTCCATTTCCAGTTTGTGTTTCGTATCGATAATGACACGCGGCACACGGAAATTTCGTCCATTAATTAGAGATTTTTAAGCACGAAATGATGCGCTTATATTAATTAATTATTGCCTCGTTCGTACGTTGTGTAGCAAAAATACCCGCCAGGTATAATTAGTAATCGGCCGAGTAATTAGTAAACGTGCGGAATGCGCACGGCAACGGTCGCACGCCGCTGCCGCCGCGGTGGGGGTACAGAGGGAGGGCGTGACGCGGACGCCGCACTTGCGCACGATTGGCCGGCGCGAAACATGGCAGGCGTTACTGTCAATCACCTAAAGTTAGGTGGTGGGGGCGCCGAGAAGAATAGATTGGAGAGTTCATTTGAAAGACTCACAACATAGAGAAACGCCGGCGAGTGCGGAGGTGAATGTTTTTATTGGTATAGTGTGCTGTTTGTGATACAAGTGTTGTTGAGTGAAAGCCAGCAAGCTGTTTTCGCCGACGGAAAGCATGTTGACGATGGAAACGGACCTCAAGGGTGGCAGCCTGCACGCCACCATGCCGCCACACCACGGCCTCCAGAGCTACGGCTCGCTGTCGGCGCTGGGACAGGCGCCGATGCACAGCCTGAGCCAGCATCCCCATCAGATGCACCACCAGCCGCAGGGACCGCAGCTCCATCACCAGCACCAGCCGCAGAACCACCACCAGCAGACGCACCAGCCCGGTGCCCAGCACCAGGGCCACAACCAGTCGCCGACGAACAACAACAACTCGACCAAGGCGCAGAACATGGAACGGGTGAAGCGGCCGATGAACGCGTTCATGGTGTGGTCCCGCGGACAAAGGAGGAAGATGGCCCAGGAGAATCCCAAGATGCACAACTCGGAGATATCGAAAAGACTGGGTGCCGAGTGGAAACTGTTAAGTGAGACCGAGAAGCGGCCGTTCATCGACGAGGCGAAGCGCCTGAGGGCGGTGCACATGAAGGAGCATCCGGATTACAAGTACAGGCCGCGTCGCAAGACAAAAACGCTACTCAAAAAGGACAAGTACCCGCTGGGACCGACGAGCCTGCTCCAATCGACGGACCCGTCCAGGAACGCGGCGTCGGCCGTTCAACAAGTAACCGCCCGCGACATGTACCAGATGCCGAACGGCTACATGCCGAACGGTTACATGATGCCGGATCCGAGCGCGTACCAACAGCAGTACGGCGGTGCGAACTACGCCCGCTACGACATGGGACAGATGCAGCACGGCTACATGAACGGCGGCTACGGCACGTACGGCCCGACCACCGTCCCCAACAGCGCCGGGTCGCCGTACGGGATGCAGCAAGCCGGCTCGTCGCACAGTCCGTCCGGTTCGAGCATAAAGAGCGAGCCGGTGTCGCCCGGTTCGGGGTTGCACACGCCGACGCCCGGCGTCGGCATCAAGCGGGAGTACGGGCAGCAGCAACAGCAGCAGCAGCAGGGTGATCTGCGGCAAATGATCTCGATGTACCTGCCGTCCGACGGAACGCAGCACATGCAGCATCAGTACAGTGCGTCGCCCGATCCGATGGGACCCGGGCCTCTGGCGCCGCTGGCCCACATGTGAGAACCGCTGTTCGCGGCCCAGGACTTGGACGTGCCGCCACTGTGAACTCTCGTCGTGTACATAAATTTATATATATATACATATATGTTATTTAAGGCGTCTTTGATTTGTTTTCAAATTCACTTCAAACAAGCGACTCTACTAAACGCTGTGCGCTCTCATCTTGGTTCCTTAAACCGCCAAATCCAGTATTCATCCTCGATGACCCGGGTGTTGCTAGTCGGCCGGCGGCCGAACCGTTCACGTAAGTGTTGTGGCTCTGGCGACTTTTATTATTATTTTATCGAACTAACCCAACAACAACTCGCAGTACAAATTTCGTATTTTCGACTAAAACCAAGGTTCAGGTACGCCACGTACACCTCGAGTCAGTTTCGGTGCACGTGCCGTATTTAAACCGGTGCAACAAAAACTTGCTGAAACCACACACTTGTGTCAGCTTTTTGTGGGCGAGAAAAACCGCCGGCCGATTCGGGACGCCAGTAATTTATTGTTTGATAGAACCCAAGCTGTATCCGTTTTGTAAATAGTATTTTAAACAACTGTAATATATAGATTATATTTTATATTATTATTATTATTATTTGTGAGGAAAAATTTAGGCGCCAATTTTTTAACCCTAATGCGCAATTTCAATCTTTCAATAACCTAAAGTCTATTCAAAATTTGAAGTTGTGCACAGTGATGAAAGGCTTTAATTCTTACTGTTTTTTTAAATATGTTTTAGTTCCACAATTCGGCGTCTCTATTTTTTTTTTAATTATTAATATTATTATTTTGGTTACTGTCGACTTTTGTTCCGAAATAAGCGACCTGATTATCAAAAACAAAAAGGTTAAGTACCAAAAAACTTTTGTACATAATTCAAAACACGGAAAGGATGCGTGTTGTTGATTTTAAATGAAACTTATTCGTTCGAATGGAAAAAAGTACTCATTTATTAATTAATCGTGTAACAACTTATCCACCACACACAGTTATTTATTATTATTATTATTATTACTATTAGTTTTACAATGTGCATCGTTTAGAACTAAAGACAATGTTGTCTTCAACCGTATACATAATATTTACTTACTTAAGCAAACCAACCGACTCAGATCACTTCTTCTTCAGAAAGTGTAGCACGTAGCTGGTAAATATTATGGTCGGTTTTGTCAAACAAATTTTGAGTTTATTAGCCCCCCTCCTGTTTGTTGTTTTCAATTTTAATCTAATAAATTTCAAGATTTGTTTCAAATCTCGATGTCTGTGATGGGCCGATTTAAAAATGAACTCTTTTTTTTATAAATTTTTGAAAATATCACCGCTTTGTAAATATAAATTTTAAGTTTTTTTGAATGTACAGTGTGTTACAGTTATTAGTCAATGGAACGAAAATGTGAATATATGAAATTGACAAGTTAATTGGAGTGTTTTATTTGATTATTTTTTTTTTAAGTCATTTTTCAGCAGTGCCCCAAAAGTTTGCGATTGTTAAGGTAAGGTGAATTGGGTCATTCAATTTATCAACCCATTGACATAAATGTTGTTTTGCAACACCAATTTGCATTAAGTTGAATAATCCTTTTAATTTTGAAGAAACGCAATTTTAATACGATTTTGATAAATAATGATGTGGCGTTTCTCAAGAATGGCCACGATAATTGGAGTATTAAAAATAAATTATGGTTTTAAATGACATTTTGTAACTTACAACAACGGTGTTCGTACACAAACCAGATTCGTGTGTGTAATTCTAATAATAAAATGCTAATTTTTGTATGTGTGGTTCTGCATCGATTGACGACGATAAATTTGTTCCAATTTAATTAAATGAAAATAGGTAAACAACAATTCCAAAGTTATTGCTATGACCAACAACAGACAATTGTAACTTTGATAAATTAAAACGTGGATAAAAATCGCTCATTGAAGTTTCCAGGAAAATTGTTTTACTTGAGTTCTATCGTAACAATACTTATTTAATTAAATGTTTTACTTTAAAATTATTCACTACTTATGTTTTATAATCATACAGGGTCAGTGATAAGTCTAAATATTGTCGGATTATTTAAAGGTCTCCAATAAAATCAAAATAATCTTCATACAAAAGTTGTGGGATTTAACCTGAAGTGCCTAAGTATTAAATAGGTATTATACAGGGTTGCTTGGTTGTTCCAATTAAAATAAAAAACAATAAAATATTATTTATCATTATTTTAACGGTTTTAACATAAACTAATAAAAAATCAATTTCTATAACCAAAGTTATGAAAATACTTCAGGATTAATAACGATATTAAATGAAGAAATATCCTTGAACATTATTTTGAATATAATCAATAATTCTAAAACTTTATAATATTGATTAATTTATTTTAGTATTGCTAATTCGTGATATTTAATTATTAATTTCTTACATTTTATTTAAATAAAATATTTTTAGAAAATTGATTTTTTCATTTTAATTAACAACAATAATAATTATGAATTATTATATTATTTATAATAAAAATAATAGTTAAAATTTCAGTTTTTCATAACAATTATATTACTATTATAATTATATATAATATAAAATATAAATAATTATAAGCAAAAATAATAATTATTATTAAATTTTCTGTTGAATTACTGATATTTTTTAATTATTAAATATATACATTTTTTTTTAAATAAAGCAATTTTATAAAATTGATATTTTTTCTATTAATTAGTGACAATAATAATAATTATTAATATTGAATAATACATAAATATAATAATTAATTACTTATTATTATTGATAAATTTATTTCAGAATTGTTAATTTTTAATAACAATTATTAATTTCTTATATTTTATTTGAATAAAATAATTTTAGAAAATTGATTTATTATATTTTTGTTAATAACTGACAACAATCATAATAGCAATAATAGTAATTATTATTATAATTATAAATTATATTAATTTAATTTTAATTATTAATAACGATTAATAATTATGTATGAAGCATAAATAATTATATAAAAATAATAAATATTATTAAATTTTCTGTTGAATTATTATTATAATTATAAATTATTCTATTATTATTATTATTATTATTATTATTATTATTATTATTATAATAAATAAACAATGATATATAATATAAATAGTTAAAATAATAATAAAAGTAAAAATAATAATTAAACTTTCTGTTGAAATATTGACATTTTTTAATTATTAAACATATACATTTTATTTAAATAAAATAATATTACCAATTGATTTATGTTCTATTAAATAGTAACAATAATACAAAAATTTTAATAATTATTAATATTGTAAATAATAAATTTTAGAATTTTTAATAACAATTATTGATTTCTTATATTTTATTTGAGTAATCTAATTTTAGACAACAATAGTTAAATGATAATAAAAGAAAAAATAACAATTATAATTATATTTTCTGTTGAATTATTGAGATTTTTTAATTATGAAGTCTATAAATTTCATTTAAATAAAACAATTTTACGAATTTTATCTATTTTCTATTAATTAGTGACAATAATAATTATACAATAATCATAATTATAATTAATATTGTATAATATATAAATATAATAATTATTTAATTATTATTATTAAATTTATTTCATAATTTTTAATAACAATTATTAATTTCTTATATTTTATTTGAATAAAATAATTTTAGAAAATTAAAAATTTCTGTTAATAACAAACAACAATAAAATAAAAGTAATTAATAAGGATATATAATATAAAATATGAATAGTTAATATATATAATAAATAAAAAAATATTATAATAATAAATAAAAAATAATAAAAATTATTATTATATTCTGTAGCTTAGACTAAATGTCACAGTTTTAAGGTCTTGAAAGACCCTATATTATATATGCACCAATAATTAAAATATTGTAACATGTATTTAAAAATTTAAATTTTGTCCTAATTTCAACAAAACTAATTAAACTATTAAACTTAAAATACTGTTTTAAAAAATATTAAAGTGGAATTTAATATCTGGTATGCATTTTAAAATGTTAATTAACTATTTGAAAGTAGTTCATAAAAATAGAATTTTCTAATTTTGAGATGTCAATAATAAAATTAGGACTCATTAATATGTAAATAATAACAATTAAAAGTTGAAACAAAATAAATAATCATTTATATTTTAAAAACAAACGATTTATATACAAAAATAATAAAATTTCAATTTCTTTCAATTATATATATATATATATATATATATATATATATGTATATATATATATATATATATATATATATATGTATATATATATATATATATATATATATATATATATATATATATATTGATTTCATTATACTAGTTAGTTGTTATTCATAAAATAGACAAGTATATTGTATTAAATAAAAATTACAATTGTTACAATTACATAAAATCATTGTCAAGGTTTGCCAAATATTAAATTTACAATCACCATTAAATTTTAGATACAATTTTAAAAATATTAAAGTAGAAGTTTTATTAAAAATTTAATATATATATTTGTTTTTATTTTAGGTATAATTCATGAAATTGCTGAAACGTCAGTAATAACATTAATGCCCGTTTAAATTAAAGTTTAATTGACAACAATTAGAAATTGAAATAGGTAACACATGCGAAAAACATTAAAAATAAATAATAATATAAAATATTTCTATATTCTTTATGTTTCAAAAACAAACGATTTAATTTTAATTTTATAAATAACGTGAAAATATTTATTAATAAATAATATACTATTGAATTCGTTGTACTAATTAGTTAAAACATAAACAAATATGATCTAATTTAATTAAATAAATTAATTGTCAACGTTTGCTAATAATTAATATTATAAAAAATATAATTCAAGCTGTAAAAACTAAATTCTTTGCCAACCTGCAAACTTTATAAACAGTTTTTTGTTAATATTAATGATACGAACTTTATAAAACATATCTGGCACGCAATAAAATGTTAATTATCTACTTGAAAGTAGTTTTTTTTTACAATTTTGGGCGTGATTCATGAAATTACTAGAACGTCAATCATAAAATTTAAGATCCATTAAAATTTAAATGGCAACAATCAAAAGTTGAAACAGAATAAATATACAAAAACACATTAAAAATAAATAATTATATAAAATATTACTACACATATCAAAACTGTTTATGTTTTAAAAACAAAAGATTTAATTACAATTTTATATACAAGGTAAAAAACATAAAATTTCAGTTCTTCTCAATTAACTATATAATATTGAATTCGTTATACTAGTTGGTTGTTATCCATAAAATATAAACAATTATTATGGATTTATGTTCCATTAAGATTAGGCGTTGCAAATTACAAAAATACCATAAGACGTGGTAATTAAAATTTGTTTTGAACGCTTAATATGCCATTTTACAATTTTATGACTGAATCTCCGTCGAATTCGAAACTTTTTTTTTAATGCACTCTGTGAATTTATGTAAGATTTTCGATACATCGCATTAAATTAATTAAGACGTTGATTTCTCAATAGGTTCGCCTCGAATTAACCTTAACCACACGATTATTACAGGCAATTAATTAAATTAATGTCGTAACGAACATTAGGCTCCAACAAGACGATTATTTATAACACCAACTTAAGGTGAATTAAAAAAAAAAAACTGTAATTATCATTAGGAAGCGTTTACCGTTGGCGTTTCGGTGATTTGATGGTTCGATCTCGTAAATGGATGTTTCCCAAACAATTTTTTGGGAAAAAGTAAATTCGTGCGCCACATGCATAATAATCCCATAAAAATAAATCATTTAAGGGGGTACGTTTAACCGTGCATTATTCTTTCATTAGTTTGGGGAAGTGAATTTAGCCAATCTGTGGCACACACCATTACCCTCATCATCTCATCAGCCTGAAAATTTAATGTTCTCCGTTCCACACGCAATTGCACTAATGCGTTTGTGTGTGTATTTTCGTCGATTTCCTCCTCTTTTTTAAATAATCATCTCGCAACGTTGCTTCTTGATTCTGGCTGGATGCTGTGCCAAGAAATTATCATGTATAATATTAATGATAATCAATTATTATTGGTGTGATGCGTTAATTTCTTGGAACAGTGCGGGGACAAAAAATAAAATTTATTTTTATAATTTATTGTTTTATTATTAGGCGTTAGCCGTGAAATTAGGAGGAACCATAAACAAATTCCCGGCGTGGCCAAATTTAGCTGAAAAGGAAATAAAATTTACAAGGTCGTCTGCGACAAAAACCGAATCCTCCTCAGTAGGGCGGTGCAATAAATACGGATTACGGAGTTCAGATTTGACAGATTCGTTTCCCTGACTAAACCTTTTTCGGTTTAGATGATGACTGGTGTTGCTGCGACAGTGGCGCAACCACGTTTTTTATGTTTAACTATCAACAATTCAACGAATTTTGACAATTTTTGGACAAATTCATAGCATTATTTGTGGTCAAATAAGATTTACTTTAAAATAATTTTTAGGCAAGTTTCTATAAACAAATTCATACCACAAGAAAAAAAATTCAGGGTTCTTGGAACTGAAGAAAAAATCAACATTAATTCTGACCTTTTTAGAATTAAACTGTTTATTACGTAAAAACTTGGACAATGACAAAAATAATTAGTTGTCATATGGACTAAATGGTGGATGAAGTATTCAACATTTGAAGCTTCGTTTAAGCTTCTAATACAATATGTAGTCTTACATGACAAGGAGGAAGCAAAAAGTTGACTAAAGAAGCTCAGCTTTGAGTAAGTTTTTCATGTTCCAGGTCAATTTTTGGAAGTAGGCAGCTGCATTGGTCATCTGGCCTTTATGTAGGTAGCCAATATGAAAAATTTCACTTCCAGTTCACCATACTGTCATCAAATCTTTCTTGGGTTAGGACTCCTTTTAAATAATGTCCTTCTGTATTTCCTTGCTTCAACCCATTGTTTCGACTGCTAAGAATTGTTGTAATTGTTGCCTGCAACAGTAAGAAGGATAAAGGACTCATTTGCATTGCATGCATGAAGAGAATTGGAAATTGTCAAATGTCTAATTTTGGTAACTTCACTTAATTTATGTGAAATCCTTTTGTTAAACTCTTTGGCGAAATTCATTGCCTTAAGCATTCTTCTTTGGCACAAGTTTCAAGACGACCTTGATGTTGCTCATCTTTACTACTTTTTACTCGATGAAACTAAAATACTGTGCCTTTATCATGTGCAGCTTCTGTTTCTTGGAGCTGATTTTTGAATTCATGAAGCAAATTTACCTGAAATACATAAAAAATTGTTAAAAATTAGCAAAAAAAAAAAACATCACAGTTAAAAATAGCTTAAAAAAGTTTTAAGTGTAATATAAAAAATTAAAAATATGATATAAACATTTATTGAAATAAATAATGAATCAAAAACATAAAATACTGATAAGAAATGTCAAAGTTTTTTTGCTAATTTACCTATTAAAATGTATTTAAGACATTCGGTTATTAATCTTGAAAATATTTGGTTTATTTTTTGTATACAGAGTGATCCACTTAACATATTCATTATAAATTTATGGAGAACAGATAAGAGTATTAATTTGAAACTTTTACTGCAATTATAACTTGATTTGAACAATTTTTTTAAATTCCTTTGAACAAAATTTAATTTCCGATTTAGTCAGAAGTGACATCAAGTGTTATTTCCATTGGAACACCCTGTATATTTTTGGATTTTTAAATTCTACATGCAATTGCAAATAAAACGACTATAGCATATCCTATACTTAAACCTAATAGTTTTTGAGTTATTAATTTTTTTCCAAAAATTTTGACAGATAGATGGTTTAACTGAAATGTCACTAAAGTTATCAATTTTGATATTGGAAATCTCATTTATGGCACACTCGTTAACCAAAGACCGTGCTATGAAAATCCATTATTAGTACTCCCAAATTTTATACGGGGTGTCCATTATTTACTTTTAATTATATGTATTTTGAAATACATATAACATTATTATTTTCAATAGAACACCATGTATATACTTGGATTTTTAAATTCTACATGTAACTGCAAATAAATTGACTATTCAATGTCCTACACTTAAGCTCGATAGTTTTTGAGATATTTTTTTTTTTTTCAAAAATATTGCCTGATAGATGGCCTAATTAAAATATCAATAGATATAATAATATAGTATTATTATATCTATAGAGCTACCAATTTTAACGCTGGAAAGTTCATTTGACCAAAGACCACCTTATAAGAAGCCATTATTAGTATTTCCAAATTTTATACAGGGTGCCCGTTATTTATTTTTAATTTTAAGCATTTTAAAATATCAATAACTTTATTATTTTTAATGGAACACAATGTATGTTTTAACATAATAAGATTCAATATTAAATAATCTTTCTATTAGTATCGCATTCCCTATATATAAAATGAATACTAACAAAGATATTAACAAAAATGTGATTAAAGTTGTCTGATACAAAAAATACATATCAATTTTTTCTGTTAATATTCATTTTATGTATAGAGAATGCTTATACCAATCAAAAATTGTTTAATATTCAATTAAATTATATGAAAACCTACACGGTGTTCCACTGAAAATAACAAGTTGCTGGTGTTTTAAGATACACAAAATTAAAGGTAACTAATGAACCCTCTGTATAAAATTTGAGAATACTAATAATGGTTTCTTGTAGGCTTATATTGGTTAATGTGTATGCCAAAAATGAACTTTCCAGCATCAAAATTGGTCACTTAAGAGACATTTTAGTTAGTTCATCAATCTGTCAATTTTTTTGAAAAAAATTAATAACTCAAAATCTATTGGGTTTAGGTATAGGACACGATAGAGTCAATTTTTTGCAATTACATGTAGGATATAAAAATCGAAAAATATACAGGGTGTTTATTGAAAATTATAAAATTGACTTCACTTCAATAATTAATAAGTTATAATTGCTATAAAAATTTCAACTTGGTTTCCTTTCATGTACTCTGTAAACTTCTAGTGAATAAGTTATAAGTTAGATGAGTCACCCTGTATATTCTTCTTGCAGCGTCCCTTAAAAAAGGTCGCATTTTACTATCAAATAATTTGTCCGAATTATCAGGACATTAAAAATTACACGTAACTCTCACACTTGAGTCAATTGCCAACAGTTTTTTACCTGCGACTCTGGCAGTGGACACGAACCCCCACAAGACGCGGAGCGACGTGAAAAAGTGTTAGAAATCACCTAAAATGTGTCATTAGCATGGTCACGGTGTTTAATAATCGTCTCGGATCAAGATAAATAATAAGGCGGTCAACGCCGGACCATTTTTATCTTGATGGTTGATGTTTTATTTATTTCATAACTTTGCATTTATCCCATTCTGTGGTGGTGATTTATTAACAAAAGGTGAATGGTTTTTTTTGGATGTTTATGGTCCCGGCTTATCCCCGGGGAATAAATTTAACGCGTCGGTTTATTTATTAACGAGCGATCGACTTCAAGTTTTTTAAATTTTAAATGTACCACAATTTTAACCGCTCAATTTACATTTGTTGTTTGTTTCTAAACATTCATCCGGTAAATGAAACGACAAAACGAAATTGGTTTGTAACAAACAAAAGCGACCTAACAAGATTTATCCTCCTTCCAGAATTATATCTGTAATAAACCATATTTTAAAATTTTATGACAACTAACGTTTATGAGGGAACTTTTATGCAAAAGTGTTAAAATTTTTATGTGCCTTCTACCAGTCGTAAATCAGGATATACACCAACGAAAATGACGATGAAAAAATAAAACAACGGCCCATAAAAAAAAGACGATAGCGGACAAGAAAAATAATTTCACGGGCCAAATTAAAATTATACATTTGAGAAAAATATACGTGTCTATTTTTATGTTATTAGTAATAAAAACGTAGGAAGATTAAGCAATGCGAGTGACAAACTAATTTAACAACAATTTTAATTGTTTAGGAAAAATAATTGAATATTAAAATTTTAATAAATCAATATAATTTTTATTTATTTATTTATTACATTACACTGCGCATCTTTTGAAGTAGATAATTTAAATTTCTTAGATAAAAAGATTTAAAAATATTGTTTGGAAATTGAACAATATTCCATTTCTTGTAAAATGTCCAAAATGAAAATTGTGAATTTCGACACATTTTATTCGGTTCATTCTTAAATTATCTATTGTAAAATGATTCAAAAAATATTTTATTCTGATTCTACCTTTATAATGGCCAATTTGGAACAAGGCAATCTGAGTCAACAACAAGTGACTACATGTGTTAAATTATGAATATTTGAAAATTCGAATAGTTAAATAATTCGAATTTACCAATAAATCACTTTTATACAAGCCAAATTATAAATACTTGAATATTTGAATATCCATATATACATTAGAATATAAGAATAGACCTTTTTTATAAATATAATTTGAATTATGAATATTTACATATTCGAATAGTTAAATATGTATTGAATATTAAAATTCAAAGTGAAATTATGAATATTTGAAAATTCGAATAATCAAATAATTCGAATATAGGAATATATCACTTTTACACAAGCCAAATTATGAATACTTGACTATTCGAATATTCATCTATACATTAGAATATAGAAATATACCTTTTTTATAAATATAATTGAATTATGAATATTTACATATTCGAATAGTTAAATATGTACTAAATATTAAAATTTATTGTTAAATTATGAATATTTGAAAATTCGAATAGTTAGATAATTCGAATATACGAATAAATCACTTTTATACGAGCCAAATTATGAATACATGAATTTAAGAATAAATCTTTTTTATAAATATAACTTGAATTATGAATATTTACATATTCGAATAGTTAACTATGTACTGAATATTGAAATTTAAAGTCAATTTATGAATATTTGAAAATTCGAATAATCAAATAATTCGAATATAGGAATATATCACTTTTACACAAGCCAAATTATGAATACTTGACTATTCGAATATTCATATATACATTAGAATATAGAAATACATCTTTTTTATAAATATAATTTAAATTATGAATATTTACATATTCGAATAGTTAAATATGTACTAAATATTAAAATTTAATGTTAAATTATGAATATTTGAAAATTCGAATAATTAAATAATTCGAATATACGAATAAATCACTTTTATACGAGCCAAATTATGAATACATGAATATAAGAATAAATCTTTTTTATAAATATAAGTTGAATTATAAATATTTACATATTCGAATAATTAAATATTTACTGAATATTGAAATTTAAAGTCAATTTATGAATATTTGAAAATTGGAAAGTCAAATAAATTGAATATAGGAATATATCACTTTTACAGACGCAAATTATGAATACTTGAATATTCGAATATTTATATATACATTAGAATATAGAAATAAACCTTTTTTTATAAATATAATTTCAATTATGAATATTTACATATTTGAAATTTTACATTCACATATACATTAGAATATAAGAATAAATCTTTTTTATAAATATAATTTGAATTATAAATATTTACATATTCGAATAGTTAAATGTGTATTGAATATTAAAATTTAAAGTCAAATTATGAAAAAAAATTTGAAAACTGGAATAGTCAAATAATTCGAATATAGGAATATATCACTTTCACATAAGCCAAATTATGAATACTTGAATATTCGAATATTCATATATAAATTAGAATATGAGAACAAATCTTTTTTATGTGTATATGTTGAAATAACAATATCTGAAGAATCCAGTATACAAATAAATCATTTTTATACAAGCCAAAATATGAATACTGAACATTCGAATATTCAAATTGACAAATGTACACCTGAATATTCTAATAAACTGCTTTTATTCAAATCACTATTTGAAAATTGGAAGAGCCAAATAATTCGAGTATTCAAATATTGGAATGGTCAAATATATCTATAAACATTTAAATATTTAAATTGTTAAATATACATTAGAATATTTAAATACATAAATTTTATCGATTCGATTATTCAAATAATAAGTCAAATATTGGAATAATCTTTTCTTCTTCTTATATTAAAATACTAATTATTAAATGTGAATAAATTGAATTATGAATATTTGAATATTCGGATAGTCAAATAATTTTTATAATCGAATATATAAATAAATAATTTTTATATAAGCCAAATTATATATTTATGAACATTAAATTGTTTCACTGTCGATGTTCGTGGGTTATTGAACTGATGGACCCCCGGAAATTTTCGCGGGACACCCGAATTATTCCGCGCCTCATCCGGAAAGTCGACAAGTAAAGTGAGTCGTTCGTAAATAAATCAAGCGTACGACCCCATTCGGTGTGTACACAAGCAATTACGCTTCCCAATTGTTTTTCCTCAATAACGTGCTGACGTCATAAAAGACTATTAACAGGGCTTTCCTGGTGCATGCGAGTTTTTGGCTAATCGCCGACACTATCAACGAGCATTACCGTCTGTTAATGTGGGCTTCGCGTGAAGTTACTGCCCCATTCCGTCTTGTCCGACGCACGGCTATTAATTAGCGACGAGTTACGTGTTCCGTAAATTGTCTTTTAAATATTTGTTCATTTATTTGTTTTTTTTTTTTCTTCGCTCTTTCTCGTTGTTGTTGTTGTGCTCCTCCACTTGTAAATTACACCGTGACATACTAATATTTTTTATGTGACGTGGAATTAATGTCGGTGTTGTAAGGTGGTGGGTAATGTTCAAAATTACATGCGACATTCTGCTTGTAAGAATTATTACGATCATTTGTCCAGAACCTTGGTCAGAAAATTAAAAATGTACCCTCGTATTATTTGTAAAATGTACATTATAAAAAAAATTGAAAATTATTGCTTTTTCCTGCATAAATTAGACAAAATTGCACTAACAACAGAAACTGATGTCACCAATATTTTTGGGAAATTGATAAAACAAAATTGCAAGAATTATTACGATCATTTGTCTAGATCCTTGGTCAGAAAATTAAAAATGTACCCTTGTATTATTCATAAAGTGTTCATTATAAAAGAAATTGAAAATTATTCTTTTAATCTTTGGTGAACATAATATTTAGACTCAGTTTTTAATTATGTAGTGGAAAAGGTAATTTCAGTGTTAATAAACAATTTGTTCTCCTGCATAAGTTAGAGAAAATTGCACCAACAACAGAAACTAATATCACCAAAATTCTTAGGAAATTAATAAAACAAAATTGTAAGAATTATTACGATCATTTGTTCAGATTCTTGGTCAGAAAATTAAAAATGAACCTTTGTATTATTCATAAATGTTAAATTATAAAAAAAATGAAAATTACTCTTTTAATCTTTGGTGAAGATAATTTTTTGACTCAATTTTTAATTATGTAGTGGAAAAAGTAATTTAAGTTTTAATGAACAATTTCTTCTTCTGCATAAATTAGACAAAATTGCACTAACAACAGAAACTAATTTCACCAAAATTCTTAGGAAATTAATAAAACATAATTGTAAGAATTATTACGATCATTTGTTCAAATTCTTGGTCAGAAAATTAAAAATGAACCTTTGTATTATTCATAAAGGATAAATTATAAAAAAAATGAAAATTACTCTTTTAATCTTTGGTGAAGTTAATTTTTTGACTCAGTTTTTTATTATGTTGTGGAAAAAGTAATTTAAGTGTTAATAAACAATTTGTTGTCCTGCATAAGTTAGAGAAAATTGCACCAACAACAAAAACTAATGTCACCAATATTCTTGGGAAATTAATAAAACAAAATTGTAAGAATTATTACGATCATTTGTCCAGATCCTTGATCAGAAAATTAAAAATGAACTCTTGTATTATTCATAAAGTGTACATTATAAAAAAAATTGAAAATTATTCTTTTAATCTTTGGTGAAGATAATTTTTTGACTCAGTTTTTAATTATGTAGTGGAAAAATTAATTTAAGTTTTAATGAACAATTTCTTTTTTTGCATAAATTAGACAACAAAATTGCACTAACAACAGAAACTAATTTCACCAATATTCTTGGTAAATTGATAAAACAAAATTGCAAGAATTATCACGACCATTTGTCCAGATCCTTGGTCAGAAAATTAAAAATGTACCCTTGTATTATTCATAAAGTGTTCATTATAAAAAAAATTGAAAATTATTCTTTTAATCTTTGGTGAAGATAATTTTTAGACTCAGTTTTTAATTATGTAGTGGAAAAGGTAATTTCAGTGTTAATAAACAATTTGTTCTCCTGCATAAGTTAGAGAAAATTGCACCAACAACAGAAACTAATATCACCAAAATTCTTAGGAAGTTAATAAAACAAAATTGTAAGAATTATTACGATCATTTGTTCAGATTCTTGGTCAGAAAATTAAAAATGAACCTTTGTATTATTCATAAATGATAAATTATAAAAAAAATGAAAATTACTCTTTTAATCTTTGGTGAAGATAATTTTTTGACTCAATTTTTAATTATGTAGTGGAAAAAGTAATTTAAGTTTTAATGAACAATTTCTTTTTTTGCATAAATTAGACAACAAAATTGCACTAACAACAGAAACTAATTTCACCAATATTCTTGGTAAACTGATAAAACAAAATTGCAAGAATTATTACGATCATTTGTCCAGATCCTTGATCAAAAAATTAAAAATGTACCCTTGTATTATTCATAAAGGGTAAATTATAAAAAAAATGAAAATTACTCTTTTAATCTTTGGTGAAGATAATTTTTTGAATCAATTTTTAATTATGTAGTGGAAAAAGTAATTTAATTTTTAATGAACAATTTGTTCTCCTGCATAAATTAGACAAAATTGCACTAACAACAGAAACTAATGTCACCAATATTTTTGGGAAATTGATAAAACAAAATTGCAAGAATTATTACGATCATTTGTCTAGATCCTTGGTCAGAAAAATAAAAATGTACCCTTGTTTTATTCATACAGTGTACATCATAACAAATAAATTGAAAATTATTCTTTTAATCTTTGGTGAAGATAATTTTTTGACGCAGTTTTTAATTATGTAGTGGAAAAAGTAATTTAAGTGTTAATAAAGAATTTGTTCTCCTGCATAAGTTAGAGAAAATTGCACCAACAACAGAAACTAATATCACCAAAATTCTTAGGAAATTAATAAAACATAATTGTAAGAATTATTACGATCATTTGTTCAGATTCTTGGTCAGAAAATTAAAAATAAACCTTTGTATTATTCATAAATGATAAATTATAAAAAAAATTAAAATTACTCTTTTAATCTTTGGTGAAGATAATTTTTTGACTCAGTTTTTTATTATGTAATGGAAAAAGTAATTTAAGTGTTAATAAAGAATTTGTTCTCCTGCATAAGTTAGAGAAAATTGCACCAACAATAGAAACTAATATCACCAAAATTCTTGGGAAATTAATAAAACAAAATTGTAAGAATTATTACGATCATTTGTCCAGATCCTTGATCAGAAAATTAGTTTTTTATTATGTAGTTGAAAAAGTAATTTAAGTTTTAATAAACAATTTGTTCTCCTGCATAAATTAGACAAAATTATACAAATATTGGGAAATGAATCGAAATTATTTAATATTAAATAAAACAGGCTATTAAACACTACATTTTTCCATTCAGTACTGGGTCGGTCCCATCTTGCTCTACGAACAGCTTCCACCCACCTTAGCATGCTCAAAGTTAGCGTATGCGTCTCTAAATTTTGAGGCTAGTATAAAATTGTCCTTAAAGTCTGCCCCATACGTGCTCAATTAGATTGCAGTTTGGTGAACGTGGGGGCCATGGTATTCGCGTAATGTTATGATTTTAAAACAACAAATTTATTAGTCTCGGACTTTGAAGTCGGCCATTATCGTCTACAAAAACAAAATTTAGTCGAAATTCTTGAGTAAATGGAATAATAATGGGTTGAATAATAATAATAAGAACGAATAATTCGTAAATTCAAATGTGTATACGAATATTCCAATATTCAAGTATTCATAATTCAACTAATTCATTTGTATATATATTTAACTAACTGAATATTCATAATTCAATTTATATAATTGTAACATATATTCGAATATTTATATAATATTTGACAATTAGAATATTCAAATAATCGAATGTTTAGATAATAATTTTTTAATAGTTTTTTATGACGTCAGTCTTTATTATATAAAAAACAATTGGGAACGTAATTGGTTGTGTACACACCGATGGGGTCGTACGGTTGATTTATTTACCCCCGACTCACTTTTACTTTATCGACCTCCGAATGCGACGCAGAACGGATTCAGGTGTCCCGTGGAATTTTTTTAGCGGCCCACCAGCCCAATAACTCACGGACACCGATCCGAAAATAATTTATCGCCGGTTATTAATCCGGCAAAATACTTTCACAACATGCGCACCTCGGGGCATTCGGGAGTTGTGTCCGCGTCCGCCGTGAATTAAAATAAAACACAAGTAGCCGTGGAGCGCAGCACGAGGTGTATAAATCACGGCCGGTTCTCCAACAGCGTACATGACAAATTTACTTAACCGTATCACCGGTGTGGTACCGGTGGTACCGGCGTGTAGTCCCGTACCCAGTGTCACTTTACCGGTAACACAAGACGGTCTCGCCCGGTGGGGTTACACACGCGGGACCCGCCGGTGCCCCGTTCTTGCCCCCTTTTGCGACGGTCGCACATCGAACCGGACACCCGGACACCTTCGCCGGGTCCGAATCGCGTTCCGTGATAACAGTCGTCGGCCCCACTCCGGAATTAAGTCACGCCATCGATGGGTAAAAACGGTCACACACACGTGAATAAAAAAAAATCGGGCCGAGATTCCCATAGACTCGGGTGCCGGAACGCCGGGCCCGTTTCCGGTTCCGGAAACAGGTGTAGCCGCCTCCACGCGCTGCGGCCGCGGTCCGCGCCCGATATCGATGCGATTCGGACCCGGTGATACCTGTGTCTTTGGGTGCGGGGTGCGTTTCGCACGCGGCTCGCTCCGGCGGTTCGGTGATTGCGGTTTTCCTGAAACGATACGGGCTGGGAGGAAATTGCGACAGAAAATACGTCTGGGTCGTCGTCGGATGACCCACTAATGAAATATGATTTGATTTAATATTTCAATCGCCCACGTATTGTTTTACGGATTAATTGCTCGGGTTGATAATGATCTAATGGATCTAATATGGTGTTTGATTTTTGCCGGACAATCGTCTACCGTGAATCCGATTCCTGTTTCGGATTGTTTTTTTATCGGCTTAAACGCAATTCCGGCCGTGTTAATTGCCGTATATTATTTTAACATTATGTGAATGATAGTCATGAACACATCTACATAAATTATTACTATTATTATTTGTTAAATGATTACATAAAATGTAAAAGTCAGGAATACATTCTAAAATATTGGTGGTTCAACTTGTGGCTCTGTTTAATCATATATACGAAGCTTTACTAGATTAAATGAATACTTCAATGCATATTTGACTATTAGAATATTCGATTACATATTTGACTACTAGGATATTCGATGTATTCGATTATATATTTGAAAATATTCATAATTCAAGATTAATGTCAACCTTTAGAACATTCAAATATTCATAATTCTACTTTCATAAAAGTGATTTATTCGTACATTTGTCTATTCGAATACACATTTAACTGGTCATGTATTTAAAAATAATTCAATATATATTTAACTATTCGAATACTGAATCCATATTTGATTATATAGAATATTTGAATATATTTGACTATTATATCTATATTCGATTATTAAAATATTCATATATTCATAATTTGACTAATATATTTGATTATATTAGTTAAATTAGTAGTTAGTATTCAAATATTTAATTATTCGATAATCTTGAATCGTATATTTGATTATTCGAACATTGAATCCAAATTTAATTATTAGAATATTTGATTATGTTTTTTTCTGTTGGAATATTCGATTTTATAATAATATAATTGACTATCTGAATATCTTTTTAACTACTAAGTATTCAAATATTTAATTATACGACAATATTTTACCACATATTACTCTATTCGAATATCAAATCCAAATTTATTTATTTGAATATTTGACGACGTATTTTTCTGAATATTCGATTTTATGTTCAACTATTTGAATATTCAAATATTCATAATTTGATTAATATGAGTCATTTATTCGTATATTTGACTAGTTGAATATCAATTTAACTACTAAGTATCCAAATATTTAATTATTCGACAAAATTTAACCATATATTTGTATATTCGAATATCGAAATCAAATTTAATTATTCTAATATTTTATTATTTAATTATTCGAATATTTGATTACATATTTTTCTATTTGAATATTCTATTTTATTTTCAACTATTTAGATATTCAAATATTTATAATTTGACTAATATAAGAGATTTATTCGTATATTCGACTACTAAGTATTCAAATATTTAATTATTTAACAATATTTTACAATATATGTGACTATTCGAATATTGAATTCAAATTTAATTATTTGAATATTTGAATACATATTTTTCTATTTGAATATTTGATTTTATGTTCAACTATTCGAATATTTAAATATTCATAATTTGACTAATATAAGAGGTTTATTCGTAGATTTGATTATTCAAACATCTTTTTAACTACTAAGTATACAAATATTTAATTATTTGACAATATTTTACCATATATGTGACTATTCGAATATCGGATCCAAATTTAATTATTCGAATATTTGAAAACATATTTTTCTATTTGAATATTCGATATTATGTTCAACTATTCGAATATTCTAATATTCATTATTTGGTTAATATAAGAGATTTATTCATATATTTGACTATTACAATATCTTTTTAACTACTAAGTATTCAAATATTTAATTATTTGACAATATTTTATAATATATGTGACTATTCGAATATCGGATCCAAATTTAATTATTCGAATATTTGAAAACATATTTTTCTATTTGAATATTCGATATTATGTTCAACTATTCGAATATTCTAATATTCATTATTTGGTTAATATAAGAGATTTATTCATATATTTGACTATTACAATATCTTTTTAACTACTAAGTATTCAAATATTTAATTATTTGACAATATTTTATAATATATGTGACTATTCGAATATCGGATCCAAATTTAATTATTCGAATATTTGAAAACATATTTTTCTATTTGAATATTCGATATTATGTTCAACTATTTGAATATTCAAATATTCATAATTTGGCTAATATAAGAGATTTATTCGTATATTTGACTATTCGAATATCTTTTTAACTACTAGGTATTGAAATATTTAATTATTTGGCAATATTTTATCATATATGTGATTATTCAAACATCGAATCTAAATTTAATTATTCGAATATTTTATTACATATTTTTCTATTTGAATATTCGATTTTATGTTCAACTATTTGAATATTCAAATATTCATAATTTGGCTACTATAATAGATTTATTCGTATATTTGACTATTCGAATATCTTTACATGTTTTTCTGTCTGAATATTCAAATATTATAAAAATATATAAATAATATTATGTTCAACTATCCAAATATTCAAATATTCATAATTTGACTAATATAAATGATTTATTCGAATAATGACTGTTTGAATATCAATTTAACTACTAAATATTAAAATATTTAATTATTCGACATATTTAATCATTTCGAACATTGCTAAATTTAATTATTCGAATATTTGATAATATATTTTTCTATTTGAATAATCAAATATGCGTAATTTGATCATTCAAATATTCAAATAAATATTTAACTACTAAGTATTCAAATATTCGAAAATGTACTCTAATATGAAATTAAAAATATTAAAAAAAAACTTATATATATTCTATTAGGATCAAATTTAAAAGAATAAAAACATTATTATTAAAATAATTTAAATTATTATAAAATGTAAAACGTGTGAAAGTATGAATATTGACACTAATTGATTAATTTCAGTGATAACAACTTGAGATAATTTTTTCGAAAACCATTACAAAAAACTCGACTATAAAAATATCGAGTGAAATTAATTATGCTGTCAAAACGTGGCAATTTCAAGCACTAAATAAGGCTCTCAACATTAATTTAGTTCTTACATTAATTTTATTCAGAACTGGTTTTTTTCTTACATCAAGTCCAGTTTTGTTTAATTTTATTCTAGTGCCAAAATAAATTTATTAATCTTCTCGTACAATACTCCAGAAGAAACAAACAAACAAAAAAAAAAACAACAAACATTCAAAATTAATACTTTAAAATCATCAATTAATGTACCGTTAAAATAAACACATGCATTAAAACCCCCCTTTTCGAGGACGATTAACATGTGAAAAACCACCCGATAATGATCGGTGTGTCCGAAACCGCCGCCCCCTCCGTAAAGTTAATAACAACACATCCGCCGAAATGCATACGTAGAAATTAGTATGTAAAACAATTTTCGTGTGTACGTAAATATTTTCACATAACGAAATCCCGATTCTGATTCGAACAGGTGTACGGGTTGCATGTTGCGCCACGATTCCCACGGTAAAATCACGTCAACCCCTCAACAACACGGTCTTGTCTCCGGCCAGGAGGGGGGTTGGCGAGTTGGAAACCTCCCCCCTTTTTGCGTACACACACACATGCACGATTATACATTACGGCGGTGGTTCGTACTCGATGTTGCGAGGCAGCCACCGTCCGAGGCATCAACCGTGAAGAACCTCCGCCACCCGACCTCGGAACACGGGGGTCGTAGGGAAACTTATTACGATTATTATTTCATTAGGCCACCGAAAAAACCGAATTATTATCTTATGTTTAATTGCCCGTTGTGTTTGTCTAAATTATCGGTGGTTTTTCCTGAGGGGGTGGATTAAATTAAATCGAGGGCGGTCGGGGATGAACGAAATGAAATTAACGTCATAAATAAACTAATTACGCGTATTCGTTAACGAGACTTGTATCGCACATTGAACGAACCGCATTTTATTTATTTTATTATTTGTACGTGGCCTTTATTTTAATTTTACAACAAATAATTTAATAATACCCTGAGCCGTAAACAATGTATTTTGAAGCGGCTCAACAAATGAAATTTATTTATTCTTTTAATGATTCATATTTACATTATACAACAACAATGTTTTATCAGTCAAACTGTTTTTATTTGTTATTTTATTAAAATAAATAAATGCAATTTAAACAGCTAATCAAATTTGAATGGTCACGTTTTATTTTAGATAAATCAATTTGGCATTGTATAATTAATAAAAAAAGATAAAAGCTCCACAATCCAAAACAATTAATTAATTAACACTGTTTACTTAAAATTCCCTTTTTAATTATTTTAATATTCCATGGAAAAACACAATGAATAGAACATATTAATTACATGCATTCCAAATTTGTTTATAACGAGATTGGATCATTTTTTTATGTTATATTTTTTCTCTATATAGAGAGACCGAAATTTATTGCGGTCATTTGTTTAATAAAATTACTTTCTGCGCATACGAAACATGTGGTAGGCATGGTATCCACATTCTACCGGTCATTTAAATGGTAACCGTGCGAGTTCGAACGCGTAATTTTGCATTTTTGTCCGCCTTTATTGCTTATTTGGTTAATGACCACCATGAGAAAATTTTGATGCAATTAGTTTTGCAAACATTGGTATGATTATTAATCTTTGCTCGTTTAAAATCAAACGATAAATGCTGGAAATTTCAAAGTTTCTAATATTTTTACATTTTTATTAATTTTTGGATAAATTTTTAACACTTTTTGCAGTATAACAGAAAAATTGGGCTCTGTTTAAAGTCTTCTAAACAGATTGATAAATTCTAGAAATGTCATGCAATGCAATTTCAATTAAAATCAGATACCAAGTTGCAAATTATAGAGACTTTATATTTTTTATATCAATTAGCGTCTTAATTTATCTATTGTTAAGTTGATTACAATTTTTTATTGAGATATTTATAAAAAAGTTTGAAAAAATCATTTAAAGACAATTTAATATCTTCTAAAATGACTGATAAATTCTAGAAATGTAATTTTATATCGAAAACTTTTATTACTTATGTGGTTAATGACCACCTTGAGAAATTGTTGAATTTTGTAACATGATTATTTCTCTTTACTCTTTCAAAATTTGAAAGTAAAAATTACAAATAACAAAGACTTTAATATTTTTTACATCAGTAAACGATTTAATTTATCTATTGTCAAGTTGATTTTAAATTAAAAAAAGAGGTATTTCTAAAAAATGTCACTTAGAAATTGTTGAGAATCATTAAATTACAGTTTAATGTCTTCTAAAATGATTGATAAATTCTAAAAATACAGTAATTTTACATCTTCGAAGTCTTTTATTACTTATGTGGTTAAGGACCATCTTGAGAAAATGTTGAATTTTGTAACACTGGTTTGATTATTTGTCTTTGCTCTATCAATATATAAAAGTAAAAATTACAAATAACAAAGATTTCAATATATTTTACATCAGTTAACGATTTAATTTATCTATTGTCAAGTTGATTCTAAATTATTAAAGACATATTTCTAGAAAATGTTACTTAGAAATTTTTGACAATCGTTAAATGACAGTTTAATGTGTTCTAAAATGGTTCATAAATTCTAGAAATACTGTAATTTTACGTCTTCGAAGTCTTTTATTACTTATGTGGGTAAGGACCATCTTGAGAAAAAGTTAAATTTTGTAACATTGGTTTGATTATTTGTTTTTGCTGTTTCAAAATTTGAATGTAAAAGTTACAAATTACAAAGACTTTAATATTTTTACGTCAGTTAACATCTAAATTTATATATTTCCAAGTTGATTATAAATTATTATTGAGATATTTCTAAAAATGTCACTTAGAAATTATTGAAAATCAGTAAAAGACAGTCTTCTAAAATGATTGATAAATTCTAGAAATACTGTAATTTTACATCTTCGAAATCTATTATTACTTATGTGGTTAATTATCACCTTGAGAAAATGTTGAATTTTATAACATTGGTTTGATTATTTGTCTTTGCTCTATCAATATTTAAAAGTAAAAATTACAGATAATAAAGAGTTTAATATTTTTTACATCAGTTAACGATTTAATTTATCCATTGTCAAGTTGATTCTAAATTATTAAAGACATATTTCTAAAAAATGTCACTTAGAAATTTTTGACAATTGTTAAATTTCAGTTTAATATCTTCTAAAATGATTCATAAATTCTAGAAATACTGTAATTTTACGTCTTCGAAGTCTTTTGTTACTTATGTGGGTAAGGACCATCTTGAGAAAAAGTTAAATTTTGTAACATTGGTTTGATTATTTGTTTTTGCTGTTTCAAAATTTGAAAGTAAAAGTTACAAATTACAAAGACTTTAATATTTTTACGTCAGTTAACATCTAAATTTATCTATTGTCAAGTTGATTAAAATTATTATTGAGATATTTATAAAAATGTTAGTTAGAAATTGTTGAAAAGCAGTAAAAGACAGTTTAATATCTTCTAAAATGATTGATAAATTCTAGAAATACTGTAATTTTACATTTTCGAAATCTTTTATTACTTATGTGGTTAATTATCACCTTGAGAAAATGTTGAATTTTGTAACATTGTTTTGATTATTTGTCTTTGCTCTATCAATATTTAAAAGTAAAAATTACAGATAATAAAGAGTTTAATATTTTTTACACCAGTTAACGATTTAATTTATCCATTGTCAAGTTGATTCTAAATTATTAAAGACATATTTCTAAAAAATGTCACTTAGAAATTTTTGACAATTGTTAAATTACAGTTTAATGTCTTCTAAAATGGTTCATAAATTCTAGAAATACTGTAATTTTACGTCTTCGAAGTCTTTTATTACTTATGTGGTTAAGGGCCATCTTGAAAAAAAGTTGAATTTTGTAACAATGGTTTGATTATTTGTTTTTGCTGTTTCAAAATTTGAAAGTAAAAGTTACAAATTACAAAGACTTTAATATTTTTACGTCAGTTAACGTCTAAATTTATCTATTGTCAAGTTGATTATAAATTATTATTGATATATTTATAAAAATGTCACTTAGAAATTGTTGAGAATCAGTAAAAGACAGTTTAATGTCTTCTAAAATGATTGATAAATTCTAGAAATACTGTAATTTTATATCTTCGAAGTCATTTATTACTTATGTGGTTAATTATTACCTTGAGAAAATGTTGAATTTTGAAACATTGGTTTGATTATTTGTCTTTGCTCTATCAATATTTAAAAGTAAAAATTACAGATAACAAAGACTTTAATATTTTTTACATCAGTTAACGATTTAATTTATCCATTGTCAAGTTGATTCTAAATTATTAAAGACATATTTCTAAAAAATGTCACTTAGAAATTTTTGACAATCGTTAAATTACAGTTTAATGTCTTCTAAAATGGTTCATAAATTCTAGAAATACTGTAATTTTACATCTTCGAAGTCTTTTATTACTTATGTGGTTAATTATCACCTTGAGAAAATGTTGAATTTTGTAACATTGGTTTGATTATTTGACTTTGGTCTATTAATATTTAAAAGTAAAAATATTTTGATTTGATTGATAAGAGATATTAAAAATTATTAAGAATCATTTAAAGGCAATTCAATGTTTTCTAAAATGATTGATAGGTTCTAGAAATATTATAGTTTTACACTTTCGAAGGCTTCTATTACTTATGTGGTTAATGACCACCTTGAGAAAATGTTAAATTTTGTAACATTAGTTTGATTATTTGTCTTTACTCTTTCAAAATTTTAAAGTAAAAGTTGCTAATTATAAAGACTTTATTCTAATTCTAGAAATAGTGTAATTTTATATATTTATGGACTTTTATTAATTATGTCCAAATTCTGATTATTTATCTTAACTCAAACGTTAAATATTTAAATAATAAAGATTCTAACGTTTCTTAAATTCAGTTAACGTCTTAATTTATCTATTATCACACTGATTACAAAGTGCCTATTACTGGACATTAGAAAGCGAAGATTTATTACAGTGATTACATCCAGTTCGACATTTGCCTCCTGAAGACGCAACACAAAAACACATAATGACAGGTCTATTTTTCATAATTCCATGCCGCGGTCAAAATAACAGCTTTTAGCCGGGCGACCGTTTTTGGGGTAAAATATTCAGATTTAATTACGCGGCAAAACAAACTTTCGTCCCAATGTTTGCCGCACAATACAATACAGTCTAACTGTTTCAACGTAAAATCAATGTGTAATTACAAAGTATGAACTATAATTAAAATCGAATCAAAACTGGAGCACAATTTAATTACACCTGACAAATTAACATGCATGAGTTGTGTGTATGTGTTTGTGTGTGTGTCCTGCGTTTCACTGTGTGTGATGTAAATGTTAATGACACTTGAACTATGCCGTGAAAATAAAAATTATGGAATCCCCGTAAACCCCGTGACTTCGTGCTTTGTGCTGCGACGAAATTTTTAGTTTTGTAATCATCGAGTGTTTCTAATTTTTCAGTCGTTTATTAAATTCAGCGTATGTTAAGTTTAAATGGGAAAAAATCTGAAATTATAATAAATACCGGACTATTAAAGTTGATAGTGATTTCGTCGAGATTATTAATGTCCACCATTATTAACAACAATTTGTTGCATGGATAACGTGCGTCCACCACAAAGACCGTACAAACTCGGATTGTTGTAAACAAACAAAATAAATCGGTAATAAAAAAACGACAATAAAGCTTGTGGAACGTATCATTATTTATTTAAAACGCAATGACAACTTCGACAATATAAAAATGCGATAATATTATTAACTGTAATACGCCACGTACATTATCGTAATTTTAAAACGACATTTTGTAACGAGGCCGTCGTTTTTATTGTTTAGCTTTTTACCCCGCCAACTCCGCCACGGCGGCCTTTTTATTTCAGCCGATTCGACGAGGAATTTAATAAATTTCCGAAGCCCTCGTAAACGGGGCAAAACTTATTCCACACGTGCACACAAAACATAATACATTGTATCATCGTGCAGAAAGAATTATGCGGCTTTTTAATACAATGCAGATATTCACTTTCTCGACTCGCGAATGAAAAAAGTTCGTAGACATCGGAGCCCATAATTCAGCGTCTCGTCATTAGTGCACGGCCCGCAATATCGATCGGATGAACAGAACACCATACAAATTGTAACACCTTCTTGACTTCGAAATTTATCCGCGGGATCATTGCGAAACAGATGTGGACTCAGGATGTATTCGTTGTTGTGACGTTGATGGCTTCTACAATGAATGTTCTTTGATCATTTTCACGTAGCCCAATTTTTTCAGGATTAACTGAAAGTTATTCGATAATGACACTGATAATTAATAAATCAATCTTGGTCATCTCATTTATTATTTGTGACCTTAGGTCTTCTGAAATATTCCAAAATGACTCAGTCAAACTTTCTATATTAGTTAATTTTTTCTCAATTTATACCAACAAAACTTTGAAAGAAGGTTTCTTGAAAATGATACTAGAAGAAGACCTTTCTCTTAGAATAGAAAAATATTTAAACTTTAATTCAGTATTAAAGATAGTTACTTAAAATATTGGGAAATATTAGAAAGTTTAACCCAACTAAATTGATACATTCTAGAAACCTTCTATAATGTTGAACTATTCTGAAATATTTCAAAATGTATCATTTTATGTTCTTTAATGAATTGTGTCTTGGTCAAACATTCAAGATTTGTCAATTTTATTTACACCAACATAATCTTGAATAAAAATTTCTAGAAAATGATTCTTTGAGAAGTTTATTCTTTTGAAATTTGACAAATATTCTTCAATTAAGTCCTGAAAATGGTTTTTTAGAAAATGCTGAGAAACATTAAGAGAGACTTTAATATCTTCTAACTAGATTAACACATTCTAGAAACCCTCTATAATGTTGAAGTCTTGAATTTCTTCTATTGCAAAAGAATAATCTTCTCAATGAATCTTTTTCAAGAAATCTTCTTTCGAAGAAACCCGGTATAATGTTGAAGTCTTGTGAAATCTTTCAAAATGTATCGTTTTATGTATTTTAATCACTTAGTCAAACTTTCAAGATTTGTCAATTTTATTTTCAGTTTACACCAACACAACTTTGAAAGAAAGTTTCTTGAAAAAGATTCTTTAAGAAGATTATTCTTTTGCAATAGAAGAAATTTAATAAGCGTTTTTTAATTCTGTCCTGAAAATGGTTTCTTAGAAATATCACTTAGGGAACGCTGAGAAACATTAAGAGAGACTTTAATATCTTTTAACTAAATTAATACATTCTAGAAACCCTGTATAATGTTGAAGTCTTCTGGAATGTTTCAAAATGTATCGTTTTATGTATTTTAATCACTTGGTCACACTTTCAAGATTTATCAATTTTTTTTTTCAGTTTACACCAACACAACTTTGAAAGAAAGTTTTTTGAAAAAGATTCTTTAAGAAGATTATTCTTTTGCAATAGAAGAAATTTAATAAGCATCTTTCAATTCTGTCCTGAAAATGGTTTTTTAGAAATATCACTTAGGGAATGCTGAGAAACATTAAGAGAGACTTTAATATCTTCTAACTAGATTAATACATTCTAGAAACCCTGTATAATATTCAAGTCTTCTGAAATCTTTCAAGATGTATCGTTTTATGCTTTTAATCACTTGGTCAAACTTTCAAGATTTGTCAATTTTATTTTCAATTTACACCAACACAACTTTGAAAGAAGGTTTCTTGAAAAAGATTCTTTGAGAAAATCATTCTTTTGCAATAGAAGAAATTTGATAAGCATTTTTCAGTTCAGTCCTGAAAATGGTTTCTTAGAAAAATTTCTTAGGAAACGTTAAGAAACATTAAGAGAGATTTTAATATCTTCTAACTAGATTAATACATTCTAGAAATCCTGTATAATGTTAAAATCTGAAATGTTTCAAAATGGATCGTTTTATGTATTTTAATCACTTGGTCAAACTTTCAAGATTTGTCAATTTTATTTTCAATTTACACCAACACAACTTTGAAAGAAGGTTTCTTGAAAAAGATTCTTTGAGAAAATCATTCTTTTGCAATAGAAGAAATTTGATAAGCATTTTTCAGTTCAGTCCTGAAAATGGTTTCTTAGAAAAATCTCTTAGGAAACGTTAAGAAACATTAAGAGAGACTTTAATATCTTTTAACTAAATTAATACATTCTAAAAACCCTGTATAATGTTGAAGTCTTCTGAAATGTTTCAAAATGTATCGTTTTATGTATTTTAATCATTTAATCAAACTTTCAAGATTTTTCAATTTTATTTTCAATTTACACCAACACAACTTTGAAAGAAGGTTTCTTGAAAAAGATTCTTTGAAGAGATTATTCCTATACAATAGAAAAAGTTAACAAGCATATTTCAATTCAATTTTGAAGATGGTTTTTTAGAGATACCACTAAGGGAGAGTTGAGAAATTTAATCTAGTTTAATATCTTCTAATTAAATTTATACATTCTAGAAATCTTGTGTAATATGGAAGTCTTCTGAAATGTTTCAAAATTTATATATGCTTTTATTACATAGTAATAATGAAATTTTCAATATCGACAGATTTTTTTTTCATTATAGACCAATATAATTTTGAAAAATGATACTTAGAAAAAACTTTTCCTTTATATGAGAAGAAAGTTAACTTAAATTTTTAAAAATGTCACTTAAACAATTTTGAGAAGAATTAAAAGATTGTTTAATGTCTTATAAATAGATTAAATACAATTTAATATCTTTCAATTAGAGAATAATAAAGTTATCTAATAAAAAATACATTATTTTCTTCTCGCAACTTAAACATTCATTTGGAACAGCAATTTTTCATCCCACGATATTAAAATTAATTACCCGGGGCAATAAAAAATAAGAAAATTTTTATAAAACAACACCGATTCCCATTAAGGAATTCCATTCCGTGCATTCCGGAGATGACGACGTGGAGGAGGCGAAATTACGACCCGTTGGGCCCGTTGCCGTTGGAGAAAGAGACGCGAACAGGTTTATCGGCAGTAGGTGGAAGTCGTGTTTCGTATTGGTAAATTGACTTAATTTAAAGATGTGACAGGTTGGAAATTAAAGCGAGTACAAAACAGGTGGTGGCGTGGCGATATCTTTTCGTGCACGTTATCGGGCACCGTCATTAGATTACGGTGTGCACGGGCATCTCGTCCTCTATTTCACGGCTTGTTATGTCGAAAATGTTCCGGGGGGGAGGGCCCCGGTGCGTGGCCGCATTGTCGTCCGGATAGTTGCCGCAGATTCCCCGGACGCGATATCGAACTCCGCCGAAAATGGAGGCGGCGAGATAACACATAAGCCGGGGCACAATGGAAACTTTACTTTCTGCCCCGCGTTATTGGGGATGACGCGAGACACGTTTCCAATTCGTTTGCCGGGCCGGGGGGCTGCTGGGGGTGGGGGTTTTTTAATTTCAGGTGACACGATAAAATTATCTTGGGTGACGTTTTTGTTTCGATTCGATTCGTTCGACGTGAATCACAGATAAAAACAATATTTAGTTGGAATTGGCTTCGGAGCGTGACGAATTGTAACATCCGTGTTCCACGGTGACACCACCATTAATGAATAAGGGCAAGGCCGAAAGACTGATTTGATTAATTTGTTTATTTACCAGTTACGACTGCGAATTTTTCGTCGGAGTGGGTTCCCATGGATGGTCGAAACTAGTAAGTTTTGGAGCTATTAAAAACCCACAATTCATTCAAAAGAATCGTTAATGTTTCTAACGCTGAATAAAAAAATCATAATTATGGTCCCGTTGAGAATGATAAATTTAGGTGGGCATTCTTTAAGGTGTGCAGGTAGTCCGAGGTGTAGCCATACTGTCTGGTGAGTCCGTTTGGACCGGCAATTTGGCCGAACACTTGTCTCTAGACATTCCGGACCTAATTGTGATTCCAAAAACTAAAAAAATTAATTCGTCATTAAAATAGTTTTGAATCAATAATTTTGGTCTTGAATTTCTTTCACTTAGTAACTTAAGTTACAATAAATTTTTATAATTTTTTATCAAAATATTCCTAATTTTGGTTTACTCTTTATAATTGATAGAAACATATATAATTAAAATTAAAATAAAAATTGTTTTATATTTTTAGATTGGATTGTAATTTGCTCAAATTTTAAAGGTCACTATAAATTTTTCATAAACACTAAATAATCTAAAAGAAGTTTCTTAAAAATACAATATTCTATTTATTTTTCGAATCTTCTCCAAAATATTCCTGAATCAATATTTTGATCTTAAGTAATTTTGCTTTACTCTTTATAATTTCTATAAACATTATATAATCAAAATTAAAAATTATAAACTTGTTTAATAGTTTATATTGCATTGTGATTTTCAAGGTCAGAAAGTTTTTTGAAAATACTTAGAAGTTACTATTGTATATATGTTACAAAATAAGAAAATTAACAAGAATCCTCCAGCTCTATCTTGAAGACTATTTTATAGAGATCTCACATAGAGAATGTTGAGAAGTTTTAAGAGAGACTATTTAGTAATTGTTTTTAGTTATAATAAATGAGATTTTTATTTAATTTATCATTAAAATAGCAATTATCAAGGTTTTATTTTGGACTTAAGTAACTTCAGTTTACTCTAAGTAATTATACATTCTAGAAAAGAGGTATAATTTTGAAGTCATTTTATGTTTATTATTAAATTAAGCCTTTCTCAAATTTTGAAGAGTACAATTTTTTCAACTTTCAAAGAAATTTTTAGAAACAGTTACTTAAAAAAGATTATAATTTTATAAAAGCAGATTTCAACTCAGCCTTGAAGATAATTATTTCTTGAAAACTTTAAGAGAGTGTTTAATGTCTTCTAACTAGATTAATACATTCAGCAAGATTGAATAATGTTGTAGTCTTCTAAATTGTTTCAAATTGTATCGTTTCATGTACTTTCATTTTTAGGATCAATCTAATTTTTTACATCTTACATTACATCTTAGTCTTCCATTTAGTAATTATTTTACATTACAATATCTCATTCATTTTTTATTTAATTTATTACCAAAATACTCTTGTGTCAATGTTTTGACCTTGAACTTATATCAATTTAGTTTAAATTGTTTCAAATTGTATCGTTTCATGTACTTTCATTTTTAGGATCAATCTAATTTTTTTCATCTTACATTACATCTTAGTCTTCCATTTAGTAATTATTTTACGTTACAATATCCCATTCATTTTTTATTTAATTTATCACCAAAATACTCTTGAGTCAATGTTTTGACCTTGAACTTATATCAATTTAGTTTACTCTGAATAATGATAATTTCTAGAAAGGTTATATAATTTTGAAGTCTCCTAAAGTATTTTAAAAAAGTATTTATTGATATTTTTTATTGAATTGAGTCTTATCAGCACAACTTTTTCATCTGACACCAAAGCAACCTTGAAAGAACCTTTTTGAAAATCATACTTAGAGAACAGTATTCATTTCAAAAAGAGGAAAGATTACAAATATACTTCAGGTCACTCTAGAAGATGATTTCTTAGAGATTTCACTTATATACTTAAAATTGAGTCATGCTCAAATGTTTAAAATTGATCTAATTGTTTTATTTTTTTATAAGTTATTATAATTTATAGAAACACTGTATAATTTGGAAGTCTTCTAAAATGTTTCAAAAAGTATAGTTTAATATTTTTTATAGAATTGAGTCTTGTGAGCATAATTTTTTCATCCAACACCAAAGCAACGTTGAAAGAAACTTTCTGAAAATGACTCTTAGTGAACCGTATTCATTTCAAAGAGAGTAAATATGAAAAGTATACTTCAGCTAACTCTAGAAGATGTTTTCTTAGAGATTCACTTATATACTTAGAATTGAGTCACGCTCAAATGTATAAAATTAATCTAATTTTTATGTTTTACACCATCTCCTAAGTAATTATAATTTCTAGAAATGTTGTATAATTTTGAAGTCTTCTAAAATGTTTCAAAAAGTATTCTTTAATATTTTTTATTAAATTGAGTCTAGTCAGCATACTTTTGCATCTAACACCAATACAACCTTGAAAAAAGTTTCTTGAAAATGACTCTTAGAGAATACTATCTCTTTACAAGAGAAGATAATTGACAAACATACTTCATCTCAACCTTGAATATGATTTCTTAGACATGAAACTTCTATCTCTTTACGTTTATTGTTGAATTGAGTCTTGCTCAAATTGTCAAGAGCATCATCATTTTTTCCACATCAATATGATTTTGAAAGGAGTTTCTTGAAAATGATACATACATTTTACAGAAGAAAGGTGACAAGCATACTTGAAGATGATTTCTAAGATATATAATTTAAAGAATTTTGGGAAGCATTAAGGGAGTTTCTAACCAGGTTAATATATTCTAGAAACATTGAATTATATTGGAGTCTCAAATATTTATAAATTTTTTGAATCAATCTATTTTTTTCATCTTACATCAACTCTAATTCATCTACTTGATTAGTGACTTTTATATTAATGATTATAGTTTTTTGATCTTCAAGTCAGTAATTGTTTCAACTTTTTCGCCAATATCCCACCTATTTTCGGCCATCACTCCTCACATTAATTTACATTTCGTCTATTCATCGTACTCGAATAATCATCTGACGAACCGTATCAAAGTTTTAAATGCATTTTTTTTGTGTGCCATATTCCACGAATATTGTTTTGCATTATCCTCATGTGTATCTGTGAAATTCATCAATCTCGATGCCGATACATTAAGGAAGTCATCAATTACACGTGAAATATCGGCCAAAACATTCAAAGAAAAACAATTCTGCACAAAGGTGAAAAAATATTCGAAAACCATTAAAAATGTCGATCTTACCTGAACGTCAGGTAAAAATCTATGAAAATCTACTTAACCGGCGCAGCATTCATAAAATCCGAAAGATTTGTGCTCCGAACGAAAATTGACCGTAACCAACACCTACGTAAGGGGCAAAATCCAATACTGAGGTGCGGATTAGGGTGTTTAATTCGTGTAGGTGGTACTTCGTACCTTAACCGTGGACGAAACAAGGGCCATTTTCGTAACAAATCGTTTTCACATAAAGTCGCCGATCTGTCTGGCAGAATTGAAAAATTCTTCGGTGGGCTTTTCTGGGAATAACAATTTGAGAAACGTCAGCTTTGCGATGTCGGGTACTTGTAGCTTCGCATCGTGTTTTACCTGTACATTGGCAACGGTAGCGTCCAAATATTTGAACTTCAGATCACGGCAAAAACAAAACACTAGACTGGGCACTAGTTTCAACCCTCTGTGACATCCAGTAGTCGAACAAATATGGTTATAGTCGCAATATCTATAAAACCACCAAGAGCTGATTCCGGCGAACATTCCTTATTACCCGGTACTTCCTAGAAGGTTGCAGTTAACTTAGATCCTTGAGGTTAAAATCAGCATTTTACAGCTTAAGTCAAACCAAGTTTTACGATGCAAGTCAAGCTGACAAAATGTAATAAAATTTAGTCCAAATATTAGCATTTTTATTGCTCGATACAGGTACGAGTAACTGAACGCAGTTAAAAAATGTAAATGAACCTTGTTAGCATAATCTGATGTGTTGATTGACTTTATAGAAACGTCGTTACGTTTAGAAGGTCCTTTAAGAATTATTTTTTATTGTTGCGTTGCATAAGATTATCCGATGGCAAAGGTTTTATTATGAATTTTATTCACGTTATAAAATTAGTAAGTCATAACAGTGATTGACTAAACTGAAGTGAGAAAAATTAATAATAAAACTGACACGTTTGATACATCAGCCGGGTATAATGAATTCGGGGAAGTCCGAGGTACTATTTTTATTGACGTGGTATCATTAATAATCGTGAAATTTAACTGTCCCATCATCTGAGGTGAAAGATTGCCTTAGACACATTGTGCTACTTATTTTATTTGCCTCAAAAATAATGATAGTGAAACAATGGATTTTTCCATCCATTCTTACGTCTAAATGTGGAAAAATGTAAGGTGTGTTTTATTATTAAAATAAATTTAAATCTGTGACAAAACATTACTAAAACCAATTAAAAATATAATTGGCACAAACTAGAAAATTATTCTTAAAAATTTCACATTTTTGGAAAATATTGTTTGGTGCTTTTTCTCTTTGTAATTTTCAATAATAAAAAAATATTTTATTAGTCCTTAATCCTATTCTATTAATAATAAAAATTAAAAGCAATTCATTATTTTTAATTTTTGAAATAAATAAAATAAAGAGTTTTTTAATTTTTGTAATTTATCGAAAACTTTTTAATTTATAAAAGTTTTTGTATTTTTTGTTTCAAAATAAATACTTGTTCTAGAAAATAATTGAGAATACATTTTTATATTTTTCAATTAAATGAGATTCACTTCCTGATTTTTGAAACAAATAAAAAATACTAAATTCCTTGATAATTTTTTATTAGAAATAAAATAAAAAATAATTTCATAACTTGACAAAATTTTTAATTATTCTAATTTATTGAACAATTTTTAATTTATAAAATTTTTTTAAAAATAAAAATATGTTCTAGAAAATAACCGAGGATAAATTTATATAATAAAAAAATACTTAATTAACCCTTGACATTTTTAAAATTAGAAATAAAATAAAAAATTAATTTGATAATTTGGCAAAATAGATTTTTTTGACAGATATTTTAAATTATTTTAATGTATTGTTTATAAACGTTTTGTTTTTTCAAGATAAATATAAATTCTAGAAAATACTTGATAATAAATATGAACATTTTTATAATATCTTCCGACTGAATTAGATTTTTATGCCTTTTAATCTTTTAAATTAATAAAAAATTTAATTAAAAATTAATTCTAATTTTTTGGCAGATATTTTTAATTAATTTACTGATTTTTTTTCATTTATAATTGTTTTTGTATTTTTTTTTTTTCAAAATAAATATAAATTCTAGAAAATAATTAAAAATAAGTTTATTCATTTTTATAATATCTTTCTGTTGAGTCACATTTTCATCCCTTTTAATTTTTTAAACAAATACAAATATTAATATTATAAATATATAATATTAATTAACCCTTGGTATTTTTTAAATTAGAAATAAAATAAATAATTATCTTGATAATTTGATTAATATATTTTTTTTTGGTGGAGATTTTTAATTATTTTAATTTATTGAAATTTGTTTTCAATTATAAAAGTTTTTCTATTTTTTCAAAATAAATACATATTCGAGAAAATAATTGAGAATAAATTTATTCATTTTTATAATATGTTTCGATTGAATCAGATTTTTATTCCTTTTAATTTTTTAAACAAATACAAATATTAATATTATAAATATATAATATTAATTAACCCTTGGTATTTTTTAAATTAGAAATAAAATAAATAATTATCTTGATAATTTGATTAATATATTTTTTTTTGGTGGAGATTTTTAATTATTTTAATTTATTGAAATTTGTTTTCAATTATAAAAGTTTTTCTATTTTTTCAAAATAAATACATATTCGAGAAAATAATTGAGAATAAATTTATTCATTTTTATAATATGTTTCGATTGAATCAGATTTTTATTCCTTTTAATTTTTGAAAAAAAATAGGTTAAAAAAATATACTTAATTAACATAAATAAACAAAAAAATTAATTGATAATTTGACAAAATAGATATTTTGTCAGAGATTTTTAATTAGTTTAACTTTAGAAATTCTTTCATTTATAAAAATTTTTGTATTTTCTTCAAAATGAATACAAATTCTATAAAATAATTTAGAATAAATTTATATATTTTTATAATATCTTTCGATCGAATCAGAGTTTCATCCCTTTTAATTTTTGAAACAAATAAAAAATACATAATTAACTCATTGTTTTTTTATAATATTTTTCAATTGAATCAGATTTTCATCTTTTTTTTTAAACAAATAAAATATATTTTATTAACACTTGACATTTTTTGAATAAGAAAAAAAAAAAAAATTAATTAAAAATTAATTTGATAATTTGTCATAATAGATTTTTTTGTCAGATATTTTTAATTATTCTAATTTATTGTAAACTTTTTTGTTTATAAAAGTTTTTTTTTTTTTTTTCAAAATAAATATAAGTAAGTTCACATTATTTGAATTAGAAATAAAATAAAGAATTAATTTGATATTTGACAAAATATATTTTTTTGGCAAAAAATTTTATTATTTAAATTTACTGAAAATTTTTACATTTATAAAAGCTTTTGTATATTTTTTCAAAACAAATACAAATTCTAGAAAATAAATTTATATATTATATTTTTAATTTTTTATATTAGAAATAAAATTAAAAATTAATTTGAAGACATAACTACAATCAAACATTAAAAAATAACATAATAATATGAATAAATATTTTCCAAAATTTAAAACACCACATATTTAAATTATATTGTAACTTATAATTTAATGATTAATTCAATTCGCAATTTTACAGTATAATTAATTATTTTATCATAATTTCAATTAAACTTTAAGAAATAATATATTAATTTGAATAAATATATTGAAAAATAGTTCAAATATTATTTCTTTGTTTAATAAATCCGAATGAACCACTTAATAGAAAAATAGAGTAATTATGACAAATTTTATCAAAATATTATTTCATAAATTGTATATTTAAATAATAAAATTAAATAATTATTAATTTTATTAATAATTTTGATACATAAATTTTTTATTATAAATTAAATTAATAATTTAATTATGTATTATTACAAAAGTAATTAAGGTAATCAAAAATTATAATTAATTTATCATATATATAACCAAAGCTTCAGGATATAATATGATAATTTAAATACATAATAATATAATAAAAATAGTTGAATCACTATATTTATCTGATTCGTTTATGAATGGTATTACATCTAACGATAAGCATCAATATAATATTTATTTAGTTTATTTTTACCTGTTCATAAGTGGCCAAATTTTTACGAGTCATCTAAAAATCATACCCATTTTACAGTTTAAGGAAACCATCAAATAAATATTACGACGCATTTACCATACATTATAAAACACGTACCCCATCAACCGGGCCGGTGCGGTGCGCGTCGGAATCCGTCCCTCGGAACGGATCACTCGCCGCGTACCGCCGTAATCCGTACATAATTTTTTATTGCCCCCGTGATTCTGTACCCGACATACGTGCGCTTCCTGTGCGTTCCGCGTGTAGCGCGTGTTAACGCACCGCGTTACCAATATTTTCTTCCACTCATTGTCCCTCGTTGAACAATTTTTGGGGTGCAAAAAGGGAGCGCGCACCTGGGCCGCACAGCTGCACACGGATGCTGGGCCGGGCGATTCTCGTCCTTACGCCTCGCCGGCCGAGTAGTCCGCACGACGCCGATAAATCAGACGGTGTGTTGTTGTTGCGTTGTTGTTGATTTTTTTCTTTCGCTTCGCTTTTTTCCCCGTCGTTATTATCAAACACGTTTTCGGTGGATCGGGGTACGACGCACGTAGCTGTTTTGCGATGTTCCGCGGGAGCAATTGCGTGTCTCGACGTCCGAGTTTAGGCGGGCGAGGTGAATTATGGGCCCCGGAGATTATTGTTATTAAGGATGTAAGACGCGTCCGAATTTGCCATTAATAAATCGCGGCTAAACAATGGATTTTGTTCGGGCGCCGAAGAATTATTATTCGGCTGCGTTTTCTGGAACAATGTGACGTGTTGTTGTACTTCCCAAGATGCCTGTTTATTAATTTTGTTGAGCGTTTTTCGATAATTATTGTTTTGTGGTCGGCACAATGATCGTAAAATTAATAATGTAAATTTTTTAAATCTGTCAAAAAACAAAACGTTATTTATTTACGTTTATTAATTAATTACGAATGTTTGGGATTACAAATTAAGAGGGATGAAAATTTAGTTAATTAGATAAATATAAAAAAAATAAAAAGTAAAAGGGCGTTTATAAAAGAAAAAAATTTAATAAATTAAAATAATTAAGAATCTCTATCAAAAAATCTATTTTGTCAAATTTTCATATTAATTTTCATGGTTTAATTATTATTATTTAGTATTATTATTAAGTATTATTTAAAAAAAGGGATGAAAATCTGATTTAATCGAAAGATGTTATAAAAACTGTATAAATTTGTTCTTAATTATTTTCTAGAATTTGTATTTATTTAAAAAAAATATATATAAATGAAAAAAATTTAATAAATTAAAATAATTAAAAATCTCTGTCAAAAAATCTATTTTGTCAAATTATCAACTTTTTTTATTTTATTTTTTTCAATAATTAAAATGATGAAAATCTGATTCAATATAAAGATATTATAAAAATGTATTATATAAATTTATTTAAAAATTTCAATAAATTAAAATAATTAAAAATCTGTGTCATTTATTTTTAATTTCAAAAATATCAAAGGTTAATTAAGTATATTTTATTTTATTCTTTTCAAAAATTAAAATATATGAAAATTTGATTCAATCGAAAAATATTATAAAAATATATAAATTTATTTTTAATTATTTTCTAGAATATGTATTTTATTTCGAAAAAATACAACATTTTTTATAAAAGAAAAAAAATTCAATAATATAAAATAATTAAAAATCTTTGTCATTTATTTTTAATTTAAAAAATTTAAAAATATTAAAGGTTATTTTTTTCAAAAATTAAAATATATGAAAATTTGATTCAATCGAAAAATATTATAAAAATGTATAAATTTACTTTTAATTATTTTCTAGAATACGTATTTACTTCGAAAAAAATTATTATCAAATTATCAAGTTAATTTTTTATTTTATTTCCAATTTAAAAAATGTCGAGTATATTTTATTTTATTTTTTTAAAAAATTAAAAATATTATAAAAATATACAAATTTATTTTTAATTATTTTCTAGAATATGTATATATTAAAAAAAAATAAAAAAAATTTTATAAAAAAATTAATGAATTAAAATAATCAAAAATATGTGTCAAAAAATCTATTTTGTCAATTATATAATTTTGTTAATTTTTTATTATTTCTAATTTAAAAAATGTCATGGGTTAATTAAATATATTTTATTTTTACTTTTTTTTCAAACATCTGATTCAATTGAAAAATATTATAAAAATGTATAAATTTATTTTTAATTATTTTCTGAATACATTTTTATAAATGAAAAATAATTCAATAAATTGAAATAATTAAAAATAATTCAATAAATTGAAATAATTAAAAATCTCTGGAAAAAATCTATTTTGTCAAATTATCAAGTTAATTTTTTATTTTATTTCTAATTTAAAAAATGCCATGGGTTAATTTTATTTTTAATTTTATATTTTTCAAAAATTATAAGAGATGAACATATGATTCAATCTAAAAATATTGTAAAAATGAATAAATTTTCTAATTATTTTCTAGAATTTGTATTTATTTTGAAAATGTACAATAACTTTTAAAAATGAAAAAAAATTCAATAAATTGAAATAATTAATCATCTCTACAAAAAAATAAAAATATTTATTTATTTTTGAAATTATTTAATGATTGTTTTTTAATTTGATTATATTTAATTTATCCTAATCATATTATCATGTAATAAATTATTTTTTATAATTTAGGAATATTTTAATAATAATATAAATGTATAGTGTTTCAGATTTATTAGATAAAAATAGTAATTTAACTAATTTCGAAAATGTTTATATAAATTAATTATATAATATGTAATAAAATGTCATTTATAGCTTCTATTATGAATATTTTAATAAAATTTAAATATGTACTGTTTTAAATCATTATAATGTCATAGTTATAAATTCGAAAAATTTAAATGGATAAAATTTATCTGTTTAGTTTTTATAAATATTTATTCATTTTTTTAAACAATCTAATTTGTGTTAAATATTAAATAAAAAAAAGTATATTTCAAACAAAACTAAAATAACATGCAGATTTTTTTATTAAGGCAAAATCATAATAAAAATATTTTTTTCAAATAAATTGTTACAAATACGAAAAATTTATATTTATGATAATGTGTATGTATGTGTATTATTTAAAAATTTAGGGATAATAAATGGTTAATCAGGAAACTGTTTATTATCTATTAAATTTATGAATAAAAAGCATGTTTTTGTTGAAAATTTATACAAATTATAATTAATTTATATTGAAATATCAGAACATGTTTATAAGTAAATAAATGAATAAATTCTAAAACAGTACGTTATTTTATATCACCTCTCATATTAGGTGCACACTAATGAAATTTTCGTTTTTAATCTCTGCAACGTTTCACTATTATTAAATGTCAAAGGGTACTTAATATTTTTATTTATCCGGAATAAATTAAATTGCATACGAGATTTAAAATTATTCAGTTTCATAATCTATATTTAAAACATACATATTACTTTAAATACAGATACGTTTAATTGAAATTTTAATTAAAATACATTTTTTTAATGTAAACTGCAAATTTACATATTTTAATGCATGTACATAATAATTTCTCATATTTTATTAACTCGAATAAAAATCTAATGAAATTTTAGTTCCATTTGAAGCGTTTTTAATTTACTTTTAGCAGTCATAAATAATTTTATGTCTTGGAAATATTAAATTGTACTAAACGAATGAAAAATGATTTAAATACATTTGTTTTTCGCATTATGGGCCGACCTGAATGGCCTTTTTTTTTCAGAGATAATCCGTTATAAAACTTATTTCAGCGCATTTCGTTCTGAATGAAACTTGTTCCTTTAACGAGATAATCATATTCACATTTATGTTTTAAAGAGTGCCTCGTTCAATCGCGGTTAATTTAATTAAAACAAAATTGAAAAATTTAATGTTCTTTTTTTTTTGGTGCGGACGAATAAATTTAATTGCGACTTTGTGCGCAATATTTTCATTACTTGAATTCGTGGATCATTAAATGTTTAATTTATTTCGTTCCAACGTCGGTTAATTGAAGCCATTAGTATCGCAATAGTTGAATTCTTTGTGATTGTGTACACGTTTATGCTTGAAAGTGATTTTCATTCTGATCAATCCGTGGATTAACGCCTAAATGTGGCAATTGTGGCGCATTATGATGGTTTTTGTAATGTACACTATGGCTCGTATGTGGAGCAACTTCAGAAATTCTCGTTTGTCTTGATAAAAGTCTGACATATCTGATAATATCCATATTATTGTCAGTTGTGCAGTAACATATGTTTGATAACAACAATATGGAAATATAATTGTTTATTAGTGGGTTTAGTTAAAATTTATTAATATTTGAAAAAAATTCAATAACTTCCACCATTTTTTTATTTGTTTCAGTATCTTTTCAATATAATCTTCGATTTTCCTTTTCACTGGACACAATGTAGAGTTCATTCAAACTTGTCAGTCTTTTTTGGATTTTCAGATCAATTTCATCCCAAAGGTTTTCAATTGGATTGAAGTATGGGTTTTGTGCTGGCCAAGACATTACACGTACGTACTCCTTGAGGAGCAGACCATTCTTTAACTAACTTAGACATGTGTTTCGGATCGATCCATTATCCCGTCTATCTTAACCAGCGGCCCATGCCAAACCCAAAAAACATCCCCAAACCATAACTCCTCCTCCACCATGCTTCACAGTATGTCTAGTGTACTTGAGATTATGCCTTTCATTAAATGGACTTCTCACCCATGAAATGCCACCAGATTTGAATAATTGGAATTGACTTTCATAGGAAAATAAAGTGGTTTTCATTATAAAGAGCACAGTTCTTCTGCCAATATTAATTCCTCCCCAAAACATTAAAGAACCTGCTCCAAAATTCACCGCACGAGCACGTTGTAGGTTCTCTCCAGATGTGTATCGTTACAGAATCTGGATGGCAGCAAAATCTTGACTCATCAGAAAAGAGATTACAGCTTTCATTGGTCGACGTTTGTTGGAATTATTTCCTGACGTTTCATTAGCACGAGTGGCCAGCATCTTCAGAGGTCTGATTTGGTTCGTGCCAATTTCAATGCTTCTCCTTTTCTGGTGAAGTTGTTTCCGTGTTAATGGATTTCAATTGCCTCCGTAATCATTTTCTTGTGATATCCAGTTGTCGAAGCAAGCAATTGTGTATCTTGGAATTTTATCTTATGATTCCATCTAACAGTGCATGTTCAACTACAGCAGACTTGTCTGATTGTCCTAGTTTGCAGTTTTGTTTGTATTCCTTAATCCTAAACTCTATTGAACGTTTTGTGGTACAGATGTATACTTTCCTGCAAGAGCATGGTATGCGGTACATCCCAGAAGCAGTTTGATGGTCTCTCCTATATTTGGCAGATCTGAGACTGTGTTGAATCTTCCTTGTTGGTGTAAAAACAGTATGGATGTTATCTTTTAATAAGATTTTTCAAATTCTGTCGGTAACTTCAGATATATATGGGAAAAAAGCTTTATCAATCGTAGGCTTACTATGTGGATCTTTATTATTAGGATGAAGTCTCATTGTACGTCTTATTTCTGACCGTTTGTATCCGTTGGCCTCCAGAGTTTTTTTTTTCCAAGTGTCCCTATTTTATCAAGCTTCAATGCTTATTCTTTTCTGCTGAAGTTGTTACCGTGTTTATGAATTTCAATTGCTTCCCTGATCATTCTTTTGTGATATCCAGTTGTCGAAGCAAGCAATTCTGTATCTTGGAATTTTATCTTATGATTTCCATCTACCAGTGCATGTTCAGCTACAGCAGACTTGTCTGATTGTCCTAGTTTGCAGTTTCGTTTGTGTTCCTTAATCCCAGTCTCCATTGAACGTTTTGTGGTACAGATGTATACTCTCCTGTAGGAGCATGGTATGCGGTACATCCCAGAAGCAGTTTGATGGTCTCTCCTATCTTTGGCAGATCTGAGACTGTGTTGAATCTTCCTTGATAGTATAAAAACAGTATGGATGTTATGTTTTAATAAGATTTTTCCCATTCTATCGGTAACTTTAGATATATATGGGAGAAAAGCTTTATCAATCGTAGGCTTACTAGGTGGATCTTTATTATTAGGATGAAGTCTCATTGTACGTCTTATTTCTGACCATTTGTATCCCTTGGCCTCCAGTGTTTTTTTTCCAAGTGTCCCTATTTTATCAAGCTTCAATGCTTTTTCTTTTCTGCTGAAGTTGTGTCCGTGTTTATAAATTTCAATTGCTTCCCTGATCATTCTTTTGTGATATCCAGTTGTCGAGGCAAGCAATTCTGTATCTTGGAATTTTATCTTATGATTTCCATCTAACAGTGCATGTTCAGCTACAGCAGACTTGTCTGATTGTCCTAGTTTGCAGTTTCGTTTGTGTTCCTTAATCCCAGTCTCCATTGAACGTTTTGTGGTACAGATGTATACTTTCCTGCAAGAGCATGGTATGCGGTACATTCCAGAAGCAGTTTGATGGTCTCTCCTATCTTTGGCAGATCTGAGACTGTGTTGAATCTTCTTTGTTGGTATAAAAACAGTATGGATGTTATCTTTTAATAAGATTTTTCCAATTCTATCGGTAACTTCAGATATATATGGGAGAAAAGCTTTATTAATCGTAAGCTTACTAGGTGGATCTTTATTATTAGGATGAAGTCTCATTGTACGTCTTATTTCTGACCATTTGTATCCCTTGGCCTCCAGTGTTTTTTTTTCCAAGTGTCCCTATTTTATCAAGCTTCAATGCTTTTTCTTTTCTGCTGAAGTTGTGTCCGTGTTTATAAATTTCAATTGCTTCCCTGATCATTCTTTTGTGATATCCAGTTGTCGAAGCAAGCAATTGTGTATCTTGGAATTTTATCTTATGATTCCATCTAACAGTGCATGTTCAACTACAGCAGACTTGTCTGATTGTCCTAGTTTGCAGTTTCGTTTGTGTTCCTTAATCCCAGTCTCCATTGAACGTTTTGTGGTACAGATGTATACTCTCCTGTAGGAGCATGGTATGCGGTACATCCCAGAAGCAGTTTGATGGTCTCTCCTATCTTTGGCAGATCTGAGACTGTGTTGAATCTTCCTTGATAGTATAAAAACAGTATGGATGTTATGTTTTAATAAGATTTTTCCCATTCTATCGGTAACTTTAGATATATATGGGAGAAAAGCTTTATCAATCGTAGGCTTACTAGGTGGATCTTTATTATTAGGATGAAGTCTCATTGTACGTCTTATTTCTGACCATTTGTATCCCTTGGCCTCCAGTGTTTTTTTTCCAAGTGTCCCTATTTTATCAAGCTTCAATGCTTTTTCTTTTCTGCTGAAGTTGTGTCCGTGTTTATAAATTTCAATTGCTTCCCTGATCATTCTTTTGTGATATCCAGTTGTCGAGGCAAGCAATTTTGTATCTTGGAATTTTATCTTATGATTTCCATCTAACAGTGCATGTTCAGCTACAGCAGACTTGTCTGATTGTCCTAGTTTGCAGTTTCGTTTGTGTTCCTTAATCCCAGTCTCCATTGAACGTTTTGTGGTACAGATGTATACTTTCCTGCAAGAGCATGGTATGCGGTACATTCCAGAAGCAGTTTGATGGTCTCTCCTATCTTTGGCAGATCTGAGACTGTGTTGAATCTTCCTTGTTGGTATAAAAACATTATAGATGTTACGTTTTAATAATATTTTTCCAATTCTACCGGTAACTTTAGATATATATGGGAGAAAAGCTTTACCAATTGTGGGCTCACTAGGTGGATCGTTATTATTAGTATGAGGTCTCATTGTAGGTCTTATTTCTGAGCGTTTCTTTCCTTTGGCCTCTAGTGTTTTTTCCAAGTATCCTTGTTCTTCAGCGGGGTGGTGTTTGGCACATATCCTTTTGGCTCCTTCGGTTAGTGATTTGATGACCTCTTGTTTTTGACTAGGATGATGGTTAGATAGTTTATGTAGATACCAACCGGTGTGTGTAGATTTACGGTATACTATATAGTCTTTTTGCATTAAAAAATGTATTATACAGTATGTTATTTTATATTTAGTTGCGTTATTTTATAATTTATAAGATAAATTGTTTTTTTTTTAATTTAATTTAATTCGATTTTGTTGAGTTGTTTCCTAGACACCTAAGATGTTGCTCAATCGAGGACGTTTTAGGTTAAATTGTCATTTTAACCTGTTTACTCATGTAATCCCTCAAAAACGCCAACAAGCCTGATCCACCGTTGATGCGGCCGATCGTTAAACAAATTTCCAGCGACGGCCGGACCCACAATTCCCCGCAAAATGGGCCACAATGGCGGTAATTAACACGTGAAATATTACAAAAACAAGTGGAATTATTAATCTTGGGGGCCGAAGTTCGGGTGCCGAGATTGGACTGTCACGGGGCCCGAGATACAAATAGAGGGCCCCGGTACGGGCAACGTGCCGCTGTAAATCATCAGCGAAAACGCATTAATGTGTGCCTGTTTGCTTTTGCTTTTCTACATCCGAAACTCTATTATTTATCGGCGCGGTAAATGCTTTTTACTAAATTCACTTTTGAAAGGGGAATTACTTTTGATGTATGTGCCCCACACATCTCTCCCGACTGTTTCGCCTCGCCCGGAAATCAATCAACATCGGACGAATTTCCACCCGCTATTTATTTCGGCACCACGGAAAATTTATCGATTGTTTCTGGCTGTCAAATGATGTTTTAACTGTCATTGAATTATACGCCAAACATGAACAACGAAAGAAAAAGACAAGACAAGAACCTCTACGAATATCTTCAAACCACCATTAAAGAAGACAAGCTGCACAAGATCAGGAACGATGCGAAGATTAACACGCAAATTAAAAAAATAATAGATTCTCACACTTAAGAAATTCTCCTTTTAATATTTTTAGAAAATAATATTAAAATATTGTTCTATATATACAATAACAAGATACTTCATAAATATCACTTTTGGTAATATAAACAAATAATGAAATATAAATACTTTGTTACTAAAGTTGATATATACTAATATATACAACTGGCAAATTAGAAAAAGAAAAGAAGTTTGTCACTCTCAAAATTCTCCTTTTAATATTTTTAGGGAATAATAAATATCATTTTATATATACAATAATATAATAATATAAAAATCTCACTTAGAAATATGAACAAATAATAAAATATAAATATTTTTGTTATTAAAGTTGATAGACACTAATATATACAACATATAAATTAGAAAAATAATAGAAGTTTCTCACACTCAGAAAATGTTTCTTTTAATTTTTTTAGAGAATAATAAATATCACTTGTAGTAGAATAGAAATATTTTGTTATTAATGTTGATATATACTAATATATAAACTGGCAAATTAGAAAAAGAAAAGAAGTTTGTCATACTCACAAAATATACAATAATAAAATAATGTATACATATCAGTTTTGGTAATATAAACAGATATATATATATATATATATATATATATATATATATATATATATATATATATACAAATATATACAACTGGCAAACTAGGAAAAGAAAACAAGTTTGTTACACTCAAAATTCTCCTTTTAATATTTTTAAAGAACAATAAATATTTTACATATACAATAATAAAATTATGTATAAAAAAGGTAATATATACTAATCTATACAATATGCAAATTAGAAAAATAATAGACACTTAGAAAATTCTTTTATTAATTTTTTGGGAAAATATTAAATATCATTTTACATATTATCATTTTAAGTAGTATTTACATAATATCATTTTAAGTAGTATAAACAAATAATGAAATTTATCGATTGTTTCGGCTGTCAAATAATGTTTTAACTGTCATTGAATTGGGAAGTCTGCCAAACATGAACAACGAAAGAAGAAAACAAGACAAGAACCTGTATGAATATCTTCAAAGCACCATTGAAGAAGACAAACTGCACAAGATCAGGAACGATGCGAAGATTAGGGCGAGTTATACCTCTAAAAATTATGAGGAATTTAGACAGTATGTCGCCGCAGCACATCTTCAGCCCCTTTCGAAACAGGATTTTAAGAGGAAAGGGCCTCAATGGAAAGTAACTGATATGGACTAACTTTAACTTTTTACTGTTTACCAAATATGTGAGCAATAGGAATGAATAAATGCACTAATTTTAATACAGTTTTTTATTAATTTGTTGTTAATCAGAAATGTCGTTTATTTGAATTGATTAAGTGCCATTTGTAAATTACTTAAATAATGTATAAATAAAATAATTATGTAGACCCAGATTAGAAAAAATGAAAATTATAACAAAATTATATTTTTTGCATAGACAATTTGCTAAAAAAGGATTATTTTTTCATTTATTCAAATTTTAAATGCCCTAAATTTTCTATTACTGTACAAATGAATTTACACAATGAGAAGTTGTATAAATGAGAATATCTATTTCAGTTTATTCTCTCATAACAATTAATTCATTAGTTGCTAACAATTCAAAACAGTTAAACATATTGTACTATTTATTATTTACAACAACAATATAAATAAAATTTTAACTGTCATTAAAGTCAGAAATTTACTGCTCCAAATATGAACAACGAAAGCAGACGACAAGACAAGATCCTCTATGAATATCTTCAAAGTACGATTGAAGAAGACAAGCTGCACAAGATCAGGAATGATGCGAAGATCAGGGCGAGTTATACATCTAAAAATTACGAAGAATTTAGACAGCATGTCGCCGCAGCACATCTTCAGCCCCTTTCGAAAAAGGATTTTACGAGGAAGGGACCTCAATGGAAAGTAACTGATATGGACTAACTTTAACTTTTTACTATTTACTAAATATGTGAGCAATAGGAATGAATAAATGCACTAATATTAATACAGTTTTTTATTAATTTATTAATCAGATTTATCATTTAATTAAATTGATGAAGTGCCATTTGTAAATCACTTAAATATTGTATAAATAAAGTAATAATGTAGGCACAGCTTATAAAATATGTATATTATAATAAAATTATATTTTTTTGCATTGACAATTTGCCAAAAAGAGAATATTTTTTCATTATTTTAAATTTTTTCTATTAATAGTAATATTAAGAAATAATAAATTATAAATATTTTGCTAATAATATATACAAATATATAACATAGAATATGCAAATTAGAAAATAATAGAAGCTTCTCACGCTCAGAAAATTCTCCATTTGATATTTTTAGTGAATAATATATATCATTTTACATATATTTAATAACCTGAAGAAATAATCAAATATAAATATTTTGTTAATAAAATGTATATACATATAATAATATATACAACATGAAAATTAGAGAAATAGAAGTTTCTCACACTTAAAAAAATCTCTTTTTTAATAAAAAAATAATAATAATAAATATTATTTTCCGTAGACAATAATATAATAATGAATTAATATTATTAAGCTAAGTAATCTAATTAAATGATTAAATAATTAATATATTGTAATATATGCTATAAACAAATTAATAAATTAAATAAAATTTAAATATATGCAACAAAATATTACAAATAAAACAAAGTGTAAAAAAACAAATAATTTATTATTTATTATGATTAATCAACACTTCAATTAACAACTGCAAATCCGTTTTGCAGCGTTTAATATTTTTTTCAGTTTCCCCCCATCGTTAATTGAAACTGAAAAGTCAATTTAAAACATAATTGAGAATTGTACAATATCAAATTAAAACAAAATACTTGCATAACGGTCTAATGCGTTTAAAGGCATTTAAACAGTTCGTTCGCGAGGTGTTACCATTTTAATTAAAGATTTACTTTGTTGCGTCGCCAGTTAAATAAAAATGGGATAGTGCTTAATAATTTATTTTAATTGCTCACTTTAAAGAGGTTAGACTTTCTAAATTCGCGTTTGATGCCATTTATGACGCTTTATTGTTCGATGTATTCCACGTTTTGTTCAATTTTTTTTTTCTGGAAAAGTGTCGATCCAATTTATTAATTTATTTATATTGTTATTGTAATTAATGTTCAGTACTCTGTTAAAAATTACTAGAAACTAAAGGACTAAGTGATAAGAGAAAATAAAATGTAATTGGGTTTTTTATTTATATAACAATCATTGTGCAAATTCATTTATACAGTAATAGAAAATTTAGGACATTTAAAATTTGAATAAATGTAAAAATTGTCAATGCAAAAATATAATTATATAAAAACTATATTAAAAGCGATGCATTTATTCATTTGTATTGCTCAAATAGTTAATAAACAGTAACAAGTTAAAAATTAGTGTATATCAGCTCTTTCCATTGTGGCCCCTTCCTCTTAAAATCCTGTTTTGAAAGGGGCTAGAGACGTGCTATGGCGACAAGCTGTATAAATTCTTCGTAGTTTTTAGAAATATACCTTGCTCGAATCTTCGCATCGTTCCTAATTTTGTGTAACTCTGTCTTCTTCAATCGTGCTTTGATTCATAGATATTCTTGTCTCGTCTTTCCCTTTCATTGTTCATGTTTGGAGCAGCAGATTTCTGACTTTAATGACAGTTAAAATGTTTATTTATATTGTTGTTGTAAATAATAGATAGTATAATATGTTTAACTATTTTGAATTTTTAGAAACTAATGAATTAAATGATAAGGGAGAGATTAAAAAGGTATTCACATTTATACAACTTCTCATTGTGCAAGTTCATACATACAGTAATTTATGACAATTAAAATTTGAATAAATGTAAAAATAATCCCTTTTTAGCTTGTTGTTAATGAAAAAAATATAATTTTGTTATAATTTACATTTTTTTAAGCAAGGCCTACATTATTATTTTATTTGTGCAATATTCAATTAATTTACAAATGGCACTTCATCAATTCAAATAAATGACAAATCTGTTGATTAAATTAATAAAAACTATGTTAAAAATAGTGCATTTATTCATTCCTATTGCTCACATATCTAGTAAACAGTAATAAGTTAAAAACATTAGTGTATATCAGTTACTTTCCACTGAGGCCCCTTCTTCTTAAAATCCTGTTTCGAAAGGGGCTGAAGATGTGCTGCGGCGACAAGCTGTCTAAATTCTTCGTAATTTTTAGAGGTATAACTCGCCCTAATCTTCGCATCGTTCCTGATCTTGTGCAACTTGTCTTCTTCAATGGTGCTTTGAAGATATTCATATAGGTTCTTGTCTTGTTTTCTTCTTTCGTTGTTCATGTTTGGTAGACTTCCCAATTCAGTGACAGTTAAAACATTATTTGACAGCCGAAACAATCGATAAATTTTGTTATTTTGTATTATTATTTAAAATGATATTTATACAATATATTATTATGGTATATGTAAAATGATATTTAATATTCTCCCAAAAAATTAAAAGAATAAGTGTCTATTATTGTTCTATTATCTTTCTAATTTCATATTTTATAGATTAGTATAATTAACTAATTATATTCTTTTCTTTTTCTAATTTGCCTGTCTCTATCAACTTTAATAACAAAAATATTTATATTTTATTATTTGTTCATATTTCTAAAAGTGACATTTATATATTATTATATTATTGTATATATAAAATAATATTTATTATTCTCTAAAAATATTAAAAGGATAATTTTGAGTGTGACAAACTTCTTTTCTTTTTCTAATTTGCCAGTTATATATATTAGTACATATCAATTTTAGAAACAAAGTATTTATATTTCATTATTTGTTTATATTACGAAAAGTGATATTTATACATTATCTTATTACTGTATATATAGTATTTTCTAAAAATATTAAAAGGAGAATTTCTTAAGTGTGAGAAACTTCTATCATCTTTCTATTTTGAATGTTGAATATTATAGTATATATCAACTTTAATTACAAAATGTTTCAATTTATTATTATATTATAATTTCTTTATGTTACCAAAAGTGATATTTATACATTAATTTATTATTGTATATGTAAAATAATATATATTGTTCTCTAAAAAAGTTAAAAGGAGAAATTTCTGAATGTGAGAACTTATAATATTTTTTTAATTTCCATGTTGTATATATTTGCATGTATCAACTTTAATAAGAAAATATTTATATTTTATTATTTGTTCATGTTGCTAAAGGTGATATTTATACATTAATTTATTAATGTGTATGTAAAATAATATTTATTTTTTTCTAAAAAAGTTAAAAGCAGAATTTTCTGAGTGTGAGAAACTTTTATTTTTTTTTAATTTGCATATTGTATATATTTGCATATATCAACTTTAATAAGAAAATATTTATATTTTATTATTTGTTCATATTACTAAAGGTGATATTTATACATTAATTTATTAATGTATATGTAAAATAATATTTATTGTTTTCTAAAAAAGTTGAAAGCAGAATTTTCTGAGTGTGAGAAACTTTTATTATTTTTTTTAATTTGCATGTTGAAAATATTTGCATGTATCAACTTTAATAAGAAAATATTTATATTTTATTATTTGTTCATATTACTAAAGGTGATATTTATACATTAATTTATTAATGTATATGTAAAATAATATTTATTGTTTTCTAAAAAAGTTAAAAGCAGAATTTTCTGATTGTTAGAAACTTTTATTATTTTTTTTAATTTGCATATTGTATATATTTGCATATATCAACTTTAATAAGAAAATATTTATATTTTATTATTTGTTCATATTACTAAAGGTGATATTTATACATTAATTTATTAATGTATATATAAAATAATATTTATTGTTTTCTAAAAAAGTTGAAAGCAGAATTTTCTGTGTGTGGGAAATTTTATTATTTTTTTTAATTTGTATGTTGTATATATTTGCATGTATCAACTTTAATAAGAAAATATTTATATTTTATTATTTGTTCATATTACTAAAAGTGATATTTATACATTAATTTATTAATATATATGTAAAATAATATTTATTGTTTTCTAAAAAAGTTGAAAGCAGAATTTTCTGAGTGTGAGAAACTTTTATTATTTTTTTTAATTTGCATGTATCAACTTTAATAAGAAAATATTTATATTTTATTATTTGTTCATATTACTAAAGGTGATATTTATACATTAATTTATTAATGTATATATAAAATAATATTTATTGTTTTCTAAAAAAGTTGAAAGCAGAATTTTCTGAGTGTGAGAAACTTTTATTATTTTTTTTAATTTGCATATTGTATATATTTGCATATATCAACTTTAATAAGAAAATATTTATATTTTATTATTTGTTCATATTACTAAAGGTGACATTTATACATTAATTTGTTAATGTATATGTAAAATAATATTTATTGTTTTCTAAAAAAGTTAAAAGCAGAATTTTCTGAGTGTGAGAAACTTTTATTATTTTTTTTAATTTGCATTTTGTATATATTTGCATGTATCAACTTTAATAAGAAAATATTTATATTTTATTATTTGTTCATATTACTAAAGGTGATATTTATACATTAATTTATTAATGTATATGTAAAATAATATTTATTGTTTTATAAAAAAGTTAAAAGCAGAATTTTCTGAGTGTGAGAAACTTTTATTATTTTTTTAATTTGCATATTGTATATATTTGCATATATCAACTTTAATAAGAAAATATTTATATTTTATTATTTGTTCATATTACTAATGGTGATATTTATACATTAATTTATTAATGTATATGTAAAATAATATTTATTGTTTTCTAAAAAAGTTAAAAGCAGAATTTTCTGAGTGTGAGAAACTTTTATTATTTTTTTTAATTTGCATATTGTATATATTTGCATGTATCAACTTTAATAAGAAAATATTTATATTTTATTATTTGTTCATATTACTAAAGGTGATATTTATACATTAATTTATTAATGTATATGTAAAATAATATTTATTATTTTCTAAAATAGTTAAAAGCGGAATTTTCTGTGTGTAAGAAACTTTTATTATATTTTTCTAATTTTTATCTTGTATATATTAGTATATATCAACTATAATAGCAAAATATTTATATTTTATCATTTGCTCATATTACTAAAAGTGATATATTTATACATTATTTATTATATATTTATTAATTTATTTTTCTGAGTGTGACAAACTTCCATTATATTTTTAAATCGTATATTGTATATATTATTAACAAAATTTTTATTCTGATTACTATAAGTGATATTTATGCAATTATCTCATAAATATCTTATCGCCTAGCTGAGGTGTTAAATCCGCGAAGGAAGCAATCATCGCGAGACCGATTCGCCACTAAATCACATAATTGTGTAATTTCGTGTGTCCGACTCAAAAAGCCCGGTGGCAAATCGGAATAGATGAGCGGCACGATAACGGCCGTGGAATAGCACCACGTGTGAAAAACCATGTCGGACAGGCATTGCGCTAATTTTTTCGGTGCGTGACAGATCCGTTGCGAGATAAAGCACGGGCACTGTTCGTCGCCGTGTGCGACTTGACTGACATAATCGAATTTCGTAGATCCACCGGCTCGATTCGCGGTAATTATCGTCGTAACCTCGGGCTTTCCGTAAATGGTTTACGGGGGGTTGCGAACGGGGACCTAATTACGGCTATTAGGTAACATACAAACATGATTTTTTTTTATCGATTGCCAGCGATAATTGAATAATTTCCATTTCGATGGTCCTGCATAATTTAGGAGCTCCGACTATTATTGTCGTCCTCATTGAGGACCGGTGCATTATTCTCTAAATACGTACGGTGATTAGTTTTACAGATTAGGTAGACACGTAGGAATTTTTTTCTAATGTCGAGTGTGTAGCTACTTTGTCATTGTTAATTGATGTCCACATAAAAGCAAAAGAAAGAAGAGGGGAAAGTTGAATCTGATCAGGTCATGTCAATGATATCTTTGGTTACATCAAATAAAGAATATTTTACACATTATGATTCAATTTACTTATGTAAAATCAAAATCAAAAGAAGAAGAAGAAGAATTAGTCTGATCAGAACTATTTGACTGAAGAAATTTCCACATTTTGATTTTAACATTAATTAGTTTACTTCTGTATAGCAATTTTTCCAATATTGATTGATATTCACATAAGAGGAAATGAAGAAAGAGAAGAAATCTTAATTTAATTACGACAATTTGATCATCTAATCAAACTGGCAAAATTAGTTATTAAGAAACAATGTGTATCTCATTATATTATTGAATAACACGTTCAGTTTCTTAAATGTGGAAGACCTAAACATTGGAGGAATATTAGAATAACAAAAATTCTTCTTCAAAGTAGAAAGAAATTAAGGAAAACCTTGTATCTTATTTTTTACTGTACATTTACTTTATATTACTCATTTTGAAAGATCAGTAAAACTTGAAAAGAATGTAAGAATAAGAGGAATTTTTAAATTTTAATAAGAAAGTATCAGCACACCAAAGGATGTTAAACAAAAGATTAGCTATTAAGAAACAATTTATATCTCATTCTTTCATTGAATAATTGCTTTATATTCTTAAATGTGGAAGATTTAAACATTGAAAAAATATTGTAATTACACAGTTGTTCATCAAAGTAGAAAGATTAGTAAGTAAAGAACTTGTGTGTTATTCTTTTACTGTACATTTTATTTAGATTACTCACTTTGAAAGGTCAGTAACAAATTGTAAAGTATATTAGAACAAGAGGAGTTTTCAAATTTGTAACATTGGCAAAAGAATATTAGCATAACAATAGATCTTAATCAAAGAAACTAGATTACCCATTAAGAAACAATTTATATCTCATTCTTTCACTGAATATCTCGGTTAGGATTCTTAAATGTGAAAGATCTAAACAATGAAAGAATATTAGAATAACAAAGTTGTTTATCAAAGAAGAAAGAATAGAATTTCTGTCTTATTTTTTACTGTACGTTTAATTTATATTACTCACTTTGAAAGATCAGTAAAAGTTATAAAGAATGTAAGAATAAGAGGACTTTTCAAATTTGTAACATTGACAAGAAAATATTAGCACAACAAAATATCTTACTCAAAGTAACAAGATTAGCCATTAAGAAACAATTTATATCTCATTCTTTCATTGAATAATTGGTTTAGATTCCTAAATGTGGAAGATAAATAATGAACGAATATTAGAATAACAAAAGTTCTTCATCAAGTTAGAAAGATTAGTAATTAAAGAAGAACTTGTGACTAATTCATTTGCTGTACATTTAATTACTTTGAAAGATCACTAACAATTTGTAAAGAATATTAGAGCAAGAGGAGTTTTCAAATTTGTAACATTGGCAAAAGAATATTAGCATAATAATAGATGTTAATCAAAGAAACAACATTATCCATTAAGAAACAATTTGAATCTCATTCTTTCACTGAATAACTTGATCTAGATTCTTAAATGTGGAAGATCAAAACATTGAAAAAATATTAGAATAACAAAGTTGTTTATCCAAGTAGAAAGAATAATAATAAAGGAAGAACTTGGGTCTTACGTTTACTGTACGTTTAATTTTAATTCCTTACTTTGAAAGACCAGTAAAACTTGTAAAGAATGTAAGAATAAGAGGAATTTTCAAATTTGTAACATTGACAAAAAAATATTAGCACCATAAAAGATTCTTAATCAAAGTAACAAGATTAGCCATTAAGAAACAATTTATATCTCATTATTTCATTGAAGCATTGGTTTATATTCTTAAACGTGAGAGATCTAAACATTGAAATAACACAGTTGTTCATCAAAGTAAAAAGATTAGTAAGTAAAGAAAAACTTGTGTCTTATTCTCTTACTGTACATTTATTTAATTTAGATTACTCACTTTGAAAAATCAGTAAAAGTTTGTAAAGAATGTTAGAATAAGAGGAGTTTTCAAATTTGTAACAGTTTTTCGTCAAAGTAGAAAAAGGAAAAACTGGTGTGTTATTCTTTTACTATACATTTAATTTAGATTACTCACTTTGAAAGATCAGTAACAATTTGTAAAGAATATTAGAATAAGGGTTTTCAAAAGATTCAACATTCACAAAAGAATATAATCACATCAAAAGATCTTAATTAAAGAAACAAGATTAGCCATTAAGAAACAATTTGTATTTCATTATTTCATTGAATAGCTTGGTTTAGATTCTCAAACGTGTAAGATGTAAACATTGTAAGAATATTACAATAACAAAGTAATTCATCAAAATAGAAATAATAATAATTAAGAATCTGAATCTTCTACTGTATATTTAATTAGATTACTTACTTTGAAAGATCAGTAACAGTTTGTAAAGTATATTATAATAAGAGGAGTTTTCAAATTTGTAACATTGACAAAAGAATTAAGATTAGCCATTAAGAAACAATTTGTATCTCATTCTTTCAGTAACTGGTTTAGATTCTTAAATGTTGAAGATTCTTAACTATTGAAAGAATATTATAATAACAAAGTTGTTCATCAAAGTAGAAAGAATAGTAATTAAGAAATTTGTGTCTTATTCTTTTAATGTTGATTAAATTTAGATTTACTGCACCTTTAATTCAGATTATTGACTATGAAATATCAGTAACAAATTGTAAATAATAATAGATTGTAAAATTTGTAACATTGAACATATTAGTGCAACAAAATATCTTAATCAGTCTAAACATTGAAAGAATATTAGAATAACAAAGAGTCTTGATGAAAGTAGAGTAATTAGTAATTAAGGAAAAAATTGTTACTCTATTACTCTATATTAGATTTGGATTACTAATTTTGAAAGATTAGTAACAATTATAAAGAATATTAAAGTAAAAAGCCTTTTTAAATTTGTAATATTGACAAAAGAATATTACCATAACAAAAGTTCTTAATCAAAGTTACAGGATTAGCAATTAAGAAACAATGTAAATATTATTCTATCATTGAATAACTGATATAGGTTCTTAGATGTGAAATATCTAATCATTGAAAGACAAAAAATCTTAATTGAAATTGAGAGATAAACATGTAAGGATTAACTTGTGTCTTATTCTTTCATTGTGCCGATTACTAATTTGAAAAAATCAAAATTTTTTAAGTATATTACAATAAGAAGACTTGAAATTAGTAACATTGACACAGAAATATCACACAGTATTGGAAATATCCGTTCCATTCATTGTACAAAGATCTCAATTACAGTTTCAACACATTAACAACAAGGATTTGTTAAATCCGAGAGCAATTTAAAGTTCCCGACATTAAAAATATGACCAATACCAGCACTTCTAATCTGACTTAATCAGATCATGCTCGGGCTCTCGAGAACGCGTTTCAAAAACGCCAATCCTTTCCTAATGCAATGGTTAATCAGGACAGATTAAACAGATAGGCAAACATTAATTAGATTATGCGGCGTTGATTTTTTTCTTCAACCTGGCGGCATTGTGATACAAATTGCTAATTTGCATGAGTGTGACGTGAAAGTTTTTGCGGTTTTCGAACGTGGAAATCATGCATGCGGCAGAAAATTTTGTAATTTCGCGTTAATTGGGTTGGTTCAACAAAGTTGTCTTATTGATATTTGATAAGCGGCTAATTGGCAGATCGACCATTGTAGTTTTTCTTCGGCGTTATGAAATGGTAATGGTAATGTAAAAATAAATATTTTACACCAAGTTAGTTTTAATGTGTTCGGTCAATTACAGGTAATTAGTTATTATGAGTATCTCTCTGATTTAGTTGTGAAATAAGAAAATGTCGCAATTTCATGGGAATTGAATATATTAAGAATATCAATTCGATGTGAAATTGCTATGAAGTAATTATGTTGATTTGAAAATGTTTTATTGCCGTTTTTAAACGTCTGGATTTCTTTTGTGAAAAACCAAAAAACGAACGAGAAACGTTCCATTCCGATTCCGTGCGATTATAACTACATAAATTACTGGTGGCCACAGTTTTCGAGCATTACGCGGCATTTTGTTCGGAACGCTTATCAGCCATTATCAGCTGTCAGTCTAACAAATGGAATTACGATAAAAACTTTTTGTCACGATATTAACTTTACATGACATTTTGTGTTTTCGTATTTAAATGCTACGCCACTATTACCATAATTATAATCGGCGGCTCGGACACAAATACTAATGCAATATTAATTATACAGGAAGTGACGAAACTCAATGATTGGGAAATGCGTACCTTCTTGTTTTCATCACAAAGAACAACGACGGTGAGACTTAAAATAGAATGAATAATCAAGACTTTCCTCAAGTTACAAAGAGGTGGGACTACCTATTCTTGAGTTATGACAACTCAAATTCAAAAAGAAATTACTGAGAAAATAGTGATTTAGACATAAAACAATTAATCAATACTTTTAAAACCTTCATATTAGAATCATCATATTTTTTTCCTTCTTTTCTTCAGAACAGATTCATCTTTCTTTCTTTTACTCTTATGTGAAGGTAAACATGGAAAAATTTGATTTACATAAGTAAACTGAATATTAGTCTTCATCCATCGATCAGATCAAGTTTTGTCCTCTTCCTTCTTCACCTTTTATGTGGATATCAATTAATAGTGGACAATTTACTATACTGAAGTAAACTGATTATTGTTAAAAACAATGTATGGAAGTTTCTTTTGTTAAAGATTCCAAATCCCATATGGTTATCTTCTGAACAGATTCCTCCTCCCTTTATTTTCTCTTAAGTGGATGTGAACATTGGAAAATTTGATATACATAAGTAAACAGATTATTAGTAAAAAACAACGTGTGGGGTTATCTTAATAGAAGGGTACTAAGCTCACATCATCATCCCCTGATCAGATTAAGCTTTGTTCTCTTCCTTCTTTACCTTTTAGTTGTATATCAATTGATCTTAGACAAATTACTACACTGAAGTAAACTGATTATTTTTAAAAACATAGTATGGAAGTTACTTTTGTCGAAGAGTCCAAAACCCACATGGTTTTCTTCTGATCAAATTCATCCTTTCTTCATTTTCTCTTAAGTGAATGTTAATATTAGAAAAATTGATATACATAAGTAAACAGATAATTAGTTAAAAAAAAGTGTGTGAGAGGTATTTTAATAAAAGGGTCCAAAGCTCACATCATCATCCTCTGATCAGAACAAACTTTGTTCTCTTTCTTTTTATCTCTGATGTGGATATCAATTAATATTAGATAAATTACTACACTGAAATAAACTGTTTATTGTTAAAAACAATGTATGGAAGTTACTGTTGTCGAAGAGTCCAAAGCCCACATAGTTTTCTTTTGATCAGATTCATCCTTCCTTCATTTTCTCTTAAGTGGATGTTAATATTAGAAAATTTGATATACATAAGTAAACAGATAATTAGTTAAAAAAAGTGTATGAGAGGTATTTTAATAAAAGGGACCAAAGCTCACATCATCATCCTCTGATCAGAACAAGCTTCGTTCCCTTTCTTCCGTACCTCTTATGTGGATATCAATTAATATTAGACAAATTACTACACTGAAGTAAACTGTTTATTGTTAAAAACAATGTATGGAAGTTACTTTTGTCAAAGAATCCAAAGCCCACATGGTTTTCTTTTGATCAAATTCATCCTTTCTTCATTTTCTCTTAAGTGGATGTTAATATTAGAAAATTTGATATACATAAGTAAACAGATAATTAGTTAAAAAAAGTGTGTGAGAGATATTTTAATAAAAGGGTTCAAAGCTCACATCATCATCCTCTGATCAGAACAAGCTTTGTTCTATTTCTTCTTTACCTCTTATGTGGATATCAATTAATATTAGACAAATTACTACACTGAAGTAAACTGTTTATTGTTAAAAACAATGTATGGAAGGTACTTTTGTCAAAAAGTTTAAAGCCCATATAGTTTTCTTATGCTCAGTTTGATATTTTCTTATTTTCCTCGTAAGTTGATGTCAACATTGGAAAATTTAATTGCATAAATATTAATTACTGATACTTTACTCGAAGAATCCAAAGCTCACATCATCATCTTTTGATTTTATCATCAAGTTTTTTCTCTTCCTTCTTCAACTTTTATGTGGATATTAATTATTATGAGCAAAATTGCTACTTTGTGCTTATATTCTTTTGTCAATGTTACAAATTTGAAAACTCCTCTTATTCTAATATTCTTTACAAGCTGTTACTTATCTTTCAAAGTAATTAAATGTACAGCAAAAGAATAAGACACAAGTTCTTCCTTAATTACTACTAATCTTTCTAATTTGATGAAGAACTTTTGTTATTCTAATATTCCTTCAATATTTATTTTCCACATTTAGGAATCTGAACCAGTTATTCAATGAAAAGATGAGATACAAATTGTTTCTTAATAGCTAATCTTGTTACTTTAATTAAGATCTTTTGTTGTGCTAATATTCGTTTGTCTAATTTGAAAACTTCTTTTATTCTAATATTCTTTACAAACTGTTACTTATCTTTCAAAGTAATTGAATGTATAGCATAAGAATATGATACAAGTTCTTCCTTAATTACTAATCTTTCTAATTTGATGAAGATCTTTTGTTATTCTAATATTCTTTCAATATTTATGTTCAACATTTAGGAATCTTGATGATTGGGAAATGCGTACCTTCTTGTTTTCATCACAAAGAACAACGACGGTGAGACTTAAAATAGAATGAATAATCAAGACTTTCCTCAAGTTACAAAGAGGTGGGACTACCTATTCTTGAGTTATGACAACTCAAATTCAAAATGAAATTACTGAGAAAATAGTAATTTAGACATAAAACAATTAATCAATTCTTTTAAAGCCTTCATATTAGAATCATCATCTTTTTTTCCTTTTTTTCTTCAGATCAGATACATCTTTCTTTCTTTTACTCTTATGTGAAGGTAAACATGGAAAAATTTGATTTACATAAGTAAACTGAATATTTGATCAGATCAAGCTTTGTCCTCTTCCTTCTTTACCTTTTATGTGGATATCAATTAATATTGGACAATTTACTGTATTGAAGTAAACTGATTATTGTTAAAAACAATGTATGGAAGATTTGTCAAAGAATCTAAAGCCCATATAGTTTTCTTATGCTCAGTTTGATATTTTATTATTTTCCTCGTAAGTTGATGTCAACATTGGAAAATTTAATTACATAAGTAAATAGATTATTAATTACTGATACTTTAATCGAAGAGTCTAAAGCTCACATCATCATCCTCTGATTTGATCATCAAGCTTTCCTCTCTTCCTTCTTTAACTTTTATGTAGATATTAATTAATATGAGCAAAATTGCTATATTGTGCTTATATTCTTTTGACAATGTTATAAATTTGAAAACTCCTCTTTTTCTAATATTCTTTACTAACTGATACTTTATTTCAAAGTAATTAAATGTACAGCAAAATAATAAGACACAAGTTCTTCCTTAATTACTACTAATCTTTCTAATTTGATGAAGAACTTTTGTTATTCTAATATTCCTTCAATATTTATTTTCCACATTTAGGAATCTGAACCAGTTATTCAATGAAAAGATGAGATACAAATTGTTTCTTAATAGCTAATCTTGTTACTTTAATTAAGATCTTTTGTTATGCTAATATTCTTTTGTCTAATTTGAAAACTCCTTTTATTCTAATATTCTTTACAAACTGTTACTTATCTTTCAAAGTAATTGAATGTATAGCATAAGAATATGATACAAGTTCTTCCTTAATTACTAATCTTTCTAATTTGATGAAGATCTTTTGTTATGCTAATATTCCTTCAATATTTATGTTCCACATTTAGGCATCTGAACCAATTATTCAATGAAAAGATGAGATACAAATTGTTTCTTAATTGCTAATTTTGTTACTTTTGTAGTGCTAATATTCTTTTGTCTAATATGAAAACTCCTTTTATTCTAATATTCTTTATAAACTGTTACTGATCTTTCAAACTGAGTAACCTAAATTAAGTTGTAACGGCTTGTTACTTTGATTAAAAACTTTTCTTATTACATATTTTTAACGAATTCATTAAAAATAGAGCAGCAACGTATTAAAATGCATTTAATAATTAAGTAGTACAATGTATAGATAAATTCATTGTGCACTGCAGGACCCGTTCGTAATTAGATCCCTTTCACGATTGAGATAAAATCGTTAACCTCGTGCACGTGGTTGTGGGGTGGTGCGGATTTAAAGCCATCGAAACCGCATAAAAATCGGTGACGTTACGCCCGCCAATCGCCACCCCCTTAATAAAACGAACGTTGCACGGAGATTAACCGGCTCGTGGGGTCCAAGGAACGAGTGCAACAATGTCGCCCGCATAACCTGTCCGTTGACGCGTTGAAGGGTTGTTAAAATGGAACGTGCCAATAAATCATTGTTGCCGTTCCACACAAATCTGACACAGTAGTTTTGGGATGGATAGTTGATGGCGGCCACGACATCTAATTGACTGCTCATCATTTCCTGGTGGAAGTAGCTACATGCGCTCCCTCAATTTCCGGTCAGCCCTTCCCCAATTATAGTTGTAATCACAGGAAATTATCAAATGTGCACCAGCAGAACGCATCCTCCACCTTATCTACCTGATTCATGGTGCGCCATTATCATGTTAACATCTGATGCGATAGTAAATCCTCATCTGGTTCCAATGACGTTTGTTTTCGGCATTGTCGCCGTTCCGTCAATAAAATTGTCTTCATCAGTGCACGCGGACCCTTAATGCATCCGACATCCGAACTGGAGCGTTCCGTCAAAGGAAATTTTAATGACCGAACTTTTTGCAAGTAATTTGGACCGCGGGGGTGGTCATAATCAGATCGGGGTCCCCCCCCCCCCCGCCGAAGTTCGGGCACCGACGAAAAGGCGGCCGAACAGAAACACGCCATCTGATTGTGTAATTACAACTCAACTATTAATTTCGCCGTCTCCTTTTATAAAACACACACACAGCGGCGTGTTTCTTTTTTTTTATCGCACTCGGTTTTCGTTTTGGGGCCACCCCATTAATAAGAGGCGAGAAACGGCGAAAATTAACGCGTGCATGAATATTAACGTGTTGATTACCGCGTCCGACAACAAAGCTTAGCAACTATTAATGCGAAAGAAATTATACGGCTTTCCCCTTCCCGATACGGACGCGATACCGGATCATTACTGGGCCACCGCTGATTACCGCGTTTCTAAATTTATTTATTTAAATTGCTCCGCCGTGGCGCAATCAAACACGCGGAACGAGGATTTTCTTTTGTGATTAGCCTCTACGCACCTCGGCGAGAGCCTTAATGCGTTATTGATTCCCGTTGGTGCGGCGGTTCTTCCATAATTATCTTATTTCAAAACACCTAAGTGCTTATTTCTAGAAAATTTACGGGAAGGTAGATAAATTGTTGAGCTTTTTATTGAAAACTTACTTGGTTTGGATACTAATAATCTATCTAAATCTATGGAATCAAAAATTACAATAATATTGTTTTTTTATTCTCATAGCATTTGCAAATATTTGGTTTACAACGTATTAAGGAAGCAGTCCACTCTTCCATAAATGGAAGAAGACGCTTAGTTAGTTCTTCAAATATTTATAAAACACCTTCATTTATTTTCATGACATTTGGATTAGAAGATGTGAAGGATAAAAGTGAGTTCTTCCATAACTATCTTACTTAAAGAAACCATTTTCTCAAGAATTCAAATACAGTATATTTCTCATTACACTTGATTTGCATACCAAATTTTGGATCATCCAATTTTCTATTTTCAACCAATGTTTCCAACAAAATTGATATTTATAAAATATCTTCTTTTATTTTCATGACATCTCTAAGCATTTGTGTTAGAAGATGTGAAGGATACAGGTATGTCCTTCCATAACTGTCTTCTTTCAAGAAGCTTAAATGATTGCCATTTTCTGAGGAATTCAAATACAGTATATTTCTCATTAAAGACTTGGTTTGGATAACAAATTTTGGATCATCCAATTTTCTATTTTCAACCAATGTTTCTAACAAGATTGATGTTTATAAAATGTCTTCTTTGATTTTCATGACATTTCTAAGCATTTGGATTAGAAGATGTGAAGGATACAGGTCTGTTCTTCCATAACTATCCGCTTTGAAGAAGCTTAAATGATTGCTATTTTCTCAGAAAGTCAAATACAGTATATTTATCATTGAAGACTTGATTTGGATAAAAAATTTTGGATCATCCAATTTTCTATTTTCAGCCAATGTTTCCAACAAGATTGATATTTATAAAATATCAACTTAGATTTTCATGGCCTCTCTAAGCATTTGAATTAAAAGATGTGAAGGATACTGGTCTATTCTTCCATAACTATCTTCTTTGAAGAAGTTTCAATGATTGCCATTTTCTCAGGAATTCAGATACAGTAAATTTCTGCTTAAATACTTGATTTAAATACCAAACTTTTGGATCATTCAAATTTTCTACTTTCAGCCAATGTTTCCAACAAGACTGATATTTATAAAATATCTTCTTTGATTTTCATGGCATATCTAAGCGTTTAGGTTAGAAGATATGAAAGATACAAATCTCTTCTTCCATAACTATCCGCTCTGAAGAAGCTTAAACGATTGCTATTTTCTCAGAAAGTCAAATACAGTATATTTATCATTGAAGACTTGATTTGGATACCAAATTTTGGATCATCCAATTTTCTATTTTCAACCAATGTTTCCAACAAGATTGATATTTATAAAATATCTTCTTAGATTTTCATGGCCTCTCTAAGCATTTGGATTAAAAGATGTGAAGGATACTGGTCTATTCTTCCATAACTATCTTCTTTGAAGAAGTTTCAATGATTGCCATTTTCTCAGGAATTCAGATACAGTAAATTTCTGCTTAAATACTTGATTTAAATACCAAACTTTTGGATCATTCAAATTTTCTACTTTCAGCCAATGTTTCCAACAAGACTGATATTTATAAAATATCTTCTTTGATTTTCATGGCACATCTAAGCGTTTAGGTTAGAAGATTGAAAGATACAAATCTCTTCTTCCATAACTATCCGCTTTGAAGAAGCTTAAATGATTGCTATTTTCTCAGAAAGTCAAATACAGTATATTTATCATTGAAGACTTGATTTGGATAAAAAATTTTGGATCATCCAATTTTCTATTTTCAGCCAATGTTTCCAACAAGATTGATATTTATAAAATATCATCTTAGATTTTCATGGCCTCTCTAAGCATTTGAATTAAAAGATGTGAAGGATACTGGTCTATTCTTCCATAACTATCTTCTTTGAAGAAGTTTCAATGATTGCCATTTTCTCAGGAATTCAGATACAGTAAATTTCTGCTTAAATACATGATTTAAATACCAAACTTTTGGATCATTCAAATTTTCTACTTTCAGCCAATGTTTCCAACAAGACTGATATTTATAAAATATCTTCTTTGATTTTCATGGCATATCTAAGCGTTTAGGTTAGAAGATATGAAAGATACAAATCTCTTCTTCCATAACTATCCGCTTTGAAGAAGCTTAAATGATTGCTATTTTCTCAGAAAGTCAAATACAGTATATTTATCATTGTTGACTTGATTTGGATACTAAATTTTGGATCATCCAATTTTCTATTTTCAACCAATATTTCCAACAAGATTGATATTTATAAAATATCATCTTAAATTTTCATGGCCTCTCTAAGCATTTGGATTAAAAGATGTGAAGGATACTGGTCTGTTCTTCCATAACTATCTTCTTTGAAGAAGTTTCAATGATTGCCATTTTCTCAGGAATTCAGATGCAGTAAATTTCTGCTTAAATACTTGGTTTAAATACCAAACTTTTGGTTCATTCAAATTTTCTACTTTCAGCCAATGTTTCCAACAAGACTGATATTTATAAAATATCTTCTTTGATTTTCATGGCACATCTAAGCGTTTAGGTTAGAAGATGTGAAAGATACAGATTTCTTCTTTCATAACTATCCGCTTTGAAGAAGCTTAAATGATTGCTATTTTCTCAGAAAGTCAAATACAGTATATTTATCATTGAAGACTTGATTTGCATACCAAATTTTGGATCATCCAATTTTCTATTTTCAATCAATGTTTCCAACAAAATTGATATTTATAAAATATCTTCTTTTATTTTCATGACATCTCTAAGCATTTGTGTTAGAAGATGTGAAGGATACTAGTATGTCCTTCCATAACTGTCTTCATTCAAGAAGCTTAAATGATTGCCATTTTCTCAGGAATTCAAATACAGTATATTTCTCATTAAAGACTTGGTTTGTATAACAAATTTTGAATCATACAATCTTCTATTTTCAACCAATGTTTCCAACAAGATTGATGTTTGATGTTTATAAAATGTTTTCTTTGATTTTCATGACATTTCTAAGCATTTGGATTAGAAGATGTGAAGGATACAGGTCTGTTCTTCCATAACTATTCGCTTTGAAGAAGCTTAAATGATTGCTATTTTCTCAGAAAGTCAAATACAGTATATTTATCATTGAAGACTTGATTTGGATACCAAATTTTGGATCATCCAATTTTCTATTTTCAATCAATGTTTCCAACAAAATTGATATTTATAAAATATCATCTTAGATTTTCATGGCATCTCTAAGCATTTAGATTAGAAGATGTGAATGATACAGGTCTGTTCTTCCATAAGTAACTTTTTTGAAGGAGCTTAAATATTTGCCATTTTCTAAAGAATTTAAATACTTACTTTCATTTTCATGGCATTTCCAAACATTTGATGCAGATGCTCCAAAATTTCTTATCAAAACCAAGTCTTCAATAAGGACAATTATATTTTTTAATACTCAGTGTCCTGATGAGATGTGGATGTTTGGTATCTCATCCAATAACCAGTCATCCAAACATTCGTCGATAACCTCAAAAATGTGTCACACAATTTACATAACCTATCCGGTAGGAAATTATCCACGCTTAATCAAGTCGCGTCCAAGCGACAACTCGAAACGAGCCGTTTGTAAATATTATGACATTCCTTATCCGTAAACACATCTTAAACACTCATTAACATATTCATTTCAATTTAAATATTAAATTAACATCGGTGATACACCTCGAAAACCAGTTCGGTAACAGAATAACTGGGCCAGCTCGTGGTTCCTGGATGGATTCGTTAGACGGAATCGTTCGTGACGGGCGTTTATGGAGCCGCGTAAAACCATCTGATACAGTTTGATACGTGCATGCGTTTCGACACAAGAATGCTTCCACCAAGACGTGAAACATAATCCGGGCTGCCGGTGTTACACCGTCTGGTTCTTGTGTTTTAGCTCGGGTCTAGACTACGACGCCGGAGGCGCTACGTCCTACGTTTTCTGCTGCAATGTTACTTCCAAATTTAACATCTTGTAAGCCTCGAGGGCACGAAAGTATGTATGTTTGTATGTTAACAATCTCGTTGGAAATATTTTTAAAACAGAAATGTTTAAGTCAAATATTTATGTTATAAATATCAATTTTGTTATATTTGAGTTTTTGTGAAAGAAGCCAAGATATATATTGTTTCGTCAAGAAAGACAAATAGGGAAAAACTGGTCTTCTTTGTTAGTATCTTGTAATTATCAATCTTGTTAGAAATAGTAACTGGATATAGAAATTTAGAAGTTTTAGAATTTGGTATCTAAATCAAGTCTTCACTGAAGAAAATTTAATATTTGAGTTTTTTTGGAAAAGACAGTCATTTATAGCCTCTTCCAGAAGAATAATTATGGAAGAACTGGTTTACTCTTTTAGTGTCTTAGAAACCAAATGTTTAAAATGGTCAAGAACATCAAAAAATATATTCTATAATTATCAATCTTGTTAGAAACAGTAGCTGGAAATAGAAATTTAGATGTTTTAAAATTTAGTATCTAAATCAAATCTTCAATGAAGAAAATCCTATATTTGACTTTTTATAGAAAAGACTGTCAAATATAACCTCTTCAAGAAGGATAATTATGGAAGAACTGGTCTTTTATTTTAGTGTCTTGTAAACAAAATTTTTAAAATGCTCAAGAACATAAAAAAATATATTCTATAGTTATCAATCTTGTTAGAAACAGTATTTGGAAATAGAAATTTAGATGTTTTAAAATTCGGTATCTAAACCAGGTCTTCACTGAAGAAAATCCCATATTTGTGTTTTTGTAGAAAAGACAGTCATTTATAGCCTCTTCCACAAGGATAATTATGGAAGAACTGGTTTACACTTTTAGTGTCTTATAAACCAAAATGTTTAAAATGGCCAAGAACATCAAAAAATATGTTTTATAATTATTAATCTTGTTAGAAACAGTAGCTGGAAATAAAAATTTAGATGTTTTAAAATTCGGTATCCAAACCAAGTCTTCACTGAAGAAAATCCTATATTTGAGTTTTTGTAGAAAAGACTCTTCCAGAAGGATAATTATGGAAGAACTGGTTTACACTTTTAGTGTCTTATAAACCAAATGTTTAAAATGGCCAAGAACATCAAAAAATATATTGTATAATTATCAATCTTGTTAGAAACAGTGGCTGGAAATAGAAATTTAGATGTTTTAAAATTTGGTATCTAAATCAAGTCTTCAATGAAGAAAATCCTATATTTGAGTTTTTGAAGAAAATATATAACCTCTTCAATAAGGATAATTATGGAAGAACTGGTTTACTCTTTTAGTGTCTTATAAACCAAATGTTTAAAATGACATCAAAAAATATATTCTATAATTAAATTCTATATTTGAGTTTTTGTGGAAGACAGTCGTATGGTATATAGTCATATTCATGAAGGATAATTACGGATTTAGTGTCTTTTAAACCAGATCTCGTTGGAGAATGTAACTGAAAATAGAAATTTAGATAATCCAAAATTTGATATGTACAAAATACTACATTTGAATTTTTGAGAAAAATACATATATTTAAGCTTCTTCAAGAAAAATATATATTTTTGGTTTACAAGGTGTCATAACAATTCATCCAAAATTATCCTTCTTCAAGATGCTTACAAAGTTTCCCAAAAATTCTAATGCATTCATTGAAGACTCGATATAGATACCAAACTCTGCAGCAACCAAATTTCAATTTTCAGCTAATGTTTTCAACGTTCTTTGATATTCATAGGATATCTAAACACATATGACGGCGGGTTATTAGCGAGACAACAAGAAATCACTGCACAAAATCAATAAGCGTTGTGCAGCTGTTTGCGAAACAAACAACTGGGAACTGGAGAGCAATCATCCACGTCTCATCGGGATGCCGGGCATTAGAAAATATTATCGCCCGGTACTTATATTGTTTGCCGAAACTCGCCGCGGGAGGCCACCTTGTATGGGGTTGTGCAAATCCGGGGGCTCAAATCCCATGTTAATTAACATCTGCATATTTCCTAGAAAACATCGACGGCGTGACGAAAATTGTTGTAATTATCGAATCGGTTAAAACATGTCATTTACCAATCAGCCACTGACTTACGCTAAGCCCTCCGTCCCTCCTGGCACCATATGGCAGTTTTTCGACGTTTTGGCCATAATCAAGACGGATCGCGTTGTGGTGATTTTTAATCCGCTATTGCCATTTAATTGACCATTGTGTGTCGGCCTTTATACCCCCCTTAATTATATAATATGTTAATCGATTGGGGTATTATTATAAATTTAATTGGGGCCCTATTGACTGCATTGTGGGGTTGATTAAAACGCCTGAATGGGGACATGTGTTGATTTTCCGAATTGGCCGGACCCAAAAAACGAAATTGTACGCAACTCGTGGTGGAAAAAAATTGTACGTATCATCAAGTCAATTTGTGACTGGGTCATAGTGCTCGTCAGTCCGTCGAAAACCATTAGTTCCAAGTTATTAGTCGAATCGTAAAATTCATTAACATTTCTTCGTCGCCGCCACTTTAATTAAGACGCAACGAAATTTGGGCGGCGGACTTGGAATAACTGTTTGTGTTAAAAAAAAAGGAACCACCTGATCGATCGATAAGTGCATTTTATCAATTATTTTATTAATTTCCTCGCCAATGATTGACAACACCACGTGTCTAAGCCGTTTTCGCTGACATGCGAATACAACATCAGTCATTGTACTGATGACATGTGGGCGGTGGAATGATTGTGTTACCATTTCATCCTATTATCCCTAAATTATTATGGAAATTATTAAAATGTATGCAGTCACAGCCATCGATTTCGTATTATTCGTTATGGATATTCGATAAAACACAATTTGTACTTCTATGCCAAATTTATAAAAACGTACATTTTGTTGTAATAACAGTTTCTGATGTCGCAAACAAAAACTAAAAACAAATTGATGCCATACCAGAAAAGGAAGGGTCTTCATTTTCATTCACGCATTACGAGTTTTATTGCTGAAATGGTAATTAAAATGTATTGAACAAGTTTGATAAGTTGACCTTGTCCGATATATCGAAAGCTTAATTAACACATTTTTAATTAAAACAGAAAGTGACTCAATGATATTAATTTTTTTGGCATTGGATGAACTTAATGATTTCCTATAGGTGAATCTCGACGTGTCCTTGTTTGTGGGTTTGCACAATTTTAACTAATCGAACGATCGACAAACCATTCAATAATGTTTATGTGATTTAAAATCTAACTTAACAAATTATTAATCGACGTAATTCCACAGTGTTGTGTTACTTTGGAACAAATTTCTGTTTATTTTTTTGTTTGTTTTAGAAGATTTTAAGCAAGGAGATCAGTCCTTCCATAATCGTCCTTGAAGAATCTTAAATGATTGTCATTGTCTGAAAAATTCAAATATAATATTTTCTACATTGAAGACTCGATTCGGATAACAAACTTTGGAAGATACAAACTTCTATTTTCAACTAATGTTTCCAACAAAATTAGTATTTATAGAGTATGTTTTTTAAGTTTCATGGTATCTGTAAATATTTGTTTTAGAAGATTTTAAGGAAGCAGATCAGTCCTTCCATAATCCTCCTTGAAGAATCTTAAATGACTGTCATGGTTTAAAAATTCAAATATAATAATTTCTACATCGATTTGGATCACAAACTTTGGAAGACACAAACTTCTTTTTTCAGCTAATGTTTCCAATAAAATTAGTATTTATAGAATATGTTTTTTAAGTTTCATGGTATCTGTAAATATTTGTTTTAGAAGATTTTAAGGGAGGAGATCAGTCCTTCCATAACCGTCCTTGAAGAATCTTAAATGATTGTCATTGTCTAAAAAATTCAAATATAATATTTTCTAAATTGAAGACTCGATTTGGATAACAAACTTTGGAAGATACAAACTTCTATTTTCAATTAATGTTTCCAACAAAATTAGTATTTATAGAGTATGTTTTCTAAGCTTTATGGTATCTGTAAATATTTGTTTTAGAAGATTTTAAGGAAGCAGATCAGTCCTTCCATAATCCTCCTTGAAGAATCTTAAATGACTGTCATTGTTTGAAAAATTCAAATATAATAATTTCTACATCGATTTGGATGACAAACTTTGGAAGACACAAACTTCTTTTTTCAACTAATGTTTCCAACAAAACTAGTATTTATAGAATATGTTTTTTAAGTTTCATGGTATCTGTAAATATTTGTTTTAGAAGATTTTAAGGAAGCAGATCAGTCCTTCCATAATCCTCCTTGAAGAATCTTAAATGACTGTCACGGTTTAAAAATTCAAATATAATAATTTCTACATTGATTTGGATGACAAACTTTGGAAGACACAAACTTTTTTTTTCAGCTAATGTTTCCAACAAAATTAGTATTTATATAATATGTTTTTTAAGTTTCATGGTATCTGTAAATATTTGTTTTAGAAGATTTTAAGGGAGGAGATCAGTCCTTCCAAAATTGTCCTTGAAGAATCTTAAATGATTGTCATTGTCTGAAAAATTCAAATATAATATTTTCTACATTGAAGACTCGATTCGGATAACAAACTTTGGAAGATACAAACTTCTATTTTCAACTAATGTTTCCAACAAAATTAATATTTATAGAGTATGTTTTTTAAGCTTTATGGTATCTGTAAATATTTGTTTTAGAAGATTTTAAGGAAGCAGATCAGTTCTTCCATAATCCTCCTTGAAGAATCTTAAATGATTGTCATTGTCTGAAAAATTCAAATATAATAATTTCTACATCGATTTGGATGACAAACTTTGGAAGACACAAACTTCTTTTTTCAGCTAATGTTTCCAACAAAATTAGTATTTATAGAATATGTTTTTTGAGTTTCATAGTATCTGTAAATATTTGTTTTAATAGATTTTAAGGAAGCATGTCAGTTCTTCCATATTCCTCCTTGAAGAATCTTAAATGATTGTCATTGTCTGAAAAATTCAAATATAATAATTTCTACATCGATTTGGATGACAAACTTCTTTTTTCAGCTAATGTTTCCAACAAAACTAGTATTTATAGAATATGTTTTTTAAGTTTCATGGTATCTGTAAATATTTGTTTTAGAAGATTTTAAGGGAGGATATCAGTCCCTCCATAATCGTCGTTGAAGAATCTTAAATGATTGTCCTTGTCTGAAAAATTCAAATATAATAATTTCTACATCGATTTGGAAGACAAACTTTGGAAGACACAAACTGATATTATTAACAAAATTAGTACTTATACATGTTTTTTAAGTTTAATTGTTTCTACAAATATTTGTCTTAGAAGGTCATAATCCTCCTTGAAGAATCTTAAATGATTGTCATTGTCTGAAAAGTTCAAATATAATATTTTCAACATTGAAGATTTGATTTGGTTGGCAAACTTTGGAACTCTTATTTGTAGCACCAAACACTTAATTAAAATTCTTCCATAATCATCCTTGTTGAAGAATATAATATTCTATTTATTGAACAGTTTGAATAAATTCACTTATTAATCTTGAATCTTAATTAAAGCAAAATGTTACTCAATGATACTAATTTTCTTCACAGTGTGTAAACTTAATGATTTCCTATAAATGAATCTCAACGTGTCCTTGTTTACCCGTTTGCACAATTTAAACAAATCGATGACACAAATCAGCACTCAAGAATGTTCATGTGTTTGAATCGAATGTGTGCCACTAAAACTCCACGATTAAATTATTAATCGCAGTAATTAATCTTCGAGTAATCAAATCAAAGGAGAGTTTTTTCACTCTTGTTACAGTAATTAAAATGTAATTTAGCCGGTCGATTATACACGCTGAGTTTAAAAACTAAACTACCGCGGTTATGTACAACTTGTTTTAACATTAATCAATAAGTTATTAGTTGTTAAAAATTTATAGGCGACGATTTGTTATAATCAACCGGTGCACGCCCATAGAATTCCTCAGACGAAAATCCTTTCTCCGACGAAATTAATAAACATATCAACTCCCTCAACAACTCGAAAAACATTTACATTAACAACACTCCATCCGAACTAACCGTACGTGTCGAATGATTGATTAATTAAAGGGGCGACGCCCAAAAAATAGACGACGACCCACCTTCTATTAGTCCAACATCAAATATTAATGCGAGACCAAATAAAAAAGCACCGCGAGCCGAATAAAATTGGCAGCTAAATTATTAACACGTAGACCCCGTCCCGATGAATAATTCACGATGCATATTTTCGTGGAGATTCAATATTTTTTAAGCAGCGCGTCGCAAGAAAAACCGGGGGCGTCTCAAGGTCCGGGGACGGACTACAAATTGATTTTGCCGTGATATTATTTGTTTGACGGCCTTTTCGCGTTGCCACCGAGTGGGAGGCAATTTCGAATACCGGGCCAATTTTTTCGTCGGGTTCATTTGCCAATCTTTGTTTGGGGGTGGGAAGAGTTGAATGTCAGTGCGTTGGATTCCGGCTGAAAATGTGGCAAGAAGATGGATGCGGGTCTTAATGTCTTTGGCAAGACGAAGCCGAAGAATGCGGTAATTGATGGGACTAAATTAGTTCACGGATGGACAAGACAAACACCTTGAAGATGTAGATCAAATTTCTTCATCACATAATTTCTAGAGACGAAATGAAAATCCTTTATGGCCCCACTTAAATTTAGATTAGTTGTGTAATATGGAAATTAAGATGTAACTTTCGTAATTTTGATTAATGTCGGTAATGTTTCCAGCAGTCCGTTGGTAGACAAAAGTTCAACCACCATAATCACCATTAATATCGTAATTACGTTTGATAAATGCTGATCATTTAGATGAAGCCAATAAAACAAAAACGAAAAGTTTAATATGGAGAATGCGAGGTAGTTTAGTGATGGGCTCGTAATGGTCATTAACACCTCGCTCAGCCCAGAACGTTCTGACACATACAAATCACGTGCATCTTGCTGATGGGGCACCGTATTTATTAGTATCAAACGCCACTAAAAAAGGAAGACAATTTCATTACGACCTCGCAAATAATGATAATTACCCACCACCTTCAAAACCATCCACATCCATCACATGTTCCGCAACGGATAAATTTTTACCGTCACGTAACACAGGTTCTCGGTAAGTGTCCGCAACGAGTGAAAATAATCGGCGGATTGTCCCTGGAAGTCGTAAATGTACCAGCTGACGGGCTGACAAGTTGTCATGTCGAACCGTCAATATCGGAGTTATATGTTGCTTGACTAATTGTCCTTATGGGCCGACGGTCAGGACCCCCGACGTCAGGTTCCACGAAGTCTGTCGTAAACGCTTCTCATCCACTTCGGGGCCCGTTGTTCATCTACCTAAGGCCAAATTAAGTACCGAGATTCGGCTTGGAATTGGACAATCATCTTGCCTCGAATCCGACGACTAATAACTAACTAAATACTTCGTCACTTGAGCTGTAAATTTTAATAATCAAATGCTTAGCCAGATATTCATCGCAACAAGTCGTACCGTTGTCCCAAACTAATTTTCTCCAAACCAGTCCCGATCAAATAAATCAGATAAACAAACCATACATGAATACCCAGTTAGAGATTAAAGGATCACCAAGTTGTGACCTTGAAGGAATTATCTGGTACCAGAATCGGGGCCAGGTGAACGTCACAATGCAAATTCACTTCCTCAGAACGTCTAATCTCTAAACCTAATTTCGGTAAAAATCCGAGCCAAAAAAATAATAAGTTCCATCTAATCTCTAAAAACGTTCCATTCTGCATTAGTGTCAGAGTCTCGGATGCACGCCGGTACACAACAAAGTACCGGTGAAAATTTCCGAGAACAGATTAATGGTGGTGAGGAGAAAAAAAAATGAGAATGGCCGAGGATTTCACACTTTAGTGGAACACAACAAAAATGTGCGGCAGTACTTTTACGGTAACCAACATAATTCTCGTACACTTGCGTTCGGTACTCGGACCTCATGCTGGTGGCGTGGAAAATAAAAACGTTTTGTGTGTCATTGATAGAGGAGATAATGGGGCACAGTTATAATGAGATTTTATTTCCGACTCGATATTTTCGATTAATGTTTTCGTTACACAATCCCGATAATAATTTGAAAGCCGTTGTCATCGAAATCCGTTTGTTTCAGGTGTGACCGTTCCGTACTCGGAGGTAAGAAATTGACCTTGGGGGCCCTTAATTAGAGAAAAAATTAGACAATGTGGCTGAGGAAAGCGTAAAATAGTAAATAAACGATTAGCAGTACCAACGGCAGTCATTAATGAGACCCCCCGTTGTTCCCGAGCACTTATGTCAACACCCATACTTTGTACCACGGATTAACGTCACTACTTGATAAATTATTGACCGGTGTGCGGCCGGATAATTGCCCTGCGATCTTTTATTTACGACCCGCACATTTATTACGAATGGTAACTACATATTAATGCGGCGGAATTACAAGAACCTAATGAAATAATGGGTTTTGTCGAGGTAATAGAAAAGCTCACATGTGCATTATCACTGGAGGTGGTCCATCCGACCTGCGAACCACCTCATATCGTACAGATTCGGGTTAATGAACAAAATTTATTGTTCATCGACGGTTCCCCGAGATGATAAACATGGAGATATTTCAGTGGGCCCTTCAACGAGAACAACACCATCATCTCCGCACCGTTTCCCATGGTCGGAAGATAAAGCGACGTGCCGCAACACAATGAGACCACAGATTCCGAACGGCCCGACCACTTGGTCATGATCGAGGTGCCTCCACGTCACGACCTTTGACCGACACCACATGTCAACTGATAAACTTGTCACGATCGATGGCCATTGTGTTTTTGTAGCCATTAAGGCTAAACGACACCTACCATCCCGAGTCTTCGTCTCCCGTTTCCTGGACGCTTGCATCTTTTCAGGATGCGTCCAGTGTGTGTGTGTATCTAGTGTGGCATCTGAGTTTGGATGGGGACGCAGCCTTCGAACGTCGACGTTTATGTGTCTATTTGTCGGAGCGGATCCGTCCAGGCGAGGAGCAATTGCGGTCTGCTCTTTTTATGTTTCCGGCCGACCGGAACTTCCGCCCAGCCACTGCTCGATATATCTACGTGCAGTTGCAGATTAACTTCCTGTTTCCGCTGCCAAGATTCAGGTTTTAATGACCCGATTTTTCGGGCGTTTGTTATAAACGACGGAACGGGCGCGTTTCGTACTTCTTTCCAAAATGTTTCTTGTTGATAATTTATGGTCCGGGTTATTTGTGCGGTCGTGTTTTGGATAAAATTGCATTAGATTATTTTTTCGATTTTTGGTGGATGCGCCAATGTTCCGTGGTAACATTTGACAATGAAAAAATGCGGTTACATATAAATTATTGTATATTACATACCAAAAAATTAATGTTTTTAATGTTGAACTATAAAATAACAAAATTTCATCAATTTTTTACTTATATTCCAAGAGCGAGAAAAAATATTTGTGTTCCTAAAACTGAAGGGAAGATTGACCTCCCTTTCAGAATTAACCAGTTTGAATAATGACGACAATAGTACTTACCTATTTAAGTTTTTGAAGATTTCTTTGAGCCTCTAATATGACATGTGGTCTTATGTGGTCATGAAGAAGCAGAAAACAATTTATGTGGTCTAAAGAAACTCGTTTTTGGTGAACTTTAATAGTCAATATGTAATTCCAGTCGTAGTTAATTATCGAAGCTTTCTTAGGTTAAGTATTGTTTCACCAGGTATACCAGCTTAAGCCCATTGTCCGGATCAGTCAAAATTATAGTAATAAATTCATTTTTCCATGTATGTAACAATACTATTAGTAAAATGCTCATTTGCGTTGCATGGAAAGAGATAATTGGCAATTGTCAAACTCATAATTTTGTTGTCATCACATAATTTATGTGCCATTCATTCATTTGTCCAATATTTTCAAAAGCTTTCAAATAATATATTATACAAAAATATTAAAATATAATTTAAAAATTATTTTATATTTATTTTAACTCAAAACGATATTGATGTTGTTTGTCTTCAGTGTCACATTAAAAGCTTCAAAGCTCTAAACTAATATAACTAATTAGGTCAAAATAATTTCGATGTTTTCATCTTCAATACCACATTAAAAGTTTTAAAGTTTTAAACTGTTAAAAATATCAATATAATATAAAAATTAAGTATTAAAATAGGTAAGATAAAATTATACAAATATACATTATACAATATATTATACAAAAATTTTAAAATATAATTTAGAAATTATTTTATTGAACCTTTATATATATATATATATATATATATATATATATATATATATATATATACAAAGTAAGGAAGATAATATTAAGAAAAGCTTGAAAAAGCTTATATAAAAATATTAAAATATAATTTAAAAATTATTTTATTATATCTTTTTATGTCTAGTTTAACTCAAAACGATTTTAATGTTATTCAATTTCAATAACTAACTAACTCTAAACTGATGTAACTAATTAGAGCAGTTAATAATATCAATACAAAATATAAGAAGTAATATATTGTACTTTATTATATCTATTTTAATTAGATTTATATACAAAGTAAGAAAGATAAGATAAGGGAAAGCTTGAAAAACTTATAAATAATATATTATAAACAATATTAAAATATAATTTAAGAATTATTTTATTATATCTTTTTATATATATTTTTACATAAAACGATCTTGATCATCTTTTTTAACATATTAAAAGATTTAAAGCTTTAAAATGATTAAGTTAAACTACTAAACTACTACTAAAAAATCAGTATAAAATATAAAAAGTATCATATTGTTTTTATGTATGTATTTTCATTAAATACCAAAGTAAGAAAAACAAGATTAAGAAAAGCTTTCAAACAATATATTATAAGAAATATTAAAATATAAATTAAAAATTATTTTATTATACCTTTTTATACATATTTTAACACAAAATGATCTGGATGTTATTCATCTTCAATACCACATTAAAAACCTTAAAGCTCTAAACCGTTGAAAGTAATTAGAGTAGTTAAAAATATCAATATAAAATATAAGAAGTAATATATTGTACTTTATTATATTTTCTTATAAAATAAGAAAAATAAGATTACGAAAAGTTCGAAAAAACTTTGAAATAATATATTATACAAAAATTTAAAAATTATTTTATTACATCTTTTTATATCTATTTTAACTATCTTGACGTTGTTTATCTTTAATACCACGTTAAAAACTTAAAAGCTCTAAACTGATAAAAGTAATTGGAACAATTAAAAATATCAATATAAAATGTAATAAGTAATATATTGAACTATATTATCTATTTTAATTAGATATATATATATATATATATATATATATATATATATATATATAAAGTAAGGAATATAAGATTAAGAAAAGTTTGATAAAGCTTTCAAATAATATATTATACAACAATATTAAAATATAATTTAAAAATTAGTTTATTATTCCTTTTTATATCTATTTAACTCAAAATGATCTTGATGATATTTATTTTCAATAATATATTAAAAGCTTTACATAATGAAACTAATTAAAGTAGTAAAAATATCAATATAAAATATAATAAGTAATATATTGTACTATTATATCTATTTTAATTAAAGATATATACAAAGTAAGTTATATAAGATAAAGGAAAGCTTAAAAAAGCTTTCAAATAATGTATTATATAAAAATATTTAAATATAATTTAAAAATAATTTTATTATACCTTTTTATATCTATTTTAACTCAAAACGATGTTAATGTTGTTTATCTTCAATGCCATATTAAAAGTTTAAAAGCTCTAAACTGATGAAACTAATTAGAGCAGTTAAAAATATCAATATAAAATATAAAAATTAAAATATTGTTCTTTATTACATTTATTTTAATTTAATATATATTAAAGTCGACAAGATAAAATTAAGAAAACTTTGAAAATGCTTTCAAATAATATATTATACAAAAATATTAAGATACAATTTAAAAATTATTTTATTATATCTTTTTATATATACTTTAACTCAAAACGATCTTGATGTTGTTGATCTTCAATTCAACATTAAAAGCTTTAAAGCTCTAAACTGATGAAATTAATTATGTCAGTTTAAAATAAAAAGTAATATATTGTACTTTATTATACTTATTTTAATTACATAATAATTACCAGGAGATAACTTTAATTAATTTCGATTTAGTTATAAAAAAATTTAATTACTGTAAAAGGTCTACCAACAATTTAAGTCAATTTTTTGCCAATCGAAAATAAATCTTAAATATTCCCAAATGAAAAAAAGTTCTGCAGACGAGCTCTGCGTCCATGAATATCGCACCAATTTAGTTTCCCGACGTTCTTATGAAAAAGTTTCTTGGTAAGATTAATTAAAAGCCTAAAGCGTAGATAATATTTTAGTAATTATAAAACTTCCAGTTCCACTCGGGAGTGGAAATTAAAAAATGCCGCTTTTTAAGTAAAAACACTGACAAGTTAATCAAGACCCTGATGACTCAGCAGTACCAAACATGCGTCCCAAATCAGCGCTAATGACGAGTTAGTTCTACATGACTCGACTTTTTACCGGGATATCCAATAATTTGTTTTCGATTCCCTCGCTCCCACCGCCATTATGTAATAAACGTCTCGGCATTCGGGCAACTAGTTTCGATAGTTACATGGCGTTTAGGAGATTTCGATACGTCAAGTTTTTTCACGTTTCGGCCCGACGAGTGGACCGGCGGGGGTTGATAAAAACTTCCGCGTTACGCTACAAACAAACCACCTTAAACAAAAGACCGTGCGGGACACCCCGTGCAAGGGAATCCCGTACGTATGTAGAATAAATCGGTTGACCATTTCGTGTAGGCACCGCAAATCGGCACAATAGAATTGTCACGCCGGTTAACGTTTAATTGTGGCCGGGACAGGTGGCCAATAAAGGGTGAAATTTAATTATCCAAACTCGATTTTTATTGTGATTTAAGTTTGCTTTCGAAATGCGTCTGGCGATCGTTAAAGCTCGAATGGCTTCTTAAAATCCGTGCCACATTTAGTGGCATGTCCGGACGCAACCATAACGCGAGACAGCAATAAATAATCTTCACCGTTAAAAAATGCGATGTCCACCCCGAAACTCGGGTTGCGGTATGCTAATCGAGGTGGGCGAAAACGAAAAGTCGTCCTCGATCTACGAGAAACGTGATTAGGCGGTGACTGCACATTAATAGACTCGTTGTGCATGCGTTTTTCCAGGAGGAGAATAAACATTTACGTTTTGCAGCGAGGCAAATTACAGGAGGAAGTCACAACAATCTTACGATAAAACCATCTGTTGCACGGGGGATACCGTAAGACCATATTAATTGTCTAATTTAAAGGACGCACATGTCCATACGATTTGCTTTTCTTAACTTTTTCTTGATGTAATTATATGCATTTGCTCAGATATTCCAACTAATCAGAAGACTATTATTCGTTGTTAGTTATTTAATTTCGCATATTTTATTTAAAACTAATGATTGTTGTTATTCAGTGTTTATTATTCCGTATTCGGTATTATTTTTAATTACTCTCTGTTATTCATTTTTTAATTGAAAATATGTATTGAATTTCAAATTAAAAATATAAGAAAATTTAAATAAAAAATATTGAATTTAATTTAAACAAATTAAATAAAATTTTAATTTAAAATAAAAAGTAATAATTATAAAAAATAAATAATTTTAATGAAAAAAAAATATATTCTTAAATTAATTTAAAATATAATAAAATATTTCATTTTAATTAAAAAAAAATAAAAACTTAAATTTAAATTATTATAAATATTATAAAATATTTAATTCAAATTAAAAAAGTTAAATATTTTAGTTACAAACATAAACATTTTATTTACAATTTTAATCATTATAAAATATTTAATTTAAAAATATTCAAAATTAAAAATATTATAAAACGTTTAATTTAAAATTAAAAAGTTAATAGAACTATTAATTTAAATTACAAAAAAAAAAATAAAATATTTAATTTAAAATTAAAAAAATAATAAAATATTTAATTTAATTTACAAAAAAATTAAAATATGTAATATTAATTAAAAACACAAATAAAATATTATTTCAAATTAAAAACTAATATTATAAAAAAATTAAAATAATTGTTATATTTAAATTAAAAAAAAAAATAAATATTTAAAATTTAAAAAATTGTAAAATATTTAATTTAAAATTAAAATAATAATAATAAAAAAATATTTAATTTAATTAAAAAAAATACATTTAAATTAATTAAAATTTAAAAAATTATTAAGTTAATTAAAATATTAATTTAAATTTAAAATAATAAGAATAAAAAAAAATAATTTAAATAAAGAAAAGAAAAATAAAATATTTAAATTAATTTACAAAAATTAAATATTTTATTTAAATTTAAAAAAATAAGGATAAAATATTTAAGTTAATTTTAACATATAACATATTAATTTAAAATTAAAATGATAATATTATAGTTTTAAAAATTATAAAATATTTAATTTAAAGATATTTGTATAAAAAATTAAAAATTTTATAAAATATTTAATTTATATTAAAAAAATAAAAAAAACAATTCAATATTTAAAATAAAAAATTATGAAATATATAATTTAAATTGAAATAAAAAATAAAATATTTAATTTAATTATAAAAAATTTAAATCAATATAAAAATGAAAATAATTATTTTATTTACATTAAAAAAATAAATATTTAATAAAAAAAATTAATTTAAATTTAAAATAATAATAATAAAAAATATTTAATTTTATTAAACAAAAATATTTTTTAAGTTATTTAATTTAAAATTAAAAATATAATAAAATATATATTTTAAATTATAAAAAAATAATTTGATTAAAAAAAATATTTAATTTAAATTACAAAAAAAAAATATAACAAAATATCATATATTTAAGTAAATTTATAAAAAAATTAAATATTTAATTTAAAATTAAGAATATCAAATCAATATTTAAAATAAAAAAATGAAATATTTAATTTAAATTGGAATAACAAATAACATATTTTATTTAAATTAAAAATAAATTTAATATAAATTAAAATAAACAATAAAATATTTGATTTGAATTAAAAAACATCTAATTTTTCCTTTTTTTATTTTGTCAAAGAACGTATTTCATTAATTTGTTATTTCTTATTCGTTAATCAATATCTGTTTTTAATTATTCGAAATTTGTAGAATATTATTAATTATTCGCTATTTTCAATCGATATTTTATATATTTATTGTCGAATATTTTTATTTAATATTTATTTTTCACTGTTAATTGTTTAATATTCATTAATTAAGTTATAAGTTATTCTAAAATCATTAATCACTACATACTTTTAATCCTTAATTATTCATTTATCATTATCACTAATAATTTTAATAAATAAATTAATATTTGTTTTTAGTTATTCAAAAAATATTTTATGTATTATTAATTTTGAAATATTTTGATATTTATTTTTCTCTTTATTCATTATTCACTTTAGAATTTTTTATTCGACATTATGTTGAAAATAATTTTAAGTACCTAATTTAATTTTAACTCTTAGTTATTCAATATTCATTATCATTAATAAATTATCAATAATTAATTATTCGTCGTTAGTCAGTCGTTATTTGTTTTCGGAATAAATATTCATAGTAACTTTATTAATTGATAGTTATACGTTATTTAGTATATGCTGTTAATTATTCATTATTTAATACTTATAATTCAATATTGATTATCAGTTTTTCTGAAATTCGTTCTATATTGTTTATATTTCACAATTGTCAATAATTATTAGTTATTTTATTAGTTATTTATATTCAAATATTATTATTGGATATTTATTCTTCTTTCACTTATTTTTTGATATTCGTTATTAACTTTATTATTCTCTTTTCATTATTAAATATTAGTTATCAATTATTAGAAAAATCCTTAATAAATCATTAATCATCAATAACTTGTTCCTTTTTAGTTGTTTCAAGTACGAAAGATCATATTTCAATACTTTATTATTTATTTGTTAATCATTCTTATTTGTTCATTATTCATTTTTACTGAATAATTAAATAATAACTTATTTAGCAATTTTCTTCATTATTTACACTTATTCATTTTATATATTATTCATTATTCGATGTTCTTTGTTTGTTCATATTAATGAATAAATTGATAATTAATTAATTATTCATTATAGGATTATTATTTTCACTGCATGTTTTGTGTAAAATATAAAACTATAGCACATTTGGCATATTTTCTTTATTCATCATTCACTATTTACTGTTAATCATTCTATATATCATTCATTTTTAGTTGATAATGATAATAATAATAATGATAATACAATGAATAAATTTATAATTAATTATTCATAAGAAGATTATTAATTGCACCGCTTGTTAAAAACAGTTTTGTCTAAAATTCAACAAAACCACCTGATTTACACTTCACCTTCCTTCATCGCATTATGGTTATTATCGAACACGTTCAACTACATCTCAATTCATTTTTCTCACGATTTACTTCGAAGAACGTGAAAAAAACTCGGGGCACGTCCCTCAGTGAACATTGTCCGTTTTTTTACACAAAATTCGAATTAATTTTCGGTCGCACGTTTAAAATACCAACACGCCCCGCACCACAAAAACAAATCTGGTAGTCACTAAACAGGTAGCCGGGTTTTTATTAATATTAACGCTTAAACCGATGGACAGATCGTTTGGTCCACCGGATTATGAGTGTGTGTGTGTGTGTAACAAGATATGATCTGATACGAACGATCCTAACGTCCGTGATTAATATTATTAATTGGTTTGTAACAAAATAAATTATTTAATTTGTAGTGGGGGACCTGTGGGGGTTTGTCATAGGTTGCACCGAAACTGGTCCGATTGCTATAAATAACAAATTAAATAAATTGTTTTCGGATGGAGTCAGACGTTGCCACGGCAATAAGGACGGTTGATTAATGAAAAACAAGCGGTTTGCGTTATCCCGGAGAGTAATTACACAATGATTGTGTCAGAACATCGCAGTAGACTGAGCGTAAACCCGCCGTACCAATTAAGCCAAATAACAAAATAACCGGGACCCGAAATGAAAAGCTTCAGCGGACCCAAAAGCTCATAACTCACAGTAACAGAGGCGAATGCAAACGCACGAACAAAGGGTGCATTTAGAAGCTGGCAGCCAGGTAACCAGGCCTGATTAGTGATCGTATTACTAAGCAATCCGTATGTGATAATAAGCGTATACAGAGTGTTTGGTCCGGTGGACGCCGACTGCCGCGGGCCACCTACATGTATTTATGCAACACGGTCAACAAACACAGAACGCTAACACAGTTCAAATTGCCATATACAAGGGAGGTGAATGGTTAATACTGACATTGTGTGCACGTTGGTAAACACCGTCAATGCCTTTCGTTTCGGTACGTAACGGTGAATAATTTACTTCCTATTTCAATATTTATCGGGCTGCCTTCAAACGTTGCCACGGCATCAAACCAACCCACTTATCCTAATAACGTTTATTAATTTCATTTTCCTCTTGTGTATCTGCAATTTTTGTACGTCCATTTTAAATTTTTATTTGGTTCCCGTAACGTAGAAGAAGAATTTAATCTCCTGCAAAAATTGCAGCAACAGCAGACCTTTTAAACTACATTTTTTATATTTTTATCCATTAAAATTAACTTTTAAGCAAAGAAAAACGGCCAATTAAACAAGCAATAACAGTTTTTTGTTAAATTTCAACAAATATTTTGTGCGCAAGTTTTCCAGAGACACTTTTAAATTTGCCTCTTCGCATCAATCCGTTTCATAAGCCAATCTTGAATATTTCTATATGGTTGTAAAATTCGCGCATGCGCTTTAAAGTCCGGCTATTGATTTAATGATAGGAGAGCAGAGGCGTGCCTCTAGCTAATGAGATATCACCAAATAACGTCACAAAGTTTTTTTTACATTTTAGTGTCAACACGAGATAGTTTATTAACATCAGAAATGCCGTTGACGTGATGGATTTTTTGCTAAATAAATGTGTATTTCAAATTTAAAGACCATAACTATAACAAATTGGTTGTTGTTAAAGAATTAAACCATCCAATTCTCAAAAAACTGCAGATTTACTATTTGATTGAATAATAGAAAATGATATTTGGTATTAAAGGGTTGCTTGTGATTTGTAAAATATATATTGAAGATTAAATTTACATAACAAAAGCGTTGATGATTTCAATTTTATGTTACTAATTAAATAACTAAATAAAGTATTGCTTTTTTTGTTTTATATACAATGTTTCAAAAAATTAACCTACCACATCAATAATAATTGATTATTATTAATATTTTATGAATAATAAACGTGTACACTCTCTGTATATTTATTTGAAAATATGTTTTTATTGATAATTAGTACAAAAATCTAAACAAATATTGTTTTTCTAAAAAATTAAAAATAAAATATTGCATTTTTTGTTCTGTGTACACTGTTCCAAGAAATTATCCCACCACATAAATAATAATTGATTATTATTAATATTTTATGAAAAATAAACGTATACACTCTCTGTATATTTATTTGAAAATATGTTTTTATTTATAATTAGTACAAAAAATCTAAAATAATATTGATTTTCTAAAAAAATAAAAATAAAATATTGTATATTTTGTTCTGTGTACACTGTTCTAAGTAATTATCCCACCACATCAATAAAAATTGATTATTATTAATATTTTATGAAAAATAAACGTATACACTCTCTGTATATTTATTTGAAAATATGTTTTTATTGACAATTAGTACAAAAATCTAAAAAAATTTTGTTTTTCTAAAAAAATAAAAATAAAATATTGTATATTTTGTTCTGTGTACACTGTTCTAAGAAATTATCCCACCACATCAATAAAAATTGATTATTATTATTTTATGAAAAATAAACGTATACACTCTCTGTATATTTATTTGAAAATATGTTTTTATTGATAATTAGTACAAAAAATCTAAAAAAATATTGTTTTTCTAAAAAATTAAAAATAAAAATTGCATTTCTTGTTCTGTGTACACTGTTCTAAAAAATTATCCCACCACATCAATAATAATTGATTATTATTAATATTTTATGAAAAATAAACGTATACACTCTTTGTATATTTATTTGAAAATATGTTTTTATTTATAATTAGTCCAAAAAATCTAAAATAATATTGATTTTCTAAAAAAATAAAAATAAAATATTGTATATTTTGTTCTGTGTACACTGTTCTAAGAAATTATCCCACCACATCAATAAAAATTGATTATTATTATTTTATGAAAAATAAACGTATACACTCTCTGTATATTTATTTGAAAATATGTTTTTATTGGAAATTAGTACAAAAAATCTAAAAAAATATTGTTTTTCTAAAAAATTAAAAATAAATTATTGCTTTTTTGTACTATATACACTATTCCAAGAAATTATCCCACCACATCAATAATAATTGATTATTATTAATATTTTATGAAAAATAAACGTACACACTCTTTGTATATTTATTTGAAAATATGTTTTTATTTATAATTAGTACAAAAAATCTAAAATAATATTGATTTTCTAAAAAAATAAAAATAAAATATTGTATATTTTGTTCTGTGTACACTGTTCTAAGAAATTATCCCACCACATCAATAAAAATTGATTATTATTATTTTATGAAAAATAAACGTATACACTCTCTGTATATTTATTTGAAAATATGTTTTTATTGGAAATTAGTACAAAAAATCTAAAAAAATATTGTTTTTCTAAAAAATTAAAAATAAATTATTGCTTTTTTGTACTATATACACTATTCCAAGAAATTATCCCACCACATCAATAAAAATTGATTATTATTAATATTTTATGAAAAATAAACGTATACACTCTCTGTATATTTATTTGAAAATATGTTTTTATTGATAATTAGTACAAAAAATCCAAAAGAATATTGTTTTTCTAAAAAATTAAAAATAAAATATTGCATTTTTTGTTGTGTGTACACTGTTCTAAAAAATTATCCCACCACATCAATAATAATTGATTATTATTAATATTTTATGAAAAATAAACGTATACACTCTTTGTATATTTATTTGAAAATATGTTTTTATTTATAATTAGTACAAAAAATCTAAAATAATATTGATTTTCTAAAAAAATTAAAATAAAATATTGTATATTTTGTTCTGTGTACACTGTTCTAAGAAATTATCCCACCACATCAATAAAAATTGATTATTTTTATTTTATGAAAAATAAACGTATACACACTCTGTATATTTATTTGAAAATATGTTTTTATTGGAAATTAGTACAAAAAATCTAAAAAAATATTGTTTTTCTAAAAAAATAAAAATAAAATATTGTATATTTTGTTCTGTGTATACTGTTCTAAAAAATTATCCCACCACATCAATAATAATTGATTATTATTAATATTTTATGAAAAATAAACGTATACACTCTTTGTATATTTATTTGAAAATATGTTTTTATTTATAATTAGTACAAAAAATCTAAAATAATATTGATTTTCTAAAAAAATAAAAATAAAATATTGTATATTTTGTTCTGTGTATACTGTTCTAAGAAATTATCCCACCACATCAATAAAAATTGATTATTATTAATATTTTATGAAAAATAAACGTATACACTCTCTGTATATTTATTTGAAAATATGTTTTTAATGGTAATTAGTACAAAAAATCCAAAAAAATATTGTTTTTCTAAAAAATTAAAAATAAAATATTGCATTTTTTGTTGTGTACACTGTTCCAAGAAATTATTCCACCACATCAATAATAATTGATTATTATTAATATTTTATAAAAAATAAACGTATGCACTCTCTGTATATTTATTTGAAAATATGTTTTTATTGATAATTAGTACAAAAAATCCAAAAAAATATTGTTTTTCTAAAAAATTAAAAATAAAATATTGCATTTTTTGTTGTGTACACTGTTCCAAGAAATTATTCCACCACATCAATAATAATTGATTATTATTAATATTTTATAAAAAATAAACGTATGCACTCTCTGTATATTTTTTTAAAATGTGTTTTTATTTATGATTAGTACAAAAAATCTAAAAAAATATTGTTTTTCTAAAAAATTAAAAATAAATTATTGCTTTTTTGTACTATATACACTATTCCAAGAAATTATTCCACCACATCAATAATAATTGATTATTATTAATATTTTATGAACATTAAACGTATACACTCTCTGTATATTCATTTAAAAATGTGTTTTTATATATGATTAGTACAAAAAATCTGAAAAAATATTGTTTTTCTAAAAAAGTAAAAATAAAATTTTGCATTTTTTGTTCTGTGTACATTTTTCCAAGAAATTATCCCACCTCGTCAATAATAATTGTACACTTATTTAAAAAAGTGTTTTTATTTATGATTAGTACAAAAAATCTAAAAATTTTTTTTTTAAATTATAATTAATCAAAATTTTATATGTATAAAATTTAATCACATTCACATACTCAGAATTTGGATTCGAATTTCAATTTGGTCCCAATTTTCCCAAATTTCGAATAGAAGACGCTCCACAATCTCTAAGTTATTCGGATGGTCCCTTAAACGTCTCCCAAGAATATCCCAGATACTTCTTGTAGTCACGAACCGTTGTCTCAAAGTTAAAAGTGTCAAAAAACGATCTAGAGCAGGAGTTGGAGCAGGATTTCTACTCTGACCTGACGTCCTCGTATCGTCATACAGCTTAACTGCGGTAACTCCAACAATTGTAAAAACGTTACTCACATACGAAGATGTTTCAAAGTTAATACAAACAATGTATTATTTATTTGAACAGAAAATCAGAAAATGAACCTCTTCTGGTCGTAGCTCATTGTTGACCACCACCATGTCATATATTGGCTTACCAGTTTCCCGGTAACGAATCCAAGTTGCATTTACCACTCTTTGTGGGACATTATACATTTGGACTCAAAATTGATATTATGGAGACAAAATCTTCAGAAGAAAGTCTTCTTTGAGGCATTTTACGGTGCAAAACAACAGATAAATTAAGAATGAACCGAATAAAATGCATTTTTTAGTTATAGTTGTTGTTTATTTTTATGTTTATTAGATATATAAGAAGTAAAATAAATTTAAAATAATGATCGTCTAAAGCTGCAAACATTCAAATAAAGCATATCGAAAGTATTTTTAAACGTATGTTATAGTGCAAATAATAAATATGCATACACAAATTTCACTGTCTAAAAATACTCTTGTCAATTAAATTTATATACACATCAAAAATACACACACCTATTGATTATTATTTCCTATTCAGGCTTACAAATTCACATAACATTGTCAATTAATCGAACTAGTCAAAGATCAATTACAAAACTACCTTGAGGCTTTCACCAAAATTGTAACAAGGAAGAACGTCCCCACAATACATGCACATTTCAGCCTTGCGGTCATTAACAAGGACAACAATAATCGATTCGAAAAAACTCTCATTCCGAACCGTCAAATCGAAAATAAAAAACCATAATGCCGACTATAAATAAAATTCTTCCAATTATGGGCGCGAGACGTGCGGTGCGGAGTTGCGCCTCACAATATTTGGATGTGTTATTACTCGCGAACCGAAAACGATTCGGCACGTTATTAAAAACCGTCATCGCGTCAACTCCACAACTTAATTACGTATCAGTCGCGGACGTCTCAAACGTACGGACGCGGCCAAAGTTTAAGTTCATGTGAAACACGTCGAATCGAAATTGAAATGTGAATAGAAAAAATTTCCAACAATGGTGCCCCGCATATTAAGTAATGCGACGACGGTACAATGTGAAATGATATTCTTTCGTCCGTCAATAAAACGCTAATTATAATTAAATGTGTTCCTTTTTAATTTGTTTTTATGACTGGCATACGTTTGATGGGAAATTGACAGTCGCATGCGTTCCGTGTGGTAAATTAATATGTCACTTTTTTATTATTTTGGACGTACCTGCCACATTCGGCGTACCGAGATCGTAATTAATGTGCCTAAATGTCGGTGGATGTGATTGCTCACTTACTGAGGAGCTCTCAATTAAACCGTCAACCGTGAATCTGGAAAGTATCATCGAACGTCACATAATATGTGCTACGTAGTAATATTAAGAAGTGTCGAAATAATAATAAATTATATACTGTAAAAATGTTGATAAATTACGAAATATTTTATTATTTTATATTTAGTAATTGTATATAAAAAAAATTAAAAACTTATCCAATAATAAAGATAAATAAATAGGCTGATGTAATAAACATTATTAAATAAACAATTCAAGTAATAATTTATTTACTTAGAAAATTAACAAAATCAAAAATTACAAAATAAATATTCTTTTATTATATATATTATTATTATATTGTAGAATAATAATAATAATATATAATTTGAAGCTAAAAACAAGCTTTTACAATAATCTTATATAAAATATGTATTATTATTATTATATGAATAAATAAATAAATAAATAAAATTTGAAATTGATAGATTAAAAATTAATCAAGTAATAATTTATTTATTTATAAAATTAACAAAACCAATAATAAATATTTTTATTACAAATTAAAAAATATAATTATATGCTAAAAAACTTTTAGACGTACTGTGAATAAACATAAAATAAAATAGAAATAATTGGTTGATTCATTTATTTACTTAAAAACACTTTTATTACATTAAAAATGGTAATTACATATTACAATTATTTTATATAAAATAAATAACAAACTAATAAAATAAATAACTATATAATTTATACAAAAAAGCTTTTACAATAATTCTTATAAAATAAATCACAAACTCATAAGATAAATAAGTAAATAAATAAAATTAGAAATTGATTAAAAAAAATAATTCATAAATTATTTATGGATTCAAAAAATTATCAAAAACAATAATTTTATACTAAAAAGCCTTACCAATTATTGTTATAAAATAAAAAACAAACTCATAAAATAAATGAGTAAATAAATAAAATTAGAAATTCCTAAATTAAAAAAAGAATTGATAAATTACTCATAGTATTCAAAAAATTAGTAAAAAGTATAATTAGGTTTTTACAGTAATTGTTATAAAATAAATCAGAAACTTGTAAGATAAATAAATAAATAAATAAAATTAGAAATTGACAGAATAAGAAACAATTGATAAATTATCTATGGTATTCAAAAAATTTGCAAAAACTATAGTATACTAAAAAGCTTTTAAAATTATTGTTATAAAATAAATTACATCACAACATAAAATCAATAAATAATTGATAAAATAAACTATATGTGATAATTTATTTACCAAAAAATACTGTTATTATATTAAAGTATATAGTGTTATATTAAAAAGCTTTTAAAATAATTGTTATTACGAAAATTACAAAATAAATAAATAAAATTAAAAATTGATAGAATAAAATAAAATTGATAAATTATTCATGGTTTTCAAATAATTAACAAAAAATATAATCTTGTACTAACTGTACTAAATAAATAAATAAAATTATAAATTGATAGAATAAAATAAAATTGATAAATTATTCGTGGTTTCCAAATAATTATCAAAAAATATCATTTTATACTAAAAAGCTAAAATAAATCACAAGCTTATAATTTAAATAAACCAATAAACTAACTAATAACTGTTATTTACCGAGGAAAGCTTTTATTATATTAAAGTACATAGTGGTAACTTAAAAATCTTTTAATATAGTATAATTTTATACTATAAAGCCTTACCAATTATTGTTATAAAATAAAACACAAACTCATAAAATAAATGAGTAAATAAATAAAATTAGAAATTGCTAAATTAAAAAAAGAATTGATAAATTACTCATAGTATTAAAAAAATTAGTAAAAAGTATAATTAGGTTTTTACAGTAATTGTTATAAAATAAATCAGAAACTTATAAAATAAATAAGTAAATAAATATTTATTTATTTTATATTTGTATAAATATTGATAGATATTGATGGTATATAAAAAAATAGCAAGAAATATAATTTTATACTAAAAAGATTTTACAGTAATAATTAAAAATAAATCACAACTCATAAATAAGTGAATAAATAACATAAGTTTATAAATAATTGATAAAATAGACAATATAAGTGATAATTTATTTACTTAAATACACTTTAATTACATTAAAGTATATAGTGTTGTAGTAAAAAGCTTTTACAATAATTATTATAAAATAGATAAAATAAAATAGATAGAATAAAAAATGATTAATTATTCATGATATTCAAAAAATTATCAAAAAAAAATTTATTTATATGGAAAATGATCGTATGGATTTTGATCATATGGAAATTGATCCTATGGATTTTGATCATATGGAAAATGATCGTATGGATTTTGATCGTATGGAAAATGATCATATAGATTTTGATCGTACGGATTTTCATCGTATGGAAAATGATCGTACGGATTTTAATCGTAAGAAAAATGATCGTATGGAATTTGATCGTATGTAATTAGGTACTTTACGTTTTTAGTAAATTTTTACGTTTTTCGTAACATCGTTATGTTTATATATATACTGTATGTATGTGTATATATTTCCAAAATATAAAATAGTTTTTACTACTCATACGGGAAATTTTCTTCGAAAGTAAATTGTTCGAGAGGTCCGAAATTTCTTCCAATTTTGCTTCACAAGAAATTTATTTCACAATAATTATCACATGAAATTTTTATAATTAAAATTTTTTTTGGTTATAGAAGTATAATAAACAGCTTGTAAACAAATAAAATTAAAAATATAATTTTATATTAAAAATCCTTTATAATAATGTTAAAAAATAAAAAAGAAACTAAAAACTCATAAAAAATAAGTTATTAAATTAATTTATATACTGAAAAACACTTTAATTACATCAAAGTATATAATCAAAATTACAATAATTGTTATAAAATAGAACACAAATTCATAAAATAAATAAGTAAATAAATAAATTAAATTAGAAATTGATAGAATAAAAAAATCATGCTAATCGAAAAATTAGCAAAACTAAAAAAAAATTTTTACTACATGATATAATTACAAAAAAAAGGTTTTAATACTTGTTTTTATAAAATTAGTCACAAGCTCATAAAATAATTAAGTAAAGAAATAAAATAAATTAAATTAGAAATTGATTGATTAAATAATCCCATTGATATTTATTCACATAGGCAATTTATGAAATAGAAAATTTAAACTCTTTCATTACATTAAAAGAACAATTCTGTACTCAAAAGAAACATTTTTATTGTATTAAAATATAGTTTTTACAATAATTATTACAAAATAAATCACAAACTCATCAAATATGTCTGTAAATAAATAAAATAAATTAAAAATTGATGGAAGTTGACGATTTATTTACTTAGAAAATTGATGAAACTAAAAGTACTATTATTATGTTAAAAAAATAATTTTAATATTTTTAAAATAATTGTACATAAAATAAATAACAACCATATAAAATAAATTAGAGTAGAATAAAAAATATCAGTTAACAAACAAAATAAAAAATTACAAAACCAGAAATACAAAAAAATATTTTGTTATTGAGTTTACATAAAATATATCAACATTTTTTTAATCAATAACAAACAACATTTATTTTTGGAAACGATTAAGCGTAAATTCGACAATAAAAAATTATTTTTAAAAACTTGCTGTTTTCACAATGGCATCACGATAGTTATATGGTGGCGAAACAATCGAAATTTGGGCATGAGACTCGCACCACCGTCCGGTTTTGTGTTCAAGGAATGGAGCGCGCGGGTCCAGTCATTTGCAATATTAAAGATTTACAGTTGTCATATTACGCGCCGGGAACCGTAGTTTCGACCAGCACTTTAGCGAGAAGGCCCCAACGGCTGGATTTATGTGCAATAAATAATATTAGCGAATGTTAAGCATGTTCCCGATGCCGTGTGTGTGTGTGTGTGTGTGTGTGTGTGTGCGGTGTGGATATCATCAAACATTAAACTATTAATAGCCCAACTGAATGCGACTCTGCGCTCCGTTCGACGTGTCGATCATCGGTACGAAAAATGTTAAAACATATTCGCCTCGAACACACCGGTTCCAATCACGATAAATAATGGGGCACACAGGTATTCGAAAGGGGCTCGCATAGGCCAGCCTATGTATGCACAGCGTTCGATATTTTTTCCTATTATCGGCCGTTTTATTGGTTAAATAATGGTGACTTAATTACAAGATGAGGCTAAACTGACATATGCTGTTTCGCCACTGACAACGTGTTTCGTAAATAACGGCCGTAATTTCCAGCACGCGGAAACTGCGCTTTGTCCGGCGAAATTGTTTTTCGATAATAGATTTTAATGGGGGGATTGTTTCGGGGGGCAAGGCTTTTAATTTGAGCAACACAATTTACCAGTTTGGTGGTGTTTTGAGATTAGCTTTGGACGAAATTATTCGACAGCCGTCTTGGAGGGTCACTTTTTGTATTATCTAAATTTAAAGTGACAGCACATTTTATATATACATTTATATATTTTAATTTAATCGATTTACATAGAATATTTCATACATACATATGAAAAGATTATGTATAATTAAAATTTTCATAAAACAAAATTTAAAATTCAGTGACAATAAAAAAAATATGTAAATTATTCTATACATTTGTAGTACCTTTTAGTATTTTTTATATATTCAAAATTTCAACAAATATAACCAGCACCAATTTATACAATTTTATAAATTTATTCAATTTATATAAAATATTCAATACATTTGTAGTATTATAAGAATAAATTTTTTGTTTAGTATTTTATCAAACATGTATTAAGCATATACAATTTTAACCAATATTAACTTAAATCTAAAGTAACACCAACAATTTATACAATTTTATAAATTTAAATGTTTTGTATAAAATATTCTATACATTTATAATATAGCATAAAATATTTTATATATACTTTTATATATTTGTTTAAAAGTATAATAATAAAAATAATCTAAATTTAATGTGACAACAATAATTTATACAATTTTATAAATTTAATTGATTTATATAAAATATTCTATACATTTGTAGTATTATTAGAATATATTTTTTTGTTTAGTATTTTATCAAACCTATATTAAGCATATACAATTTTAAATTCATATTTTCAACAATATTAACATAAGTCTAAAGTGACACTAACAATTTATACAATTTTATAAATTTAAATGCTTTGTATAAAATATTCTATACATTTATAATATAGCATAAAATATTTTATATATACTTTTATATATTTGTTTAAAAGTATAATAATAAAAATAATCTAAATTTAAAGTGATAACAATAATTTATACAATTTTATAAATTTAATTGATTTATATAAAATATTCTATACATTTGTAGTATTATAAGAATATATTTTTTGTTTAGTATTTTATCAAATATATATTAAGCATATACTATTCTAAATTCATATTTTCACTAATATTAACTTAAATCTAAAGTGGTACTAACAATTTATACAATTTTATAGATTTAAATTCTTTGTATAAAATATTGTATACATTTATAGTATAGTATAAAATATTTTATATATATTTTTATATATTTATTTAAAAGTATTATAATAAAAATAATCTAAATTTAAAGTGACAACAATAATTTATACAATTTTATAAATTTAATTGATTTATATAAAACATTCTATACATTTGTAGTATTATAAGAATATATTTTTTTGATTAGTATTTTATCAAAAATATATTAAACATATACAATTTTAAATTCAAATTTTTACCAATATTAACTTAAATCTAAAGTGACACCAACAATTTATACAATTTTATAATTTTAAATGCTTTGTATAAAATATTCTACACATTTATAGTATAGTATAAAATATTATATACATATTTTTATATATTTATTTAAAAGTATTATACTAAAAATAATCTAAATTTAAAGTGACAACAATAATTTATATAATTTTATAAATTTAATTGATTTATATAAAATATTCTATACATTTGTAGTATTATAAGAATATATTTTTTTGTTTAGTATTTTATCAAACATGTATTAAGCATATACTATTCTAAATTCATATTTTCATCATTATTAACTTAAATCTAAAGTGGCACTAACAATTTATACAATTTTATAAATTTAAATGCTTTGTATAAATATTCTGTACATTTATAGTACAGCATAAAATATTTTATATATATTTTTCATATTTATTTGAAAGTATTATAATAAAAATAATCAAAATTTAAAGTCACAACAATAATTTATACAATTTTATTAATTTAATTGATTTATATAAAATATTCTATACATTTGTAGTATTATATGAATATATTTTTTTGTTTAGTATTTTATCAAAAATATATTAAGCATATACAATTTTAAATTCAAATTTTCACTAATATTAATTTGAAATTGAATAATAAATTGAACTGATTTATATAAAATATTTTAAACATTTGTAATATAAAAATATTTTTTTGTATTTTTTCAAAAATATATTAACTATATACAATTTTATATTCAAATTTTTACGAAAAATTACATAAAATTAAAATGACAGCCACAATTTATACAATTTTATAAATTTAATTGATTTATATAAAATCTATACATTCATAATATAATAAAATATTTTTTAGTATTTTATCTAAAATATATTAATTTTATATATCAATTTTCTCTAAAATGTCTTAAATTTGTAAGTGACAGCAACAATTTATAGAATCTTTTAAATTAAATTGATTTACATAAAATATTTTAAACATATTAAGTATTATAAAATATATTTTACCATTTATTTAAAAGTATAATAATAAAACTAACTTAAATTTAAAGTAGCAGCAATAATTTATACAACTTTATGCATTTGATTAATTTAGATAACATTCTTAACATATGTGGTATTACAAAATAATTTTTAGTATATTTTTTTAAATATACGTAATTATATATTATAATTTCCTCTAAAAAAGTTTAATTAAAGTGACAACGATAATTTATATAATTTTATAAACAAAAATAATTTAAATTTAAAGGAATGACAAAAATTTATACAATTTTAAGAAATAATTTTTTTAAATTTATAATTTTAAACCGCGATTGAGCAGAAATCAATTTTTGAATGCTGAATCGGAATTGTCAGAACACAATGAATTGTACTTTCGACAAAACCGTCAATGGCAGTTTTTACTTTTTACGATTAGATGTTAGTTGGGGTGTTTTTGCCAATTTAAACAGTCAAAATAAACAAGCGCAAGAAAGAAAAAGGACCACTCAACCTCCAAGGATGGCCGTTTAATTGTTTCGTGGCCTTTAATCGGCGCTAATTAAAATTATTTCGCGTTCAAAGATGTGTGATATGTTTACATTTATTAATATATGTTATTAAACGTGCATCTAACACCTGTTCAACATCGCCATATACTATGTAGCCGGTTTTAATTTAAGTGCTGTAATATGTAATTAAGATCCCACTCGGATAATGTTAAAGAAGACTTTCGGAAGGAATTTTGACACTATCATTGACACACGTACGTCGATTTCTACTTTTAAATGTCCACGTTACAAAAATTAAACAATAAACTTTACGTATTTATTTAATTCGTGTAATTAAGCTTAGCGGATTACCGACTCGGGACGATCTAATTAACGGTGATTTATCATGACCACGAACTAATTACGAATAATTTTCGCCACTAACAATTTTTTAATTAATTTCGTGTGATTAATTTTTAATTTATTACGAATGGTAGCGTACGACCGAATAAGGAAACCGATTGGATACTATTTTTTTTTTCTCCCAGCACAACAATTTCGACCGGTCATTATTTTAAATGACTATTTTTTAAAAACTGTTAATTTCGACGATCAATAACTTACACAAGGGGTCTTAATTAATACAGTTGTGGCCGGACTAATTATATTTATGCCTTTTTCAGACGCGGCTCAAGTATATGTTCGACGGTAATTAGAAGGTGGTCCGGCAATTAACAATGGACACGATGACGGGGAAGAAATCAATTCGTTTTCACCCCGCAACGTGAGGAAGGATTGACAGATTATTACACACTCGGTCCAATAAATCCGGAGCAACGATTGTTATTATGTCATTAAGGGTTGATAATTACTTCACGGATTTCAACATCTGAAATTAATATAATTATATTTTTGATTCGTGATTTGATTTTTTAATAAGGTTTTATATTATATTTTAACTTTTTTAACTACAGTTTAAAAGTGGCAATGGAAGCTTTGAAGATGGGCAGCGTCAAGGTCCTCCTGAAACCTGCAATTAAGCAATATTTCCTTTTATTGGTCGTTACATACTACGAAAAATGGGTTGATTACTACAATTCTGGTGTGAAGGTGAAATCCTGATAAAAGAGTATCTAAAGAGGACTTAATCCGTCAAAGATTTTCAGATTTTTTTTCAGTTTTGTCAAAAGTTTCAGATTTTTACCTAATTCTTCTTTTTAAAAGTGTTTTAAATAGTTTTGAAGACATTTATTAGTTTTTTCTTTAAGGATTTATCCCTTCTTTTCTTAAAATATTATTCCAAAAAAGCCTTGAATATTTTAAGAATAGGTGTTTTCAGAAGTATTATATATATGTATATCCAAATTAGATCACTTATTTATTAATTATCCAAATTTTCTTTGTCCAGTTTTGTCAAAAGTTTTTAGTTTTTTAAACTTTTAAATATATCTTTTAATGTAATTTAATAATATTATTAATAAAATATTATCATCAAAGTGTTTTTAAGACATTTATTAGTTTGAGAAAGTTTCTTTAAAGATTTATCCAACAAAAAATTTGATCACTGGAATTTGAGATATCACCAACAGTTCAAATAATCAAGAGCAACTAACTACCTATTCCTTACAGATTAACCAAATTCATGAAAGAGGGAAGTCGAAACGCACCCCCTCCCCCATTTTTGTCTTAGTCTAATTATTTTTGTGAAGAATAGGTCAAAACTGACTTTTTCCTCAGTCTCAAGAACCCAAAATTTTTTTATCGTGACATGAATTTGTTTATAGTTCCTTGACATAAATTTATTGATTATAACTCTTTAATGTGGACTATTAAAATAATATTAATTTATTATTGTTGTTTTATACAGTATTATGAAAACTATTATATTTTTATTCTGTAGAATGTTACATATATTTTTCTGAATTGAGCTGAACATAAATATAACAACTATAATTTTGAAAAGAATTTTTTGTGAATAAATATGTGTTATTTAATTTAATATTAACACTTTTGTTTTGTAATTTTGGTTTTATAATTTTGGTCTTTTAGTAGAAACCGGATTTTTTCTTGCAGGTCTGTCAAACTAACCATCTTCTCATAATCCTTAAACTAATTTCCTCCAAGTTGGCTTTAATTTCATTACCTATTTAGCCATAAAACTCTTCGTCTAAAAAGTTACTATAATTTTGTCCTTTGAAATAAAAAAAAAAGGAGAAAAGGATGCAATTAAAAAAAAATGGAATTAAAAATCTTTCTGAAGTTTTTCTTAGTTATTAGTAGAATATTAAATAACTAATAAAACTTTGATAAAACCTTTTTCCAATTTGGATAAGGTGCTGAATACCAGTATGAAGAGAAATTTATAAATTACCTTAATGCCTCTGAAAAAAACCTTTTTTTAAAATATTGAAGACCTGTTTCGAATAATATTTTAAGAAAAAAAAGGATAAATACTTAAAGAAAATATCTCAAACTAATAAATATCCTCAAAATACTTTAATGACACTTTTTCATTAAATGGATATTAAATAATATTAAAAGAAATGTTTAAATTAAGTTTTAAAAAGAAGAAATAAGTAAAAAATTTGAAACTTTTGACAAAACTGGACAAAGAAAAGTTTGAAAATCAATAAATAAGTGATGAAATTTTGATAAATCCTTTGTCAGTTTGGATAAGGAGCTGAAGTGAAGAGAAATTCATAAATTATCTTAATACCTCTGAAAAAAAAAAAACGTTTTTCAAATGTTGAAGACTTCTTTAGAATATTTTAAGAAAAGAAGAAAATTTCTCAAACTAATAAATGTCTTCAAAATACTGAAAAGATATTTTTAAAAAGAAGAAATAAGTACATAATAAGTCTGAAACTTTGACAAAATTGACCAAAGAAAATTGTAAAAAGCAATAAATAAAACCTTTTTTTTTTAAATATCGAAGACCTGTTTAGAATAATATTTTAATAAAAAAAGGGATAAACCCTTAAAGAAAATTTCTCAAACTAATAAATATTTTCAAAACATTTTGATGACGCTCTTTTAGTAATTGGATATTAAATAATACGTTGTGTTAAATGTTTAAAACAAGTCTTTTCAAAACATTAAAAACCGTAAATTACTTTTTCCACTTCCAAACGACATATAAAAATCATCAATTTGCTGAACGAGCCTCGAACCAACTAAAGCAACGTTTTTCGTTATAGTTCATTAAATAACTGGACGAAAAGCGAAACACTTATTAAATCACTCAAATCACTTAAATCATGCACATGGTGATTCAAAACGAACGAAAGCAAAAAGTTCGGAAAAGAATAAGATGGAATGTGATTAATTGCCACCTCCTAAATCCATCTATAAGTTTCTAAATGATATTGGCCGCGAGTAAAGCGAACGAAAAAAAAAAAAGATAATATGAAAATTACACGCACAAGTTCGTATATGCCATATGCACAGTGTTTAATTGCGTACCTAAAACGTGCTGCAAGAAGCGCGCTACAAAAAGGCCTGGCAATATGCAAAGTCAGCGTTATTAACAAGGTGCAACAAACTAGTTGGAAATGCATAGGTGACTCGTCAAGTTCCCCAACGATACACGCCATTACCACCGGTCATGGATACAGAATATTACGATATTTGTTTTACATTAGCGCAACACTCGGTGATTTACTTACTGACTCCACTTTCCTATGCAGCTTGATCGTCGCCCACTTTTTCCTCATTTTCTTCTACATTTTTGAAGGTTTAATTGGCCAAAATGGTTCTCCTTACGGAGTTTTCTTCCCTGTTCCCTTATCCAGATCCCTTTTTAAATAGTTTTGCGCAGTTTTTTATTATTTAAATAAATTTCTCAATAACTAATTAAAGGGTTTTACCAAAATTCTCTCGAAAGTTATCTATAAATTTATGTAATTTTATATTTATAACATTAAGATAATTACAGATTTCTCTTCTTATTGCTTATTGCAGCCCCTTATCCAGATGAAATGAAATGAAAAAGGATTTATCAAAATTTCATAACTTATTTATTGATTTTCAAATTTTTGTTTATCCGGTTTTGTTAAAACTTTTAGATTTTTACTTATTTCTTCTTTCTATTACATTTATTAGTTTGAGAAATTCTCTCTAAGGATTTATCTTGTCTTGACTTAAAATATTATTCTAAACAAGTCTTGAATATTTTAAAAATAGGTTTTTCAGAGATATTAAGGTAATTTATGAATTTCTCTTCTTATTGGTATTCAGCTCCTTATCCAAAAGGTTTTCTTTGTTCAGTGTTGTCAAAAGTTTCATTTTTTTTCTTATTTTTTCTTTTTAAAACTGGATTTAAATATTTGTTTTGACACTATTTAATATCCAAATAATAAAAAAGTGTCATTAAGTGTTTTGAACGCATTTATTAGTTTTAAAAATTTTCTTTAAGGATTTATATCTTCTTTTCCCAAAATATTATTCTAAACAATCCTTCAGTATTTTAAAAAACAGTTTTTTCCGAGATATTAAGGAAATTTATGAATTTTTATATACTTCAACTCCTTATCTAAATTGGGAAAGGATTTATCAAAATTTCATAACTCATTTATTGATTTTCAAATATTTTTTTGTCCAGTTTTATCAAAAGTTTCAAATTTTTACTTATTTCTTCTTTTTAAAACTTGATTTAAACATTTCTTTTAATATTATTTAATATCCAATTAATAGAAAAGTGTCATAAAAGTGTTTTGATGATATTTATTAATTTGAGAAATTTTCTTTAAAGATTTATTTCTTCTTTTCTTAAAATATTCTAAAGAAGTCTTCAACATTTTAAAAACGGTTTTTTTCAGAGGTATTAAGGTAATTTATGAATTTCTCTTCACTTCATCTCCTTATCCAAATTGAGAAAGGGTTTATCAAACTTACATCACTTATTTATTGATTTTCAAACTTCGTTTGGTCCAGCTTTGTCAAAAGTTTCAAATTTTTTACTTATTTCTTCTTTTTAAAACTGAATTTCAACATTTCTTTTAATATTATTTAATATCAATTTAATAAAAAAGTTTCATTAAATTGTTTTGAGGATATTTATTAGATATTTTCTTTAAGGATTTATCCCTTCTTTTCTTAAAATATTATTATAAACAATAGTTGAATATTTTAAAAATAAGTTTCTTCAGAGATATGAAGGTATTATATGAATTTCTCTTCATATTGATATTCAGCTCCTTATTCAAACTGGAAATAGATTTTAACAAAATTTATTGATTTTCTGAATTTTCTTTTGCCAAACTTTTTGTCAAAAGTTTCAGATTTTTACTTATTTCTTCTTTCTAAAACTTGCTAAATTTTAAACAAGTCTTGAATATTTTAAAAATATGTTTTTTCAGAGGTGTTTAGGTAATATATCAAAATTTCATCACTTTATTTATTAATTTTGAAACTTTTCTTTTTCCAATTTTGTCAAATGTTTCAAATTTTTATTTATTTATTTTTTAAACTTGATTTAAACATTTCTTTTAATTTTATTTAATATCCAATTAATTAATTTAATTTGAAAAATTTTCTTTAAGGATTTTCTCTTTTTTTTTAAATATTGTTCTAAACAGGTCTTCAATATTTTTAATAAAGGTTTTTTCAGAAGTATTAGGTGATTTATGAATTTTTCTTCCTATTGGCGTTTAGCTCCTTATACAACTTGGAAAAAGATTTTCTCACAATTTCATCACATATTTATTGATTTTCAAAATTTTCTTTATCTAGTTTTGTCAAAAGTTTCAGACTTTTACATATTACTTCTTTTTAAAACTTTATTTAAACATTTTTTTTTTAATATTATTTAATATCCGATTATTAAAAAAGAGTCATCAAACTGTTTTGAAGACATTTTATTAGTTTGAGAAATTTTCTTCATTCCTTCCTTAATATATTATTTTAAACAGGTCCTCAATATTTCAGAAAGGTATTCAGCTCCTTATCAAACTGGAAAATTCAATTTTTTTTAAAAATACTCACTAAATTTTAAAAGTTTTCTTCTATCCAAATCAATTTCCATCTTCAACAGTTTATAAATTCATTTAATAAAAAGGTTTCAAAAAATTTATTTATTTAAGTTATGTCGACTATTATTATTTTTGTATATTGATAGTAAATAATCAAACTATTTTTTAGTTTGTGGAGTAAGTTTTATTCCAATAATTAATCGTATATTTTTACTCTAGTATTAAGTTAAACTGTTTTTTATTCATTCTAAAATATTTGGTTATGTTTAAGTAGGTAAAAATACAAAAATTGATGTAGATAACACTAATTACATAAAAAGCATTGTCTAAATAGCTTACGCCGATCATTTTCTCAGATAATGCTAAAAAGCCCAACAAAAAGCCACAATTAAATATCTGAGTAAGTGCACAAAAAGCCCCACCGAAATTAAAGACCCATAATAAATTTAATTACTTAATTTGATCACATTCTCCTTTTGATTCTGGACTAATTATAGTCGAAGACGTCGATTAGTGTCTACTCGGGTTAATTTTCACTTATGATTTTTTTTAATTATTTCACACACTGCCAACGGAAAAAACAGAAATGTGATTATTCACGGTGGGTTCGAAACTGATTCGGTTTTAATCATAGTGATTCACGTCCTGAAAATGGAATTATACGAGATTCTGTTATAATTGATACGAATTCGCCTCTAATCATAGTTTATTCGAAACCTCCTTTAGCAGGTAATTCCGTGTGGTTATGGACGTGTGTAATTATTTAGTTGCGATGATTAACGAGTAGTTTTATTGCCGTCCGGTTAAAATTCGCCGGATTCCACTACGGCATGATGTTTACATTAAGTGTTTGGTGGCTTTTAATCCGACTTGTGGGTGTAATTCGTGGTTTTTCCCGATAATTAGTATCAGCAGCAGCAGGAACATGATTTGTAATACTAGTTCGAGTAACAATTTTTATAGTCCACCAACCCACAAGCCATACAAATCGAAGTGTAACACATTGCAGGACAAGCATTTCACATCCATTAACACGGATTTCGTTTTTCCTTGATTAATAACTGGTTCGGGTTGCAAAAAAAAACCGACTAAAGGTATCGTATGGTGTATCTATCCTTGAGGTAGGCAGGCAGATACAGAAATGCTACTTCCCAAGATCCGACACTATAAATAAACATACCTACGCTAATAATAACATGACCATAACTTGTTCGTTCTAATGATGTATTTTTATGGTTTACGAACGCATTCGTTTACTCAGATTACCGTTTTCATTTTATGGTAATTGAATTAACAGTCGATAACAACGAAAAAAAAACGTTGCCACTTCGGTAACGATAAATTATGGACCATTATGTGTTACGTAATGGTCGTTTTCGGTTGTGCAACAACAATAAATAAGAAATAAGGATTTCTGGAAACCGAGATCTACCGAAATAAAAGGCCAATCATTGGGTCGTAAGAAAAAAAAATTGTTGTTTTCGTTGAGGCTCGAGTGTTAATAAAAGAGTTTCTAAAATAAACAAACAAATAGAGTCTGAGTGCGTCAGCCGAAATTATATGACTAATGGCTCAAATATGAAATCGAGTTCGATCGAATTAACGATTGTTATCTTTTGGTGGAGTCCCACGCCTGGCTACGGACCTGTACCTGTCTGTTTTTACGTGTCAAGTGTTAAGTTCTCAGTTCTCGCCGAAACACACTGTTCAACGATCGAAAATATCTTTCAGACTAAACATTTCACTTAATTACAGAAGTTTTATAAAAGATATATTGCTTATTTTTTATTCTTCGCCCAAAAATTTATTCAAATATATTTTTTTTGTTTTATTTTATTTTTTCTTAATGTTTTTTAATTTTTCCTAAAAAAAAAGAAATAATTATCCACGAAATTAAAAGCTTCTTATATAATAATAAGCTTAACTTTCTTCTTCTTTTCTTTAAACAATATGTTTTGTATTTATTTTCTGACAGATAGTTTCTTAAGAATGTGTACTCACTTGTCCCCAAATCACTGAATAATTTTAAGCTTTTATGTAGTTAAAAGCTTTATTTCCTATAATTGAATCTTTTCTTCCATCACTTTTAGATTTAAATAAGTTGGGTTTACTAATTTCTCAAAATAAATTCAGACATATTTATTTTTGCGATCATTGAAGATATATAGATTATTTATCATTAGTTTTATTTGAAAAAATATTTATTTTATTTATTTCTTTCTTTTTTCTTAAGAATGTTTTAATATTTTTCATTAAAACAATTGATTATTTTTCACAAAGAAATTAGCTACTCACTTGTCTCTGGATCACTGAATAATTGAAAACATTTACATAGTTAAAAACTTTATTTCCTCATTTTTTCCAAAAATGCTGTTTATTACACTTCTATAACCAAAAAATTTTTAGTTATAAAAATTTCATGTGAAAATTATTGTGAAATAAATATCTTGTGAAAGCAAAATTAGAAGAAATTTCGGTCCTCTCGAACGATCTAGTTTCGAAGAAAATTTTCCGTATGAGTAGAGAATATTAATGAGCTATATTTTCGAAAATTGTTCTTAAATAAATATAAACAATGTTACGAAAAATGTAAAAATTTACTAAAAATGTAAAAACTACTAAAATCTCAGAAATTCATTAAAAACGTGAGAAATTACTGAAAACGTAAAGTAATCTAATTACTACGATCATTTTCCATACGATTAAAATCCGTACGATCAAAATTCATTTGATCATTTTCCATACGATTAAAATCCATACGATCATTGTCCATATGATCAAAATCCATACGATCATTTTCCATATGATCAAAATCCATACGATCATTTTCCATATGATCAAAATCCATACGATCATTACCAATATGATCAAAATCTATACGATCAGCTTCCATACGATTAAAATCCATAAGATCATTTTCCATACAATCAATCTCCATACAATCAATTTCCATACAATTAAAATCTATAGGATTAAAATCCATATTATCAAATTCATACTGATTAAATTACATAGTTTCACTTTAATAACTTTATGGATTTTTATTCTTATACTAATACTAATTTCCTGAAAAATCAAAAACGGTTATTTCAATATTACAAATAGACCCTCCAATTTTATTTATATGTATAGATTAAATCTTCTCTTTTATCACTTTTTACACCTTTAGATGTAAATAAGTTTGGTTTACCAATTTCTCATAATAAATTCAGATACATTTATTTTTCTAATCACTGAAGATTTATGATTTATTTCTCATTAATTTTACTTAAAAATATATTTTTTATTTATTTTCTCTCTCAGAATGTTTCTTAAGAATGTTTTAACGATTTTGCTTAAAACAGTTGACTTTTTCTTAATAATATTATTACCAAAGAAATTAGCTACTCATCTGTCTCTAGATTACTGAATAATTAAAAGCTTTTATGTAGTTAAAAGCTTTATTTCCTTATCTTATTCCTAAAATTAAATGTTCTCTTTTATCATTTTTTATACGTTTAAATTTAGATAAATTAGGACTAATATCTCAAAATAAATTCAGGTATATTTATTTTCTTAACCACTACAGTTTTATAGAAGGTTTATGCCTTTTTTCTAATTATCTTTAGTTAAGAAATATATGTTTTATATATTTTTTCTGTCAGAAAGTTTCTTAAGAATGTTTTAATGTTTTTCATTAAAACAATTGACTTTTTCTTAATAGTTTATTATTTTTCTCAATTCATCTGTCTCTAGATCGTTGAATAATTAAAAGCTTTTATATAGATAAAAGCTTTATTTCCTAATTTTATTCATATAATTAATCACTTTTACATTTTTATCACTTCTTACACCTTTAGATTTAGATAAGTTGAGGTTACTAAATTTTCAAAGTAAAAACAAACATTTTTTTAACTACTGAAGATTCATAGAAGATTTATAGCTATTTTTTATAATTTTTACTTACTTTCATTTACTTTATAGATTAAAAAATTCTCACAAATGTTTTAAAGTTTTTCTTTTAAAAAGTTGATTTTTCTTATTATTATAAAAAAATAATTATTCACTTGCCTGGTGACCACCAAAGAATTATATATTTAATTAATTATCATTAAATAATAGTTTTATTTGCTAACTTCTAGAAATAAATTTTCTATCTCAAGAATTCATGTGTGTCTTTCTTTAAAATGTTGACTTTACAATTTTACTTTTATATAAGTGGAGTTCATTATTTTTTTTTTTTAATCTATTAATAAATTTTTAATTATCTATCTCCAGTAAAAAATATTTAGCTAGTTGATCAGTGTGCGCTGAAGGTTTGGAATACTTTTCTCGCAGCAGATGTCGATAGTGGATAGTTTTAATTGATGGTGGTGCAAACAGCAGAGTCATGGACAGAAGGCTGGAGTTTCACACCTACCTTTAATCTAACCGTAACCACTACAACACATCAAAGTTACGTTCTTATAATTATTTAGATCGATACACTCGATATCGGAGCCGGCGAGATGATTATTGCTCCAGACGGAACGAAAACATTGTCGTGTCAATATCATTTATTTTCGTTCAAAAAACAAAATAAATAAATAAATAAATAAATAATAATAATAAAATGCACACACACACATACAAATTCGTACCTCCCAGAACCGAATTTAACCGTCTGCGTCGGACGTTTAAGTCGAACAATCACCGTGTCCGATCGAAAACAATTTTTCTCGAGAGAATTCCCCGGACCGGTGGTCCGGTGTAATTTACCCGGGCACCGTTTTTTTCCACGGCGCACAAGAAACGCGGGGCACCCCAATTATCGAATTATCAAATTAAGGCGCGTTAGATCCGTTGAAACAATTGTGGATTCGCCACGGTCGGGTGCCGAAATAAATTATCGCCTTCGACCCGGTCTTCGGCACCTTCACGCCCGCGACAGATAGACGGCGGAGCCCTCCCGAACGGCACCCCCGCCCCCCCTCGTCAACGCCATTAATTACGGAATTAAAGACAATGGGACCGTGTCGCATCACTAATAGCGGACGACATGTGCACGGTAGGATTTTCGGGGGCCCACCTGTGATCCGTGCGACGCCTCTTGCCGCAACTCGATTATCGCGTTTCCTTTCCGGGACCGAGCTTTTAATTTTTTGTGAGTATGAGCAAAAAACATTGACATTTTAATTTTTTTAATTAAATATTCTCTTTTTTGTTTTTTACTATTTTTTATTATTTTTATTATATTACATTAAATTATTAAATCATTTTATATAAATTATATTTCATTTTACATAAATTAAATATGATACAGAAAACAACTTTGATATATTTTTGGAAATAAATATTTATATTTATTATTTTATAGAAATGTTCTTTAATTTTTTTTTTAAATTATATATATTAAATAATATTTAAATTTCAACATTTTACATAAATTATTTATAAATCATCTATTTCCTTCATTTTTATTATTAAATAAATCTGTTTTTCATTTATAAATTTTTGTAAATTGTATAATTTAATGTAATTAGCAAAAATTTCCACATTTATTGAAATAAATATTTATTTTTATTATTATTTATATATTTTTTTTAATTATATTAAATTAAATAATATTTAAATTTCAGCAGTTTATATAAATTGTTCATAAACCATTAGACACTTTTTATAAAGTATATAAAATCTCTTTACTTTATATATATTTTTAAATAAATTTGTTTTTATTTGTAAATTTTTGTAAATGGAATAATTTTTTCTGGAAATTAACAGAAACTTCCATATTTTATTTTTTGAAATAAATATTTATTTTTATTATTTTTTATATTTTTTTTACTTTTTTAATTATATTAAATTCAATAATATTTAAATTTTATATTTATAAACCAGTGAAAAAATAGACATTTTTTATAAAGTATAGAAAAATCTCTTTTCTTCATTTATATTTTTAAATAAGTTTGTTTTTTTTAATTGTAAATTTTTATAAATGGTATAATTTTTTTGGAAATTAACAGAAACTTCCATATTTTATTTTTTGAAATAAATATTTGTTTTTATTATTTTTAGATATATTTTTTTATTTTTTAATTATATTAAATTCAATAATATTTAAATTTATAAACCAGTGAAAAAATAAACACTTTTTATAAAGGATAAAAAAAACTCTTTTCTTCATTTTTAATTTTGAATAAATTTGTTTTTTCATTTGTAAATTTTTATTCATTGTATAATTTTTTTCTGAAACTTATTTCTTAATTTTTTTTAATTATATCAAATTATTAAATAACATTTAAATTTCAACATATTACATAAATTGTTTACAAACCAATGAAAAAAAATACAAAAGTCTCTTTTCTTTATTTATATTTTTAAATAAATTTATTTATTTTTTTTTTTTCATTTGTAAATTTTTGAAAATTGTATAATTTTTCTCTAAAAATTAACAGAAACTTTCATATTTTATTTTTTGAAATAAATACTTAAATAAATCATTTTTTAATTTTTTTTTATATTTTTACATTTTTTTATTTATAAATCAGTGAAGAAATAGACATTTTTTCTAAAGTGTACAAAAATCTCTTTTCTTCATTTTTATTTTTAAATAAGTTTGTTTTTCGTTTGTAAATTTTTGTAAATTGTATAATTTTCTGTGGAAATTAACAAAAACTTCCATATTTTATTTTTTGAAATAAATATTTATTTTTATTATTTTTTTAGAAATTTTCTTTAATTTATCCTTTTAATTACATTAAATTAAATAATATTAAAATTTTAACATGTTTTTAACACAGTGAAGAATTAAACACTTTTTATAGAGTATATAAAAATCAATTCTTCATTTTTATTTTTAAATAAATTTGTTCTTCTATTTGTAAATTTTTATGATTTGTATAATTTTCTCTGGAAATGAACAAATACTTTCATATTTTATTTTTAAATTGAATATTTATTTAATTATTAATTTTTAGAAATTTCTTTTATTGTTTTTAAATTATATTAAATTAAATACTATTTAAATTTCAAAATTTTACATAAATTCTTTTTAACCCAGTGAAAAATTAGACACTTTCTCTTTTCTTCTTTTTTATTTTTAAATTGATTGCTTTTTCATTTGTAAATTTTTGTAAATTGTATAATTTTCTCCAGAAATTATGAATTATGATTTTTTTTGAAATAAATATTTATTTTTAAATTTTTCTTTATTATTTTTTTATTACATTAAATAAAATAATATTTGCATTAATTGCTTATAAATCACTAAAAAATACACAATGTTTATACAGTTATATAAAAATCTCTTGTCTTCATTTTTATTTTTAAATAAATCTGATTTTTCATTCATAAATTGTATATTTTTTTCTGGAAATTAACAAAAACTTTCATATATTATTTTTTAAAATATATATTTATTTTTATTACTTTTTAGAAATTTTCTTTTATTTTTTTTTTTTTTTTAATTATTCATAAATCAGTTTAGAATTAGATAGTTTTTATAAAGAATATAAAAATTTCTTTTCATTTTTATTTTTAAATAAATTAGATTTTTTTCTGGAAATTAACAGAAACTTTCATATATTATTTTTTAAAATAAATATTTATTTTTATTACTTTTTAGAAATTTTCTTTTATTTTTTTTTTAATTATTCATAAATCAGTCTAGAATTAGATAGTTTTTATAAAGAATATAAAAATTTCTTTTCATTTTTATTTTTAAATAAATTAGATACTTTTTATAAAGTATACAAAATCTCTTTCCTTCATTTTTATTTTTAAATAAATCTGTTCTTTCATTTGTAAATTTTTGTAAACTTTCATATTTTATTTTTGATTTAAATATTTATTATTTTTTCTTTTTTAGAAATTACTTTATTTTCTTTTTTAAATGATATTAAATTAAATGCTATTTAAATTTCAAAATTTTACATAAATTGTTTTTATATTAGACACTTTCACTTTTCTTCATTTATATTTTTAAATAAATTTGTATTTTCATTTGTAAATTTTTGTAAATTGTATAATTTTCTGTGAAAATTAAGGAAAACTTCCATATTATATTTTTTGATATAAATATTTATTTTTATTATCTTTTATTTTTTATTATTTTTATATTAAATTAAAAAAAATATATATTAAAAATTTCAACATTTTACATAAATTTCATAAATCTCTGAATAATTATTTATTTTTGTTAGTTTTTATTTTTTTAATTTTATTAAATTAAATAATGTTTGCATTTTCATTTACATTTTTTTTTTAATTTTTCTTGTATTTTTATAATTATGTTAAAGTAAGTAATACCTAAATTTCAATATTTTCTATAAAATCTCTTTTCTATATTTTTATATTTAAGTAAATCTATTTTTTTAAATTTTGTAAATTGCAAAACATATTTAAAATAAATATTCTTATTTATTAAATATACTATTCTTTATTTTCTATGAAATATCTGACGATATAAACGTTTACTCGACGGTTAAAAATTCCTTTTGGTAATTTTATTTTTTAATAAATCTATTGTATTTGTAAACTGTATCATTCCCGTTGGAAATTAGAAAAACCATTGACAAGAACGTAACAAATAAATAAAAATCAGCCGTCAACAAGTGGGTTAACAGAACGACGCACAATAAAAACGAAATTAACGTCGTCGTCTACTACGTCGTCGCAATTTTGCACAACAAACGAAACCGATAGGACCGACTCAACAGGTTCCGCGTCTCAACTGCAAAAATTATCGAAACCGCGTACCCGAACGCCGAACCGTAACGCAATTTACATGTCGGAACGTTCGTTCTTTTTTGTTTTCCGGTCGCACAATGGCAAAGACGTCAGTCGGCGAATCGATGGAACGCGGCCGGTTCGGCGAGCGACGCCGCAAAAGACGTCGACAATGGAACGTTGTCATCCGCAGGACCGAAACAGTCGGCGCCATTGTCGCTCGCCGAGGTTTTCATACGTACGGAAAGCGCCGTTGTTCTTTTCCAAAACGGTTTCCATTCGGTGCGGCGGCGGCGAGAGCGAGAGTGAAACGTCCGGCGAAACCGATTACGTGAAATTATTATGGAGCCTCTTTAAAAATAGACTTTTATCAATCGGATACACGTGCACATTTTCCCCGTTTTTTTATTTTCTTTTTTCCTCTTTTTTTTTCCCTGTGTATTTTCGAAGATCGGATCACGTTGGGCGCAACGTGCGCCCGTCGTTTTTCCACATTTCCGATGCCGATACGGACGCCGCTAGATTTTTCATCGATCCCTCCTCGACGCCGGATCGGTGCGTGCACCGAATCTTTATGAAGCCGAGAAGTGTGCCAAATTTACTTGCTTTTAATTCATTATAACACTGTTCCAAGAAATTAACGCGCCACCTACAATTTTGTAAATATTTTTTTTTTACATATATAGTTGTTGGAATTATTTCCTGACGTGTCGCTGGCACGAGTGGTTGATTTGGTTCGTGTCACTTTAACATCTGATTACCAACTAAATGATAACTTAGACTATTGATGTTCTAGAAATTTCGTTCTGTTCGTTTGGCCATTCTTATCTGCTTAGAGATTTTGGTGTTTTCGAGCACTGGTGTCCATATTTTATCAAGCTTCAATGCTTCTTCTTTTCTGTTGAAGTTGCTTCCGTGTTTATGGATTTCAGTTGCTTCCCTAATCATTCTCTTATGATAACCAGTTGTCGAGGCAAGCAATTGTGTATCTTGGAATTTTATCTTATGATTTCCGTCTAACAGTGCATGTTCAGCTATAGCAGACTTATCTGGTTGTCCTAGTTTGCAGTTTCGTGTGTGTTCCTTAATTCTAGTCCCTATTTAACGTTTTGTGGTACCGATGTATACTTTCCTGCAAGGGCTTGGTATGCGGTATATCCCAGAAGCTGCTTGATGGTCTCTCCTATCTTTGGCAGATCTGAGACTGTGTTGAATCTTACTTGTTGGTATAAAAACAGTATGAATGTTATGTTTTTAATAAGATTTTTCCAATTCTATCGATAACTTTAGATATATATGGGAGAAAAGCTTTATCAATCGTAGGCTTACTAGGTGAATCTTTATTATTTGAATGAAGTCTTATTGTATGTCTTATTTCTGAGCGTTTGTATCCGTTAGCCTCCAGCGTTTTTTTTTTCCAAGAATCCCTATTTTATCAAACTTCAATGCTTCTTCTTTTCTGCTGAAGTTGCTTCCGTGTTTATGGATTTCAGTTGCTTCCCTAATCATTCTCTTGTGATAACGACTTGTCGAGGCAAGCAATTGTATATCTTGGAATTTTATCTGACGATTTTCATCTAACAGTGCATGTTCAGCTACAGCAGACTTGTTTGATTGTCTTAGTTGTCAGTTTCGTTTGTGTTCCTTAATCCTAGTCTCTACTGAACGTTTTGTGGTACCGATGTATACTTTCCTGCAAGAGCTTGGTATGCGGTATATCCCAGAAGCTGTTTGATGGTCTCTCCTATCTTTGGCAGATCTGAGACTGTGTTGAATCTTCCTTATTGGTATAAAAACAGTATGAATGTTATGTTTTTAATAAGATTTTTCCAATTCTATCGATAACTTTAGATATATATGGGAGAAAAGATTTATCAAACGTAGGCTTACTAGGTGAATCTTTATTATTAGGATGAAGTCTCATTGTATGTCTTATTTCTGAGCGTTTGTATCCGTTGGCCTCCAGCGTTTTTTTTTTTCAAGTATCCCTATTTTATCAAACTTCAATGCTTCTTCTTTTCTGTTGAAGTTGCTTCCGTGTTTATGGATTTCAGTTGCTTCCCTAATCATTCTCTTGTGATAACCAGTTGTCGAGACAAGCAATTATGTATCTTGGAATTTAATCTTACGATTTTCATCTAACAGTGCATGTTCAGCTACAGCAGACTTGTTTGATTGTCTTAGTTGGCAGTTTCGTTTGTGTTCCTTAATCCTAGTCTCTATTGAACGTTTTGTGGTACCGATGTATACTTTCCTGCAAGAGCTTGGTATGCGGTATATCCCAGAAGCTGCTTGATGGTCTCTCCTATCTTTGGCAGATAAGAGACTGTGTTGAATCTTCCTTGTTGGTATAAAAACAGTATGAATGTTATGTTTTTAATGAGATTTTTCCAATTCTATCGATAACTTTAGATATATATGGGAGAAAAGCTTTATCAATCGTAGGCTTACTAGGTGAATCTTTATTATTAGAATGAAGTCTCATTGTATGTCTTATTTCTGAGCGTTTGTATCCGTTAGCCTCCAGCGTTTTTTTTCCCAAGAATCCCTATTTTATCAAACTTCAATGCTTCTTCTTTTCTGCTGAAGTTGCTTCCGTGTTTATAGATTTCAGTTGCTTCCCTAATCATTCCCTTGTGATAACGACTTGTCGAGGCAAGCAATTGTATATCTTGGAATTTTATCTTATGATTTCCGTCTAACAGTGCATGTTCAGCTACAGCAGACTTGTCTGATTGTCTTAGTTGGCAGTTTCGTTTGTGTTCCTTAATCCTAGTCTCTATTGAACGTTTTGTGGTACCGATGTATACTTTCCTGCAAGAGCTTGGTATGCGGTATATCCCAGAAGTCGTTTGATGGTCTCCACTATCTTTGGCAGATCTGAGAATGTTTTGAATCTTCCTTGTTGGTATAAAAACAGTATGGATGTTGTGTTTTAATAAGATTTTTCCAATTCTATCAGTAAATTTAGATATATATGGGAGAAAAGCTTTATCAATCGTAAGCTTACTAGGTGAATCTTTATTATTAGAATGAAGTCTCATTGTATGTCTTATTTCTGAGCGTTTGTATCCGTTAGCCTCCAGCGTTTTTTTTTCCAAGAATCCCTATTTTATCAAACTTCAATGCTTCTTCTTTTCTGTTGAAGTTGCTTCCGTGTTTATGGATTTCAGTTGCTTCCCTAATTATTCTCTTGTGATAACCACTTGTCGAGGCAAGCTATTACTTTTTTTATACCAACAAGGAAGATTCAAAACATTCCCAGATCTGCCAAAGATAGTGGAGACCATCAAACAGCTTCTGGGATATACCGCATACCAAGCTCTTGCAGGAAAGTATACATCGGTACCACAAAACGTTCAATAGAGACTAGGATTAAGGAACACAAACGAAACTGCCAACTAAGACAATCAGACAAGTCTGCTGTAGCTGAACATACACTGTTAGACGGAAATCATAAGATAAAATTCCAAGATATACAATTGCTTGCCTCGACAAGTCGTTATCACAAGGGAATGATTAGGGAAGCAACTGAAATCTATAAACACGGAAGCAACTTCAGCAGAAAAGAAGAAGCATTGAAGTTTGATAAAATAGGGATTCTTGGAAAAAAAAACGCTGGAGGCTAACGGATACAAACGCTCAGAAATAAGACATACAATGAGACTTCATTCTAATAATAAAGATTCACCTAGTAAGCCTACGATTGATAAAGCTTTTCTCCCATATATATCTAAAGTTATCGATAGAATTGGAAAAATCTCATTAAAAACATAACATTCATACTGTTTTTATACCAACAAGGAAGATTCAACACAGTCTCAGATCTACCAAAGATAGGAGAGACCATCAAGCAGCTTCTGGGATATACCGCATACCAAGCTCTTGCAGGAAAGTATACATCGGTACCACAAAACGTTCAATAGAGACTAGGATTAAGGAACACAAATGAAACTGTCAACTAAGACAATCAGACACGTCTGCTGTAGCTGAACATGCACTGTTAGACGGAAATCATAAGATAAAATTCCAAGATACACAATTGCTTGCTTCGACAACTGGATGTCACAACAAAATGATTAGGGAAGCAATAGAAATCCATAAACACGGGAACAACTTTAACAGAAAAGAAGAAGCACTGAAGCTTGATAAAATATGGACACCAGTGCTCAAAAACACCAAAATTGCTATGCCCATGTTGTCTGAAATTATCTTGCTTACGTTGGGATTAATGCTATGGCCTGGCCAGCTAGCAGTCCAGATCTTAACCCATTGGAACATATCGGGGACAATCTTGGGAAACGTTTAAGGAACCATCCTAACCGTTCGGATAACTTAGAGGATGTGGTGCGTCTGCTACTTGAAATTTAGGAGAATTGGGTCCGAAATAAAATTCGATCCAGATTTTAAGTATGAACAGAACGTATGAGACTGTCATTCATAGTAGAGATGAAAATACAAATTTTTATTTTTTTATAAACATCAATTTTTTTTTAAAGAGTGTATACGTTTATTTTGTCCGTTTTCAGAAAATATTAATAATAATCAATTATTATTGGTGTGGTGCGTTAATTTTTTGGAACATTGCTTAACTAACAAACTAATAATCCACAATTAATTGGTACTAAACAAATAAATCCTGAAGTAACGCCATGCGAAGATTACGGGTTGCCAAACACTTTTGATTGAAAAGTTTTTCGATATTGGAGTCGAAGAAAACGGTACGGCCAAGGTCGCCTGAATTGTATTGATCCCGGCTTAGTTTACTGTCTGGCCCAACTTTGGTGCGAGTATATAATTCGAAACACATTGTAATGCCCGTTTGCGAATGAATCGTCTTCGCAACGAAGATCTTCGGATCGCTGTTTGCCGATGGGAATTGGGGGAGTAAAAATGTCTTTCAACGAAGTGAGTGACCGTTTAATTAATTAAGTATTTACCTGTTTTTTAGGGAAGAATCAACTCGAGAGATTTACGTTGAAGGGTCAAATATTTATTTAATTTGTTAATGTGTAAATATTTTTTTTTTTCAGGCTTAATTCACAGATAAATGTAAATGTGTAAAAAGTATTGTAATTAATAACTAATTAACTAATACTACTTCACTTTTCTTTTTGATAACTGTGTGAAGAATATAACAAATTTAATAATTTCAATAAAATTAACTTACAAAAGTTTATTGTTATTCGGTGAAGAATTTATTAGTAATTTTCTTATTAATTTTAAAATAATATTTTTGTTTTTTTTTCCTCCAAAATATTGAAAATCTAAAAAAAGCTTAAAATTTTATGATATATATAAGAAACTGTTCAAGAAATAAATCAAATTTTCCAATTTTTATTATATAATTTGTATAAATATTATATAAAAATTGATTATTCAGTCAAGAATTTGTCGGTAATATTTTTTTAAGAAAATTCCTTCAATGTGTTTATGTTTCATTTCCATAAAAAATCAAATATTTTATTATTTATACTAAATATGTTGCCCACATTTTAAATCAATATTTTTTCTTTTTGTATTATAAATGTGCTTTTTTGTATTTGTTCGAAATATTCAAAATAAGTAAATAATATTTTACTATTTATATAAAATAATTTGAGTAAAATTTAACACAAACTTCATAATTTTTATTAAATTTCAGTAAACTTTACATAAAAATTATTAATTATTCATTCAAGAATTTATTAATAATTTTATTATTTTATTTTAAAAAAATACTTCATATTTCTTAATACTAATAAAAATATTTGCATAAAAAATCATATATTCCAATTATTTATACAAAATAAATGAAATATGAATGAATTTTAAAACAATATTGTTTTGTGTTATTAGAGAATCCTTCACAAAATCTAAAATATAAAAAGTTTATTTACATAACTTAGACCATTTTGGAAATAAGACAATTTTATTAATATATTTTTTAAATTCCTGTAAAATTTGATTATTTGCTCAAGAATTAGTAATTTTATTTAAGAAAAATCCCTTAGAATATCTTAATATTTCATTAAAAATTATATAATAAGATAAATTGTGTAAATTTTAAAACTATATTTTTATATTTAATTTAAAGAAAAATTTAACAAAATCTATATAAAAAATTTGACAAATCATTCAAGAATTTATTAGACATTTTCTTAATAATTTTATTTAAGAAAAATCCTTCAAAAAATTTATATTTCAGTTTCATAAAAAATCATATATTTTAATTATATATACAAAATAGCTTAAAAATTTTGAATGAATATAAAAAAAATATTTAATATTAGAGTTACATAAAAAATGCAAAATAAACTGAGTAAATTTTAATACCATATTTTTATATATTTGATTTAAAGAAGAATTCTACAAAATTTACGTAAAAAAATTGATTATTCGCTCAAGAATAATTTTTTTAATAATTTTAGAAATATTTTTTTTTAATATTTTTATTTAAGAAAAATCCTTCAAAGTATTTTAATATTTCAGTTTCATAAAAAATTGATGTATTTTAATAATTTATGTAAAATAAATTGTGTAAATTTTTAAAATAATATTTTGATAAAATTTATTTGAGAAGATTTCTACAAAATTTACATAAAAAATTGATCATTCATTTCAAAAATGATATATTTAATTATTTATGCAAAATAAATTGTGTAAATTTTAAAATAATATTTTATATATTTGATTTAACGAAGAATTCTACAAAATTTACATAAAAAAATTGATTATTGAATTATTAATTAGTCATTTTTTAATAGTTTTAAATTTTTTTTAATCCTTCAAAATATTTAAATATTTCAGTTTAATAAAAAATGATATATTTAATCATTCAAAATAAATTGTTTAAATTTTAAAAAATAATTCTACAAAAATTGCATAAAAGAATTAGTAATTAGTAATTAGTAATTTTTTAATAGATTTATTATTATTCATGATATTTTAATATTTTAATTTTATAAAAAATATATTTTAATGGGAAATATAAGAAATGTACAAAATTCACAAAAAAAATGACTAATCACTCAGGAATTCACCCAAGAATTAGTAATTAGTAATTTTTCCAATAATTTTATTTAAGAAAAATCCTTTAAAAAATCTAAATATTTCAGTTTTATAGAAAATTTATATATTTTAATTATTTATACTTAATAGAGAAGAATATTTTAAACTTTTAGCTGTTTCTTATAAAATTAATAATAATAATGATAATATGTTAATAATAATAGTAATTATTAATAATAATACTTGTAAATTTTATCATTTAACAGTAAGTAAAACATTTTAAATAAACTAAATCCTCCGATCATCGAATAAATTCCTGCTGAAACTGCTGCAGAACAAACACGAGAAAAACAAATCGAATCTAAAAGTCGCGTTCCACATGGACGTTAGAAGGAAACCGTCTTGCCACGACGCCGACGTCGTCGACCCTAAGGCCGTCGCGGCGGTGGCGAGCGAGCGAGCGTGTGTGTGTGTGCGCCGCGACGTTCGACCGTTGTTTTAGCTCATTGGGCGCCAACCGGATACCCGGCCACCGACTGGAATCGATACGGAGTACCCCGACCAATCCGGCTCTACTACAAGCCGGCCTTCTTTTGTCTTTGCGAGAACAATGGAGGAGCGATCGTTTTGTTTTTCTTCGACGCTCGAACGTATTCGAGTGTGTGCGAGTGTGTGTGTGTGTGCGTAAGGGAATCAAGGACTTTTTCACGACGTCCTGTTTATATTTAGCTATATGTTATGTTGCGTTGGCGTCTGATTTATTATATTTGAAATGTGGTTTTTATTAATTAAGTTATTTTTCTTAATTTATTGGCGTCAAATACTGATCAATATTATTTGTTATCAAAAATAAAAAAGAATCGGAATTGAATTTGAATTATATTGAGTGAATTCTAATAATTTAATTAACAAAGATACAAAGATAAAATAATTCATATTTTTGGAGCCTTTTCATAAAATTATAAAATTTGATCAATAATTATATTTTTAATTTAGCACTTTTTAATACTCATTTAGAACAATATTAATTTATTATTCCGAAATATTTATTAACACAATATTTTCAAAATTTAACATTTTTTTAATAATTTGACAAATATCCAATTGGAAATAAAATAATTACTAATCAGCAGTTTTTAATACTCATTTAGAATAATATTAATTTAAAATTTGCAGTTTCTTCAACATTACAAAATATTTTTTAAAACCACATTTTCAAATTTTTCCATTTTTTATTAGTTTAACATTGAATAATTACAAATCAGCAGTTTTTAATATTCATTTAGAATAAAATTATAAAAAATTTGTATTTTTTAAATAGCTTCAACATTACGAAATATTGTTGAAAACCATATTTTCAATTTTTTTTAAATAATTTAACCAAATATATAATTTAACAAAATATACAATTGGACAATAATTACTAATCAGCAGTTTTTAATACTAATTTAGAAAAAAATTTTACTTTTTTATTAATTTAACAAAATATCCTATTTTTGAAAGTTAAATAATTATTAATCAGCACTTTTCATTCTTGTTTGGAATAATATTTATTATAAATTTGTATTTTCTAAACAGCTTCAACATTACAAAATATTTTTGAAATCCGTACTTTCAAAATTTTACATTTTTTAATAATTCAACAAAATATCCTATTGAAAATAATATAATTAATAATCAGCACTGTTTAATACTCATTTAAAATAATACTTATTTTAAATTTGTATTTTCCAAATAGCATTACATCACGAAATATTTCTGAAAATCATATTTTTAAATTTTTTTTTAAATTAAATAAAATATTCTCTTATTGAAAATAAAATAATTATTAATAGGCACTTTTCAAATCCCGTTTAAAAAAATATTAATTTAAAATTGATATTTTCTAAATAACTTCAACATTACGAAAATAATTTAATAAATTCTCCTCTTATTGAAAATAAAATAATTATTAATAAGCATTTTTTAATTCTCGTTTAGAATAATATTAATTTAAAATTGATATTTTCTAAATACATTACGAAATATGTGTGAAAACGATATTTTCAAAATTTTACATTTTTTTATTAATTTAACAGAATTTCGTACTAATGAAAATTTAATAACAATTAATCAGCACTTTTTTATACTCATTTAGAATAATACTAATTTTAAATTTGTAATTTCCAAATAGATTTAACATAACATAATATTTTTGAAAATTATATTATTAAAAATTTACATTTTTTTATTAATTTAACAAAATATTTTCTTATTGAAAATAAAATAATTATTAATAAGCACTTTTTAATTCTTGTTTAGAATAATATTAATTTAAAATTGATATTTTCTAAATAGCTTCAACATTACGAAATATGTTTGAAAAACAAATTTTCAAAATTATACAATTTTTTTTATTAATTTAACAGAATTTCGTCCTATTGAAAATATAATAATTATTAATCAGCACTTTTTAATACTTATTTAAAATAATAATATTTTAAATTTGTATTTTCCAAATAGATTCAACATCACGAAATATTTTTGAAAATCTTATTTTTACAAATTTACATTTTTTATTAATTTAACAAATTATTCTCTTGTTGAAAATAAAATAATTATTAATAAGCACTTTTTAATTTAAAATTGCTATTTTTTAAATAGCTTCAACATAAATATATATTTTTGAAAATCATATTTTTAAAATTTTACATTTTTTCATTACTTTAATGAAATATCCTCATTGAATATAAAATTATTATTAATAAACACTTTGTAATACTCATTTAGAACAAAGCTAATTTTAAGTACCTTTAACTATAATTATTAATAAGCAATTTTTAGTTCCCGTTTAGAATAATGTTAATTTAACATTGGTATTTTCTAAATAGCTTCAAAATTACGAAATATTCTTGAAAACAATATTTTTAAAGTTTTATATTTTTTTATTAATTTAACAATATATCATATTTAAAATAAAATAATCATTAAAAATTTTAAATTTGCATTTTTATAAATTGTTTTAATATTAGGAAATATATTTAAAAGACAAATATTGTACACGCTAAAAGAAATATATATAAAATAACACTTCTTCAATCATTTAGAATTTTAATTATTCATTCTTTACAGCTTAAATTAACTGCTAGAGCATAATTAAATTCACAATTGCGCCATTAAACGAATCATAATTAAAAACATGGTATTAAATATTCATGAAAAACATTAATGTTAATGTTAATGTATTTTTTTTTTTTTTTTTTCACAAAACGATGAGATTATCGAATAATTCCAACTATAATAATTGTAATGGATGAATAAAACGTAAATAATAAAAGAGGACATTAAACGACATAATAATATTAAGAATTTTTTTTTGTCGATGGAGACCTAATTATTTGCTCAAACTACCAATAATTCACATCATACGTTCGACATTTAATTTTCCATCAATTTCATTAAATTTCATCACCATAATTAGTGATTAATATTTTTAATCACTAATTGATTCTTATAAACAACTTAATGGCCCCCCATTGTTTTCCCAGTTTACAAACTCAATTAAACACTAATTAAAAAACGTCGTGAACACTTTTGCACGAATCCGTTACGCATTCGAATTTTTTTCAGTAACCCACAAAATCCTTTCGTTACGAATCGACAATAAGATTTTCTAGAAGACATCATAGCGTAAAATACGTTCCCTATCTAAAAAAAAGTCTTCCGACCGCTCTAATTGGCCCATCAAAAATTCATATTAAAATCGTGTCATTGTCTAATTAATTTGTTTCGTTCCGTTTCCACGAAATATTTCATTAGGCCGACGTCCCGCCGCGCGTCTCCAATTAAAAATACACTCCGCAACCAATTTCATGCATCAGGTAAGAAATTTCTGCCGCCGTCCGCCGCCGCCTCGTCCCAACGCCCAAATACGAACGGCAAGCAAGAAGTTTCGTCGCGGCGGACGCGCTCCCGCTGTGCACTTCACGTTCACGCGAACCCGTTCCCTGCGTCCTGCGACACTGGCGGCGCCATCTGTCGGCCGCGGCGACGAACCGGGGCGGCGTCCTGCGAACGCGTCACACACCGCCGAGCATGGATCGGCGATATGGATTGCGAGGTGCGTGCGATCGAAAGAGACATTACCCTACTTCGGGCCGGTTGTTTTCGTTTTCCTGCATTGTTTTCGGTGCGCCCGCAGGATTTCAACGGTGTCGAGATCTCTCGCTCTGTGACGCGGCCGGCTCTCGTATGCACATTAAGCGAAACAATGACCCGGGGGGCTTTGTGATTTTATCGCGTCTGTTTATTTGCCAATGTCAGAATCAAGGTCGATCGGGAGTTTCTTAATTTATTGCACCGGTATGCGAATTGTTTTGTTTCGTGTGTGTGGAACGTTGCCATTGATTTATTGATCGTTGCGAATCGTTTAAACGGTCTAGACTGTTTTATATATTTTTCGCGTGATTTAAAAGTTTTTTGTAATGGGCTAATTATGGTTTACAACAATAAAGTATTGAAAACAAACATGGGGATGCACAGAACAATAATAAGGCACAAAAGTTGGCTAACAGTCATAACTTAAAGTTACCTGAAACGTACTGAAATATATTTTTTTCATAAAACAATTGGGTTATCCAAAAATCTAATTTTGAAGTTGACTGTAATGTAATGAAATATTCAAAGAAACATGATCTAGCATAAAAAAGTCACTCAGATTAAATTACATATTAAATTTTTATAAAACAATTAGGTTGTCCAAAAATCTAATTATGAAGTTGACAGTAATGTAATAAAATATTTTTTTACTTAAAGAAATATCCAAAAATACATGTTCAAACATAAAAAATTCATTCAGATGAAATTAGATGGTGAAATTTTTATTTTACTTTCAAAAAACCATTAGATTTTCTAGATCTAATTTAAATATTATTATTATAGCAAATCGTAAAGAGTTGAGACTCTTACACAAATTTCTCTTGTAATTCAGATTTTCTTTGTAACTGGTTAACAAAAGTTACCATTAAAAGGACTCCAACCTGGGAACTCACTGAAAAACGATGAATTTTGAAGTTGAAATGTGATGAAATATTTCTTACCTAAAGAAATATCCAAAGTAACATGTTGTAGCATAAAAAAGTTACTGAGATTAAATTACATTATGTTATTTTTATTTTAATATTTTCATAAAAACAATTAGGTTGTCCAAATCCAAATTTCGCAGTTGACAGAAATATAATGAAATAGTTTTTACCTAAAGAAATATCCAAAAATACATGTTCTAACATAAAAAATTCACTCAGATGAAATTAGATGGTGTAATTTTTATTTTATTTTTTTCAAAAAACCATTAGGTTGTCTAGATCTAATTTAAATATTGATTGTAGCAAATCGTTTTAAGAGTTGGACTCTTAAATAAATTTCTCTTATAATTCAGATTTTCTTTGTAACTGGTTAATTATAGTTTTTGTTCAGGAGAATTTTTGTATCTAAAATGTCAATAATATAATAACAAAATGTGTCATTAAAAGGACTCCAACCTGAGGACTCACTGAAAAACGATAGGGCACAAAAGTTGGCCAAAAATCAAATTCTGAACTTGGCTGAAATTTAATGAAATATTTCTTACCCACAGAAAAATCCAAAAAAAATGTTTTAGCATACTAAAAATCACTCAGAAGAAATTAAATAGAGGAATTTTTATTCTGCTATTTTTATAAAACAATTATGTTGTTCAGATTTAATTTAATCATTGATCATAGCAAATGATTTAAAGAGTTGGATTCCTACATAAGTTTTGCATGAAATTCTGATTTTCGTTGTAACTGTTTACGTATAATTACAATGCCTATTCAAACAGTTTTTGTAACTAGAATGTCAATAATATAATAACAAAAGGTGTCATTAAGAGGACACCAACCTGGGGACGCACTGAAGAATGAGGTGGCACAAAAGTTGGCCAAAAATCAAATTTTGAAGTTGGCTGATATGTGATGAAATATTTCTTACCTAAAGAAATATCCAAAGTAACATGTTGTAGCATAAAAAGTCACTCAGATTAAATTACATTGTGTTATTTTTATTTTAATATTTTCATAAAAAAAATAGGTTGTCCAAAAATCTAATTTTAAAGTTGACAGAAATGTAATGAAATATTTTTTATCTAAAGAAATATCCAAAAATACATGTTCTAACATAAACAATTCACTTAGATGAGATTAGATGGTGTAATTTTTATTTTACTCTTTTCATAAAACCATTTGGTTGTCTATATCTAATTTAAATATTGATCGTAGCAAATCGTTTAAAGAGTTGGACTCTTACATAAATTTCTCTTATAATTCAGATTTTCTTTGTAACTGGTTAATTATAGTTTTTATTCAGGAGAATTTTTGTATCTAGAATGTCAATAATATAATAACAAAATGTGTCATTAAAAGGACTCCAACCTGGGGACTCACTGAAAAACAATAGGGCACAAAAGTTGGCCAAAAATCAAATTCTGAACTTGGCTGAAATTTAATGAAATATTTCTTACCCACAGAAAAACCCAAAAAAAATGTTTTAGCATACTAAAAATCACTCAGAAGAAATTAAATAGAGGAATTTTTATTCTGCTATTTTTATAAAACAATTATGTTGTTCAGATTTAATTTAATCATTGATCATAGCAAATGATTTAAAGAGTTGGATTCCTACATAAGTTTTGCATGTAATTCTGATTTTCGTTGTAACTGTTTACGTATAATTACAATGTCTATTCAAACAGTTTTTGTAACTAGAATGTCAATAATATAATAACAAAAGGTGTCATTAAGAGGACACCAACCTGGGGACGCACTGAAGAATGACGGGGCACAAAAGTTGGTCAAAAATCAAATTTTGAAGTTGGCTGATATGTGATGAAATATTTCTTACCTAAAGAAATATACAAAGTAACATGTTGTAGCATAAAAAGTCACTCAGACTAAATTACAATTTGATATTTTTATTTTACTATTTTCATAAAAAGTTGTCCAAAATTCTAATTTTGAAGTTGACAGAAATGTAATGAAATATTTTTTATCTAAAGAAATATCCAAAAATACATGTTCTAACATAAACAATTCACTCAGATAAAATAAAATGGTGTAATTTTTATTTTACTATTTTCATAAAACCATTAAGTTGTCTAAATCTAATTTAAATATTGATCGTAGCAAATCGTTTAGAGTTGAGACTCTTACACAAATTTCTCTTGTATTTCAGATTTTCTTTGTAACTGGTTAATTATAGTTTTTATTCAGATAAATTTTTGTATCTAGAATGTCAATAATTATAATAACAAAAGGTGTTCACTGAAAAATAATAGGGCACAAAAGTTAGCCCAAAATAAAATTTTGAAGTTGGCTAAAATATGATTTACATAAAAAAGTATCCAAAGATTCATGTTTTAACAAAGAAAAAAATTACTATACTTCTTTGCATATATACAATTTTATTTATACGTATATGTATAACTGCTCAACAAAACAATTTGTTTTAAAAAATGAAGACAACTTATTCATTTTTATTTAACAATGACGACCGGTTATAATGGCATTGTGACCATGTTATAAATTTTTAACGGTGAAGATCTCATTTCCTGTATTGTCGGCAATCCTCCAGCAGTATTTAGAATGTAAACGGGCGGCGGGGGGTGCGTTTTTCTAGTCAATCAATCGGATATTTGCAATATCGGATGGCGCGTCTCGGAGCCGAGGCAGGGGAGCCGGTTCCAGATGAGATTGAGACGAACGAGGGTCTCGACGGAATAGTCTCATTTTGCGGCCGACGAAATGACATCCTCTTTTTAGCCGGGCTGATCCGCGATTCCAATTAAACCAGTGCCCGGACCCCGGGTCGCAGAAAACCGAACAATGCAACCGACTTGGGGGGGTCGTCATCGACTCCGGGACGTTCCGCTTCCTCCTCCACCTCAGCCGCCCCCCCTTTGAATTATTAGTGACATTCTGGGACCCGGTAATGTGGGTCGGGGCGGGTCGTGATTGACAGCCTCTCCGAAACGAGATTCTGCGGTTTGTTGGGGTGGGTTTTTGCCGATTATTTTTTAACGTGCCCGTCCTCACCATTGTCCGACGTCTGATCACTATTTCGACGACGGACTGGGGCAGCAATTACTTAATTTTTAAGCCCCAACTACATCAACATTTATTAATACGTTAGTCACGATCAGATATTAATTTTCAACCCCGCCCGTCGACAGGGTTGACGTGGAAATTTGTCGCGCCCACTAATTGAAATATTGTGTATAAATATTTATTTATCTGGCAAACTTCGTCGACGCCATTGAATCGACGTCGGGGATCCATTACTGGCACAAAGAAAGGGTAAATTTCGGACCGCTAAAGCCCCCCTAAACCTCTTGAAACAAATCGCGCCAACAAACTAACCAGTAATGACTTCATTTCACTTTGTGCACGTCGATTTCTGCAACCCCCAAACACCAACTTTAGTTTTAAACTGGCTTAATTCCAAATTAATAAGTTTAGGTAGCCGGCAAATTGTATACTTTCAGGTTGTTAGTTTCAATAGTGGCGAGGTGAAAGGGCCGCTTTCAACGGGAATAACTGGAAGATTAAGCTATCCCTGGTTCATTAAAATAAATGCTACCTTGGTTACTTATATTAGGTACCGAATATTTAACTTTAAAATTACTTTTATTCGACAAAGTAATAACCAAATTTTGTGTCAAGTAAATTAATCCTACAAGAAATAAATTCTGGGTCCTGGGTCTTGGGAAAAGGTGAAGCTTCTCTTCAGAATTCGACCGTTTATTACATAAAAAGCTGAACAATGGCAAAAATAAATAATAGCCACTTGAAGCAATATTTGTACCACTTAGTGTATGAGATGGAACTCATTTAAAGAATTGTAGTTTCCTTTGAGTACTCCCATTTTATTTACTAATTTTTGTCAATTTGTGATGAATTCTTAAATTAAAACACTTTTAAGTAGTGTAAGAGGTCCATTTGCGTTGCGTGCATGAAGTCAATTGTCAAAAACCTAATATTCTTATTCTTACATAATTTATGTAGAATCCATTCATCCAATAGACTGAAGAAAAGAACAACAAGTTAATAGTCACGTTGAGAAATAGCTGGACTATATGATAGGAGTCTTTTGAGTCTCTAATGTGGCATATGGTCTTACGTTGTCTTGAAGAAGTAGGACTCTCTTTATGTTCATTAAAGAAGCTCATCTGTAACTTTCTCATGAATTTAGTCAATTTACAAGCAGTAGATAGTTGCATTGGGTTTTTGACCTCTTGATAACTATGTCAAATTCCATCCTCAGTCTGCCATACAGTCATCAAAATGTTTCTTCAGTTAAAAGTATCTTCTACTACGTTTATCAGCTTCTAAACGGTAAGAATTGTAGTAATCAACCTATTTTTCGTCGCATGTAACAAAAAGATCAATAAAAAGCTGATTTGCATTTGATGTGAAGAGAGAATTACCTATTGTTAAATCCCTACTATCGTTATCCTCACTAAATTAATGTAGAATCCATTAGTTCACAGAAATGAAGAAAAGAACAACCTAAGTTAAAAGTTACATTGAGAAATAGCTGGACTATATGATGGGAGAGGTACAACTTGCCATTTAAGGTTTTGAAGCTTCCTTTGAGTCTCTAATGTGGCATGAGTTCTTACCTTGTCTTGAAGAAGTAGGACTCTCTTTATGTTCATTAAAGAAGCTCATCTGTAACTTTCTCATGAATTTAGTCAATTTACAAGCATTAAACAGCTGCATTGGGTTTTTGACCTCTTGATAACTATGACAAATTCCATCCTCAGTCTGCCATACAGTCATCAAAATGTTTCTTGAGTTAAAAGTATCTTCTACTACGTTTATCAGCTTCTAAACGGTAAGAATTGTAGTAATCAACCTATTTTCCGTCGCATGTAACAAAAAGATCAATAAAAGGCTGATTTGCATTTGATGTGAAGAGAGAATTACCTATTGTTAAATCCATACTATCGTTATCCTCACTAAATTAATGTAGAATCCATTAGTTCACAGAAATGAAGAAAAGAACAACCTAAGTTAAAAGTTACATTGAGAAATAGCTGGACTATATGATGGGAGAGGTACAACTTGCCATTTAAGGTTTTGAAGCTTCCTTTGAGTCTCTAATGTGGCATGAGTTCTTACCTTGTCTTGAAGAAGTAGGACTCTCTTTATGTTCATTAAAGAAGCTCATCTGTAACTTTCTCTTGAATTTAGTCAATTTACAAGCATTAGACAGCTGCATTGGGTTTTTGACCTCTTGATAACTATGACAAATTCCATCCTCAGTCTGCCATACAGTCATCAAAATGTTTCTTGAGTTAAAAGTATCTTCTACTACGTTTATCAGCTTCTAAACGGTAAGAATTGTAGTAATCAACCTATTTTTCGTCGCATGTAACAAAAAGATCAATAAAAAGCTGATTTGCATTTGATGTGAAGAGAGAATTACCTATTGTTAAACCCCTACTATCGTTATCCTCACTAAATTAATGTAGAATCCATTAGTTCACAGAAATGAAGAAAAAAACAACCTAAGTTAAAAGTTACATTGAGAAATAGCTGGACTATATGATGGGAGAGGTACAACTTGCCATTTAAGGTTTTGAAGCTTCCTTTGAGTCTCTAATGTGGCATGAGTTCTTACCTTGTCTTGAAGAAGTAGGACTCTCTTTATGTTCATTAAAGAAGCTCATCTGTAACTTTCTCTTGAATTTAGTCAATTTACAAGCATTAGACAGTTGCATTAGGTTTTTGACCTCTTGATAACTATGTCAAATTCCATCCTCTGTCTGCCATACAGTCATCAAAATGTTTCTTGAGTTAAAAGTTTCTTCTACTACGTTTATCAGCTTCTAAACGGTAAGAATTGTAGTAATCAACATATTTTTCGTCGCATGTAACAAAAAGATCAATAAAAAGCTGATTTGCATTTGATGTGAAGAGAGAATTACCTATTGTTAAACCTCTACTATCGTTATCCTCACTAAATTAATGTAGAATCCATTAGTTCACAGAAATGAAGAAAAAAACAACCTAAGTTAAAAGTTACATTGAGAAATAGCTGGACTATATGATGGGAGAGGTACAACTTGCCATTTAAGGTTTTGAAGCTTCCTTTGAGTCTCTAATGTGGCATGAGTTCTTACCTTGTCTTGAAGAAGTAGGACTCTCTTTATGTTCATTAAAGAAGCTCATCTGTAACTTTCTCATGAATTTAGTCAATTTACAAGCAGTAGACAGTTGCATTGGGTTTTTGACATCTTGATAACTATGTCAAATTCCATCCTCAGTCTGCCATACAGTCATCAAAATGTTTCTGGAGTTAAGAGTTTCTTCTACTACGTTTTTCAGCTTCTAAACTGTAAGAATTGTAGTAATCAACCTATTTTTCGTCGCATGTAACAAATAGATCAATAAAAGGCTGATTTGCATTTGGTTACCTATTGTCAAACCCCTACTATCGTTATCTTCACTAAATTAATGTAGAATCCATTAGTCCACAGAAATGAAGAAAAGAACAACCTAAGTTAATAATTACATTGAGAAATTGCTAGACTATATGATGGGAGAGATACAACTTGCCATTTAAGGTTTTGAAGCTTCCTTTGAATCTCTAATTTGGAATGAGGTCTTACCTCGTCTTGAAGAAATAGGACTCTCTTTATGTTCATTAAAGAAGGTCATCTGTAACTTTCTCATGAATTTAGTCAATTTACAAGCAGTAGACAGTCGCATTAGGTTTTTGACCTCTTGATAACTATATCAAATTCCATCCTCAGTTTGCCATACAGTCATCAAAATGTTTCTTGAGTTAAAAGTTTCTTCTACTACGTTTATCAGCTTCTGATATGTAGGAGTTGAAGTAATCAACTAGTTCTTCGTCACATGTAAGAAAAAGATCAATGAAATGCTGATTTTCATTTGGTGCAACGAGAGTAATAATTTCTTTAGGACAACCTAGACATTGCTCATTTTCAATATATACTCAGACTTTATTTTTTATTGACTTTCATTCAATTACATCTAAAATAGTGATTACTAATTAAAATGCAATTTAATAAAATTTCAGTTCATGAAACTGTTTGGTACCTGCTGAAAACAGTATGGGTAATAAAAATGTCCCAACTACTTGAGAAGAAATGCCAAAAGTAAACAACCCTTATTCGCCGATTCACTGTACTGAAACGAATTAGTTCTGAATCTCGGACACCGTGACATGAGGACTCAATAATGGTACCATAAATGATCTTGTTTAATCGAATGAAGTGTACCGTTTATTTTTTTCGTTGCACATCGGTGCCAAGTGATCCGTGCGAAACTGTGGGTTTTTGTCAACTCGGTACCGAGATAAGAGAGAGAAAATCTGGTTTCGGTCCATTACTCGTACGTCCTCGGGCTCATTGTTCCGACCATTTCTCTGTCATATTCCGTAATGTTCACATCTTTGATGTTGTCCCGTCTTAAGCAATTAAATACTTGATGTATGACGATTAGATAATTCATTTTTAATATTTTACAATAAATTTGATTGCACCCAACCAGTCACAGCAGGACTGGTGGAGGAAGATCCAAGAACACTTCAGCCACATGTCCACGTCCCGAATATCAAAATCGACGTCTTATCGGAATGTGTTTATCTGGTAATTGGATCCAGCACTTATTAATACGTGATTTGGTGCGGTCCGACACACGATCGTTATCTGGCCGGTTCCTCGTAACCGGACTCGATGGTCCTTGGTCACTTGTAAAAACTAAAATTGTCGTGTTTCAGCGAAAACACCTCAGCCTCCAATAAACGCCCGTTGCCGTGAAATTAAATCAAACAATCCGCGGGATGAGTAAGTGTTTCTTGCGGGCAGATAAGTCCCATTCAAATTATCTATCGGCCCGTCGAATTGGCCGGCCATTATGCCGCACGAACGAAATACGATGAGCGTGGCGGAATGCGGCGGGCCGAAAGGTGGAAAATATCACTTCGCGGTCGTGATCTTCGGTAGAGTGTGATGCTGGCCGGGGCCTCTTTGTCGGCCTTCGGCCCGTCATTAAGGTATGAGTCAGCAGCCGTGGTTGGTGTTTGAGCTTCGGACATGTCAAACCGTCGAAACGTTTGATGGCAGCTAGATTAATGTTTTTAAGATATTAGTTGTTTCTTCCCTCGCTCCTCTCTCGCGCGGTGACTCGGCGTATTTTCGCGGGCCCGTGGTGGTGTGAAGGGGCGAGGGGGGAAGGAAAAAATGAGAGGCACCGACGATTCGAAATGCTAGTTTTAAATTAACAGAAAATTATGACCGACAGGCACAACACCTGAAAATAATGGGTCATATTTGTGGGTTGTTGGTGTTGCACCAATAATACCTCATCATCGTGTACACGCCTTTTCTGTTTTAATTGTTGTGGGATCGAGTAATTAAAAATCTCTGTTCGGTGCAAACAAACATTTTCGGTGCTTCGGCTTTTTGTTTCGGCGTTTTCGTCGCCTATTTGGTGTTTGAATGTGCACAAATTAAATTATGATAATGATGCCACGCAATGTCCAGTCAAATTTAACGTGATGCACATTCCAGATGTTTGGCAGATGTTTAATTTGTGTTGTTTTGTTTCAGGTCGCCGTTAAGGAATCAAGGCTAAATATTTCAAGGAGAGGAAATCTGACACTTTAACGCTTGTTCAACTGATTGAAATAAATTCAATTAATTAGAGCATTTACGTTTTATTTAACTTCCCTTCTGAGTGATCTTACAGTTAAAGAAATGTTCTTTTTTCCACGTAAAATGTCTTCTAAGTTGTTCCACAAATAATCTTTATAATTTATTAGAATATATTGGGATAATAAGTAAAATGTGGTTGTACAATTTCCTATAATATTTTATTTTAGGTCTCTGAAGAAGAATCAAGGCACAAATGTTTCAAAGAGAGGAAATCTGACACTTTAAAACTTGTTCAGTTGATTTAAATAAATTCAATTATTTAGAACATTCATGTTTTATTTAGCTCCCCTTCTTTGTGATTTTACAGTTAAAAAAATTTTCTTCTATATACAGAAAATGTCTTCTAGGTTGCTTCACAATTAATTTATATAATTTATTAGAATATATTGGGATAATCAATAAAATGTGGTTCTACAATTCCCTATAATATTTTATTACAAGTCTCTGAAGAAGAATCAAGGCTGAAATGTTTCAATGAGAGGAAATCTGACACTTTAACACTTGTTCAGCTGATTTAAATAAATTCAATTATTTAGAACATTCATGTTTTATTTAACTCCCCTTCTTTGTGATGTTACAGTTAAAAAAATGTTCTTCTATATACAGAAAATGTCTTCTAGGTTGCTTCACAATTAATTTATATAATTTATTAGAATATATTGGGATAATCAATAAAATGTGGTTCTACAATTTCCTATAATATTTTATTACAGGTCTCTGAAGAAGAATCAATGCTGAAATGTTTCAAGGAGAGGAAATCTGGCACTTTAACACTTGTTCAGCTGATTTAAATAAATTCAATTATTTAGAACATTCATTTTTTATTTAACTCCCTTTCTTTGTGATTTTACAGTTTAAAAAATATCCTATAATATTTTATTACAGATCTCTTAAGAAGAATCTCTCTTAAGAAAAATTTTCTTCAAAAATCTGCACAAAATGTCTTCAGTTGTTTCACAATTAATTTGTATAATTTATTAGAATATATTGGGATAATCAGTAAAATGTCGTTGTACAATTTCCTATAACATTTTATTTCAGGTCTCTGAAGAAGAATCAAGGCTGAAATGTTTCCAATTGAAATATGATACTTTATCACTATTCAGCTAATTGAAATAAATTCTATTATTTAGAGCATTTAAGTTTTATTTAACTTTATATATGTTATTATATTTACATTTTCACAATTAATTTATATAATTTATTATAATATATTATATAATTTATATAGAAAATATTGAAAAATGTTGTTGTACAATTTTCTACATTTTATTTCAGGTCTCTGAAAAAGATTCATATCTGAAATGTTTCAAAGAGAAGAAATATGACGCTCAAAATATTTGTCCAATTGATTCAATTATTTACAGCACTCACGTTTTATTTAACTTTCATTCTTTGTGATATTGAAAAATTTCTTCTATCTACATAAAATGACTTCTAGGTTGTTTCACAATTTGTTTTACAATTAATTTATATAATTTATTATAATATATTGGGATAATCAATAAAATGTGGTTGTACAATTTCCTATAATAGTTTATTTCATATCTCTGAAGAAGTGTCGAGGGTGAAATGTTTCAAGGAAAGGAAATCTGACACTTTAACACTTTTTCAGCTGATTGATATAATTTCAATTATTTAGAAATTTCATATTTTATATCATTTCCTTTGTTTGTTGTTGTTCAAGAATTCTTCTTCTGTCCACCTAAAATGTCTTCTAAATTGTTTTACAATTAATGTATATAATTCATTGTAATATATTGAGATAATCAATAAAATGTGTTTATACAATTTCCTATAATGCAGCAATATATCTTTTGTGACAAATCCCAACTGTAAATCTTGTCGCCTATAACTACCTTATAGATAAATTATCCGGATTATTAAAAACTAATACAAAGTTCTAGCGACGTTAACACAAACAGCAACATGGAATTAAGATTTCCTCTTATCATTAATATTTCTTGTCGGATTGTGAATGGAGTAACGTATGTTCTTGTCTTAACATTTACATACTGGTTTTTAGCATATGCAAAAATCGTCCCACCATTTATCAAAAGTCTACTTAAAGCCCATTAATCATCCTTATTTAATTTGATTGTTCAAATTAAACACAAAACGATCGCTTAAACGTAAAATAACAACCCGAAACCGCAAATATTCCGGGAAATAACAACAATTACCGCTAATTAGGACAAACAACCACCATTTAACCCTAATTTAAATTAATCCACTTCCTTCGGCAAATTGGACGATTCCAAAAGTTATCATGTCGAAATTCAATTTTCCGGTACTCCTTGCGGTTCGGTTTCGGGTCAAAGGAACCGCCTGGCCGTGCCAAAAAAACCAAACACCCAGAGTCGGACTCCCAACCCCTTAACAACCCGGAAACGGGCACGGTTTTCTAACCAAATTACGTTCCTGTTGCCGAAACAAATTCGGCACGGACACGCAACGATACACTTGTCTTTGCCTGTTAGCGATTAGCCGGGCCGGAATGTGTCGGTTTTTTCCCAATAATATTCAATTAGGGCGAACGGTGCCCTGTTATTAGGCGCCTCGGCCCCGCGGCCATCGGGCACAGGCTCACGCGAAATCGCCAGATTTATCGGACCCGGATGATTTATGGTTTGTTTACCGTGTCCCAGATCGGCTAACTGTTGTGTTAGATTATGGGGTCGTTAATGAGGACAAATTAGATGTCCCTAGGGGTGGAAGTCTTGAGGTGAAACTGACGTAATGTGTATCATTTAACTATTAATGGGAGAAAGGCACGGGAGTCAGGTAAAATAACGTTCTTACAAGTTTTAGATAAACGAGGTATCGAGAAGTATCGAGGGTGAAATGTTTCAAGGAAAGGAACATGTTCAGCTGATTGAAATAAATTCAATTAATTATAGCCTTCATGATTTATTTAGCTTCCTTTCTTTGTAATTTTACAATTAAAAAATTGTCTTCTATCTACCTAAAATGTCTTCTAAATTGTGTCACAATTAATTTATATAATTTATTAGAATATATTAGAATAATCAATAAAATGAGGTTGTACAATTTCCTATAATATTTTATTACAGGTCTCTGAAGAAGAATAAAGGCTGAAATGTATCAAGGAGAGGAAATCTGACACTTTAACACATGTTCAACTGATTGAAATAAATTCTATTATTTAGAGCATTCATTTTTTATTTAACTCCCTTTCTTTGAGATTTTATAGTTAAAAAAATTTCCTTCTATCTACATAAAATGTCGTCTAGGTTGTTTCACAATTAATTTGTATAATTTATTAGAATATATTGGGTTAATCAATAAAATGAGGTTGTACAATTTCCTATAAAATTTTATTATAGGTCTCTGAAGAAGTACCAAGGCTGAAATGTTTCATTGAGACGAAATCTGACACTTTAAGACTTCTTCAGCTGATTGAAATAAATTCAATTAATTAGAGCATTCATGTTTTATATAACCTCCTTTCTTTGTGATTTTACAATTAAAAAATGTCTTCTACCTGCATGAAACGTCTTCTAGATTGTGTCACAATTAATTTATATAATTCATTAGAATATATTAAGATAATCGATAAAATGAGGTTCTACAATTTCCTATAATATTTTCTTGTTCAGTTGATTTAAATGAATTCAATTAATTAGATCATTTATGTTAACTTCCTTTCTTTATGATTTTACTGTTAAAGAAGTTGACTTCTACTTACATAAAACGTCTTCTACATTGAGTCACAATTAATTTATATAATTCATTAGAATATATTAGGATAATCAATAAAATGAGGTTGTACAATTTCCTATAATATTTTATTTCAGGTCTCCGAAGAAGTATCAAGGCTGAAATGTTTCATTGAGACGAAATCTGACACTTTAAAACTTCTTCAGCTGATTGAAATAAATTCAATTAATTAGAGCATTCATGTTTTATATAACCTCCTTTCTTTGTGATTTTACAATTAAAAAAATGTCTTCTACCCGCATGAAACGTCTTCTAGATTGTGTCACAATTAATTTATATAATTCATTAGAATATATTAAGATAATCGATAAAATGAGGTTCTACAATTTCCTATAATATTTTATTTCACGTCTCAGAAGAAATATCAAGGCTGAAATATTTCAAGGAGTGGAAATCTGACGATTTAACACTTGTTCAGCTGATTAAAATAAATTCAATTAATTAGAGCATTCATGTTTTATTTAACTTCCTTTCTTTGTGATTTTACAGTTAAAAAAATTGTCTTCCACGTACATAAAACGTCTTCTAGATTGTGTCACAATTAATTTATGTAATTTACTAGAATATATTAGGATAATCAATAAAATGAGGTTGTACAATTTTCTATAATATTTTATTCCAGGTCTCTGAAGAAGTACCAAGGCTGAAATGTTTCATTGAGACGAAATCTGACACTTTAAAACTTCTTCAGCTGATTGAAATAAATTCAATTAATTAGATCATTCATGTTTTATATAACCTTCTTTCTTTGTGATTTTACAATTAAAAAATGTCTTCTATCTGCATGAAACGTTTTCTAGATTGTGTCACAATTAATTTATATAATTCATTAGAATATATTAGGATAATCAATAAAATGAGGTTGTACAATTTCCTATAATATTTTATTTCAGGTCTCTGAAGAAGTACCAAGGCTGAAATGTTACATTGAGACGAAATCTGACACTTTAAAACTTCTTCAGCTGATTGAAATAAATTCAATTAATTAGAGCATTCATGTTTTATATAACCTCCTTTCTTTGTGATTTTACAATTAAAAAATTTCTTCTACCTGCATGAAACGTCTTCTAGATTGTGTCACAATTAATTTATATAATTCATTAGAATATATTAGGATAATCAATAAAATGAGGTTCTACAATTTCCTATAATATTTTATTTCACGTCTCAGAAGAAATATCAAGGCTGAAATATTTCAAGGAGTGGAAATCTGACGATTTAACACTTGTTCAGCTGATTAAAATAAATTCAATTAATTAGAGCATTCATGTTTTATTTAACTTCCTTTCTTTGTGATTTTACAGTTAAAAAAATTGTCTTCCACGTACATAAAACGTCTTCTAGATTGTGTCACAATTAATTTATGTAATTTACTAGAATATATTAGGATAATCAATAAAATGAGGTTGTACAATTTTCTATAATATTTTATTCCAGGTCTCTGAAGAAGTACCAAGGCTGAAATGTTTCATTGAGACGAAATCTGACACTTTAAAACTTCTTCAGCTGATTGAAATAAATTCAATTAATTAGAGCATTCATGTTTTATATAACCTCCTTTCTTTGTGATTTTACAATTAAAAAATGTCTTCTACCTGCATGAAACGTCTTCTAGATTGTGTCACAATTAATTTATATAATTCATTAGAATATATTAGGATAATCAATAAAATGAGGTTCTACAATTTCCTATAATATTTTATTTCACGTCTCAGAAGAAATATCAAGGCTGAAATGTTTCAAGGTAGGGAAATCTGACAATTTAACACTTGTTCAGTTGATTTAAATGAATTCAATTAATTAGAGCATTTATATTTTATATAACTTCCTTCCTTTATGATTTTACAGTTAAAAAAGTTGACTTCTACCTACATAAAACGTCTTCTAGATTGTGTCACAATTAATTTATGTAATTTACTAGAATATATTAAATTAATCAATAAAATGAGGTTGTACAATTTCCTATAATATTTCATTTCAGGTCTCTGAAGAAGTATCAAGGCTGAAATGTTTCATGGAGACGAAATGTGACACTTTAACACTTCTTCAGCTGATTGAAATAAATTCAATTAATTAGAGCATTCTTGTTTTATATAACTTCCTTTCTTTGTGATTTTACAGTTAAAAAAATTTCTTCTACCTGCATGAAACGTTTTCTATATTGTGTCACAATTAATTTATATAATTTATTAGAATATATTGGGATAATCAATAAGATGTGCTTGTATAATTTCCAATAATATTTTATTTCAGGTCTTTGAAGAAGAATTAAGGCCGAAATGTAACTTTAATTCAATTATTTAGAGTATTCCTGTATTATTTAAGTTCCTTTCTTTGTGATCTTACAGTTAAAATAAAATTCTATCCACATAAAATGTTTTCTAGATTGTTTTACAATTAATGTATATGATATGTCCCTAGGGGTGGAAGTCTTGAAGTGAAACTGACGTAATGTGTATCATTTACCTATTAATGGGAGAAAGGCACGGGTGTCAGGTAAAATAACGTTTCTAGAAGTATTAGATAAACGAACGTGAATTAAAATTTAGGTCCTGGGAACTGGCCCAGAGTGGGACAATGGGCAACATGTGTGGGGAAAATTGCCAGGTTGTTGTGCGCGTTAAATCCTTAATAATCACATGTTTTCGCCGGTTTTATTGGGGGGCGGGAAAACAATTTCACCCGGTCCAAATGTAGAAAATTGTGCCGGTGTTAAATTACGGTTCGAGGCTGAACGAGGCGGGTTAATAAAGCAAAAATAATTAAGAAAGTGGACGTGCATCTGCACGTTTCAATAAACAAGCCAAGCGAGCGAGGAAGAGAAGCGGGCATCGCAAGGGCATTTAACAACCTTTATCTCGATGGCAGATGAAATAATGCATAGGATACTATTTCATGTGTTATCACTGTGGGAAGTAAGTGAAGAAGCCGCTCTTGTGACAAGTTCCTAAGGCGCGGTCGGCATAAATCTCGAGCCGGCGGCACAAAATTAATTCCGTCCATAACAACTTCCGGCCACCAAGAAGTGGCCTCCAATCTCGCACGATCTCGACGAGGGTCCCAATCAACTCCACGGTAGAGAAGGAGGCGAGAAGATGCGCCCTATTACCATAAATGTTCTCTGGTTTCCTACAAATTTTAATGTATGCTCCTTTGTCTAACTCAGATCAGATAAGTCTTATTTTAAAGTTAATATTCTAATTCTTTCATTCTAAATTTATTTTTTAGTTTAATAATTCATATCATTTATTTAAATATTATATATATATATATATATATATATATATATATATATATATATATATAATATATATATATTAGAGATAAGTCTTATTTTACAGTTAAACTTATAATTCTTTCATTCTAAATTTTTTATTTCAATAATTCATATTATTTATGTATATACAAGTTGTTTATTACACTTCATCATCTCAAAAATTCATTAAAAACGTGAGAAATTACTAAAAACGTAAAGTGACCTAATTCCATACGATTAAAATCCGTACGATCATTTTCCATACTATGAAAATCCCTACGATCAAAATCCATATGATCATTTTCCATACGATTAAAATCCGTGCGATCGAAATCCATACGATCATTTTCCATATGATCAAAATCTATACGATCATTTTCCATACGATCAAAAACCATACGATCATTTTCCATACGATCAAAATCCATATGATCATTTTCCATAGGATCAATTCCTGTACAATAAAAATCTATAGGATAAAATCCATACGATTAAATTCATACTGATGGATAAATTACATAGTTTCACTTTAATAACTGTATGGACTTTTATTTTTTTACTTATACTAATTTCCTGAAAAATTATTAAAAACGTAAAAATAAATAATTCTAATTCTTCATGGATTCCAAAAAAATTACTAAAAACGTAAGAAATAACTAAAAGACATAATCATTTTATTAAAAGAACAATTATTTTTAATTGTACTTGGACATTGCAACATTACTTTATTTTTATAAAATAAAAGAATTTTTCTAAAATAAAGTTACTCCTTATTACATATGTTACGTGCCAATAAAAGTCCCGTCAAAATCGGTCCAGCCATTTCAGAGATTAGCCGGAACAAACAGACAGACAGGCAGAGACAAAAATTGTAAAAAATGTTATTTTGGTGTATGTACCGTATTTATATTCATATGCATGTAGTAAAAAACGGTTATTTCAATATTACAAACAGACACTCCAATTTTATTTATATGTATAGATTATTTTCATTCTAAATTAATTTTCTTTTTTTTTAACTATTATTTCAAATATTTACTTTATAAAACTACATCTACCGTAAAATTGTCTTCAAGAGTTGTTTACCAATTTGTCTTCTAACTCTCTCTATCATATTTAATCTTTCATTTACCATAATTTTCACAAGTTTCTTTCTTTCAACAACTGTTTCATTATTGAACCGGATGTATCCTAAAATTGCCTGTAAAATTTGCCAACAAGAGATTTTTCCACCATCACCATTCACCAGTATGACTTTTCCACCAAATTCTCTTATAAATCTTTATAAACTTAGGTGTATCTCAAAATTGTCTTCAAGATTTTTCTACAAGAGTTTCTCCCATCATAATTATTGACTGAAAAAGTTTTTTATCAATTTCTCTTTTAAAAATCTATTCCTTCTCAGAAACGTGTTATTTTATTTATTTTAAAGAGAAATTAAATTAAAATTACTTCTTCTCCTTACTCTAATTTTAACAAATTTTCTACACATTTGTTTATTATTAACAATTCTTTCTTTATAAAAGTATGTGTATCTCAAAATGGTCTCTAAGATTTGTCTACCAGAGTTTCTTCCATATTTTACTTATTTTAAAGAGATTACTGTCAAATTTCTTCTTTTACTTACACTAATCTTAACAAATTTCTTTATTGTTAACATTGCTTTCTTTATAAATTTGGAGTATCCCAAAATTGTCTCCAAAATCTCTTCTTTCACAGAAAAGTTCTATTTTACTTATTTTAAGGAAATGTTTGTCAGAATTCTCCTTCAGCTTAAATAAATTTTAACAAATTTCTTTATTGTTAACAATTTTTTCTTTATAGAATCAGGTATATCTCATAATTATCTCCAAGATTTATCTACCACAATTTGTTCCATCATCGTTATTGACTGGTAAGATTTTCCACCAAATTCTCTTTTAAAATTCTCTTCCTTCTCAAAAAAGTCATATTTTCCTTATTTTAAGGATATTCTTGTCAAATTTCTTCTTCAGCTTAACAAATTTCTTTATTGTTAACAATTCTTTCTTTATAAAATCAAGTATATCTCAAAATTGTCTCCAAGATTTATCTACCAGAATTTCTTGCATCATCATCATTAGCTGGTAAGATTTTTCACCAAATTCTCTTTTAAAATTTTCTTCTTTCTCATAAAAGTCATATTTTAATTATTTTAAGGAGATTTCTGTCAAATATCTTTTTCTGCTTATTCTAATTTTAGCAAATTTCTTTATTGTTTACATTGCTTTAAAATCTCTTCCTTCACAGAGAAGTTTTATTTTACTAATTTTAAGCTTGTCAAACTTCTTCAGCTTGTTCTATGTTTAACAAATTTCTTTATTGTTAACAATTCTTTCTTTATAGAATCAAGTATATCTCAAAATTGTCTCTAAGATTTACCCACTAGAATTTCTTTCATCATCATTGGCTGATAAGATTTTTCACCAAATTCTCTTTTAAGAATCTCTTCGTTCATATTTCATTTATTTTAAGGAGATTCCTGTCAAATATATTCTTCAGCTTTTTCTAATTTGAACAAATTTCTTTATTGTTAACACTGCTTTGTTAATAAAATTGAGTATAAAAATTGTCTTTAAAATCTCTTCCTTCACAGAAAAGTTCTATTTTAGTTATATTAAGGAGATGCTTGTCAAAATTCTTCTTCAGCTTGCTCTAATTTTAACAAATATCTTTATTGTTAACAATTCTTTCTTTAAAGAATCTGGTATATCCCAAAATTGTCTCCAAAATTTATCTACTAGAATTTCTTCCATCATCATCATTGACAGATAAGATTTTTCACCAAATTCTCTTTTAAAAATCTCTTCTTCCTTAAAAAAGTCATATCTTCTTCAGCTTATTCTAATTTTAACAAATTTCTTTATTGTTAATATTGCTTTCTTTATAAAGTTGAGTGTATCTCAAAATTGTCTCCAAAATTTGTCTTCCGACATCATCATTGAGTGCTAAGATTTTCCACCAACTTCTCTTTTAAAAGTCACTTCCTTCTCAGAATTTTAAGAAGATTCCTGTCAAATTTCTTCTTTTGCTTACTCTAATTTTAACAAATTTCTTTACTGTTACTTTAAAATTTCTTCCTTAACATAAAAGTTCTATTTTACTTATTTTAAGAAGATGCTTGTCAAAATTTTAACTTTAACAATTTTTTTTACTGTTGAGAATTCTTTCTTTATAAAATCAGGTATATCTCAAAATTGTCTTTATGATTTATTTACAGATGTTTATTCAAACATATTCATCGTCTGGTGCAGCTTTTCCACCAGTATATCTAACGAAAAACTTCATAAAATATTGATACCAATTCTTGGTAATATCTCACGGTTACCATTTATGGAGAAGACCATCAGCCTTGCCTCGAACACCGAAATGAATATGGAAATGGTAACTTGAACCTATCGGACCAGTAGCATCTGAAGAAACCTACACGGCACACCTGTGACAATTTATGCGACTGGAGGAGAGAGGAAAAAAAGCGGAGAAAAGAAAAGAAAAGAAATAAACAGGATCCGAGCCACACACACACCCCCGTTCCGTAATTATTTACTTTCATTCAACCCTTTAATCCGGCCAGACACTTTTAAATCACACACACGGGCACAAATTAAATTAGACACTTTTCGAGCGGCCGTGAATGGGAAACTAGGTTCCGTTGCCATTGTACGGTGGACGGTCGTTGACAATTTAACGCGCTCCTCCTTTCGTCGGGGGCTCTTCTCGCGTGGGCTCCCGCTCAATGGCAACGGCACATTTCACACACATTTTAATTATGCGCTTTCTTCACGTATTCTGTTTTAATTGAAACAGGGCCGCGGGATTAATTAAATGGAACGGGGCGTAGCGAGGAGTGTGCGTCGCCTTTTTTTTTACTTTTTAATTAATAAAGCAATTTTTCTAAATGCGACGCGGCCCCAGAACGACTCCGGGTGGAATGCATAAGGATCACGATTTGCCCGAAAAACAAACGGGCACATACGCGTTTTGTTCTTATGGAATTGCTATTATTACGCCCGCAATTTAACCGGAATAGTACCACATGTTGCATTACGTCTTTTCTGACTGTTATAAACATATAATCCAGAAGGTGTACTTATGTATTTAGTTTTTACACGACGGCCGAAATTTTCTGTGAAATACAGGTCACGTCGAGACCAAATAACAATGATAGAAGCATTTTTGGGAGGTTCAAAGGTCTGAAATTAGATACGATGTGACTGTACTTTAATAATTACAACTTCGATGTATGCACGCAACGCATTGCAATTCCAACTCTGGGAGTACCTCAGGGTATACACACACACACACATCGGACACAACTTATTATAATTATGGATGATTTGGTATGTGAGAATTTTAGAAGGGTCTACATTGTATTTGTTTAAAGGCACCACGTTTTTTACGTAATTTGATAAAAAGAAAATTTGGAAGCAATAATTGTTGTGCTTAGTACTAGTTGGGCCGTGGTTCAGTGACGTGAAAGCCTGAACCTATAATTTGCCGAATTGTTGAGTTAATCATGGGAAAAGTTCAAAGACACTGCTCCAGTTTTAAATAACGTCCAACTAGTTTCGTACAAGGAACACCACACGTTTAAAGGAACCATCACTGAAATTCCTTATTTTAATGATATTGAGCTGTCTTCTTCTGTTTTTAAAAAGTTATTTTAATTTTAATAATTTTTTCATTATGAAATCAGATGCAGCTCAAAACTGTCTTCAAGATTTGTCTACCAGAATCTCTTCTAACATCATCATTGGTAAAGTTTTTTGCCACATTCTCTTTCAAAAATCTCTTCCTTCTCAGAAATGTCATATTTTCTTCTTCTATTCTTCTTCTGCTCACTCCAGTTTTAATAAATTTCTTTATTGTTAACAATTCTTTCTTTATAAAATTAAATGTATCTCAAAATGGTTTCCAAGATTTGTCTACCAAAGTTTCTAACATCATCATCATTGACTGGTAAGATTTTCCATCAAATTGTTTTTCAAAAATCTCTTTCTTCTCAGAAAAGTCGTATTTTACTTATTTTAAGAAAATACCTGACAATTTTCTTCTCCTGCTCACTTTAATTTTAACAAATTTCTTTATTGTTAACTATCCTTTACAATATTAGAGGTATCTCAAAATTGCCTTCAAGATTTGTCTACCAGAGTTTCTTCTAACATCATCATTGACAGGTAAGGTTGTCCACCACATTCTCTTTCAAAAATCTCTTTCTTCTCAGAAAAGTTCTATTTTATATATTTTAAGGAAATGTCTGTCAAATTTCTTCTGCTCACTGTAATTTTAACAAATTTCTTTATTGTTAATAATTCTTTCTTTATAAAATCAGGAGTATCTCAAAATTGCCTTCCAGATTTGTCTACTAAAGTTTCTTCTAACGTCATCTTTGATTGGTTATGTTTTCCATCAAATTTTCTTTTAAAAATCTTTTTCTTCTCAGAAAACTCCTATTTTGTTTATTTTAAGATGTCATATTTCTTCTTCTACTCACTCTAATTTTAACAAATTTCTTTATTGTTAACAATTCTTTCTTTATAAAATTAGGTGTATCTCAAAATTGCCTTCAAGATTTATCTACCAGAGTTTCTTCTAACATCATCATTGACTGATAAAATTATCTACAAATTCTCTTTCAAAAATCTCTTTCTTCTCAGAAAAGTCCTATTTTATATATTTTAAGGAGATGTTTGTCAAATTTATTTTTCAGCTCACACTAATTTTAACAAATTTCTTTATTGACTATTCTTGCTTTATAAAATCAGAAGTATCTCAAAATTGCCTTCGAGATTTGTATACCAGAGTTTCTTCTAACTTCATCATTAATTGGTTAGGTTTTCCATCAAATTTTCTTTCAAAAATCTCTTTCATTTCAGAAAAATCCTATTTTGTTTATTTTAAGGAGATGGCTGTCATATTTCTTCTTCTACCCGCTCTAATTTTGACAAATTTCTTTATTATTAACAATTTTTTCTTTATAAAATCAGGTGTATCTCAAAATTATCTTCAAGATTTGTCTACCATAGTTTCTTCTAACATCATCATTTACTTGTAAGGTCTTCCACCAATGTCTCTTTTGAAAATCTCTTCCTTCTCATAAAAGTCTTATTTTACTTAATTTAAGACATGCCTGTCAAATTTCTTCTTCTGCTTACTCTAATTCTATCTCTAAACTATTCTAATCAGGTATATCTCAAAATGGCCTTCAATATTTCTCTACCAAAGTTTCTTCCAATATAATCATTGACTGGGAAATCTTTACCATTAAATGCTCCTTTGAAAATCTCTTCCTTTTTAACTATCAAAAACTTATTTTAAGGAATTTTTCCTCTACTTTCTTTAAATTTAACAAGTTTCTTTGTTTTTACAATTTTTTTATTTAATCAGATGCTTTCAAAAATTTCCTTCATAATTTATTTGCCAAAATGTTGAGTTATCATGGAAAAGTTTAAACGACAATATTAAATTAGTTTCGTACAAGGAACAACCACACGTTCAACGAAGCCAACCCCATCACGGGGCGGACGAGGATCATTGAATTATGAAAAAACTATTTAATCATTGGAGTGTCACGGGCACATTTAATTAAACAAAAACGGGAGGGAAAGTTCGGGCGAAGAAAAGGCAAAAAGGGTTGGGGATGGGATCTTGAGTAATCACCCTGTAGGTGCTGACATCTAAACAAAAACGTAGCCGCGGAGACGGATTCGGCGATTCTGCAATGCAAATGAGCTGTAAAAGATCGACGCCGCGGCCTTAGAAAGACATCAACACAGACGAATATTATCCCAGAAGTAATTAATCTACGGTAATTACTCGAGTTGGTCCGCTCACCACCTAGCGGCGTGAACGGTGATTATAAGGGCGATGCTAATAGCCAATGTAATTAGTGCCAGCTTTTATTAATTGACGAAAAATTCTCCAGGTGGCTTTCTTTGGGGCCGGCGGATATATTGCCCTTATAAATAATCCGGTGCGATTGTCTTACCGACAATTTTTCACCGTTAATCGTTTAATGAAAAAAAAAAAACAGTAGTTGTATCTAAAACGGAACACAGTACTACATGGAAGAGCATTGATATTACTTAGCAATGATTAATTGCAAGTGTGTAATCAGGTACTTATTATTCGTAAGTTATGTTCCTTTGATGCTTTACACCTATCTATTTAGCTACCTGCCATACAACGCTGGTACTTAAATTAGCATCAATTATAATAAAAACAACAAGGCATTGTGTTTACGCCCGTTTAAGTGTTGGATTTATGGCGTGAAGAAACACAGTATTTTATGATGTTAATTTTAAACTAATGGCCGGTACATAGTATCGGACGGCGGTACGATAAAATGTTACTTTTATGATGGGCATTCTTGTGCGCATCGCGGAACGTGTAATTAATTGTGCACTACTGAAAACAACCTTCAAACAACAGATAAAATGTTGTATTTGGTACCAAACTTGTAGATGTGTCTTTCTTACATCAGTGCCAAACATTCACAGTCTTCAAAGAGTCAATAAAGAAGAATTTGTTGAATTTGAATTAAAAGAATCTTAAAAGTGTCCTCTCTTCTATCTAATTTATCTACAGGCACAAGAAGAAGCATAAAACTCTCCACTGAATCTTCTTGTGTACATTATGGAAGGTGAAATTAGTTGAGCATTTCTGAAAATAATCTTCAAACAACAGTTAAAATGTTGTATTTGCTACCAAACTAGGTAAATGAACCTTCCTTACATCAGTACCAAACATTTACATTCATCAAAGTCAATAGAGAAGATTTTGTTGAATTGATTTAGAAGAATCTTAAAAGTATCCTTTTATCTAATTTATTTACAGGCACAAGAAGAAAGGTAAAATTAATTAAACACTTCTGAAAATATCTTCTAACAAGAGCTAAAATGTTGTATTTGGTACCAAAATTGGTAGATGAATCTTTCTTACCTCAGAACTAAACATTCACAGTCATCAAAAAGTCAATAAAGAAAAATTTGTTGAATTGAATTAGAAGAGTTTTAAAAGTATCCTCTCTTCTGTCCTGTCTAATTTCTCTACAGGCAAAAGAAGAAGTATAAAACTCTTCAGTAAATCTTCTTGTGTGCATCATGGAAGGTGAAATTAATTGTATACTGCTAAAAATAACCTTCAAACAACAGCTAAAATATTGTATTTGATACCAAATATGGTGGATGAGTCTTCTTTTCATAAGAACCAAACATTCAAAGTCATAAAAGAGTCAATAAAGAAGAATGTTTTGAATTGATTTAGAAGAATTTTAAAAGTATCCTCCCTTCTATGTAATTTATTTGCAGGCACAAGAAGAAGCATAAAACTCTTCAGTAAATCTTCTTATGTGCATCATGGAAGGTGAAATTATATGAATACTACTGAAAATAATCTTCAAACAACAGTTAAAATGTTGTATTTGGTACCAAACTTAATAGATGAATATTTCTTACATCAGAACCAAATATTCTCAGTCAATGCAGAGTCAATAACTAAAAATTTGTTGAATTAAATTTGAAAAATCTTAAAAGTATCCACTCTTCTGTCTATTTTATCTACTGGCACAAAAAGAAGCATAAAACTCTTCAGTAAATCTTCTTGTGTGCATCATGGAAGGTGGAATTAATTGTATACTGCTAAAAATAACTTTCAAACAACATCTAAAATATTGTATTTGATACTAAACATGGTGGATGAGTCTTCTTTTCATAGGAAACAAACATTCAAAGTCGTAAAAGAGTCAATAAAGAAGAATTTGTTGAATTGATTTAGAAGAATCTTAAAAGTATCCTCTCTTCTATGTAATTTTGTCTACAGACACAAGAAGAAGGAAAAAACTCTTCAGTAAATCTTCTTATGTGCATCATGGAAGGTGAAATTATATGAATACTACTGAAAATAATCTTCAAACAACAGTTAAAATGTTGTATTTGGTACCAAACTTAATAGATGAATATTTCTTACATCAGAACCAAATATTCTCAGTCAATGCAGAGTCAATAACTAAAAATTTGTTGAATTAAATTTGAAAAATCTTAAAAGTATCCACTCTTCTGTCTATTTTATCTACTGGCACAAAAAGAAGCATAAAACTCTTCAGTAAATCTTCTTGTGTGCATCATGGAAGGTGGAATTAATTGTATACTGCTAAAAATAACTTTCAAACAACATCTAAAATATTGTATTTGATACCAAACATGGTGGATGAGTCTTCCTTACATCAGTACCAAACATTTGCAGTCATCAAAAAGTCAATAAAGAAGAATTTGTTGAATTGAATTAGAAAAATCTTAAAAGTATCCTCTCTTCTGTCTAATTTATCTATAGGTTCAAGAAGAAGTATAAAACTCTTCAGTAAATCTTCTTATGTGCATCATATAAGGTGAAATTAATCGTGCACTACTGAAAATAACCTTCAAAGAACAATTAAAATGTTGTATTTGGTACCAAACTTGGTAGATAAGTCTTCCTTCCATTAGAACCAAATGTTTACAGTCAATAAAGACAAAAAGTCAGTAAAGAAGAATTTCTTGAACAGAAATGAAAGAATCAAGTATCGTTCATGCACCAGACGAAGCATAAAATACATTTCGTATTCAAATACTTTGAATCTTCTAGATAATTCCCTCCTTGAGTAATTTGTAAGGTATTAATTTGTACCAAACCACAAGCAGACATACTGACGTCCAAGCAATTAACATCCCAAGACATATTCGTATTCATCATCATTACCATCACATCTTGCTATGCCAAACAATCAATCGTACCACCTAATACATTTCTAATAATAATGATGACAACAAAATTGCGCCCAATTGGGCACCTGCCCCGAAATAAATAAACAAATAAAAAACGGAAACTATTGTGCCATGGATAACTATATTAAACGCACTAAATTGCTAATATTAATAGGTCGGACAGAAGTCTGTCGTGGTGCATGTGCTCAGGCCTTAAGGGCAACACATTGTCTACAGCAATAAAAAACGGAGCACAATGGGACACGAGTTTCTAAGTGAACGCCATTCATCTAAATCATTTCGCATTTCGTCGTCGGGCACCGAAGATTTGCTCTGGGGCGATTGCGAAATTGTAATAGAATACTGCGGTCGCCGAATATGTCAGTTGTGGCACTGGCGGCCACTTTTCTGGTCGGACATACGGGATTCGATTGCGGCAAACCTATGCCCGCCGCGATTGTTCTTCGCCGGCTTCGTTTTCGGCACACGTCCAACTAATTACGGTCCGGCCTGTCTATGGTGGTCTATGCAATAAAATAAAAAAAAAAAAGATTGAAAAATTTCTTTTTTCAGTTGCCACACGAACATTAGACGAACATCTTTTAAAATTATTCGACAGAAGTTGGTCATCATTATTGTGTATTAGGTTATTTTCAAACTATTTTTGATGTGGTATTTCTGGTCAATTCAGATGTCTTTATGTATATTAGGACAACAAAATTATAGTATTCGTGTCTAGCAAGGTGTCCACTACGTAAAATAAGTGTTAAGTGTTTGTTAGGTTAAACTAGCTTACAATGGTTTTATAATATCTCACAATTTATTTTTACAAAGTTATAAAAAATCTATTTACTATACATGTTTGTAGTTATGTTAGTAAAATTTCATAAAATATGTCTTAACCGTTGGTTATTTTAAACTAAATTAAATTTAGTTAGGTTAGGTCGAGCAAAGTTAGGTTAATTTAGATTACATGAAGATCTTTTCTCCTCAAAGATAATAATTTTCAAAATTCAAAGAAATGATTTTCATTTTCGTTATTTGATAATACAAAATCTTCTTATTACAATTATGTTGTTTATGTTGAACTAGAAAAAGTGCAATTAGGTTAGGTTAGGTTAGACTTAAATTAAGATGGAATATGTTAAATATGAGAATTTACAAAAATTTAATTATATATCTATATTTTTTGCCAATCACAATGGCTTTAATTATCTTTTCATTCTTTCATTACACAAAATCTTATTATTATAATTATGTATTATACTTTTAAAATTAAGTCTAGGTTATGTTAGACTAGGTTAAGTTCAGTAAGATTAGGTTGAGTTAGGCTTAATTTAACATGGATTATTTATATATGAAAGTTTACAAAAATTGCATTAATATATCTACGTGTATGTCTTTTGTTAATCACAATGGTTTTAAAATATCTCAAAATTATTTTCAAAAGGTTTTACAAAATCTTTTTATATGCGTGTTAATAATAATTCAAAAATGAGTCCGTAACTGTTGGTTATGTTAGCTCAGACAAAGTTAGGTTAAGTTAAATTACATGAAAATATCCAAACTTTTTTCATCAAAGATTATATTTTTAAAATATAAAAGATATTATTTTCATTTTCATTATTTGATTATACAAAATCTAGAATTAAATCTAGGTTATGTTAGACTAGATTAAGTTCAGTATAGGTTAGGCTTAAATTAAGATGGATTATTTTAAATATGAGAGTTTACAAAAATTTCATTGATGTATCTATATTTTTGCCAATCTCAATGGTTTTAAAATATCTCAAAAATTATTTTCAAAAAGTTATACAAAATCTTTTTATTATATGCGTTGTTGTGTTAATAATATTTCAAAAACTAAGTTCTAATTGTTGGTTAAGTCAGACTAAATTAAATTTAGTTAGGTTAGGTGAGGCAAACTTAGGTTAAGTTAGATTACATGAAAATATCCAAACTTTTTTCGTTAAATATTATAATCACAAAATATAAAAAATATTATTTTCGTTTTCATTATTTGATTATAAAAAATTATTATTACAATTATGTATTATAGTTTTAAGAATTAAGTCTTGGTTAGCTTAGGCTAAGTTAAGTTCAAATAGATTAGGTTAGGATTGGCTTAAATTTATATGGATTATGTTAAATATGAGAGTTTACAAAAATTTCATTGATATATCTATATTTTTTGCCAATCACTGTGGTTTTATTATTATCTGATTATACAAAATCTTATTATTACAATCATATGTTATAGTTTTAAGAATTAAGTCTTGCTTATGTTAGATTAGGTCAAGTTCAGTTAGATTAGGCTTAAATTAAGATTTAAGATTATCTATATTTTTGTCAATCACAATGGTTTTAAAATATGTCAGAAATTATTTACAAAATCTTTTTATTATATGCGTTGCTGTGTTATTAATATTTCATAAGATCTAACTGTTGGTTATGTTAGATTAAATTAAATTTAGTTAGGTTAGGTCAAGCAAACTTAGATTAAGTTAGATTACATAAAGATTTAGATTACACAAAGATAGTAATTTTAAAACATCAAAGAAATTATTTTCATTTTCATTATTTTATTATAAAAAGTCCTGAGTCCTAATTGTTGGTTAAGTTAAACTAAATTAAATTTAGTTAGGTTAAGTTCCAATTATTACCCAAACTTTTTTTGTTAAAGATAATAATTTTAAAAAATCAAGAGAATTATTTTCATTTTCATTATTTGTTTATACAAAATCTTATTACAATTATGCATTATAGCTTCAAGAAAGTCTTGATTATGTTAAACTAGGTCAAGTTCAGTTAGATTAAGTTAAGTTAGGCATGTATTAAGATGGATCATTTTAAATATGAGAGTTTACAAAATTTTCATTCATATCTATATTTTTGTCAATTACAATGGATTAAATTATCTCAGAAATTATTTTCAAAAGGTTACACAAAATCTTTTTATTATATGCCTTGCTGTGTTAATAATATTTCATAAAATAAGTCCTAACTGTTGGTTATGTTAGACTAAATTAAATTTAGTTAGATTACGTCAGACAAAGTTAGGTTAAGTTAGATTGTATGTATATATCCAAACTTATTTCGTCAAAGATATGTTTAAAAAATCAAAGAAATTATTTTCATTTTCATCATTTGACTATATAAAAAATTGTTATTATAATATATCATGGTTTTAAGAATTAAGTTTTGGTTATGTTAAACTAGATTAAGTTATTAATTAAAATTTCATTGTTATAACTATTTTTATACCATTTACAATAACTTTTAATTTTCACAAAATTATACATACATATTTTGACATAGAATTACTGTTGTAATAATATTTCATAAAATAGATTTTAACTATTGGTTATGTTGAGGTTAGGTCAAATTTATGTAGGTTAAGTTATGTTAAGTTGGGTTAGAATATTTTTTTTTTTCTAAATTTTGTTAATTGTAATTGCCATTAAATGTAAAATAACAATTAAATTAAATTATGACATGAATTATTGTCAGACTCAGTCAAAGATAATATAAAACTTTTTATTATTATTACGTATTGTTGTTTTAAGAATGTAAAGATATTGCCAAATCCTATTACATATTTATAAAATTCATCATCATTAAAGTATGGCAATTTAACTTGACGTTTATTCAAAATTAAATTGTTTTTAAATTATGTATCTGTATAAATTATACAAAATATATGACATGTCCGAAACATATATCAACTTTATATTTGTCATACATTAAAATTTTACATCTCCAAGTTAATGGGCATTTCTGCATGCTTCAAAACGACAATAAATAATCACCATAATTCTGTCATATCAACGTGGATTTATTTTACTTCTGAAAGCTTGAATTCTTGAGTAATGTGTGAAATACTCCTTAGCTCCATTTAAACTTCAACTTGTTTTACATGTTAAGTAATTAAATACTGATTAAAGAAAGTGCTCGTGAGGTAAATCCAATTAAAAATTTTCTGTCGTTAAACGTAATTTTCATTAAAGTATTATGTAATTGCTTCGTTTTCTTGAAAGCGTTTCCTCGCACGGCCGAAAAATAAATAAGAATTCGAGGCGCGGGAGCGGCGAAAATGTGCCTTTCGCATAATTAAACTGTTATCCGGTGCGCACTTCAGTTTTCTAGGGATAAGAGGACGACGGATTCGGGTGTCGGGAAAACACGTTCCGGCTAGTTCGTTGCGATTTTCGGACGAAACAAAGAAGTGTGCGGCGTCGTATCGGCAACCGCAGCTCGTCCGGCGACGGAAACGTGGCCCCTTTATATCGACTTCGCCACCTGTGGCGAGAGGCCTTATCTAAGTAAAATATCTGTTTCGTAAATTTATGGATGTTCTGTTAAGTATTTGTCACAGTCTTATTCCAGTGTTTTATATATGTTAGTACGAGTGGCTGCCACTGTTTTACACCGGACGCCACAGGTGGTACAATCGGACAGTGCAGTGGTCGGTTATGGACTCCGTGGAATGCCAATTAGCGGGACGAATTAAAAACTGTGGCAGTATTTCATTCGGTGGTGCGTACCGGGACGAGAGGAAATTTATGTACGAGTCGGCGGCAATAAAATTTTACATAAGTTTTAAGTTCCATTCGCGCCGAACGATACATAAAACTCTTCGGTCTTTGAACAAGAACGAAATGTTTCTGTTTGTCGTGGTTAAATAAGTATTGCCTTGATTTTTAAATCTGATAGGGTCTGTACGAGTTAATAATAGTACTACAATCAATAGACACGTCCCTTTATATGCGCAGTAGGTCTTTACGTCTCCTTTGTTCTATTTCTCACATTTAGGTGTTGAATAAATGTTTATTATAAACAAATTCTTATAAAAATGAGAGTATTCTTCAATAAAAGAAATGTTTCTCACTCAAAAAAATCTAAAAATATTTATTGGAATAATATTCAACTAATTTGAATGAAGTTTTTCCAATATAATAAAACAATAAACAAATGTTTTATTATTTGTGAATTTGATAGGGTATATTCGTGTTGATATTGGTTCTACAATAAATAGATTATATATATATTAGATGCGCATTGGTATTCTACGACCACATTGTTCTATTTCTTACACTTTGATGCTGAAAAAATGTTTATTATTAACAAATTCTTATAAAATGAGAGTATTTTTCAATAAAAGAAATGTTTCTCACATGATTATTTAAATGTTAACTGGAATAAGGGTGTAAATAATATACTGATGCGAATATTTCATCACAAAAATCTAAAAATATTTATTGGAATAATATTCAAGTATTTGAATGAAGTTTCTCCAATATAATAAAACAATAAACAAATGTTTTATTATTTGTGAATTTGATAGGGTCTGTTTGTGTTAATAATGGTACTTCAATGAATAGACACGCCCCTTTAGATGCGCAGTGGGTTTCTACGACCACATTGTACTATTTATCTCACTTAGTTGCTGAATAAATGTTTATTTATTATGCCAATACACTACCACTACCACTACCTCGACCACTACCACTACAACAAAAAAAATCACTAAAAATGTTAAAAAATCACTAAAAACCTTAAAAAATCACTAAAAAAGTCAAAAATCACTAAAAATGTAAAAAGTTACTAAAAACCTTAAAAAATCACTAAAAACGTAAAAAGTTACTAAAAACCTTAAAAAATCACTAAAAACATAAAAAATCATTAAAAACCTTAAAAAATCACTAAAAATGTAAAAAAACAATAAAAATATAAAAAATCACTAAAAACGTAAAATATCACTAAAAACCTTAAAAAATCACTAAAAACGTAAAAAGTTACTAAAAACCTTAAAAAACCACTAGAAATGTTAAAAAATCACTAAAAACGTAAAAAATCACTAAAAACATAAAAAATCACTAAAAACCTTAAAAAATCACTAAAAACGTAAAAAGTTACTAAAAATCTTAAAAAATCACTAAAAACGTAAAAAGGTACTAAAAACCTTAAAAAATCACTAAAAACGCAAAATGTTACTAAAAACCTTAAAAAGTCACTAAAAACCTTAAAAAACACTAAAAACGTAAAAAGTTAATAAAAACCTTAAAAAGTCACTAAAAACCTTAAAAAACACTAAAAACGTAAAACGTTAATAAAAACCTTAAAAAATCACTAAAAATGTAAAAAAACAATAAAAACATAAAAAATCACTAAAAACCTCAAAAAATTACTAAAAACGTAAAATATCACTAAAAACCTTAAAAAACACTAAAAACGTAAAAAGTTACTAAAAACCTTAAAAAATCACAAACGTAAAATATCACTAAAAACCTTAAAAAATCACTAAAAATGTAAAAAAACAATAAAAACATAAAAAATCACTAAAAACCTCAAAAAATCACTAAAAACGTAAAATATCACTAAAAACCTTAAAAAATCACTAAAAACGTAAAAAGTTACTAAAAACCTTAAAAAATCACTAAAAACGTAAAAAGTTACTAAAAACGTAAAAAATCACTAAAAACCTTAAAAAATCACTAAAAAACGTAAAAAATCATTAAAAACGTAAAATTTACTAAAAACTTTAAAAAATCACTAAAAACATAAAAAATCACTAAAACCTTAAAAAATCACTAAAAATGTAAAAAAACAATAAAAACATAAAAAATCACTAAAAACCTCAAAAAATCACTAAAAACGTAAAATATCACTAAAAACCTTAAAAAATCACTAAAAACGTAAAAAGTTACTAAAAACGTAAAAAATCACTAAAAACGTAAAAAATCACTAAAAACCTTAAAAAATCACTAAAAAACGTAAAAAACCACTAAAAACGTAAAAAGTTACTAAAAACCTTAAAAAATCACTAAAAACGCAAAATGTTACTAAAAACCTTAAAAAGTCACTAAAAACCTTAAAAAAACACTAAAAACGTAAAAAGTTACTAAAAACCTTAAAAAATCACTAAAAACGTAAAAAATTACTAAAAACGTAAAAAGTTACTAAAAACTTTAAAAAATCACTAAAAATATTAAAAAATCACCAAAAACCTTAAAAAATCACTAGAAATATTAAAAAACCACCAAAAACCTTAAAAAATCTCTAAAAACCCTAAAAAATCACTAAAAACGTAAAAAGTTACTAAAAACCTTAAAAAGTTACTAAAAACGCAAAAAAGTTACTAAAAACCTTAAAAAGTTACTAAAAACCTTAAAAAATCACTAAAAACGTAAAAAATCACTAAAAACCTTAAAAAATCACTAAAAACAAATAACAAATTCCTAAAAAAGTCAAAAAATATAAAAATATTTTATTGGAATAAAATTTAGGTTATTTGAGCAAAATTTCTCCAATATAATTAAACATTAAACAAATATTTTATAATTTTTGAATGTGATAGGGTCTGTTCGAGTTCGAGATAATAGTACTGCAATGAATAGACACGCCTCTTTAGATGCCGTTTCTATTGTTCTATTTCTCACACCTTATATTTTTCAATAAAAGAAATACTTCATACATTATCATTTAAATTAAATTAAAATTAAATAACTAATACACGGGTATGAATATTTCAACAAAAAATCTAAAATTATTCATTGATATAATATTCAAGTAATTTGAATGAAGTTTTTCTAATATAATGAAACTATAAACTAATATTTTATATATTTTGAATTTGATAGGGTCTGTTTGAGTTGATAATAGTACTACAATGAATAGACACACCCCTTTAGGTGCGCCGTGAGTTTCTTACCATTTCTGACTTTCAAATACACATAACTTTATTATTAGTAATTATTTTAAACCCATTAAACTTTATGAGATAAGGAAAAATAAATAAATTTCAATAAAAAATCAGGTTTCTACTACCATATAAAATCTAACTGTAAAAAAAGAAAAAATGGTACAATAACGAATATTCAATCAAATCTAAAAATATTTATTGGAATAAAATACAAGTAATTCAAACGAAATTTCCCCGACTTAATAAAGCAATAAAATCCAACGTTTATATTTTATGAATGAAATAAAAAAAAATGTGTGTGTGTCTAGTCCCCAGAACGAAGGAAGTTACGGTCAAGATTTAGCTGGTCGAATGCTCCAAAGTAGCATGTAGGCATATTTAATGGTTATACCGCACACGTTTCCCCGTTTCATATTATTTATATTTTTTTCTAAATTTATGTGGTATTTGAAATATGTTTTTTAGCCGGGGGCACATTCGCTAGCCGCTCACCCACGACGTCTGGTCTAACCGATTTTCATTAGACGCATAGTTAATTTTTTCTTAATTAATTAATACTTTAGCGCAAATCGCCGTTTAATAGTCGGTGTTAGGTAATTTATTTATTCGGCTACTGTTATGCAAATTTATGAGGTAGATGATGGGTTTTTTTTGGTTTGATAAAATTGAGGATTTCGTTTAATTGTGTTTAATTAAGTGCTCACTGGTCGAGACGGATTAATATCCCGCTGGGAGGCTGTAAGAATTACAATTGAATTGTAATTAATTTTGTGTAATTATAAAAAGCAATTTAAATATTTATGTAGTACCACGTACGTGTTGGTTACAAGAAGTGTTTAATTTAAAGGTCACATCATAAAATTCATACTCTAAAAACTAGTTGTTGGGACTTTGTTCGTCGATAAAATTAATAACAAACGCCGCAATTAACGACGACACATCCGCAATTGCTTACAAAGTCCGTGTGAACCTTACATTATCAATAGGAAGGATCTGGTCACAATATTCGTCCATGTGCAATATGACGACGTTAATTTAGAAGGTATGCAGGCCGTTTAAATTATACGACTAATATAAATGAGCAATTAAAATAAAAGATACGGTCCGCAAGAAAAAACGCGGGGTACCACCGCCAAGTGACATACGACCGCCTCAATGGTACGACCTAAATCATAATTCTGAACGTGCCCCTTTGTTGGACCATAAGTCACATAGACTGAGCCATTTTTCGCCAGATTTCCAAGCTTCCTCGTACAACGTACAGATGTTGAGGCGTCTTTTTTACCATCCGGTACCTGATGCAGTCGTCGGTGATGCTTAGCCATAAATCGCCATCCTAATTTAATGGACGCTTCATCGCGAGTTATTTATTGGTGTTTTTCAGCGGTTGTAAAACATAAGTAGCTATTACCTGGAGAGCCTTTTACTAATATACGACCGCGGCCAGCCTTCAAATTTACGCCGACATGTCAAAGGTGAGACCCACTGCGCGACAGAGTATAAACATAAAATCCACACACACACACACAGGCTGACCCTGAAAGTTTCCCCTTTAATGGCACGCATTTATGTTTACACATGTGACCGGACTGGTGTCTGAGTCTGCGACAAAGAAAAAACCACGTCTTCTTGACGAAACACGAAATTGAGTCGTCACCGGTCGCCGAAGAGCTCGCGCACCAATTAATCCGCACCAAATAAAGAATCCGGGGGATAAAAGGGATCCGATGGTTTGCGGTACACAAATACAATTAATCCCCGGGCCCCGAAATTATCGTGGCGCATCCAAATCCGGGATCCAATTATCATGCCGTGTAGTCGGCAAACGGCAATTTATCAGTTAAGTCATTTCCAGGGGACACACATCGGGACTCGGCTAACCCAATGCCGGAAACAATGACATGTCCCTCGCGTAAAAAACACTGCCTCCTTGATCAAAGCGACACACAATGTAACATGTAATCATCGAGATTACCCGGGGATCCACCCTCGGTCGATGGGCGCCGTTTTCAAAGGAGCTCTCTAAAGGTTTCCCATTTCTGGAGCGGCCCCGCATCGGGTCAGGGGTGGTACGGTGGATGGAAAAAACGATGGAAATGCGAGTGGCAATTAGGGATTTGTGTCGCGAATCGAAATTTACACAATGACAGTCGTATAGATGGATATTGCCTAAGGGCCTATCAATGAAATTTATTCTTCGCACTTCAACTTATGCTTAAGGATGAGCAATATAAAAGATCGTTTAATATTTTTTCTTATAATAAAAGTTAAAATATTAAATATTAAGTACCATTAAGTAACATTTTTTTTTAATATTCATCATTATAATCAACAAATTTTTGATAACAAACTCCTGCGAAGACAAAAAATTGTGGGTTCTTCGAATTGAAGAAAAGATCAACTTTTGACCTTTCCTTCTCTTCAAATTGGACAAAAGTAAACAATAGACACCTAAAAATATCTGGACCATATAGTGAATGAAGTAGAACTTCTCATCTAACATTTTGAAGCTACCTTTAAGTCTCCAAAGCTTCTCTTTATCTAAGTTTTTCATAGACAATTATATAGTAAATATATTAAATTCTAAAGGTAATCCAACATATAGTTATCAAAATCTTTCATGGGTTAAAACTTTTTTAAATATTGTTGCATCAGGGTTAGCATTGTCAGTCCATTGTCCATACCATCAAGAATTATGATAGCCAACCCATTTTTCATTGAATATACCAATACTAGGAGATAATTGTCAATTATCAAACGCCTAACCTAACCTCATTTAATTTATGTGGAATTTTATACAATTTTTGATAAAATTCATTGCATCAAGGATCTTTCTAATGGTTGATTCATGTTTCTAAACACGTTGCATGAATATTTGCACAAAATATTGCTTAACTTCTTCATTAGTACAAATTGGGGGATGACCCTTTGATTATATTAATTGCCACTTTTAAAACAATAAATAAATAAAGGTCCATTGCTTATTGCTTTGCATGCAATGAGGGGAGGGTTCATTGTCAAACACATAACCTCATTTAATTTATGTGGAATTCATTTATTCAATTTTTTATGAAATTCATGACATAAATCATCTTTCCAATGTTTGATTAATGTTTAATAGCCTATTTCTAAACATGTGACACGAAGATTTTACACAAAATATTGTTCAATTTCTTCACTGGTAGAAATTATAGGATGACCTTGACGATGCTTACTTTCAGTGCATTAATTGTCACTTTTAAACATTTAATTAAATTAAAGTTCATTGCTCATTGCTTTGCGTGCAAGTGTCAATTGTCAAACACCTAACCTAACCTCATTTAATTTATATGGAATCCATTTATCCAATTTCTGATGAAATTCTTAGCATAAAACATATTTCTAATGGTTGATTAATGTTTAAGACTATTTCTAAAGACATTGCACGAAGATTTTACACAAAATATTGCTTAATTTCTTCTTTGGTAGAGATTGCAGGATGACCTTGACTATGCTCACTTTCAGTGCATTAATTGCCACTTTTAAACCCATAAAGGAGACTTCATCATTTACATCATCTCCCCAAACACACTTCTGCTACTTTAAGCTCATTTTTGAAGCCATCAAACAATTTTGCAGGAATTACAGCACATAAATTTGACATTTTAAACACAAAAAATGTGTTAAATACAATGTGAGTTTAAAATAAACAGCATAATTATAAAGAAAATGACAAAATCTTCCAAATAATATATACAGTTTAAAACAAAAATGTTGAACAACCTAAATTAACTAATATTTAGGAAACACTAAACATAGAAAATAGTTCTACGCCCCTGTACATTGGGGTTCCCTTTTTACCAGCGTACTTAAAATTAAAGAACACGCGAAGTACGAGATAAATCCGGCGAGAGAATGATACTTGAAAATCCCCGAACCCCACAATGACATGTGGCGATGGTTTATGTCTCCCTTTTCACCGCAGGATTGATTTTATTCATTACGGCGATCCGGCACTTGAGCGGTTTTATTTTCATTTGCGGCGTTATTAATTTTTTTTTTTTTTTTGAACGCACCGACTCTTATAACTATGTATTTTTCGTTATTTTTATTCGGGCAAAAAATGTGTGAGAACTGAATTAACACCACCCGAGTGTGCACCCGGTGAAACCGCACTATTTTTAATAGGTTCGGTGTTGATTAATTTTACGGAATCGGATTCAGTTGTTTTTAAATAACGACCGATTGTCTAACCGCACTGCTGGATGAAAAAAAAAACTGATGGCACGGTTTAAGATCTCAATCGATTAATGATGAGGAGCGGGCAGAAGAAGCGACCACGACAAATCGTTAAATTTAAAATAAAATATCGACTCATCCGAGTACGGTCGTTGTTTCCTTTAATTTTTACTACGTGTTTGAGTTGATCATACAGAATTGCAATTGCAAGTTGTACCTTGAAATTGGTTGTTATTTATTTCAGTTTTATTAACGTTATATAAGTTCCTCGGGGTTATTACTTTTTCTTCGTTTCTAATTTTATCTAATACTTTGTAAGTTTGTTCATGTCAGAGTTTGTCACTCTCTTCCTTTCATAAAGAACTGGCCTGTCATAAAATTACAAATGAAAGACTTTTTAACTGGGATTTTATTATTTATTTTATTTTTATAGTACACAATAAACTTATTCAGTTTTCGAAAGTGTCACAATTATTGTTTTTACTTTCCTTCCATTCTAATCTTATCCCGAACATAAGTAAGTAATACGTATAGAATTCCTTCACTTTTGCCACTTCCTCCCTAACACGAGGAACAATCGAATAATGCAAATCCCCACCGATTTCCTTAATAAAAGAAGCACGCATGGTGCGAACGAAATTGAACCCAGACACTAATTACATCTTTTCCGCTTTATTTTCCCCCGCGCCCGATAATAACGCGAAGAACCCGGAGGTGTCGATACCGGTGACTCGATGAAGGCGGCGAGTTTTCCGTGGCACCGCAGGTGCCGACGTCCCGGGGTCGAAGTAATTAAAAATAGTGTCGCATCACCGCGATACCCATCCCGGGCGGTTTCGACTTTGTTTTCACGTTCGGGGTTAATTAACCATTCGATTGTAAATCACGTTCGAACCGGACAACATGTTTCGGACTTTTTATTATCGCAGGTACTGAATTCTGGTGGTTTTTTATTTTCTTTTGGTTCCATTTGGTTACGCGTTTAACGAGCCCACCGGCATTAAAAATGCGCGCGCTCACGTTAAATCGTTCGGCATACCTTAAAAAAACTCTCGACTCGAAACCGTCAATTAATCAGAAATGATTTATCTATGTGCGACGTTCAAATTGTTGCCGTTGTTAAAATTACGGAGCCTCAAACCTTTTATGTTTGCACCATTAACACACATCTCAACTCTGTTTTTTTTTTCATTTCAGGCATCAAATTTAATTTAGATGGGTTTCATTTATTATCTTCATAATATATTCAATAAACTTTTATTGTTTGCTTATTTGCTTCTGATAAATAGTATATTTTTAAAAAATTGTCTTGTTACAAAGTAAATTCAAATAAATCAACTACCAAACACATTTTGGATTACAGATTTCTTTTAGGATGTAACACAATATATATGAATAATTTGTAATATATCTACTAAAATATAGATGGCACTTTGAGGATAGACACCAGCGACACCAGTAAACAATAACGCGTATTAAGCTTTGATATTTTTTCAGAGTAGATTTCCACCGTACAAAATGTTTCCTAGTTTTAACTTTCCGCGATCTCTATACCACGTTTATAAATACCGTAGAAATACTGCGTAAATAACAAAATTATCTGTTTTTAATGTTTCAGTTGGGGAATCAAACAAATATTTTAATAAAATTTTAGTTTTTTACATAACAGACAAAAGTTATTCAGATTACTGATCAGAATCATTAAAAAAGCTTTCCGACAAGTTTTATAAATAAAGAAATACTTTTTTATAAAATTTATTAACAATAACAATAATTTGTCTTATTAGTAAAGTATAAACTAAAATTTTTGGATATACTTAGATCATTTACACTTCATTCTTCCCAACCTGATTCATCTGAAATATACAATTCTCTAACATATGATAAACATGTTAAATTGATTGAAGGTCAGTATAATACAAAATGACATACTTTAGTATACCCCAAATTCCTCAGATAAATGCTACAATTTTATTCACATCAACACTTTTAATTTCCTGGTGCAGGAACATTTAAAAGCAAATTCTGTCCACCTGGCAAATAAGACACTTGTCTGGATCTGGATAGTTGATAGGCAATATCTTCAGCTGCTTCAATCCTTCTCAGTTCCACCAAACCTTCACCAGCATCTCCGAACGCCTTTGCCAACAGATTGGCAGCTTGGGCGTCACCCTCTGCTGAAATGACTGTGGCCTTCTTTGTCTGTTCAGCCTTCTCCACCAAAAATCTATTTATAAAGATATCAATTACTATTTAAACATTCTAAGTGTGAGCAAAAACAAACCTGGCCTTCTCAGCCTCCTGTTGAGCAACTTGTTTCAATTCAACAGCCTGGGTGAATTCCCTGCCAAAGGTTAAGTGAGTGATTGAGATGTCATCAAGGATGACTCCAAACTGGGCAGCCCTCTCATTTAAGTCAGCACTGACTTTCTGGGACACCAGATCCCTCTGTGTGATCAATTCGCCGGCGTCAAACTGCGCCACAACAGCTTTCAGCACTTCAGTGGTGATTGAAGGCAAAACACGTTCTTCATAATCTTGACCTAGGATTGTGTAAATTCTTGGCAGCTGATCTGGCACCGGTCTGAAGAGGATACGGAGGGTGATGTTTACATTCTGTAAATCTGCAATCGTCAGTTAGAATCGCGTTGGGTTGTTTTTGGGGCTGGTTTACCTTTGCTTCCAGTTACTACAGGTATGTTTCTGGGCCTGGACCTGACGTCGAAGATGATTGGCCTTTGCACCCATGGAATGAAGAAGTGGGTGCCCTCACCAATTACTTGCTTTTTAATCCCTGAGAATCTGTCGAAGATTACAGCCCTGTTGCCACCGTCCACTAAAAAATCAAACCGCATTGTGTGATCTATTGCGTTTAAAAGTTTTGTACTAACCGTTGTACAAGGCGGAATTGACGACTCCTCCAACAAGGGCAACTCCCAAACCGAACTGGCCGATACGATTGAATATTTGTGAGGCGGACATGGTCTACAACAGAAATTGTCGGGTAATGGCGTGCGATAGTGTTACGAAATTGCAGGTTAGGTTAACACTGAACTTCAGTCAGTTATGGAATACTAGTGATTTTATTGAATTATATAATAAATTTTAAGGTTACTCACGATTACACTATACTATAATAATGATTTTAATGACAGAATGTTATTAATGAAATATACCGGTGAACTCACGAGGAATTAGGAGTTTTCAAGATGGATGACAAACTTGACAGAAATCTGTAATCCTCCTTCAACTTAAGATTACTCTTTATCGTAATCTTTATTAGACAAAAAAAAGGCTCTAATATTCTTATTAGATAATTTATTTTATTCATACTAACTTAACAAAAACCAGAGAAAAAATAAAAATTTGGTACTTAAACATTGTAAACTGGATTGCCTATGTTACTTCAAAGATAGCTGAAAAAACAGCAATTTTATTTTTATTCCTTTAATTTACTTAAACATAAATATTTTAATAGATTAAATATATTTAATAATAATTAGATTATCTGATGAAACTTTTTAGACTACATTCCTATAAATGAATTTTTTATTCCTCTTTTAGCTCACTGGAAAAATTGAAAAATTGTATATATCAAGGTCGATAATTTGATAAAATATAATTTCTAATCATAATTCAATACAATCTATTCCTACTTTTAAACATTAATTATTTTAATTTGATTGCCTATGTTACTTTAAAGATAACAGCTGAAAAAACAGTAATTTTATTTTTATTCCTTTAATTTCCATAAACATGCTTATACAATTTAGAACTGATAAAATGAACATTAATATTTACTATTATTTATTGCCTATTTTAATAAATTAAATTATTTTTCTCAAAATATATTTGAAAAATTATATTTTATTGAGTAAATTTTAATTTCCTAAAAAAATATTCTAAAAATTTAAATATATTCAAAAGTAATTAGAAAATCGAGTAAAAATATTTAGACTGTAAATGAATTTTTATTCCTAATTTATCTTGCACAAGGAAAATGTTTTAAAAGATTAAATATTTTTTTAAATAATTATAATATCGGGTAAATCTTTTTAAACTACTCATCTGTAAATGATTATTTTAATTTCTATTTTAGTTCACTCAAGAAAAATCTTTTAAAAATTGATATTTATTTATATATATAATTAGAAAACAAAATAAATTTATTTAGATTACAGATATATAATAGAACGTTAAATATAGTTAAAAATAATTAGAATTCAAGGTAAAACTTTTTAGTCAACAGATTTATAAATGAATTTTTTAATTTCCATTTTAATTCACACAAAAAATATGTTTTAAAAATTGAAATATATTTAGAAAATGGAGTAAAATAATTTAGACTACAGGTCTGTGATTATTTTACACAACAAAAACTTTCTAAAATATTAAATATTTTTAAAAATAATCAGAATATCAGATAAAACTTTTTAGACTATAGATTTGCAAAAGAATTTTTAATTTTTATTTTAGTTCACACAAGAAAAAAATTTCACAAATTGAAATATGCTTAGAAGTATTTAAAGAATGGAATAACATTATTTAGGATACAGATCTATATATGATTTTTTATTTTAGTTCACTTAAGAAAAATTTTTTACAAATTGAAATATATTTAGAATAAAAAAAAAATATGAATGGAATAAAATTATTTAGACTACAAATTTGTAAATGAATTATTAATTCCTAACTTTACTTACATAATAAAAAATATATTTAGAAAATAGAATAAAATAATTTAGACTTCAGATCCGCAATTATCTTACACAACAAAACATTTCTAAAATATTAAATATATTTAAAGATAAACAGAATATCAGATAAAACTTTTTAGACTACAGATCTGTAAAAGAATTTTTAATTTTTATTTTAGTTCTCACAAGAAAAAATTTTCACAAATTGAAATATATATAATATATATATATATATATATATATATATATATATATTATTGAGACTACAAATCTGTATTAATTATGAAACACATTAAGAATTATTAATTCCTAATGTTTTTTGCACAATAAAAATCTTTTAATAGATCAAATATAAAATATAATTAGAATAATAGGAACAACTTTTTAGACTACAGAATATTACATGAATTTTTAATTGCTATTTTGATTCTTTTAAAAATGAAAATATATTAAAAAATTATTAAAATATCGAGTAAAACAAATCTGTAAATATATTTTTTTATCTATTTTATTTCATACAAGAAAAATCTTTTAAAAATTGGAATATATTTAGAAAATTAATTAAAATTATTTAGGCTACAGATCTTTAAATGTATTTTGAATTTCTAATTTATCTGACACAAGAAACATTTTGTAAAAGAATAAATATACTTGAAAAAATTAGAATAACGGGTAAAACTTTTTAAACTACAGATCTATAAATGAATTTTTAATTTAATTCATACAAGAAAATTTTTTTAAAAATTGAAATATTTTTAGAAAATGGGGTAAAATTATTTAGACTAGAATTATCAATTAATTTTTTTTACACAAGAAAAATATTTTAATAGATTAAATATATTTAATAATAATTAGATTATCTGATGAAACTTTTTAGACTCTTTTAGCTCACACTGGAAAAATTGAAAAATTGTATATATCAAGCTCGATAATTTGATAAAATATAATTTCTAATCATAATTACAATCTATGAGAGCAGAGGTTCCAAGAACACTTGGAAATATTATACTAAAGGGTAAAAATAACATATTAGATATATTCTGAAAACCATAAACACATTTTATTAAATAAATTGTTTGTGATATTTCCTTACATGATGAAAAGATAATATAAATAAAATCCATGGAAACCAGTTAAAACTTGTTTTAAACTTATGCATATACAAAAGTCAATTTGTTCCTACTTTTAAACATTAACTATTTTTAATCAGCCTTCTTTTTAATATCTACATTCCAGTAGTACAAAAGTTGAGCTACAAGGACCGCATTAGCGGCCGTACTTGCAATGTACGTCAAAATGACGACGCTGTCGCCAGTTTCTTGAATAGATGTGAAAATTCTCGCCGCCGATCCGAACAACAGCATAAACAACGTAACAGCGGCGAGCTGCCCAGTGTGTCCGTTTTTGTAATTGGTCCAGGCTTGCAGTAATTTTCCAGACACAACAATGGGAATGTTAAAGCTTTGTAAGTACCATAAGGTTTTTATCGGTGTTATGCCGCCAGCCATAACGTAACAGACACCAATGAACACTATCAAGTACATTAAACCCAAGGACTTTGAGCCCTGATACCACAGCACAAATACTGCTATTAAAACAGTTTGGATTCCAAGGAAGGTGGCATCACCCCACGAACTGAATGGAAACCCTTTGACAAAGCTGTAGGCTGCATAGATCGTTATGGCCGTCAAATCCAGAGACACACTGGGTAAACTGATTCCTTCACCGCTCTTGTTCTTCACAATTTTTATGATCTGCGGCAACTTAACGAGTATCGACCCCAAAATCAGCCCGATTCCGAGCGCTTTGCTCAACGTCGCGCTAAAACAGGGACCTAAAAAAATAAATTTTTATTAATTAAAGTCGGATAACCCGGCCGGAGACGTACCGTCGAAAAAATTGAATTCGATAAAATAGTTATCGAAACATTTCGGTGTCAGGATTAAAAGGGCCGCTTGGCGGAACCACTCGAAAGCTGTGGCGTTCATTCTCACATCTAACATTTGAGTGTTTGGGTATTTTAAGTGCGGTTATTTAAATTATTTGACACTTGTCAACCTCATTTTACACGTAACATATGAGCGTCATGCGCACCAACCCTCCAAAATAATTATGTAAGTGCGCGAGGTGGGTTGCCTATTTTGTACGATTAACTAATTTTTCAATATTTGTTTGTTGAAAAAGGTTGATTTTAATTTTCCACTTGGGAAATGAGTAAAATATATTAATCGTATACGGGAATTAATATTTAAATTTTATATCTCGCTCGCTCTCACTCTTGTGGATACTGTAGTAAAGGATGGCGATAATTGAGTGGAAGGGATGACATCTTCGTCATAAAAATTCATTGTTATCGTCGAAAAACACGATTTTCAATGATCAATGATTAGATAAAATGGATTTACTGATATGCGATATCAAAAAATGATAAAATCAGTTTGTATTTTGCGCGTATTTGTAAAAGAGAAAGTGCAGCTGACGTTCGGCCGCATGGGATTTCGGTTAAATGCGAACTCGATGGCAGACGTGTTGAACGTCCTTCAACATAAATATAAAGGAATATTGGTTTTTACCGTTATCCTTATAACCGCTAGTAATAAGGTTGTTTTTTGTTTATCGCCGATACTCTAGGATAGAAGATTGAGAAAACCGTATAAGGCTAAGGCAAACATGTCAAGGAAACGGCTTAAAGTCGTCCAGAGGTTGGCGTTTCCTATTATTTAAATTCAAATTCTATTTATATTTACATGTGATATTTTTATCTACAAGTCTCGACTAGAGGTATGATGTACAGTGTGCCTACAATGAATGTTTTCGTGAAACTGAAGTGAACATAACCCATCAAATTCAAAAATCCAGGACTTATCACAGTTGTAACCATGGCTTCAATCAACAGCAGATCAGCGAAAATCCGTAAGTACCCCCAAGTAGTAGAATCAACTCGTAACATTAAAAAAAAAAAAAAAAATTACAGACGAATTTATGGCCCACAATGCCAACGTGAACTGTTTGGCTTTGGGCCACAAATCGGGCCGCGTAATGGTAACAGGGGGCGACGACAAGAAGGTGAACCTTTGGGCCATCGGCAAGACAACATGCTTCATGAGCCTGGGCGGCCACACCACCCCCATTGAGTGCGTTCAGTTCAACCAGCTGGAGGAGCTGGTCTGTGCCGGTTCGCGGGCCGGATGCCTTAAAGTGTGGGACCTGGAGGCGGCTAAACTGATCCGCACCATGAACGGTCACAAGTACAGCATCAAATCCATCGACTTCCATCCGTACGGGGAGTTCCTGGCGTCTGGCAGCGCCGACACCAGCATCAAACTGTGGGACACCCGAAAGAAAAGTGCTATCTCCACCCTGAACGGGCACAAGGGGTGCGTCAACAGCATCAGGTTCAGCCCGGACGGGCATTGGATCGCGTCCGGCGGCGAGGACGCGACGGTGAAGATGTGGGACATCAGAACGGGACGGGTGATACAGGAGTTCTCGGATCATTTCAGTGCTGTGACCTGTGTTGAGTTTCATCCGCATGAATTTCTGTTGGCCACCGGCAGCATAGACCGGTCAGTGCATTTGTTTGATTTGGAGAATTTCGCATCTGTGTCGTGCGAAAAGGATTTGGGTGCAGTCAGGACCTTGCACTTTAATCCGGATGGTGAGTGTTTGTTTACTGGTGTTAGGGACTTCTTGAAAGTGGTCGGCTGGGAGCCCAGCAGGCTTTACGACAGCGTACCTGTTAATTGGGGCCGCGTTTGTGACATTGCCTCATCACAAAATCAATTGGTAAGTGTATTATTTGCTTTTATTTTATTATTCTTAAGAATGTTTGGACTTCTGTTAATGTAAATGTTTATTGTTGAAAATCTGTCTGTTTTAATTAACTCTCTTTAACTATCACAGTTCTTGTAAAATGTCGGTTATTTAAGTGCTTTTCTGTTTTGAAATTTATTAAACTGGATAAAGAAATTAATGTGATCTTATACCCAAAAGTACATTTTTTATTATCATTTTATTACATCCGTTCCAAGTAATTTTAATTATGTAAAGAAAGACTGTGTTTCAAAATAAATGATTATTCATCATTGATAAAACATATTTTATTATTTTTAAACGTTTATCTAAAATCCACAATTTTATTTCTATTGTTTGTTTTTGTATTTTCCTGTTGAATTTATCGTTAGCCGTAATATTTTTTTAGATTTTACACAATTTAAAATTTAAAAAGTTTAATTATTTTATTTTAATATGAGAGACAATATTTTAATTCTAAACATTTATCTGATTATGAAATGCTTTTTTAATGTTTTTAATTTTATTTTTATGCTCTTGTATTTTTTGTTGATTATTATTGGAAGATATTTTTCATACATATAACACGTGTTTTAATTAAAAATAAAATTGTGTAAACAAACTTCTCTTTTATTCATCACTTTTCAACGTTTCCTAGTGTTCTCATTCAAGGACAAAAATGTTTAATTTCCCGTCCATCTTCGGATAATTCACATCCTTTGTTTGCATCCAACTCCGTTTTAATATTTCAGCTGTCTGCGTCTATTTTCGTTCTATCACTCCAACAGAATAACTTAACATTTCATTTGTATGCACCTACGCTATTCCATTTAACATTCATCGACTTTCCTGTTGGCACTTCGAAATTGATTCTCGTGAACGAGACGAAACTGGAGTTTTTAAGTCAGAACGAAAGGAATTTTGTTTGCGACACAAACACTTGCTGAAATTATTGGAGAGGTGGGCGGAAGGATCTCGGGGAAAAGAACTGAATCATCTTGTATGAATTCTTCGACCTTCTCACGTGATAAAACCAACAGGTTTTAAACGAATCGAAATCATTTCACATTGAACTTGTTGTTTTTAAGTTAAAAAGTGCATTTACAAATAAAAATTAGATTAATATCTTATCTTTTAATTGAAATTACGTACTTGAGTGAGTACAGATGAATATGCATATGCGTTTATTTTTTATAAATTTCACTGGCTTGTTTACATTGTATTTAACAATTACAACTTGAATAAAATTTCATGGTTGCGATGAAAGGAAGCGAAAATTAATTAATTAAACGACAGTTAAACAAAACTTTATTAAACGTCTCGTCTAGAATGGTGCTTGTTTGATGCACGTCCTTGGACTTACTAATTAAAACTTTTGACTGTATTGTATTTACGTTAATAGTTCGCAGTGGTAAATATTTAAATAAATTATTAATGTTGCAATATTTTGCGTGATCTAAACAACTAAACGTCGACCTATTTAAGCTGTTGCTTTTACTTAATTTGACGGTTTTACTGCGACTGTTAGAAAGTGAAAAAAACACCTTCTAATTTGGAATCGATTAGTGAGCACAAGAATAACTCTTGAGGACGTTTACCTTTAGTGATTTTTCGGTGGTATCGATCGACAGCTTTTTGTTCCCCCTAATCGTGACAAATTTTAGGTCATGAACGTTTAATCGATTCATCAAAAGCACAATGTCATTGTCCACATTTAGAAACGTGGTTCTAGGTTAAAGAGTAAACTTGTTTTTGCTATTTTAAATGGGACATCCTGTACATTGAAAATTCATCTTGGAAGCTTAATTAAATTAGGAGGCGAATTTTATAAATTAATGAGCCGTGTAGGCGGCTTGAAGGCACTTTCTTCGACTCTTTGAAGAGTTATGTTCGGAAAGCAATAATTGATTGTTTAATAATGTGTGGCATTCGAATTGTTGAGGTCGAGACAGTAATTTAGTCTCGTTGTCGGTTGTTGATTAGTCGTTAAGAATTGGGCGGCCAAAATTAGCTGAAAATTGGGTTTGAAATGTAATTTGTCGTTGCAAATTAGATTTTTAACACATGCCATCAATGTAAATTGGTTTTTGAGTATAATGGCAGAGCAATTACAGTGGTGGCCATTATTATAGAAACTTTTTTGAATGTTAAATATTTTGGCAATAATTTGAGCTGTTGATGGACTTTAATTTTGAAAGGGAATGTGATCCTAAGAAAGATCTTCATATTTTTAGTAGAAACCAAGGTTTTTCTTGTAGGTCTGGGGTCAAACGACTTATTTAGCCGTCAATTCTTAACCACCTCTTCTTTTTTCTCTGTCTTGGTAATGCTGAATTATAATTTTTCTTACAGTTTCGCTTCGACCAATGATTTAAGATAAGATTTAAACTCACAGAGGGCAATGAAACACCATAAAGTAGAAAGTTTCTATAATTTTTCCCACTGAAAAATAAAAAAGTAGGCAATTTTTTAAAGAATTAAAGTAGATTGGCCAGTTGGATAGTAGTCACAGTAATACAGAACAAACAATGAACATTATAGGTACTGGCATCCAATTCAAGTAGTACAGCTGACATTTTTATTATATTTTAATAAGTTGCCATAATTATGACGACCACTGTACATCATAATTACAATCTGACACATGTAGAAAATTCGTTTGTACAAGATTAATAACAAAATATCACATGTTGCGCTAAAAAAGGTAACACCGTGTGCCGTTAGCCTTGTTTTCAGGAAATATTAGATCGCACAGCCCGATCAGTTTCAAGTTCGTCTAAGAATTGATTGCAAGTAAAATTGCGAAACGTAAACGAGGTTGTTCCGCTAAAAATTTACGACACACACACCATAGATGCGAGACAAAAGTTTTATCGACTCGACAAAAGCATCGTATGTTGTGCACACGACTAATTGCCGCACCGTTTCCGACTTAAATCGGCATAAATCCTTTACGTACGTTTTTCCGCTTCCGTGTGTTCATTAAATTAATTATTTAAATTGCAGTGGTTTTTTTTCTGTGCGCAGGGAACACCTGGCTAGGTTGTAATATACGTAATAAAACTATTGTACGTGTTGTTCTTCGGCTGAAGATTTCCATTTTCATTGGAAACTCGTTTGTTCGTGGAATCGTTAATGATGTGAAAATTAAATGGGCATTTTTCAATTCTAGTAGTGGCATTCCGATTTTTTTGTAGTAATTGTTGTTACAGGATCATTCATTATTTACTTTGAGATGAAGTATTAAAAAAAAAATGAACAAATTGCCTGTCTTAATAATTTAATAGTCAGTATCTCAATAATTATAAAAAGGAGATTAAGAAATTGTTCTTTTATTTATAACTTTATTTTTTGTTTATAACCTTTTTATCTCATCTAATAAAATATATAAAAGGGGTCAAACATCACAATTATAAGATATACAATAAGATTACAATTTATAATGTAAAATTAAAAAAATCTAAATTAAGATTTAGAAATACTTCCAGTTTATTTAAACGAATAATAATTCTATTCGCAATTACATGAAGAATTTAAAAATCCAAAACTATACAGAGTGATCCATTGGAAATAACAAAATTATCGATGTTTTAAGATGCACATTATTAATAGTAAATAACGAACACCTTGTATAAAATTTGGGAGTACTAATAACGGCTTCTTATAGGACGGTCTTTTATTTAACTTGTACACCAAAAATGAACTTTCCAGCGTCAAAATTGGTGACTACAGACACTTTAATTAGACCATCATTTAGTCTAAATTTTTGGAAAAATAACTCATAACTCAAAAAGTATTGGGTTTAGGTATAGGACATAGTATAGCCATTCTATTTGCAATTGCATGGAGAATTAAAAAAGCCAAAAATATACAGAGTATTCCATTGTAAATAACAAATTATTGATGTTTTAAGAGGCACATTATTAATAGTAAATAACGAACACCTTGTATAAAATTAAGGAGTACTAATAAGGGCTACTTATAGGACTATCTATTATTTAACGTGTACATCAAAAATGAACTTTCTAGCATCAAAATTGGTGACTTTACAGACACTTTAATTAGACCATCATTTTGTCTAAATTTTTGGAAAAATAACTAATAACTCAAAAAGTATTGGGTTTAGGTATAGGACATAGTATAGCCATTCTATTTGCAATTACATGGAGAATTAAAAAAGCCAAAAATATACAGAGTGTTCCATTGTAAATAACAAAGTTATTGATGTTTTAAGATGCATATTATTAATATTAAATAACGAACACTTTGTATAAAATTTGGTCGTACAATAACGGCTCCTTATGAAATGGTTTTTATTTAAAGTGTACATCAAAATTGAACTTTCTAGTATCAAAATTGGGAGCTTTACATCAATTTTAATCATCTGTCAAAATTTTTAGAAAAAAATCAATACTCCTACAAGTTTTATTTAAATCTCAATGTTATACCTTCTATGACATAAATTAAAAGGTTGACAAAATGCAACCAATTGTCAGACCTGTAGAATTTATATAATATTAAAACTGATATTAAAAATATCACATTATTAATACAGTACGAAACTTTCTAAGCAAGAATGCTTATCCTACACATTACGAATAATACGGGCAACTGGTGTGTTTTCGTCGCAGCCATAATTATCTTCGTATTCGCGAATTAATTAGCTGAAACGTCAGTCAAGCAGGAATATTATTTGCATACAATATTTGCCCCAATTTCGGCATCCTGGATTTGTCGCCGACCGTAACAGTTGTACTAACATCATATTTAATGATTTACTATTTTATTTCTTTTTTATTTTATTTGGCCACAGATTTCTAAAATCATGTGCATAGTGATTAAAGTAAAAATATTGTTTTTAAACGGATTTGGCACGGTTTTACTTTTTCCTTCGGACATATGCATGCGATTGTGCGGTTTTGAATAGTTATCAGGTTTGCTTTTATATTTAACCTCGGCGAATTGTGCTGCGTCCTTTAGATGATAAATTTCATTAACCGACTAAATGTTAATGAACTGATTTACATAAACTGTTATGCTGGGGAAAATTTATTTAGTTATCAAATATTTACTCTGTGTGTCCAAATGAACTGGTATATGTGTGTAATGTATAGATAAAATCTAAAATTAAATAATTTATTGACGTTTTTAATAATAAAATTAGAAATATTTAGTATATCGTAATTTTTAAGTCTGTTTTGTATAATCCCATGACAATGGATATAATAATATATAAGTTATAAAAATGTTGTACTCGTAGATAAGTTACTGACAAAAATAAATTATGATAGGCACGTAGTACAAAGTTTTGTTTGCAATAAAAAATTGAAAAATTGAAGGAAAACTAGATATCACATTAATTTTAATTACCATTACCAAAATAAATCCATGTTAGACAGAAGTATATTTTTTGTTATGTATTTTCTATTAGAGAAACTATTCCATTGTTTTTGTAAAAAAGATTTTTTACTGTAAAATATTATTCCCCATTATTAATCAGTAAGTACGCTAAATCCAAAAAAAAAAAAAAAAATTCAAATCCTACTTTTATGTTTAAAAAAATGGTGTCTATAAAAATATACAGCTTATTCAGTAAAAATTTCAATTTAAAAAATATTTATATTGAATATAATTATTATAATTTTAGACATTTATTTAATTAAACAAAATATTTTTGTTATAATTCCAGATTTGTTTTTAGAAAAAAATGGCAATACTAAAATTTTTATTTTTTAGTTTAATCAATAAATTTGGCAATTCAAAAAAAAATAGTTGCTATACAATTTTTATTCTATTTAATAAATATGTCAACAAAAAATATATTGAATATATGTTAATTCATATTATATTTTTATAAAAAAGGAGGACAAAAATGTTATTCAGTTTAATTAGTAAATTATTTAATTATTAATTAATTTTAATTAATAAAATTGAATGTATTTGTTGTAATTTTTGATATTTAAAAAAATACGTTACTATAAAATTTTTATTGTGTTTAATTTATATATAATACGTCAAATAAAAAGAAATAAAGTATTGATATAATTGATATTATATCAATACTTTATCTTTCTGATATGTTTTTATAAAAACTTTGATGACATAAAATATTATTTAATTAATTTAATATGCCGAGTACAAATTAATATTGAATGTAATTCTTGTAATTTCTGATTATGTTTCTAAAAAAAGATTAGTTGTCATAAAAATTTTATTCTCTTTAATTGATTATATATCATATTTCTGATATATTTTGGGAAATACATGACTCTCATAAAAATATTAATCAGTTTAAGTAATTAATATGTCTAATACAAAATAGAATTGTAATTTTTGATTACGTTTTTAGACAAAAAAAAAGTTGTTTCAAAAATTTTTATTGTTTAATTGATAAATACGACAAGACAGAAAGAGTTTCTTTCTAGAAAAAAAGGCTAACATAGAAATATAATTCATGTTAGCTAGTAAATATGTTTAATACAAAATACTGTAATTCTTGTAATTCCTGATGAAATTTTTCTAGAAAAAAAAATTTTAATTTGTTTAATTATGTAACAAGATAAAAAGAGTGTCAAAGGTAATTAAATTATATTATATTTATGTTTCAAAAAAAAGGATAACATAAAATACAAATATAATTTAATGTATTTTTTATAATTTCTGATGATGATTCTAGATAAAAAATAGTTACCATAAAAATTTTATATAGTATATTAACTGATATATTTTAGAATAGACTTTGACTGTCATAAAAATATTATCCAGTTTAATTAGTAAATATGTCTAATACAGAATAGACTTGTAATTTTTTATTGTTTTTAGAAAAAAATAGTTGCTATAAAAATTTTATTCTGTTTAATTGATAAATACGACAAGACAAAGAGTTTAAAATATAATTATTATTATTATACTATATGTATGTTTCTAGAAGAAAGGCAAACATAATAATAATAATAATAATAATAATAATTCACTTTAGTCAGTAAACATGTTTAATACAAAATAAATTTTAATCTAATTCATGTAATTTAATAATTTTAAGATATGTTTCTAAAAAAAAATTAGTTACCATAAAAATTTTATTCCCTTTAATTGATTATACATTATCTTTCTGATATATTTTGGGAAAATCTTGAGTGTCATAAAATTATTATTCAGTTTAATTAGTAAATAATGCAAAATAGAATAGTTGCTGTAAATATTTTATTCTGTTTAATTGATAAACACTACAAGACGAAGAGTTTCAAAAATTAGTTGCCATAGTTGATAAATTCATCAAATACAAAAAAGTGTTGACTTTAATTGATAAAATATTTCTATATGTTTTTAGAAAAATTTGGTTGGCATAAAAATATAATATTCTGTTCAATCAGTATATATATACAAATACAAATTATTAAAATTTATGATGATATAATATAAAATTAATTGTAAAGAAATTTTGTTTAATACATACGTGAAATACAAAAAAGTATTAAATATAATTAAAATTATTATTTTATATTTATGTTTTTAAATAAAGATTGGTTACTATAAAAATCTATTATAAATAATATTCAATGTAATTGTTACAATATTTAACATTCAATTTGTATTTTACTTAAAAAGCAAATATATAAAATATAAAAGAGTATTGATATTGATATTTTATATTTTTAATGTTTTTAGAAAAATATAGATTGTCATAAAAATATTATTCAGTAAATATTTTAAATGTACATTTTTTGTCTCCATTTTAATAATTTTCTTAAAAATGTTTCAAAATTATATTTTATCAGTAAACATTACAAATCTCAATGCAATGAATATAATTTCTGATGATTCATAGTTCTGACAGTTTTAATGTGTGTGTTTAAAACCATCTCTGTTTTAATCCAGATCGGTGCGTCATTCCACCTGACCAACGTCCAAGTGTACATGGTGGACCTGAAGAAGGTCCGTCCCCTGGGCAGCACCTCCATAGAAGCACCGTCTAGTCCGTTCACCCCCAACCAGAGCATACGGAAGAGCTTTTCGAAGGCCGAACGTCCCGTGAGCCTCAAAAATCGGAGCCTGAACGTGAAAACTATAGAGGAGAGCACATCGGGGACGGATCCGGAAGAGGAGTCCATCGCGGACATCACCAATCTGAACGACTACGAGGAGATATTCAAAGGCAAAGGACGTAAGTACCGGCGGAAAATTTCGGGTTTAAAGCAGGAAACCGTTGATTAGTCGGGTTTGGGTTTTTAATATGGATGGATGAGTGGCCGAAAATAGTAACGGGTCCGTGTGAATTGACATTTAACACACGACATCATCTTTCAGTTGGTGTGGAGACCAGACAAAAGGTCTGGTTGCGTGTTTCTATCTGTACTTAATCTTTGGGGGAGAAAGTCTATAATTGGCATGAACAATATTTTAATACGCAGTAGCAAACAAAGCACCATTTTATGGTTTATTTTTATTTGTTCAAACCAATGATGCTCAACAATGGTTTTTGTTGTGATTATCATCGAATCGATAACAAATTATTGACGGAATAATCCCTTATTTATAAATAATTGCTGTATTATTAATTCCCACCAGACCTCAGAAAATGGTGTGGAACATAAAATACCACAAGGTTGGAAACGCATCCAAGTTAAACATGCAGTAGAAGTCAACAAACCCAACTTTAAATGGTTTCATTCAATCCTCAGCGTCTGCGTTAAGTTAATAGAGAACGGACGTGTGTAAAAATAGTCATTTTAACGACTTCGATTACTTAACCACACTGGGATATTGTCCCTATTAGTTTCCATCATTTAACATTGTCCGGATGCGGGAAAATCCGTTTGTTTTGAACCACGAATCCCACCTTGAATTTCCTTTAATGGAAGACACGAACATCTGTTTTATGATACGATAATACACTTGAATAAACGTGTCGTCGTCAATCTTGACCGCTTTGTCCGTGTTTCAAAGACTTTTGGAGACCGTTAGTCGAAAAATCTGATTTGTTGAGGCAACACAGCAAATTAATATTTATAGTTTTGCCACAGAGACTCAGACCAGAAGACTTACTTTGTCGGTGATTATAAGGCGACCGCAACGTAATTATGCATGTTTCACGTAGCAGTGTTTCATTAATTTTTGTGACGCAGTAAAATGCTGGTTTTATGTAATGTTGTTGTAATGGTTTTAATTTGCAAAAAATAATTCCTGGTGGTCCATTATTTCTGGGCTCTCGCGTAATATTTAAATGTATTGTTTAAGAATTATAGTTTTACAATGATTCTTTTATTCTTTTTTATGGGTTTTGTATAATCTTAAAATGAGTATTATATAATTGGTTACATGTTAATTACTATTTCTTATTATATTGTTGCTATATAATAATAATGTTTTTAGACAATGATATTCATCCATAAATTTCTATTGTTTTGGTAAGTCTATTCTAAATTTATTTAGAAAGTACTAAGGATATCAAAATAGATAAATACTTTTTTCTAAAATATGTATTTTATATTCTATTTATATTAGTAGTCATACATCAATACAATATTTAGCTATTGTTACTAGTCAATTCTGTTTTTTTATTTATCTATCTTTTTATTCGTTTTTGTGGATTTGTATTATCTTATTAATTAACATCACATATTATATAGATACAGTATTTTTGGATAATAATTTTTGGACAAAAGTATTCGTCAAGAAATTTATAAATTTATTTGTAAAAATTTAGGATTAATTAGATTAAAGAATTAAATATCTCAGTTTTCTATTCTTAATAGAAGAAAATTTATCTTAATAGTGGCTGTATTTTAATATTTCTTAGAAGAAAGTTTGTGTACTATTTATTTTATTGTTTATTTATACATTTATTTATGTTGGTGGGTTTATATTATCTTAAAAAAAGTATTATATAATAATAGGTTACATATTAATTAATTTCCTCAGTTTCCTAAATAATTGTTAATAGAAGAAAATTTATCTTTGTATTCGTATTGTATTCGTCAGTATTGTATTCGTCAGTATTTTAATATTTGACGATCATTAGAAGAAATTTTACAATTTATTATTTACTATTATTATTCTTTATTTGTCTATCAATTTATTCGTTTTTGTGGGTTTGTATTGTATTAAAAAAAGCATTATGTAGTTGATTACATATTAATATCACATATCATATTGTTAAAGTATTTTTAAGTAATAATGTTTTTGGACAGCAGTATTCCTTAAGAAATTTCTAAATTTATTTGTAAAGAGTGAACTACGATTATTTTGATGAAGAATTAATTTTCTCAGTTTCCTAAATTATTTTAATAGAAGAAAATTTATCTTATTAATATTCGTCAGTTTTTTAATATTTGACGACCGTTAGAAGAAATTTTGTATTTTATTATTTACTAATATTATTTTTTATTTATCTATCAATTTATTCGTTTTTGTCGGTTTGTATTGTATTAAAAAAGCATTATGTAGTTGATTACATATTAATTAATATCACAGATCAAGTATTTTTAAGTAATAAAGTTTTTGGCTATCAGTATATCGTTAAGAACTTTCTAAATTTTTTTGAGAAGAATGAATTAGGACTATTCTAATACAGAATTAAATTTCTCAGTTTTCTGAAATCTTTTTAATAGAAGAAAATTCAGTTTAATAGTGTTTGTCAGTAATTTAATATTTGACTATCATTAGAAGAAAATTTCTGTTTTATTTACTTAATTTTTTTATCTATCAACTTATTCGTTTTTGTGGATTAAGTATTTTTAAAGAATAATGTTTTTCGACAACAGTAGTCGTCAAGAAGTTTCTAAATTTATTTGTAAGAGTTAATAATTTAATCTTTGACAATCGTTTTTACAGTTCTATAAACTATTTCTAATAGTAATTGAAAAAAATAAAAAGTGACGTACCATGTTGTAAGTCAACATTTATAACTAAAATTTTATTAAATTATTAGTCACCTTAGAATTTAACTGAAGAAGTTAATAATAATGCAAATATTTAAATATTTTTATATTTATAGTAAGACTGATATAAACTAAATAAACTAATTTAAAACTTGAATTACTTGGTTAAATAACGTTAGTGATAATTTATTACTATCACTATAATACCTCATATTTGTTCAACTAACTTGTCATAAATCATAATTCATATGTGATATCATGTTTAATTAATCATCTTCAGATCAAATATTACTTTAAAGATTTACAAAAGAAATATTTGAAATGTATCATGCTAAGTAATTTTTACCACAAGGTCGATTCTTACGATCGATATGGAAACATCAGTTAACACCTCTGCATGTTGACACAAAAACACGAGGCAAATATAAGTAATGATTTCATAACAAAATATTGTAAAACGATAAATGAATCTCGGAACTGTCGTGAGACATGTTTCACCTTGTAAATCTATCGTGATGTTATCGCATTACGAGAATTCGTGTCTTGTACGAGAAACCCACATTTTATAAAACGTATATCGGTTTTATTTCCCATACAGATTTGCCATGTATCAATGTTAATAATGAACGGAAACCGTTCAGCCGTTCAAATTAAACCGCAGCAACGCTAATTCGTTTGTCAAACACAATGCAATACTCGAGAAAAATTGTGAAAGTGTTAAACCGTTTGTCCTCTTCGTTAAGACAAACGTTCCGTACTGCAATTCGCAAAGTAAAAGTGAAATATGGTCTGTAACCAATTCCTTTTGTTCAACGCACCGAAAGAACTGTTCCCCGCGGTGTAAAAGAGCAATACACCCACCACACCAACAGTTTTGAAACAAGCGACCGGATTTGGTGAACGTGGCAAAAGATGTTTTAATGTAATTTCGAGAAGTCCCGGTAAACATGCGTCACTCGAACGATTGTTGTCCGGACCCGAATAACGCACGCACATAAAACAAAACCTGTGCCATTGTTGGACGGCAAACAATGCCTCTTAATTGGGTCCCGACGACCGTTTTTGTGGGAAACGATTCGAATGAGCCAACGGTACGTCATTGCACCGGTCAAGATGACGGTCACGCAAATTCCTGCTGGAAAAAACGGTCCGTGTTTCAGTTGCACAACCGAGTCCGGAGCCAGGAAGCGTGCGAGAGAAAGGGCGCGTTCGACTTTCCATTATTCGGGACGTTATGCAATTTTCGCATTCATAACAGGAAGTTTGCACAGAACGTGAGCCCGGTGCAACTGATGGAGCGGTATTTAGAATGGACCCTAATTAAAAGAGTTATGTGTGTAATACATAACCCGGGCAACAGGAGCTTTTTGTTGGCGCAACTGTGTATTATTGTGCCGTGACGAACCACGAATTTTATAGTTGGATGTTTATGGTGCGCGTATAATTGTAGACTCGGAGAACTTGTTTTGTCAAGTCTTAATGCGTTGAGAATTGAACCAGCAAAAAATATTTTCGTAATCAGTTTTCTTCACTTCTTTACTGTTGGGAATTTATTATTGATAAGTTTTCTTTCTAGCATCGCCGAAAAAATGGAAAAAAAAAACATTAAGAAATTCTGAAATATTCAACAAAATATTCCCTGGTACTTTCTTCCCAAATAAGTTTACAAAACATATCACAAAACAATAGAACTGCAACTGAAATTTCTTGACGAATACTATTGTCTAAAAACAATATTATTTAAAAAATAGTATAACAATATCATACGTAATATTAATTAGTGTGTAAGCAATTATATAATACTTGTTTTAAGATTATGCAAATCAGTGAAAACAAAGTACAGATAAATAAAACAATAAATATCGACGAATACTATTAAGATGGATTTTCTTATAAATATTTTAGAAAGCTGTGAAATTTAAACCTTTATCAAAATAGTTCGAATTCACTTTTTACAAATAAATTTAGAAACACTATTTGTGTTCTTAAAACATTAATAAGCTTGTTATGTTTAATGGAACATTATTTTTAGATTTTTAAATTCTAGACTGATTTGCAAATAAAATGGCTATACCATATCATGGTTTCACTAAATTGTTTGTAAAAGCGTCAATTTGTATGCTGAAAAGTTCATTTTTGGCATATGTGTTAACCAAAGATCTTTCTATAAAAACCTTTAATTAGTATTTCGAAATTTTATACAGGGTGTTTGTTAATTACATTCAATTTTGTATATCTTAAAAAATCAATTACTTTCGTGGAACACTATGTATCCTATAATTGAATTAAATATAAAAAAAGGTTTCGAATGATCTAAGAATCCCTTAGATTTAAAATCAATATTAACAGAGATTTTACCAATATCAGATATAAAATATAAAATATATAAAATACATAAAATACATAATATACATCAAATACATAAAATACAAAAAATGTATAAAATACATAAAATACATAAAAAACATAAAATAAAAAAATATATAAAATAGATACATAATATACATAAAATACATAAAATACATAAAATACATAATATACATAAAATGCATAATATACATAAAATACATAAAATACATAAAATACAATTGAAAAATTGAAAAATTGAAAAATTGAAAAATTGAAAAATGGAATAATGGAAAAATAAACAGAAAAATAGAAAAGACAAAAAAAATCATAAAAATAGAAAAGAGAAAAAACATAAAAATTGAAAAAGAGAAAAATTAAAAAAATAGAAAAATTAAGAAATATAAAAAAAATTAAATATGTAAAAAATAAAACAATGTAAAATATATAAAAAATATAAGATATTTAAAAAATGTAAAAAGTGGCAAAAAAATATATAAAACATAAAATATGTAAAAAAATTAAAAACATAATACATAAAATACAAAAATGAAAAAAAAAATGCATGAAAAAGAAAAAGTATATAAAATATAGAATATAAGAGATATAAATTTAAAAAATAATAGTATAATATCTTTATTTTAAAAATTTATAATCCTGTTCTTAATTCAGTCTTGTAACGGTGGATGTATATATTAATATACACTTTTGATTTATTTAGTTAGGTATGTTCTTGGTTGCATACATTGAACAATCGTTTTGTTCATTTAATTTAAATATGAATATATGACTACTCAGATTTTAATTAAATCTTTATTTTCAAAATTCGACATTTTGTTCATTTGTTTTATATATGTGGATATTTGTATAAATAGTCGGATATCCTTTATTTTAAAAATTCTTAATCCTGTTCTTAATTCAATATTTTAACGGTGGATATATATTAATAAGCCCTTTTCATTATTGATTTATTTTGAAGCGAAATAACTAAGTATATCGAAGCCTTAATTTTAAAAATTCCGATTCTCATTTATTAAATAAGTATAAAATATGAAAAATGAAATAAATGAATGAAAATAAAATATTGGACCATTTTGCTAGTTAATATTTACAATATTTCTGTTAAAATAATATAAATTCTAATTAAATTGTATATTATAAAATAAATTATATTTCGTTTCAGTACGACGGACGCCGCCCCCTCCAGAACCAGAAGTCAGTTTCGATGAGCCCGAAAGAGAAACGTTCCCAGGTAACCACATCATTTAATAAAATAAACATCTCATTCAAATTTCCGAAAATTTCTAGTCATATTTTCGGACCCATCGATGCCGCAAATACTCGCCGACCCCGTGAACGAAAGCTTCGAAGCCCTATCACTGGACAACAACGTGAACAACTACCACCGCAACCCGGAACCGGCGTACACACCCACCAAATACTCCCGCTCGAAATCCAACCTGGACCAGGTGTACCAGAGCCGCCTGTCCAAGCAGCAGGACAGGGAGAACATCCTGCCGAACATAGCCAAGACGAAGTCGACCCCCCGTTACGCCATTCAGAGGCAGAGCAGCTGCAAGGACGTGCCGGAAAAGGAGAAGTCGCAGCGGCAGAACAACATGCGGCACAGCTACTCGGAGGAGACGAACGTGAACAGGGGATCGATGTCGTCTCGGGTGCCGTCCAGGAAGAACTCGATCAATCGACGCACCTCTGGCACGACGGTGTCGGGTCCTACGCGGATACCGAACATCAACAGTGCCAGGACGGTGGAGAAGAACGACAGGGTGAAACCAGTCACCTACGGCGAACCGGTGAAGGCGATGAACTATTGTGATCCGATAAAGACGCCTAACTATAATGATACGATGGACGATTATGTGAACTCCAAGGGGTCGCCCGTTGATGACATTTCCGAAGCGGAATACGTACCGTACTCGGTGGACAAGCCTGGAGCTATTATTTTAGATGACTTTATACCTGTAGGTTCCAACACTAACTAGGTATTCTGTTAGTTGACACTTATATCTTTATTTTTGTAGAAAAACCACCAGACGATGGGTTTTTCGCAGCCCTACCCCGAAATGTCGGAGGCTGAAGTGATAAACGCTGTGATGCGTGGCCACGACACTATCAGCGGGATCATGAAGGTGCGACAGCGCAGCCTCCACCTAGTCTTAACACAGTGCAAAACGAAAGACGTTAAAACGGGTCTGGAAACTGCCATTAATATGGATGAACTGTCCGTTCTGGTGGATATTCTTCGTGTAATCAACAATCGATTGTAAGGCTTGATTTTGAGATTTGTTATGGGCTTTTTTATATCAATTTATTTGAATTTGTTGCAGCTCAATCTGGAGTCTGGATTTATGTATACCTGTTTTGTCCAAAATGCAAGAGTTGTTACAAAATAAGTATGAAACGTAAGTATTTTTTTATTATATTCTAATGTGTAACATAAGTACTGTTTAATTTTTATGAATAATATATATTAATACTATTGGTCAAATATTCAAATGCTTTAATGTTAAATAGGTATATAATTTCTTGAATATTAAGATATTCGAATTTTTGAATATTAAAATACATTTTGACATTTTGATTTTTAAATTTTACATTCCAATTTGATTATTCAACGATATTCTATTATATTCATTTTAAATCTGTGTAGGTGTGTTCGAGGTTGCATATATTAATTTATCATTTTGTTCATTCACCTTATATATGTGAATATTTTATTAGAATGAGTATTTTTAAATAGTGCATTGTGGCCATATACTAAATTATATTTTGGTTCATTCACTTTTAATATTTGAATATATTCGTTTCATTAATGCCATATTGAGCAATCTTAATAGTGTATTTATGGTTGCATATATTAATGTTCTTTTTTAATATGAATATTTGAATGAATTGAACTTTCATTTTTAAAGATATTTGGTGATTACATATTTTAAAATTTTGTACCCTCATTTTAAATCTGAATTTTGAATAAGCATTCGTAATTCTATTCTGTGCAGTTTGTTAATGGTGTATTGTGGGTTGCATATATTAAACTACCTTTTTATTCATTTATTTAAATCTGTAAATATTGGAAGAAAGATACTAATATAATATCTTTATCTTAAAAATGTATAATGCTGTTCTTAATTCAGTCTTTTAACGATGAATGTATATTAATATACCCTTTTGATTTATTTTAAATTTGAATATTTGAATTAATATTTGAAAGTCCTCATTACAGAAATTTCTAATACTTCTCTGTCAAGTTTTTTTAATGGTGTGTTTGTGGTTGCATACATTAAACTACCCTTTTGATAATTTATTTTAAATCTGAATATTTGAAGAAATATTCAAATATCTTTATTTTAAAAAATTCTAATATTACCTTTTAAAATTGGATATATATTAATATATACTTTTGATCATTTTAATTTAAATCTGAATATTGGAATATTCAATTTTTATTCATTTATTTTAAATTGTGAATAAATATACTAATATCTTTATTTTAAAAATTCATTCTTAATTCAATCTTTTAACGGTGCATATGATTAATATACATATACCCTTTTGATTTATTCTAAATCTGAATATTTAAATAAGTATTTGAAAGTTCTCATTTTAAAAATTTCTAGTACCACTCTATGCAATCTTTTAAGGGTGTGTCGGGGGTTGCATATATTAAATAACCCTTTTATTCATTTATTTAAATCTATATTAATATACACTAGTTTAAAAATTTTTAGTTCTGTCTTAATTCAATCTTTTAACTATATATATATATATATATATATATATATATATATATATATATATTAATATATCCTTGTGATTATTTAATTTAAATCTGAATATTTGAAAGTCTTCATATTAATTTTTAATACTGTTCTGAAGCAATTCATTCTCATTAAATCTGTTTGAGTATAAAAAATCAAAGTTACAATAATTTTATTTATCCATATATTTTTATTTTAATTGATCATTATTCGTTATCAGTTTTATTTGGGTATAATTTAAATATTAAATAAAATAAAACATGACCAAGTTAATATATTAATAATTACGTTCAATTAAAAAGTCATTAAACATATAGATTAATTAAATTATTGTGTTTTTATCCAGTATATTAATAAATATGATTATGGCAAGAGGATCCATTATTATGTGTTTGATTCTTGTAGAATGTATAAAAACATTGAATGCGATTTCTTTTAACGCTTCGAACAGTGATAATTTGTATGATTGTGTTACGAAAATTTTAATGGATTCATCGCAAAGTGATGATATTTTTTTATGGTGGAATTTCGTGATTCCCAAATTTGAACGAAACAATATAATCCTGAACAATGCTTCTAAAACAGGAGTATATAAGAGAATACCAAACATTTACATTTTAAACTTAAACGATGATGTTTTGTCGGATGTTTTAATCACATTAGAAGCCTATAAAATCCTCAACTCAGAAGGTAAATATTTATTAATAACCGCAGACACTTCCAAAGAAAATGTGAAACTGCTCACTGATCGTTACATCTCAAGAATTCTAATCGTAAACGAGGGCGACGATTTTATTGAAACATTTACTTATAACCCGTATCAAACCGAAAACGCCCACGTCCCAAATTTAAATGTGTTTCAAACAAATTGGTGTAGCAATTCCACGGTCGCTTGGTTCCAAGAACCACCGAAAAGATGGACCGAAACCACCGTAAACTTGGCTTATTTCGACATGCCACCTTACTGTAAAATGAAAGACGGCAAAATTACAGGCTTCGAAGCCGATTTGTTGGCAGTAATACGCGACATAATGAAATTCAAAATAAACTTCCAACACTACACCAAGTGGGGATACATTTACTACCCCCATGGTTCGTATTCGGGCGCCCTAAAGGACATGAAAAGCGGTAAAATCGACGGAGGAATTGGCTTGTTCAGGCAAATGATGTATGCGGAGCAGGATTTTGAAACCAGTTATGCATTCACCCAAGAAACAGTGCTGTGGACGTTACCCTTGATTTTGATAAGCAATTGGCAACGGGTACTGCTAATACTGTCGGTCCACGTTTGGGTTGTTGTGTTGGCTTTGTTCCTTTTGATTTCTTTGTTGAGTTATCTGTTGCACAAGATTAAATTGGAAGATCACCAGAGAAGCTTTTTTAATTGTGTGGTGGACACTTATAAAATGTCTTTGGGTATGTCCATTGGTACTGCACATTGTTTGCCATCAATGTTGTTGGAGAACGGATGGAGGATTGGAATATTGATTATAACAAGTCTGTTCACCAGTAAACTGATAATAGTCCTAACCGAAGACTCTCATCAGAAAAAATTGGAGACTGTAGAGGAAGTGGTCAATTCAGACTTAAAAATAGGTTTGTTCGATGGGCTTCAGTACATATTTGAGAATTCGGAGTACCCAATTGAGACTAAAATTTATGAGAACTTCATACCTTGCCCTTCAGGACCTAGTTGTGTCAACAGAACGGCGTTCCAACAAGACATGGCCAACAGCAGGGGTTTGTGGACCACTGAAATTATCATACCACAGTACTACCTAGACGAAGAAGGCAAACCTATAATTTATTTCATGCGAAACCATCCAATAAATAGATACTTGATATCTTGGTTGTTCTCTAAAGGTTTCCCTTTATTTCCACAAATTGATAATTTGTTGTTGAGGCTGGATGCTCATGGAATAATCAGCAAAGGGTACGACGATGTGGAATATCTTATTAGATTGATTGAAAGTTCTGCTATGAATAAAAGAAACTCCATGTACACCAGACCAATTCAAACTCACCAGTTGTTTGCCCTTTTTGTTATTTACTTCATCGGGTTGGGCTTGAGTACTGTTGTTTTTGTCTTCGAACTGGTACAAAAGAGATACGCAAAATTTAAATTTATAGAATGATTAAAAAAAAATACAAATTAACACATTTTATTCAGACCTCTTTATTCTTTATGAAGCTGGTACTACCTTTGAACATTTATTCCTGCAACAAAAAAGTTCCACAAAGAAAACTAGAGTGCCCACTCCACAACCCGCCAGCCATAAATAGAAGAACCCATTAAGATGGGTCAGCGTCAAAGGACGTGAACGTACCGAATTCATTTTCTTCAACGAGTTGGTCCGCTTGACCTGCACGTCATCGTCCACCAGGCTCCTGATGTGCCCCAACACCCCGTTTTCGATCATCGCCTGCACTAACTGGTTGATCTGTTCGTACATCGGATAACCACGACGAAAGTACCAGTTCATCAGAAACGTCACCGGAAACACTTTATTGCTCTTGTATATGAGAGGTCGTCCTTCCTCGTCCATGTAACCGACGATCGAATAATCCGAGACCCAGCTTCCCCGGGCCGTAGCCATGTCCTTCTTGTAGGCGATACGTTCGAAGCAACTGTTGTCAATGGCGCAGTACTCGTTGTGGTCTACTATGTACTTTTCTATTGGGTCTCGGGAGGCGTCGTATAGCTTTAGTATGTCGGTGAACAGGCCGAACTTTAAGTCGGCCTCGATTAGGTCCTGCAGTGAGTCCAACTTTAGGGTGTTGATTTCCTTGGTGAGCAACGACAGTAGTTTGGTGGAGAAGATGTTGACCACTATCAGGACCATGTACCGCCAACCTATGTGCACTATTTTGTGCAATGTGCCGTTCACCCCTCTTGTGGCGTTGCCAATAACAATTTCATACGAGTAAAACAGGCAATAGGCCAACGTCCTCCTCGGACGATCATCACGCAGTACCACATAGAAGGCCAGGGCCACAGCTACGAACAAACAGAACAGCAGCATCCACGTATGCACCTCAAACACGTCGGCCACAGTTTTCCAGTGGTCCTCGTTGTACTTTATGGGTATTAACCAGGTCATGTGCTCCACCTTGATTGGAGGTGTGACGTCGAAGTCGTAGTTTTCGTACGTGGTGGTTCGGAACCCACCAACGCCGCTGGTGTCGGTTCGATTTTGAATCGCACCGTACGCGTCCGAGTACTGATTGGTGGTCAGATTTTTACGGCCCCAAAGTTTGTAACGTGTGGTTAACTGGACCTCGAATTTTAGTACCGATTGGAGGAATCTATACAGCTCTACTTCGTAGCCTCGTTTTTCGTCACAAGGGGGGCAAGTTACAAAAGGTGGTACCAGTATGTAATTGAGTTTGACGGTGGTGTTCCTCCATTGCTTCGGTATTTTGTTTGGAAAGAAATCGAGGTCTTCAAGACAATCACCTAGTTCCACAAAATTTTCACTGGGGTTATTCGAGTCTTCGTTTACGTAGGGGAAGTTTATGTACACTTTATACGTTAATTTGTTTAATACTACAGCGTTGATTAAATAGTAATAGTCGATTTGCTTGAAAAGATCCACATTCACGTCGTTTGTCAAGAAAATGGCTTTTGCCCTAGGATTAAAACTGTACTGTTTAGCTAGAGTGTCTATTGTTGTGCTGGCATTGTTGTCTAATTCAATGACATAAAAGTCGGCCTTCTTTATGTCGAAATACACAAAGTCTGCGTCGTTGCACTGCATGGTTTGATACGTCCACCCCAAGTCTACTAGATCCATGTTAGTGACGATGACAGTTTTGGGATTTGCATAGTTATCCATGATCTTTTTCAGGCATTGTCTGGATTTATCGGAGTCAGCTTTTTGAATCACTTCCAAAGAGCAGAAACACATTGTAGTCAAACAAAACAACACAAAGATCATTTGAAACATATTTTTCAGTATATTAATCAACTTAATAGCTGTTAAGTAATAAAAATAATAACAAAAACAAGTGTACAGGCACTAACCAGCACAATACTAATACGTTGTAAGGTGTGCTTGTAACAAATAGGATATTTACTGTGCATATCTTCATGTTATTACAGCACGATGAATAAATTACACTTATGTAATAAGCATCATTATGTTCATATTAAATACGTATGACTAAAGTTGGTTTGTTGATTCTAGTTAAATGTCGATAAGTTTTATTCGTTTTTGATGATATAGAATTATGAAATGTTTACACCACTTACGTGTCAGAAATATATGTGTTTAGCAGGTAATTGAGATCATAAATAGATGTCTTGATATTTCATGCCTATGGAGTTTACAAAAATTGACCTATTTTCTAAATTTCTAAAGGTTCTTAATTAAAACAATAAGAGTCTATTTTCAAAAATTATCTATGATAATTCTTAATTCATATGAAATTTAATTATTATATTTATTTGATGATATTTAATATTATCATATAAGAAATATAGAGGACATAACTATTAATTCACTTATATTACTTTTTAAACAACAATAAATGTAGAAACTGGACTTAAAATTCACAATTACAAATTTTGTGATTAATCAAAATATCACTTTTAAAGATATTCTAATGTTTCAATTCATTTGATGATATTTATTATTGTCATCTATCGAATGTAGAGAGTACAACTAATAATTTATTTAAATGAAGTTTTAACACAACTAATAATTCATTTAAATTATTTTTTAACAATTTATGTGCAACGGGAGTGTTTTCAGATAAATCTGTAAAAATTTTAATTTTTTATGGAGACTATAATTGAATTTGGCCTTAAAATTCAAAATTACAAGTTCTGTGATTAATTAAAATATCAATTTTAAAGATATTCTAATTTTTCAATTCATTTGATGATATTTAATATTTTCATCTATTGAGTGTAGAGGGCGCAACTAATATTTTATTTAAATGAAGTTTTTAATTTGATGATATTTAATATTATCATCTATAGATTATAGAGGACACAAGTAACAATTCATTTAAATTATTTTTAACAACAATAACATATATGCAATGGAAGTGTTTTCAGATAAATGTATTTGTCAAAATTTTTAATTATTTATGGAGACTATAATTGAATTTGACCTTAAAATTCAAAATTACAAATTTTGTAATTAATTAAAATATCAGTTTTAAAGATATTCCAATTTTTTTATTCATTTGATGATATTTACTATTGTCATCTATCGAGTTTGAGGGCACAACTAATAATTTATTTAAATGAAGTTTAGAATTGAATGATATTTGATATTATTATGTATAGATTATAGAGGGCACATCTAATAATTCATTTAAATTATTTTTTTAACAACAATAACTGATACGCAATGCGAGTATTTTCAGATAAATATATCTGTCAAAATTCTTATTTTTTATAGAGACTGTCTTAAAATTCAAATTTACAAATTTTGTAATTAATTAAAAATCAGTTTCAAAGATATTCTAATTTTTCAATTCATTTGATGATATTTATTATTGTCACCTATTGAGTATAGAGGGCGCAACTAATAATTTATTTAAACAATGTTTTGGTGATGTTTAATATTATATCTATGGAGTATAGAGGACGTAACTAGTAATTTAATTAATTGTTAAATGTTTTCTAAAAAAATATATCGCTCAAAATTTTTATTTCTTATGGAAATTGTAATTAATTGAATTAGTTCTTAAAGAATCGTGAAGAATTCTTCAAACTTCAAAATTATCAATTTTGTCACTTAATAAAATATTAGTGGCGAAGATATGTTGATTTTTATACAAACTCTGTCATCTATTGGGTGTAGGGTTTATTTAAATCAAATTTGAAAATATTTAACTTGGGCATATGTGGAGTGTAGAAGAGTGTACAACTGTTTATTAAAAATATAATGTATCTAACGTTTTTTATGAATGTTCTGTTGGGTTCATTAATTTGGCCCAAACAAACCGTCGATCACAGGTTCACATGATTCCGCCTTCCGTGTCCGAAAGTGACCTATTCGTTAAGTAATGATGGATTTCCGCTCTTGTTTTATGCTCCGAACGTTTGACAGCAGTCGGAACAGCTGGCGCTTCTCACACAGACACGGAAAACCATATACATAAAAAAAAAAATAAGCGCACGAAATAATATAGGAACAAGCGCTAATTGTTTTCGGATGGCGCGTTCGTTAGGCGCATCGTCCAAATTAGCTCGAATTAGCCGTGTATTATTTACCGTACGCTCCGCTAACGCCCACGTTTTCACGCTCAATAAACCCCTTCGGGTTTTACACGGTCTTGTTTACCCGTGTTGCGACTAACATGATTTATGGAACGGCTAATTGAAAATTTTTAATTACGGGCTGTGTGTGGTGTTTACAAGACGGAAGTGCTGCCGTCGAAGGGAACGGTTTCGCCCCCGAGCCGACGCATAAAATCCTAATGATCCGGCTATTTTCCAATTTGGACGGAGATGTGACAAATTCGGTGGCCCCCCCGGACAATTTAAAGCGGGCCCGTCTATTCAAATTGCGACGGCGGCCGGCGCAATTTGAAGCGGCTACAACAATTGATCGGGAATTTGAATACTGGCACACGTCGACACTCGACAAAAGGAGACTGAGCTGTAACAGCTCAATTATCAAACGTTCGATGCTTCTCTCATGTGTGCTCTTATTTTTGTACTGTCAACTAATTCCTTTCGTTTTGTTTGTTATTTAAAACTACTTTTAATTAGAGTTAAAGGACCTGAGGAGATTTTGTTCGATTAATCAATATTCAGTATTTCTTTTAAGCTTTTATTTTTATTAAATTTCACACTGAAATATGAACTAATTCGTTCCCTTTTGCCTGTTATTTAAAATCCACTTTTGATTAAAATTAAGGACAAGTAAATTTCTACTTTCCTGTACAAAAAATTGCTCAATTGTCAAAAATCTAATATTTCTCTTAAGCTTTTATTTTTTTTTTTTAAACTTTTATATTGTAATATCATCTAATTCCTCTCATTTTGCCTGTTATTTAAAATTCATTTTTAATTGAAATTAAGGACAAGTAAATTTCTACTTTTCTGCATAAAAAATTGCTCAATTATCAAATATCCAATATTTCTCTTAAGCTTTTATTTTTATTAAATTTTGTACTATAATATCAACTAAGTCCTCCCATTTAGCCTATTATTTAAAATCTATTTTTAATTGAGATTAACGACAAGTAAATTTCTACTTTCTTGTACAATTGCTCAATTATCAAATAGTCAATATATCTCTTAGGCTTTTTGTTTTTGATTAAACTTTATATTGTAATATCAACTAATTCCTCTCATTTTCCCTGTTATTTAAAATTCACTTTATAATTAAAATTAAGGACAAGTAAATTTCTACTTTCCTGTACAAAAAATTGCTCAATTATCAAATATCCAATATTTTTCTTAAACTATTATTTTTATTAAATTTTGTACTATAATAACAACTAATTCCTCCCATTTTATCTGTTATTTAAAATTCATTTTTAATTGAAATTAAGGAGAAGTAAATTTCTACTTTCCTCTACAAAGAACTGCTCAGTTATCAAATAGTCAATATGTCTTTTAGGCTTTTATTTTTTTATTAAACTTTATATTGTAATATCAACTAATTCCTTTTATTTTACCTGTTATTTAAAATTCATTTTTAATTGAAATTAAGGACAAGTATATTTCTCTTAAGCTTTTATTTTTATTAAATTTTGTACTATATTAACTAATTCCTCCCATTTAGTCTGTTATTTAAAATCTATTTTTAATTGAGATTAACGACAAATAAATTTCTACTTTCTTGTACAAAAAATTGCTCAATTATCAAATAGTCAATATATATCTTAGGCTTTTCGTTTTTGATTAAACTTTATATTGTAATATCTACTAATTCCTCTCATTTTCCCTGTTATTTAAAATTCACTTTTTAATTAAAATTAAGGACAAGTAAATTTCTACTTTCCTGTACAAAAAAATGCTCAATTATCAAATATCCAACATTTTTCTTAAACTATTATTTTTATTAAATTTTGTACTGTAATAACAACTAATTCCTCCCATTTTATCTGTTATATAAAATTCATTTTCAATTGAAATTAAGGACAAGTAAATTTCTACTTTCCTGTACAAAGAACTGCTCAGTTATCAAATAGTCAATATATCTCTTAGGCTTTTATTTATTATTAAACTTTATATTGTAATATTAACTAATTCCTTTTATTTTGCCTGTTATTTAAAATTCATTTTTAATTGAAATTAAGGACAAATAAATTTCTACTTTCTTGTACAAAAAATTGCTCAATTATTAATTATCCAATATTTATCTTAAGCTTTTATTTTTATTAAATTTTGTACTATAATATCCTACTAATTCCTCCCATTTAGCCCATTATTTAAAATCCATTTTTAATTGAGATTAACGACAAGTAAATTTCTACTTTCTTGTACAAAAAATTGCTCAATTATCAAATAGTCAATATAACTCTTAGGCTTTTTGTTTTTGATTAATCTTTATATTGTAATATCAACTAATTCCTCTCATTTTCCCTGTTATTTATAATTCACTTTTTGATTAAAATTAAGGACAAGTAAATTTCTACTTTCCTGTACAAAAAATTGCTCAATTATCAAATATTCAATATTTTTCTTAAACTATTATTTTTATTAAAGTTTGTACTATAATAACAACTAATTCCACCCATTTTATCTGTTATTTAAAATTCATTTTTAATTGAAATTAAGGACAAGTAAATTTCTACTTTCCTGTACAAGGAACTGCTCAGTTATCAAATAGTCAATATATCTCTTAGGCTTTTTGTTTTTGATTAAACTTTATATTTTAATATCAACTAGTTCCTCTCATTTTCCATGTTATTTAAAATTCACTTTTTAATTAAAATTTAGGACAAGTAAATTTCTGCTTTCCTGTACAAAAAATTGCTCAATTATCAAATATTCAATATTTTTCTTAAACTATTATTTTTATTAAATTTTGTACTATAATAACAACTAATTCCACCCATTTTATCTGTTATTTAAAATTCATTTTTAATTGAAATTAAGGACAAGTAAATTTCTACTTTCCTGTACAAGGAACTGCTCAGTTATCAAATAGTCAATATATCTCTTAGGCTTTTTGTTTTTGATTAAACTTTATATTTTAATATCAACTAGTTCCTCTCATTTTCCATGTTATTTAAAATTCACTTTTTAATTAAAATTTAGGACAAGTAAATTTCTACTTTCCTGTACAAAAAATTGCTCAATTATCAAATATTCAATATTTTTCTTAAACTATTATTTTTATTAAATTTTGTACTATAATAACAACTAATTCCACCCATTTTATCTGTTATTTAAAATTCATTTTTAATTGAAATTAAGGACAAGTAAATTTCTACTTTCCTGTACAAGGAACTGCTCAGTTATCAAATAGTCAATATATCTCTTAGGCTTTTTGTTTTTGATTAAACTTTATATTTTAATATCAACTAGTTCCTCTCATTTTCCATGTTATTTAAAATTCACTTTTTAATTAAAATTTAGGACAAGTAAATTTCTACTTTCCTGTACAAAAAATTGCTCAATTATCAAATTTCCAATATTTTTCTTAAACTATTATTTTTATTAAATTTTGTACTATAATAACAACTAATTTCTCCCATTTTATCTGTTATTTAAAATCATATTTAATTGAAATTAAGGACAAGTAAATTTCTACTTTCCTGTACAAGGAACTGCTCAGTTATCAAATAGTCAATATATCTCTTAGGCTTTTTGTTTTTGATTAAACTTTATATTTTAATATCAACTAGTTCCTCTCATTTTCCATGTTATTTAAAATTCACATTTTAATTAAAATTTAGGACAAGTAAATTTCTACTTTCCTGTACAAAAAATTGCTCAATTATCAAATATTCAATATTTTTCTTAAACTATTATTTTTATTAAATTTTGTACTATAATAACAACTAATTCCACCCATTTTATCTGTTATTTAAAATTCATTTTTAATTGAAATTAAGGACAAGTAAATTTCTACTTTCCTGTACAAGGAACTGCTCAGTTATCAAATAGTCAATATATCTCTTAGGCTTTTTGTTTTTGATTAAACTTTATATTTTAATATCAACTAGTTCCTCTCATTTTCCCTGTTATTTAAAATTCACTTTTTAATTAAAATTTAGGACAAGTAAATTTCTACTTTCCTGTACAAAAAATTGCTCAATTATCAAATATCCAATATTTTTCTTAAACTATTATTTTTATTAAATTTTGTACTATAATAACAACTAATTCCTCCCATTTTATCTGTTATTTAAAATCATTTTTAATTGAAATTAAGGAGAAGTAAATTTCTACTTTCCTGTACAAAGAACTGCTCAGTTATCAAATAGTCAATATGTCTCTTAGGCTTTTATTTTTTTATTATACTTTATATTGTAATATCAACTAATTCCTATCATTTTGCCTGTTATTTAAAATTCATTTTTAATTGAAAAAAAAAAGGAAATTTCTGCTTTCTTGTACAAAAAATTACTCAATTATCAAATATTCAATGTTTCTCTTAAGCTTTTACTTTTATACTTTTTGTACTATATCAACTAATTCCTCTCATTTAGCCTGTTATTTAAAATCCATTTTTAATTGAGATTAACGACAAGTAAATTTCTACTTTCCTGTACAAAAAATTGATCAATTATCAAATATCGAATATGTCTCTTAAGATGTTATTTTTATTAAATTTTTTGCTTTAATATCAACTAATTCGTCCCATTTTGTCTGTTGTTTAAAATCCATTTCTGGTTTAAATTAAGGGCAAGTAAAATATCTACTGCCTTGAACAAAAAGAGGCTCAATAATCAAATACTATTATGTTTCTCTTAAGGTTTAAACTTTGTTGTATTTCAATGTCAACGAAATTCTCACGATTTGCCTGTTTAAAATCAATTTTTAACCGAAATTAAGGGCAAGTAAACTGTCTACCCTACCCGCACCAAGAATAGAAATAAATGCATTCGCATTACTCCCATGATTTACGACCTCACAAACCGATTAAACTAAACTTTACGACAAACGCAACAAACAAACCGAAAATCGATGTCGCGCCCATTAAAAACGGACCCGGGGGTCACTTCGTTTCGTATTCATTGCGACGTTGGACGCGTGCTTCCTAAACACGGACCGTTCGAGCAATTCGACACGTCCAACCCTTTTCTGTGAGAAAAACGCAGCCCCCCCAGATCGGTCCCGTTGGATGCGATACCTGACAGTGTTTGCATACAGCGGGCCTTAGCGGCCTTTCGCATTCAAATTTCGAGTGCCCTCGATGTCACCTAGCGTGAAAAGATCGAGAGTGTTTTGATCGACGAGCAACCCGAGCTCGGTGTCATCTCGTTGATGAGTTTGTCACTTGGGTTATGCATAATTTTTGCGTTTGTGTTTGGGGGTTGTCGATAAATAACGGATGAATTATTCATCCGCATTAATGACCTCTTTACGTATCTCCTCCTAACTGTTCCCGTTTATCGATTGTTTCAGATACATGACGACGGGTTGTGGGTCCCTGAAGCTCATCCTGTCCCACTTCGGTAACACCATCAAGACGAACGTTAGGTCGGGTACTGCGGGTAGTTTTGGTGTGGACATTTCCCGGGAGGAAAGGTACAGGAAGTGCAAGAAGTGCTACGACTATCTGGCGGAGCTGGAGCCGATAATCAAACGGAAAACCACGTTACCGTCGACAGTGGGGGAGAATTTCAGGGATGTTTACTCGTTACTGAAGAACGTGCTTGACTGACGAACGCCTAAGCTGCACCTGCTGAAGTTTAAGAACGCTAGTGTCTAAAATGTACATACTGAACTAATTTTTCGGGGTACTTAAACTGTAGACGAAACCATTTGCTCATCTAGACCCAAACATGACCTAAGTTCACTTTTTTATGGCGCTGTCTATAGTTGTTTAATTAATTTATTTTATTATTTGTCTGTTGACAACTTAGGTTTATTGATTTTTTAACAAATTAACTCATCTGTGATTGCCAGACTCGACGACGAAAGCGAAATTCCTTGGAAGCATAGAAGTTAAGAGGGTAAGACTGAGTTCTGGATGAACTGTTGAGTTTCATACTCAAAAAATTGCACAATTAGTTGATAACAATGCGTCGAGGCTGGCAATTAATTAAATTAAGAATCATGGACTTGTAAATTCACACTTCAGTATTATGGTACGACCTAAACAAAAATAATATTGACAGTGTGGTGGATCCTACAAAGTTAACTATCAAAATGAATCCTACTAGTGCCTAACATGTGATTCCTTGCTAGTTAATAAATTGAATTGTAACCAGTGATATTTTAGACACTTCCCATGACTGTATTAACTGGTCTCAAGAATACTAGTAAATTGTGATTTTTATGTAGAAACTCTCACTAACTTATTCTAACTTGAAAATAACCAAATGTAACTGCGTGAAAATGGAACTAAATGTAAATGTACGACTTATATCTAATGCCATGTAAATATGGAGTGAAGCTTGCAGTGTAATTAATGTTGCTAGTTCCATTTTTTCTGTTAGAATAGTTCTGCGTTCTAACTTAAGATCCCTCATTGCTTCTGATCATGTGATATAGGTAGTACATCATTGTAATTAAACCATTAAACGATATACGTAGAAACAAGCTCCATTTTAGTATTGAGTATTATGCGTAAGACTTAAAATTAACTTCAAACAAAGTCCGTCCATTAATATTAAAAAAAATTATACATATATATAACTAATTTTTCACGCATAATCATAGATTAGACTAATTATAATGAAGATCAATGATTACACTTTTTGGTTTTTTGAATATAGTTTATAAATTTGATTTTGCGGTTCTGGCTTTTTACTTTTTATTTCGATTGTTTTTATCTGTTCTCTTGCCTATTTCAGATGATTTGTGCCATCGCAGTTTTAAATCGTGTTTTTATTTGTTGTATTTTTTCCGATATGTTTTCTTTATTCTCTAACGATTGTAATATAACTTGTATACTACCATTGTAATAATATTTATAATAAAATTGTTAATATCATTACTTCTGTGTTTTAATTAAACCTTTCAAAAGCATTTGTCTTTTGAGAATGTTGTCAAAAACCACACTCAAGTTGACAATGAGTCAATAAGACAATTTTTTGGAGTTTATGGAAAAAAATATGAAAATCAAATTGTTTTGTTTAATTGTTGTCACTTTAAAGTTATTACTTTGTAGAAAAACTAGTTCTTAATAAATTAATGAACTCAAAAGTTTAACATAACGATGTCAGAAAAAAACTGACAATGAGTAAGACATTATTTTAAATATTATTAAATTAATAAGGATTTATTGCTGTTGAATTAAAGAGTTGATTGGTATTTGAAACCTTCGTTTAAAAAAAAAGATGAAGAAATATCTAAAAATGGCTGAACAAACAAATTGTTGATGAGTAAATGAGTCAATTATTTAACGGATGTTAAAAATAATGATGAAAAAGACATCCTATTAAAGTTGAAATATTGAAAATAGAAAGTCTAAGCAACTTTCTTGCTAAGTCAGATATTTTAATTCATTGTTTATGACAAAACCATTTATATTTATAGTTCTGCGTTATTAAACGTTTCAAAATCATTCACTGCTTCGTGAATTAAGCCATTGTAAATTATTTGCATGAACAAGATAATAATGTCATTCATTGTTTGTTGTCGTATTAGAAATTAATCGTTCTTGTGAAAAAAAATTAAAAACTAGTTACAAATAATAATGGAGTACCCAAATAATTAATATAAAGGTGTCAAAACAAACAACAATTTAAAGACAAGGTTGCTTCTTTTAGTGTAACTTTTATGTTGAAAAATTTGAAGAATTTAAGTGTTTAATGAAACGTTTTTAACAAAATGATGAAGAAAGACCCAAAGGTCGATACAAACAAAATCTATGATGAGGAGGATATTTTTTAGAACAGTTGAAATTGATAATAGGAAAGCAAACTATTTTGTTAATTTTTTGTCACATTAAATATTAACTGTTACGATTAAAAATTTGAAGAATTTAATTGTTTAATAAAGAAAACGTCAGTTTTTAAGAAAATGATGAAGTAAAATCCATAGGACAATAGAAACAAAACCTATGATGAGGAGGTTATTTTTTTTTAGAACAGTTGAAATTGACAATAGGAAAGCAAACTGTTTTGTTAATTTTTATCACATTAAATATTAACTGCTATGATGAAAAATTTGAAGAATTTAATTGTTTAATAAAGAAAACCATAGTTTTTAACAAAATGATGAAGAAAGACCCAAAGGACAATACAAACAAAACCTATGAAAAGGAGGTAATTTTTTAAAGCAGTTGAAATTGATAATAGGAGAGCAAACTGATTTGTTATTTTTTATCACATTAAATATTAACTGTTATGACTGAAAATTTGAAGAATTTAATTATTTAATGAAGAAAACCTCGGTTTTTAACAAAATGATGAAAAAAGATCCAAAGGACAATACAAACATAACCTATGATGACGAGGTCAATTTTTTAGAGCAGTTGAAATTGATAAAAGGAAAGCAAACTGTTTTGTTAATTTTTTATCACATTAAATATTAACTATTATGACTGAAAATTTGGTGAATCTAATTGTTTAATGAAGAAAATCTCAGTTTAAAACAAAATGATGAAGAAAGACCAAAGAACAGTGCAAACAAAACCTACGATGAAGAGGTTAATTTTAATTGTTTATTTAATTGTTAAATGAAGAAAACATTAGTTTTTAACAAATTGATGAAGTACCTAAAAGTCTAAATCTAAAATTAATAACAATAAAATAATGAAGAACTACCCAAAGGTGAGGAGAAATTGTTGATGAAAACAAATAATAATGGCAAAGATGTCATGTTAATTTCTAATTAATATAAAATAATAAAGAAGGTCCTGAGATACAATGGAACTGATTATAAACAAACAATTTCTGACATAATTTGAATGATTTAATTCATCACAAAATAAAACCTTTTCTATTTCTACTCCTGCATTTTTAAACGTTTCAAATTCATCGTTGTGAATCGGCCCTTTGTGAAATATTTGCATGAACAAGGTGATAATGCCATTCATATCGTTCCATACTCCTTTTTCCACAATACAGATTACAGATAATATAATACCGTAAAATATAGGCGACAAGAAAAGATTACCTCGCATGTTTACATAACGGGGTATGAACTGTACCCTTTCGCATACGAAACTAATGTGCAAAGGGTTCGTCCGTAATTGCTCTAAGCAGTACGGCAAACAAGTCCGGAACCGTGCAGCCACGAATTTAAATCGAGATATCAACGCCTATCCCGTTTTTTTTGGACGTGCGTTTGCATATTAAGACATAAATCATCGATTTGGGATCGGATTTTACTTGTTAAATGTTGTTTTTGTATTGGGGAAGGGTTGGAACGTGTGAGCGGCACGTTTGATTACGAAAATAGACGTACGATGACCAGAAAATTGGAATGAATTTGGGGTTATCTTCTTAGTAATACATCTCAATATCAGTCATGAGACGTAGCTACGTCAAGATTATGCTCAAGATCATCGTGGATCAGAATTGAAGAGTGTGAGTTGCAAAAATAAACTTTTGAATACCATAAAATTGACAAAAATGTAATGTTATCTTTTAAGTAATTCATCCCACTCCAAGACTAAGGTCAAGATTATCGTGGCAGGGTTGAAGAGTGTGCATAGCAAAAATAAACCTTTGAATACCATAAATTTAAGATGTAAGATAAAGGCCGAGATTATAGGGGAACAAGGTAGAAGAGTTTGAGTTCCTAAAATAAACCTTTAAATACTATAAAATTGGCAAATATCTTCTCAATATCTCATCCAAATATCTGTGATGAGACATAGCTACTCCAAGATCAATACCACGATCATCGTGGGACAAGATTAAAGAATGTAAGTAGCAAAAATAAACCTTTAAATACCATAAGATTGGCAAAGATGTAGTAATATTTTCTCAATAACTCATCCCAATGTCTATAATGAGACGTAGCTATTCCAAGATCACCGTGAGACAGGATTGAAGAGCGTGAGTAGCAAAAATAAACTTTAAAATACCATAAAATTAACAAAAATGTGATGTTATCTTCTCAATAACTCATCCCAAAGTCACTAACGAGACGTAACAACTCCAATATTAAGGCCAAGATTATCATGGGCAGGATTCAAGGATGTGCATAGCAAAAATAAGCCTTTCTATACAATAAAATTGGCAAAAATGTGATGTTATCTTCTCAGTAACTCATCCCAAGGACTGTTATGAGAAGATAAAGGCCGAGATTGTCGTGGGACAAGGTTGAAGAGTGTGAGTAGCTAAAATAAACCTTTAAATATCATAAAATTGGCAAAGATGTGGTGTTTTTTTCTCAATATCTCATCCCAATGTCTGTGACGAGACATAGCTACTCCAAGATCAACGCCAAGATTATCGTGGGACAAAGTTAAAGAATGTGAGTAGCAAAAATAAACCTTTAAATACTACAAAATTGGCGAAGATGTGGTATTGTTCTCTCAATAACTCATCCCAATGCCTGTCATGAGATGTAGCTGATTCCAAGATCAAGTCCAAGATCATCATGGGACAGGATTGAAGAGTGTGAGTATCAAAAATAAACCTTCAAATACCATAAAATTGTCAAAAATGTGGTGTTATCTTCTCAATAGCTCATCCCAATGTCAGTGACGAGACGTAGCAACTCCAAGATTAAGACCAAGATCATGGTGGGCAGGGTTGAAGAGTGTGTATAGGCAAAAATAAACCTTTGAATACCATAAAATTGGCAAAGACGTCGTGTTATCTTCTAAGTAACTCATTCCAATGATAAGAAGATCAATGCCGAGATTATCGTGGGATAGAGTTGAAGTGTGTGAGTAGCTAAAATAAACCTTTAAATACCATTAAATTGGTAAAGATCTTCTCAATATCTCTTCCTAATGTCTGTGATGAGACGTAGATACTCTAACATCAAGACCAAGATCATCATGGGACAGGGTTGAAGTATATGAGTAGTAGAAATAAACCTTTAAATACTATAAAATTGGCAAAGATGTGGTGTTATCTTCTCAATAACTCATCCCAATGTCTGTTACGAGACGCAGTTACTCTAAGATCATAATCGGAAAGGACTGAAACGTGTGAGTATCACGTTACAAAAAAATAAACATATAATGACCATAAAATTGGGAAGGATGTGGTGCTGTCTTCTCAGTAACACATCCTAATGTCGATGATGATGCATAGCTACACCAAGATCGTGGAAACAAACCTCAAAGATGTGGTTACCAAAAACTGTTGCTACGTTAAATACAGTGGCTCGTTTCACAATCGACAAACCTAACTAAATTTTCTCATGTGCAAACCGAGAACTCCTCCAGTACTTGATACGTCATTACCGTTCATGCAAACATTAACAGGCTTTGACGTCGTGAGTCACCCGAGTCATCTAGTTCAGGTGTGGTCCTTGTTTTCCGCATTTTTTTTATGCTCTCGGTGACACCGCACTCTTATTGCGTTAGACACAAGGGGGGGGATTACATTACGGCGTCGATCACGGGCGACCTGATACCAAAAAGAGAGAATAAGTAACTGCGATCATTGTTTCACGCTCAGCTGCCTACGATTATTAGGGAGTAAACATCGGACTACGGGGCAACGTGTAATTACGAAACTCGAACCTGTCCGACGTATTATGCCCTCTTTTTACGGTTTTCAATTACTTTTGGCTGATTATTGATTTTTAAATTGAGGCCGGTGCGATTCGGTTATAATAGAAATGGATTATGAGATGGTTTTTTTTTTTTATTCCTGTTCTTCTGCGTTCCGGTAACGATGTAATTTCGAGTGGAATGAACCTGCGACGTTGCGATGAAGATGTTTCGGTTATTAGGTACGTGGAAGAATGCTGTGGGACTGTGGCTGAGACCGTCTTGGTCCGTGTCCTAACAGTTTTTCATTGACTGGAAGGAGTTTCACCCTTCCGAAGGCCGACTGGATGCGAGCGTAATTTGTGCCTTCGCACCCCCGGGCCGACCCTCAATTTCGAATTCACCAAACAATCGTAATAAACACGTCAAAAACTGACACATAATTCGAGGATTACTTTCCATTGAACAGCTGAGGCGCTTTCGAAACTTCCAAAGCTGATATCTGACGCCTTTTATAAATGGATTAATGCCGCTCTAATCCCGGATGTTTTCCTCCAAGGGTTATTAGGTTTATTATGATATGTTTAAGACATGTTTTCAAAACATGTGCTTTGTACGTTCCTAAGGTGTAATTACAAAACAGAAACTCTTCCATGGGCTGGTTATCGGGATCGATTCATCAACTGGACGCGATAACACTGATTTTTTTTCGGGCTCATTTTTTACGAACACGTGGTGGTGGGCGTGCGCCCTTTTCGTCCGACGTTTAACATCACAAAACTGCGATAGGAGGAGGGGTCATTAAAACGTGCGCTAATCCTTTGATAATCGAGAGAGCGTTTCCAATCGATCATTTTTTATTTTCGGTAAAATTGATGTATCATCGCGACGAAATGGGACCGTTCCGTTTTTTTTTTTAATAAATAACGGATTACGACGAAAACGGCCATAAATCACGTCGAAAGGTCTCGTGAAAAGTTCATTACCGACATAAAATGGGAAGCGGATCGTGTGGGGATTTGCGAGCAAATGTTAGTCAATAAATTTAACAGCGTGTTTAATTTTAATGTTGTCGTGTTAAATTTTAATTGCTTTTTTGAAGAAAAACTGAAGTTTTTTCAGCAAAACAACGAATAAGTACCGAAGTATGTGTGCAAAGATATTAATGAGGAGTAAGTTAATTTGTATGTATTAGTATGTTGAAAATGACTATGAGAAAAACAAAAATGTTTCATAATTATGAAGAAATACTTAAAGAACTAACACAAGGATCTGAGTATAAAAGAGGATGATGAATTAGTTTTAGTTGTGTCTCTTGAAATAGAAAAACCAAATTGCTTTACAATGTCGTCAATTGCTTCTTCGAAGAAAACATCAATTTTTAACAAAGATTGATGAATAATTACACAAAATTATTATAAAAATGATGATAATCATGAGTAAATCAATTTTGTAAGTAACTGATGATGAGTAAAATAAATTGTTTATTTATATTGCTGTATTAGATATTAATTGACACCTTAAAGAAAAACAGTGTCTAACAAAATGATGAATAAGTACACAAAAGACTAATATAAATATATCAGTACCAAAAAATTGATGAGGAATAAGTCAATTTTTATAGAATACGTTCTAAATGATGTTAAGTAAAGCAAATTGTTTAGTATTTTGTTACCATATTAAAGATTAATTTCTGGTTTGAAAGAATTATCAAATTTTAACAAAATGATGATGAAGTACCCAAGAGACTAATATAAAGATATCAGTGACAACAAATTGAAAATAAATAAGTCAATTTTTGTAGAACATGATGTAAATGATGAGAGTAAAACAAATTGTTTGCATTTATTGTCACCATAATAAATATTAATTGTTAATTTAAAGAAAAACTCAGATTTTAACAAAATGAAGAAGAAGTATCCTAGAGACTAATATAATGATGTCAGTGACAACTAATTGAAGATGAATAAGTCAATTTTTGTAGCAAAACGTTTTAAACGATGATGAGCAATGCAATTTATTTAATTTCATTGCTCATCATCGATGGTGAAGAAGTACCCAAGAGACTAGTATAAAGATGTCAGTGCCAACTCAGATGAATAAGTGGATTTTTATAGAAAATGGTGTAAATCATGGTGGATAAAGGAAATGGTTTAGTTTTATTGTTGCCATTTTAAAAATTAATTGTTAATTTAAAGAAAAACTCAAATTTTAACAAAATGGTGAAGTAGTACCCAAGAGACTAATATAAAGATATTAATGCCAACAAATTGAAGATGAATAAGTCAATTTTTGTAGCAGAACGTTTTAAATGATGATGAGCAAAACAAATTATTTAATTTCATAGTTGTCATATTAAAGATTAATTGTTAATTTGAAGTAAAACACAGATTTTAACAAAATGGTGAAGAAGCACCCAAGAGACTAAAATATAGGTATCAGTGACAACAAATTGAAGATAAATAAGTTAATTTTTATAGAATACGATGTAAATGATGATGAGTAAAGCAAATTGTTTAGTTTTATTGTTGCCATATTAAAGATTAATTATTAATTTGAAGAAAAACTCAGATTTTAAGAAAATGATAAAGAAATAACCAAGAGACTAATAAAAAGATGTCACTCACAACTAATTGAAGATGAATAAGTCGATTTTTATGGAATATGTTGTAAACCATGATGAATAAAGCAAATTGTTTAGTTTTGTTGTTGCTATTTTAAAGATTATTTGTTAATTTAGAGGAAAAGTCAGAATTTAACAAAATGATGAAGTAGTACCCAAGAAACTAATATAAAGATGTTAAAAAAAGCAAATTATTTAATTTCATTGTTGTCATATTAAAGATTAATTTTTAATTTGAAGGAAAATATAGATTTTAACAAAATGGTGAAGAAGCACCCAAGAGACTAAAGTAAAGATATCAGTGACAACAAATTGAAGATAAATAAGTCGATTTTTATATAAAATGTTGTAAATTTTGATGAATAAAGGAAATTGTTTAGTTTTGTTGTTGCCATATTAAAGATTAATTGCTAATTTGAAAGAAAACTCATATTTTAACAAAATGATGAAAAGGTACCTAAGAAACTAATATAAAGATATTAGTGCCAACAAATTGAAGATGAGTAAATCAATTTTTGTACATTTTGTTGTAAATGATGATAAATAAAGAACATTGTTTAGATTTATTGTTGCCATATTAAATATTAATTGCAAATAGATTTTAACAAAATGATGAAGAAGTACCTTGTATAAAGATGTCAGTGCATCAGTCAATTGAATAAGTATATTCATCATTATTGTCAAATTAAAATTTAATTGGTAGTTTAACAAAAAAACTCAAATTTTAACAAAATGATGAAGAACTACCCAACAGAATACAATGTAAATGATGAGTAAAGCAAATTGTTTAGTTATATTATTGTCATATTGAAGATTAAATGCTAGTTTAAAGAAAAATTCTGATTTTAATAAAATGATGAAAAAGTACCCAAAGATGCTGTGTCAATAAATTGAAGAAGAAATCAGTTTTTGCAGAATAAGTAGTTAGTCATATTGATGATGAACAAATACCAAAAAGACTGATAAAAAATGTCAATGGCAAAATGAATAAGTTAATCAATCAATATAATTAATTTTTGATTTCGTTGAAAATATGAAGAAAACATATTTTTAAAAGACAATCATTTAGTTATTAAACTTAACTAAATTATTCAAATAAGATTCTGAAATTCAAGATGATTTCAAAATTCCAATTCACCCGTTTTTAATATTCAAAGGATAATTTTGTGATCGGAAACAACCCGAACCAAATGCAAAATCAACCCTCGTTAATTCTTTGATTTCCTCTCAATAACATTGACGTCTAAATAGGTACAAATCAGTCAATGGATGAATGGGCCGTATTTGCTGAATGCACCATTATACTCCCACACAACACTGACAGGGCTAATTAGTTGCAAATACAATCAATACGTCAATAGAAAATTACAGGTACTCGGATATAAAATTATAGCTATTATTATAGAGGGGGAGTAGAACAATTCATTCGTGAATTAACTCATGCAACTGGCCATAAACGTGAGCATTCGGGATTTCTCTACTGGACGTATAAAATACGTCGTTAATCTGTGCATTTGTTATAATTGATTCAATATTCTGCTGATCGAAGATCTACCCTCCTCGTAGCAGCCGGGAGCTGTGTTTTAACACCGATTTGCATACATCAACCCTTGCGTTGACGGCTTATTCAAATCTGACTAACGGCTTACGGTGCCACCGAATTCACTTTACACCTGCACATTTCCTACGAGCCTTTGATTTATCGATCCATTTTTTTCAACAAAAACCGTGTCGAAATTATTTAAATACGACGCACAGAAGGTACGCCATGACGAATGGCCCGGTACCACATTGTTCGATCATTTTATCACTTTATTCTAATTCGAGTCGAGGGAGAATCGTTAATGTTTCGCGATTTGCACCATGTGAAATATGTAAACCACATCTTGAACCTGACCCGAAATAAACTTTCGAGTCATGAATGTCTGTGGTGGAATAATCGTACCATCAATAAACTCGAAGATGTGCAGACATTCTGTGTATTATGCGGTTGTGCAGTAATTTTAAAGTAACTAGAAAGCCTACAATGAAAAAGTAGTGTTCGGACACACAGCGTTTATGATTTCACGATTGAATTCACTTAGACAAAGAAACAGAAAATCCCATTGACCACTTTCTACACAGAATCCGATCGCTCACGTTGTAAACTGTAGCAGGAAACGATTATCAAGTTTTGCTGATTTTTTTGCGTTAATAAATCAAGTCGTTAATGTTTAAGCCGGAGCGGGACTTGGTGACGGGGTTCATTAATTACGGGGGGCTAAATTTCATAAGACTGTGATAATTGAACCATCTGTTTAAGCCCTGTGTCAAACACACAAGTGTTAAAGCGTGCATACAAAGATCCGGTACGTGATACTGCAACACTTTGCATAAGGATATTGTAACGACACCGTTATCAATATGCACCCAATAATAGGGGTTGAAAACTCCCCCGACTCAACCGTTTTTCGACCTTTAAAGCTGCCCCGTTAATTATCTCGACTGGGCTAAATTAACGTTACAATTCTGGAATTATTTAAATTAAACTTGAAAGGAAGATAAAGATATGTTAATTACCTTGACCATTTGAAACTTCCTTTTGTTTCAAGATAACTTATCCATATCAAAAACCATGGCGTTTCCTAAGACGCCAAATATTTCAAGTTTGTCGTAATATTTATTCAATTTAATTAATTTGGAAGAAGGAACAATTTTCACTGACCCAAAAAAGCTTCCCCAGTATGCAAACTACACTTGTTTCTAATGCAGGATAATAGAAAGGGGCGTTACGTGTTAATTATGCGCCGATAACTGGATTTGCATATTTTTAAATCTAGTTTGCATAATTTGCCTTCGATATATTTGTCGGGGGTTATACGGTGCGTCTAGGTTATTGAAATTCATAATTTATATCCCATATCGAATCGCGGGATTCGATTAAGTATGTGGCAATAAAGTCTCCGGTTACGAAACCGTATCTTCGGTTGCAGCTGAGGAAGGGTCATGTTTTTTGAGACTCGAACAAATAGCCTCGATGAGAATTAAAAAACAGAACTAGAATATTAAATTTATTATTTATAACTTTGAAATTATAATTTTTATAATTTATAATAATTATATTTTTAATTTATAATAATTATATTTTTAATTTATAATAAATAATTATAATAATTTATAATAAATAATTATAATAATTTATAATAATTATAAAAAATTATATAATTCTATATTTATATAATTCTTCTTTCAAACTTTTTTCATAGTGGAATCTAAAATTAATATGATTTTTACTTGTACCATCATTTTATTTTTAATTTTTATATAATTCTTGTTTTTTGTAGAATAATTAAGAAGAAAGTTAGCACTCACAAATAATTCAGAATATATTTATTTATAATAATTTAATTTATAATTTATAATTTATAATTTATAATTTATAATTTATAATTTATAATTTATAATTTATAATTTATAATTTATAATTTATAATTTATAATTTATAATTTATAATTTATAATTTATAATTTATAATTTATAATTTATAATTTATAATTTATAATTTATAATTTATAATTTATAATTTATAATTTATAATTTATAATTTATAATTTATAATTTATAATTTATAATTTATAATTTATAATTTATAATTTATAATTTATAATTTATAATTTATAATTTATAATTTATAATTTATAATTTATAATTTATAATTTATAATTTATAATTTATAATTTATAATTTATAATTTATAATTTATAATTTATAATTTATAATTTATAATTTATAATTTATAATTTATAATTTATAATTTATAATTTATAATTTATAATTTATAATTTATAATTTATAATTTATAATTTATAATTTATAATTTATAATTTATAATTTATAATTTATAATTTATAATTTATAATTTATAATTTATAATTTATAATTTATAATTTATAATTTATAATTTATAATTTATAATTTATAATTTATAATTTATAATTTATAATTTATAATTTATAATTTATAATTTATAATTTATAATTTATAATTTATAATTTATAATTTATAATTTATAATTTATAATTTATAATTTATAATTTATAATTTATAATTTATAATTTATAATTTATAATTTATAATTTATAATTTATAATTTATAATTTATAATTTATAATCATAATTTATTTATAATTTTTAGAATAAATATTTACAATTTTTATTTAAATTAATTTAAATTCTGAATTATTTATAACAACTGAAATTCATTTCTCATAAATTTTGTAATTAAACAAAAAGCTATAAAAATTTAAATTAAAATATGAAGATGTAACTAAATATTTGTTTAATGGCATTAATTTTTATTATAAACATGAAATACAGAAGTTAAAAATATATGTTTAAATATTCTTTTCTTCTTTTATATATAAACTGTAATTTAATAAAAATAATATGAAATATAGAATTAATGAAATAAATTAATTAAAATTTTATTAAGAAATTATTAGATTAAAAAATATTTATTTTATTCAATATTTTAAATTTTGAAATTTGAAAAAAATATTGTAGTTTAAACAGAAAAATCTATAAAAAATAATATTTTAAGATTTTGTTAAGTAATTTTTGGAATATTTATTATTTTTATAAAGAAATTTCTTTTAAATTATCTTAAATTATGAAATACTAATAAGAACTGAAATTTTCTTAAAAATTTTAACAAAAAAAATATAAAAATTGAAATTAATCATATTTTAATTTCGAAAACTTTTGAAACACAATATTATTTTTTTAATCATATTAATTTTTATTTCAACCATAAAATGCAGAAGTTAAATCCTTAAATAAAATTTTATTTTTTATTTAAAAACAGTTTAAATAAGAATAATAAAAATTATAGAATTAATAAAATAATAAATTAATTAAAATAATTAATATCATTATTAAGTTTCATTAGAATAAAAATATACTTACTTACTTTTAAATTTTAAATAGATATTGTAATTAAAACAGGAAAAGATAAAAATTGAATATATTTTGAAGTAGTTTTTGATCCTTAAATATTTTAATAAATAATTTTTAGAATAAATATTTACTATTATTATAAACAAATTAAAACTATCTTCTTTTAATTATTCAGGAAAAAACAAAAAATAAAATAGTGGTACAAATAAAAACTTTTTAAATCATATTAATTTTGATTTTTACTATTAAAAACAAAAGTTTAAAAGATATCCTTAGTAGACCTTAAAGTAATTATTAGAAGAAATATGTTTTCCGTTCTTCTTATTTAAAAAAAATGTAATAATTAAAAATAAAATAAGATTGAAAATAAATATGTTCCTGTAGCTAAATAATCTATTAATTTAGGTATCAACCATGAATACAATTAAAAACGATCTTAAATAAATTCTTAAAAAAAAAACAATAATAAACTTAATAAAATTATGATTAATTAAAATAATTATTTTATTAAAATAAATATTACATTATCATTTAACTTATTTTAAAATTTCTTCCTATATATATTAATAATAAATAAAATACCAATAAAAATTAAAAATAAAGTATGATAGTGAAGTTAAAATCGAAAAAATAATTTTGTCATGAAAAATAAGTAGAAAAATATAATAAAATTAAGTCATAAAAAGTTTTAAATATCAAAATATTAAAATTGGCTACTTTTAAAATATGATAATAATAAGAAAAATTGGTTGAGGGTTGTAAATCCTTTGCGGTAGGTCCAATATAACAATAATCCAGTTAAACTGCATCCCAAAAACACCGAAACACCGAAACACCGAATAATAATAAAAACCTCAATCCCATGCATATTCCCAGAAAATTATCTATCGCATTCGTAAAACTCTCACACAGATCAGGGCATCTTACGCTGCGTTTGGTTTTACGGAACGGCATCCGTGTACTTTTATATTGTGCAAAGAACAATATAAAATCGTTTTAAAATAATTGCTTTGAAAGCGGCACCCGAATGGAACGGAGTTCTTGCCCGGCCACGGTTGAACATTTTTAAAATTGAATTTTTCACACACCAGTACTCTTTAATGTGGCTCGGTGCGTTCAAATTTTTGCCGTTTAACTAAAAAGGCAGCAACCCTTTTCTGCCATTGTGCCGGTTCAATGTTTTGGAAAAATCACACCAACTTAATTATGTTGTAACAAACATAATAAACGGGTTGTAAAAATTAAGCCGTAAGCCATGTACCACCCAGCGCTACCCCGGGGGCAGATGCATCGATAATTTTAACAATTTTGCCGACGGTTCAAAACGTATTAAAAATTGCCAGTTAAAAATACAATTTCGTCGTATTGTCACATTACCCCAGTTTGAGCGGTTTACGTTAATTGGACGGGACCGAAATTAGAAGCCATAAGTTTCTTCGACTACGAAGAGGGTGTGCGTAACTAAAAGTATTTTGACTACTCTAAATACCTACGAGTAATCGTTCCGTTTGTTTTCGTTCCGCTTATTTGTAGTTTATTTTCGTTTACGATTGTTTTGACACAGTTTTTCTCCTGGGACAAATGTCAAGAATAAATCTCACGCTAATGGCACGACGTAACGGATGTTGATAATTTATTAACGGCGCCCTTATCTCGTCTTCCTATGTGCGATAACGCAAGTTGCGTAATTTTTTTTTTCGCTGATAAAGTCACCTAATTTTCGTGTAGAGTGACCGCAGCAAGCACTTTTTCCTGTCCAACACTTCTGTCTAGGGAAATGATAATATTTTAATGTTGAAGGTTATCAGCAACACAAAAACTTTCAAGGAGGTCTATGCAAAATATTAATTAAATTCACTCTTATAGCGGACACTGTATATCCTAAAAAAAATTGAAATTTTGTATGCTTAAAAACTTATTTAAAATTTTTGATTAGATTTCTCATAAGTTTGGATACAGCTGAAAGCTTTTAACTTTTACTGATTTTTTTCTACCAAAAAAACATCATCAAGAGCTCAATAAAAATATACACTAAGGTGTCTTAGCACACTCTGTATATTGATTAAAAAAATTGACGTTTGATTTATCGTAAATATAAAAAATGTACTATTTTCACAGTTATAAAAATTAAAATTTACATTACTAAAAGCTTGGAGCTTTTTAAAATTTTTTATTAGTTTTCTTAAAAGTTTTGGTGCAAGTGAAAGCTTTTAATTCTAAACTATTATACTTAGGTTGCAAAGTTTTAATAATATTGTAAATTTTACTGATTGTTTTCTACCAGAAAAATGTCAACAAAAGCTCAATAAAAAGATACATTAAGGTGACCTTCTAGCAGACTGTATATTGATTAAAAAATTTGACATTTGAATTATAATATATCATAAAGATAAAAATATATAAAAAAAGTTAATAATCTTGTTATATGAAATGATAAATTACAAATTATTTATATATATATATTTAAAAAAAAAAAACAATAAATAAAAATTTGGAGCTTTTTGAAATTTTTCATTAGTTCCTCAAAAGTTCTGCTACAGGTGAAAAGACTTAATTTAAAACAACTATTGTTAAGCATTAAGCTCATAATCAACTTAAAAAAGTTATATTAAACTGACCTTGTAACAGGTACTCTGTATATTCATTACCAAAAAATTTTGAGAATTGATTTAAAATATAGAGATAATAAGTTTGTATAGTCATAAAAATAAATTAATTAAGAAGCTGTTTATTACACTTCTATAACCAAAAAATGTTTAATTATAAAAATTTCATGTGAAAATTATTGTGAAATAAATTTCTTGTGAAAGCAAAATTTGGTCCTCTCGAATAATTTTGTTTCGAAGAAAATTTCCCGATTGAGAAGTAAATACTAATGAGTCATAATTTCGAAATTTCTTGGGTGCACTAATTGCTGCAATTACGAGTGGTAGCCTTAAAGAAATATATATACATACAGTATATATATATAAATATAACGATGTTACGAAAAACGTAAAAATTTACTAAAAACGTAAAAAACTACTAAAATCTCAAAAATTCATTAAAAACGTGAGAAATTACTAAAAATGTAATGTGACCTAATTCCATACGATCAAATTACATACGATCATTTTCCATACGATTAAAATCCATACGATCATTTTCCATACTATGAAAATCCGTACGATCAAAATCCATATGATTATTTTCTATGCGATCATTTTCCATATGATCAAAATCCATACGATCATTTTCCATGCGATCAAAATCCATACGATCATTTTTCATACGATCAAAATTCATATGATCATTTTCCATAGGATCAAATTCTACACGATCAAAATCCATACGATCAATTTCCATACAATTAAAATATATAGAATAAAATCTATACGATTAAATTTATACTGATTAAATTACATAGTTTCACTTTAATAACTTTATGGATTTTTATTTTTTTACTAATACTAATTTTCTGAAAAATCATTAAATCATTTGAATTCCCAAAAAATTACTAAAAACGTAAGAAATAACTAAAAGACATAATCATTTTATTAAAAGAACAATTCTTTTTAATTTAAATTAATTTTATGATTATTTATATATTTTTGAAAAAAAAAATAAATAAAATTTATAATATTATTAAAAGCTTGTACATATGAAATATTAATTAATTAAACGATAAATAAAAATGATTTATATATTTTTGGAAAAAAAAAACAATCACTAAAATTTACAATATTTGTTGAAAATTTTAATTAGTTTCTCCAAAAGTTTTGGTACAGCTGAAAGCTTTTGTATGAATATTGTTAAGTTCCAAGTTGTAAGTTTCACTGATTTTTTCGTTCTATCAAAAGATCTCTGTAGATTTATTATTAAAAAATTTTATTTGATTTCAATCATAAAGATATATAATTATAAAAATATTAGTTAATTAAACGATAAATTAAGAAATGTTTATATATTTTTGAAAAAAAAAAATAGTAAATAAAATTTACAATATTATTAAAAGCGAAGCTTTTTGAAATTTTTGATTTCTCAAAAGTTCTGGCTTAGCTAAAAGCTTTTAATATTAAATTATTATTATTATCAAACTGCAAGCTTTTATTGTACTAATTTTTTTTTCTTCAAAAAATAAAAACATTAATAGTTTTTTATAATTTTAGGGTTCTGATAAAACTAAAAGCTGGACTATTATTGTAAATCACCAAGCTTTTAATAATATTGTAAATTTAATTCAAATTTTTGTTTGTACTAAAAAAACATTGTTTCCAGTTCCAAAATGAATAAAAAGGATTTTGTCAGCCTTAATTTGACATTTTTAAATGGCCAAACGCGGCAAAATGTTGTTTGTTAAACCTCCACTGTTTGATGTAATAAAACATCGTTTGAAATCATATCGAACATACACTTCTAAAACACCGACATATCGTTTGCATCCCTACTTTAGTCGCCAGTCAACTCTGCTCATGTGTATTCATGGCACTAAGTGATGTGTGCCATCCAGTCACGTGGCCACCCACGGAGACACGTGCATTAATGGCACTAATGCTAGGTTAATTGGCGGCCCGGGACCGGATAATCCTTCGTTTATTAACGAATTCTTTGTGTCCCGAATTGAAGTCCACGCACACGGGAGGTGCGGCAGGTCGAGCGCAAAAAATTTTTTTGTCCAAATTCATCGATGTCTATCTATCGGCGAGTTTGCGTTACAAAAGGCAGATTAGAATTCGAGTTTTCGGGGATTTGTAACGAAATCGAAACCCCGGATTAGCAGTATATATATGTGCAAACATTCCGATAACATCGGAGGAGTAATATTCCACTTGCGCTTCCAGACGTTCGGGCACACAATGGGCCGTTCCTTGAATAACTTGCTCGTGTTTCGCTTAAATTGCGATTAGATAAGAGAACTGCCTGGACGTTATTTATTTCCTTCTATATAGTTTTTTTTGGTTCATATTATGTATTTAATTCCCCAAGGCAATAAAACACTGACCGTAACACGTGTAGAACGGGGCAAATTTCATCTGTGAAGTCATAATTCAGGGCGAAAACGACACATGTCGATAATTTCACCGATTTAGGGAAAAGGGTGAAATGACTACTGCATTGTGTACCATTGAGACATAGTTTTTATTTTGTAAAGGGTTGGTTAATATATCAATAATATCGATACACTGTGTCTAATCACTTACAATTCGTAATTGTCTGGAACGGATTTTCAATAAGATATGTTACAAATTTTGTGTGGGACAGAGCAACAAAAATTCGCACGTTTAACACAAGAATTGCTACGATGAACAGATTGTTCGAGGAAAAATTGAACTATACAGTTTGTTTCAAACAATATTTCTTTGTCACAAACTGGTTGATTTTGGCTTTTACAGGTATTTTCTGACCATACTTAATATCCTTTGTTTCAGAGGCAACAACATTAATTATCTTAAAATTTTTCAGAAATATCGTTTTATCTTAACTATAGATAAAAGTAAAATAAAAAAAATAAAATAAATAAAATAAATAAAATAAATAAAATGAATAAAATAAATAAATTAAATAAATAAAATAAAATAAATAAAATAAATAAAATAAATAAAATAAATAAAATAAATAAAATAAATAAATTAAATAAATTAAGTAAATTAAATAAAATAAATAAATAAAATAAATAAAATAAATAAAATAATTTAAATAAAATAAATAAAATAAATAAAATAAATAAAATAAATAAAATAAATAAAATAAATAAAATAAATAAAATAAATAAAATAAATAAAATAAATAAAATAAATAAAATAAATAAAATAAATAAAATAAATAAAATAAATAAAATAAATAAAATAAATAAAATAAATAAAATAAATTAAATAAATTAAATAAATTAAATAATATAAAAAAAATAAAATATATTTTTATGAAATCTGATAAATGTTAGTTACCAGAAAAGGACAAAATCAACCAATTTGAAACAGCTTGTACAAATTACTAATGATACAATCTGTAGCAAGTTAAAATTATGACATATTTTATTTAATTCAGAACGATTATTCCTACTACAATAAATAAACTAAAGCTTTCTTGAAAAAAAAAATATTCGAAATGAAATACGAAGAATGGAAACGCATGCAATTATTCGTATACACGTACAAAAATTAAACAATTCAAAAATAAAATAAATATCACATTAAACGCTTATTAATTCGCCGGTTTTCCTGTTGTTTAAGTCAGTCGGCGTTCACCTCTGAAAAGAAAAAACCCATGATTAGATTAATTGAACAAGATCAAATAATACAAAACAACTACAATTTATTTAAATAAATTAGTGGTGTGAGTCAAATTAAAAAAAAAAAAAATACAGTAAATGATGGGAAATTTAATGATTAATATAAAATTAATTTTAAATTATTAGAAAACAATGTCATTACTAATTTATTTAAATGATTCGTAAAATGTTATGACTTTTCATTAAATAATGTTTTAAAATATGTTAATTTATTATCCTAATAAAAAACTTCGTTAAAATTAGTTAATTGAATTAAATAAATTTTATACATTGTAAAATGTAAATTCGTAACAATAAAATTCGATTTTTTTATACTTTTATAAAAGAAAAATGGTAAATTATATTTTTAAATAAGAAACTTAATAATAAATTATTTTAAATAGTTGTACTATTCAAAACTACAAGTAAACTAATTTATTGAAATAAACAAGTTTTACGAAATGTAAAATATTCATAACAATTAAATTTGTTTTTTCTCTAAATAATTTTGTCAAAGAAAAGTTAAATTAAGAGAAAAATAAAGATTATTTTTAAATATAGAAAATTGATTAAAGGCTTAATAATAAATTAATTTGTTTAATTGTTAAAATAATTTATTTTATTTAACTTAACATTCTAAATAATTTTATAAAAGTTATTTAGTTAAAGAAAAATAGTAAATTATATTTTAAATTTAAAATTAAAAATGAATTAAAATATTTGATTTAATAATAAAATATAATAATAAAATTTTTAATAATAATAAAAAAAGATATTAAAATATTTAATTTAAATTAATATATATATATATATATATATATATACACCTAATTTAAAATTAAAGAGAAATAAAATATTAAATTATTTTTTTTAGTTTTATCATAAAAAACAATGTCAAAACTACTTGATATTTCTCTAAATAATTTTGTAAAAATTATTTAATTAAAAAAATAATAATAAAATTTTTAATTTTATATTAAAAAATTATAATAGATTTTATTTCAAGAAAAAGTAAAAAGAAAGGAATTTAAATGAAATAAATAAAATATTTAAATTAAAATTAAGAAAATAAAACGTATAATTTAGATTAAAAAAATGATTATAAAGATAATAATTTAATTGATTTAAATTATAATATATATATTTATATTACAAAAATATCAAAATATTAAATAATAATAAATTATTAAATTAATTAAATTTTTTAATAGTTTAATCAAAATAATAATATCAAAACTAATTTATTGGATTAAACTTGATATTTCTCTAAATAATTTTGTAAAAATTATTTAATTAAAAAAATTGTAAATTATATTTTAAATTTGAAATTAAAAGTAAATTAAAAAATAATAATAAGTAATTTAAATAAAAAAAGTGATAAATTATTTGATTTAAATTAAAATATATATTTATAAATAATAAATAAGTCTTATTTAAAATTAAAAAAATAAAATAATAAATTAATATCTAAAATTAATTAACAATAATATTAATAATTAAAAAAATTAAAATACTTAATTTTAATTAAAAAAAAAATAATTTAATTTAAAAAAAAAATAATTTTAATTAAAAAGAAATTAAAATATTTAAATTAAAATTAATAAATAATAAAAAATTTCATTTAAATTAAAAAAAAAAAATTAAAATATATAATTTAAATTATAAAAATAAAATTATTATTATAATTTAAAATTAAAATATAATAAAATATTCAGTTTAAATTAAAATATATTTATAATAAAAATAAAACAACTAATTTAAAATTAAAAAAATTAATAAAATATTAAATAATAGTAATATTTTTTTTTTAATAATTCAACTTAAAAAACAAAGTCAAACTAATTTACTGAATGTCACTGTTTTATACATTGTAAATTTATGACACTTAAGCTTGATTTTTCTCTAAACAATTTTGTACGAAATACCCAATTAAAAATTTTGTGACTTAATAGTAAATTATTTTTTTTAAACAGCTTCATTAAAAAATACTAATTTACTAAATTGAACAAGTTTTATACATTGTAAAAAGTTAATTTAAAATAATTAAAATCAGCTTTTGTCTAAATAATTTTGTAAGCAATGTTAAATTAAAAGAAAAACAAGTTTTATATATTGCAAAATTTTAATTCATAATTAAATAAAAAAATTAAATTAAAAAAAAAAATAATAATAACATAATGATATAATAATTAAATTTCGTATTTTTTTGCATTTGTCTAATAATTTTGTAATAAATGCTGAATTAAGAAAAACTAAATAATTGTTTTATACAAAACTAATGACAAAATAATAATCTAAATTGGTTAAATATTATCAGCATTAAACTAATTTATGTAAATTTGAAGCAGAGTTTTGAATACGAACCCGTTAATCAACCACCAGTTAAAATTCCTTAAATTCTTTCAAACATATTAACCGTGACTTTAATATTCACATATTTCACAAAGAACCCAAAATCATTCAGGGCATTTTAAACGCTCCAAAAAAACATCCAATTTAAAAGCTTTGTAGCCTAATAGAATTTTTAATGTAGTGTTTCCCAAAACATTCGGGAACAGTCGATAAAGCACCATTTCAGAACAAAACACAATCCTTAATACTTTTCACCAGCGTGAGTTATTGACGTCGTCGAAGAAATAAACGGCCCCATTCGACAATAATATTTCAGTGTGCCCATCGACAATAAAACGATGTTGTACCCCGTAATTAAATAAATGGGCCCCGGTCGTTTTACGTCTCTATTCCGTCCTCGATTTTCTCGGTAAACACCTTAATAAATTAAAAACTCAACGTTTTACCTAACTTTAAGGACTCATTTTTTACTCAACAAACTATCCAAGTGTCAATTTCTGTTTGTGTACCAACCGGTAGGCATTTATAAATGGTAAATTTGCTTTTGTCGGCCGATAATATCTCTAAACACGGAGGACATTTAAACATATCAATTTCGGCATGGTGTCGCCCAACGAAATCTACGTCCTCAGGTAGTTTCGCACGGGGTGAATTGTTGTTTGTGCGACTACGGGGGCTGTGTAAAAAAAAGTGCTTTTGTACACTGTCAAAGTGTCAGTACTTAGGAGACGTGTACGGTAGCCGACGGAAGGGAGTGAAACTGTTTTGAGGGGGTCGGAATGGTGATTCTACCTGGAGCTTTTTTTTTTGACTACTACAAAAGACATGTCACAATCATCACAATCGTCACGACGTATTATTGTGTTATAAATGTTGTTTTTCGAAATTAGAAACCAGATCGTTCGCAGAACAAGTTGCAGAAGAAAATTGTTCAATCAGGCTTCGCCCTTTTTTCTTCGGTTTATTAATCAATTGTGAAATGGCATGCTTTCTAATCGATAAATATTTCGTTTACTTCAGTTTGGTAGCGTGATAATGTTACAATTAATAATAGATTTTGTTTGATCTTAGTGTTTAGATTAATTTTACAGGGTACTAACCATAATATTCGTTTTGTAAACTGTGTATATTTAATAAACACACCACTAATTTTGTTTTATAATAATAACAACTATAACTATATAGGAATGTGCTTACGACAATAAGGATGAACGTTTTATTGATTATTAATTTTATTTATAAAATGCAGGATTTATAATCTTTATTTCATACCGGTATCGTATAATTTTTAATCAATAATTTTAAATTTAAACAAAAATTAAAATTATATTATAAAAATAATTTAATTCATATTAACAACTGAATCTAATTTAGTGAATTTTGCATTGTTATTACATTGTGGTTTAATTTATGAACAATAAACATTTAGAATATTCATGATGCGGAATATTGATTATTCTTTTTTTTTAACTTGGTTTACGTAAGACATTTTTACAGTACATTTTTCAATAATATACTCATTTTTTTCTTGTTTTATTCATTATCAATATAAATAAATAAGAAAACTATTTTCAGTTTAGTCGGAAATAGTTATTGTATATTTACAATTAGAAAATATTTTGCTAAAATTTTTACAAAATAAAATAATGAAATTGTATTTTCTAATAATAAAAGAATAAGTAAATGATAATAATATATAAATAATTAAATTAAAACATATTTTTTTATTATTTTATTAAATTTATTATCAAACACAATTTAATAATTTAATAATATAATATGCTTATTTTGAAATTATATTTTTTGTTAAAACTTTAAAATTTGAAAAATTTATAGTCTAACTTTATTTGTAATAATAAATTAAATTTAATATTGAGTATTTTGTCAAATGTTCTTCTTTGTCATTAATCAAATATTAAATATTATTTTAAGATATATTACATATTTCTTTAATATTATTACATACTTTATATTTTTAAAAATTTATTGCCCAAATTTCATTACAACAATTTATGATAAGAATAGAGAATATTAAAATTTGTATGATATTTTTTAAAATTTTATTTTTATTTTAATAATATAAAAACTCATGAATATTTAAAAATTTATTTCTCAAATTTCAATGTATTAATTAATTAAATATTACTATTATCTGTAGTATTTTAAAATCTGTTGTGTTTTTTTTTATACTGAAATTTATTAAATTTATTATAATATACTAAATATTATTTTAATATATAATTTTCATTTTTTTTTCTTCTAACATATTTATTCTCTTCTATTATTTCATTATAACAATTAATCAAATTAATATTTTAATAATTATAATTTATTATCATCTTGTATATTTTAAGTTTTACAACACATTATTTTAATATATTTTTATATCATTTTTATTATTATATTATTTCCTTAATAAAATGTTACATACTTTGGTAGATTTTTTTTATTTATTCCATACATAACATATTATTTTAATACTTTAATAATTTATTATTTTCATTATTATCTTGAGTATTTTAAAATCTTTCGTACAATTTCATATTTTTGAATTTATTAAATTTATTCCAACACATTATTTTGATATATTTTTAAAATCGTATTTCCACGAATGTTTTTACAATTTTTAAATATTTATTAGTCAAATTTTATCGTAATAATTAATTAAATATTATTATTATTACTATCTTGAGTATTTTAAAATCTTTAAATAGAATGTTAATTTTTTTGTATTTATTAAATTTATTCCAACATATTATTTTAATACAATTTTTATTATTTTCAAAACCGTATTTCCTTCATAAAATCTTAAAACCTTATTTTTTTTGTATTTTACACTCTTTTTGGATTCAGTTAAATTCATTCTAAACCACTAAACATTATTTTTAATAAATATGTTTTTATTATTAAAATATATAATATTTAAATAATATACTCATAAATATTTAAAAATTTACTACCCAAATTTCAATGTATTAATTAATTAAATATTATAATATTCAGTTGTATTTTAAAATTTTTTGTAGATTTATTTATATTGGAATTTATTAAATTTATTATAAACATTATTTTAATAATTTTTATAATTTTTACCTTGATAAAATGTTACATATTAATATATATATTTTTTTTTTTGTTTTTTTTTTTTCAATTTTTAAAAATTTATTCTTTTCTACTTTCGTAAAAAATGTATTAATCAAATTTCATTATAACAATTAATTAAATTAATATTTAATATTAATTTATTATTTTCATTATTATCTTTAGCATTTTAAAATCTTTCGTAGAATTTTATATTTTTGAATTTATTAAATTTATTATTTATTATTATTATTATATTAATATATATTTTATTATTTTTAAAATCGTATTTTCTTGATAAAATCTTATAATGTTTTTTTTTTGTATTTTACACCCTTTTTGGATTCAATTAAATTTATTCTAAAACACTAAACATTATTTTTAATAAATGTGTTTTTATTACTAAAATCATATTTTTATTTAAATTATATACTCATAAATATTTAAAAATTTATTACTCAAATTTCAATGTATTAATTAATTAAATATTATTATTTTCTGTTGTATTTTAAAATTTTTGAAATTTATTATAAACATTATTTTAATAATCTTTATTATTTTTAAAATCGTAATTTCTTGATAAAATGTTACATATTTATACAAATTTTTTTTAAACTTTTAAAAATGTATTCCCTTCTACTTTCGTCGAAAATGTATTAGTAAAAATTTCATTATAACAATTAATTAAATTAATATTTAATAATAATTTATTATTTTCATATTATCTTGAATCTTTCGTAGAATTTTTTTTTTATTTATTAAATTTATTCCAACATATTATTTTAATATATTTTTTATTATTTTTAAAATCCTATTTTCTTGATAAAATGTTATATAAATATAATGTTTCAATTTTTAAAAATTTATTAGTCAAATTTCATTGTAATAATTAGTTAAACTAATATTTAATAATAATTTATTATTTTCATTATTATCTTGAGTATTTAAAAATCTTTCTTAGAATTTTATTTTCTTGAATTTATTAAATTATTTTAATATATTTTTTAATTTTTTAAAATCGAATTTCCTTGAAATCTTACAATCTTATATTTTTTTCATTTAATTTATAAAAATTTCTTAATAAAATTTCATTGCAAATTTCCTTTACATATTGTTAATTTTATTATAAATTAATTTTTTGTTTGTATTTTTTTTTTCAATCTTAATATTTTAATTCTTTTTTTGCCGAATTATTAAATATTGACATATTTTATTTTAAAAACAAAAATTGTTTAGTAATTCTTATTCAGATACTATTAAAGTCAAATGAATAATAGGGTTCATTCTTAAGTCTTCTTTGAGTTCTTGGGATAATAAGTATGCTTTTGATTTCTTGTAAGAATCTTACAAATAAGAATTATTTAGTAATATTTATACATACGCTTTCAAAGTCAAAAGAAGGGTAGTGGTTCATTCTTAATCTAGTTTAGTACAAAATTATATATATTTGATCACTTGTAAGCATCTTACAAACAATAATGTTGAGTAGATTATTTACATAATTTATTTATTTTCATGCTTATAAAAATGTATTTGCCCAAATGTCATCGTCATAATTACTTATTAATTAACTCTTGAGTATATTAAAATCTCGTTTCCTTGAAATTACAAAGCTTTCAAGAAAAACGAAACAAAACACAATTACAAACTTATATGCATTTAGATTTGATTTACAATTCCAGAATAATAATTTCTTGACACATGTGGGGTTTTCCTCCCATTAAATTGGGTCCCACCTTTTTATTTAATATAAAACAAATGTATTATTAGCCAACAATAGACTTCTAAGAAACGCAATTTCACTAAAACCGACAAAAAATTAAATTTATTCTTCTAATGTTTTAACAACTAATCATTTATTCGCAAACAAAATAAAAGTTCCGAGTAATTTCTCGTTCTTACATCACCGTAAAACCCACCGCCTTAATAGAAAGTCAAATAATTTTAATTTATTTACTTTTTATTCGAATTTTATTTTTGCACAAACGTTAACAAACAGAAACCTACATAAATAAACAAAAATGATTGTGATCGTGTTTCTTTGTTTATTACGCACGTTGTCCGTCGTTAACAACTAACTAAAACAACAACGTACACACATCCTCCCTGATTCATCGTCGAGTGTCGTATTATTTTATTAATGATTCATTGGATGTAAATGGACGCACATTATATTTGAATAATATCTGACATCTGTTTACAAGTTAATATATGTTAAAATGTAGCGGCACCGAATAGACCTTGGCTAAAAGGCACATCCGAAGTCTATTCAAATTAATTCCGAACCCTTTTTTATTTAATGCCGCCGCCAGTGGGACAGTGTCACATTTGTTTCGAATGACCCACGAACAATATGACCGTGTTGTCACCCCTATTTTCTTCGTCTAATGGCCCGCCAGTCGTTTTCGTTTCGTACCATTCTAATTGCTCGTCGGATTTACGACCGTATTTTTTATTTTTTTTTTTTTTTAATTACCTCCAAAGTCATAAAGTGACAGAAACAAAGAAAATTAGCAAATGAGATTCATGATAAACGAATGGAAATTCGAATTAGTAACGCGATAACCGGTACCGGGAACAGCCAATTTAAAATCAAAATATATTACGTGCGTACGTGGCTTTTCATAAATATGAAACGGAACCACTTGTATGTGTGTGAGTGTGTGTATTATAATTATGCGGTGATTAATTGGGAATGATCCGGTGATTAATATGGTTCGTACGTCAATTACGGCACGAAGAATTTTTCCATGGCACAGTTCCATCGATTAGGTGGCTATGATTGACGGGACGAGAAATAAAAATTAAGTGCAAATCTGTCCGCAAATATTGACCAAACTTCTGTTGATTCGTATTAAACGAGGGAAATAACAGTTGTTTGAGCACGTCCGTATTGCACGTGTTCTGTCAATGAATTTGATCGGACGTAAGATTCTTACTAACAAACATTATTTAGTAATTTCTATTCAAACGTCACTTTACAAACGAAGATTATTTACTAATATTTATATAGTTGCTTTTAGAGTCAAAAGGAGAACACCAAGTTTTAGGAATGAATCATTAGTGATTAATCAATTATTAGTCATTTGATCACTTGTAAGGATATTAGAAAGCAAAAGAGTTTAGAATTTTTCCTTCTAATGCTTTCAAAGTTAAGAAGTAGAAATTCAATTCTTACATCTTATTTCGCTTTTCAGAAAGGAAATTTGATTACTTGTAAGGATTTTACAAACAAAAATTGTTTAGTAGTTCATATTGTTACTTTCAAAGTCAAATGAATAACAGGGATTCATTCTTAAGTCTTCTTTAAGTTCTAGGGATAATAACTATGCATTTCATTACTTGTAAGAATCTTACACACAAGGGTTGTTTAGTAATATTTATAGAGACGGTTTCAAGTCAAAAGAAGAGTTGGGATTCATTTTTAATCGAGTTTATTACAAAAAATTATATATTTGATCACTTGTAAGCATCTTACAAACAAACAGTATTAATTAATTTTTATTTAGGTTCCCTCACAATCAAAAGAAGAAATGAGATTCTTTCATAAATATTCATTTGGTTTTAGGGCAATGAAGTAATCAATTGATGACTTGCAAGGATCTTACAAACAAAAATTGTTTAATAATTTCTATTCAGATGTTTTCAGAATCAAATGAGTAACAGGGATTCATTCTTAAGTCTTATTTGAGTTCTAGACAAAATAAGTATGCATTTGATTACTTGTAAGAATATTACAAACAAGAATTATTTAGTAATATTTATACATATGTTTTCAAAGTCAAAAGAAGAGTAGGTGTTCATTCTTAATTTAGTTTAGGACAAAAAAATATATATTTGATCACTTGTAAGTATCTTACAAACAAATAGTGTTGAGTAATTTTTATTTAGGTTCTTTCACAGTCAAAAGAAGGACTGAAATTCATTCATAAATATTCTTTTAGTTTTAGGGCAAGAAAGTAATCATTTCATCACTTGTAAGGATCTTACAAACAAAAATTGTTTAATAATTTCTAATCAGACGTTTTCAGAATCAAATGAGTAACAGGGATTCATTCTTAAGTCTTCTTTGATTTCTAGACAAAATAAGTATGCAATTGATTACTTGTAAGAATATTACAAACAAGAATTATTTAGTAATATTTATACATATGTTTTCAAAGTGAAAAGAAGAGTAGGGGTTCATTCTTAATTTAGTTTAGGGCAATGAAGTAATCATTTGATAACTTGTAAGGATCTTACAAACAAAAATTGTTTAATAATTTCTAATCAGACGTTTTCAGAATCAAATGAGTAACAGGGATTCATTCTTAAGTCTTCTTTGATTTCTAGACAAAATAAGTATGCAATTGATTACTTGTAAGAATATTACAAACAAGAATTATTTAGTAATATTTATACATATGTTTTCAAAGTGAAAAGAAGAGTAGGGGTTCATTCTTAATTTAGTTTAGGACAAAAAAGTATATATTTGATCACTTACTTGTAAGCATCTTACAAACAAATAGTGTTTAGTAATTTTTATTTAGGTTCCTTCACTGTCAAAAGAAGAACTGAGATTCTTTCTTAAATATTCTTTTAGTTTTAGGGCAATGAAGTAATCATTTGATAACTTGTAAGGATCTTACAAACAAAAATTGTTTAATAATTTCTATTCAGATGTTTTCAGAATCAAATGAGTAACAGGCTTTCATTCTTAAGTCTTATTTGATTTCTAGATAAAATAAGTATGCATTTAATTACTTGTAAGAATATTACAAACAAGAATTATTTAGTAATATTTATATATACGTTTTCAGAGACAAAAGAATAGTAAGGGTTCATCCTTAATTTAGTTTAGGACAAAAAAGTATATATTTGATCACTTGTAAGCATCTTACAAACAAATAGTGTTGAGTAATTTTTATTTAGATTCTTTCACAGTCAAAAAAAAACTGAGATTCTTTCTTAAATACTTCTTTAGTTTTAGGGTAATGAAGTAATTATTTGATCACTTGTAAGAATCTTACAAACAAAAGTTGTTTAATAATTTCTATTCAGATGTTTTCAGAATCAAATAAGTAACAGGGATTCATTCTTAAATTTTCTTTTATTTGTAGACAAAATAAGTATGCAATTGATTACCTGTAAGAATATTACAAACAAGAATTATTTAGTAATATTTATATATACGTTTTCAAATTCAAAAGGAGAATAGGGGTTCATCTTAATTTAGTTTAGGACAAAAAAGTATACTTTTGATCACTTGTAAACATCTTACAAACCAATAGTGTTGAATAATTTTTATTTAGGTTCCTTCGCAGTCAAAAGAAGAACTGAGATTCTTTCTTAAATACTTCTTTAGTTTTAGGGTAATGAAGTAATCATTTGATCACTTCTAAGGATCTTACAAATAAAAATTGTTTAATAATTTCTATTCAGATGTTTTCAGAATCAAATAAGTATGCATTTGATTACTTGTAAGAATATTACAAACAAGAATTATTTAACAATATTTATACATACGTTTTCAAAGTCAAAAGAAGAGTAAATAATCATTCTTAATTTAGTTTAGGACAAAAATTATATATTTGATCACTTGTAATCATCTTACAAAGAAATAGTGTTGAATAATTTTTATTTAGGTTCCTTCACAATCAAAAGAAGATTTCAGATTTGTTCTTTAATATACCTTTAATTTTAGGGCAATGAAGTAATGATTTGATCACTTGTAAGAATCTTACAAACAAGAATTATTTAGTAATTTTATACATATGTTTTCGAGGTCAAAAGAAAAGTAGCAGTTTATTCTTAATTTAGTTTAGGACAAAAAAGTATATATTTGATCACTTGTAAGCATCTTATAAATAAATAATGTTGAGTAATTTTTATTTATATTCCTTAACAATTAAAAGAAGAACTGAATTATTTAGTAATATTTACACATATGCTTTCAAAGTCAAAAAAAGAATAGAAATTCATTCTTAAGCCTTCTTTCTAGGCAAAATAAGTATGCATTTGTTTACTTGTAAGAATCTTACAAATAAGAATTATTTAATAATATTTTTACAGGCGGTTTCTAAATCAAAAGAAGAGTAGGGATTAATTATTAATTTAGTATAGGATGCAGCAGTATATCACTTGTAAGCATCTTACAAAGAAAAAATAAATTAGTGACAATTATAAAGATCTTTTCAAAGTCAAAAGAAGAGCGGGAATTCATTGAGTCATTTATTCTTTTCATTTAAAGGAATTTAGTTAAAAAGTCTTCACAAAACAAAAAATTGATTTTAAAATTAAAATATTGTTTACCTTGGTGGACCATGACATCGCGATGTGACACCTCCATGATGTCCATGATGACCGTGAATATTGTTCGTCATTCTTAACTGTAATAAAGAAAACGTGTTGTTAATATACATTTTCCTGTGGGAGTAACCAATAATTACTGCTAGTATTTACAATTCATAAACAAATCTGAACAAAAACAAAGGGGACGTTCGAATAATCAATTCATGTTCTTCAAAAAATAAAACCTTAAATAAAACACGATCCAAAATATATTCAGACACGAATTGTAAAATCACGTTCTCGTAGACAAAGGCGGAACGCACATCGACGGAGATCCGTCGATTCATTTTTTTTTATGCAGGGAGGAAACGGACCGTGGGCCGTTTCTATAACGAGCGTCGAGGGTGGCCCCGTGAAGGGGCGCGACCCTCGCAAATTAAAGGGCGACCTTTCGCTATATTAGAGCCTACGCGACAGCCAATCAGTTCTACACACCCTCCGACTTTGTTCTTGGAGCTACTGCTACTTTCCCTTCCCCAGCGATGCTGCAAGCTTGAATAATTGATATCTGTGTTGAGATGTTTCGCTGCGTTTATTATACTGAGTGTTTTAGAAGGAACCCCGGCAAAATTATCAAAATAAAATTTCTATAATTAGTACTGAGGTTTATTGAATTAATTATCGTTGATGAAGAACACCATTGTAGGCGATGGCTCAGTTGAATTTTGGGTGTACCACAAGACAGACATTTTCTTATTAAACACCGAGGCTAAGTTCCAATTGAATCTCAATATTAGAGCCTACGCGACAATCAATCAGTTCTACATCTTCCAACTTTGTTCTTAGAGCTACTGATACTTCTCTTCCGACGCTGTAAGCTCGAATAATTTATATCTGTATTGGTAAGTTATAGTGGATTTATAAAATTGAATATATTAGAAGAAACAGTGACAAAATTATCGAAATAAACCATCCATAAATAGTACTGAGGTTTAAATTAATTATTGTTGATGAATAAAACCATTGTAGGTGTTGGGTCAGTTGAGGTTTGGGTGTACCACAAGACAGACATTTTCTTATTAAACAGCGAGGCTAACTTACAATTGAATCTCAATATTAGAGCCTACGCGACAATCAATCAGTTCTACATCTTCCAACATTGTTCTTAGAGCTACTTCTACTTCTCTTCCGACGCTGTAAGCTCGAATAATTTATATCTGTGTTGGTAAGTTATAGTGGATTTATAATATTGTGTATTTTAGAAGAAACAGTGACAAAATAAATAGTACTGAGGTTTAAATTAATTATTGTTGATGAATATAATCATTGTAGGTGTTGGCTCAGTTGAGGTTTGGGTGTACCACAAGACAGACATTTTCTTACTAAACAGCGAGGCTAACTTCCAATTGAATCTTAACATTAGAGCCTACAAGACAATCAATCAGTTCTACATCTTCCAACTTTGTTCTTAGAACTGCTGCTACTTCTCTTCCGACGCTGCAAGCTCAAATAATTTATATACGTGTTGGTAACTTATAGTGGATTTATAATATTGTGTATTTTAGAAGAAACAGTGACAAAATAAATAGTACTGAGGTTTAAATTAATTATTGTTGATGAATATAATCATTGTAGGTGTTGGCTCAGTTGAGGTTTGGGTGTACCACAAGACAGACATTTTCTTACTAAACAGCGAGGCTAACTTCCAATTGAATCTTAACATTAGAGCCTACAAGACAATCAATCAGTTCTACATCTTCCAACTTTGTTCTTAGAACTGCTGCTACTTCTCTTCCGACGCTGCAAGCTCAAATAATTTATATACGTGTTGGTAACTTATAGTGGATTTATAATATTGAGTATTTTAAAAGAAACAGTGACAAAATTATCGAAATAAAACATCCATAAATAGTACTGAGGTTTAAATTAATCATCGTTGATGAATAGAACCATTCTGGGTGATGGCTCAGTTGAGGTTTGGGTGTACCACAAGACAGACATTTTCTTATTAAACAGCGAGGCTAACTTCCAATTGAATCTCAATATTAGAGCCTACGCGACACTCAATCAGTTCTACGCATTCCAAATTTGTTCTTAGAGCTACTGCTACTTCTCTTCCGACGCTGTAATCTCGAATAATTTATATCTGTGTTGGTGAGTTATAGTGGATTTATAATATTGAGTATTTTAAAAGAAACAGTGACAAAATTATCGAAATAAAATATCCATAAATAGTACTGAGGTTTAAATTAATTATTGTTGATGAATAAAACCATTGTAGGTGTTGGCTCAGTTGAGGTTTGGGTGTAACACAAGACAGACATTTTCTTATTAAACAGCGAGGCTAACTTCCAATTGAATCTCGATATTAGAGCCTACGCGACAATCAATCAGTTCTACACATTCCAACTTTGTTCTTAGAGCTACTGCTACGTCTCTTCCGACGCTGTAAGCTCAAATAATTTATATCCGTGTTGGTAAGTTATACTGGATTTATAATATTGAGTATTTTAGAAGAAACAATGACAAAATTATCGAAATAAAACATCCATAAATAGTACTGAGATTTAAATTAATTATTGTTGATGAATAAAACCATTGTAGGTGTTGGGTCAGTTGAGGTTTGGGTGTACCACAAAACAGACATTTTCCTATTAAACAGCGAGGCTAACTTCCAATTGAATCTCAATATTAGAGCCTACGCGACACTCAATCAGTTCTACGCATTCCAAATTTGTTCTTAGAGCTACTGCTACTTCTCTTCCGACGCTGTAATCTCGAATAATTTATATCTGTGTTGGTGATTTATAGTGGATTTATAATATTGAGTATTTTAAAAGAAACAGTGACAAAATTATCGAAATAAAATATCCATAAATAGTACTGAGGTTTAAATTAATTATTGTTGATGAATAAAACCATTGTAGGTGTTGGCTCAGTTGAGGTTTGGGTGTAACACAAGACAGACATTTTCTTATTAAACAGCGAGGCTAACTTCCAATTGAATCTCGATATTAGAGCCTACGTGAAAATCAATCAGTTCTACATCTTCCAACTTTGTTCTTAGAGCTACTGCTACTTCTCTTCCGACGCTGTAAGCTCGAATAATTTATATCTGTGTTGGTAAGTTATAGTGGATTTATAAAATTGAGTATTTTAGAAGAAACAGTGACAAAATTATCGAAATAAATCATCCATAAATAGTAATGAGGTTTAAATTAATAATTGTTGATGAATAAAACCATTGTAGGTGTTGGCTCAGTTGAGGTTTGAGTGTACCACAAGACAGACATTTTCTTATTAAACAGCGAGGCTAACTTCCAATTGAATCTCAATATTAGAGCCTACGAGACAATCAATCAGTTCTACATTTGCCAACTTTGTTCTTAGAGCTACTGCTACTTCTCTTCCGACACTGCAAGCCTGAATAATTGATATTTATGTTGGTAAGTTGTAAACCACTTATTATACCGAGTATTTTTAAAGAAACCATGACAAAATTATCACAATAAAGTATAAATAAATAGCACTGAGGTTTAAATTAATTATCACTGATGAAGAAAACCCATTGAAGGTGTTGGACGGGCTGAGGTTTGGGTTTACCACAACGCACGCGTTTCGTTGTTAACCAGTCCGGCCAACTTTCAATTAACACACATTCACGACAAATCCGACGAAAGAAGTTTCGATCGAAACGAAATTAATTACGAAGCCGGAAGAAATCAAAGTGTAACCCGTAAATAATAACCTGTAAACAAACAGTGTCACGGTCGGTTTTACGAGATCGAATAAAAAAAGTCTATTAAAATCACGAAAGCTGAACACTCCGGGTATTTTTAGAATGCCGCCAGAAATCCCGTGTAATCCTTCAAAAATACCGACGGGTCTTAAATAATAATAAAAAAAAAAGAAACCGGGGGCTAAGCGCCATGCCTGTTTACGTGATGCCCCCATTAAAATTGTCATGGGGGCATTATAAAAAAAAATAAAATAGAACGGGAGTCCGGAATGAATCGCTTCAAAGCGCCGCCACTATCATCCTCTCATCCTCTTGTGTTACAGATTAAAAAGTGATACTGTGACAAGATCGGCCGATAAAAAAAGGTATCGGGAAATTTAATCTTTGCATGCGGACACTTTCCTGATTGGACCGTGCAATTTCGGGGGCCGGAAATTCGTTTTTTTTTTTACTATTTTGATGTTCTACCTGGGTACCACGTTAAGTGTTTATCAAAAACGGACTCGGCATTATTAGAAAATCGGTATAAATGAGGCACTTGTAACGGATACTCTCTCACAGATGTGAAGCACTTAATAAGCCAGTTGTACTTTTTGTATTAAATTTGCTTATTGAAGGATTCCGGACAATGGGCATTGTGAAGTGTTTACGAACGATAACAGATGTTTAGCTTTCGACGGGTCAACAAAAGCTTTTTTTAAATTTTATTATTCCGGAGAGATTGTACAATTTTACGTACGAAAATGGTTATTGTATGTAGACTTATCGTTTTTTGTTTAATAACATTTTCCCGGAATTTTCAAGTGGTAAACACCATTTAACACAAAAATGCTAATAAAGATAATTTTCTTAAGATCTCTTTTGTAAATATTGTGCTGTTTGAAGTGTATATGTGGGTTTTTACACTTATATTTTCCTGTAAGTACAAAATTAGTTTATAAACTGCTCAGAAAAAAAGAAATTTTACTTTTTTTCTTTGGGTATATATCTAATTTTATTAAATTTAATTCAAAATAAAAATATTGTGTCTTTAAACAGAAGATTATAATATTTCTTTGAAAAGAAGAATACTAATACAATTTTTAAATTTTCCAAATTGAATGCTTTATTAAAATAAATGAAAGTATAAAAAATAAACAAAATTAGGTTGAGGAATAATCAAATCCAATTATTTTTTTATTTCCTGTTTTGAACTATATTTCAAAAATTGTAAAATTAATATTAAAAATTGTTTAATTTAGTTTAAAAAAAATCATAATTCTTTTAAAAAAGATTAACAATTGGAAATATTTAAATTATTTTAATAAAATTATTTAATAAATTTTATATTTAAAATTTTGTATTTTAAACATATAAACTTTCGAAATTGTGAACTTGAAATATTACTGATTTAATTGAAAAAAATATATATTTTAAAATATTGAAAAAATTTATATAAATAAATATTATTAACTATATATAATATTTATTTATTTAAAATTAGTAAATAAATTTATTAAAAATAAATTTTTTTATATTTAAAATTTTGAAAAATTAATTAAATAATTATTTAAAAGTTACAGATTTAATTTAGAAAAATTTAAAATGTCTAAGGAATATAAAATATAAAAAAGTTGAAATTGAATTGAAATATGTTGAAATTTAAAAAAAAAAATTAATTAAAAATCCTATTTATTAGAAATGTTTAAATAAATTTAATAAAGCCAATTAATTTATATTTACAATTTTCAAATTATTTTTGATATTAATGAATTTTTTAACTTTAATATACTTTTTTAATATATATTCAAAATTTTGAAAACATCAAATTAATTTGTAATCTTAATTAAATAATTATTTAAGAATTACTAATTTAATTTAAAAATTTAAATTTTCTAAAGAATCAAAAATTTAAAAAATTAAGAATTCAAATATTTTGAAATTTTAAAATAATTGAAAGATAATTAAAAATTCTACTTATTTGAAATTTTTGAATAAATTTATTAAAATCAATTAATTTATGTTTACAATTTTCAAATTATTTTTGATATAAAACAATTATTTATAAATTATTGATTTAATTCAGAAAAATTTAAAATGTTTAAAGAATATAAGATTTAAAAATGTTGAGAATTGAAATTCTGAAAAAATTCTATTTATTTTAAACTTATGAATAAATTTAATAAAATTAATTAATTTATATTTACATTTTTCATATTCACATTTGTTTGAAACTTTTGAATATATTTAATAAAATTAATTAAGTTATATTTATAATTTTCAAATTATTTTAAATATTAATGCACTTTTTTACTTTTATTAAAATATTTAAATATATATTTGAAATAGATAATAATAGATTAAATTTTAATCTTAATTAAACTATTCTTTAAAAATTACTCATTTAATTTAGAAAAACTAAAAAGTTGGAAATCGATATATTTTGAAATTTTGAAAAAAACATGGAAAAATTTAATGTTTAAAGAATAAAAGATTTAAAAAATTGAGAATTGAAATATTTTGAAATCTAAAAAAAATGAAAGACAATTAAATATTTTATTTATTTGAAAATTTTGAAAAAATTTAATAAAATCAATTTATATTTACAATTTTCAAATTGTTTTTCATATTAATGCATTTTTATAATTTTTTTTTTAAATATATCAATATATTTGTAATTTTGAAAATACCAGATTAATTTGAATTCTTATTTAAATAATTCTTTAAAAATGTCTGATTTAATTTAGGAAAATTAAAAATTTCTGGAGAGTATATAAAATTTAAAAAAGTTTTGAATTGGAATATTTTAGATTTTAAACAAAAATTAAAGTTTAGTTAATATTATTTATTTATTTAAAATTTTTGAATGAATTTATAATTTTTTATTTTATAATAAATTAAAAATTTTTTAAATTTTTAATAAAATTTGAAATATTTGATATAATTTCAGAATAAAGTAATAATTTTTAAAATTGCCAATTATTTTTGATATATTTAGTGTATTTTTTCCTTTTTTTATTTATTTATTTTTAAATTTATATTACATTTTTTCAAAGAATCAAATAATCATCAAAATAAATAAAAAATTAAATTACAGTTAATTTAAATAAAATTATTTCAAAAAATTTTGAAAATATGGTATTTTAAATTTTCAACCAAAATTAAAAGATAATCTGAAATACTTTAATATTAAATTTTATAAATAAAAGGGAATTTTCCAAATTATTTTTAATTAATTAAATTAAACATTTTTTTTAATATGTATTATATTTATTTAATATTTTTTAGAAATATATAATTAGAAAAATAATAAGTTAATTAACTACACAAAACTTTTTTAATAATTTAAATTTGTAAGATACATTTATTTAAATCCACAACTAGGAAGTATATTGTATTTTTTATATATTTTAATGACCTCAAATAAATAAAAGTCCTTCAGCAACAACAAACAGACAATCTTTGTTAATTACCATAAATAAAAGCCAACAAACAGTGCGCCGCATTGAACGTAACAAATCAAAGAACCAAATTACATTTCGTCGACCGTTATTCCCTCAATACACCGACGACAATAAAAATCGTATTAGTAATAAATTAACAATTCTCATATACGACAATACAGAAAGCAATCTCATCCGAAAAATGTATATAAAAAAAAGCGTTCGGTCCGTAACACGAATTAAATTCCACGTATATTCAATTGTACGCCCTTATTAGACACCCCGAGGGGGGCTCGACGGGTGGCCGTCCCCCCCTCCCGATCGCACGCTGCCCCCGTTTCCCGCCGACAATATTCGGGCCCAGCATGCGCAACTTATTGACATCTGAAAAGGTGCCGAAGTGAAAAATCAAAAAAAATAAAATGAAATAGAAAGGAGGGGACCCATATTTGTGTTTATGATACCCCCTGTCGAGACTCAAGTTTGGCCACGTTTTTGTTACAGTAGTTTTTCTATTTTGAATCTGTTAGCATATGTCCGACCTGGATACGGGAATAATAAGCTTAGCTGTTGTTGAATGACGTTTATGATTTCCGTACAGGTAGATTTTACAATAAATCTAGATTCCGGCTTTATATATTATGTACGTTTTCGGATTGTGAGAGTGGATGTTTGTGCTACGGCTTGGGCAATCTCACGGATCAATAACAAGACGTCATCTTTGAATGCCTACGGTTTGATCCACAAACAATTTTACAAATGTTTTATTATTTTATTATGAAAAATATCATAATCTCTGATTCATCTATTCATCTTTTTATAAAAAATGTTTGTACTTCATTTTTATTAAGTTTCAGTTTCCTTTTTATACACTTTATTACTGACTATTAGTATCTTCTCATTACATGCTAATTTAATAGGATATAATTTTCATGAAATCTGAGGAGAAGTAATCCAATCCTTTCTTTAAAAATTTTGTGGCTGAGTTGAGTTAACTGCCTGCTTAAACTATTATATATCAATACTTTAGTTATATATGTCTATAATTGGTAGAAGACTTTCCAGTTTTCTTCCTTTACTTGTTTATGAAGTCTCATTATGTTAAAATTAATATTGATTTCATCTCAATGAAACCAAATAAAAAAAATAAAATTCTACTTCATACCTTTAAATTAAAACCCTCATCTATAGCTAGATTATTCATTTTGAAGTGACTAATTATCTGTTGGTGAAGTTTTTTTATTTTTATATTTAGTATTAATGTAATAAAATTAATCCGATTAAAGAATTTATAGCTTTAAATTAAACCCTTCATCTACATCTTATTGAGTCACTTTGACTTGATTGTCTGTCTGTTAGATGGAACTGAAGAAAGATTCTCTAATATTCTTCCTTTAATTTTGTGTTGAGTATTAATGTAATAAGATTAAACTGATTGAAGAAGAGTCATGTAAAAATAAAACTTGCATTTGTGTCTGACATTTGGAAATATTTATTTTTTATCTCAAAATCACTGAAGTCTAATTACTTTTATTTTTACTTATTCAATTATGTTCATCACAAAGAGACATTATAAAATCTAGAATAAAATTCTTTTTATTCTTTCTAATTTAATACTCTTTATCACAATGAGACCAAAGAATAGAAATAAAATTCTATTTTACATCTTTAAATTAAACCCTTCATCTACATCTTGTTTAGCCATTTTAACTTAATTGTCTGTCTGTTTGATGGAACTGAAGAAAGATTCTCTAATATTCTTCCTTTAATTTTATGTTGAGTATTAATGTAATAAGATTAAATCAATTGAAGAAGAATCATGTTCAAATAAAATTTGCCTTTGTGTCTGGCATTTGGAAATATTTATTTTATAACTCAAAATCACTGATGTCTAATTACTTTTATTTTTACTTATTCAATTATGTTCATCACAAAGAGACATTATAAAATCTAGAATTAAATTCTTTTTATTCTTACTAATTTAATACTCTTTATCACAATGAGACCAAAGAATAGAAATAAAATTCTACTTTATAGCTTTAAATTAAACCCTTCATCTACATCCTGTTTAGCCATTTTGACGTGTTTGTCTGTCTGTTAGATGGAACTGAAGAAAGATTTTCTAATATTCTTCCTTTAATTTTATGTTGAGTATTAATGTAATAAGGTTAAACCGATTGAAGAAGAGTCATGTAAAAATAAAACTTGCATTTGTGTCTGACATTTGGAAATGTTTATTTTATAACTCAAAATCACCAAAGTCTAATTACTTTTATTCCTACTTATTCAATTATGTTAATAACAAGAGACATTATAAAATCCAGAATGTAATTATTTTTATTTCTACTAATTTAATACTCTTTATCACAATGAGACCAAAAAATAGAAATAAAATTCTACTTTATACAGACAGTCTGTTAGATAGAACTTAAGAAAGATTCTCTAACATTTTTCCTTTAATTTTATGTTGAGTATTAATGTAATAAGATTAAATCGATTGAAGAAGAATCATTAAAAAATAAAACTTGCATTTCAGTTTGACATTTGAAAATATTTATTTCATAGCTCAAAATCACCAAAGTCTATTTACTTTTATTTTTACTTATTCAATTATGTTAATCACAAAGAGACATTATAAAATTCAGAATGTAATTCTTTTTATTTTTACTAATTTAATACTCTTTATCACAATGAGACCAAAGAATAAAAATCAAATTCTACTTTATAGCTTTAAATTAAAGCCTTCATCTACATCTTGTCTAACCATTTTGACTTGATTGTCTGTCTGTTAGATGGAACTGAAGAAAAATTCTCTAATATTCTTCCTTTATTTTTATGTTGATCATTAATGTAATAAGATTAAGATAATTAAAATTCAATTATGTTCATCACAAAGAGACATTACAAAATCCAAAATTTAATTCTTTTTACTTTTACTAATTTACTAATGTTGAGTTTTAATGTAATATGATTAAACCGATTGAAGAAGAATTATGTAAAAATAAAACTTCCATTTGTGTCTGACATTTGGAAATATTTTCTTTATATTCTAAAATCACCAAAGTCTAGTTAGTTTTAACTCATTTAACTTAACAGCACATTTAACTTAACTGGGTCCAAAGATGATTTTGTTAGAAGTAAAACACTAAAATCTAAAATCACTAAATTTTAATTGCTTCCATTATCACTAACTCAATTAATTCCATCAGAAGCAGATTAAATAAGCTTGTGTTAGTAGAACTTCTCTTCGAGCCTACAGACTAAATCCTTTCTGCTGATCTCGTTCAGTTCATTTTGAGCCAATTATCTGCCGTAATCCAAAACTTGTCGAAGACCGTGCTCACAAAAAAACTTTAGACAATGAACTGCCGCTGTTATTTTGATATCCGCGACGGCTCAAACAAAAGGGTGGAGGGTGAAAGCGCGTGCGATCTTTGAAAACTACTTGAGCCGCTCAACGATTTTTCGATTGTTTGTTATTCATTAGAGCCGGATCAAGTGGTCTTTAGCGTGCCGTTGGGGGAGATCCGACTAGGATTTCGTAAATAAACTCGTACCGACGTCGGACGTGATTCCACATAATAATTTCGTGAACGCATTTAAATCGGGACCGTCGTCGGATTATGCTTTTATCTAACGACGAAATTAAAATGCAACAGCCATTTCCTGGTTCGAATGCTACCGGTTGACTTGTGCGACTGACCGGTACGGGGTGGCATTGTTAAACGGTTGAAATCGGCGTAAATGCCTCGGGGGATGATTTATTATCGAGATCGGGCCCATTCAAATTGAAGAGGCTTATGGTGATTTGTAAAATATTTGGACGTTTAGGGGAATTTATGATTTCCGTGGCCAGTGATGTGTTAATTATGTCTATGTGAACTTTTACGGTGGAAGTAATCCGGATCGATCAATGTCAACTAGTTTTTTTGGGATTGTTGGGCTTTTTTGAAGCGACACCCTCGTGTAATTGATTCTGATAAAAAGTGGTTGCGTTAGATTTCGAGCTGAAGAGAAAATTGATTCGAGGGAGTTCTCATCTAACAATTTTAATTGGGTTTCTCAAAAAATTATCGGTAGCACAAAGGTCTTTCTTCTTATTGCTTCTTGCTTCTGATTCAGTCTGTATTTAATAGTCTTTGTTACTTATCATTGATCTCTGAAAAGTTCAGTAGCATATTTAAAAAGGCCAAATAAATGAAAACATTGGCTTAGACCCTTCTCAGTAAGTATTGTGTTAAAATTCACAATAGAGCTGAGCCATACAAAGACCATTAAGCAAATTAAGAAGTGCCGTGTAGTTTTCAGTCAAATGAAAATAGTTGTATAAACACATATTAAATAAACTAGTTTTGTTTAGGATTATTTGGTTTTTTGAAACGGAACCCTTATGTAACTGAATCTGATGAAAAAGAATTGCCTTAGATTGTGAATTGAAGAGAAAATTGTTTCAAAGGAGTCCTCATCTGACATTTTTAATTAGGTTTCTCAAAAAATTATCGGTACCACGAAGTTCTTTCTTCTTATTGCTCCTTGCTTTTGGTTCAATCTATATTTAAAAGACCTTGTTACTTATCATTGACCTCTAAAAAGTAGCATATTTGAAAAGGCCAAATAAATGAAACCATTTACTTAGACCCTCTTATGCAATTGATTCTGATGAAAAGGAATTGCCTTAGATTTTGAATTGAAGAGAAAATTGTGTCAAAAGAGCCCTCATCTGACATTTTTAATTAGGTTTCTCAAAAAATTATCGGTACCACAAAGTTCTTTCTTCTTATTGCTCCTTGCTTTTGGTTCAATCTATATTTAAAAGACCTTGTTACTTATCATTGACCTCTAAAAAGTAGCATATTTGAAAAGGCCAAATAAATGAAACTATTTACTTAAACCCTCTTATGCAATTGATTCTGATGAAAAGGAATTGCCTTAGATTTTGAATTGAAGAGAAAATTGTGTCAAAGGAGTCCTTATCTGACATTTTTAATTAGGTTTCTCAAAAAATTATCGGTACCACGGATGTCTTTCTTCTTATTGCTTCTTGATCCTGGTTCAATCTATATTTAAGAGAATTTGTTACGTATCATTGACCTCTAAAAAGTAGCATATTTAAAAAGGCCAAATGAATGAAACCATTTACTTAGACTCTCTTATGCAATTGATTCTGATGAAAAGGAATTGCCTTAGATTTTGAATTGAAAAGAAAATTGTTTCAAAGGAGTCCTCATCTGTCATTTTTAATTAGGTTTCTCAAAAAATTATCGATACCACGAAGGTCTTCCTTCTTATTGCTTCTTGCTTCTGGTACAATCTATATTTAAGAGACTTTGTTACTTATCATTGATTTCTAAAAAGTAGTATATTTAAAAAAGGCCAAATAAATGAAACGATTTACTTAGATCCTCTTATGTAAATGATTCTAATGAAAAGGAATTACCTTAGATTTTGAATTGAAGAGAAAATTGTTTCAAAGGAGTCCTCATCTGACATTTTTAATTAGGTTTCTCAAAAAATTATCGGTACCACGAAGGTCTTTCTTCTTATTGCTTCTTGCTTTTCGTTCAATCTATATTTAAGAGACTTTGTTACTTATCATTGACTTCTAAAAAGTAGCATATTTGAAAAGGCCAAATAAATGAAACTATTTACTTAAACCCTCTTATGCAATTGATTCTGATGAAAAGGAATTGCCTTAGAATTTGAATTGAAGAGAAAATTGTGTCAAAGGAGTCCTCATCTGACATTTTTAATTAGGTTTCTCAAAAAATTATCGGTACCACGGATGTCTTTCTTCTTATTGCTTCTTGATCCTGGTTCAATCTATATTTAAGAGACTTTGTTACTTATCATTGACCTCTAAAAAGTAGCATATTTAAAAAGGTCAAATAAATGAAACCATTTACTTAGACTCTCTTATGCAATTGATTCTGAGGAAAAGGAATTGCCTTAGATTTTGAATTGAAGAGAAAATTGTGTCAAAGGAGTCCTCATCTGACATTTTTAATTAGGTTTCTCAAAAAATTATCGTTGCCACCAAGTTCTTTCTTCTTATTGCTTCTTGATCCTGGTTCAAATATATTTAAGAGACTTTGTTACTTATCATTGATCTTTAAAAAGTTTCGTAGCATTTGTAAAAAGACCAAATATATGAAAACATTTACTTAGACCCTTCTCAGTAAGTATTGTGTTAAAATTCACAATAGAACTGTGCCATACAATGAGCGAATTAAGCAAATTAAGAAGTGTTGTGTTGTGCTCAGTCAAATGAAAAAACACTTGTTAAACACATTTTAAGCGCCATTAGTACTACAATGCTCGTTGGAGTTGTTCATTTCCGTCAAAAGTAAATACCTTCCCACGATAAAATCATTATCCGTGTCCGAACTAGGTTTCACTTATACAATGCTACCTAGCCGAGTTTTTTTTTGAAGCGCCGCCGAAATGTAAATCTCTTAATAACACACCGGAGGAATTGCGCAAGCAACCCCCGAAAACATCCATCACAGGTGGATAAAGTGCACAGATATTTATCAGTTCGGAGAACGTCGTCCAAAAGTAAAAGTTTCAAGGAACCAACCGGCACCCCAACGAAACAATTCCATCGAAAACAGACGGCGGCGTAATTCACTGCAGCAGCAAGGGTTGCAGGGCCACCCTTCCCGCGTTTCAGCCGGGCATTCCGAGGGGGCCTGATCCAATAAAACAGTTTAATTGAAATCAAAATATATCGGCGAACGCAATAAAACATCCCCATCAGCTTAAACTTCTTAAATCGGCGGCCCTTTTGTCATCCTACATTTTAATATCCCTTAATTGAATTCCTCGCATCCCCGATTTCGTGCACATGTTCATCAGTGCACCTGTATGTTCGTTTAATAATAAATAACTACAAGTTTTGGTTCGAGTTTAACGGTACAGTTTTTGCATGCGTCCCTTAAGCGGCCATTAAAGTCACAATAAAAAAAGGTCCTTCGTTCCCCGGCCGTCCCTTTCTTGTACGAAATTCGTTCGTCAGGTGGATGATACGTTTAATCCGATTAGGGAGAATAATGACGTATAAAAATCATCGGTAATGCATCCCTCGGGTCATCCAAAAATCTGCGTGGGAGACGACCGTGATGTTTAAACAGGATTTCGGTTGAAAGACCCCCGGGTTCGGGAAACGGGTGGCGCTTTCCCCTCCGGGACAAATTGGGAATCCATGCACGAACGCTTCGGACGCATACGTTTAAACAATGAAAATCGCTTCGGATGAATAATTTAGTTGTGACGGCGTGTAAATAAATAAAGAGATAATCATCGGTGTTCTGGGTGAGGATGAGCTGGACGGAATTTTGAAGACGTTCTAGTTTGTCACCAACAGATTTTTTTATATTGACTCACTTGATTTATTATTATTTAATATTTGGTACTGGAAAAGGTCATTCGAGTTGTTTGGATAAAATATTATATATTTTATCAATTGTATATATTATTTGAAAGTTTTTTATACATTTTGAATATGTTGTTTATTTTTATGTTTTTTGGAAAAGAACCCGTAAGTAATGAAATGGTACCATTTCAGATTTGTAAGTTTAAAACTAACAACAATGAATGATTAAAATTGAACAACGTGAAGGTCATACTGAAACTTGTACCAACGATGAAATTAAACAATAAATATCTCGTGTAATTCTTGCTATGGTCAAAGGGTAGATTGTTCAAGATCTCTTTCTAAAAGGAGAAAGACTTCAATATTCATTATTTACCGAAACTATTCTATTTTTGTTTATTTTTTGGTTAATTTCATCAATAAAGAAGTCAGTTTCAAGATTTGATAAGAATTTTCTGGGTTCAAGCTGTCTTTTCTTTCTGTCATTAACAAATTTTCTTGTCGTTCAAAAATGCTCCATCCCAGTGGATTTTTCAAAGCAACTACAACGTTTTAAAACACGTAATTTAGAGCCAGATATCTCTGTCATCAGCAAATGTTCTTGTCATTTAGGAAACAGCTACAACATTTTAAGTTAAGAAATTTAGATAAAATTATCTTTTTTTCAGGTCTTCAATTATAGATAAAGTTATGGAGAAGTTTTCTCATCAGAATTATGACGATTGTTGTTTCAGGAAGAGATGATGTAATATTATTGATACATAAGAAAAGAAATTTGTTTCAAAGAGTCTATCTTTGGCTATTTTTGAGAAGGAAGGGTCATTTTAGCTGAATATGCTTATATACAACTAGTATAGAATAAATATTATTTTTGAAAGAGTAAAAATATTTCAGCCAAAGTTCTTTCTCTGGCCAAAAACTAGATTATTTAGAAAATTTTAACAGAAAAGGGTCTTCACTGTTTTGTGCAACATTTTTTGAAGAAAGTATTTTTCTTCTAAAGAAGTTATTTACCAGAAATATTGTTTTTGATTTTTTTTTGGTTAAAGACTATAGATTGATGAAGAATTTCCCTTTGTCTGACACAAAAGTCTTCAATATTAAGTCTATTTCAAGCTCTGTTAAGGACTTTCTGGGACTAAGCTGTCTTTTCTCTCTGTCATTAGCAAATTTTCTTGTCGTTCAAGGATGTACCATCTCTGTGGATTTTCCAAAGCAACTACAACGTTTTAATTTTGTTAATATTAAAAATTATATTATAATTTTTTTAGTTTCTGTTCTTAATTGTTTATTTTGCAGTTATATTTTTAATGTGCATCCACGAACTATATAAATAAATGTCACATTTTTATTTGAGTTTCCACTAGATTCTTAGAATTATAAATTAAATCTAAACAATGTAAAATAGACTTGTATCGCATAAATTTATTTTATTTATGCCTTTTAATTCTGTTTTTTTTTTAATTAGAGGCTTAGTTATAAGTTAAATATTATTAAAAGTGGCGCCCAACGTACATATCACGGCCACGTTGGGCGCCACACATGTTATATATATTACAAAATAATATTTTCAAAAATAATTATTTTGTTAATATTAAAAATTCATTGAAAAATTGAATTTAAGTCAAGTAATTTAGAGCCAGATATCTTTCCTAGCAAATCTTCAATCATGTATAAAGTTAAGAAGAAGTTTCCTCATTAGAATTAAGATGATAGTTGTTTCAGGAGGAGCTGATATAATATTGATAAATAAGAAAAGAAATTTGTTTCTAGATGTTTGTTTTTTGCTATTTTTGTGAAGGAAGTGTCATTTTAGTTGAATATGTTTATATACAACTAATACAAAATAAATATTGTTTTTGAAGGGGTAAATATATTTCATCTGAAGTTCTTTCTCTTGCCAAAAACTAGATTGTTGAAGTATCTATTTTTAACAGAAAAAAGTCTACACTGTTTGGTGCAGCACTTTTTGAAGGAAGTATTTTCCTTTTAAAGGAGTTATTTACCAAAAATATTCTGTTTTTGATTTTTGGTTAAAGACTGAATTGAATAAGATTTTTCTTTTTGATCCTTTTTGATTTAAAGACCAAACTGATGAAGAATTTCTCTTTGTGTGGTACAAGTCTGTTTCAAGCTCTGATAAGGATATTCTGGGACCAAACTGTCTTTTCTCTCTGTCATTAGCAAATTTTTTTGTCGTTCAAGGATGTTTCATCCCAGTGGATTCAAAGCATCTACAACGTTTTAAGTTTCCTCATTAGAAATAGATTGTTGATGTATCTATTTTTAGCAGAAAAAAGTTTTCACTTTTTGGTGCAGCACTTTTTGAAGGAAGTATTTTCCTTCTAAAGAAGTTATTTACCAAAAGTATTCTGTTTTTGATTTTTGGTTAGAGCTTGATTGATTAAGAATTTTCCTTTAAGATACTTTTTGATTTAAAGAATTTATCTTTGTCTGATACAAAAGTCTTCAACAGTCTGTTTCACGCTCTAATAAGGATTTTCTATAAACAGCAAATTTTCTTGTCATTTAAGGATGTTCCATCCCTGTGGATTTTCCAGAACAACTACAAGAAATTTCGAGCCTTCCTTTCTTCCTTGAAGATCTTCAACTATGGATAAAGTTACGGAGGAGTTTCCTCATCAGAATTAAGATGATTGTTGTTTCAGGAAGAAATGATGTAACATTATTGATAGATAAAAAACAGAACGGAAAAAAGTCTTCTATCTTTGGTGCAACACTTTTTAAATAGGGTATTTTCTTCCTAAAGAAGTTATATACCAGCAATATCACGTTTTGATGACGAATAAATATTATTTTTGAAAGGGTTAAAATATTTCATCTGAAGTTCTTTCTCTAGTTAAAAATTAGATTGTTGGAGGACCTATTTCTAACTGAAAAAAGTCTTCACTGTTTGGTGCAACACCATTTTCTTCTAAAGAAGATATTTACCAGAAATATTCTATTTAATTCTGTTATCTATTTTCTTCTAAAGAAGTTATTTGCCGGAAATTCTGTTTTTAATTATTTTTTAATGTTAAAGAATTTATTTTTGTCTGATAAAAAAAGTGTTTAACATTAAGTTTTTTGTGTCGTTTAAAGTGATAAAGTAGTATTTCAAATTGTTGATTTTAATGATTATCATTTTATCGAATAAAAGTTTATTTTATACATAATACATTAATTATTAATATTAATTATATTCTTTTGTTAAGGACGTACTAAATAATCATTCATTTCTTTATAGAAAAGATAATATGAAACATGATGGAAAAATGTTTTAATTATACACTCTCGTTGTAATCTAATTGGAAATTTTTCCTAACTTACATAACATCGTGTAATAATTTAAACTGCTTTGTCAATTTATTTCAAAAACAATCACGTTGATTATTTTTAATATATGTAATTGCTTAAAATACTAGTAATTAAAACATTTGACGTAAATTTCTAAATATAAATGTGATTCCTGTAAATCTATAAAATTTAACATTAAATTAAATTTTAATATTTATTAAATACGTTTTAAATTTTTTAATTAAGTTTTTACGAAGAAGTTATGATGTATTATGATTAAAAAAATTCCACTTTCGAATAAAATAACAAAAATGATTATTTAAAAACTCGCTTTTATTAGTATTAAATAGAGGTATTACTTATTCAATGTTCAAGGTAAACATGTGGATCTAAAACAATAAAAAATGCACAAATGAAACTTACTAATAAAAACAAATTGAACAAAAACATATTTATTTTAATTTATTACCAATATTCAGTAGTAGGATTTTATGGTTTAAAAATAAAATAAGGAACTTTTAGATTCGGTAAATTAATATTTTATGACCATACTTACCAGAACAACGCCACAACTTACCTTCTAAAAATAAAATATAAAGAAAAAAACAAATAAATAAATAAATAAAATAAAACAACAAAATCATAATCACTTAAAATTTATTAATTATTTACATATTGCATCTATATAAAACATATTCAACAAAGTCTTAACTTATATACACAATAAAAGTCAAACGCGAAAAAAAACTTAAGTAAATTATATACAACGAAGTAAATGAGAAGGATTCAACGTAAAAACTAAAATCACCACACAATGATCAATGAACATATTCAATTCGAATTATTGCTCTTGGCATTGGAAAAGACGAGTCCGGTTCGTCGAAACAAAAAAAACTAAAACCTCAATAGAGCTTCATGAAGGACCTAGACGGTATTTGGCCATGCATCGAGGAACGTACCTCCAGCTCCTCGGGCCTGTCCTGTCTATAGCCCCGCTGCTTGTCCTCGAAGTCCCTCAGTCTCTGGTTGTATCTTTCGATCTGTTCACGCAGGAGCGCGTCCTCCTGCGCCGCCTTCTCCTCGTTGAACTCGATGCAACCGACGCCGTCCAATCGTTCCAGATCGATCCAGCCCCGCCATCTCACGCAGACGCCGTTCATTATGAAGAACGATTTTATGTGGACCTGAAATGGAGAAAGAAATCAAATTAATATTGACAAGTCGAATAACAACAAACTTTAGCACCACCCGCCGACTTTTTGTCGGGCCAGATGTTCGTCAAATAAAAAAAAAAATAGTGTTTCGATAACGACATAATTTTCGCACGCCTTTGCCTTATAAACGTTACAATGGTGTTCGGAAAGGGGTAGCCGTAGGACCGAGTCAGGTTTGAAAGGTGCCACACGCTGGGCCAGAATGTGCCCGTTCGGCGCGTTGCTTTTTGTTCCAGAAAACTGTCCGCCTATGTAAAACTCCATCACGCTGAGAGGGTGGGTCTAATTGAATTATTAGGAAATATTGTTGCTTTTGCTTTGCTGTGTGAAAGTGGAACGGAACGAATGGGCAGAGATTTGTAAACAGAAGCATTTTGCCATTCAATTATGGATAGTTACAGAACTTTTTCCATTAGGGCTAAGATGAGTTATTGTTACATTATTGATGGTAAGTATCATTTTTGACAATAAAACTCTTTAGTATTTGTTGCATCACTTCTTAAGGAGATGGTTCAATTTCTAGAGAAGTTTCTATTATCAATGAAGATTATATTATTGATAAGAAGGTAAAAAAGGAAGAAGAGTTACATTTTGGTTGGTGTCAAAGATTTCTCTTTGATGCCTTTTTGGTGTCCTGTTAGATTTGTTAAATCATCATTTTTTGACAGTAAAACTCTTTAGTGTTTGTTCCACCACTTCTTAAGGAGATGGTTCAGTTTCTAGAAAAGTTGTTTCTATTATAAATGAAGATTATATTATTGATGAGAAGGTAAAAAAGGAAGAATAATTATTTTTTGGTTGGTGTCAAAGAATTTCTCTTTGATGCTTTTTTGGTGTCCTGTTAAATTTGTTGAATGATCATTTTTTGACAGTAAAACTCTTTAGTGTTTATTGCACCACTTCTTAAGGAGATGGTTCAGTTTCTAGAGAAGTTGTTTCTATTATCAATGAAGATTATATTATTGATAAGAAGGTAAAAAAGGAAGAAGAGTTATTTTTTGGTTGCTGTCAAAGAATTTCTCTTTGATGCTTTTTTTGGTGTCCTGTTAGATTTGTTGAATCATCATTTTTTGACAGTAAAACTCTTTAGTGTTTGTTGCACCACTTCTTAAGGAGATGGTTCAGTTTCTAGAGAAGTTGTTTCTATTATCAATGAAGATTATATTATTGATAAGAAGGTGAAAAAGGAAGAAGAGTTACATTTTGGTTGGTGTCAAAGAATTTCTCTTTGATGCCTTTTTGGTGTCCTGTTAGATTTGTTGAATCATCATTTTTTGACAGTAAAACTCTTTAGTATTTGTTGCACCACTTCTTAAGGAGATGGTTCAGTTTCTAGAGAAGTCGTTGAAGATTATACTATTGATAAGAAGGTAGAAAAGGAAGAAGAGTTATTTTTTGATTGGTGTCAAAGAATTTCTCATTGATGCTTTTTTGGTGTCCTGTAAAACTTGTTGAATCATCATTTTTTGACAGTAAAACTCTTTAGTGTTTGTTGCACCACTTCTTAAGGAGATGGTTCACTTTCTAGAGAAGTTGTTTCTATTATCAATGAAGATTATATTATTGACAAGAAGGTAATAAAGGAAGAAGATTATTTTTTGATAGTGTCAAAGAATTTCTCTTCATTTGACTTATTTATGAAGATGTTTTAATAAAGAAGAAGCTATTCCAGTACTATACAAAACTGATTTGGTGTCATCCGTTTTTTGGCAAAATTCTTTTGCAAACTGTACAATATATGTTGTATTATACATTTTTATTACAACTTTCAATAAAAGATTCAAATAAATTAGAGCCAATTCATCTTCTCTGGGCATTTTGGTCACCTGCCATCCAAAGCAGTGCAACAAAAAAACTGCCAAAGGTCAGAAAGTCTACCTGTCGAGTGCAAAGAAAAGGTTCCCATTGTATTCATCAAATGTCCCAGATTTGGGGACGAGAAAGTTAAAAACGCAGGTATCGATGCGCTTCGAAGAATCACAATTTTCGGAAGTGGCTCCCCAGGTCATCCAACGCAAAATCTGTTGTGTCACCGCTCCGTTAATTAACAACTCGCCGAGTTAATCATAACTTTAACCGGATTAAAAGTCGATTAGGATTTTTTAAGCGCCATCTGTCCGTTCCAATTCGATTGTTTTAATTCTGATTTGTCACCACCTCGGCCCATCCAGATTGCGATGACTGGACAGTTTGGGCCCCCCTTACATGTGTCAACCGGCGGAGATTTACCAGCAAACGAGTTTTTTATGCAACGGTGGAACAAAGGGTTGGACCGGGTGTAGCCCAATGGCCACGCAACCCTCGATGGGCAGTGGAAAGTCGGACCATACGGCTTATTTACCGTATTATGATGCAAAAAGCATTCTTTCATACTTTACGGCACACCAAAATAGGCGTGGCACGCATAAATCTTGCACAATGGGCATTCATATCCTCTGACCAATGTCCTAGTTACATCAAAAACGGGAAGTGGCACAAATCGTAGTAAACAGCAAGTGCGTTTTATTGGAGGAATTGCAAGGTTGTGCCATAATCTAACGGTCAATTACATCAACATTACCTACCACAAACGCCAGAATGTTTTGGTCAGATAATTTGCACCGTTGGTGCTAATTCTGCACGATTACGACCACAACCAACGGCGATTACGGGCTACACAGATCAAACACGTACGGAATCAATTACGACACCCGTAAACGGCGAAGTAAACAATTTGAATCGCGTCGGTTCGACGAAAAACTCGCTGCATAGGGAATTCCCTCTAGATATTACATATTCACTCGATCAACTCGCGCTTGACCTTGGCTATTTCCTTCTGTAGGTCACCTTTTCGACGTTCATTTTACTGCTTGCATTCAATTGTTTAAATAATTAACTTGAATATAAATATATTGATGATTCAGCATTGCCGTAATAACTTTTCTGGGACCAGGTAGTTTTTTTTCTCTCTCTATGTCGTCAGCAAATTTTCCTATGGCTCAAGGATCTTTCTATCTGGCGGGTTTTCCGATGTAACTGTTCGTGGTCTGTTGTCTCTGCATCCAAACTGAGGTCAGCAAGTCTGCAATCATGGATGAACTTTCAGAGAAACTTCTCCATTTGAATAATGGTCATGAGTTGTTCAGGATGGGTTGATGGCTTAACTGAAGGACTATCTATGGTCACACACCAGATTCTTGAAGTATCTATTTCTGACACAAAGAAGTCTTCACAGTTTGGTACAACACTTCTTGAAGAATGTTATTTACCAAAAATATTGTGTTTCTCATCATTTTTTGGTTCAAGACTGGATTGATTAGGAATTTCTCTTTATCTGATATAAGAGACTTCAACTTTAAGTCTGTTTCAAGATCTGATAAGAATTTTCTAGGACCAAGCTGTCTTTCCTCTCTGTCATTAGCAAATTTTCTTGTCGCTCAAGGATGTTCCATCCCTGTGGAGTTTCCAATGCAACTAGAACGTTTTAAAACAAGTAATTTGAAGCTAGATATCTTCCTAGCAAATTATCAACTATGGATAAAGTTTTCTCATTAGAATTAAGATGATTGTTGTTTCAGGAAGAGATATTGTAATATTATTGATGCATAAGAACAGAAACAAAAACTAGATTGTTGAAGCATCTACTTCTAACTGAAAAAAGTCTTAATTATTTGATGCAAAACACTTTTTAAAGAAATTAGATTAGATTTTTTGGATTCTCTAGATTCTTCAGATTCTTTATATTCTTTAGATTCCTTAGATTATTTATTTTCTTTAGATTCTTTATATACTTTATATTCCTTAGATTCTTTAGATACTTTAGATTCTTTAAATCTATAGATTGCTTAGATTCTTTAGATTCTTCAGATTTTTCAGATTCTCTAGATTCTCTAGATTCTCTAGATTCTCTAGATTCTCTAGACTCTCCAGATTCTATATATACTTTATATTCCTTAGATTCTTTATATTCTTTAAATTCTTTACATTCCTTAGATTCTTTAGATACTTTAGATTCTTTAAAACTATAGATTGTTTAGATTCTTCATATTTTTCAGATTCTCTAGATTCTTTAGACTCTCTAGATTCTTTATACTCTCTAGATTCTTTAGATTTTTTAGTTTCTTTAGATTCTTAAGATTCTATACGTTATTTAGATTCTTTAGATTTTAAAGAAGTTATTTACCTCAAATATTCAGTTTTTGATTCTTTTTTAGTTAAAGATTAGATTGATGAAGGATTTCTCTTAGATACTCTATATTCTTTAAAACTATAGATTGTTTAGATTCTTCAGATTCTTCAGATTTTTCAGATTCTCTAGACTCTCTAGATTCTCTAGACTCGTTAGATTCTCTAGATTCTCTAGATTCTTTAGATTCTTTAGATTCTTTAGATTCTTTAGATTCTTTAGATTCTTTAGATTCTTTAGATTCTTTAGATTCTTTAGATTCTTTAGATTCTTTAGATTCTTTAGATTCTTTAGATTCTTTAGATTTTAGAGAAGATATTTACCACAAATATTCAGTTTTTGATTCTTTTTTAGTTTAAGATTAGATTGAGGAAGGATTTGTCTTTGTCTGTAAGACCTATCAAGAATTGGAATAAGTTTCCTGGGACCAAATGGTCTTTTCCCTCCGTCACCGGCAAATTTTCCTGTCGCCCAAGGAGGTCCCGTCACGGCGTGCGTTTCCCAACAAAAACTGAAGTAATTTGGTGCCAGATGTCTTCCTGGCAGGTCCGCAAGATCGGACCGTCCGCAAAATGAACGGACAAAGGCAATTAAGTCGAATGGGGGCAATTTGGGTACTTTGTCGAAGACCAAAACGCCGGCCGTAATTGCGAACGTGCAACAATATCTGTCCGAAGTGGTTTATGACCATCTGACCTCTCCGCGCCTTCAGACAATGACAGTGTTACGTTTAAAGGGTGGTCATTAAAAATTTACTGCCCCAGCCATCGACGACTCGATTTTATGACAATGGAACTTTGTCGTGTGACTTTTTCTGATTTACGGCGATTTTATTATCGCCGACGCTAATTTCCGTTGTCGGAGTTGTCGTTGCCGATTAGACGGGCCCAACGGTGGACGGAACAAGTGGAGCAACTGTTTTGGTCGAGGATCTGCGGTCGGGATGGAATGCGTCTAAACGAATTGCTTCCAATAGGCGGGAGCACCATGAAATATTTTTCGATTAAAATAGTTGTCATTACAGATACACCGTATTATGGCACCGTACAATGGCCAATATTAATGTACAAAGGAATCGGGTTATTTTTAAACGTTATTGTTGTCAGACACACAATCCAGTCAAAATAGAGAGGGCATAATAAACTCCATCGCAATATAATCTTGCCAGTCATTCTACTATTTCAATGTTTGCTCGTACTGACGTGCTGCTGCGGTTTTACGCTGGCAGGACAACGAACACGGATTTCATCGTTTTCACGACCAACTGTGCCTAACTGATAAACCGTCGTGAAAAAATTGGAGCACGAAGACGCAACAGCTGTCCGATAGCCGAGCCATCCACCTCGGGGGTACGTCTGAATTCGTGTAATCCGTTTTTTTTTTTTGGTTGACATTCGAATTAATTAAACAAACAGGGCACAATGGCCGAAACAAATGGACAACGGGGTTTATAATCGTCCGTAAATCATGCTCATTTATAATTTAAAACAAACCACGTCAGAAATTGACCCTCGTTAATGAGGGTGACGTGCCCACTAAACGCCTAATACCTTTGTAATAAGAGGGGACGAAACAATGCCCGGGACAGTTTTACAAGGTGTGGAACTGGTCCATTTTTTTTTGTTTCAGCAACTCTAAGCGAAGCTATTAATTTTTTGCGTCTGGTAAAAGTCATTCTTTAGATTGAAACGGTCACAGATTGAAACTAAAAAAAAATAATAATAATAAATGTGCATTAACGGGAGCAACGTTAACTGCCGTAATTGCCGTGAATCATCGCGATGTTATTCATCTGATGTTATGGTAAGATAAATAAATAGTAATTTGCGGTATAATATTATAGGTTTATGGCAGAAAGTTACTTTAGAATTTTGTTGTTTATTGGTTGTTAAAATGATGAAAATATTGGTTTTCATTTAGTAATTCTCTTTATGAAATTGTCTAACAGTTCACCAACATACAGTTAACATTTTTTGTTTGAGACAAATTTACTATTCGTCTCTGAAATCGGATAAAACAATTAAATTCTTATCAAATTATACAATTTATATTTTCCCAAATATAAGAGAGAAGTTAAATAAAGAGGAATCTACAAATTCCATAAAATATTTTTATTTACAATTTTTTATATATATATATATATATATATATATATATATATATATATATATATATATATAGTGTTTTCTGAATACATTAGTTTTAAAAAAAAATTAAATTAAAAAAAATTGTTTTTACCAGAATTGTATTCCTAAAATACGGATAACAAAAAATGTATGTATATTTTTGAATGGACCTTCTCAAAATTATAATAAATTATAGAAAATTAACTTTTTTTAATAAAAAGTAAAATAAAAATATTTGTATATAAAAAATATATACTGTATCCATTTTTACCATTTTTTAATAAATTCTGTTTCTCCAATAAATTTTGCTTTAAAAATTCTATTCTTAAAATATACATAATAAAAAATATCTAAAAATATTTATTTGAAAAAAGATCCTGAAAAGATTTATTTTAATTGGAATTTTTTTTAAAAAATGTGTATTTTAAAAATTTATTCCTTCATCAACTTTTTTATCAATTTTTTTTTAATAATATAAGAACATTGGTGTAATGTTTTCATTATATCAAAAAAAGATTAATTTAATGATTTTTAATAAAATTCAGTTTAAATGGTCAAAAATGTACAAAATTGTTGAAGAAATATTTTTTTAATAAAAATTATTTAATTCTCAATAAATTTTACTTTTTGAATTTAAAATTAAAAAAAATATATTCTTTTTTTTTTTTTCTTAAATTTTTTATTATCTGAAAGAAAAGAATAAATGTAAATTTTATTTCCTTTATTTTTTTAATGATTTTTAATCATTTTAATTTAAAATTTAATTTGAATTAAAATTAAAAAAAATATGTAAAAAATGTAAAGTAAAAATACACAAAATTGTTGTAAAAATATTTTTTTAATAATAATTTATTTTTCAATAAATTTTACTTTTTAAATTTAAAAAAGAAATCATTTTAAAAATTTTCTGAAATCTGAAAAAAAAAAATTTAAATAATATTTCCTTTATTTTTTAATGATTTTTAATAAAATTTATTTAAAATATATATATGTTCGTTTTTTTCAATTTTTTATTATCTAAAAAAAGATCAAGATCAAAATCATTTTAAAAATTTTCTGAAATCTGAAAAAAAAAGTAAACAATATGTCCTTTATTTTTTTAATGATTTTTAATAAAATTTAATTCAATTTTTCAAAAATATACAAAATTGTTGAATAAATATATTTTTTTTAATGTAAATTATTAATTACTCAATAAATTATGCTTTAAAAATACTTTTTAATTATTTTTTAAATGTAAATAATAAAAATGTTGAAAGATTTTTGGAAAAATTACAATTGAAAAAAATGCTGACTTTTTTCAAATCCCTATTTATGAAAAATTTAAAAATCACATTCAAATAGGATTGATTATTTAATTTTTTACTAATAAAAAAGACGTTGTTACGAAATTATTATATTTTCTTTATTTTTTTATGATTTTTAATAAAATTCAGTTTAATTTGTCAAAAAATCTATTTTACACGTTTCTAATGAATAAGAACTTCGAGTTTTTTTTCTGAAAAAAAAAAAAATCAAGAAAAATAAATTATATATTTTTATATTTGTTTAGTGATTTTTAATAAAATTCAGTTTAATTTGTCAAAAATTTAGAAAAATTTTCAAAACTTAAGTAGTTTTGTTTAATTTTCTTAGAAAACTGAAAAACTCAATATACTCATAAATTAATAATAAAAAAAATGTGAATATATTAAAAAAAGTGGTTGTTTTGACAGAAACAGAAAAAGACAATTAATTCCTAATTTAGTCATACTTCCGAGAAGCAAAAGCCAAAAAGATGGATAGAAAACACCGCCTGTTCTCCATATTTCTATCCGCACTCCACGACAGATCCCCGCATCATTTGTCATCATCGTTTCCATCGGCTCGACTCAATTAGTCCGGTCTCGGCCCGTTTCCGTCCCTGCAATTTCAAGAATTCGCTCTCCGCTCCCGTTCAAATTGCTCCGCTCGTGTCTCGTGCTCGCAGCTATCACGTTACCTAAACATCTGTTGTTTAGTTGTTTCGCCGTCGAAACGGCTCGAAGATGTTAACCCCCCCGAATTCCTAGCCCAAATCCCGGTATCGATTACGGAACGTGCGTCTGTTTTATGAATTTTTGGGCAGAGAGGTGTCGTAAACCAACACGGACCACCCGAAATCGGCCGATAAATCAAACGGCCCAACATCCGTTGTGTCCGACCGAAAAACAACGGGAGCGAAAAAACGGAACGGGAATGAATGGACTTCCCGTCGCGTGTCGTCCAGCATTGAGACAAGAAACAAAAGACGTGGTTTAATTGACGTGGATGGAAAAGCGTCGACGGAGACGCGTGCGAATAGCGGGTGTACGAAAAACAACATAACAAAACTGGGCATTGTGCCCCGGTATAATTGTATAATAGGTGTTTTGTTTTTTCGCTGGAGCAATTAGAGATGTCGTGTCGCGTTAGCGATAATGGGACACGTGGTGCGACAGCGTGTGCACGGCACGATGAGAACGTTCCATGTGACACCAGAGATTGTTAATTAATTTTTAAAATATGCTCCGTCCAATGAAAGAGTTGGGATCTGTAGAAAATTCGGAGATTTTTATATAATTGTAGCCCAAAAAAATTAGAAATACAGAAAGTTGGAGTAGTATTTAGGATTTTTTAAAAAATGGAGAGTAAGCACCGTTGTCTATCAATCTTTCGGACAGTTCTTTTGAAGTATTTGCTAAATCAGTTCATTTTTTTGAGATATTTACTATTATTTATTCTTTCTTTTTAAATTGTATTGGATAAAAAATATTTTAAATCCAAAATTTTTATATGATATTTTATATTTCCCAATTTTTTTCTTGTAAAAAAACATAATTTTTAATAATTCAATTAATTTTCAACATAATAATAATTTTCAAAATGTTTTCAATTCTATATTTGAATGAAAATAATTATATTTAAAATTTAATTTGCCTTAAAAAATAGATTTTTTCTTTATTTTTATGTATTTTTGTCAAATAAAACTGAATTTTTGATAAAAAAATCAGCCAAAAATAAAGGAAATATATTATGTATTTTCCTGTATTTGAGAAAACTAACAAAAAATACTTCAACGTTTTGTATTTTTAAAAAATATTCTTCAAAATGATATTAAAGATTCCCTGAAAAATAATTGGGAACACAGAACAATTTCAGTATTTCTTTATCAAGTGAATTTCATTAAACAAAGGAAATAATATTTTAATTTTCTTTTTCCTGTCAGTTTTTATAAAATTTTCCATTTCAATGAAGGAAATAATTTTTAAAATTTAATCTGTCTTTAAAAATTGGATTTTTTTTATATTTCTGTGTATTTTTCATAAAGAAAACTGAATTTTATTAAAAAATCTCTCAGAAAAGAAGGAAATTTTCCTGTTTTTGAGAAAATTAACAAAAAATAATTCAAAGTTTTAAATTTTTAAAAAAATATTCTTCAGAATGGTTTCAAATATTCCTTGAAAAATAATTAAGAAAACAAAACACTTTCAGTATTTCTTTGCAAGTAAATTTTGTTTAAACAAAGGAAATAATATTTAACTTTCGATTTCCTGTCAGTTTTTATATAAAAAAAATATAAAACAATTTCAATTTCCCATTTGAATGAAGAAAATAATTTTTAAAATTTAATCTGTCTTAAACAGGATTTTTCTATATTTTTGTGTATTTTTCACAAAGAAAACTGAATTTTATTAAAAAATCTGTCAGAAAAGAAGGAAATTTTAATCATTTTCTTGTTTTTGAGAAAATTAACAAAAAATAATTCAGCTTTGTGTTTTTAAAAAAATATTTTTCAGAATGGTTTCAAATATTCCTTATAAAATAATTAAGAAAACAGAACATTTTCAGTATTTCTTTACAAGTAAATTTCATTAAACAAAGGAAATAATATTTAACTTTCGATTTTCTGTTAGTTTTTATTAAAAAAATATATATAAATAATATTAATTTTTCATTTGAAGAGAAAAAATAATTTTTAAAATTTAATCTGTCTTAAAAAATAGGTTTTTTTCTACATTATCCTGTTTTTGAGAAAATTAACAAAAAATACATCAAGATTTTGTATTTTTAAAAAAAATATTCTTCAGAATGGTTTCAAAAATTCCCTGAAAAATAATTAAGAAAACAGAACAATTTCAGTATTTCTTTATAAGTAAATTTCATTAAACAAAGGAAATAATAGTTTAATTGCTAATTAATTATTACAATCATTTAAAATATATTCTATCTATATTTGAATAAAAAGGATAAACTTAAAAATTTAATTTAATTTATTTTAATTTAATTTATTTTAATAGTTTTTTTTGTTGTTTAATTTTATTAAAAAAAATCAGTCAAAAATAGAGGAAATATAATTTGTATTTTTGGCAAATTAAACTGAATTTTGATTATCTTTAATTTGGCGAGAACATTAAAGATAATCTGACACGTGGTGAGACCGTTTAGTGTGACAACACAGACTGTTAATTAATATTTTTTAAGTACAAATACGTTTTTAACTCGCATGACGGTGCCCACTTTGTCACAGACGTCCGGAAGGAGATTTATGTGAGACGTCCGATTTTTTTTCATTAAAAAACAACCCTTTATCACGGCGATTCGTAACAGTGGGGCATCACCTGGTCGCATCGCCGTCGACAAAGGGATGTTGCCCGTTTTAATATGACTGCAATTTGTCAAACTACAAAAGGGCACAGTTAACACTCTTGTAAACTGTGCCCCTCCAAATTTTCATTCCAATCCCTACAACACTATCTATTAGATAGATAGGTCATTATAAATTGTAATAGGGGGGGGGGCCTTAATTCGAACGACATAATTAATCACTGAGTTCATAATTGTTAGCCGATGTAGAAACACAGATAGTACGTGTTTGTCGTAACGTGATATCAATAAAACTTATTATAATTATAAAAACACGAACGGGAAGCGGAAAACCGCTGAAAACAGATCCCTTTTAGCTCCGTCGAAACCACAACCGTCCATACGTTTTATAAGCTTTTGTAACTAAAATCCTTATTGGCAACATAATAAAAAATGTAATGCATACTGCGGGGCTTCCGATGTGTGAGAGACAATTTGTGTTGTTTGACCAAATGTCCAAACAAATGGTCGAATACGTTTTGGAAACAATTCAAAAAATGTTTTGTTTAGACAAGTGTGAACCTAAAAATCAATAATTTAGAAACCTATAAAGTTGTGCTTGAAAGTTTTTAAAAAAAGACGATGATGAAAGATTATTTCTTTATAGATATATGTCAAATTATTCATCAGTTTTTTAATAAAATATGTTTCTTGGAACATTCGAGTGTGAAACAACAGGAAACTTGATAAGCTATCAACGTTAATAATTTCCAAGAGTTTAAAATTTCGAAATAGTTTATGTAAAAGTAATAAGTTTTGCAACTATTAACACTCTTTGAATTACTTATATTATTATTAACATATAAACATTTAACAATTAAAGGTCTAAAATGACAATCAAGAAGAAAAGAAAATGAAAGGAAAAAGTTATTATATAAAATTGATCACTAATACAAAAATATTAAATAAACTTTACGAGAATTTATAATAGATAAGAATTATACATTGCCAAAATTATTTTATGAAGAGAAAATTCTAAAATCTGTCAATTTTTTTAACATTGAACAACTCTCATCATAACCACCAAGAATAAAAAATTTATAAAATTGACTACTGAAAAGGAATATATATATACATATATATATATATATTCCTTTTCTGACCATTGGTGTAAAAATGTTAAAAAATACAAATGATATGAAATTTTGAAAATTTGGATATTAGAAAAATATTTAAAATTTTTGATTTATTAGTAAAAGAATGTTAAAATTATTAATAAACTACAGAAGACTTAGGCTATGTTTTAGAAATTAAAACTTTCAAATGTCATATAGTATATAATATTTAAAAACTAGTATATACTATTTAAAACTAGTATGTATTATTTAAATACTAGTATACATTTTTTAAGACTAGTATATACTGTTTCAAAAAATAGTATATACTGATAAAACTAGTATGTACTAGTTTTATATGCTAGTATATATCATTTTAAAATAGTATAAATAGAATATATGATGATTAAATAATAAATATTTATAAACTGAATTAAAAAACTACATTTAAAAACTTATTAATTAGTACTTAAAAGGAAAATTTTATGAGGAAAAAAATTCTAAAATATGTCACTTTCTATTGAGCTTTGAACAACTCTGATCTTAACTACTAAGAAAGGAATATTTATAAAATTGACCATTAACAGAAAAATTTTAAAAAATGTGAGACAACTTGTATTATTTAAAACTAGTATATACTAATTAAAAACTAGTATACACTTTTTAAGCCTGGTATATACTATTTAACAGGTTTATATGCTAGTATATCTCATTTTAAAATACTATATATAGAATATAATGATTAAATGAGAAAAATATTTAACCATTAGTTAATGTCAGGAAATTTGTAAGAAAATTGACGACATAGACAAAAAATAAAAAAATCATATATCATATAGTATATAATATTTAAACACTAGTATATACTATTTAAAACTAGTATATACTATTTAAAACTAGTATATACTATTTAAAAGTAGTATATACTATTTAAAAGTAGTATATACTATTAAAAGTAGTGTATATTAATTAAAAACTAGTATAGACTAGTATAAATTATTTCAAAAAATAGTATATACTGATAAAACTAACAGCTTTATATGCAGAAAATTGACGACAGACAAAAAATAAAAGAAAAATATGTAATCAAGAAATAATGAAGTGGATATGTTATAGAATATAATCTGTTATCTTCTGTAGAAAAAGCAACAAGTAAAATCACCAATAACCAGGAGTGGCCCTGTTTCGAACAGAACGAAAGCAACATAAACACACGTTTTGCGTTTCCGTTCTCCGCCGTCGTCAATAAAACACCGTAAAACCAGTATCAGCTATCAAAGAGTTCGGAGACGAACGAAAAAAACGCCGTATCCAAACAAACAATTGTTAAGACTAACCACCGATTATTTAGAGAACGGCGAAATCCGTAATGATGCCGTCTATCGTGGCGTGTAATTGAGGCGCCTAAACGTAATAAAAACGGTTTTTAACAGTTATTTATAAAGACATGGGCATGGCATGAGTTACAATAAACATCGACTTTATGATACACAAAATGCGTGCGACTTTGATAAGCCGCTCTTTATTATTGACCATCCGGTACCGTATTTACGATTTTACGATCATCCACCAACTGGGCACGAAATTTTTTTCTCTTTTTTTTATAGTTTTTTGGGTGTATCGTGCAGATTGTTCCCGCATTTAAAAATTACACGGGACCCGGGCTAATAGAAATTGGTTAATTGCACTTGATTGAATGCGTAATTATGGGGTTGCACATGTTGCAGCGCCACGGACCGTTTGACGCTAATTGTTACGCCCAACACAAAGACCTGTGCGCGTACCAAATAAAAGGACTCGCCCTGACGCGTCTCACCCATATGGTGTCCGTCCAATTTTTTGGGCCAACACGCGAATAAAAATTACGAATTCGGACGTCGAAATGGCCCCCCGATGGAATAAACACGGGATTTCACGTCTGACAGGACAAGAAAGGCCCGCGTCTGGGGTGAACATCGGGGTGGTCCGGTCCGGGGCATCACTTACGCAATTTCATACCACCCATCGTATCGACTTTCATGCGTATCGATGTCGACTAAGATAACACCACCTGATACTGATCGTCGATCTTGGGGCTTCTGGACCGTTGGGAATTCGAATGCTGGACGTACTTTTAGGGGGGGAAGAAGCCCCACCTGTTAATTACGAGTAAATTGGCCCCCGAAATACCGAAACACAGTCAGACAGTCAGACAGACGATTTTTTAATTTACGTCCCCGGGGCGAAGGTTTTGTCGCCAGTTGTTAAGCGGAGCCACTAAATCTTCGGAGGGCATTGTTCTAAGACGACGTCCGGGACTCGTGCTCGTTCGGAGTTCGTGGAGATTAGCCCTTGGTGCGGTGTTAAAAGGTCTTTCGAGTGCCGTTTTATTGTCGGACAGTTGACAGCGTTAAATTCTCTTAATGGTTGATTTCGGTGGTACGGAGCAGTTACAGTTTAAATGAGATCTTTTGTCCGGTGTCGGGTCCGGTACGGTCCGACATCCGGATACTTTGTCCTTTTGTTGAGTAGCTGAGCTAATTTTACACAATTACGTCCCACCTTTTGTCCAATGAATCCACGTTAGTTGTCGTTTAACTGTAACGACCGTGCAAATCGCAGAATAGCATGGATTATTGGAATGGCAGAGGATAGTTAAGAGAGCGTGTAATGTTTGTCATTTAATGTGAATTCGTTTCGTTTGTGTTTATTTAGTTGTGGGGCGTTGTAAATTAGACTGCTGTTAATGTTTAGGTGTTTCAAGCTTGGCTGGTGATGGGAAAATACTTCAGGCCTTTATACTAAGCTTGGAAAATTACAGTAACTTTAAAACTATTCTTTAAGTAACAAAAATAGAATCTTGTTCTAAAACGTTGAAAATAAATAATAAGTAAACACTAAATAAATATTTTACTTGAGAAAATTTAGAAATAATTTATAAAATGACAATTAAACATTTTTACTTTAATTGGGAATATTAATATATCATTCTAAAAATTATCAAAAAAAAATTACATAAGTAAAAATCATGTTTTAATTTTTCAACAAGATTGTATTATAAAATATTATAAAAATTAAGATCTTGAAACTATATTAGAAATTTTAGATTTTTATAAAAAAAAAAGAAAAAAGAATAATTTAATTAATTATTATACAAGATATTATATAAATAAATATACAGTTAAAATATACTATTTAAAACTATAGTATATACTATTTAAAACTAGTATATATCATTTAAAACTAGTATATATTATTTAAAACCAGTACATACTATTAAAACATGTATGTAGAATTTAAAAACTAGAATATACTCTTTAAAAACTAGTTTGTACTATTTAAAAACTAGTATGTACAATTTAAAATCTGTATTTATTACTATTATATTAGTATAATTAGTATGGCATAATTTTTTTGATAATATTAAGATTTTATTCTGAGATAATCATAAATACGAATCATATTTTTATTTTTAGAAGTTTCTAAAACTGACTTTTTCTAATTCTTCAACATCATTAACTAAAAATTCCAAAAAATTGAAAACCTTACATTTTTATAAATAAGAAATCTTTAAAAAATATAAAACTTAAAAAACCAATACTCTTAAAAAATAGTTGAAGAAAAATTTAAATAATTACTTTTTACAAACAAAAAATATATTATTTAAATTACTTTTAAAATATCTCTTATATATTTCTTTTGGAAATATACCAGAATGTAATATTTTAAAACTAGTATATACTATTTCATAGCTAGTATATGCTATTTTAGAAACTATTAACATATAAACTATTTGGAAACTAATATAATCTATTAAAATTATTATATACTATCAGAAATCAGTATTTAAAACTAGTATATATAGTTTTGAAACTAGTATATATAGTTTTGAAACTAGTATATATAGTTTTGAAACTAGTATATACTAATAAAACTAATGTGCTGTTTAAAAGCTATTATATCATTTTAAAATATGGAAGACAATGTTTAATTAATAAATTTTCAACAATTCTAGATATTTTAAAACTGAATTAAAAAAATATACTATTAAAAACAGTAATTTTTTTTGAAAAAGCTTTAGAAAAAACAAAATACACTTCTATAAATTTAAAAAAGTATGTTTTAAAAGCTTAGAAAATATTATGGTGTTAAAAAAAGAAAATTTAACTTTAACTTTAAATTTAAAACATTTTATTGATATTATGTATAGATATTATTATTATTTATAGATATTATGTAAATTAATACAAAAAATTATAATGCATTTTTTATACAAAAAAAATATTAATTTTTATTTAAAAATAATTTATATTGCATAAAATGCAAAATATTAGTATATAAAATTTAAAAACTAGTATATACTATTTACAACTAGTATATACTATTTAAAACTAGTATACATTATTTAAAACTAGTATAAATTATTTAAAACTAGTATATATTATTTAAAACTAGTATATGCTGTTTCAAAAAAATAGTATATATTAATAAATAAAATAGTATAGGTAGAAGATAATGACTAAATAATAAATGTTTATAAATTGAATTAAAAAAACTACTTTTAAGAAACTCTTTAATTCTTTTAAAAAGTTTTGGCTAATGTCGGAATAAATTTTTAATGTTTAATTATTGAAAACGAATCAAATGAGTTTTAAGAACAAATATACATTTGTAAAGAAGAAAAATATAAAAGAACAAATTTCAACTTAAAAAAATATATATTAATAAATAATATATAATGTTTTTAATGACACAAAAGTTTCATGTTAAATAATTGGAACGTCAAAACGTTGGATTGAAATTAATTTGGACCGGCAGTCGGCGATTATGCGGGCGGGTGTGGGAAAAGATTCAAAATGGCGAACATCGACGCTCATTTAAAAGCACCAATGGCACGTCGGCGTCTATATTGATCCGCGGGACGCCATTGCCACCGAAAGCGGCGTCGGACCCTCCAACTTTTAACGGCTCCCGACTTTTACTACGGCGCTGCCCAACTCATTCATACACTTTCGGTTTGGTAGAAAAAAAATTAAAAAAAAAAAAAAACAAATAAAACACAATTCGGTGGTTGGAAACTGGTTTACGGTCGATCGATCGACCTTGGTTCACCGCAATTTCGATGTGCACCCGTCAATGGTGGTTCCGCGGGAAGATCGTCGCACAAACAAACGTAGCGGTTTCGGCGAACCGTTTTTTTTTTGTTGTGTCAACCACCTCTCGAAACCGATGCCCCACAACCTGACCCAATTAGTTCGAGGAAGACGAAAGTGTGCGGAGAAACGGAGGACCGAATCGAATTGCTCACCTTTCCGGGTTCTTTGTCGAAGTCGCATTCCTTGTCGGGACTGTAGACGGTGGACGGTGGCGGGAAGCTGAGCTGGAGGTTGGTGCCGGTGGCTGCGAAGGCTATTTCTATGTGACCTTCGCGGCAGCTGTTCTGGAAGCGCACCACACGCTCTTCCTGCGGTCTGTCTCTGAATCCTGTGTATCTAACCTGAAACAATTGGAGGAACAGGTTAAAATTTGGTCCAGTTGGAAGAACTAGCTTGGAACAGAATCAACAAATTAATTACAGTATTTGGTAAAACCTATCCAATTTTTGGATTAAAATTTGATGATATTTGGTGAAACTGATCAAAGTTTTGGATTATAACTTAAAATCACAGTAAAAATTATTGGAATTGATCTTAAATATCAAATCAATACCAGTTAGAAGAACTAGCTTGGAAGAGAATTCAGTTTCCAGACATGTATTTAATTAATAATCATTAATTATTACAGTATTTGGTGAAACTGATCCAATTTTCGGATTAAAATTTGATGATATTTGGTAGAATTGATCAAAGTTTTAGATTATAACGTAAAATCACAGTAAAAATTATTGGAATTGATCTTAAATATCAAATCAATACCAGTTAGAAGAACTAGCTTGGAATAGAATTCAGTTTCCAGACATGTATTTAATTAATAATCATTAATTATTACAGTATTTGGTGAAACTGATCCAATTTTTGGATTAAAATTTGATGATATTTGGTGAAACTGATCAAACTTTTGTATTATAACTTAAAATCACAGTAAAAATTATTGGAATTGATCTTAAATATCAAATCAATACCAGTTAGAAGAACTAGCTTGGAATAGAATTCAGTTTCCAGACATGTATTTAATTAATAATCATTAATTATTACAGTATTTGGTGAAACTGATCCAATTTTCGGATTAAAATTTGATGATATTTGGTAGAATTGATCAAAGTTTTAGATTATAACTTAAAATCACAGTAAAAATTACTGGAATTGATCTTAAATGTCAAATCAATGCCAGTTAGAAGAACTAGCTTGGAAGAGAATTCAGTTTCCAGACATGTATTTAATTAATAATCATTAATTATTACAGTATTTGGTGAAACTGATCCAATTTTTGGATTAAAATTTGATGATATTTGGTGAAACTGATCAAAGTTTCGGATTATAACTTAAAATCCCAGTAAAAATTATTAGAATTGATCTTAAATATCAAATCAATGCCAGTTAGAAGAACTAGCTTAGAAGAGAATTCAGTTTCCAGTCATGTATTTAATTAATAATCATTAATTATTACAGTACTTGGTGAAACTGATCCAATTTTTGAATTAAAATTTGATGATATTTGGTGAAACTGATCAAAGTTTTGGATTATAACTTAAAATCACAGTAAAAATTATTGGAATTGATCTTAAATATCAAATCAATGTCAGTTAGAAGAACTAGCTTGGAAGAGAATTCAGTTTCCAGACATGTATTTAATTAATAATCATTAACTATGACAGTATTTGGTGAAACTGATTTAATTTTTGGATTAAAATTTGATATTTGGTAAAACTGATCAAAGTTTTGGATAAAAACATGATATTACATTAATTAGAATATCTCCAGACTGTCGCCTATCTAATAAAACCAAATAAAAAATTCACATTTACTCGAATTAACCCAAAACCCTAGTTTAATTTTAACAACTGTAGTATTTGATTTCCAACAACTATGATCCATCACTCCGGTTCTTAGAAACAACAGTAGACGCGATGAATCACACGACACCAGCTAATAGAAAGTCGACGAAAACAAACAGTCCTCCTAAATTACGAAACTGAGAATCGTGACGTAACATAAAAATTACGCATAATCCTAACTCGGACGAAATAATGTGTCTACATTGAAGAATTTAATTCATGTCCGGTTCTCGTGAATACAATTTTTTTTTTGGTTTTTACGAACGTGTGTTCCATGAATTTGATTCCATCAATTCGGTCGTTTTCATTGTGTGTTATTTATGGGCCAATGGTACAAGGTTAATCAGTCCATATGGTTCTGGAATATTAAGATGTGACAAAATACGAGGAATGATACCTGGACCTGGCGGTGCACGATTGTATTTTTGTTTTATTTATTGCCATCTTCGATAATTTGTTATTTCCTATTAGTTGGTGAATCACAGAAATGTTAATTAAGATTTGGAGGTCGAACTTCTAATGTTTAAGCTGTAATTTACTTGTTGTTTTTTCAATAGTATAAATTACGTTTAAATACATGCCTGAAAATTGGTTTATCTTCCAGGCTATTTCTTCTAACTGTAACCGACTGAACTGGTATTTAAGATCAATTCCAGTAGTTTTTACTGTAATCAGAAAATTGGATCAATTTGACCGAGTACTATAATTTACTTGTCACTTTTTACAATGTAAATACGTGACTGAAAATTGAATGTTCTTCCAACAGGAATTAAATATATAAATTCAATTCAAATACATATTAATATAATTTCAAATTCTGATACAAAACTTTGGTCAGTTTCACCAAATGTTAGTCCAAAAATTGGATCAGTTGCACCAACTTGACTAGAAATTTTTAATGTTCAGAAGTTTTTTAAAAAATCAGTGAATATTAAGCTTTTTAAAATAAATTATTCTTTCATATAAATAGGAATAATAGATATAATATGAATATTTGATTTTTTAACAATTTTGAATTTTGAATTTTTTTAACAAGTTATATAAATTGTAATCATTTATATAGAAAGGAAATCAGTGAATATTAAGATTTTTACAATGAATTTTTGTTTCATATCAATTGGAATATTAGATAATGAGAAATTTTGAATGTCTAGATTATTATATCAGTATGTGATATAAATTATAATCATAAAATTGGAAGGAAATCAGTGAATATTAAACATTTTAAAATAATCATTACCAACATTAAGATCATTTTAAAATAAATTATTTTTTCACATTAACATGAACATTTGATTTTTAGCAATTTTGAATGTCTGGAAGATTTTTTTAACAAGTGATATAAATTGTAATCATTTAATAGGAAGAAAATCAATGAATATTAAGATTTTTACAAAGAATTTTTGTTTCATATCAATTGGAATATTAGATAATGAGAAATTTTGAATGTCTAGATTATTATATCAGTATGTGATATAAATTGTAATCATAAAATTGGAAGGAAATCAGTGAATATTAAACATTTTAAAATAATCATTACCAATATTAAAATCATTTTAAAATAAATTATTTTTTCACATTAATATGAACATTTGATTTTTAGCAATTTTGAATGCCTAGACGATTTTTTTAACAAGTGATATAAATTGTAATCATTTAATAGGAAGAAAATCAGTGAATATTAAGATTTTTAAAATGAATTTTTGTTTCATATCAGTAGGAATATTAGTTAATCAGAAATTTTGAATGTCTAGAAGATGATTATATCAGTATGTGATATAAATTGTAATCATATAATTGGAAGGAAATCAGTGGATATTAAACATTTTAAAATAATCATTACAAACATTAAAATCATTTCAAAATAAATTATTTCTTCATATTAAAATGAATATTTGATTTTTAGCAATTTAGAATACCTAGAAGGTCTTTTTAACAAGTGATATAAATTGTAATCATTTAATGGAAGGAAATCAGTGAATATTAAGACTTTTAAAATAATCATTACCAACATTAAAATCATTTTAAGATAAATTATTTTATCATATTAATATGAATTTTTGATTCATATCCTTAAAAATATTAGATAATCAGAAATTTTGAATGTTTAGAAAATGATTATATCAGTATGTGATATAAATTGTAATCATATAATTGGAAGGAAATCAGTGGATATTAAAAAGTTTAAAATAATCATTACCAACATTAAAATCATTTTAAAATAAATTATTTTTTCACATTAATATGAACATTTGATTTTTAGCAATTTTGAATGCCTAGACGATTTTTTTAACAAGTGATATAAATTGTAATCATTTAATAGGAAGGAAATCAGTGAATATTAAGGTTTTTAAAATGAATTTTTGTTTCATATCAATTGTAATATTAGATAATGAGAAATTTTGAATGTCTAGAAGATGATTATATCAGTATGTGATATAAATTGTAATCATATAATTGGGAGGACATGAATTGATGATAATGAATATTAAGAAGTTTAAATTAAAGAATTTTTTTATTATATACATTTTAAAAATTATAAAAAATAACTGACGAATAGTTTTTTGATTAAATATAAATTGTAACGACCAAATAATAAATTATTATTATTAATTAAAATAAATTTTAAAATTATATTATTATTTTTTTCATGTTATATTATTTTTTATGTCAGTTTACATGACATAATAGTGAATTAAAATATGTTTTAGTAAATAATATAATTTATAAACATTAATTAAAAGAAAAATTAATTAATATTAAAAATGTTAAAATGATCATAGTTTATTTAAATTAAAATGATCATTATTAAAAAATATAACATAAATATATTACATTGATTTTAAAAATAATAAAAATATGCAACTGATAAAATATTGAATAACATAAATGATTAAATATCTAATAAAAAAATTAATTAACACTAAGAAGTGTTATATTAAATATTATTTAAAAATACCAATCAATGAAATTTAATAATATAAAAATATTGTGTTAAAAAAGCAGTAAAATTTAAGACTTGATTGTATCACTTTTAAAAAATATAAGTTTTCATAAGTAATAATTATTTAAACGAACAATTATAATTATTAAAGATTGTTAAACAATAACTATGACTATGTAATATTGAGAAAATAATTAAATATAATTAAAAAGACAATAGAACTATTTAACTATAAAAACTAATATAACAATTACTTCAACAAACTTGCTAATAATAATAGATTAAATATGTTAAAATGATTTTATAAAATATTGTCGCGTTATTGGAAATTTAATAGCAGACTACATTTTTAAGGAATTTTAAGACTAGAAATAAGGAAACATTCACGACATTTGTTGCGTCCACCAAACGCATCCACCATTATTTTTAAACCGCAATAAACAAACAAACCCACCGACACTTTTCAACAACAATCCGCTGCTTCGAACATCCCAGAATCCTGACACAAAAACCGACATCTCAGGATCCCAGCACTACATCGGTACTTACTTCGCTCTCCCTGCTGAGCCTCCTGAACAGCTCGTCGGACTCGAACTTGGCCTTCTGGTCGGGCACCACCCTCGGCATCTTGAAGATGAACCGCGGCTTCTGCTGCTCGTACAGGCCCATGGTGTCGAAGGGCAGCATGCCCGCGAACGTGGCCGACGGATCGTTCATGTGCATCTTGAGACCGGACACGGATACGCGCGCTGTACTGAACGTTGGACGTGCCGCAAACGACATTCACCTGCACTCGCTGCGATCGAGAGCGTACTGACGGTTTGCGCGGCCGAAAAAACGCCCTGGACCCGACGGTGCGCGTCGGGGGGCGAAGGGCGTGGCCTGTGGACAGGCGGCGGACCAATGGCGGGCCGGCCGGGGGCGCCGGGCCGCGCGTACGGTCGTCGTGACGGGCGGCGATGTTCGCGCGAGGACGGGGATGGTCGCGGGACCGGTGGAAGTGGCAGTGCGGCGCGCTGACGGGCCTTTATGGGATTTATCTCGTAATCGCATTGTCTGAATGCATCTGCTTTGCGACTTCAAAGAGTGTTTTATTATTTATTTGGACGAGTGCGAGTCTCGTTTTCGGTAATGATACCTTTTCGGACGGTTACGAGCTTGGGTTTATTTTTGCTGTTAGCTTCGCCGGCTTGCTCGAGCGTGCCGAACGGTTTCTATGATGCATAGGAAAAAATTACAATTTGGATAATTTTGTTAAAAAATATGTATAAATTTGAAAATTTCAGAATACTTCCCAAAGTAAAAAAAAAAAATTTTATAAGATTTATCAATATTATGGAAAAAAAGTAAAATGTAAATAAGAAAAAATAAAAATTCTATAGAAAATAAGATATTTGCACTAATTTTTAATAAAATTATGTTATATAAGATTTTTTTCTAAAAGAAATTTTAAACATTTTTTTTAACAAAGTACCAAAGGATGTCTGAACATGTTATAATAGTTTTATTATAATAGAAGTATATAATTAAAATAAAAATTAAGAAATTAGAGCTTTTATAGTAATTTTTAATACAATATAATTAAAAATAGAGAATCACAACAAGAACTTTTAAAAAATATTCAATAAAAAATACTGTCTGTTCAAATGTTTTATTAATTTAGTTCTTATAATAGAAACTGCACAATGTAAATAAAAAATATGATTATAAAATTAAGAAGTAAAGTTTATCCAAATATTTTATTATTTTAATATGATTATGATAAGAAGTATATAATTAAGATGAAAATTTAAAATTTGGAGTTTTTATAGAAATTTTCAATAAATTTGAGTATAATTTTAAAATTGAGTATAAAAACTATATCAAAATTGTTTGATTATATTATTTTTTCAATATATATTATAATAAAAGTAAGAAATTACAAACTAAACCTTTTATAAAATATACAATCAATTTATGTAAAATTATAATAGAAACTACAGAATGTAAATAAAAAATATGAAATCTAAACTTACAATTATATAATTAAATAAAGTTGTCTAAATATTTTATTATTTTAACAATATTCAATAAAATTATAAAGTTCAATGATGCACTCTCTCCAAATATTTTATTATTGTAGTTCTTATAATAGAGGTTATAGAATGTAAATAAAAAATATGAAATTCAAACTTTTACATATTTTTTTTTTATAAATTTATGTATAATTATAAAATTAAGTAGTAAAGTCTGTCTAAATATTTTATTATTTTAACATTATTATGATAGAAAGTATATAATTAAGATAAAAATGGGAACTTTTAGAAATTTTCAATAAATTGAAGTAACTCTGTTCAAACATTTTATTATTTTAGTTCTTATAATAGAGACTACAGAATGTAAATAAAAAACATGAAATACAAACTTTTACATTTTTTTTAAATTTATGTAAAATTATAAATTTAAGTAGTAAAATTTATCTAAATATTTTATTATTTTAACATTATTATGGTAGAAAGTATATAGTTAAGATAAAAATTGAAATTTTTAGAAATTTTCAATAAATTTGAGTAAATTTTTTTTTGTTTAGTATAAAAACTATGTTAAAATATATGATAATATTATTTTTTTTTTAAATATATATTATAATAAAAGTAAAAAATTATAAACTAGAGCTTTCAATAAAAGTATAAAATTCAATGATGAACACTGTCCAAATATTTTATTATTTTAGTTCTTATAACAGAGACTACATAATGTAAATAAAAAACATGAAATTCAAACTTTTACATATTTTTTTTTTATAAATTTATGTATAATTATAAAATTAAGTAGTAAAATCTGTCTAAATATTTTATTATTTTAACATTATTATGATAGAAAGTATATAATTAAGATAAAAATGGGAACTTTTAGAAATTTTCAATAAATTGAACTAACATTGTTCAAACATTTTATTATTTTAGTTCTTATAATAGAGACTACAGAATGTAAATAAAAAACATGAAATACAAACTTTTACATTTTTTTTTTTAAATTTATGTAAAATTATAAATTTATGTAGTAAAATTTATCTAAATATTTTATTATTTTAACATTATTATGGTAGAAAGTATATAGTTAAGATAAAAATTGAAACTTTTAGAAATTTTCAATAAATTTGAGTAAATTTTTTTTTGTTTAGTATAAAAACTATGTTAAAATATATGATAATATTATTTTTTTTTTTAAATATATATTATAATAAAAGTAAAAAATTATAAAGTAGAGCTTTCAATAAAAGTATAAAATTCAATGATGAACACTGTCCAAATATTTTATTATTTTAGTTCTTATAACAGAGACTACATAATGTAAATAAAAAACATGAAATTCAAACTTTTACATATTTTTTTTTTTTATAAATTTATGTATAATTATAAAATTAAGTAGTAAAGTCTGTCTAAATATTTTATTATTTTAACATTATTATGATAGAAAGTATATAATTAAGATAAAAATGGGAACTTTTAGAAATTTTCAATAAATTGAACTAACATTGTTCAAACATTTTATTATTTTAGTTCTTATAATAGAGACTACAGAATGTAAATAAAAAACATGAAATACAAACTTTTGCATTTTTTTTAAATTTATGTAAAATTATAAATTTAAGTAGTAAAATTTATCTAAATATTTTATTATTTTAACATTATTATGGTAGAAAGTATATAGTTAAGATAAAAATTGAAATTTTTAGAAATTTTCAATAAATTTGAGTAATTTTTTTTTTGTTTAGTATAAAAACTATGTTAAAATATATGATAATATTATTTTTTTTTTAAATATATATTATAATAAAAGTAAAAAATTATAAACTAGAGCTTTCAATAAAAGTATAAAATTCAATGATGAACACTGTCCAAATATTTTATTATTTTAGTTCTTATAACAGAGACTACATAATGTAAATAAAAAACATGAAATTCAAACTTTTACATATATATTTTTTTAAATTTATGTAAAATTATCAAATTAAGTAGTAAAATTTGTCTAAATATTTTATTATTTTAACTTATTATGATAGAAAGTATATAATTAAGATAAAAATTTAAAAATTGAAATTATTTCAGATATTTTCAATAAATTTGACTAAAATTTTTATGTTTAGTATAAAAACTATGTCAAAAATATATTATTATTTTTTAAATATATATTATAATAAAAATAAAAATTATAAACTAGAGTTTTCATAAAATATTCAATAAATTATTATTCAATGCTGAACTCCGTCCAAATATTTTATTATTTTAGTTCTTAACATGTATTGAGACTACAGAATGTAAATAAAAAATATGAAATCCAAACTTGTACATATTCTTTATACAAAATTTATGTAAAATTATAAAATTAAAGTTTGTTTAAATATTTAATTATTTTAATATTATTTTGCTAGAAAGTAACATGAAAATTTAAAAATTGCTTTTGTAGTAAAATAGTAAATTAAATTTTTAAAATTTAGTATATGAACTATGTTAAAAATATTTGAATATATTATTATTTTAATAGGATGTATTTAATTAAGTTAAAAATGTAAAAATTGGCGTTTTTTTAGAAACTTCCAACAAAATTGAATAAAATTTTAATGTTTAGTATAAAAGTATGTCAAAAATATTTGACTGTATTATTAATTTTTAAATATATATTGTAATAAAAGAAAGACATTTTAAACTAGAGCTTTTATAAAATATTCAATAAATTTATGATAAATTATGAAGTTAAATGTTGAATGTAAATTAAAAATATGAAATACAAACTTCTACATATTTTTTTATAAATTTATGTAAAATTATAAAATTAAGTAGTAAAGTTTGTCTAAATATTTTATTATTTTAATGTTATTATGATAAGAAGTATATAATTCAGAAAAAAAAATTAAAAATTGGAGCTTTTACAAAAATTTTCAATAAATTCATGTAAAAAATGTATCATTATTTATTATTTTTTTAATATATTCAATAAATTTATGTAACTGTAATAAAAAATTATGAATTAGCTTTTAGAAATATTCAATAAATTTTGGTCTTCACTTTGTTAAAAAGTTTTAATATTATTATTAATATTTTTTATAATAAAAAATACATAATTTAAATGAAAATTAAGAAACTCAAACTCAAAAAAAAAAAAATAAAATTTAGAGCAATAACTGTAACATTAAATTTAAAATTGAACTGAGTTAAGTTTTTTTTTTAATACAAATACAAAGACTCTAAAATTTAAATTATAAATTTTTATAAAGTATATATAATATAGTAACCAAAAAAATGATTTTTATGCATTTATGCATACTATTACAATATGTGGTTTATAAAGGATTTAAAGCAATAAAAGTTTTTTTTTAAAACCTTCCTTGTACTTTTCAATGTATTAAAACATAAATAACACAAATGCACAAATAATTATTTTTCAATTATTAATTCTATTTGTGGTTTAGTTATCTAAACCAAACACTTTTACTAATGCAAATTAACTAATTATAATTATATGATATTAAAATAATTGGCTTCGACCAATTTATTTACATTAATCATATCTTAATTAAATTATATAATAAGCTATAGGTTATTTATAGATGTTTATGAAAACATTCATAAAACCATTTCCTTTCGGAAACATCTAACGTACGGATTTGGATAAATCCGCAAATAATCCTGTTGTAACTTGTGAATACAATGGGCACATTTAAATATTATTTACCTGTAATTAAAATTGCTCAGTGGTTTTTAATCTGTGCAATATTTACATAAACAAAATATTAAATTGGCGGATGTGAATAAAGAGATTTCAATCGTCTAAATATAATAATAAAATGATATTATATAATATAATTTAATGATATTCTCTTATTGCGCCGGCATTTTTCCATGAAGGTAAATTTTATTATTTTATTATATCAATTAAATTTCATAATTTTTTCATTAAATTTTTATAACTTAAGACGTAATTGAATATTTGACTAGAATACTTAAAAAATGTCCAGCATTTCTGAGCGCATAATATATTATATACAGTAGTGGCCATAATTATAGCAACTTATTAAAATATGTTAGAAATATGAGCTCGCTGTACTGCTTAAGTTGATTATCAGTACAGAAGATAAATTTTATTATATTATTATATGAATTAAATTTTATAATTGTTTCACTAATTTTTTATAACTTAAAACATAATTAGATATTTGACTAGAATACTTAAAAATGTACAGCATTTCTGAGCGCATAATATATTATATACAGTAGTGGCCATAATTATAGCAAAAAATATGTTAAAAATATGAGATGTACTGGTTATCAGTACCTATAATGATTATTGTTTTTCTGTTATTGTTATATATAGCAACTTTTTACTTTATGGTATTTCATTGCTTTTTGTGAATTTAAATCAATGGTCTTTTGCTTATTATAATTATTTAATCACTGCTTGATGTGAAACTGTAACGAAAATTATAATTCAGTGTTACCAAGACCGAAAAAAATAAAAAGAGATAGGTAAGGGTTACGGCTGAGTCATTCGTTTCCCATATTATTAAAAAATAAAAAAATTAGAGAAACTAGCTAGAAAAAAATTGTCCGAGTTCGAAAAACTTGAAAGAGAATCTATAACTGGATAATTCGAATGTCAAAAAACAATCGAAACTGAAATTAAAACCAACTTGTAGGAAATGGACTGTATTTTAATTCAAGGACTGTGAGAAGAGGTCGTAATCCCAGACCTACAAGAAAAACCCTGGTTTCTAGTAAAAATTTAATTTAAATCATTAAAAATACTTACTTTTACCTATATTTATGTCCAATACAATACAGAAAAATATATGTAACATTTTATAGGAAAAAATATATAAGTGTAGTTTTTATAATACATAATAATATATGTTATACATAGTTAAATAAATGAACAAAAACAATATGTGTATGTTTTCCTGTCTATTCTGCACTGGAAATATATTTTTGGGCATTTTATATAATACACAACTTCCAGTCCAGTGGCTTAACAATTTCAAGTCTATCCATCTAAACCATTTTACACCATGTACTTAAAAATTCATATCAAATTTTTATAACCAGTCTGGAACCTCTCGACCAAAAAAAAAAAATCCATAAATAATTACAACTCCGGTAACATTTCAAATCCCCATTGGCCTAAGATCATGCGGATAATTTTCCATCATCCAATGGTGTTGCGAATTTTACATGGGGTTCCGACTATCTGACAACATAATAGGACGTGTCTAACATACTGACATTGTGCTGATGTCATAATACATCCGAGGGGGGCTCGCACGATATTATCATGATAAAAGGGTCCACTCTCCGAAACGGCGATCACGCCGAGAGACACTCAATTACCCAAACAAATTCCGGGCCGTGATACCCGTGAACATTCAATATAATCCATATAAATGTAAATGGATGCGAAAACAGCACCGTCCGTCTGTCCGCTGCTTACCTACAAAAACGAAAAAAAGTAATTGTTCCGTTTAAGGGAAAGTTTATTGTTATACGACGGGCCGTGAACTCGTCGGCAAAATTGTAATTGCTACGCGTTTTTGGGAGCAACTTCTGTTTTATTGTCAGTAGGTCGAAATTGTTTGGACGGTTGTAAAATGGGACGGACCCATTTTAAGGGTTTATTACGTTATTTCAGGTTATTGGAGTTTCGGGATCTGTTTTTATTGCCGTTTATTAGTCTTGAAGTGACGTCGAGATAATCCAATAAATGTGTCCGGCTGTGGGCAAAACGGGAAACCCTGTCGGTACCCTTTATAGATTTAGAATTATCGGTGGCAATTTATATAGGTCAAATAATAAAATGTTTGTATAGGTATAAAAATTTAATTATTTTCATTTGAAACTCGCCTTAATTACAAATAATATAAAAAAGAAAACGAAATTTTTAATAATAATGATAATATCAAAATAATTATATTTAATTGGCATTAAAAAGTTTTAAAGGATTGTTGAAGTGATTTAAGCGGAGACATTCCAATAAATTTACAATGAGGGAAAATGTAAATATTTGTAAACAAACAATTATAAAAAATATTATCATAATTTATTATAGTATATAAAAATAAATTTCAACCCTTTTGTTAAAATTGTATATTAGCTGCAAATAATATTTACTAAAAAAGATTAATGTTATAAAAAGACCTTATTTAATTATTTCCAGTTATTAGGACTTGATTATTAATAAATTATATATAAAGCATAATTTGTTTTTAATTTTAAAATTTGAATTTTCTTACATAATGTAAAGGTTTGACTTAAAATAATTCTTTGATTCATTTCTTCTATGGAAATTAAATTTGATGTATGACAAGCTTTATATTTGAAATTGCACTCCATAAATTGCACTTATCCAACGCAACAGTAGGCAACCCATATTACTTGTGTTCAATTTCAAATATACAGGGTGTCTCTACTAATCTGTCATTGTTAAATACTATATGACGTAAAAATATTGTGATTTAACCAAACTTGCCTTATTCATTCAAGTTAATGATAACTAAAATACGAATGGCCAAATATTAATATTGATTTTATCCAATAACTTCTGTATATCAATTATTTGAGTAAAATTTGATAAATATTTTTTTCAACTTGAGTTATACTCTGTTGTAGAATAATTAAATTACACGTATTTTAAAATCATTGTAATTTCTTTAATATCTCTTTAAATATCTTAATATTTCATAAAAATATTGTTTGTCCAGATCTAGCAGGAATAATATCTTATAAATATCTTTCAAAGTAATTTTTGAGCTATTGGGACATAAAATAAAAAACAATAGTTATTAAAAACTGATTTATATTAAAACACTTATTCTAAGATACTCCCATCTTTAACAAGTTGTTCCTTTTCAATTAGTCCCAAACTCACAGCACAAACTAGTGCAGCACCTTGTTCTGCAAACCTCTTGTTCTTCTCCCTAAGTAAATTATATCATAAATATAAATGAACAAATAAAACGTAAATAATTTACCAATAAGAAGAACTATACTTTTTATCCTGAAAGCAGCATATAGCCCTGAAAAGCTTGTCCTCATTTATAATTTTATAAACAGGGGTTTTCAATTTATTCTTGCCGCAATAGGCAATGATTTTTGACTTAGGAAGATCTGTATCCGTTGGATAATTGACTCTAATAAACGCACATTTTAATTTGATGACATCGTCGTCTTCCTCAGTTTTCCGCCGTTTCTTTTTCGGATCGAACATGTCTGGTGTTACTTCCCTTCTACTTAATATCCCCTTTGACTGAAATTCTAATTGTTTTTGCCTACAGTATTCTCCTAAACCCCAAATTGAGCTAAAGTTACCACGATTAATAAAATAAAAAACATTTCCAATTGGATTAATTTACCAAATCTGTTCCAGAGTCTGACATTCTAAGAATTTCTTCCCCCTGGGGGTCTCTTGCAATTCCTTAAGCATATTTTGAACACAGTACTTTGTACTATTGGGTGAGTTATCGTAGTCAACGCAAATTTTTAAATAATCTTTTATCACACTGTCCAGTTCTTTGAGCCCCTCTTTCCTAAATATTGAGCAGTTGCTTTCAGCAGCTCTGGCAATCATAACACTGCTAGCCCCACACATGTTTCTAAACTTTTCTATGTCTGTGTACCAGTCAATCTCCCTTGATCCCCCACTAAAACAATTGTCTGTTTAATCATTAACACACATACACAAATTATACAATACTTTGCAATGACGGGGATGTTCACAGCTTCAGTTATTGCTTTTATAGTGTGATTCCTGTTGGGGTGTTGAGGCCTTTCCACTTTTGTCCTACCATGCACGCCAATTGCTGAAATTCCAGTTGCCTCAAATTTTTTAACCAACTCTAGAGTTTTATTTAAATCCTCAAACACTCTTATTTTACATGTAATTGGAATTTTTACATTGCTTACAAGAGTTGAAAGGATGTTTGTGGCCAGCTCAGGGTTGCATAATAAAGCTGCCCCCATTCCTCCTTTCACTGAAAACTCCTTGGGACATCCCATGTTTATGTCTATGCCTGCCACATCATTTTCACTAAAATTAACCAGTTTAATTGGTTTTAACATCGTACAAGGATGACTTACACCATTTTGGCCACCTTTAGTGCTCTTTCCGGGTCGCAGGTGCCCATTTGTAGCACCACCCTGTCCTTTTCTTTGTCACAGGTTCGAAATACAATTGTGCCATCAGATTTGTCAATGTAATCCACGGTTCCCAACACATCTGAAATATTATTTCGTTAGTTTAACATACACATATTGGGGGAAAACTACCGTTCACTCGTCGAATTGATTTTAAGAACTTCCAATCCACCAGTTCCTCAGAGTAGACGATGTCAGCCCCATATTCTAATGCCAACAGTCGCATAGGAAGCGTCCCCACTCGCACCATGGGAGCTAAAATTACTTTATTTGAGTAGTCCAATCTTTTTTCACTATTCGTCATTTTTGTTTTCAAATTGGGGCCGTTTCAACTAAACATATTTTAGGTTAACATGGAAAGTTGAGGTTAGGGTAAGCGGCGCATGACGTAAATAAATTTAATCAGTTAAAAATAAAATCAATTGAATTTTATTGAGGACAACAAATTTAATTTAACTGTTTTAATTATTTGAACTAATAAATGTATGTTTTACAAATTTTTTATTTATTTTATTAATTTGCTGTATTTTACGTAAAACTTCAAGATGCGAAGAACTATTTGGGAAAACTGTTTTTCGGCTAAATTATCAACGTCAATTTAAATCGTGTCAAACCATCGAGTCATTGCTTATGTAATGATAAAATCCTATAAAATATTTTGACTTCCAAAGTCGCGTAACGCAGAATCAGCTGATAATGGCCTGAAGTAGTGGGTGTGTAACGTTGCCAAATGATTTTATCAGTGAACCGATAAGTCTAAAAGTAAACAAACAAACTGCCGGAAACATTCGAACGAAACAATATACCGGCTCTTCGACATAAATAACATGGTCGTACTAGCCGGACGATTTCCACAACGAAAAACCGAAACCGGACATTCCTACACTACAACAATGTACAAATAACTGCATGTCACAATTTGGGGGGCATGATATAATATTAAACTGGAAACTGTGATGACTGCTCAGTTGTGTTTTACGGGTTACTTTTGCATTTATTTATGTTAAAATGCGTGGCCAATTCGCCACGGCGCTGTCACATCTGTTATTGGCTGGCACAGGGGCATACTGCTTGAAACTGATCTGGAATGTGGATTTGCCCCTATCCCATTGCTGTTTCGGCTTAATAATACTTAACAATGTGCTGGGATTGTGGCAGAACGGTTTGTAGTTGTTTTTTTTACAGTGTGGAGCTTTCACTAAACTGCTTGGCTGGTTTCAGGTAATCCACAGTACGGAGATAAAGTATACAGACTGTTTCGAATAACAAGGGAACTCCAAGACTTATTTGTATTACCTCTAATCGCCACCACTGTGTGGCTGATGTATAATTATAGATGGGAACTAGCACTTGCTCATTTGTTACTGCCCATGTGGCCACTGTGTATGTTTCTGTTCAGGAAAAAGCAGTACAAGCTGAGCAACATGGTGGTTGCCATCAATGTAATGTCACTTGCTATTTTATCCTATATGTATAATAATTATTACGGGTTTGCTACCGCATTTACGTATTGCTTCGACTATTTTTTTACGAAGGGTGACAATGAAAACTTCCTCAACATACCGTCTCAGGATCTAAGTAATTATATAATGTGTTTTTTGACGTTCTTTTCTGTGCAGACACTTTTTGATTAATGTACAGTAGACCAAATTTTTTTATATGAGTAACAGGATCTTCCAACTGAAGATTTTCATGTGAAATATACAATGAAGATATTTTTGTGTATTGCTTCTATACTGTATGCATATCATTGTTTGTGAAATCTTTAGCATATATATATCTTATAAATGTCTATTTTTATATATTTATTATATACTGTAAACTGTCATGATGTATATGAATATATTTACTTATATTGGATAAATATATGAATGTTATACTATGTGCAGTTCTTATTTTTATGTCCCAAAGCCCAGATGTATAATTATGCATTGCATCATCTGATATAAAAGAGTAAAAATAAGTTTCCGGTGAGCTCGTCTCGAATATTTTTAAATGTTTAAATTTATGGGACATTCAGAAACTGTGGTCAATAAAAAATATCCTTTGCACAGTACCGTATTAAAACATATTTATTTTACTAATATTGTTATAACTATAACAACAAAGGAAAACTACGTATTGTACTCATACGTTAGCAATCAATAAATATATTATCCTTGAATAACAAATTGGGGGATATTTATTGTTACAATAAGTTAAGGTTGCTTTGCTGGCGCCATCTACATGTAAAACATTGAACTGAATTATTGGAAAAAGCCGAGTACTTGAAGTAACAGTGGTTGCATAATTTCCAAAATGGGTGTCCAAAATAATTTTCGATTTTGATAATTTTATTAATATAATACAAAATTCCAGTTAATAACAATTACACAAATTAAAACTAAATCAGAGTTGCAGTAAATATCATTCTTATACCATTAACACCAAAGGACAACAGTGTCAAACGTCAGCTGTCAGGAGGCGGATTAATCACCTCTATTTGTTTATATTATTCGCAATTCCTTCGATCAGATCGACAATACACCATCAAATGTATATCGAGAAACGTGACTGTGATGCTGACCGTCGTTCAGCATGCCCCAGTACAGCGTGAAACATCAGCAGTTGCTCGTCGACCTAAAGAACACAGTTGAAAGCCTCCTGGTCGCCCAAGTGGCCAATGTTTGGTCCATCTATGGCGCGCTCAACCGTCTCCACAATTGTATGGAAAAAATATTTAAACACGGGGTCAAGAGTTCGGAAGAAGTGAGTGGGATTTTATTTGTACATTAAATTACTCATTAATGTGTTTGTTTTAGGATAACGAGTATCTGAATTTCATACAAGGCCTGGAGTGGTTGCAACCAGAGCATTCCAAATCGTATTTCTCGATTGATTGCGAGTACAAGCCGCACATTCCGGCTAATTTGAAGGATGACAAGTGTTCAATTTGGCTGTATCGAAGCTTAGAGAGTCACTCCCTGTCACAGAAATTGTCATGGTTGTTGTCTGATAAGACTCATTTGCTTGCCTGTTATCAGTCATACGCATTCCTTTGTCAGGAAAAATATGCAGAAGCCACTTTAATATGTTTAAGGGCTATTGAACACAATCAACCCAGTTTGATATCTGAGATTAACCCTTGTTTATTTGTTATTAAGAGTACAGGTAAAGATTACCACAAGGTACACAGGCGGTGCTCTTCATTTCCTGACAACCACTTCAAGAATATACAACAGGAAATCAGGCAGACGCGCAGCAAATCGTTTACAGACAAACCGGAGAGCAATGGTGCAAGCAAAGTGAGTAAAAAAATCAACATACAAGGCAAACTGAAGGCGTGGAGCAGTCTGCCTTCACTTCAAATTGATAGTGTGAATGTCAAGGATCTAATTAAGGTCAGAAATATCAGTAAAACAACCCCCTCAACTCCAATCCACAATAAAAAAATCTCGCCTAGCATGATAAAAGTGGACTACACAACATTTCAACACAAACCCAGGAAGTCCACTTTGAAAAAAGGATCCACATGGAAGCCAAAGATCAAGCATGTAATCATCAACAACCAGGACATTGTGGAGCACACAGCCCCACTCAGTAGTTCCCAGAGCAGCGGAACGCTGGAGCTTTCGCACATGTCGCTGAAAGACCAACGCAGTCCGATGCACCAGGAGTCCTCGTCCCCGAGGATGCTGATGAACTACAGCTTCCTGGCGTTGCCCGGCGAAAAGGATTACAGAAGGAAGCCGAAGAAGTCGTTCATTGAAGACGGGGGGATGAGCGTGCTTCCCATGGCCACGGGCTACTTTCCGAAGCCCACAAAGGGTCAATCATTGCTCTCGTTTTTAAGTTCTAGTCAATTTGCAAGGGCCAACGCGGAGTTGGACAGGGAGAATGCACATTTTAAAATTTCCGAAGCCATCATCTCGGCGATGGAGCAGATCAAATGCAAGAAGGATTTGAAACAAGCGGAGGAACAGTTGGACGACAGCGATCCGGAGATCGTCGATCTGAAACAGAGGATCAGGCTGAGGAGGAGGCAGAAGATGGTGGAGCACAGGATGTTTCCTGGAAGTCTTCTGAGCGATGAGAGGACTGACAGTAAGTGATTGTTCTTTTAATCATCTTTGTTTATTTTTATGCATAAAGTTAAATAAACCCAATGTGATAAATAATCAAACAAATATGTATTGAGAAATTTTCAGATTATTTATAGTATGTATAATTGTAAATTTTATTGGATTTACAGATCTTATTGACGCGTAGTAATGGAAGGTTATCAGAGATCACATCCATGTACTTTAATCATATTCAAAAGTTACATTTAATTAGTCGCATTAACATTTTTTATAACAATATAATATGCAAGAGACTATTTCAAATGTAAACAGTCTATATTTGTTATTAAGTGATTATAGATACAATTCCTAATATGTATTTAAATATTACTAATAAATAACATAAAAACCCATTAAATTTGGTTGTTATCATGACTGATTCACTAATTTAATCAAAAATATTTTCAAATTCAAAAATATTTATGAGGAATCATTTAATTAGATTAAATATTTTGCTGCTAATGCATTTATAATTAATTATTAGTACTATTTGAATAAGTAACAGTCACAAGTAAAAAATCACGTATTTTATAATGTCATATTATTCTAATTATTAATCCAATGTCGATAAAATAAATGTTAATTTAATTACCACATAATAATATATAATATAAAATATTTAATTTAAATTAATACTAAAATATTTAATTTACATTAAAAGAGAAAAATATTCATTTAATTTAATTTAAAATAAAATAAAATATTAAATTAAATAAAACAGTAAAATATTTATCCTAAATAAAAAAGTTAAAATATTTAAGTTAAAATTAAATAAATATAAATATATAATTTGGGTTAAATAAAAAAGTCAAATAAAGAAATTTAAAATATTTAAATTAACTATTAAAAAAAAATAAATTCGAATTAAAAAAAGGATAATTAAAATAAAGCAATAATAAATAATTGAACCCATATAAGAAAAATTAAATATTTTTTAGTTTAAATTGAAAAAAATTAAGTGAATTAAAATAAAATAATTAAAATATTTAATTTAAAATAAAAGATAAAATAAATTATTTAATTACAATAAAAATAGAATATTTAATTTAAGGTAAAAAAAATAACAAAATATTTAATTTAAAATTAATAAAACTATAATTTGAAATATTTAAATTTATATTAAAAAAAATGTATGAAATACCTAATTTAATTTATAAAGTATAATATTTGATGTAAATTAGAAAAATAAAATATTTAAATTAAAATAAAAATAAAAAAAATTAAAATATTTAATTTAAATTAAAACAAAAATTGAAGTAAAAAAAATGTTTTATTATTTAAATTTAAATTAACAAAAAATAAAATATTTAATTTAAATTAAAAAAATAACATTTAATTTAAAATTAAAATATTTGATTTAATTATAAAATAACACAATATTATTCATAATTTAATTGTTATCAGCTGCGACAAGCGTGAGCCCGAACTCGACGACGACCGACTCTCTTTCGGACTACTTAAGTTCCGACGACGTTGAAGACTACGAAATCGGCCAAGCATCAAACCTGGTAGAGAACGCTGGCCTGTCAATGTCGATGGCATCCCTCTATTCGGAAGCCGACTTGATGAAACGACCTCGAGGGGCCCCGGACGGTGCCTCCGATGTGTTGTCCGCCGAGGGCGTCGCCCTGTCCCTGATCAGTAAGTTCAGCGAAAGGCAACTCCCGAGGTAAGTTTTGCGTTCAAATGTTGGAAATTGGCGTAACAAAGTGGGATGTTGTAGGGCTTCCGAGTTGGACTGGTTGGTGTCCGAAGAGGACGCCCCCCAGGCCCTGTTGCCCATGCCCAAGAGTTGGCCGGTGAGTCCGGACGATTCGGACGACACGACCCTGCTGCGTGGGACGCAGGAGTGGGCGCCGCCCCGGCCGCAGATCATCTTCACCATCCATCCGCCTTCTTCGTACGTACGAATTTAAACGCTTTGAATTGCTTGACTTATTTTTTTTTAGGAGGAAAGTCCTGATGGAGAAGCAGAACTACAGATGCGCCGGTTGCAGCATGAGGGTGGCGCCCCAGTACGCCTCCAGGTTCCGGTACTGCGACTATCTGGGACGGTACTTCTGTACCGGCTGTCACACGAATCAATTAGCTTTAATTCCCGGTCGGATACTGCAAAAGTGGGACTTCAACAGGTATTCGGTTTCGAATTTTTCGTACAGGCTCCTGGAACAGATGTATGCGGATCCGCTGTTCAGGGTTTTCGAATTGAATAAAAACATAGCGAAGATGTCCAAGAATCTGCAGTTTTGTCGGAAGTACCGCATGGGTTTATTTTATCTTAAGGATTTTATATTCGCTTGCAAGTATGCGGAGACGTAAGTTGTTGCCTCGGGTTTGTATCGATGAATTTTGAAAATTTCTCTTTGTAGAATACAAGAGAGACTGGAAGAATCGAAGCAGTACGTGCTGAACGACCCAGAAGTATATTCCATAGAAGATTTAGTTAATGTTAGAAGTGGCGAAATGAAGGCCCAACTTAAGTTATTAGTAGAATTGTGTTGTAGACATACTTCAGAGTGTAAAGTGAGTATTTTGTTAAATTAATTTTTGTCACTATTGCTAATATTTTTGTGTGTATGTTTCAGTTGTGTTTAGGCAGAGGTTTTATATGTGAAATTTGCAATTCAGAAGAAATAATTTTTCCATGGCAAATGCGAATAGTACGACGATGTGATAAATGCGGAGCATGTTACCATTCGAAATGTTGGAAGGAAGGTGACTGTTTAAAATGTAGGAGAATTAACAGACGAAAACAAAGTTTACAAGAATTAGATTAAGGAAACTAATGAGATTATATACAATTTTTATTTAAAACGAGTATTTTTATAGATATTTTATATATAAAACATGTTAAACCAGTATTTATTTTTTTTTCAAAAATAAAATATTTTATAGCAACCAAAAATTGTTTTATATTGCTCTATTACATAAGGATATGTTGCCAGCATCTTTTCTTCATATTTTCATATCACCATTCAAAAAGTTGGAAGGAAGGTGACTAAATGTAGGAAAATTTACAGAAGAAAACCAAGTTTACAAGAATTAGATTAAGGAAACTAATGAGATAATATACAATTTTTATTTAAAACGAATATTTTTATAAATTAACTTGTTAAACCAGTATATATTTTATATTGCTGTATTACATAAGAAAATGTTTTGAGAAAATATTGATCTAAAATATACAGAAAGTTAATGATTGTTGGCAGCATCTTTCCTTCATATTCTCATGATACCATTTGAAATGTTGGAAGGAATGTGACTATTTAAAATCTAGAAGAATTAACGGAAGAAAACAAGAATTAGATTAAGAAAACTAATGAAATTACATACAATTTTTATTTAAAACAAATATTTTTGTAGATATTTTATATATAAAACACATGTTAAATTATTTATTTTTCAAAAATTTTATATCGATCAATATTGTTTTATATTGATCTATTACATAGTATATGTTGTGGGAAAATATTGATGTAAAATGTACAGAAATTTACTGATTGTTGCTATTTGAAAGGTTGGAAGGAAGGTGAGTATTTAAAATGTAGAATTAACAGTCGCAAATAAAGTTTACAAGAACTAGACTAGATTAAGAATGAGATTATATACAATTTTTATTATATTTATTTTTTATAGATATTTTGTATATAAAACATGATAAACCAGTATTTATTTTTTTAAAAAATATATTTTATCAACCAAAATTTTGTTTTATATTGCTCTATTACATAAGGATATGTTGTGGGAACAATGGATTAACCCATTTTTTAAAGGTTTTCAACAAGTTTTATTTATTAACAACATAAATGTTCTATTAAAATAGCAACATTTAATATCTTGAACTGTAAAATTAACTAAGAACTATGTGATCAACAAGGTGATTAAATAACAGGTATTGAATATCTGCTGATTTAGGAAGATCTGTAACATAAATGGAGTTTTGAATTATTGAATTGAATTTCAACATGGTAAAATTTTTTAAAAATTTTGTTCTATATAAACCAAGATTCACAACATAATTCACCCAATTAAGGAAAAATAAAATTCGAATTTAGAATTTCGTATAAATAAACACAAACTACATAAAAAAATAAATCGTATTACAAAATAAAAGTTGCATTTGTTATATACACTACAAAGGTAGAACTGACATTCCGCACAAAATACGAACATTTAGTAATAATTTATTTATTCAATATATAACAAAAAATTATGTCTAGTCATTAACACAGAATTGTACACCGAAACAAATCAGCAGTCACATGAAAATAAAATAAAATGAATCAAAACATGAGGTATAAAAATAGTTCTATTACTTTTAAAATTGGATACAAAAGTAAAACAAATCATACACAAATAAACTATATAGTTAAGTAATATTGTGTATATGGGGCCACATAAAAGGGACAAACCTATATAAAAATTGTGAATATAAAAATTAATATCCTAAAAATACTGGCCTAAATTTAAAGATTCTCATTGCTTATCAGGGGCGTTTTGGCTACTTCGAAAAAGATCTTGTGTGAGTATTTATTTTTGACGGTGACGGTCTTTCGCGAGATTGGTTTGTGCAGTCCATTGTTCAGTAATTGCACTGTACTCTTTATGTCCTCGTATTTGTATCCTGTAATTAATAGTGACAATGAAGTTGATTGAAAGTTTTAGAAATGTAGTGTCTTACCTGTGTAGAATTCGAGGGCCGGCGTCCAACCACTGATATTCTTCATCTTGAGTGCCAAGAAAAGAGATGCCGAAGCTAAAATAGAGTCGCGAATCGTAACTGTGGCGTAATTCATCAAAGAAGTCTCCAAAATGTATCTGGCCAAAGTTAACACGGGCATCGTTATTTTAGTGACTCTGGCATATCTCCTGAGGAATCTGTAACTGATAGGTATCCCCAAATCGAACTGGCAGACCTTCAAAATGCTGATCTCCATGCGGATCAGCTCTCTGCGGGTGTAGGCACCGTCGCAGATGTACAAAAAATCATCGATCATCGGCGGCATCCTTTCGTCGTATTTGCTGGCGATGAACATAGCGGCCGCTCCGACGAGTTGCAACGTGTCCTTGCCAACTGTTATGCGACTCAGGTACATGTCGACCAGCTTGACGCCCAGATAGAGCGTCTCGTGGTTCAGTTCGAAGCTCTCCTGGATCTCGACCATCCAGTCGACTAGAAGTGCACGCATGTTGGTGGTCAGGCAGACCTGGCGGTCCATGTAATCCGGGATTTTGAAATGAGACTGAAACAAAGACCAACGTTATTACCACTCATTGACGAGTTGATGAAGCTGTGATACCTCTCGCTCCTTGTAGTAATTGAAAATGTCCATCGCGTAGTGGGAGACCTGGTAGACGTCGTCCCAGTGCTCCTTGTCGTAGTCTTCGACGTTCTCGGGCACCTCGTGGTTGCCCAGATTGAGCTTCGCCTCCATCTCCTTCGCCACGATGGACACATTGCTGGGCGTCGACGGCACCGACCTGTTTTCCTCGCATTCGGTCTTCGAGGACTCGCTACTCGTCTTGGAACGGCCGGTGGCCGATGGTTTCTTTGCACTGAAGTAGGTGGAATCATTGCTGCTTTGATGAGTGCGTTCGATTGAAAGAGAGACAATGCGAGATGAACACGATGAAAATGAGGCGGCTCGAAATGCACGAAGTAAATAAACCTACCTGTTGTCCTCTAGGGCGCTGCTATACAGCGATTCCTCAGTCTTCTCGAACTCATTGCTCAGTCTTGTCTTAATTTTGGACCCTTGTCCGTTTTCCTTGTTCTCCTTATTGTCGTCCTTGGGTTTGGCCGCGGTCTGATTAGGCGCCGGCAGGCTCACCTTGCTGGCGGCCCTCGTTAAAATTTTGTGGGCGGGCGCGGGCGGCGGCGCCAAGTTCTCGTTCTGTCTCGGCTTCGTCACGGTCTTCACCGAAGCCAGCACTTTACTCTGCACCTAAATTACAAAGTTCAATTACCTTTTTATTGTATGTGCTTCTCCGGTGTACTTACGGTTACTTTTTTGGCGACTGTTTTCACGGTGGCTTTTCCGTTTTCCATGTGCTTGGCCATCTCGAGCACGTTGGAGACGTCGCCGAAGGCGGATCGCTTGGCGACCTTCTCCTTGGACGGGGAGCCGTCCGCTTTCCTTTTGCCCCGGAGAACATCTTTCGAATGGTTGCTGGAGTTCGCTATCGTGCGACTCCTCGTCGCTACTGTGTGGATGCCCGTCAGGATCTGTTGGTTTGAGTTGCGGATTGGAGCCATTTAATTTTTATCTGTAAATCGGAATTGGTGGTATAATGAAATTGTATTTTGAATGTGGTGTAAAACACTGTAAAGTTCAAAGCTTTGTATAACACTGTAGAAATGTTTAATATGACAGTTGCATTAATTTTGACAACTGTTGTTTAATAAAGCCTGCTGTACTAAGAATATCAGGTATCCATAGCATTAATATTAAGCATCCTTTAAGTAGCCTAATTCATTGAAATTTGGACAATAAACCAAAGTACTAGGAAAGCAGATTTAAAATTAACATATATTTTACTTCCAAGCTAAGCTCTAGATTATTTGGTAAGGACAATAATTATCAGTGCTAATTTAATTTAAATTACATAAAATTCAAAATGGCATAATTATTAATAGAAACAATTTTGAATGAATAAAAAATAAATAAAAATATTATTATTTTCCAAATCCACAGAATTAATTAAGGTGAGACACTATTAAAATCTGTATTTTTTCTTAGATTTTAACCAACTTTATTTTCATTTGTAAAGCATTAAAATATGTACTTATAAACAATATGACACATTTTTGACTCAAAGACCTACGGGTAATTTTTAGTCATGACAATTGAAGAAATCATTCTAGCATATTGTTTTTAGAAAATCTAACTACACCACTGGATTAACCACGCCTTGAATTGAGTATATACCAAATTTCATAAAAATATGCATATTCATAATTTTCTGAAAAAATATATAATCATATTCTTTTTATGAATTTATTTTTTAATCAGAATAAATTGTCAAAAATGACACAAATTTTATTTTTCAAAAATATTGGAATATTATATATACTAATAATACTGTATTTGTTTGTGGTTAATGAATCATGTGCTCGTGGTTAACGAAACATGTGAGGAAATTACCAAAAAGATATAATAAATTCATTGAATAGAAAATAAATAAAATAGGGTATTAAGACAATAAATTTCAATATTCTTGAAATATAAGATATATACATATTTATACATATATAATTTTGACAGGTTATTTTATGGATTGTAAAAATAAATTCATAAAAACATATGATTTTAATTTTTTCCATGGAATTATAAACGCATATTTTTTATGAAATTTGGAACAGGGGGAGCTTAATCCAGTGGTGTAGTTAGATTTTTCATAAAAGAATTGACAGTATGATTTCTTCAATTTCCATGTGTAAGCTTTAGTTTTGGGCCAAAAAGGGGTGAAATTTTGTCTATAAGTACATATTTTTCTGCTTTAAAACTGAAAGAAAGTTTGTTAAAATCGGGCACACATTTTTAATTTTTTCACAGAAATATGAATATGTAAATTTTTATGAAATTTAGTATATACCCATTTTAGGGGGTGCTTAATCCAGTGGTGTAGTTACATTTTTCATAAAAAATACTAGTATGATTTCTTCAATTCATGCCTAAAAATCACCCTGTAGACTTTGGTTTGGGACCAAAAATGATGAAATTTTGTTTATAAGTACAGATTTTCCTGCTTCACAATTGATAAAAAGTTAGTTAAAATCGGGCAAAAAATACAAATTTTATGGGGGTGACCTACTTTCAGATGGGTCACACTGTATATTAAAACTTTTGCTTATATTATATAACATGTACGTATGTTAGGTGTTAATTTATAATAATGGACAACGAAAATTTAAGGTTCTAATTATTTGGCAAGGTTTAAACTTAAAATAAATAAAATAAATCAGTAGCAAATTTCTCTACAAACTCACAAGTTCAATGGACATTTTATTTGGATCCAAAGTGTACAAATTAATATTAATAATTCCATTAATACTTACAGTACTGAAAGCAATATTCAAAAAACGGCTCACACTTGACTGGAATATTTAACTGCCACACAAGGTTGGGTGTTATCAATTTGCAAATAGTGTTAAAAAAATGCGCCAATTTGTTGTTATTTCCCACGTAAACTCTATCTCGTTAAAATTTATGTAAATTTATTTATAAACCAGCGCTGAGTATTGAACACTGGCGGAAACTAAAGATGGATTAACTGTTCTGGGAAGAATCCCCGACTAGTTTTGCCGCCTTTTGACCAGGTAAAATTTCCATCGGCCCCGTGGTAAATTTCGGACAAAACTCTACCCCCAATAATTCACACACTTAAACAACGACACATTTTCTATCAAACTAACTGAACGCAAGGGTAATTGAGCTAAAAAATCACCAAAAAAGCCCGTATAATAAAAATGGTGACCGTTAAACTGAACGGTATAAACATCGTAAAAAAACGACAAATTATGAATTAAAAAACTAACTAAACTAATTAAAACACGTTAATAACAAATCAATAGACACATACCCTCGTTAATGTCCTAAAATTGACTGGGTTTACGGTGGAAACGGGCAAAACGGCACATGTAAAAGTTCGTTGGTGTTAGTGGAGCTAGTCAGCTTGTCGGTTTTGATTTTCGGTTGTTTTGAAATCACCAGTCAGTTAGAAAAACCGACGTCGACGATTGGTCGGACGGTTACAAAAGAGGGAAACTGGCGCCCACTACGACCGTACCGCGAACTAACACCCAAAACAACGTACCTAACCTCACAACTAGTGAACTTTGTATTCCTGGTTTATGAATTAAATTATGCGTTAATCGGTTGTTGTCTCCTAGTTTGTTCGTTAGTAATCCACCAAGATGTTCGAGAGGATGTTTAAGGTGAAGTTTTTGCCGTGCAAGAATTGTTTCTGTTACATTTCGTCCAGGTCTTATCTGCCACAACAAGGGGTAAGTTCCCAATTAGGAAATGTACTTTATTAACACCCCAAATTGTAGAACTACGTAAAAATTATGTTCGGTGATGGAGACACCGCTTATTTTTCCGTAAATTACACCCTAACAAGCCTGGATAAAGACTGTATTGGCATCAGTTCTATCTATGCGAAAACCTTGGGCATTAAAGAGAATGACACTGTGATATTAGTAGAAGTACACAAGCCTCCCTCTATTAAATCTATGTCAATTACACCCTCGTGTGAGAGTGACTATGAAGTGTTGGTATGTGGGCTCATGTTATATAATTATCCTGCCCTAATATTCAGCATTTTAGGAGCTACTGGCTGAGAACGTGCAGTCCACCTTATTAGATCAAATTAGTGTGATTAACTCAGGGAAAAATATAGTTATTTGGATTGGCAGGAATATTTTCGTCAAGGTTCCTGTTAGTAAGTTTGTTGTATTTTTAAAACAGCAAATTATGTGATGATTTAATTATAATTTAAGGTGATGTTAAGCCAGTCAATTTGGGTTGCATAGATAATCTAACAGAAGTCATAATTAAACCTCCGGCAAAACAAAACAATGCTAAAAGTATTACATATGATAAAACTAAAATACAGACTAAAAATAACAAGCTCACATCTGAGGTGCTTAATGACGACTCCATAAAGTATTTTATGAAGTTGATTGAAGGACTGAAACTGGATGAAATTTTGCTGAAACATCTAGACAAGTATTTTGATGAAAAAGATGATTTGCTGTTTAGAATGATCCCAACAAAGCAGGAGAAACTCTTTGTTGACTTGCAGAAATATTTACATCCATTTAACGTTTTCGTATCTAGACAAAAGCTTGAACAAAACTGGTTGAAAACTAACTCCAAACAAACCCCAATAATATGTCAATTGGAGCTGTTAACGAACGGCATGTTTCCACCTAAGCCACTTCATGTGCGCCTTTGCATATTAGAAGATTATATTCCAGAATTCAACGCCAACGTCTACGAAGATAACATGTACGTGGGTGACGTAATCATGGAACATTTCTCCTGTAAACCAGGAGCCAGGGGATTCCTGAACTATGAGCCAACCACGCCCTCAGTCAACGAAATACACATATGCAGCAAAAAGAATTACTTGATCGACATTAAGGAACGTTTCAAGCAGTTTTTGGCCGTCAAAACTGAGGGTCAACCCTTACTGTTAAACCCTGAGGTCGTTATGGACATCGACGACGGTATTAAATGCCTGCTGAAGTTTACGCCAATTGAATCAAAGTTTTGTCTCGTCGACGAAAAGTTGATACGCGACTGCAAATATACGTTGCTGCAGGATTTACATGTTACGGAACCGGACGAGGAAAAAATGATGCCGGAGAATAATTTAAATGCTTGTAATTTTGGTCACATTGTAGATAATGTTAGTAGGTTGTTTGATTGTACTCGATTAAATAAATTCGAGAATGTTTTGCTCACAGGTAGGTTTATCTATGTTTGTTGTAGATAATAAATATTTAAATATTGCGCTTTGGTTGTTTGCGTACTGGTTTTGCTGAGATAGGAATTTTGGCGCCAAATTTTGTGCACGATTTTAAATTGCTTTTATTGAATACACTACTTGACAAAATTTTAATACAATTTCTTACAAATTAACAGACAATAACATAAAAAATTAAATTATTATATAAATATTATTATGGCAACTCTTTAAAATATTAAATTTTTTAGCCATAACTCTTTTATTTAATGTGAACTGTTAAAATAATTAATTTACTATTGTTTTTTACACAGTATTATAAAAACTACCGTATTCTTATAATATAAAATGTTACATATATTTTTCTAAATTGAGCTGGGCATAAATATTACAACTTAATTTTTAAAAGAAATTTTTAATGATTAAATCTGTGTTATATAATACAGCTCATATTTATAATATATTTTAAAAAGTTACTATAATTGTGGTCAAAAAATTGTAATTAGACTATTAAATTGAAATAAATCATTAAAAATATATTTAAAATCAATTGATTTTCTCAAGTAGTGTACTTATTAATTTTATTATTTTTATTTACAAGTTTTATTGAGGTAAATAAGTATAAGAACATTTCAAATTCAAGTGTTATTTGCTAATTCAATTAGACAAATAAAATTGAAATGCCCTGGTCCAAAGTGGAGGCACGTTCCAGACGTTTTTCTGTGATTTTAGGCAAACCCGGCACGGGCAAAACAACTTTGACCGCGGTACTACAAGACAAACTGAAAGTCTCCCCGTACTATCTCTATTCGGAGACGATCCGTTGTAAACAGATTAAAGGAAAAACACTCGATTCCCTGTTGAAATTATTCTCGACCACCTTCTCCAATCTGATCCTCCACCAACCCTCCGTTCTGATATTGGACGACCTGCACGTACTGTGCGAAAACGTACCGGGCGAAGAGGTGGCACCGAACGCGATCTATTTTAATAGGTAAGAGCGACGGCGCACGCACGTAGTTTCAGCTGTGGATTTCGGATCGTGCATTGAAACGTCGCATCTGCCTTTTTTGGGAAAGGTCATCGACTAGGTGCACCATTAAGGGCCTGGGGTGGCTTTCTATGGTGCCGGGACGCGGGGTACACGCTTGGTCACTCACAATGCTCAAGACATGTGTCTTTTTCTTATAAATTGTACAATATGGTTGGACGGAACAAATAACTCTTGCTGACAACGGACAGACGGTCGAAAAATGTCCGTTTTACTTGTTTAAAATGCACTCTTTGTAATAATTTGACTTACAAGTTGAATAAATTAGGTACTAGAAAAACTAATTGATATTCATAAAGCTTAAATTTTAAAAGAATCAACATTATGATCGACGTTATATAAGTAAATTCATGTCACGAGAAAAAAATTCTGGGTCCTTCAAACTGAGAAAAAAATCGACCTCAGTTTTGACCTCCTCTTCAGAATTAAACCCTTTACTACGTAGAAGATTAGGCAATAACAAAAATAAATAATAGTCAGAGGGAAGAATTTCTGGTTTATGTGGTGGATGAACTCCATACAGCCATCAAAAGTTTAGACTTTTTAAGTACTACTCCACGAGTTTTACTAGCTTCAATCTATTGGCCATAATTACATAATCAATCTATTTTTACTTAGTTAATTTATGTGAAATCTATTTTTCTAACTTGGAACTGATGGAATTTGTTGTATATCATCTCTTCTTAATTGTTGATTAATTGTAGATTATTGACTGGCTTATTTCCAAATATTTTCCATGAGATATTATTTAATTGTCCCTTCAATTTAATACAAAAGTATTGAAACATAATATTATAATTTTTCCAAATAAATTATGAACGAGATATCTAAATTAATTCTTCTGATACTTTATGTTTTAGTTCACCATACAATCATCAAAATCATTTGTGAGTTTAGATTTTTTAAAGTGATACTCCACGAGATTTACTAGCTTTAATCTATTGCCCAGACCAACGAGAAATGTATAATCAACCAATTTTTACCTATTTAAGTTGTGTGAAATTTCTTTGTATAACTTTTGAATAAAATCCATTGTACGAACTCTATTGATTGGTTTATATCCAATTTTTTATACGATATTTATACGCTTTATTCCTGCTTCAATTTAATACAAAAATGTTAAAATAGAATATAAAAATTCAACTAAATCATAAACCTAAAACTTAAGTTACTTTCTCTGGTATCTAATGTTTTGAAGGGTCTATCATAAATGGTCAGAAACCCTGTGCAGGTTGTGTACGTGTGGTCAAACACGTTCTTTTAATATGTGAGCAAAGGGCCTCCTAATACATTAAATAACTCGGCATGTTTCCCAGTTAAAATAATTATACTTACGTATTTTAGGATAAGCGAGATGTTACATGATTTATTTAAGTCAAACTGCGAAAATAATTTGATTGGTATTATTGCCACGTGTGAGTCAACCATGAAGTTGAACAGTTATATTTACACATCCAGAGGAAGTCATTTGTTTAAGAATTTATTTAGCATTGACTCTTTTAAGAAGGTATTGTCGGAAATGGTTTCCTGCCTCGTCTTTAAAATGATTAATTTTAGGAGGACAGAATAATGTTGCTTAAGTTCTTGTTTAAAAACTACACCCTTAAATCAGTAGATTTCGATGAACTAGGGGTTAAAACTGAAGGTTTCGTTATGCAGGACTTGGTCAATTTTGCCAATAAGGCGGTGTATGAGGCGTACAAGGACGGTAAGTAACCACAGGACGACGATAAAATAATATTAAATGAAACGTCAGACCCCAACAGCTCACACGAACCAACAATTACAAACGACCATTGCGAAAGGGGTTTAAAAAACACCACTGTCCTGTCCCTGCACGACGTCCAGTTGCATTCGCCCGGCGACAAAGACTTCAGCGACGTGGGAGGACTGAAGGTGGTCAAGGACCAACTGGTGGAAACGTTGCTTTGGCCGGTGCAAGTAAGTACCGATTTTCGTTTTGGCAAAAGGATTTACACACGAACGTTTGGGGTCCAGGTAAGCCGGTTAATTATGCAGCTCACCCCTGATAATCGAGGGGTTGCCGCAATCTGTGGCGATCGAGCTTTCTCAGAAGGGTCTCGCAAGTGGAGGTTTTTGGCAAAAATTTTTACTTGTGTGCCTCGAATCGTTCGATATCAACCTGTTGGAGCTGGAGATTTATGGCGGCCGGGGGGGTAATCCGGAGCAGTAAACTGCTTCCGCATTGACCCTCGCCTAATTGCCTGACAATAACTGTTACGGGGCAATAATGCTACTTTCTGTTGTCCCGGTTTGTTTGCCCGAGACCCTTCTTATTACGGGGGGCTCCCACTGTGAGAATTCCTAAGGATTACGCATTAGCGGACCATTATGTTTTGTAATTTGCCATTCAGTTTTGATAAATTTTTGTTGGACCCGATTTTCGTGCAATTATAAATAGCAATCTTAAATATAGATTGTTGGAAGACGCGAGTCTGTAACGTATTATTCGAACCCGTTTTTTTATTTATAGTATCCGGAAATATTCGCTGGCGCACCGCTAAGATTGCAGACGGGGATGTTGCTGTACGGGGCGCCGGGAACGGGGAAGACATTGATGGCGGGCGCAGCTGCCAGACAGTGCGGCCTGAGGCTGATCGCCGTCAAGGGGCCCGAGTTGCTGTCCAAGTACATCGGGGCCAGCGAACAGGCCGTGAGGGACGTCTTCGAGAAGTGAGTACCGGGATACGGTGCTGTTCCCAGCAACGTTCACCCTCCGACCCAATAAATACCTCGAGTGAAATTTAATCAATTTGGGATTTTGGGTTTAAATAAAAATAATCCGACACTTTTTGTAAAGATGAAGGCGAGATAAGGTGGTACCGTTATCTAGGTACTCTAGAAAATGACGTTTAAATAAGTTGTGGTCGACTGGAACAACTCTGTTTCTCACACCGGCTGGCCCGGATATGTGAGATGCTGCGTCTACTTGTTTTCTCAACGGTTTTTGTCACTTCCTACACGAGTCCCTCCCCGAGAATTCGCAACCCGCTGACCTTGTTCACTTGATTTTCCCTATGGGGTAAACAATCCCTTATGCCATTAACATGACAATTCACGGACCCAACGGTGACTCCGTCTAATTTATATTATAATTAAAGGTACCACCATTCAACGTGCATATCAAAATATGTTACAAGACATCAAATGCCTTCTCAAATTTCAGTTTTTGTTGATTATTTGATTTTTAAAGTGTCACACGGTCATGTGGGTCGATTTCTTTCACTAAGGTCGACCGAGGGCCCTAAACTACCGATACCTATCTTTTAGTCCACCATACAGTCATTAAAATCTTTTTTGGGTTTAGATTTTTACAAGTACTACTCCCTGAGTTTTACTAATTTCAATTTATTGTCCAGACCAGCCAGAATTACATAATCAAGTTATTTTTATTTAATTTACTTTTCTAAAATATATTCGTTCAACTTTTAGGTGAAATTTTTGTATGAAATGATTAATCTATTTTAATTTACTTAATTTATGTGAAATCTATTTGTCTAACTTTTGGATAAAATTCGTTGAATGAGGCCTCTTTCTAAATATTTTATATGAGATATTGCTTAATTCCTGCTTCAGGTTAATATAAAAATGTTAAAATATAATATTAAAAATAATTTAAATAAATCATAAACTAGAAAAACAAAATTACTTTTTTAGTTATCAAAATCTTTTTTGAGTTGTTTTAAGTACTACTTCGCGAGTGTTACTAGCTTCAGTCTGTTGTCAAGATCAGCTAGAATTACATAATAAAGCTATCTTTACTTAGTTAATTTTTCTAAAATTTATTTGTCCAACTTTTATATGATATTTTTCGTATGAAACTTCCTTTTAAATGTTGATTAATTGCAGTTTATTGACTGACTTATTTCCAAATATTTTACGTGAGATATTGACTAATTCCAGCTTCAATTTAATACATAAATGGTAAAACATAATAGAAAAATTTATTCAAATAAATCTTTAACCAAAAATCTAAATTACTTTTTCTGATATCTAATGTTTTAGTCCACCTTACTTTCATCAAAATCTTTTTTGAGTTTAGACTATTTTAAGTACTACTTCACGAGTGTTACTATCTTCAATCTATTGTCAAGATCAGCGAGAATTACATAATCAAGCTATTTTTACTTGGTTAATTTTTCTAAAATTTATTTGTCCAACTTTTAGGTGAAATTTGTTGTATGAAACCTCCTTTTAAATGTTGATTAATTGCAGTTTATTGACTGATTTATTTCCAAATATTTTACGTGAGATATTGACTAATTCCAGTTTCAATTCAATACATAAATGTTAAAATATAATATAAAAATGTTTTCAAATAAATCTTTAATCAAAAACCTAAATTACTTTTTTTGATATCTAATGGTTTAGTCCACCTTACATTCATCAAAATTTTTTTTGAGTTTAGACTGTTATAAGTACTACTTCACGTGTGTTACTAGCTTCAATCTAATGTCAAGACTAGCCAGAATTACATAATCAAGCTATTTTTACTTAGTTAATTTTTGTAAAATTTATTTGTCAAACCTTTAGGAGAAATTTGTTGTATGAAACCTCTTTTTAAATGTTGATTAATTGCAGTTTATTGACTGACTTATTTTCAAATATTTTACATGAGATATAGACTAATTCCAGCTTTAATTTAATACATAAATGTTAAAATATAATATAAAAATTTATTCAAATAAATCTTTAACCAAAAACCTAAATTACTTTTTCTGATATCTAATGTTTTAGTTCACCTTACATTCATCAAAATCTTTTTTTAGTTTAGACTGTTTTGGGTACTACTTCACGAGTGTTACTAGCTTCAATCTATTATCCAGACCAGCTAGAATTACATAATCAAGCTATTTTTACTTAGTTAATTTATGTAAAATTTATTTGTCTAACTTTTGGATAAAATTTGTTATATGATGTCTCTTTTTAGTTTTTGTTTAATTCAAGTTTATTGATTGGCTTATTTCCAAATATTTTATATGATGCATTACTTAATTTCTTCTTCAGTATAAAAAAAATGTTAATAATTAAATAAACAGTGAAATTCAAAGTTCGTATCTAAATTCAAAGTTACAAGTCATCAAATAATTGCCTCCTCAAATTTCAGTTTTTGTTAATCATTTGATATTTAAAGTGTCAAAAGCTTATGTGGGTATATTCCTTTCACAAACATCGACCGGTGGACGATCGTAATTTATTATTTTTGTTTTCCAGAGCACAGAGCGCCAGACCCTGCATTCTCTTCTTTGACGAGTTCGACAGTCTCGCTCCCAGGTAGGCATCCCAAGACTTTTGTTCCGCTCGTAACGCGTCACTTATTCGCATTATGGTCATATAATAAAAAGGAAAAGGCGCGGGACCAGAAATCGTTATCGGGATTAAATCATTCTTCCCCAATTTGAACGCAGATTTCGCCAATGAATACCAGAAAAAACGGTGCCTTGATTATTTTCGTTACAGGCGGGGGCAGGACACTACGGGTGTCACCGACAGGGTGGTTAACCAGCTGCTGACGCAGCTAGATGGCGTTGAGTCACTGACTGGGGTGTGTGTGTTGGCGGCAACATCAAGACCCGATTTGTTAGATCCTGCCTTGCTGCGACCTGGAAGATTGGACAAACAACTGTTGTGTTCCCTGCCCAACGAGGTGAGTTCATTTTAAATTGTAATTTATGAATCTGTTTTTGTTGGTTGTACATTGATAAATTTATATTTACACTGTTATCACCTTAAAATATGCAACGATGAGGTTTGCCCAAAGTCACATGGTTCGTAAAATTAATTACTTGTCTCTTTTTATATATTTAATTGCACAAGTGTGTTCCTTTATTTAAACAAGATAAACAACGCTATGTTTTCCTAACAGTAAAGTTATGGCGTTATCAATTAATGCGGACACCTTGAAAAAGACTTATAAATATGCCCTCGTCCTTTTTATGTAATCAACTTTGTTAATATGTTGGCAATGAACGATATTGCACTTGACGTCATTTTAAACACATGTTAAATAAACGATTTTATCGCTGCCACGTCTTTTTTAATCGTTACTTCGGACTTTAATGGTTCAGCTTCTTCCTCCTTCTCCGAATCCCACTCCTGTATTTCACCCGAAACGAAAATGATAAAAAATGTGGCTGACACAATATTCAACCCCCCAAGTATGATAAATATGAGCCCCCAGGCGTTGGAGTCGTTTTTTTCTGCTGTTATTACTCCAACAAGTTTGGTGCCAACCCAGCCCATTATGGCACCGTACGTGCTTGATATTCCCATTAGGGTTGGTGCCAAATTTTGGGCGATATCCAAGTAATTCGCCAAGTAAGTTGACGTAGTGCAACCTTTAATGGACAACAAGGCGGTTATGGTTATTATAGACATGACTTTTCCTTGATCCCAGACGGACAAGCTTATCATCATGAGTGATGGAATTATCAGGGCCACCACTGTGAATATTCTTCTGGTGTTTTTGGTAGAAACAGCCCCATTTTTGCGCATCCTGTCTGCTACGTAAGCTCCAATAACTGCCACCACGTATTTTCCTGCAACATTATGGTCTTTATTTGTACTTATTAATTGATTAAGGTGTTACCTAAGTATGGAAGGCTTGAAAATATCCCATTCTCTTCGATGCTCAAGTGTAAAATGTCCTTCAAGTACGTGGGCAGTTGGTTGATGAAGATGAAGTGGTTCAAGGTGTTTCCAATAGTAGCAATGGCAGGCGCCCAGGCCGCCGTAGAAGTCAAAATCTTCCAAAGGGGAAACTTCTTAGGCATATTTGTTGACCCCCCAACCAGTTTCAACTTGGACTGTATCTTCAGCTTCTCCTCGAAGCTGATCCTGGGGTGCACGTCCGGAGAGTCATACACCAAATAAAACCACGTCAGACTCCAAATCAATCCCAGACCTCCCGTGACATAAAAAACGCACTCCCATCCTACTCGAGGTATCATAAACCCTCCGATGGGCAAAAATATGGCCACACCTAGTCCTTGGGCTGCCATATTGGAGGTGAATTTGGACCTGTCGGCTGGCGGGATCCAGAACTTGGCCAAGGCATAAATGCTGGGGAAGGTAATGCCTAAAAACAACCCGACGACGACCCTAGCAAGTATTGCGCAGTAGAAATGCAATCTGGCCAACCAGGGAAATAAAACGGTGGCCACGCTGGCACCTAAAATTCCGATTCCGTGCACCTTCCGGGCGCCGAACATTTCAGCAAGTCGTCCCCCGATTATCATCGTCCCCAGGTAGCCCCAGAAGAAGCTGCCCAGAACTTCATTCTTTTGTATTATGGTCCAGTCGAATTTGTTGGTGTTGTTGGTGGTGTTTTGGTCTAACATGTCCACTATGGCTATGGATATGTTTATTCTCAAGATGTAATTTAATGAGATTCCGCTGATTATTATCAGGTACAGAATCTTGGTGCATGTTAAATATTCTAGGGAAATGCATTATGGGGTAATAATTAGAACTATTCATGTAATTTCAGACTTACCAGCTGACATGTTGAAAGTTGAAATTATCGTTTCAGAACTGTCGACATAAATATTGTTTTTATCAGGTTGTAAAATATATTAATTTAAATAAAATATGCAAATTTATTTTGAATGGCGCAAATTACTTTTGTTATATATACAAAATTACAAATAATAATATAAAATACATTATTGGATATCGTTCATAATATTATAAATAAAACATTCAGGGAACATTTCCATTTTTTTGATCTGACAACGTTTCCAATTCGGTTTCTTCCACCACCCTCTTACAGGTGTGGTCGTTCCAAGGTTGAACGTCTCCGGACCCAAAAAACATGTAGAAGACTGTTCCTGTACAGTTAACCAGTGCTATAATTAGGAACACAGTTCTCCAGGTTTCGAAATTGCTGGCTTCTTTGGTTAACAGTCCGACCATTTTGGTGCCCAACCATCCGGTGAAGGATCCCATCATCAAAGACACTCCAAAGATGGTACCAGAGTAATTGGGGGCCAGGTCCATGATGTTGGAGATGTATCCGGCTGGCACAGCTCCTTTAAACGAGTGCATTAGGGTGATTAACACCACTGCCACGTAGGGGTTGCACTTGTAGTACCCCAGGGCCAGCATGAGAGCCGACGGAAGGTACATGGACACGGCAATAAAAATTTTTCTGGTGTTTCCCGTAGATATTTTCTTAGATTTTCGCATTTTGTCAGCCAGGCAGCAGCACAGGACTGCGAACGCGTACTGACCTATGTACGGGAGGCTGGACAACAAGCCATTTTGTTCCAGATCGAAGTGGAGCACGTCGTTCATGTAGGTGGGAAGAACGTTGGAAAATGTGAAGTGGTAGAGGGAATTGCTGATCTGCACTATAAACACGCACCACACCGGAATTGACGTAAAGATGCTCCTCCACGGTACCTTGCGAGGCTTCCTTTGAGTACTTTCGTTTTGTAGTTTCTTGGTCTGTTCGATGTCCCGTTTTTCTTTTGCCGATATCCTTGGGTGCTCCTGGGGACTGTCGTAGACGGAATAAAACCACAACAAAGACCACAACACGCCCACTAGTCCGGTGGCGTAAAATACTCCCTCCCAACCGAAGTGTGATAAGATAAATCCACACAAAGGTAAAGTTATGGCTACACCTAAACTTTGTGCCATCATGTTTGAGGTAAACTTTGACCTGTCCAAAGGGGGAATCCAGTTCACAGCTATGGGAAGGATGCTTGGAAAAGTAACCCCTAACACAGCCCCCGTTATTAGCCTCAAAACAAGGGCTGCGTAGAAGTGAATCTTGCAGATCCAAGGGAAGATTATAGTTGCAAGGCTGGCCCAAAGCATGCCGTTACCAAAAACTAATCTGGTACCATAAATTTCAGCCAGCCTTCCACCCCACAACAAGGTGGTAACATAACCCAACAGGAATATACCTAGAATTTCGTTTTTTTGGACTGAATCCCAATTAAAACGAGTGTCTTTTTGATTCGTATTGTTGCCTCGTATCATTTCCACCACTGCTATTGATAGGTTCACCCTTAGCATGTAGTTGACTCCAAAACCAACCGTGGTCATGATGTACAGTATGGCAGTGCATGAAAATCCTAAAAATAGAAATTACAATGTTTCTATAATTGAGTTTGTTTTTATTTTTGAATTAAATGGAAGCAGTGATGACGAAATATGTTACCATGAATTTTAAGTGTTGGAAACACCACATTAACAATGTTAACTCTTAATTGTTTACTTATGTTTTTTCATTGACGTGTGATAATTAAATTTTTTCTTTTTGCCTAATTTTATAAATTACAAATTATTTTTAATTTTACCTTTGCTTGTTGGTTCCATTTTGTTTAAATTTTCAACATGTGCTATTAAGTCAGTTTGGTTTTGTGCACTTGCAAGTTGTTGAAAAGTATGCAAATCTGTAGAGATATCTTGAAGAATCTCATTAATTTTTAATAGTATGTAATTGGACGAAAACCTTCATTACAATATTTTTTGCAGTTTTAACTGTAAATAACAAGTCATAAATTGTTGCTGCATATCTAAATTATGTTAAGACTGTATGGTCACATTTAAATCATCCAATGGAAATGGAAAGGAAAATTTGCTTGTGATTTAGTAATAAAAAATCGAATTTGCAAAAATAAATATTTATATGTACACAAACACTTGTTTACAAAAAAACAACATTTAATACTTTATTTTGCACAACTAACTGCATATCATTGTGAAATAACACTTAAGGGCACCATTTCGTTCCTTTTTTCTTTCTTACATTGGCCCACACTCCAAGTTTGGATGGTGGCTCTTCCAAAAATAATATAAAACAGTCCACCAAAAGCATATACTCCAGCCATCACAGCAAAAACGTATCTCCACGTGTTGAAGGTGGATTCATCTCTTGTTATCACTGCAACTATCTTCGTTGACACTGCTCCAGCCAGTGAGGCAAGAGTTGTAGCCAATCCCATTATGGTCCCAGAAAAGTTTGGAGCTATGTCGATGGGGTTGGGGAGGTGTCCACCGCTCATCAACCCAATGCAGGCGAAAGATATGTTGATCAGAATTAAAGCCAATATTTCGTTTCGACCCCAAATCACAAGGGCTACTGTTAGTATTGAGGGAAGAATGCAGGAGAGTATGACGAACAGCTTCCTCGTCCAAAGTTTGCTCAGAGCTTTCGATTTGATGATCTTGTCGGCCGAGTAGGCGGCTATGAGGGCCAAAAAGTACTGTCCCAAGCTGGGCAAGCTTGACATTAACCCGTTCTTCCTCAGATTGAAATTTAGCACGTCTTTCATGTAGGTGGGCAGCTGAGTTATGATCATGAAGTGGCAAAATCCCAAACTTCCATGCACGATTAACACCGACCACACTGCGGGGGACGCCAACAGCTTCAGCCAGGGCAGCTTCACTTGATCGGTCCGTTTTTTGCCCTTCACTTTCTCACAGATCTCCTCCCGTTCCGCTTCGGATATTCTGGGATGGCTTTCGGGCGAGTCGTAGACGAAGTAGAACCAACCCAGACACCATACACCCCCCAAACAACCGGTGAAGTAGAACACGCTGGGCCAGCCGAAGGTCGTGATCAGGTAGCCGCAGGTCGGAAGGGAGACGGCCACCCCAATCCCCTGCGCCAACATGTTGGACATGAACTTGGAGATGTCCGAGGGGGCGATCCAGTTTACGGCCAGGGGAGCCAGGCACGGAAAGGTTACACCTAGGAACTCACTTTAAATTCTGTTAACAGTTTAATTCGGGTAATTACCTAAAGAAAGCCCAATTCCAAATCTTGCCGCCATGGTCGCGTAGTAATCCCAGTCACAAGCCAGAGGTGTGATGATGGTGATGACACTGGCGACCAGCATTCCGTACCCAAAGATTTTCTTCGGCCCAAACAGTTCGGCCAGTCTTCCGCCGATGATGTCGGTCAGGATGTAGCCCCAGAAGAATATTCCTAGCAGGTCGTTTTTTTGGAAACGGTCCCAGTCGAATTTGTGGCCTTCCGTTGTGGAATTGGGTGGTTGGATCATGTCGATTATGGCCATTGATAGGTTCACCCTCAGCATGTAGTTGGCCATGATCCCCAAAATGGTCATTATGTACAAGATGCGGGTGCATGTTAGGAACTCTGAAAATTGGTACTCTGAGTTGGTGATCTACGAGTTGAATGAATAAAGGGACTTACCTTTGGGCTGGTAGACTTGTTTCATTGTTGGTGCCAGAAATAAACAAACAAAATGGAAATAATAGGTTTTATGTCATTTTTCAGATTAGATTTATTGTGGTAGTTATTTGATATAGTGTCTTAACTATATATACAAAAACAGTAGCGGTACTTTTAGCATTTAATTAGTTCTACAAATCAATTTAGATAGTGTTTTTAATAAAATATGTAAATAGTAATTAGCTAACATGTACTTTCATTATTTTCATACACGAAATTGCATAAATTACAAAGTTCATGGTGTAACTGATAAATTGGAGCACATAAAAAACACTTAATGTGCTAATGATCACAGTGGCAAAATGTGGAAGCTCTTTGCAGTTACAAGAACTTGTCACTTCGAACTCCCAGAAACATTAATTACGTACACTTACACTAAATACTGAGAAAATACAAGTTTTTAATTAATTAATACAAAGTAACCAGGAATAATTAATTTTGGTGTTAAGGATTTATTTACAACAGAGGTGCATTAAGTTTATGGCTTTTATCAAACGTGTGGTAACATTTACGAGTTAACATTAATGAATTCAGAGGCGTACCAGTTTTCTGATTTAGCACTCAATTTTTACGTTCAAACTCTTCCTCTCTTCTTTATCATCTTCCTTCTTGTTGGAATTCCATTTCTGGACGTTCCCATCAGCAAACAACACAAAGAACAGCCCACCTGAAGTGTACACCACAACCATAATGATGAACACGGTGTTCCAACTGTTGATGGAGCTGTCGTCTTTAGTTACAATAGCAACAGTCTTGGTGGCCAGCCATCCAGCTATTGAAGAGATAGCGGTGGCAATGCCCATGATTGTGCCGCAGAAGTTTGGCGAAATCTCCAAACAATTGGGCAAGTGTCCGGCACTCATGAATCCAATCAAGGAAATTGATGTGGTCATGAAGAACATGGCGACCGTCACTGAACGACCCCACCAGATTAACATCAGGGTCAAAATTGCTGGGACGAAGCACGTTAAGCTAGCAAACAGTTTCCTGGTGGCAAGTGTTGAGAGTCTGTCTGACTTCCGGATTTTGTCTGCGCAGAATCCAGCCAAGATGGCAGCGCAGTACTGACCTGTAAGCCGTTAAAGGGTGGTTAAAGTAAAAAAACTATTAAATTGTAGTACCTAAGTTTGGCAGGCTTGAGAGCAGTCCGTTTTGTTGTATATCAAAGGCGAATACGTCCCTTAAGTACGTGGGTAGTTGGGTTATGTTCATGAACTGGCAGTAAGCTATGAAAGAATGAGCCACAATTACAGCCCAAGCTGGCAATGACAACAGTATTTGCCCCCAAGGCATCTTCTGTGGTTTATCTGAAACAGTCTGCACAGGACCCATTTGTGATTCGATTTCCTGTCTCTCCTCCGGCGAAATCCTGGGATGGCTGGCGGGTGAGTCGTAGACCAAATAAAACCACAGGCAACTCCAAGTTAAGCCCAATAAGCCGGTGCAGTAGAACACGCTGGGCCAGCCGAAGCAGGAGATCAACAGGCCACAAACGGGAAGGGAAACGGCCACCCCCAAACCTTGGGCCAGCATGTGGGCCATAAACTTGGATCTGTTGGATGGGGGTATCCATTTGACGGCCAGGGGACCGATGGCCGGGTAGGTGACTCCCAGGCACATCCCCAGGGCAACCCGGGCAGCCACCGCCAGGTAAAAGTGGATGTAGCAGGTTGCCGGCTGCAGTACTGTAACGATGCTGGCTGTCAGCATGCCACCACCGAAAATGAGCCTCGGTCCCAAGGTTTCTGACAGTCTTCCTCCGAGGATTGTGGGGATCATGTAGCCCCAGAAGAAGGCTCCCAACAGGGTGTTTCTTTGCTCCACGTCCCAGTTGAAACGTTGTACTTGGGTGGTGGCGTTGGTGTCCAGCATGTCCACCACTGCTATTGATAAGTTGACGCGTAACATGTAGTTTGCCATGAAACCCAACACGGTCATTATGTTGAGGATTTTGGTGCACGTCAGGTACTCTGTAATTAAAACATTGTTTGTTGCAGGCTGAACGTTTGGAGATCCTGGAAGCTTTATCGAAAACTTTGAGCCTGAGCAAGGACGTTAACTTCAGGAAGCTAGCTTCTAAGACTGAGGGCTTTTCAGGTGCTGACCTGCAGTCAGTCCTTTACACCGCCCAACTGTCTTCTGTGGACCATCTTTTGTTAAACACGGTGAGTATAAATGTTTGTGGTGTTAATTGCCAACGTGAAAGACTTATCTAGATAGTTGATCGAGAAGTTGGGCCATCAATTTTGTGGTTAATGTCAGTTGTGAAAACTCAAGAGACGATTATATCGCACCGTTTTGATAAGGTCAGGTGTCTGCAGAACTTTGTCAATATATTCCTTACCGTGTGAACAGCCTAAGGAAGGAGTAAATGAGATAATACACACTAACACTATTAGTAAATCTTCCATGATTAAGGTTCATTTACACTCGGCAATTTCCACCCGCACAATTTGAGGGATGCAAATTAAATTTTAATTAACCAGGATAAATTAAAAATAAGACTTGTTCTCCACTTACCCATCTTGATTACCAATAATAACTTGTTAGATCAGATTAAATTATGAAACAATTAACTAGTTTTTGAGGAGTTTATTGATGCCACTTCACATCACATAAATAAATTCAAATATGCATACTCATTATTCCAATTAAGTGTCTATAAACAATGTTTTCACAAGTACAACAACACAACCATGTTTAGATGCCTTGTTGTGCGTTCGATAAATAATGATCATGGAAATATCCAACCAATTTTTATCAGTAAGTCAAAGGTTAAGCGTGTGTGTCTTTTGGCTGACAAATTATATCATTAATCTTTCATTCACGACTCATTTTACAAAGTGATGACTGTTGTCACACGTTTTATTATGACTACTAATTTGCTGATTATGTATTTCGCAGCTACAAATAATTATATGCATTCATGTGCCGAACACAATAAAATATTTGAAGCTGGTTTAAATGGTGACAAGTAATTTAGCGGTTAGCTGGTAATTATCGTTTTGTGCGAATTAATATTTCTCTGCAATTAAAATTATGTCGGAACAGAGACGTAGAAATTGCGAATGGTTTTGTGCCGCCTTTGATGAGTTTTCTCTGCAGAAACGACGACGAAAAAGGTTCCCCCTAATTAGGTTCATTCATTACTAATAAATTTAATATGTGACTTATAAAGAGAAACGCGTTTGATTGGGAAGCAGTAGAAAATTAATGAGACGTAGCGAAATAAAGCGTAAACACGTATAAATTAAATTAAAATTTTTAAGCGAACACTATTTTATTGCAACTGGGAGGGCGGTGGTGGTTGGTTTAATTTGCCACGTCTGTGGAAAACAATTTGCATTGAACGGTTCAAGACAATAATTAAACGGCATTAAAATTTATAATTATTTTCGGTGTGTTTTGAAATTAATTAGGCTGGACTGGTTAAATGTGAGCGGTCGGAATAGGAACCCCGCCAGAATAAGTGAAAGATAAAGCGTTATCTTATTACTTCAAAATGTCGCGGTTCAGTTAACGAAGATGGCTAATGAGTGAAGTAATTATCTTGCTACGTAATAGATAGTAAATTGAGACCTTGTTTGGAACGAGATTATTTTCTAGTGGTGGCATTGATTTTGTCGTCCCACATTTTAATTAGGTCTTTTAATTAATAAACACTAATATTTTTATTTTATTAATTTTAGGAACCGGCACCAGGTTCAAGCAAACCTGTCAAAATTACTCAGAAGCACTTGGAGGACGCTCTGAAGAAAACGAGGCCTTCTTTAACGCAGCAGGACAAAGTAAAATATGACAGAATGTAATAATAAAAAAATAGTTTAATTCATTTAAAAGTGAACAAATATATTTTCAGATATGCACAATTCCAAGGTGGATACAAGGAAGATTTTATACCTGGAACCAAAGCCACGTTGGCATAAGTTTTAAATTGTTTTGTTGAATGTTTAATAAGAAATAAATTGTTATATATTTTCTGTTACAAATTAAATAAAAGTTAGTTTTTGAATGTTTGTTTCAATATTCATTTACTTCTCTTTTGTTATCGAATTATTTTCTATTTTAAAACTTCACTTTTAAATATTATTTATTGTTTAATTAAATCTATATATATATATATATTTTTTTTAAATATTAAGTATATTAAATAATAATATAATAAAATAAAATAAATAATATTTTTCAATAGAATATTATTTTGAATTATTACTTAAAAAATAATTTAAAAGTTTAATTAATTCATCTTATTCAAAACATGCATTTGAAAATATAAAATTAACATTAATTTACAAAAATTAAAATTAAATAGAAATAATTTTCAATTTTATTATTTGTAATTCAAATTAATAAATAATATTTAAATTTATATTATAAAAAAATAAATAATAATTAATTAATAATAAAATATTTGAAAACTAAAATTATGTTTTATCTTCCTTTTATAAAATATTATCTTGAATAATTCACAAAAATTTTATATTTTTTCATTTTATTTAAATTAAAATTAACACAATTTAAAAGTAATTTTATTCTAACTTAATCTAAATACATATTTGAAAATATAAAAATAATATTTTAAATTAGTAAATAAATTAAACATTTAAAATAAACTAAAAATAAATTTAAATTACAAAAAAATTAAAATATTTAAGAATAAATAAATAATATTAAAAAATATTTTATTTTATTTATTAGTTTACATTTTTTCATTTTAATTGAAAATATTTGAAAGTGAAATGAATATAAAAATCTATTTGATAATATATAACTGAATATATTTAGTAAATAAATTAAAATATTTTAGAAAATAAATTTAATATAAAAATGTGAAATATTTAAAATAATAAAATATTTGATACTTAATATGATTAGTTTTTATTTCCTTTCATAAAATATTGTATTAAATTTTTAATTATTAGATCACAAAATTTTATATGTTTTATTTTAGTTAAAATAATTTGAGAGAAGATTTAATATAAAATATATTTGAAAATATAAAATTAAGTTTACAAAAATTTTATATTTTTAATTAATGGATTTTAAGAGTAAAATTAATAATAAATTTATATTTATTTAAAAATGTAAAATTAAATAGAAATGTTTTTTAATATTTAATTTAGTAATTTAAATTAGTAAATAAATTAAAATATTTAAAATAAATAAAAAATAAATTTAAATTGTAAAAAATATTAAATATTTAAAAAATAATATATTATATTTTTTCTTTCTTTTCATAAAATATTATTTTAAATTTTTATTTATTAGTTAACAAAATTTTATATCTATTAAATTAATTTAACAATAAAATTAATATAAAAATATATTTGAAAATATAAAATTAAGTTTACAAAAATTTTGTATATTTCATAATTTTAATTAATGTAATTTGAGAGTGAAATTATTAATAAATTTATAATTACTAGAAAATAAAATTAAATAAAAATAATTTTCAATTTTTATTTGAGTAATTTAAGTTAATTAAAAATAAATAAAATATTTAAATTATAAAAAATGTAATATTTTATAATTTAAAATGTTTATGTACTAAAAATATGATTATATTTTCTTTCCTTTCATAAAATATCATTTTAGAATTTTGTTTACTAGTTTAGAAATATTTTATATATTTTCTTATTTCAATTAAAATAAATTAAAAGTGAAATTATTTAATCTTAATCTAAAAATATATTTGAAAGTATAAAAATAAAAATTTTCAATATGTAATTTAGTAATTTAAATTAGTAAATAAATTAAAATATTTAAAATAAACTGAAAATATATTTAAATAAAATTATTAAATATATTTAAATAAAATAAATTAAATTAAAACAATAAAATATTATTTTAGTACTAAAGTATGGTTTTTTATATTCTTTCATAAAGTATTATTTGGAAATTTTATTTCTTAATATCATAAAAAAATTTGTATATTTTCATTTTAATTTAGGGATGGGATTAATTGAACTTACAGTAAAACTGATTATGATAATTCAATAGTCAAATAGAAATAATTTCTATTTTTTATTTTAGGGAAAAAAATTATTTATTTAAATTATTACATAAATTAAAATAAATGATCCCTTCAATAAAATATTATTTAGAAATTTTATTAAATTTAATATATTTTCTCATTTTAATATAAAAAATTAAGAAATATTTTATCTTAGTCTAAAAATATTGTATAAATAATATCAGAAAAATTAATAATATTTAAATATACAAAAATGAGATTTTTCGATGGTTTTTATAAAATAGTGCTGAAATTGGAAACAGTCTTATCGATTGATTAACGTCGATTTGGGGCAAAAGCAAATTATGAAAAACACATTCGACACCCCCTTAAAACTGTCGACAGTTTCTTAGGCGATGAAAAGATATCATTAGCCGCATTCGGAAAACGGGCTCGAAACACCCGACGATAAGACGGGAACGAAGCTGTGAAGCAACAACACCCATCACACGAGCCGGCTTGTTTTATTTGCTTTATTGATTATGTGATTAGCGGTTAGATTTGAGTATTTGTTCCGAAAACATCGCATTGTAATGAAAAGAAAGCATGTGAAAAGCGATAATCGAATCATCGGAATTGGATAACATCGGGTGGGAAGCTGCGTATCAACCACAATACTTTTATATTTGACTGTGATGTCGTCTGTTTTTTTTTTCTTTTTTTGAATAAAATAATGTATCAGTCAACCTCGGAGTGTTATTAGTAATCCAGAAGTACAATATGTAATAGGAATACCTTATTTAAATTAGGTTATACAGCTTCCTTTGTTTGAGCAAAGTCTATGTGATTGATAGTTTGAAGTATATCCTAGGATTTCTGTAAATATTTTTTTGACATCAATTGAATCTCTGCAGATAGGTGGACAAATGTCGAAGTAAAATTACATGTGGCCCACTCCCTTGGAATCTGGCAAATAAATCTTCTCCTCCTTCCAATTCTACACTTCTTCCTACTTTACTCTTCTTCTTACTTTACTCTCACTTCTTACCCTTCTTTTTTTACTCTACTTTTCTTCTCATTCTACTCTTCTCCTTATTCCTCTCTTCTTCTTACTCCACTCATCTTTTCACTCTATTCCTCTTCTCCTTCTATTCTTCTTCTCATTTTACTCTTCTTTCTACACTACTTTTCTTTTCATTCTACTCTTCTTCTTAATGTCCTACTTCTCTATTTATTTGTTCTTGTAACTCTACTCTTCTCTTCTTCCAATTCTACTCTTCTGTGCTTCTTACTATAATCTTCTCTTTTTACACAGTTTTTCTACTCACACTATTCTTCTTCTTACTCTTCTCTTATTCTCACTCTCCCACTCTACTTTTCTTTTCACTGTACCCTTTTGGCCATTCTACTCTACTTTTCTTCTTATTGTCCTGTTTTTCTACTTATTTTTTCTTGTAACTCTCTTGTCAGTCCACTCTTCTTCTTACTCTACTTTTCTTCTTACTGTTCTACTTCTCTACTCTTCTCTTCTTTTACCCTTCTGTTATTCTTACTATACTCTTCTCATCTTACCATTCTTTTCTATTCACATTGCTCTTCTTCTCAGTCTATTCTACTTTTCACTCTACGCTTACTATTCTTCTCACTCTACTCTTCTTTTCACTCTATTCTTTTTCTCATTCTACTCTTTTTCTTTCTCTACTTTTCTTCTTAATGTCCAACTTCTCTACTCTTCTCTTCTTCTGACTCTACTCTTCTGTTCTTCTTACCATACTTCTTACATAGCTTTTCTACTCACTTGCTCTTCCTCTCACTTTACTCTTTTTCTCTTTTCTCATTCTATTCTTCTTTACACTCTTCTCTTCTTCTCATTCTCATTCTTTTCTTCTTACTGTTCTACTTCTCTACTTTTCTCTTTTGATACTACCCTCCTGTTCTTCTTAATATACTTTTCTCTTTTTACTTTTCTTTTCTGTTCCAATTAGCGTTCATCTCAGAATACTCTTCTTCTCACTCTATCCTTCTTCTCCCTCTACTCTTCTTCTCACTCTTCTTATCTTCTCACACTACTCTTATTTTCACTCTGCTGTTCCTCTCATTCTACTCTTTTTCTTCTTACTATACTATTCTCTTCTTACATTGATTTTCTACTTGTACTATTCTTATTCTCACTCTACTCTTGTTCTCACTAGCTCACTCTACTCTTGTTCTCACTAGCTCACTCTACTCTTTTTTTTCACTGTATTCTTTTTTTCAGTCCACTCTTCTTCTTACTTTACTTTCCTTCTTACTGTGCTACTTCTATACTCTTCTCTTCTTCTATCCTTGTGTTATTCTTACTATACTCTTCTCTTCTTACCATTCTTTTCTATTCACATTGCTTTTCTTCTCAGTCTATTCTACTTCTCACTTTACCCTTATTATTCTTCTCACTCTACTCTTTTTTTCATTCTACTCTTCTTCTTTCTTTACGTTTCTTCTTAATGTCCTACTTCTCTACTCTTCTCTTCTTCTGACTCTACTCTTCTTACTTACTTTTCTACTAAGTTGCTCTTCCTCTCACTTTACTCTTTTTCTCTCTTCTCATTCTACTCTTCTTTTCATTCTACTCTTCTTCTCATTCTTTTCTTCTTACTGTTCAAATTTTTTATTTTTCTCTTTTTACTTCTCTTTTCTATTCACATTACCCTTCTTCTCAGTATACTCTCCTTCTCACTTTTTCCTTCTTCTCCCTCTACTCTTCTTCTCACTCTTCTTATCTTCTCACACTATTTTTTTTCACTTTGCTGTTCTTCTCATTCTACTCTTCTCCTTGTTACACTGTTTTTTACTCTCTTTGCTTTTCTTCTTAGTCTACACACATACTTTTAATAATTATTATTATTTTCTTGGAATTTTGAGATAGGCTCTATAATTAAAATTTTATATTTAATTACCTCAATATTTAATTTTAGCTTATTCAGGAGTAATTAACTCTTACTTATATAAAGTTATAGTTATTTTAAAATTAAAACTCATGATTTCTGATGTCTCTGGTGACTTGTCTGTTTCCATTTTTAATTTAGAAAAATTAACAAGTGGATACGCTTCTGGATAAAAGTTATCAGGCAAATTGAGTAGTGAGTGGCGTCGAGTTTGACGTCTTGATTTCTTTTTATCTCATTACCCGCCGTTTGTAATGGTAATCAAAGAATTTTTCGCTAAATACAAAATCTCATTCACACAATCGGCCTAATGGTTTGTGAATTTTAAAAAGGACAAACGAAATACAAACGGGGACGCGTAAAGTTTTTCACGGCAAACTCAATTAGACACAAAAACGGCCTTTCGAGGAAATTAAAAAGTAAGAAGTTTTATTCGGGCGACAAACAAATTTTTATGTACGAAATATAAAACGCATTTTCCAGTGGTGCCCAACATGTTTTCTCTGTTGAATTAAACAAATATCTCTTTTAAATACGTTAATTAGTTAATTATTTTAGTTAATCGAGTCCACCGGTGGTTTATCGGGGTGTTTCCCGCCCCCGCGTGTGAAGATTACTGCAAAGCATCGATAAACGTGTACATGGAAGATTAAAAAACATTTGGGGTGCCGCTTTGCGACACAATTAGTTTACAAATCGTCATTGAAAAGTATAACCGACAATTCGAAGTGTAAAAATGGTTTCGCCGTTGAATGGCTGCCTAATTTCCAGTCTGCGATTCTCGCGTCTTTACTGCGAAATTAGCTGGAAAAAAAATCTTTTGATGAGCTAAGATTTTAAAATTCCGTAAAGTTTCCGTAGAATGAGGCCGTAACTAACGGCATGAATATTTATACATTTAATTACATGATTTCATTTTGGTCGGGCAGAAAGAAGTCGGAATTATGAATTCGAGAACTGCAAATTACGTCGGACAATTTCGTCGGATTGTGCGTTTGTTTTCGACGAAAAACGGGCGGCGTTTTATTGCTTAATTTATTGTGTTGGAACAACCAACAACATTCATCCACCCATTTCAATGGCAAGACAACAACAACCGGGACAATTTCATCTTAATTTATTTTATGTTTTTGACTATAATTATACCATTATATAGAAATCTTTTCCAATTTTTAGTTTAAAATATTAAATAAATTCAAATATTTAGAAAAATTTAATTAACTTTTCTGCCCTCTCAATAAAATATTATTAAAAATTTTATTAATTAGTATTAAAAAAAGGTTAAAAATATTACTCATTTTTCAGTTCTTTCATTAAATAATTATTATTTATCAGTCATTTTAAAATAATAAAAAGTGGAGCTATTATATCTTAATTAAAAATATATATACTAAATTAATTATACAAAAAGAAATATAAATATAAATGAATATATAATTAAATATATATAAATTACAAATTTTAAATATTAAGTAATTTAGAAATACTAAAAAAAAGCTAGAAATATTATTCATTAAAATAAAATTAAAAATTATTTAAAAGAACTGTTTTATTTTAATTTAAAAATGTATCTGAAAATAATTATATAAATAAAATGAAGTAATATTCTATTTTTATTTTGAAAATTTAAATAATTAAGTAAATGGAAATATTAAAAAAAATAAACTAAAAATATAATTAATTTTTCAGTACATTAACTAAAATAATTTAATAATGAAACTATTGTACATATTTGAAATTAATTATACAAAAAGAAATATTTTCCAATATTTATTTTATAAATTTTAATTATTAAATAATTTAAAAATACTAAAAGAGAAGCTAAAAATATTTTTTATTTTTCAGCCTTCCCACTAAAATAAAATTTTGGATTCTTAATAATCTGTCTTCAAAAATTTTATTTATTTTCTCATTTTAACTAAAATTATTTAAGAACAGAACTTTTTTTATCTTAATTAAAAAATGTGTCTGAAAACAATTATATAAATAAAAAAAAATATTTTTTTTAATTTATCATTAAATAAAAAGAAATAATTTTCTATTTTTATTTTAAAAATTTAAAATTATAAAAAATAATTATATAAATGAAAATTAATAATTTTCATTTTTTATTCTAAAAATATAAACATTTACATAAATTAAAATATTAAAAAAAGAAACTAAAAATATTATTCATTTATCAGTGCTTTCAATAAATTAAAATTTTGCATTCTTTATCCTCCAAAGTTTTATCAATTCTCATTCTAGTTAAAATTATTTAAGAATAATAATCATATAAATAAAAAGAAATAATTGTCCATTTTTATTAAAATAAATAAATAAATAAATTATTAAATAAATTAAAATATTAAAAAAAAAAAGCTAAAAAAGTATTCATTTTTCAGTCCTTTTAATAAAAAAATTTTGGATTATTAATTATGTCTTCAAACATTTTATTTATAAAATGGAACTATTATATCTTAATTAAAAATATATATTTGAAATTAATTATACAAGTAAAAATAAATATTTTCTAATATTTATTTTGTAAATTTTAATTATTAAATAAATTAAAATATTAAAAAGAAGCTAAAAATATTATTAATTTTTCAGTACTTTCAAAAAAATAAAATTCTGAATTATTATCAGTCTTCAAAAATTTTATTTTTTTTCTTATTTTAACTAAAATTATTTAAGAATGAAACTATTGTATCTCAATTTAAAAAGTGTATCTGAAAATAATTATACAAAATAAATAGAAATAATTTTCTATTTTTATTTTAAAAATTTAATAATAAAATATTAAAATAAAGAAAATAAAAATATGATCAATTTATCAATCCTTTTTATAAAATAATATATATTTGTCAGTCTTCACACATTTTATTTATTTTCTCATTTTAACTAAAATAATTTAGGAATGGGACTGTTATATCTTAATTATAAATATATATTTGAAATTAATTATACAAACAAAAGAAATATTTTCCATTTTACAAATTTTATTATTAAATAATTTAAAATATTAAAAAAAAGAAACTAAAAATATGACCCATTTTTCAGTCCTTTCAATAAAATAATATTTTGGATTATTATTTATCAGTTTTCAAATATTTTATTTCATTTCTCATTTTAACTAAAATTATTTAAAAGTTGAACTGTTGTATTTTAATTTAAAAATGAAAATAATTATATAAACAATTTTTATTCTAAAAATATAAACATTTAAATAAATTAAAATATTAAAAAAATAAATTAAAAGTATTATACATTTTTCAGTCCTTTCAATAAAATAATATTTTGGATTATTATTCATTAATCTTCAAAAATTTTCAATAAAATAATATTTTGGATTGTTATTTATCAATCTTCAAAAATTTGATGTACAATTTAAGATTTAAGATTTTTATATTATTATTATCTACCACTCTATATTTATTTCAAATTCTAAATTTTAAACACTTAAAATAAAAATGTTCATATATTAAATTTATAAATAATTAAATGTAAATAAATAAATTATTTAATGAGAAGAGAAATTTATAATCTATTAAATTATAAATAGATATAATATGAAAAATTTTTAAAATTCATAATTTTATTTTTAAAAATTCTTCTTTTTCGACAACATAACAATTATGAACTAATTAATTAAATTTTAATCGCAAACAATTATATATTTTTTTCAAGTTCATAGATTTACGATTACATGAATATTTATTGTTTTTAATTTTTTTAATATTTAACTACCCTTATTTATATTTTATTTCAATACCTATTTTTTAAAACTTAAATAAAAAATTAATTATAATAAAATTTATAAATAAATTTAAATAAATTATTCAATTTATAAATTTATAATTTATTAATATAAACAAATAATTAGAAAAACTTTTGAAATTTGTAATTTTATTATTAAAAATTTTCTGGCAATGTATAACTAAATTTTTGTTGTTTTTTATACAATATTTTAATAAACTCTGTAATAATTTGTGTAATATTTATATTTTATTCCAATTTCCAATAGTTAAATAAAAATTTTAATATAATAAAATTTAAATAAAATTAATATTTCAAAATTAATTAAATATTAAGTATAAATAATTAAACACAATTTTGAATTTTATAATTTTTCATAAATTAATTTTAATGAAATAATTAACAATTTATTTAATCGCAAGATAATTATTGTTTCCGAATCGCTCCTCCAAAATCCCCATCAGGGTCTGGACGACGGGCAACACGACGGAAAACAATTTCGCCGAGAAATAAATTAAAGGACGCGGCCCGGGGGCGTCGGCGCCTGAATATCTGCATAAATTTCTATCCGTAGTTACAATTTCGCGGGTAACAATGTTACATAACAGCCGAGCGATTTCTAATCGGGTGCATGAAACAGTTTAAGGAGAGGCGAAACAATTTCGTCGACGCCACGTTGTTTTACGGTTGCCTTAATCTTCAACGAGATGCGATCTGCGGCCCGCCTGGGCGTGAACAATATTTTGATTAGGCGAAGAAGCAAAAAAAAAGTCCATCACGGGATCACGCTAATTTGTAATTTAACTCTCCCGGCGAGACGCCCTGTTCACGGTGGTTTGCCACTTTTTGTTGAAAAGACATAAAAAAATAATCGTATTTTTGGTTTATCATTTTAAATATTTTTAGATTTGGTTAAAATGAAAAAAATGCATAATATATTTAAAAACTAATATATAAATATACAAAATTGTACATTATAGTAATATTTTTATATTTGAATTATATAAATTTGAAAATTATTTTTATTTAATTTTTATAATTGATTAAATTATATTTTCACTTTTCGTAAAAATATGTAAATTTCGGTAGGTTAAATATAAAAAGTTTTATTATACAAAAATGGTCAATGGTTAAGCTTATAATTATAAAATGTCAAAATGTATAAATATAAAAAAAACGCCACACTCAGAACTTATTCAAATATTTTCACAAAATTTGGTTGTACCTGTTGAAATAAGAAATGATTAAAATTTCAATCGGAAAACTTATTGTCGGTTTTTTGTTCTCTTTTTTTCATTTATTTAAGGTATTAGATTTTGTTACAATTTGCTTATTATTAGACAAAAATTGTAAAGTAAAATACATCTTTTTGTTTATATGCAAGAGTGAGTGAGAAGGAGATATATGTTCATGAGAGTTAGATAAGGAGAAATGTATAGGTGTAATATGTAATTGTGGTTTTAGAGAGGAGAAGGGGAAAATTTCGATTTTTGCTGTTTACGAAATATATCAATTCGTTCTCACAGATAATTAATATTTTTTGTTTTTAGAATTATTAAATTATTATTATTTAGGTAATTTATAATATTTAATAATCACATTACTTAAAATTATCAAATAATTCATTGTAATAATTTTATTTTTAATAATAAAATATAATTTTGCAATATATATGTTTTTAATTAACAGTTTTAAATTATTAAAATATAAATTAATAATAGTATAAACGCAATAAAATATAACAATGGTTTTGTTTATTTCATAGATTACTGTAATGTTATAAATATTATATAACAAGTCAGATTAATCAAACGCTTAAATTTATTACTTCTTCATGGTTAAAATTTTGGCGAATGCGACGTAATTATAAAATATTTTCATAAATACCAACAAATCTGTAAATTAAATGTACAAGTGATTTTAATAATTTTTGTTGAGAATTAAGAATAAGGAATATTTACTTTAATTAATTTCTTTAATTTTTTCTGAAAATTGTCTGGTACTGCAAGTTTATACATATTAATGTTAAATTTATAATTTTTTAAACATTTTACCTGCGTTTGAATGAAATTAAATGACAATATATTTTAACTATTCCTAATTTTTTTTTTTGGAATTCTCCAAACGAAATAATATTGTCATTATTATTATTAAACTTCATTGTTTTATTATAATTTCCAATATTTTAACGGTGAGCCATTTCATTAAAACAGGCGCATCCACCAAAATACCCAACAAAAATGATCTTGATCGTAAAAATGTTCTTACCTGTGAAAAAATTAATATTTTTTTCAATTTTTATTTTAATTTTTTGTGTCTTACGAAAAAACAAATATTTGACATTTGTGATGTTTCATCTCAAACCCTTTTTCCAAAAATCCTTTCTTTAATTTAAACCAGACAAAAATTCTTTGACATAAAAAAATTATATTTTTAATTTAATTTAATAAATTAAATTTTTAATTACTGTATAATTATTTAATTATATTTTTAAATTTCATAATAAAGATATGCAAATTTTGGTAGGTAAAATATAAAGTTTTATTAAAAACGATGAATAGTTAAGTTTAAAATTATAAGCTTCAAAATAATGTATAATTAATTATAGACTTTACAGTTACTATATTTAAAAATCTTAAATGATTTATTGGTCTATATATTTAATTGTATTAAATCAGCAAAATTAAAATTTACCTTTGTCCGTGCAAAAGTGAAAGAAAAACAAAGAGAGTTAGAGAAGAATAAAAGAAGAGGTGGTGTTAAATGAGTTGTACAATTTTGTGTGGTCGGTTTAAACAGAAGGGGAAAATTTCCGATTTTTGATGTTTACGAAATTTATCAATAAGATTTGCACCGACAATTAATATCATTCATTAAAAACGTGAGAAATTGCTAAAAACGTAAAATCCATACGATCATTTTCCATACGATCAATATCCATATGACCATTTTCCATACGATCAAATTCCATACAATTAAAATCTATAGGATTAAAATCCATACGATTAAATTCGTACTGATTATGTGAAAAATATTTTAATAAAATTAAATTTAATTTGAATAATTAAAACTAATACTTACTTAATCAAATTTATTCTTTATCAAAAATCCGCGTTTTAAATTTTAACACACAAAAATTGTTAACGCAATGAAGCTTTTTATTTTTACAAATGAATTAAATTGCACACGTGCGTTTCTTTTCCAGGAATCTTGAACCGGTTTATTTCGCCCTTCCGCCGGTGAACGGCGAACAAACAAATTATTACAGTTTAGACGATTTTTGATTTTCATCAGAGTAAGACATGTCCTCTGATTTTACTCGGTTTTTTGACAATTTTAAATAATTTTATTATTATTAACTTTATAAATGTGTCCTGTGGTGTTTCATGTTTACTATTGATTGATTTGTGTGACTCTAATGCAGAATTTCATGGAAATTTAAAGAAAATTCAGGTGAGTTTTGTTGAGACTCGAATTTAGGTTAATTTAAGAATTAATTTTGTTTCGACACATACCGATTTCATTAATATCAAATCAATAAAGTTAAAATTGCAAATTTTAAATACAAAAATTATGTTTAATTTAATAATTAAGTATACAAATACAAGTTTTAAATTATTTCGTTTTTGATCAATTTAAGCTTCGAATTTTATATTTGTCACTGCAAATGTAAGAGAGAATGAAATAGATGTTTATAAGAGTTAGAAAAGGATAAAAGGAAAGATAGCATATTGTACCCATCAAGTAAGCTGTGCAATTTTGTGTGGCAGCCTACATACAGTTGTTATTCTTGAAATCGCGTTTTCAGTGAGGAGAAGGAGTAAAAATGAAATTTTTGATGTTTACGAAATATCTCAATACGGTAGCACTGACAATTTATGTTATTTGTTTTTAGAATCATGTTATATTTAAGTATTTAAATAATTCACAAAATTATTAATCAGATTATTTAAAATAATCAATTATTCATTTATAATATTTTTATTTTTAATAGTAAAATACAATTTAAAAATATTTAATGTTTTTATAACAGGTTTATATTATCATAATTTAAAAAATTAATAATATCAATTTAACAATTTGTAACAATAATTTAGTTAAATTGTCAAAAAATATTATTCAACAAAATATTGGAGAATTTTGGAGAGATTTAATTATATTTTGAATAATGAAACAATACAGTATACAAAAATATTTAAATATAATTCAGAAAAAAAATTACATTAATAAATTTTTGATAAAATTGTTAAAAACTCTATTTATCACTTTAAATCTATATAACAAATTTATATTAATTTAAAAATAAAGCCTTCTTATACGAAAATAAAGAAATTAAAAGAAATTACTACTTTATTATAATTTCTAATATTAAACGGGCGCATTCGCCAAAAACTTCAACAAAAATAGTTTTAATTAAAAAATTTCTTAAAGTAATTAGTTATGTATAAATTAATATTGTTGATATTTTTATTTCAATTTTTTATTGAGTTCTACAACAAAACAATTATTTAATATTCTTATTCTTTCAAATCAAACTTATTCTATACCAAAAATCATTTAACTTTTAATAGACAAAAATTGTATTAAACATAATAAGCCTTTTTGTTTTTTTGACAATTTTTACAAATTTTATCATTGTGATGACTTCGTAAATGCGTTCTGCGGTGTTTTATCAACTTTTGATTGATTAGTGTTATTTATAATGCGGGATTTTATGAAAATTAAAAAAAAGTTTTATGGAGAATCTTTTGGGTTAATTTCATTTTAAGACATGCCGTTATTTTTAATACTGTTTTAAACCAAATTTATATTTTAATCCTTTAAACTGATTATCTAAGTATAACTTAATACAACAAAATAAAAATTTCAAATTTGAAACCATGATAATTATGAATTAATCAAACTCACTATTGAAAAATACAAAAAAATATATATTAATAAATTAATAAAATATTTAATGATTAGATTCTATTTAACTCTAATTTCAAATTTGCATTTGTTCGTTCAAGAGTGAGAGAGAAAAAAATATATAATTATGAGAGTTAGACTAGGATGAAAGAATAGGTGGCGTATTTTGATTAAAACAATTATCTTAATTGTAAATATTTCTTAAACTAATTAGCTCTGGAAAAAATAATTCTTTTTTTTTTAATTGTTATTCTATTTTTTTAAGTTCTATAACAAACTAAATATTAAATATTCGTATTTGTACATTAATAAAATATTTAATGATTAGGTTCTATTTAATTCTAAATTCAAATTTTCATTCGTTCGTGCAGGAGTGGGAGAGAAAGAAATATATAATTATGAGAGTTAAAGAAGGATGAAAGAATAGGTGGCGTATTTTACACGTCAAGTTATTCTTAGAATGGCGGTTTTAGAGAGAAGGGAAAAATTTTGATTTTTGCTGTTTACGAATATATATATATATATACGAATATATATATATATATATATATACGAATATATATATATATATATATATATATATATATATATATATATTATATATATATTATATATATATATATATATATATATATATATATATATATATATATATATATATATATATATATATATATATATATATATATATATATATATATATATATATATTAATAATTTCAAAGTTATCATTTTAATAATAAAATAATTTTTACAATATATTTTTGTTTTTAATTAAGAGCTTAATTAAGATTATTAAAAGTGAAAAAAATAATACAAATTCAACAAAATAGGACAATGGTTTTGTTAAATTCTTACATTATTGTAATTTTGGAAATATTATAAAACCAAAGTATATTTAAATAATTTACAATATTTATTAAGCAGATTATTAAGAATTATTAGTTATTCCTTTGTAATATTCTTATATTTAATATTAAAATAAAATTTTACACTAAATATTTCTTTTAATTAACAGTTTTAAATTAATAAAATTGAAAAAAATGAACTATATTAATTGAACAAAATATAACAAAGGTTTTGTTGAATTCTTAAATTAATGTAATGACAAATATCAATATTTTTCAAACCTACTATTAAATGTGAATATTCAGTGCCCAACACATTTTAATAATTTTATAAAGATTTAATTAAAAAAAAACTATGTACATATATTATAATTTTTTTAATAATGAAATAATACATATTTAAATATAATCTGAAGTAAAGAAAATTTATTAAATTTCAGTAAAATTGACAAAAAATGGTTTATGATTGTAAATATATACAAATTAATGTTTAATTTATTCAAATAAATTTAGTTTTCTAAAAATAATGGATACATACTATGAAATTAAATGGTAATGTATTGTAACCGTCCAAAATATTAATAGAGAATTCAAAGAAAATAGTATTGCTTTAAATTTTTATTAATGCTTTATTGTAATGTTCAATATTTTGATTACAACAATTATCTTAATCGTAAATATTTCTTAAACTAATTAGCTTTGGAAAATGTAATACTATTTTGTAAATTTTTATTCTAATTTTTTATGTTCTATATAACAAACTAAATATTATTATTTAATTCGTATTTGTTCAAATCAAGCTTTTTCTTTACCGAAAATTTTAAAAGATAAAAATTGTAAAATGTCTCTTTTTGTTTACATGAGTAAATTAAATAGCACACGTGCATGTACTGTTTCCAAGAATCCGAGAACCGGTTTATTCTGCATTTGTTTTGGTCAACTGTGAACAAACGTATTTTTGCAGTTTAAACAGCATTTGATTTTAACGCGAATAAGACGTGTCCTCTGTTGTTCCACGGTTTTTTGACAATTTTCCCGAATTTTATTATTGTGGTAAACTTGTAAACATGTCCTTTGTTTTATATGTCTCTTGTAAATGTTTTGTGTGATTTTAACGCAGGATTTTATAGAAATTTTTGATAAAATGTTGGTAAGTGTTATTGAAACTTTAGATTAGTTTAGGTTTCATTTTAAAAGTTTCAAATTTGAAACCAAATATTTGTACTGACAATTGTGAATTAATTATGACAACAACTGAAAAAACCCAAAATTTGATTCTATCCGATTTAAAATTCAAATTTTACATTTGTGAGTGCAAGAGTGAGTGAGAAGGAGTTATATGTTTATGAGAGTTAGAGGATGATAAAAGAATAGGTGCTGTGTTATGTCCGTCAAGTAAGCTGTGCAATTTTGTGTGGCAATTGTTATTCTTGGAATTACGGTTTTAGAGACGAGAAGGGGAAAATATCTGATTTTTGCTGTTTACGAAATATTTCAATATGTTCGTACTGATAATTAAAATTTTTTGTTTTTATAATTATTTTATATTTAAGTATTTAAGTAATTTATGATATTTCATAATCACATTATTTAAAATTATCAATTAATTTTTTGTAATAATTATATTTTTAATATTAAAATATTTTTTTACAATATATATGTTTTTAATTAACAGTTTTAAATTGTTAAAATTAAAAATAATAATAGTATAAATGCAATAATGTATAACAATGGTTTTGTTTAATTCATAGATTACTGTAATATTATATAGCAAATTAGATTAAAATTATTAAAAGTTTAAATTTATTACTTCTTCATTGTTATAATTTTGGCGAATACGTCGTAATTATAAAATTTTTTCATACATACTGACAAATTTGAACATTAAATGTACAAATAATTTTAATAATTTTGTTGGGAATTGTCTAAAATAATTAAAATCAATATGTAAATATATTATACATTTTGAATAATATAAAAATATAATATATGTTTACATATATATCGGAATAAGGAAAATTTACTTTAATTAATTTCTTTAATTTTGTCTATAAATTTATACATATTAATGTTATTATAATTTTTTAAAAATATCACCTACTTTTATGTAATTAAATGTACTTAACTAAATTTTAATAAATTGTCCAAACAAAATCATATTGTCTTTATTAATTTATAAACTTTATTATTCTTTGATTATAATTTTCAATATTTTAATGAATTCACCCATTTTATCAAAATATTTATTAAAACAGGCGCATCCACCAAAATACTAAACAAAAATGATCTTGATCTTTAAAATTTCTTAACTGTAACAAAAATTAATATTATTCTTTAAATTTTAATTTTTGGGTGTATAATTTTTGGTATCCTACAACAAAACAAATATTTTATATGTGTGGTTGTTCATCTCAGACTTACCCATTAATTAATAATTAAATATATAAATACAAGTTTTAAATTATTTCGTTTCTGATCAATTCAAATTTCGAATTTATGTTTGTCCCTGCAAGAGTAACAGAGAAGGAAATAGATGATTATAAGAGTTAGAGAAGGATAAAAGAAAAGATAGCTTATTGCACCCATCAAGTAGGCTGTGCAATTTTGTGTGACAGTCTACATTCAGTTGTAATTATTGGAATCGCGGTTTTAGTGAGGAGAAGGGGTAAAAATGAGATTTTTGATGTTTACGAAATGTTTCAATACGGTTACACTGACAATTTATATCATTTGTTTTTAGAATCATGTTATTATTTAAGTATTTAAATAATTCACAAAATTTATTAATCAGTTTATTTAAAATGATCAATTATTTATTTGTAATATTTTTAGTTTTAATAGTAAAATACAATTTTACAATATTTATTCTTTTTATTAACAGGTTTATATTATTATAAATTGTTAAATTCTTAGAATACTGTAATGTCATAAATATTATTCAACAAAATATATTAAAAGGTTACATCTCTTTTTAACCTGATCATTTTAACCAATACGTTGTAATTTTAAAAATTGTTCAAACCTACTAATAAATGTGAACATTAAATTTATAACATATTTTACTAATTTTGGAGACATTTAATTATATTAGACTTTTTTTAATGAAGAAACAATACAATATACAAATATATTTAAATACAATAAAAAAATTACATTAATAAAATTTCATAAAAATACCTTACATTATTGATAGTTTATTGAAATTAAGTAATTTTAAACGGGCTCATTCGCCAAAAACCCCAACAAAAATTGTTTTAAGCAAAAATTAACGTAATTAGTTATGTATAAATTAATATTGTTGTTATTTTTATTTCAATTTTTGGGTATATATTTACTACAACAAAACAAATATTTATTATTCGTATTTTTTTCAAATACAAAAATTGTATTAAACATAATAAGCCTTTTTGGTTTATGGACAATTTTTAAAAATTTTATGATTATGATAACTTCATAAATGTGTCCTGTGGTGTTTTATCAACTTTTGAGTGATTAGTGTTATTTATAAAGCGGATTTTATGAAAATTAAATAAAAGCTTTATTGAGAATCTTTTGAGATAATTTCAGTTTTAATTTTATTTTGAGGCATCTCGTTATTTTTAATATTATTTTAAACCAAATTTATATTTTAATCCTTTAAACTGATTATCTAAGTATAACTTAATACAACAAAATAAAAATTTCAAATTTGAAACCATGGTAATTATGAATTAATCAAATTAACTATTGAAAAATACAAAAAAAATATATTAATAAATAATAAAATATTTAATGATTAGGTTCTATTTAAATTTAAATTCAAATTTTCATTCTTTTCGTGGGAGAGAAAGAAATATATAATTATGAGAGTTAAAGAAGGATGAAAGAATAGGTGGCGTATTTTACACGTCAAGTTATTCTTGGAATCGCGGTTTTAGAGAGAAGAAGGGGAATTTCTGATTTTTGTTGTTTACGAAATATTTCATAACAGTCGCACTTACAATTAATATTATTTGTTTTTAGTATTACGTCATAATCAAATATTCATATGATTTGATATAATTATTAATCAAAATATTTAAATTTTTTAATAATTTCAGATTATTAAAAATGAATAAACTAATCATACAAATTCAACAATAGTTTTGTTGAATTCTTACATTAATTTATTTTATTAAATGTTTCAATAATTTGCTATTTTTATTAATCAGATTATTAAAAATTATTAATTATTTCTGTATAATATTTTTATTTTTAATATTAATATAAAATTTTTAAATCATATATTTTTTTAATCAACAATTTTAAATAAATAAAATTGAGAAAATATAACAATGGTTTTGTTGAATTCTTCAATTGTTTTTATAAATGTTATAAAACAAAATCGTTTAAAGATATTAAAAGCTTAAATTTATTACTTCTTCAACCAGAATAAAGAAAATTTACTTTAATAAATGTTATTAAAATTGTTAAAAAATGCTCTACCAGTATAAGTCAGATCAAATTATTGTTTAATTTATAAAAATAAATTTACAGTTTTTATAAATAATACTTATATGAAAAAAAAAAAAATTCTTGTTTAAAAGGTCGCATTCGCTAAAAACTTTCATAAAAATTATCTTAATTGTAAACGAGTTAGGAATGTAAATATTAATATTGTTGTATAAATTTATACTTCAATTTTTGGATATATAATATTTAAGGTTCTACAACAAAACTAATATTTAATATTCGCTGTCAAATAAAATTTATTTTCACCGAAAATCACTATTTTACCTTTTAACAGATAAAAATTGCATGAAGAGCAATAATCCTTTTTTTAAATACTTTTTTAAATAGAACACGTGCGTGTATCGTTTCCAGGAATCACAAGAACCGGTTTAATCCGCATTTCTATTGGTCGACGGTGAACAAACGGTGAATTTTTGCTGTTTTAAACGGCATTTGATTTTAAGACGTGTCCTCTGTTGTTACACGGGTTTTCGACAATTTTCACTAATTATATCATTGTGGTACAGTTGTAAATGTGTCGTTTGGTTATTTATGTTTCTCAAAAGTGATTTGTGTGATTTTAACGCAGGATTTTATAGAAATTTCAACAAAACTTAGGTAAGTGTTATTGAGATTCTTTTAGGTTAGTTTAGTATTTAATTTCAATTTAAGACGTACCGTTATTTTTAATATTTTACTAAAGGACGTTTATCTAATTATCTAAATATAACTAAATACAATATAATAAATAGAATTGCATATTCAAATTCATATTTGTTTATTATTAGTAAAAAAGACAATAATAATAATAATAATAATGTAAGAAGTATAATAAATTATTTAATTATTCGATTCTATTACATTCAAAATTCAAATTTTGCATTTGTCTATGCACGAGGGAGAGAGAAAGAAATATAAGTTTATGAGAGTTAGAGAAGGATAAAATAATGGATTGTGTATTTTGACCGTTTAGTAAGCTGTGCAATTTTGTGTGGCCGCCTTAATTCAATAAAATATTTAATGATTAGATTCTATTTAACTCTAAATTCAAATTTTGCATTTGTTCGTGCAAAAGTGAGAGAGAAAAAATGTATAATTATGAGAGTTAGAGAAGGATGAAAGAATAGGTGGCGTATTTTACACGTCAAGTTATTTTTAGAATCGCGGTTTTAGAGAGAAGGGGAAAATTTCGAATTTTGCTGTTTACGAAATATGTTAATACGATTGTAGTGACAGTTATTATTATATATATATATATATATATATTTTAATAATTTCAAAGTTATCATTTTAATAATAAAATAATTTTTACAATATATTTTTGTTTTTAATTAAGAGCTTAATTAAGATTATTAAAAGTGAAAAAAATAATACAAATTCAACAAAATAGGACAATGGTTTTGTTAAATTCTTACATTATTGTAATGTTGGAAATATTATAAAACCAAAGTATATTTAAATAATTTACAATATTTATTAAGCAGATTATTAAAAATTATTAGTTATTCCTTTGTAATATTCTTATATTTAATATTAAAATAAAATTTAACACTAAATATTTCTTGTAATTAACAGTTTTAAATTAATAAAATTGAAAAAAATGAACAATATTAATTGAACAAAATATAACAAAGGTTTTGTTGAATTCTTAAATTAATGTAATGACAAATATAAATATTTTTCAAACCTACTATTAAATGTGAATATTCAGTGCCCAACACATTTTAATAATTTTATAAAGATTTAATTACAAAAAAACTATGTATATATATTATAATTTTTTTAATAATGAAATAATACATATGTAAATATAATCTGAAATAAAGAAAATTTATTAAATTTCAGTAATATTGACAAAAAATGGTTTATGATTCTAAATATATATAAATTAATGTTTAATTTATTAAAATAAATTTAGTTTTCTAAAAATAATGGATACATACTATGAAATTAAATGGTAATGTATTGTAACCGTCCAAAATATTAATAGAGAATTCAAAGAAAATAGTATTGCTTTAAAATTTTATTAATGCTTTATTGTAATGTTCAATATTTTGATTACAACAATTATCTTAATCGTAAATATTTCTTAAACTAATTAGCTTTGGAAAATGTAATACTATTTTGTAAATTTTTATTCTAATTTTTTATGTTCTATATAACAAACTAAATATTATTATTTAATTCGTATTTGTTCAAATCAAGCTTATTCTTTACCGAAAATTTTAAAAGATAAAAATTGTAAAATGTCTCTTTTTGTTTACATGAGTAAATTAAATAGCACACGTGCATGTACTGTTTCCAAGAATCCGAGAACCGGTTTATTCTGCATTTGTTTTGGTCAAATGTGAACAAACGTATTTTTGCAGTTTAAACAGCATTTGATTTTAACGCGAATAAGACGTGTCCTCTGTTGTTCCACGGTTTTTTGACAATTTTCCCGAATTTTATTATTGTGGTAAACTTGTAAACATGTCCTTTGTTTTATATGTCTCTTGTAAATGTTTTGTGTGATTTTAACGCAGGATTTTATAGAAATTTTTGATAAAATGTAGGTAAGTGTTATTGAAACTTTAGATTAGTTTAGGTTTCATTTTAAAAGTTTCAAATTTGAAACCAAATATTTGTACTGACAATTGTGAATTAATTATGACAACAACTGAAAAAACCCAAAATTTGATTCTATCCGATTTAAAATTCAAATTTTACATTTGTGAGTGCAAGAGTGAGTGAGAAGGAGTTATATGTTTATGAGAGTTAGAGGATGATAAAAGAATAGGTGCTGTATTATGTCCGTCAAGTAAGCTGTGCAATTTTGTGTGGCATTGTTATTCTTGGAATTACGGTTGTAGAGACGAGAAGGGGAAAATTTCCGATTTTTGCTGTTTACGAAATATTTCAATATGTTCGTACTGAAATTTTTTGTTTTTATAATTATATTATATTTAAGTATTTAAGTAATTTATGATATTTAATAATCACATTGTTTAAAATTATCAATTAATTTTTTGTAAGAATTATATTTTTAATATTAAAATATAATTTTACAATATATATGTTTTTAATTAACAGTTTTAAATTGTTAAAAATAATAATAGTATAAATGCAGTAACATATAACAATGGTTTTGTTTAATTCTTAGATTACTGTAATATTATATAACAAATTAGATTAATGTTATTAAAAGTTTATATTTATTACTTCTTCATTATTATAATTTTGGCGAATACGTCGTAATTATAAAATTTTTTCATACATACTAACAGATTTGAACATTGTTGGGAATTGTCTAAAATAATTAAAATCAACATGTAAATATATTATACATATTGAATAATATAAAAATACAATATATGTTTACATATATATCGGAATAAGGAAAATTTACTTTAATTAATTTCTTTAATTTTGTCTATAAATTTATACATATTAATGTTATTATAATTTTTTAAAAATATCACCTACTTTTATGTAATTAAATGTACTTAACTAAATTTTAATAAATTGTCCAAACAAAATCATATTGTCTTTATTAATTTATAAACTTTATTATTCTTTGATTATAATTTTCAATATTTTAATGAATTCACCCATTTTATCAAAATATTTATTAAAACAGGCGCATCCACCAAAATACTAAACAAAAATGATCTTGATCTTTAAAATTTCTTAACTGTAACAAAAATTAATATTATTCTTTAAATTTTAATTTTTGGGTGTATAATTTTTGGTATCCTACAACAAAACAAATATTTTATATGTGTGGTTGTTCATCTCAGACTTACCCATTAATTAATAATTAAATATATAAATACAAGTTTTAAATTATTTCGTTTCTGATCAATTCAAATTTCGAATTTATGTTTGTCCCTGCAAGAGTAACAGAGAAGGAAATAGATGATTATAAGAGTTAGAGAAGGATAAAAGAAAAGATAGCTTATTGCACCCATCAAGTAGGCTGTGCAATTTTGTGTGACAGTCTACATTCAGTTGTTATTATTGGAATCGCGGTTTTAGTGAGGAGAAGGGGTAAAAATGAGATTTTTGATGTTTACGAAATGTTTCAATACGGTTACACTGACAATTTATATCATTTGTTTTTAGAATCATGTTATTATTTAAGTATTTAAATAATTCACAAAATTTATTAATCAGTTTATTTAAAATGATCAATTATTTATTTGTAATATTTTTAGTTTTAATAGTAAAATACAATTTTACGATATTTATTCTTTTTATTAACAGGTTTATATTATTATAAATTGTTAAATTCTTAGAATACTGTAATGTCATAAATATTATTCAACAAAATATATTAAAAGGTTACATCTCTTTTTAACCTGATCATTTTAACCAATACGTTGTAATTTTAAAAATTGTTCAAACCTACTAATAAATGTGAACATTAAATTTATAACATATTTTACTAATTTTGGAGACATTTAATTATATTAGACTCTTTTTAATGAAGGAACAATACAATATACAAATATATTTAAATACAATAAAAAAATTACATTAATAAAATTTTATAAAAATACCTTACATTATTGATAGTTTATTGAAATTAAGTAATTTTAAACGGGCGCATTCGCCAAAAAACCCAACAAAAATTGTTTTAAGCAAAAATTAACGTAATTAGTTATGTATAAATTAATATTGTTGTTATTTTTATTTCAATTTTTGGGTATATATTTACTGCAACAAAACAAATATTTATTATTCGTATTTTTTTCAAATACAAAAATTGTATTAAACATAATAAGCCTTTTTGGTTTATGGACAATTTTTAAAAATTTTATGATTATGATAACTTCATAAATGTGTCCTGTGGTGTTTTATCAACTTTTGAGTGATTAGTGTTATTTATAAAGCGGATTTTATGAAAATTAAATAAAAGCTTTATTGAGAATCTTTTGAGATAATTTCAGTTTTAATTTTATTTTGAGACATCTCGTTATTTTTAATATTATTTTAAACCAAATTTATATTTTAATCCTTTAAACTGATTATCTAAGTATAACTTAATACAACAAAATAAAAATTTCAAATTTGAAACCATGGTAATTATGAATTAATCAAATTAACTATTGAAAAATACAAAAAAAATATATTAATTAATTAATAAAATATTTAATGATTAGGAGGTTCTATTTAAATTTAAATTCAAATTTTCATTCTTTTCGTGGGAGAGAAAGAAATATATAATTATGAGAGTTAAAGAAGGATGAAAGAATAGGTGGCGTATTTTACACGTCAAGTTATTCTTGGAATCGCGGTTTTAGAGAGAAGAAGGGGAAAATTTCCGATTTTTGTTGTTTACGAAATATTTCAAAACGGTCGCACTTACAATTAATATTATTTGTTTTTAGTATTACGACATAATTAAATATTCATATGATTTGGTATAATTATTAATCAAAATATTTAAATTTTTTAATAATTTCAGATTATTAAAAGTGAAAAAACTAATCATACAAAATCAACAATAGTTTTGTTGAATTCTTTCATTAATTTAATGTCAAAAAATATATATATAAAACAAGGTATTAAATATTTCAATAATTTGCAATTTTTATTATTAAAAATTATTAATTATTTCTATGTAATATTTTTATTTTTAATATTAATATAAAATTTTTAAATCATATTTTTTTAATCAACAATTTTAAATAAATAAAATTGAGAAAATGAATAATATAAATTTATCAAAATATAACAACGGTTTTGTTGAATTCTTCGATTGTTTTTATAAATGTTATAAAACAAAATCGTTTAAAGATATTAAAAACTTATTACTTCTTCAACCAGATTATTTTAATGAAGAGGTTTCAATTAAAAATATTGTAAATAATTTTAATTTCTAATAATTGTAAATATTAAATGTATTTATTATAAATAATTTAAACTACTTTTATTTAAAATAATTAATACTAATATTTAAATAAATTATACAATTTTTAAAATAATTTAATAATATAATAAATAAATTTATATATAATTTAAAATAAAGAAAATTTACTTTAATAAATGTTATTAAAATTGTTAAAAAATGCTCTACCAGTATAAGTGAGATCAAATTATTGTTTAATTTATAAAAATAAATTTACAGTTTTTATAAATAATACTAATATGAAGAAAAAACTTCAAAAAAATTAGTATTATCTTAAAACTTTATTAATATTAGTATCAGTTTCATCAAAATTCTTGTTTAAAAGGTCGTATTCGCTAAAAACTTCCATAAAAATTATCTTAATTGTAAAAATTTCTTAAACTAGTTAGGAATGTAAATATTAATATTGTTGTATAAATTTATATTTCAATTTTTGGATATATAATATTTAAGGTTCTACAACAAAACTAATATTTAATATTCGCTGTCAAATAAAATTTATTTTCACCGAAAATCACTATTTTACCTTTTAACAGATAAAAATTGCATGAAGAGCAATAATCCTTTTTTTAAATACTTTTTTAAATAGAACACGTGCGTGTATCGTTTCCAGGAATCACAAGAACCGGTTTAATCCGCATTTCTATTGGTCGACGGTGAACAAACGGTGAATTTTTGCTGTTTTAAACGGCATTTGATTTTAAGACGTGTCCTCTGTTGTTACACGGGTTTTCGACAATTTTCACTAATTATATCATTGTGGTACAGTTGTAAATGTGTCGTTTGGTTATTTATGTTTCTCAAAAGTGATTTGTGTGATTTTAACGCAGGATTTTATAGAAATTTCAACAAAACTTAGGTAAGTGTTATTGAGATTCTTTTAGGTTAGTTTAGTATTTAATTTCAATTTAAGACGTACCGTTATTTTTAATATTTTACTAAAGGACGTTTATCTAATTATCTAAATATAACTAAATACAATATAATAAATAGAATTGCATATTCAAATTCATATTTGTTTATTATTAGTAAAAAAGACAATAATAATAATAATAATAATAATAATAATGTAAGAAGTATAATAAATTATTTAATTATTCGATTCTATTACATTCAAAATTCAAATTTTGCATTTGTCTATGCACGAGGGAGAGAGAAAGAAATATAAGTTTATGAGAGTTAGAGAAGGATAAAATAATGGATTGTGTATTTTGACCGTTTAGTAAGCTGTGCAATTTTGTGTGGCCGCCTTAATTCAATAAAATATTTAATGATTAGATTCTATTTAACTCTAAATTCAAATTTTGCATTTGTTCGTGCAAAAGTGAGAGAGAAAAAATGTATAATTATGAGAGTTAGAGAAGGATGAAAGAATAGGTGGCGTATTTTACACGTCAAGTTATTTTTAGAATCGCGGTTTTAGAGAGAAGGGGAAAATTTCGATTTTTGCTGTTTACGAAATATGTTAATACGATTGTAGTGACAGTTATTATTATTCGATTTTAGAATTTCGTTATATTCAAATATTTAGCTAATTTACTATATTTATTAATCAGAATATATATATATATATATATATATATATATATATATATTTTAATAATTTCAAAGTTATCATTTTAATAATAAAATAATTTTTACAATATATTTTTGTTTTTAATTAAGAGCTTAATTAAGATTATTAAAAGTGAAAAAAATAATACAAATTCAACAAAATAGGACAATGGTTTTGTTAAATTCTTACATTATTGTAATGTTGGAAATATTATAAAACCAAAGTATATTTAAATAATTTACAATATTTATTAAGCAGATTATTAAAAATTATTAGTTATTTCTTTGTAATATTCTTATATTTAATATTAAAATAAAATTTTACATTAAATATTTCTTTTAATTAACAGTTTTAAATTAATAAAATTGAAAAAAATGAACAATATTAATTGAACAAAATATAACAAAGGTTTTGTTGAATTAAATTAATGTAATGACAAATATAAATATTTTTCAAACCTATTAATAAATGTGAATATTCAGTGCCCAACACATTTTAGTAATTTTATAAAGAATTAATTAAAAAAAATATGTACATATATTAAAATTCTTTTAATAATGAAATAATACATAGTATTATTATTATTAAGAAAATTTATTAAATTTCAGTAATATTGACAAAAAATGGTTTATGATTGTAAATATATACAAATTAATGTTTAATTTATTAAAATAAATTTAGTTTTCTAAAAATAATGCATACTTTATGAAATTAAATGGTAATGTATTGTTGTTACCGTCCAAAACATTAATAGAGAATTCAAAGAAAATAATATTGCCTTAAAATTTTATTAATGCTTTATTGTAATTTTCAATATTTTGATTACAACAATTATCTTAATCGTAAATATTTCTTAAACTAATTAGCTTTGGAAAATGTAATACTATTTTGTAAATTTTTATTCTAATTTTTTATGTTCTATATAACAAACTAAATATTATTAAATATTCGTAATTGTTCAAATCAAACTTATTCTTTACCGAAATTTTTAATGGATAAAAATTGTAAAATACGTCTTTTTGTTTACATGAATAAATTAAATAGCACAGGTGCATGTACTGTTTCCAGGAATCTGAGAACCGGATTATTCCGCATTTGTTTTGGTCAACGGTGAACGGACAAACGTATTTTTGCAGTTTAAACAGCATTTGATTTTAATAAGAATAGGACGTGTCCTGTATTGTCACGCGGTTTTTTCACAATTTTACCAATTTTATTATTGTGGTAACTTTGTAAATGTGTCCTTTGTTTTTTTTTAAGTGCCTGTGTTTGTGATTTATGCGATTTAAATGCAGAATTTATTGGAAATTGGAAGAAAATTTAAGTAAGTGTTATTGAGACTCTTTTAGATCAGTTTAGGTTTCATTTTTATTTTAAAACTTAACGTTACAAACTACAAACAAACAAGCTATATATTTGTATTGACAATTGTGAATTAATTGTGACAATTATTGAAAAAAAAACAGGAATGATATTAATATTATAATAAAATATTTAACAGTTTGATTCTATTCGATTTAAAATTCAAATTTTTCATTAGTTGTTGCAAGAGTGAGTGAGAAAGATATATATGTTCATGAGAATTAGAGAAGGATAAAAGAATAGGTGCCGTATTATGTTCGTCAAGTAAGCTGTGCAATTTTGTGTGAGTGTGAGTTTTTAATAGAAGAAGGGGAAAATTTCTGATTTTTGCTGTTTACGAAATATTTCAATACGCTCTCACTTATAACTAATATTTTCTGTTTGTGTTTTATATTTAAGTATTTATTTAATTTATGATATTTAATAATTACATTATCAATTAATTCTTCGTAATAATTTTATTTTTAATAATAAAATGTAATTTTACAATATGTTATATATGTTTTTAATTAACATCTTTAAATTGTTAAAATTAAAAATAATAATAGTATAAATGCAATGAAATATAACAATGCTAAATTAATACTATTCTATTCGCCTTAAAATTCTAATTGTCATTGTCCATGCAAGAGTGAGAGGGAAAGAAATATAAGTTCATATGAGGTAGAAAAGGATAAAATAATGGGTTGCATATTTTGTCCGTCAAGAAAGCTGTGCAATTTTGTGTGGCGGAGTGCATTCAATTGTTATTCTTGGAATCGCGGTTTTAGTGAGGAGAAGGGATAAATTTCCGATTTTGGATGTTTACGAAATATTTCAACACGATCGCACTGACAATTAATATTACTTGTTTTTAGAATAATATTCTATTTAAGTATTTAGATAATTTACGATATTTATTAATCAGATTGCTTAAAATTATCAATTATTTCTTTGTAGTATTTTTATTTTTTATAATAATTTAAAATAAAATATTACAACATGTATTTTTTAAATTAACAAAAAGTGAAACAAACATTATATGAAATTTTTTATTGTAAATTTAAATGTGGTAAATTTACATAAATAAAACCACAATTACATAAGAATTTTTTTAACTGTATTTATTATTTAATTAAATTTTTGAATATTTTGGTGAATGCGTCAGTTTCAGCTAACCTAACCTAACCTAACCTAATTTCTACACCACAGTATATTTTACTACGAACAATTAAGCCTTCAACATTTTTAAACAAAAAAGAAAAAAGTTCTATTGCTTAATTCAGAGTCGTCTCTAAGATATGTCAGTTTTAACGTATGAAGAAAGTGACAAATGTACTAATAAATTTGTACCAATAAATTGAATGACCTCTTATGCAATAAATTTAGTTGTAAAACAGGTATTATATAATATCTTTTATTGTAAGTTTAAACGGATAAATTCACATAATTATTTCTACAATTACATACGAATTTTTTAAATTGTGTTCATTATTATGATTTAATTTTTGAATATTTTGGTGAATGCACAAGTTTTAACTAATCTTATTTAACTTTGCCAAATCCTCAACAAAAGTTTTCTCTTTATTCTTCTACTTTCTACACCGTCTTATATTTTACTATGAACTATTAAGTTTTCACCTTGTTTAAACAATTTAAAAGAAAAAAGTGCTATTGGTTAATTCACACCCATTTCTAATTTATTTCAGTTTTAATGTATGTAGTAAGTGACAAATGTACCAATAAATTGGACGATCCTTTGTAAAATAAATTTGATGTAAAACAAACATTACGAAATTTTTTATTGTAAGTTTAAAGTGTAAATTTACATAAATAATTTCACAATTACATAAAAAAATGTTTAACTGTCTTTATTATTTAATTTAATTTTGGAATATTTTGGTGAATGCGTCAGTTTTAACTAATATTATTTAACTTTGCCCATTCTCCAAATCCAGAACAAAAGTTTTCTTCTACTTCTCCTAATTTCCACACCGCAGTATATTTTGCTATGAACTATTACCTTTCATCTTGTTTAGACAATTTAAAAGAAAAAAGTACTATTGATTAATTCACAGCCATTTCTAATTTATTTCAGTCTTAACGTATGAAGTAAGTGACAAATGTACCAATACATTGGACGATCAATTGTGAAATAAATTTGGTGTAAAACAAACGTTACGAAATATTTTATTGTAAGTTTAAAGTGTAAATTTACATAAATAATTCCACAATTACATAAAAAAATGTTTAACTGTCTTTATTATTTAATTTAATTTTGGAATATTTTGGTGAATGCGTCAGTTTTAACTAATATTATTTAACTTTGCCCATTCTCCAAATCCAGAACAAAAGTTTTCTTCTACTTCTCCTAATTTCCACACCGCAGTATATTTTGCTATGAATTATTAACCTTTCATCTTGTATAGACAATTTAAAAGAAAAAAGTACTATTGATTAATTCACAGCCATTTCTAATTTATTTAAGTCTTAACGTATGAAGTAAGTGACAAATATACCAATAAATTGGACGCCCATTTGTGAAATAAATTTGATGTAAAACAAACATTACGAAATTTTTTATTGTAAGTTTAAAGTGTAAATTTACATAAATAATTTCACAATTACATAAAAAAATGTTTAACTGTCTTTATTATTTAATTTAATTTTGGAATATTTTGGTGAATGCGTCAGTTTTAACTAATATTATTTAACTTTGCCCATTCTCCAAATCCAGAACAAAAGTTTTCTTCTACTTCTCCTAATTTCCACACCGCAGTATATTTTGCTATGAACTATTACCTTTCATCTTGTTTAGACAATTTAAAAGAAAAAAGTACTATTGATTAATTCACAGCCATTTCTAATTTATTTCAGTCTTAACGTATGAAGTAAGTGACAAATGTACCAATACATTGGACGATCAATTGTGAAATAAATTTGGTGTAAAACAAACGTTACGAAATATTTTATTGTAAGTTTAAAGTGTAAATTTACATAAATAATTCCACAATTACATAAAAAAATGTTTAACTGTCTTTATTATTTAATTTAATTTTGGAATATTTTGGTGAATGCGTCAGTTTTAACTAATATTATTTAACTTTGCCCATTCTCCAAATCCAGAACAAAAGTTTTCTTCTACTTCTCCTAATTTCCACACCGCAGTATATTTTGCTATGAATTATTAACCTTTCATCTTGTATAGACAATTTAAAAGAAAAAAGTACTATTGATTAATTCACAGCCATTTCTAATTTATTTAAGTCTTAACGTATGAAGTAAGTGACAAATATACCAATAAATTGGACGCCCATTTGTGAAATAAATTTGATGTAAAACAAACATTACGAAATTTTTTATTGTAAGTTTAAAGTGTAAATTTACATAAATAATTTCACAATTACATAAAAAAATGTTTAACTGTCTTTATTATTTAATTTAATTTTGGAATATTTTGGTGAATGCGTCAGTTTTAACTAATATTATTTAACTTTGCCCATTCTCCAAATCCAGAACAAAAGTTTTCTTCTACTTCTCCTAATTTCCACACCGCAGTATATTTTGCTATGAACTATTACCTTTCATCTTGTTTAGACAATTTAAAAGAAAAAAGTACTATTGATTAATTCACAGCCATTTCTAATTTATTTCAGTCTTAACGTATGAAGTAAGTGACAAATGTACCAATACATTGGACGATCAATTGTGAAATAAATTTGGTGTAAAACAAACGTTACGAAATATTTTATTGTAAGTTTAAAGTGTAAATTTACATAAATAATTCCACAATTACATAAAAAAATGTTTAACTGTCTTTATTATTTAATTTAATTTTGGAATATTTTGGTGAATGCGTCAGTTTTAACTAATATTATTTAACTTTGCCCATTCTCCAAATCCAGAACAAAAGTTTTCTTCTACTTCTCCTAATTTCCACACCGCAGTATATTTTGCTATGAACTATTACCTTTCATCTTGTTTAGACAATTTAAAAGAAAAAAGTACTATTGATTAATTCACAGCCATTTCTAATTTATTTCAGTCTTAACGTATGAAGTAAGTGACAAATGTACCAATACATTGGACGATCAATTGTGAAATAAATTTGGTGTAAAACAAACGTTACGAAATTTTTTATTGTAAGTTTAAAGTGTAAATTTACATAAATAATTTCACAATTACATAAAAAAATGTTTAACTGTCTTTATTATTTAATTTAATTTTGGAATATTTTGGTGAATGCGTCAGTTTTAACTAATATTATTTAACTTTGCCCATTCTCCAAATCCAGAACAAAAGTTTTCTTCTACTTCTCCTAATTTCCACACCGCAGTATATTTTGCTATGAATTATTAACCTTTCATCTTGTATAGACAATTTAAAAGAAAAAAGTACTATTGATTAATTCACAGCCATTTCTAATTTATTTAAGTCTTAACGTATGAAGTAAGTGACAAATATACCAATAAATTGGACGCCCATTTGTGAAATAAATTTGATGTAAAACAAACATTACGAAATTTTTTATTGTAAGTTTAAAGTGTAAATTTACATAAATAATTTCACAATTACATAAAAAAATGTTTAACTGTCTTTATTATTTAATTTAATTTTGGAATATTTTGGTGAATGCGTCAGTTTTAACTAATATTATTTAACTTTGCCCATTCTCCAAATCCAGAACAAAAGTTTTCTTCTACTTCTCCTAATTTCCACACCGCAGTATATTTTGCTATGAACTATTACCTTTCATCTTGTTTAGACAATTTAAAAGAAAAAAGTACTATTGATTAATTCACAGCCATTTCTAATTTATTTCAGTCTTAACGTATGAAGTAAGTGACAAATGTACCAATACATTGGACGATCAATTGTGAAATAAATTTGGTGTAAAACAAACGTTACGAAATATTTTATTGTAAGTTTAAAGTGTAAATTTACATAAATAATTCCACAATTACATAAAAAAATGTTTAACTGTCTTTATTATTTAATTTAATTTTGGAATATTTTGGTGAATGCGTCAGTTTTAACTAATATTATTTAACTTTGCCCATTCTCCAAATCCAGAACAAAAGTTTTCTTCTACTTCTCTTAATTTCCACACCGCAGTATATTTTGCTATGAACTATTACCTTTCATCTTGTTTAGACAATTTAAAAGAAAAAAGTACTATTGATTAATTCACAGCCATTTCTAATTTATTTCAGTCTTAACGTATGAAGTAAGTGACAAATGTACCAATACATTGGACGATCAATTGTGAAATAAATTTGGTGTAAAACAAACGTTACGAAATATTTTATTGTAAGTTTAAAGTGTAAATTTACATAAATAATTCCACAATTACATAAAAAAATGTTTAACTGTCTTTATTATTTAATTTAATTTTGGAATATTTTGGTGAATGCGTCAGTTTTAACTAATATTATTTAACTTTGCCCATTCTCCAAATCCAGAACAAAAGTTTTCTTCTACTTCTCCTAATTTCCACACCGCAGTATATTTTGCTATGAACTATTACCTTTCATCTTGTTTAGACAATTTAAAAGAAAAAAGTACTATTGATTAATTCACAGCCATTTCTAATTTATTTCAGTCTTAACGTATGAAGTAAGTGACAAATGTACCAATACATTGGACGATCAATTGTGAAATAAATTTGGTGTAAAACAAACGTTACGAAATATTTTATTGTAAGTTTAAAGTGTAAATTTACATAAATAATTCCACAATTACATAAAAAAATGTTTAACTGTCTTTATTATTTAATTTAATTTTGGAATATTTTGGTGAATGTGTCAGTTTTAACTAATATTATTTAACTTTGCCCATTCTCTAAATCCACAACAAAAGTTTTCTTCAACTACTCCTAATTTCCACACCGCAGTATATTTTGCTATGAACTATTAACCTTTCATCGTGTTTAGTCAATTTAAAAGAAAGAAGTACTATTGATTAATTCACAGCCATTTCTAATTTATTTTAGTTTTAACATATGAGTAAGTGACAAATGTACCAATAAATTGGACGACCATTTGTGCAATAAATTTTATGTAAAATAAACATTATGAAATTTTTTATTGTAAATTTAAAGTGTAAATTTTCATAAATACTTCCACGATTACATAAAAATTTTTTTAACTGTCTTTATTATTTAATTTAATTTTGGAATACTTTGGCGAATGCGTTAGTTTTAACTAACTTATTTAACCTTACCCATTCACCAAAACCACAACAAAAGTCGATATTAAATAAATTTTACAACAACATTATACAAAAATATAATGTATATTATCGCCGTCGTTAAAAGTACTTAATGACAAAACTCGACTGCATTTTTATTTCGACAATGAAGCATAAAAGCAAATTTCAACAGCATAAAGACGCAACGTTATTTATTCACCTTTTAAGTGAATATTTATTTTTTTATGGTCCCATAAACGAATCCATTCGCGTCTAAATGTCCGCGGTTTCATTTTGTCGCCGATACGTTTTTTTTCTTCTCCTTGTGTGCGATCTCCATTTAATATTTTCTTTACGGCCATTACGCGGCATCATTAAATCGGGGCCACCGGCAGCCGCCACCTGAGCCCGGGAGTAAAACTGAACGTACAGATCAGATAGGGCAGGTCTCCATAAATCGGGCGGCACCGCACAAAAATGACCCGACTCTCAGAATAGGTGGCGGCGAAAAGAAAAGGAAGGCGTTGCTGGTCGTAAATTTTAAAATATAAAGTGGAAACCTCATCGGGGAGGTGTTGAGTGGCGACAGTTACATTACAATGTTTATGTGTACGACGGTGTCGGGGGTGTTTGGTCGGGCGGGGGAGCCGCCGCCGCCCCCCGTCACCCAGGCCCCCGTCACCCCCGTCTTTTGTACCGCTAATTTCAGTTGTGTCTGCGCACTATCTGGGCAAAGTGTGAAATTTATGGCGGGCGGCGCACGTGCGAGAGATAGTGATAAAGTATACGGGCTTGCTTGCCGAGATAACGCCCACTGTATAATAGGATTTACTATACGTAACATAATGGTCCATTCTGCGCCGTTTTCTTATTCTTTCTTGAGATAAAGTGGCGGAATGCTCGCGATATCTGGTTATCAGTGTTGCCGCAGCGTACTCCGCGGAAATGAAGGAATCTTGGCGATAACGGCGCCCGCCACAACCGACGCCACAATACGAATATAATGTTATCTGCACGGTTTTTATGCCTGTTGTGTTTTCACGTTGCCCTTCTTTCGACGGTGTCTTTGTTTAAACACAATCCGACCTTATTATTAATTGACCCTTTTACACGTCCTTCAATCTCTCCACCTTTACTTCCAACTTAAAAAGTCTGGTGGGACACAACGAAACACCACACATTTTTAAGTTTATTATTGGAAATTACATCTTTATTAAAACTACCAAACTATTATTAGAATTTAGTCATTTAATTTAATTTAATTTGATTCATAATAATGAGAGGAAATCTAATCTAAATAACCTAAACTAAATAAGTAACCTTATTTACTTCATTATAAAATTAATATTTATGATATTACAAATTTTAAGGAATTTTAATTGAATTATCAATTAGTAACTAAATTTCCCTATTTTTCTATTTGTCTTTTATTTTTATTAAATTTAATTGTCTAATTAACCTAACTTAAACTAACAACCTGTTTTAAAGAAGGAAATCTCTCTTGGAATTAAAACAACCTAAACTAAATTTACACAACATAACCTTATCTACTCCATTATAAAATTAATAATTATGATTTTTATATTATAAATTTTATGAAATTTTAATTGAATTATCAATTAACAAGCCAATTTCCGTAATTTTATATTTGTTTTTTATTTTTATTAAATTTAATTTTCTGTTTTTTCTAAACAAATCTAATCCACCACATCCTTGTCAAATTAGCATAGTTTGACCTAACCTAACCTAACTTAAACTAACAACCTGTTTTAAGGAAGGAAATCCGTCTTGCAATTGAAACAACTAAAACAAAATTTACATAACATAACCTTATCTACTCCTTTATAAAATTAATAATTATGATTTTTATATTACAAATTTTATGAAATTTTAATTGAATTATCAATTAGTAACCCAATTTTCCTAATTTTCTATTTGTTTTTTTATTTTTATTAAATTTAATTTCCTGTTTTTTGTCAACTAATTTTATCTACCATAACCTTGTCAAATTAGCATAGTTTGACCTAACCTAGTCTAACCTAACCTAACTTAAACTAACAACCTGTTTTAAGGAAGGAAATCCCTTTTGGAATTAAAACAACCTAAACTAAATTTACACAACATAACCTTATCTACCCCATTATAAAATTAATAATTATGATTTTTATATTACAAATTTTATGAAATTTTAATTGAATTATTTTCAATTAGTAACCAAATTTCCCTATTTTTCTATTTGTTTTTTATTTTTATTAAATTTAATTTTCTGATTTTTCTCAACTACTCTAACCTAACATAACCTTGTTTAATTAGCACAGTTTACCTAACCTAACATAACTTTAACAACTTTTTTTAAGAAATAAAATCTCCCTTGCAATTAAAAATTATAGAAATTGACTTGATTAAGACTGTTAAATTGTTATTAGAATTTAATTAGGTGTATTAATGGTTAGGCATTTAATTTAATTTAGAATGATAAGAGAGAATATAATTTAAAACAATTTAACCGGATTATATCTAATATAACCTTTCTTAATCCCTTATGAAATAATTATTTTATTTAATTTAATATTATTTAATTTTTATTTTACAAGTTTTTTGATAATTTTATTTAAATTGTCAGTTAACAGCCAATTTGTTCTATATTTCCATTTTTTTTTTGGTTTTATTAAATGTAATTTTGTTTTTTTTATCTAATCTAAACCTTGTCTAATCTAGCATAGATTAACCCAGCCTAACCTAACCTAACTTAAACTAACATGACCTTTTTTTATACCGTAAATTTTAATTTGTTAATTCGTAAACGATATTTTATCAATTTTTTTTATTTTTGATTCTAATTTTCTATTAGTTTTATCACAACTTAACCACTTCCAATTTCATCTTAATTTGTTAAGTTGTTAATTAGTACGGATATGGTTATATTTCTATATTAATATATTTTTATTTGTTTTCTAATTTTATTAATTTTAATTATATGCATTTTCTGAACTAAACTAAATTATCCTATCTTGCCTAACCTAACCTAACCTAACCTAACCTAACCTAACCTAACCTAACCTAACCTAACCTACCCCGTTATACACTTTTTTGTATTTTTTTTTTTTAAATTAACGTTGTCTAATCTAACATAATATTTTTTCTGTCAGTTTCTTGTTATTTTTATTTAAATAATATTTATATTGCCATATTTGTATATTTCTATAATTTTTTTTCTTTAAAGTGTTATTGTTATCTTTTATATTTTCGTTTATTATTACATTTTCTTTTATTTTTTAATTTTGTTAAATTTAATTTTGTATACTTTCTCACCTAACCTAATCTAACCTCATCTAACTTAACATAACCTTGCTTAACCTAGCCATGTCTCTAACTTAACCTAACATTTTTCCTTTTCTATTGTTTCATTATTCTTTAAATTATTAATTAGTATAAATAAACTATTAGTCTTTTTAATATTTTTCTATATTTTCTCAAGAAACCTGACCTAACTCAACCTATTTTATTAATAGTTTTTGTAGTGATTTACATAAATTATTAATTTTTTTTTTGGTTTTATTTTTCTTAAAATGTATCATGAGAAGAATAATTTTGTGTTTGCCTTATTAGTTTTATATTGTTTTTTTTAATTGTTAATTGATATGAATATAATAATCTATTAAATTTTATTTTGTTTAACTGCCTTCAATATTTTCTTTACTTTAACTTTTCTAAACCTAAATTAATAAAATTTGATTTACTTTTTTAATTTTGTCAACTTTAATTTGCTCACCTAATCTAACTTAGCCTAACCTAACTGCACTAAACCTAATCTAGCCAAATAATATTCCCATATGCAAATCTGTAGCCTATTTATGGTTGCACAATACAAAATAGGGCTACGTCATATCGAAGGGGTGAGAGAGAGGGATTTTCGCTACGTTCGCGTATATTGCAAATGAGACAGGTCGGTTCATATTTTACGCCAATTTGCAGTAATTTTGATGGCGTTGTGGCGCGATTTTTCTATTTTTCAGCCATGATTGTAATTCCTTACGGTCGGTCGCCTTTGACGCGTCCCAACGTCAAATCACATTATTGTAATTTCCGCTCGACGTTTATTTTATAATGTCGTTTAACTTGCGCCCTCGGGGGGATTGCACCCCCCGGTTTCGTCAACACTTCCACGCCGATTTTTGTTTGGCAATAAAAAACGAATGTTTGCGGGGTAGTAACATTGATGGTGTTAATTTGTTACAGTTTATTAGATTAGACAGATTGATTCATTGATTGTAATGATCTATTGAACTACTGGTCTATATTTCATGATTGGAATTTAACTAACCGATGTCTTGTTAACCGACATATTCTCCCTGATCGATAATCCATCAGATATTACTAATCAGTTCACTAATTATAACCAATGTGCCACATTACAATAGTTACAATACGTTATTCAAGCACTAATAATTGCATTCTATTAACTATAATGACTTTGAACTTTAGCCTTTGGGGAGTATTATTACTGAAATAACATTATTAAACTTACAAAACAATTCCAATTTAAAATCTGCTTGAAATCAATTTCTCAGGTGATATATTTGTTGATTTGCCTGAACGTAACTATGAGAAAGTCAATAAGGACTAAATAATTATAATCTTTAAATTGTCAGTTTCATGGTATTTTAATTTAAATTACTACTTAATTAGTACAGATATATATTTGTTATTTTTTAATTTGCCATTTTTATATGTTTCCATAATTTAATACATTTTCTTTTATTTATTAATTTTATTAAATTTAATTTTGTATATTTTCACACCTTGCCTAACCTAGCCATGTTTAACCTAACCTAACATTCTTCTTTTAGGAGGGAAATCCAATAAGGCATTAACTGTTCTGGTATTTATATTGGCAGTTTCTAGCTATTTTAATTGAAATTATTGCTTAATTGGTACAGGTACATATTTGTTATTTTTATTTAAATAATAATTTTTATATATTTCCATAAATTTTTATATTTTCTTTTATTTATTAAATTTAATTTTGTATATTTTCACACCTAAAGTAACTTAGCCTTACCTAATCTGACCATGTCTAACCTAACCATGTCTAACCTAACCATGTCTAACCTAACCTATCTTTCTTCTTTCAGAAGGGAAATCCAATAAGGTACATATTTGTCATTTTTATTTAAATTGTAATTCTTATATATTTCCATAATTTTTTGTATTTTCTTTTATTTATTGTTTCTATTAAATTTAATTTTGAATATTTTCACACCTAACATAACTTAATCTTGCCTAACTTAGCCATATTTAACCTAACCTAACTTTCTTCTTTCAGGATCGAAACCCAATAAGGTATTAACTATTTTGATATTTATATTGGCAGTTTCATGCTATTTTAATTGAAATTATTGCTTAATTAGTACAGATACATATTTGTTATTTTTATTTAAATTGTAATTGTTATATATTTCCATAATTTTTTGTATTTTCTTTTATTTATTGTTTCTATTAAATTTAAATTTGTATATTTTCACACCTAATATTACTTAACCTTGCCTAACTTAGCTACGTTTAACCCATCCTAACTTTCTTCTTTTAGGAGGGAAATCCAATAAGGTATTAACTATTCTGGTATTGATATTGGCAGTTTCATGCCATTTTAATTGAAATTATTGTTTAATTGATACAGGTATATATTTGTTATTTTTGTTTAAATTGTAATTTTTATATATTTAAATAAATGTTTATATTTTATTTTATTTATTGTTTTTATTAAATTTAATTTTGTATATTTTCAACCCTAAGGTAACTTAACCTTACCTAACCTAGCCATGTTTAACCTAACCCAACTTTTTTCTTTCAGGAGGGAAATCCAATAAGGTATTAACTATTCTGGTATTGATATTGGCAGTTTTATGCCATTCTAATTGAAATTGTTGTTTAATTGATACAGGTACATATTTGTTATTTTTATTTAAATTGTAATTGTTATATATTTCCATAAATTTTTATATTTTCTTTTACTTATTGTTTCTATTAAATTTAATTTTGTATAATTTCAAACCTAACGTAACTTAACCTTGCCTAACTTAACCATGTTTAACCTAACCTAACTTTCTTCTTACAGGATCGAAATCCAATAATGTATTAACTATTCTGATATTTATATTGGTAGTTTCATGCTATTTTAATTGAAATTATTGCTTAATTGGTACAGATACATATTTGTTATTTTTATTTAAATTGTAATTGCCATATATTTCCAGAAATTTTTATATTTTCTTTTATTTATTGTTTCTATTAAATTTAAATTTGTATATTTTCACACCTAAAGTTATTTAACCTTGCCTAACTTTCTTCTTTCAGGAGGGAAATCCAATAAGGTATTAACTATTCTGGTATTAATATTGGCAGTTTCATGCTATTTTAATTGATATTAATGCTTAATTGATACAGGTACATATTTGTTATTTTTATTTAAATTGTAATTGTTATATATTTCCATAAATTTTTATATTTTCTTTTACTTATTGTTTCTATTAAATTTAATTTTGTATATTTTCACACCTAACGTAACTTAACCTTGCCTAACTTAACCATGTTTAACCTAACCTATTTTTCTTCTTTCAGGACGGAAATCCAATAAGGTATTAACTATTCTGGTATTTATATTGGCAGTTTCATGCTATTTTAATTGAAATTATTGCTTAATTGGTACAGATACATATTTGTTATTTTTATTTAAATTGTAATTGGTATATATTTCCATAGATTTTTATATTTTCTTTTATTTATTATTTTTATTAAATATAATTTTGTATATTTTCACACCTAACGTAACCTAACTTTACCTAACCTAGCCATGTTTAACCTAACCTAACTTTCTTCTTTTAGGATGGAAATCCAATAAGGTATTAACTATTCTGGTATTTGTATTGGCAATTTCATGCTATTTTAATTGAAATTATTGCTTAATTGGTGCAGGTATATATTTGTTATTTTTTAAATTACCATTTTTACTTATTTCCTTAATTTAATTTTATTAAATTTTTCTCACCTAACCTAGCCTTGCTTAACCTGATTTTCTCCTTTTAGGAGGGAAATCAAATAAGTAATTAATAGTTATGTTCTTTATATTGACAGTTTCATTTAAATTATCAATTAATTTGTACAGACATAGTTTTTTATATTCCAATTTAAAATCTACTTGAAATCAATTGTCCAGGTGATAAATTTGTTGATTTAAGTTGAAATTTTCCCCATCGAAAAGTGCGTTTAAATGAGAAAAATCGCCGGATTAAATCTTATCGGCGGTTTCGGGTTTACAATCTGACACATTCAATATCGAAGAATAGCGGATTCGATTTCCGCATAAAACGCGAGATAACCAGCAGCACTTCTTCGACATTTGTCACGGGGCTTCTGTGTCAATAAAGAATCACATCGGGCCCCGAATGGTATCCGTAACCGCAAAATAGACCCCATTTAATCGCCAACAATATCCAGTTTTAATCGGGCAAAAGTAATTTGAAGTTTTAATTTGGACGCATTGTCGGAGGAACGAGGTTTTTAATTTGTTTGTTAGGACTTGTAAATGTGTAAATATTTGGTTTATTTTAAATTTACGTGGGCTGTGCGCGCACACACACACACATAAAATCGGTTTTTATCAGTTTTTGTCGGCGACAAATTAAATTTTAACGTCGATAATTAAATTTGCATAATCGAATTTCGTGTCACGGTCGGTGTGAGGGGGTGGGGGGTTGAGTTTTCGTTTGAAAACTTCAGAAAACATAAAACGCCCGAACCCCGTTCCGCCATTTAACCGGAATATTGTTTCGTTGGTTCGCGACGCCAAATGTATTTTACCGTTACATTGAACAGAAATGGCTCCGGCGATAAATAAACGTAAAAATATTCAAACGGAACACTGATAGAGCGAAAACGTCGTCACATGTCGAATTCCATGACAGAAATTCGTTTTGCAGAAAGTACATGAAAATAACCCGCCCTTACACCCCCCGAACCGTTCCCCACCACCCAATTCCGGGCTCCTCGCATATTGAAGACGTAATCCTTAATAACTTAAATAAATTATATTTCGGTATAAACGCATGGCTAAGTTACAAAGTGCATGAATCGGTCTTTTAATATGTATCGTTTTCTATTTCGCAATTTATTTCTTGCTACTTAAATTTCACGCCGGCTCGTTTTCAATCCATAAGCAAATTACGATATAAAGGGACACACACAAATGTCCTGCCATTCACGGTGCAAGGACCCTTCTGTATCTGCTTCTGGAGATGAATTTCTAACTTCCTTTCAAGATGCTAATCTGTGCGCGGTGGCTCAATTTGGTGGTGAATTTTGTTATCAATATTTTCAGACCAAATAGAAAAAAAAGATACAATTATTAAAACTTACTACTTCATCAGCAAAATATATCTCAGATTTAGAGATTATCTGTATAACTATTTTACCATAAATAAATTTGATTTTTTAAATATTTGAACAAAATTTATTACAAAAATATATTATTTGTGATGTCTTAAACTATATTTTATTTAGAAATAATTAATTTAATATATAACAAATTGTATATGTATAATTATATTTATACTAATTACTAATTTATATAACTGGTAACAAAAAATAGATTTTAATTATATATTCTATGAGGACTTTCTCTTCTTAAAGAATAATAAAGATTATGTTAGGTTAGGTTGGGTTAGGTTGTGTTAAGTAGATTTGGTTAAGGTAAATAAGTTAAGTTAGTTAAGGTATTAAGTATTAGAAATTCTATCATATTAAACATTATAATTTCATTTAATTGTTTTAGTTTATAATTACAAAATTTCATTTTTATTTTAGAAAAGTTTAATGACGTTTTTATTAATTTATTGGATGAACTGTCAAAATTTACTCAGAAATTATAACTCATTAAAATATTGAGTATGTATTTATTCCATAAATAAATTTGTTTTTTAAATATTATTAACTAAATTTATTACAAAAATGTTGCTTGGAATGTGTTAAATTACCTTTAATATAGAAATAATTAATATTTTTGTTTATGGAAAAATAAGGCTAATTAATCAAATTTTATTTAATTTAATCATGGTATTAATAATTGTTTTAATGACCAATTTTATGTTAATTTGGTTTAAATTGTTAATTATTGTAGATATTATAAAAATTTAAAAATATTGTTAAATAATATAGAATAAAATCATTACAAAATGTATCATTATAATGAATATAAAATTTGGTTAAATAACGTATGTCCGGTTAGAGATAAAAAAACTGAAAACTGAATTTAGTAAAATAAAAACAAGTGTATGTTATAGGTTAAGTTAGGTGAGAAAATAAAAGAATATTTAATAATTTCTATATTTATTAAATTTTGTTCATTTTCTCCCCTAGCCCAATTTATTTATTTTTCTTTGTAGAGAGAAAATCATAATGTAATTAATAATTGTGTTAATTGTTACATTTAAGTTAATTTGGTTATATATATATGTCGCAGCGCGGTCAGGATTATCGGCCATTTCGAATATTAAATAACACGCAAATAGTCCTTACAATGTAATTGAACTAACAGGCACAGGATTACAACTAATAGTCAAACAATTAGGTAGGAGTCGTATGAAACGCGGTGATCCCGACGGTTATGCCAAGCCAAGACTTCTACGCAGCTTCCCTGACGGAGCTTAACTGTCCGCCCTCGCAGGTCTCCTCTACCGTCACCCTCGGTTCGAGTACCATCCCCTGCTTAGCACTTCCGCTGATTCCACCCAAGTACTATAAGTATGCAACCCATAGTACTACTTGCGTTTCACATGAACCCTCCGACATATATATATATATATATATATATATATATATATAAAGAAATAATGTAAATTTTTATATTCACTAAAGTGATTAAAAGTAGAAAACCTATCCAATCCTAACAGCCTATTTAATATGAAATAGATACATTATTGTATGTCACTTTAACACAATTTTAATTTATATAAATTTCTATGTTACTATAAGTTAATTTTTTTGTTTATTTTCTCACCTAGCTTAACCTTTTTTTTCTTTGTAGAAAGAAAACCATAATGTAAGTAATAATTATTATTAGTCTAACCTCATTTAATCAAATTTTATTCATTATATTGGTCAAAGGTTGTAACAAAATACTCATTTCAAGTCATACAGAACACAGAATTTCTTTAGATACATATTTCATAACAATTACATGTTTTTGAAGACAAAATTACGATTTTTTATATTAAATTTAATTTGATATTTAATTACAATTTGTTAATAAATTTATTTGTACATATATAAAAACAAAATATTATTGATTTTACTTGTATAGTTTTTAAAATTATAATTAATTAACTTTTAATATTTTTACCTATTATAGATTTATTGGTCTTATTAAATAATTACATATTTCATATATATTTTTTAAATAATTCAATTTAAGTGTTATTCATAAAAATACATTATTTATTCATAAACACTTCACATCTTGTTTTTTTATTTTCAGAACATCGAAAGGCTTCAAACAAGGGAGGACATTTATCCCGGAGATTTATTTGTTTCGCCTTTGTGGTCAACAAATGGATGCAAATCCGTATAAATGTCCCCGTAATCACAATACACCCGAGCCTCCCTTTTTTATGTGTTTATACAGTCTAATTGAAAGTACCCACACATAAAAATCAATTTGGGGCAAGTCGGGTGTTGTCTTTTGTCGCACGGCGATGGGGGTGCGACGTGCACTCGTATACGTTCTGATTATTGCTGGGGTGTGACGAAGATTTGATCTCGACGATGGGGCGGGGGAGGGTGCACTCGACAATATCTGAAGCTCGAGCGGGAAAATGCAACACGATAAAAAGTGTCGTTTTGTTGTTGAATTAAAGGTAATTTTTGGAAAACTTTGACGACATTATGTACGGTGTGTAGCTGAAAGCGGGGACGGTAAATTCTTCTGCATACGCCGTAAAATATTTTGTTCTGTTTGTTACACTCGAATAATGGGAACTCTTCAATACGTGTTGGAGATTTTGAGTGAATACATCCTTTATGAGGAGCCAGTGAATCGGCACAAACTGAATGGGATTATTTTCACACATGTCGTGTTTGTATAGACATTAAAATACATATTACGGGGAAACATTTTTCTACGTTTCTGATGCAAGTTTCACCGTGGCTGCGGCAATGTGGGGAAGGGGGGTGTCTTATTTATGGGAGGACGTCGGATAGCCCAGACTCCGTGCGGAGTGCGGAATATTGCATAATACGAATAAAGCAAGGATTGACAAAGGGCATAAAGCCGTAATTCAAGTCACGTGTGGGCTCAATCAAGGCACAAAAGCGCAAATTTGCACGTGATCTACAGTGGCTGAGCCAAATACAACGCGAGATGTTACTTGAATTGGTAAATGTATTCAATATGAATATTCTGTGTTTAGGTTTCACCTAGTCATTGTTGGTGTGTCACACAGATCTATTTGGTAATTGAGTTAAGAACAATGGACGCCGTAATAGTCCGATTCAATGTTCTGTTAATGATCATAATTTTATACGAGGGTGCACCATAATCTATTTAAAAAATTATACATTTTTTTTGTTCTTTATATTTATGTATATAATTTTTTTGTTTGGTGATTTGAGATTTTTAATTTTTTATATTTTTATTCGTAGATTTCGTTTTTATGAGATTTTTTGATTAGAAAAATTTACAATATTTATGACACCTCAAATTTATTAGACAAAATGCAACAAAAATTAAAATTAATTTCATCTCTGACTATGATTTATCTGTAAATTAGAAATCATATATAAAAATAAAAATGTATTCAAGATATTAATAAAATTTAAATCATATTCACAAAAATTATAAGAATAAAATTTTTAAATTTATTATAAGTAATTTTTTAAATTTGTGATTTATTGATATACTTTATAATTTCAAATTATTTACTAAAATTATAAAATAGATATAACAATATTTCTGATAACTTTTTTATACAATTCATATTTTTGTACATGAAAATTCAAAATTATATAAAAAAGTAAAAATTTATACAAGAAATTAATAAATTTTAAAAGCATGTAAATAAAAAATATAAAAATGATGTATTTTAAATTCAATACTACATTTAATATACGTAATTTTTCAAATATTTATTGTGATTTATTGTTAGAATAATGAATTGTTTACTAAAATAAATTCAGTAAATAAAAATTTGTTATAAATTAAATTTATTTTAGTTTAGATATAACAATATTTCTGGTAAATTTTTAAATAACTCATATTTTTGTCCATGAAAGAAAGACTATAAATTTGAAATCATATAAAAAAAATAAATTAATAAATTTTAAATCACGTGCATAAAAAATATAAGAATAAAGTATTTTCAATTCAATACTGTATTTAATATATGTAATTTTTCAAATATTTATTGTGATTTATTATTTTACATTAGAATTCACAATTTGTTACATGTTAAATTAATTTTACTTTAGATATAACAATATTTCTGGTAAATTTTTAAATAATCCATACTTTTGTACATGAAAGAAATACTGTAAATTCAAAATTATATAATAAAGTAAACATTTATACAAGAAATTAAAAATTATGATGATGATTTATTTAAATCATGTAAATAAAAAATATAAATTCAATACTACATTTAATATATGTAATTTCTCAAATATTTATTATAATTTATTGTTTTACATTAGAATAATAAATTGTTTACTAAAATTATTTCATTAATTAACAATTTGTTATATGTGAAATTAATTTTAGTTTAAATATAATAATATTTTTGGTAAATTTTTAGATAATTCATATTTTTGTTCATGAAAGAAAGACTATAAATTCAATATTATATAAAAAATAGTAATTTATACAAGAAATTAATAAATTTTAAATCATATACTTAAAAAATATAAGAATAAAGTATATTAAATTCATTTTATATGTGGGAACAAAATTTCTTATTTATTTTGCAAATAAAGTTGCTTGTGTTTTGTTTCTTGATTGATATTTATTTCTTTTATTACAATTACGATCAGTTTATGAGGATATATTTTTTTAAAAAGTATTTTACTTTAAGAAAAAAAGTTATCATTGCACTTTGTCTATTCAATGTCTTTTTTGTGAAAATCAACTTTAAAAAAAAAAAGAGCTTTGGACACTTCGGTCAGCCTTTCTCTATCTGGCTAAGAAATATTCTGTGTCAGTCAAAATCCAGTAATTTGCGACACCCCGTACTTACGAGTACACCGAAGTGAATCGTAAATCTGAATATATTATAATCTCTCTCACTCAATCAAGCCGTGAATTTTTACTGCCCCCCACACTGATTTCAATGGAGGGTTAATAATTGCCAGCTAAACTTTTGTTTCTATTTTCCGCCTCGCCTGGCTTTAAAGAATCGTTATTGCATTCACGAGGGCCCCGTTTAAATCAGAAATTAAAAAATAATGTTTCATTAAGAATTAAGTACACTTTGATTTTATTACCTTCGGGATTATTAAATAATATTTTCCGCGTTTTTATTCCGGCTCCGTATGAAATACGCTCAAATGCATCATTAAGCTGCAGATTAATTGACTGGAAATCCGGTTTTATACGGTCGCAATTAATCTTGGAATTAAACAATAAAATCCCGGCATATTTTGCCCCCCGAAAACTGATCCAGTTAACGCCGAAGTAAAAAACAAACAGTAATTTATTGGAGAACGGCTATTTTATTATTATTTTTTTCTGGACTCGGGCGTCGATTTGAAAATATAGCGGTCCGCATTTTACATTCGTGCAATCTTTGTTGGGATCACAAAACGCATATTTTTATGCATTTGGGTCTTTCTATTAAGATAAAAAGTTGACGTCGTGCGATATATGACCGTCTTTTGGTCATTGGCAGGAAATAAAAGATGAATATCTTGTGACGGTGTGTCGTAACTGACCACTTGAGCCGCTTTATTTATTTACCCTATGCACCATTTATTCCTTGTACTACGTTTGTGCTTAGAATCGATTTCCGCAATATATCAGCACGACCAAATCAAAAAGAATTTTGTACACTGACCAAAATCATCGCCTGAATGTAAATCTGAACCACAAAAGTGTATAAAAGTTGAATATGAGACAATAAATGAAATATTATATATTAAATGTTTTAATATATTTTATATATGTCATCCCACGGTTCAAGACTTACGTAACATATATCATTTTAAATTTAATAAAAAATTATAATTTCAAATCAGGACACATAAAAAAATTAGTTTTATATGATGTCTAATAAGTTATAATTAAATTTAAAACAAAAATGGAGATACAAAATTAACTAAAAGTGACTAAAATAATATATTATATTGTCATTTGTAAGTCAATTTTATATAAATTGTTAATTATAATGAATTTCCCTATATTTCCATATATTATTAAATTTTCTTTTTTTTGTCACCTAACCTAACCTAATTTAATGTGTCCTTTTTTCGTTTGTACAGAGAAAATTATCATGGAATTAATAATTATGTTAATAGTGTTTTGAGTTAATTTGGTTAATTATTGTCAATACTGTTAAAATTTATTAAATTATTGTTTGTTTTTTATTTTATTACCACTAATTCAATCTTCACTTTTTTCTCAAATAACCTAATCTACTTTAACCTATCCTACTTAGCCTAACCTAACATACCCAAACCTAACATAATGTATTTTTATACCTTGAAGAAATCCATTATGGAATTAACAGTTATATTTTTATATTGCCTGTTTCTCTTATTTTTATTTACATACAATATGTTATAAATTAAATTAGACTTAACTATATTTCAAATAAAATTTGAAATAATTAATATCTCTTTGTTAAGAAAATTTAACGTCTAATTAATAAGATTGTTAATAATTATAGATATGTAAATTATTAAATATTATTTTGTTTAGTTTTTCACTCTTTTTTCCTTGAGAAAAAAACCATCATGGAATTAATAATTCTGTTAATATATAATTCTATGTTAATTTTGATTAAATAATTAAATACTGTGAATATAGATATAATTTGTTAAATTTTCATTTGTTTTTTATTTTATTAAATTCGAGTTTTAGTTTTCTCTTAGCTAACCTAATCTACTCTAACCTTTAACCTAACCTAATGTATTTGGATATTATTAAAATTTATTATATTATCATTATTTTTATTTACATACTATATGTTATAAATTAAATTAGACATAACTATATCTATACATATAAATAAAATTGGAGTGTCCGTTTGTAATATTGAAATAATCGTTTTTTACTACATGCATATGAATATAAATACGGTACATACACCAAAATAACATTTTTTACAATTTTTGTCTATCTGTCTATTTGTTCCAGCTAATCTCTGAAATGGCTGGACCGATTTTGACGGGACTTTTATTGGGAGGTAGCTGATGTAATAAGGAGTAACTTATTAAAATTAATTTAAATTAAAAAGAATTGTTCTTTTAATAAATATGATTATGTCTTTTAGTTATTTCGTACGTTTTTAGTAATTTTTTGGAAATCCAGGAAGAATTAGTATTATTTATTTTTACTTTTTTAATGATTTTTCAGGAAATTAGTATTAGTAAAAAAATAAAAATCCATAAAGTTATTAAAGTGAAACTATGTAATTTAATCAGTATGAATTTAATCGTATGGATTTTAATCCTATAGATTTTAATTTTATGGAAATCGATCGTATGGAATTTGACCATATGGAAAATGATCGTATGGATTTTAATCGTATGGAAACTGATAGTATGGAAAATGATCGTATGGATTTTAATCATATGGAAGATAATCGTATCAAAAATGATAGTATGGATTTTGATTGTATGGATTTTGACCATATGGAAAATGATCGTACGGATTTTGATCGTATGGAAAATGGTCGTATGGAATTAGGTCAATTTGCGTTTTTAGTAATTTTTTATGTTTTTAATGAATTTTTGAGATTTTAGCAGTTTTTTACGTTTTTAGTAAATTTTTACGTTTTTCGTAACATGGTTATATCTATCACTCGTAATTGTGGCAATTAATGCACCCAGGAAATTTCGAAAGTATGGCTCATTTGTATTTACTACTCATACGGCAATTTTCTTCGAAACTAAATTATTCGAGAGGACCGAAATTTCTTCCAATTTTGCTTTCACAAGAAATTTATTTCACAATAATTTTCACACTAAATTTTTATAATTAAAATTTTTTTGGTTATTAAGTGTAATAAACAGTTTTTTTCAAATAAAAATTGAAATAATTAATATCTCTTTGTTAAGAAAATTTAACGTCAAATTAATAAGATAGTTAATAATTCTGTTAATATATAATTTTATGTTAATTTTGATTAAATTATTAAATATTGTGAATATAGTTATAATTGTTAAAATAATTTGTTTTTTATTTTATTAAATTCGATTTAGTTTTCTCTTAGCTAACCTAATCTACTCCAACCTTATTTAACCTAATCTAATGTATTTGGATATTATTAAAATTTATTAAATTATCATTATTTTTTTATTTTATTATCATAAATTAAGTTTTCAGTTTTTTTTCAGCTAACCAAATCTACTTTAACCTTTTCTAACCTAGCCTACTTAGCATAATGTAACGTAACATAATTTTATGTTTAATTGGTTTAAATTGTTAATTATTGTGAATATAATTCTAACTTAATATTTTTTCTTTGTTTTTTTATTTTATTAAATTCAATTTTTAGTTTTTTTTATCTAACCTAATCTTCTCTAACCTTATTTAACCTAACTTTTCTAACGTAATATAATGTAACCTAACCTAACATATCTATATATATTTTTAAAGGGAAATTAATAATTTTGTTTTTACGTTACTAGTTTCATATTATTTTTAGTTAATTGTTACTAGATTTAATTATGTATGTACATAGAATTACTATAATTATTTGTTTAATGTTTTTGAAAATTCAAGAAAAACCAATAAATAATTTTAATCAAATTTAATTGTACAAGAATTTGTAACTGTAAGAAGTGGATAATTTCAAATATTATATTGTTATTCTCCATATTAAATTAATATTCCAAAATTTTTTAATGTTTATTATAATTAAAGAAGAAATAAATAATAACTGTCTAAATTTACTCTTATATAAATTTCTTAAATAAGTACTCAAAATTACTCAATTCTAATTTAAATTTATTGATTTTATAACTTCAAAATGATAATATTTATAACATTATTACATTATTATTATTGTAAACATAAATATCATATAATTTAAGAAAATTAAAGAAATAATTCATAGATAATAATTCTAGTCTAGTTTCGTACAAAATTTTTTTTAATTATTATATTATTATTTTCTTAATTATTATAATGTGTTTAGTATTTAATGGAATAATTTACGAAAATTATGGAAGACATTAATAATATCATTCTTACATAAATTTAATAATACCTTAATACACTTATTTTTTTATTATTTTAAATAAAACATAATCTTATATGATTTATTTAATATTATTAATTATTGCATATAATTTTTATCTATTGTAATTGTAAATAAAAAATATTCTTCTATTTTTTTAAATATTGTTAATTGTATTATATATAATTGAGGATAAAATGAATAACAACAAATTTATTTGTATAAACTTTTTATGATAATTTAATAAAAGTCTGTTAAACAAAGGCAAATAAATAAATCAAATAGAGACAGTAATTTCAATTAATATTTCGTATTGGACGTTCCCCCATTTTCAAGAGTTTACTTCCTGTAACAGTGTGATAATTATACCACATTTGTACTTAAACAACTCCTCGACATATGTTTTCGATGTACTACTGTATCAAAACCATGTACAAAACTACAGATAATCATTTAACAATAAATGTTAACCATATGTTTGATAGAAAGGCAATAAAATTCACATTAATTTTGATTTCGCACAAATATTTACGAACGTGATTATTAATAATATAAATACCGTGATTTACAATATTTTCGGTCATAAAAGCGGCCGCAGGGCTTATTGAATTTTAGGGCCGGATTTAATAATCAATCATAATTCGGTCAACGTGAAAAAACATTAACATTTTATTTCGCCCGTTATGCCACCAGATAATATTCTAATGAAGCACCTCGTTTACAGGATTACCTATTAATGGGAACGGGAAATAAATGGGAAACTAAGAGAGATAAACTGCACAATATTAAACGGTGTAACCCAATTATTCACATGATAATTAAACCGCCCTAAACATATCAGAACGTCATTAAGTTCGCTTACAAAATTTAATAAGGAAAACATTATCTGGCCGCATAATCACCAAACTCCCCGAGATGTTGCTACACTGTAAATTCTCCCATCTATTCCGCCACATCCACCGATTTAATCGTCACGTTGTTCACGGTGTTTAATCATACTTAAGTCGCTGTTCAGTGGCTTAATTAGTTTTTTAAAACGCTTAAGGTGACTGCAGTTTTTTTAGGGGGTTTTCCGGGTTAAAACTCCTCCCGGAACGCTTCGGTGCAGCGTAATTGGTTCCGGCAAAAGTGGAGTAGTAGTGAGTCATAGAATTCGTTCCGTTATCAGTTCATATTGAAATCCCGTAAACAAGAACGAAGACGCGGCCCCGAAACTTTTCGAAAGTGCCGCTGATTTACGGCGCATTTAATCTGGTAATTAAGTGATACTTCCCAACAACGCAACTTATAATTAGCATATGTAAACTTTGTCTGGCTAAATGCCGCGGTGGTTAAACTTTTTAATTGTTACAAATTGCCCAAGTTGTATAACTATGTAATTAACTCCCCGTCTCATATTCTGCACTTAACTTTGCGTCGCATCATTTCCTCGGCCCGATAACAGTGTTGCCAAAAAACAATTAGTTTTTGACGATTAGGCTTTGGGGGGGACGCCAGCTAATTATGACGGTTTTCGGATCCAGCTTTCACCCGTTTGAAATGAGTGAATCTGGTTAGTTTTTGTCGAGGCGTTAATGCGCTAAGTTTCTTAATGTCTTCGTTTAATCGCGATCCCGGACTGATGTACGGGGTGTTACGAATTGGTTGATTTCGGATGTTATGAGTATTTCTGGTCCAGATGGAGTAAACTAGATCTGAACCCGTTTTTCTAACGTAGCAAAGTGCATTTTTATGTGACGGTCTCAGAAATATCACTGAAAACTGACATTTATGAACACACTATTTAAATTCATCAAACAAATATATCTTATTTCATAAATAAATAAATATTAGGACAAAAATATTAGGTTAAAATAATAAAATTTGTAAAAACTCTTGGACAAGAATAGTTCAAAATCACATTCTTTCCTTAATTTTCATAAATATTATTATTAAAATTATATGATTTACTATAACAATTTAATAATATTTCCACAAATCATTTTTTTATAAAATCAATAGATTCACAGTATTCCTCATTAATGAATTATAAATATTATTTCTTCTTTAATTAATTACTAAAAATAATTTAAATCTTACGAGAACTAGTTTAAAATATTTTTGTATATTATAAGTATCTCAATAATATTTAATATTTCATAAAATTTGCTTAAGAATAATTCTTTTTTATTGCTATTTTATACATTTTGATTCTACATATATTTTAAGATGTCAATGAAATTTAATATGCTACATAACCATTTCTTTATATTATTTTAATTTTTATCTTTCTATTTTTTTCATTTTTTTTTCTCTTTTTTATACGGAACGCCAACGTCTAGTTTATAAATCCTTAATAAATACTTTAATTCCATTAACATTTAGTTAAATCTGTTAATAAAATTTAGTATTTTAGTAATTTATTTTAATTTTATTTTATTTATTGATTTATACAACAAATATAATAGTTTATTTTATTATTATTTTTTAATATATTAGTAAAATTTAATAACTTACGAGATTAGCTTAAAATTATTGTAATTATTCATTTATAATTTACTTGTCTATTTTATTTTATTTTATTTTATTTTATTTTATTATATTTTATTATATTTTATTTTATTTTATTTTGTTTTATTTTATTTTATTTTATTTTATTTTATTTTATTTATTTTATTTTATTTTATTTTATTTTATTTTATTTTATTTTATTTTATTTTATTTTATTTTATTTTATTTTATTTTATTTAATTTTATTTTATTTTATTTTATTTTATTTTATTTTATTTTATTTTATTTTATTTAATTTTATTTTATTTTATTTTGTTTTATTTTATTTTATTTTATTTTATCTTATTTTATTTTATTTTATTTACTTTATTTTATTTTATTTACTTTATTTTACTTTATTTTATTTTATTTTATTTTATTTTATTTTATTTTATTTTATTTTATTTTATTTTATTTTATTTTATTTTATTTTATTTTATTTTATTTTATTTTATTTTATTTTATTTTATTTTATTTTATTTTATTTTATTTTATTTTATTTTATTTTATTTTATTTTATTTTATTTTATTTTATTTTATTTTATTTTATTTTATTTTATTTTATTTTATTTTATTTTACTTTATTTTACTTTACTTTATTTTACTGTATTTTACTTTATATTACTTTATTTTGCTTTATTTTACTTTATTTATATCATTCAGTAATTTAATTTATATATTTTATTAAGTCTATTAATAAAATTTACTATTATATATATATAATAATAAATGTATATATATATATATATACATTTCACTTTTTTTATTTTTTTATATAATATTTTAATATATTTTTTAATATATCAGTAAAATTTAATATCTTATGAGGTCTAACTTAAAACATTTCTTCGTAATAATTTAAATATGATTCGTATTTAGTTTTTTATATCATAGATACTTTAATTTAATTTACATTTTATTAAATCTGTAAATAAAAATACAAACATTTTTGAAAATTGTTTAAGATTTTTTATATTGCTTGACTTATTATTTTTTAATATATCAAAAAAATTTAATAACTTATCAGATTACCTTAAAATCTTTTTTATTATTGCAATTATTTGTCTTATAGTTGATGTATCTATTATTTCATTTTATTCCCTTTTTATTTCTTTTAATATCATTCTTTAATTTAACTTATATAATATTTTTTTAAATCTGTCAATAAAATTTAATATTTTATGAAATTGGCTTAAGAATCTTCTTAATTCCTTCATAATATTTATTTTTTTATATTTTATATAATATTTTTATTATTTTACTTATTACATTCTTATTGTTTGTCTGTTTATTTATCTTTCATTTCATTCCTTTTTTGTTTTTAATTCAAAATTTCATGAAATTTGCTTAAGAATTTTTTATTGGTTTATTTTTATTTCATTTTATTTATTATTATATATTTTTATTTAACAAATATAATACTTTATTTTATAATTTTTTAATGTGTCAATAATATAATAACTCACGAGAGATTTCTTAATATTTTTTTATTGTAATTTTTTTATTGGTTTTCTGTCTATTTTTGTTTCATTTTATTCATTTTTTGTTTCTTTTTTCATATATTCTTTAATTTAATTTATATTCCTTAATTGTATTTATATTATGAAATTTGCTTTAAGAGTTTTTTGTAGGTTGACTTAAACCATTTTTATTTCATTTTTTTATTATTCATTATTATTATTTTTTAATATAATAATAAAATTTAATATCTTTATAAGATCTAGCTTAAAATATTCCTCCATATTGTTGTAATTATTATTTTTTTTATTGTTTGTTTCTTTACGTGAATAAATTTAATTAAAATTTTTGTTTTTTCTTTGATTTTTATAAATAATAAAAAAATACTTTTCTTTATTCTAATAATTTAAAAATGTCTCTACGAAAAGTTTATGCCTTCATAAATGTCAATAAATTCAAATTAGAATTAGAATAATTCTGAGTACTTGTTTAGGAAATTTATATATGAATAAATTTAGGTATAGGTATTATTTATTTTTCTTTTTTATAACAATAACAATAACAATCTAAACATATTTGTAATTATTTGTATAAATAGTATAAATAAAATAATTCAAAGTAATTATGATTAATTAATTGAGTGATTTAGCCTTATTTATTTAACTTAATTTTCATAAATAATAATGAAAGTCCATAGAATTAGTTCATGAATTTAAGATAAATAATATTTATAACTAAATTAAGTAACGAAATTAATTTTTAATTGTACTATAGACAGACACATTTAGCAGGATTATAGCCATTTGTAGAGGAGACACACTCGAATTAATTAAGCAATTAAAGTGACGTTGTGTCCGCTATTATGCTACTAGGAAATTATATTTGTTAATTCCCATAGCGAACAGTGGCACGAAAATGGGCCAGTTATTAAATTAATTTCCCAGATAATATCCATTTGAATACAAATGAAATCTTAACGTGATAAAGGCGTCGGGGGCCGGGCGGCCAAACGGAGGGACGTCGGGCATTATCTGCGGAGGCCCGGCAAAATAATAAGCGTGATTGTGCGAATTGTGTCGGAATTGGGCAGCGACGACGACTGAATGCGCCCTAAAGACCACTCAGCTATTGCGTTATTCCATTCAGGCAGTCGCCTTGCTCTTTGTCACTCTTTTTCAACTGATTTCCGCTTTCCTTGTAACCCTTTCCAAAAGCGTCGGCGTCGCAGCGTCACCGGGTCCATTGTTGCCGATAAAGTCATTGCAGGAAAATATAATGGAGTTTTCACTTCTTCTCAATTGCATTCTTCGTGGCATATTGTCGATAATAATTCGCACTGATACCGGTGCCGCTTTTTTATTTTGCCTTCTCTTTTTTTTCTTCTTCTTTTTTCTTTTATTTTGGGCGGTCGCCAGCTTTAACTGTTCAACAATTTTACGGTTCTAAGTTGTAAATTTCAAGGATGAATTGCGTCTTATCCTGTTCTAGTTATATAAGTGACATCACCAAAATATTTATTTTGTGTCAAAGAGTTCCTTGTTAAAGATTTCATTCACGGAGGCTTTACTTATCTTAATAAAAAATAAGTAGAAAATTTGTCAGCCATATTTGAACATTGGTAAAAAAGTAAATATTATTTTATTTAAATAGTATTACTTCCACGAAACAAAGCAAAATAATTCTTTAAAATTGTTTTGTATTTTTTGTCTATAAATGAAATTTAATATTCTTATTCTGATTCTATGTATTTATTGCTTGCTTATCATTTATTTTTAATATTTTTTTATATTTTTTTAATTTTTTGTTGGATATATATAATAAATCATTTTTGCTTTTTTATATAATATCACTAAATTTTGATATTTTATGAATTTTAGTTAAAATCTTTTTATTATTATTGGATTTATGATTTTTATTTCATTTTATCTTTTTTTTGTTGGATAAATATAATAATTTCTCTCAATAAATTTTGATATTTTATGAATGTTGGAAAAAATATCTTTTTTTATTATATGATTTATCATTTTTATTTTAATTTATTTCTCTATTTATCATATGGTATAATGGTATTTTACTTTATTTTATTATTTTATTTCACTAAGATTTAATATATACCATATATAATTTTTTAAATATTTGTTTCTTATTTAATTTAAATATTTTTCGAAATTTGATTTCTCTTTATTTTATTGAGTAACTAATATATAATATTTTTGTTATTTTTGTGTATTAATAAAATTTAATATTTAGTCAACGTTCATTCATTAATTTACTTTATAATTATTTAAATTTGTTAATATATTTAAATATTTTATGACATTTGATAAAAAATCTTTCTAACTTTTATTTCATTACAATTTTTTTTTTTGAATTTTAAGTAAACTTTAGTTACTTTTTTCTCTATTTTCATATATGTATATATATATATATATATATATATATATATATATATACCAATTAAATTTGATACCAGTTTCACTTTAAAATATTTCTTCTTATTATTGTATCTCTATTTTATAAATAATTAATACAATATTTTATTTTATTATTTTTATTGTATTAATAAAATGTAATATCATATTCTACGCCACATATTTTTAAATTTAATTTACATTTTCTTAAATCTTTCAAAAATTAATTTAATTTAATAAATTTAAATATTTTATGAAATTTGGTAAAAAATCTTCCTTTTCTTACTTAATTTACTATTTTTATTTCTTTTTCCCATTTTTTATCTGATTAATGTACATAATAGTTGATTTTATTATTTTTTTAAATATATCAATTAAATTTAAATCTTGTCAGTACTAATAAAAATTTTTCTTTCTATTTTTTTATTTTTTTTTATCAAGAATTTTTTTTTATTTTCTTATTGCTGTAAAATTTTAATAAATAATTATTAATTATTTAATTTATATTTCCATTAAGTATGTCATTGAATTTTAATATTTTATGAAATTTAGTAAAACATCTGTCTTTGTCTATTACTTATTTACCATTTTTATTTTATTTTATTTTTCTTTCTCATATATATTTATATTTTATTTCATTAATTTTGAATTTATCAATAAAATTTAATATCTTGCCAGTTCCAGTTTAATTTTTTCTTATTTATTGATTTTTTTATTACATTTTAATACTGAAATATCATTTAATATGATAATCTCTATTTTATTATATGAGTTACCATTTTTATTTTATTTATTTCTCTCTTTATTTTACAGATGATTAATAATATATTTATTAATACTTTATTATATATTTATTTATTTATTTTATATTTTGATTAAAGTTATATTTTATATTATATTTTTATCATTAAAATTTGATATTTATCAGATTTAACTTCTTAAACCATTTTTCTTATTGTAATTATTATTGATTTTTTTCATTAGTTTTCACTCTATTTATTTTCATTTTATCGGAGTTTTATTATTTTTATAAGATAGATTCTTTAATACTGACTATTTTTATTTTATTTTATTTATTTATTTATAATATATATATATATATATATATATATATATATATATATATATATATATATATATATATATATATATATATATAATACTCTATTTTATTATTATTTAGTATATTAATAAAATGTAGTATCTTATCAATTCTAGTTTATTATTATTGTATTTTTTATTGCTCTCCTTTCTATTTATTTTCAATTTTTATTATTTTTTATACCACTCATTTTTAAATTTAATTTATTTTCTTAGATATGTCAAAAAAGTTTATGATTGAATATAATATATCAATAAAATTTAATATCTTAACAGATTTAGCTGTAAATGTTTCTTCTCATTATTGTAATTATTTTTTAGAGATTGTCTTTATTTGTCTTCCTTTTTATTCCTTTTTTGTTTTTTATATCCTAGATTATTAATAATATTATACTATTTACATTTTATTTTATTTATTATATATATATATATATATATATATATATAGTACTCTATTTTATTATTATTTAGTATATTAATAAAAAGTAATATCTTATCAATTCTAGTTTAAAATCGTTCTTATTATTATTGTATATTTTATTGCTCTCCTCTCTATTTATTTTCAATTTTTATTATTTTTAAATTTAATTTACTTTCTTAGATATGTCAAAATAGTTTATTATTGTATGAATTATGGTCTTTTTAATATATCAATAAAATTTAATATCTTAACAGATTTAGCTGTAAATGTTTCTTCTCATTATTGTAATTATTTTTAGGGGTTGTCTTTATTTGTCTTTCTTTTTATTCCTTTTTTTTTATATCCTAGATTATTAATAATATTATACTATTTATATTTTTATATAATAAAACAAATATTTTTTTATATTTTATTAGTTATTTTTTATACGGCAAATTAAATATTTATTTAATTTTTTACTAAATTTTAACATTTTCCAGATTAAACTTAAAATCTTTCTACTTAACATAATTATAATTTTATTGTTTGTCTTACTATTTTATTTTATTTTATTCTTCAGGTGTTCTATATAAATGTCGTTTTTTTTAATTTAATTTTCTCAATTTATCAATAAATTTTATTATTTCACTAAATTTATAAATTTATTTTATTGTTATAGTAATTATTTCTTTTCATTTATTTTATAATATGTTATTATTGTTTCATTACTTGACCTGCCAGATTTATTTAATTTAATTTTTTCTATCAGTAAATTTTGGAAAATATCTGTATCATTATTGTAATAATTATTTTTTTTTGTTAGTCTTTACTTTTATTTTTCCTTTTTTTGTATTTTCAAATAATAGATTTCATTATTTAATTTATATAATTTTTTTATGTTTAATCATATTTAACCATTTATTTTCTTAATTTAATATAATATTTTTTCATATCAAATTTGTAATTATATTTTATCATTTGTCTTATCATTTAGATTTCATTTTAGTTTTTGTGTCATTACAGATTTTATTCTCTAATTTATATAAAATATTACTTCCACTTTTATTTTTGAATTGAATTTTTGGTAAATCAAAAACAACACATTTATAAAAGAAAACTTTATTCTAATTAACATTTTTACATTGATTGATCTACAATGATATTGTTCTATCCTGGACAAAATTAACAAAACAATTTGTACTACACTTATAACATATAAATATAACAAACATTTGTACAAACATAAACAAACATATTTACAAAAAAAAACTGGTGCCGGTAATGTACAATTGCACTGTCCCATCGCCGCACGCACCCACGAAAATCCAAAAGCTCGCGCGCCGATTGTCTCGTCTAATTACCGTTAAAACAATTTTTATTAGTCATGTCGCAGGGACTGTTGCTGTCGCGGCCGGACCGGTTGTCGGCCGTCGACACGGTCGCCGTGGCGTTGGAACTGGTCGCCAGGTTGGCGATATCACTAAACCATGTGCCCAGGTTCAGCCTTTCCGGCAGAACCGGGAGCGGTTTTCATATGACGTGGCCCGGTATCGGTTCGTTCCTGAACTCGTCGTTCTTCATGATGACGCACACCGGCCGCTTCATGTCCTCAGGACTGGGCGTCCGTCGGGGGAAGGTCGGCGGGCAGATGTTGCACGGGCTGTTGACGTTTGACGGCAGGCCGTTGATGGGCCAGTTCAGGCTGGGCGGGTAAATGGGGTTGTTGCTGTACAGCAACGCCAGCTCGGCCGCCAGTTTGGTGTCGTCCGGGTGCCGGAACGGGTGGTACAGGTAGGGTAGCGGAGGGAACAGCGTTCTGGACAGCTTCAACGGATCTGAGTCCGGACTGGACAGAGGTGGGAGGCCCGAGGCTATGGAGATGGGGGGCAACAGGCTTCTGGGCAAGTTCGGGTTGTCCATGGAGGAGGCCATTAAGGGGGAGAAGAATTTGGGTTCTTTTTTCAATAGTGGCTTCGGTTTTCTGCGTGGACGGTATTTGTAGTCCGGATGTTCCTTCATGTGCAACGCTCTGAAACAACGGAAACAATTGTGAGGGGATAATTCACAGTTTAGGCTGATCGGGAATCAATCAGGCGGGCATCTTATCCTTTATACCGGAGGGCGGGGGCGGCAACAAGCAAAGCAGAGGTAAATACTCCAATTGCTCGGTTAGAACAAAAGGAGGTGGCGCGTGAAAAGGTCCATTGTGGCGGACGGGGGATTGGAGACAGAGCTTGCCTAGAGACAATCTCCCTCTGAATAGGGATCACAGGAGGTGCTCAATGTGTCCTTACAATGGAGGCATTATCTTTTGTCGCCAGCTGAATATGTTGGCTTAGATAGTGTATTGTTATACTTTGCGCAACGTGATTTCTCCGTCAGTACTTACATTTCAGTTTCGTCTAGCTTGCAATTTATGCCAGGCGGATCGTTTTTTAATCGATGAATTAACTGTTGATTGGTTTTATTATTCGGTGCTTAAGAAACGAACAATAGAACAAAACAATTAGGAAGTAAAATTTTCCAGCAAAGACCTGATTACATAAGTAAACATGTAAAAATGATGATTTTTTATTGCAATTAAGAGCTAAAAAACTAAAGGTTATCTGAAGAAGCATAAAGATGACTTTAATAGGAGATTAGAAGATATAATAGTAAATTTATGGTCTTTAAAAAACAACAACCGTTCTATGAAAAGGCCAATAATCCATTATTTAATTACGATTGTGATGATTCTATAGAATTCATCTCAAGGTTTTGATTCGTGATTCATTATTTTTAACGCCTTAATGATTCTTTTTAAACTTTTTGCTTAGTATTTAATTCTTAATGAATAGGAATAATTTATAATATCGTTAAAAATAATTGATTTGCCTCTCATTACGGTTATGTTGGTTCTTTGTTGAAAATTGAATTTTGGGACATTGGCTTTATATACAAAAACATGTTCAAAAATCAAATTTTCTCAATTTTATTTTATAATTGCAATGATATCGAATTATTACATTGTATATTTGAATAATTTTGTTTTTTTTGTTTGATTAATTAAGCCATATAAATAAATATATGTTCATCTGCCTCCGTGGCGCAATTGGCTAGCGCGTTCGGCTGTTAACCGAAAGGTTGGTGGTTCGAGCCCACCCGGGGGCGAAACTTTTTTCACTCTTTTAAATATTAGTACAATTAATATTTTATTAATTTATAATAAGGAAAACAAATTCTCTATTTCTTAACTAATTTTTGATTTAAAAAAAAATTAATCAATTAATTTAAAATTTAACTTATTTTCAAATAAAAAATAAAATCAATATTTTTAATTACTGAAAATTTATATTTTCGATGTTAATTAACAGATATTTTTTAAACATATTTTTAATGATCAATTTATATATAATTATTTCCTATATAGGAAAAATAAACTAAATAAAAAGTTTAACAAATTTATATATATTTTTAAAGTTAATAAAATATTAGTTAAACGTATGTTTTATTAATATTTAGAATATTTTTTAACAGATAATTATTTTTTAATTAGTTAAATAATATAATTATACTTAACGACTTCTTTATAAAAATTTAATAATTTTATATATTATTTTATTTAAAATTTTATTTATTTACTGAAAATTATTATTTTTGATGTTTATTTTTATTACGTTTCTGATTTCTTTATAAAAATTTATTAATTAATATTGATTTATTTAAAATGTTCAATCCAAAATTGTATTTATTTATTAAAAATTACTATTTTTGATGATAATTAACTATTTTCTTCATGTGTATAATAAATTAAATTAAAGCTTTAAAAATTTAATATTAATTTTAGAAATTAATAATATATTAATTAAACGTACATATTTAGTTATCTAACAGTTAATTACTTTTATTTATTTATTTTTTAATTATACTTATTGACTTCTTTATAAAAATTTAATATATGCAAAATTATATTTATTTACTGAAAATTATTAATTTTGATATTAACAGTTTATTTTTTTAACAGACTTTTAATGATCCACTGTTAATTATTTCTTTAATAGACATAATATATCTTAAATAAATTAATAGAATATTTGTTGCATGTATACATTTTTTAAGTTATCTTAATAGTTAATTACTTTTTAATTAGTTAATTAATTAAATTCCACCTTCTTGATTTTTTTATAAAAAATTTAATAATTTATAAATTATTTTTACCAAAAATTTTTAATTCAAAATTATATTTATTTACTGAAAATTATTAATTGTTATATTAACTAACACTTAATTATTTTTAAACATATTTTTAATGATCAACTCATAATTATTTCTTTAATACACATAATAAATCACATTTCCATTTCTTAAATAAATTAATAGAATATTCTTTACATTTATTCATTTTTTAAGTTCTTTATAGTGAGTTAATTACTTTTTAATGAGTTAATTAACCTTCTTAATTTCTTTAAAAAAATTATTATTGATATTATGTTTTTATTATGACATGTTTTTAACGATTCATTGACAATTAATTATTTTTTAAATGAATTTCTTGATTTCTTTATAGAAAGTTTATACCTTTATAAAAATTTAATAATTTTATATATTATTTTATTTAAGATTTTTAATCTAAAATTGTATTTATTTAGTGAAAATTAATAATTTTCATAATAACTAACTGTTTATTATTTTTTAAACACATTTTAAACGATAATAAATAAAATTTCCTGATTTCTTTATAAACAATAATACATAATATATTAATTTATTTAAAATTTTTACTCTCACATTTTATTTATTTACTGAAAATTATTATTTTAAATGTTAATTGTCAGTTAAGTATTTCTTTAATGGATACAATTAATTCTTAAATAAATTAATAAAATATTAGTTATAGGAATATATTTTTTAAGATATCTAACATTTAATCACTTTTTAATTAATTCAATAACTAAATCTTGATTTCTTCTTACAAAATTTAATAATTTAATGTATTATTTTTATTTATAATTTCATCCAAAATTATTTTTATTTAGTATATATAGTTATATATATATATATATATATATATATATATATATATATATATATATATGTATTTTTTAAAGTTATCTAACAGTTAATTATTAATTAATTAATCAAATTATATCTTATATTTAATAATATATTATTTTTAATTAAATTTTTTTATTTAAAATTGTATTTATTATTTTGAAATGTTTTTAATGATGCATTAATAGTTAATTATTTCTAAAAAGGATATAATAAATTCTCCATTTTTGATTTCTTTATAGAAATTTAACAATTTAACTGAGAGTTAATTATTTTATCTTGATTTAAATATATTACATAGAAAATTAATTAATTAAAATACTACATTCTTAATCTCTTTATAAAAAATAATAACTTAAATAAAATAATATGTTTATTATATTTTTAATTCAAAATTATACTTTATATTGCAAATATATTTTTTAATTTGGTATAATAAACTAAAATATTTTGAAAATTTAAAATTAATTTTAATTTCATTTGTTATAAAAAAAGACAAAGACGAGAAGATTTAAAATTCATTAGTTATTCAAAAAGCAAATGATTTTTATATCCAAAAATCTTTATATTTAAAAAAGATTTCTTAATTTAAAAATAATAAGATAATAATAAATATAACAAGAAATTAGTTTAAATTTTATATATACAATTTTTTTCCAATTCACATTTGATACGTGACAATCTTATTAACAGCAATTTGAGTATAAAAATAGTATTTTTTCTTATTTAAATAACACAAGTATTTCATTAGTGCCTCCACATAATAAGAAAAGAAACGAATTTTTTTGCTAACCCCAGCCCCAACCCCGAGACAGTGCCGAGACGAATAAAGCCGAAAAGTCCCCGCCCCGTCGATTAAAAACGATGAGCGATCCAAAAAGGGACTTTTGTCCCCATCGAAACTAATAAGATTGTATAGCTATAACACTGCATTATGACTATATTAATATACCCCTTCTAATCTCGCATAAGTCCCTCTAATAGCTTGCATAAGGACCGTTCCGGAGCGCTCACTGTTATCTTTTGTAAAACAGACGACCTGTTTTGTAGTGAATCACTTTAAATCTCTGTTTATTGAGATGAGGAGTCCCGCCTGCATTATTAGCCCCCACGCGTACGTAATACGTGTGGGAAATGTCACGTTGTAAACGAATTCGTTACGTGTTTAATTGTTTTCGGTCCGACCACATAACACCTCTAATTGCAAAATTTGCAAACCACGTCCGAAGGTGACGTCTTATCAAAATTTTGTGGCACGTGTTACCCGCAATGTTTGCCCAAACACAACGGACGATCTGTAAACGAAAATCCATATTCGTTATTTACCCCCGACGCATATGTTTGAACGGTGCAAAAATAAAAAAAATGCAGCCAACCTTGGACGGTGCATAAGAGGCACCGTTATGCATCCCGAAATGTTATTTTGATTTCTCGGTAACAAGTCAACAGCAATTCATAATTCCCAAGATGCGAGTGTGTTTGTCAACTGATAACTATAGAAATACGTATTGTGGAAGTACAAAGGGAACATTATCTTGTATACACAAGGTGTTAGGCACTGAAAAGTGACCGTAAAAGAGCATGAACGAATATTTTTGTTTAAGTGCAAACAAATAAGGAAATACTTTATCTGCATTGTGTGATATATAAATTATTTGTTCAGGTTTACATTATTTCAAAGATTAAATACACAGCCCTTGTGCGACTTATCGCTGTGTCAATATCGGGGAACAAAAAATTACAATCGACCTTTCTTGCGAATAATAATAAAAATTACTCATGTGTGTATAAACAGAAATACCATAAATCATCGGCTTTTCATGAATTGAGAGAATTTTAATAAAATAAACACGTTACTAACGTTTTATTAATTTTTGGAAAATACGTTCAATTTTGTAAGAAATTTTTAATAAAAATTAAATAGAAAGTTATTATTTTTTATAAAGAAATCATTTTATTGTTAGGTAACATTATTAACATTTTTATAAAGATGTCAAGAAGAGGGGATTTATTTTATTTAATATATTAATTATCAGTGAATAAATACTGAATAAAATTATTTTAATTATTTTTTTACAATTAAATTAATAAACATTACATAAAAATGTCAAAATTCTTATAATTAATTACAACTATTATACTCAATTAAACTTAAATTAACTTTTGCAAAGGAATTAAGATGTTAAATTTTGATTTGATATAACTAACTAAAAAATAATAAGCAGTTAATTAATATCAAAAACTTTTATTTCTATTACTAACATTTAATTAATTATTAAAATATATGTATTAAATTATTAAAATTTTTATAGTCAAGAAGGGAAGAATTTAATTCTTCTATTTTTCATTATTTTTCTAATTTTCATTAAATAAATACAATTTTAAAATAAATTAAAATTAAATATTAAATCAGTAAATTTTATACAGAAATCAAGATACAAAAATATAATTTATTATATCTGATAAAAAAATGAATAAACTCTTAGTAAATAAGAAAAATATTTATACTTATTAGTAATGTTTTATTTTTTTTAAATATAAATATTAAATTATTAGTTTTTATAAAAAATCAAGAAAGAAAAATTTAAAAACATATGTTATTCACATTTTATTATCTAAATTTATAAGAAATTTTAAATAAAAATTAAATAGAGAATTGTTAATTTTTTTTAAAAAGAAACCAAAAATAGGGAATTTAATTTATTATAACCAATAATAAACTGTTAGGTAACATTATTAAAATTTTTATAAAAGTGACAAGAAGGGGGGATTTATTTTATTTTATACATTTCATTAATTTTTAGTCAATAAATACTGAATAAAAAAATTTTAATTTTTAAATAAACTGCAGAAATTCATATTAACATTTTATTAACTTTTATTAAGTGTGTATAAATTTATAAGGAATTTTAAAATTTTAAATAAAAATAAAATATTAAATTATTATTTATAAAGATATCATGGAGGTACAATTTAATTTAATATAATCAACTAAAAATTAAAAACACTTAATTATATTAAAACAGTTTTATTTATTAATAACATTTAATTAATTATTGATTTTTAGAGTAAATATTAAATTATTAAAATTTGTAAAAAGAAGTAAAGGAGATAATTTAATTTATTATATCCCATTATATAACATACGATTCATTTTCAATAAATAAATACAATTTTAAATTAAAATTAATTATAAAATTAGTATATTTTATAAAAAAAGTCAAGATTGAAGAATATAATTTCTTATACCCGATTAAAAATTAAATTGTTTAGTAACATATTATTAATTTTAAAAATAAATATTAAATTATTAAAGTTATTATAAAAAAATAAAAAATGGAAAATTAACATTAAAAATAAGTGTAATTTATGAGAAATTTTAAATCAAAATAAAAAATTAAATTGTTAATTTTTTTATAAAGAGATCAACAAGGTCGAATTTAAAATTATTATTAATTGTTAGTTAATATAAAAAATTGCATTTAATTAAATATTATTTTTATTTAATTAATTTTTATTCTTGAAGTAAATATTAAAATTTTTATAAAGATATCACGAATAAGAAATATTTATTCTTGTTGTAATTTAGAATTTTATTCAAATTAAAATTAAAAACAGATTAAATTCTTAATTAATATCATAATACAAATACAATTAATTATTAATTAATAAATTTATTTGTAGTAATCTTATTTTTTGTGGAATTTTAAGTAATATATTATTTAATATTATATAATACAGTATTCATCAATAATAATTTTTGTTTCTGTGGAAAAGTCAAATCGAGACATTTATTTAAGATAATGACGAAGAATAAACATTTGTCTACGTAATAGATTAGATATTCTTATTATTACAACAAATGCAGCAATAATAAAATTGAAATATAACGTATTTTCTACATAATAATAATTTCCCGCCTGTTTTTTTGTTATCTAATGTATGTATTAAACAAATAAAATGTTCACTGATGGATTGATTAATATTTTAAGAGTAAATAATAAAAAAGGGGTGTCACTGAAAGGATTTTTAATAAAATAAATCAATGATATCATTTATTACACACACACACAAAAATTCTGTTTGTCAGTAAATATTTTTAAAATTGTTGTGGCAAATTTACTTTTGACGCATTTTTTATTTGATTTGAATGTTTTTTTTATAAACATCATTGTAGCTAATAAACATGTCAAATTATGAAAAAAATATATTTGTAATTAACAATAATTAAGTCGTAAAAATTTTAAAATATAAATATTTTTTTTATATTTTTCTGTAGAAAAATTGTTTATTGTTTATTAATTTTTTAGCAATTTAATTTTATTAATTTGGAGAAGATTTTTGTAATTATTTATTATACTAAATTAACTTTTTTTTTATGCCTTTTTTATTTGGTTTGATTATTTTCGTGTATTTTATAAATATCATTATTGTTATAAACATGAATTAATTATAATTAATAATTATGAAAAATATACTTTTTATGGTAGAAACTAAATCAAATAACCTCATGCAACATTTTCAGTAGTCAGTAAATTTCCTTTCTTGCGTCAATCTTTGGATATCTTTTAATTATCATTTAATTAAAAACATTATCAAATTATTATATAAAATATACATTTCATCTTAGAAAAATGTTACATTTAAATTACGAAATAATTAATGGTATATACAGGTTAAAAAACTTAATCAATATTAACTGATTATATAAATTACAATTAACAAACAATAATTATGTCATAAAAATTGTTTGTAATTATCAAGTGATTCTGTAGAAAAAATTGATAACTTTTTAGTAATTTTAATGCAGTTTAATTTTTTTAATTTAGATAAGATTTTTGTAATTAATATTGTGGTATATATACTTCTTTTGATGTATTTTTTATTTGATTTGATAATTTTCAGATATTTTAAAAATATTATTTTTATAAACATGATCAAATTTGAAAAAAATATATATTTTTCAGAAAACAATTTAAATAACTACATGCACTTTTTTTTTAATTTGAAATCAAAATTTTGTCTCCTTTTTTGGATATTTCCTAATTATCATTAATTAAAAATATTATCAAATTATTATATAAAATATGAATTTTATCTTAGAAAACTGTTAAATTTAAATTACAAAATAAATAATATATACAGGATAAAAATTAAAAATAAATAAAAAAATACACTAATTAATAAATTAATAAAACTAAGTAATTCCATGTTATCTGTTCTTCTCATTTAAGATTATTTTGTGACAAATTTACTTTTTCTTACTCATTTTTCTGTGATATTTTATGATCATCATTTAGTTAAAAATATTATCAATTAAAATATGATTGTATGAAAATGTTAAATTTAAATAATAAAGTAAATAATAACTAATTTATGTGATTTTTAACTAACAATAATTCATTCATACAAAATTATTTGTAGTAGTTATTTGAAGAAATATACATTTTACATTTTTCTGTAACAAAATTTTTCATTTTTTACAATTTTTGTAATTATGGTAAAAATTTTCGAATATTTTGTAAATAACATTATAGTATAATTATTATTTAAAATATACATTTTATTTCAGAAAAATGTAATAAACTTAATTAACTAACTAATTATTAATAACTAACAATAATTAAGTCATTAATGGAAATGTGGCAAATTTATTTTGTTTTTTGACTGTTTTTTTTTTGATATTTTATAATCATAATTTAGTTAAAAATATTATTAATTAAAATATGATGTATTTTAGAAAAATGTTAAATAAATAAGTTAAGTAATAAAGTAAATAATAACATTTAAAGAAATATATTTTTTACATTTTTCTGTAACAAAATTGTTGATTTTTTACAATTTTTGTGCATATTTTTTGATTGTTTTTTGTTATTAATTATGGTGGAAAGTTTACCATTTTTTAGCATTTTTTATCTGATTTGACCATTTACAGATATTTTATAAATAACATTATAGTATAATTATTATTTAAAATTGTAAAATTTAAATTACAAAATAAATAATGTATACAGGGTAATAAACTTAATAAATATTAACTAATTAATTAATTATTAATAACTGACTATAATTAAGTAATTCCATGTTATTCGTTCTTCTCATTTAAGATTATTTTATGGCTTTTTTCTGACTCATTTTTTTTCTTATTTCATTTCATTTAGATGAAAATATTATCAATTAAAATATGATTGTATTTTAGAAAAAATTTATTCAAATTTACATTATGAAGTAAATAATAAGAAGTAAGTAGACAATTGAAGAAAATGTTTTTTAGATTTGTCTGTAATTGTTATTTTTTTACAGTTAATTTTATTAATTTAGTGAATTTTTTGTAAAAAATTTACCTTTTTTGCAGTTTTTTATTTGATTTGGCCATTTTTGGATATTTTATAAATAACATAGTTATAAACTTTATCTAAATATGGAAAAAAACTAAATATCCATGCAATTTTTTTTCACTTGAATTAAAAAATATACATTATATTTTAGAAAAAACTTAAGTAATTTTCTAATTTATAATTAACAATAATCAAGTCATAAAAAATTATAGTTATTAATTAATATAATAATATAATTTAATATCTCTGTAGTAAAATTGATAAATTTTTAGCAATTTTATTAATTTCGACAAGACTTAGTTAAATAGTAATGTATATTTACCTCAATCTTTTAGCTTCGTCGATGAACGGCCTCTTCTCCGTCTCGCTGAGCAGCTTCCACTCGGCACCAAGCCGCTTCGAAATCTCCGAGTTGTGCATCTTCGGATTCTCCTGTGCCATCTTCCGTCTCTGTCCCCTCGACCACACCATGAACGCGTTCATGGGCCTCTTGATGTGCTCCTGCGAGTGCACCGGCTTCGGCGACGACATCTTCTCCGGACGAACAACAAAAAGTATTACCAAAAAAAAAAACAAAAATTTGAACCCGACAACAGTTCGCACGTTCGTCTCGTGACCGGGGGTGTACGGTGTCGTGTCACTGGCGAATCGGTTGGTCCGCTCGCTCCGGGTTGCAAACCAGATTGTGGTGCGGTTTCGACTGGAATCACGAGGCCGGCGATTTCAAAACACACACACACACATTTCCCCGTTCTTGTTGATTCGGCCGGGCCGCCGTGCGGTGGTAGGGATGGGGGCGCGAGGGCGGTCTGTGTGCGCCGAATTATTCAAATTTTAACCACCGGATTATGATACATTAGCGCGGTGCACAATGAATTTCGGTTATCGTCGCCTTTGTCGGTGGGGGTCAATCGGATGGGTGTTGTTGTTTGTTGACGACCGATTGGGCAGGCACTTTTCTATTTTTTATTATTATTTTTTTTTTACTAGGGCAGATTATTATACGAGATGAATGCCGGTGATTCAGCATCGTTTTTGGTGAATTGTCGTAATGGGAAAATACAATTAATAAACTTTTGTACATTGGTGATCGGTATGCTATTAAATATAAATTTAATAACAATAAAGTATCATTAATTATGACCTAATGATAAAAAATACAATACACCATCATTTCTATTATAATATATAATTTGTAGGTATTATCAAATTATTTATTTTTTATTATTTGAACCTAACCTTCCAATTTATTAATTTAATCTTTGAAAATACATAAATTAACATAATTGACAATCATTTTTTACTTTAATATTATAACTATTCCTGAATATTTTTATTATTACATATTTTTTGTTAATTAAATATATTGAAGAACATTTGTGATTATAAAATTATTACCTTTGTTTGTATCAGTAGAAATAAATAATAATGAATAAAAAAATTAAATAATCTATACAATTACTAGACAAATAATTTTTTTCCTCATATTAATCTCATAAATAATTGTTAAATTAACAAATATTTATAAGCAAATTTTTATTGTATAATTTTAACTCAAGTACAATATTTTGACAGTAACCTTATTCTTTTCCCATTAAGCCTCTTTTAATTAGTTTCATATTTGGTATAATTTTTATAACCATAACAATATTAAACAATAATAGATTGATGATAGTTGGATAATATTTGTTGCATTTTAAAATTATAGACACAATTTTAAAAAATTCTTTATAGCTTCTATAGTTTCTTTAAATTTTAATTTACACAATTATAAATTTAATATATTTTAAGTTAATTTAATATAATAATATTTTCTATTACATATTCATTCAAATATCTAGTTTTTTTATATAAAAAATTGTTAAATTAAAATTTATTAACAAATATTAATAAGAAAAAGTGTATTTAATAATTGTAGCCTAAATGTGATGATATTGATAGTAGGTATTTATTTTTTTCATATTAGGTTTCTTTTAATTTTTATATTTAATATTAATAGTATAATTTTAACCGTTAATAATTTTAGTTTATTTAAAAAAAAAATAATTCCTATATAAAATAATAAGAACTGGATAATAATTATAATAATTACTTTTTAAAATTGTTTTTTAATTTTAATTTCTAAATTTAAATCTTTATAATACAAAATATAATTTTAATAAATTTTAAATTATATTAGAATAATTTAATATTTTCTAATATATTTTTACATTTTACATTTTAAAATAAAAATTGTATAACCATATTTTTACAAAAAAAATCTATATTTAATAATTTTAACCTAATTACAAGACTTTGGCAGTAGTTCTCTTTACTAGTCTAATACTCTGTATAATTTTAATAGTTAATTAATTTTAGTGTACTTTTAAAAATTTAATTTCTATATAAATTGATGAGAAATTGAGAACAATTGTAATAATTACTTTTTAAAAATAGAAAAAGATATTGTTTTAAAAATTTTAATTATATCTTCTTCAATTTCTTTAATTTAAATCTTTATAATACAAATACAATTTTAATAAATTTTAAGTTATATTAAAATAATTTAATATTTTCTATTAAAATTTTAAATTATCTACCTTATTCTACATAAAAATTGCTAAATAAATTTTTTTAATATATTTTTACAAAAAAATCTGTATTTAATAATTTTAACCTTAATATAATTTTAGTGGTTGATAAATTTTAGTTTACTTTTAAAAATTTAATTTCTATATAAATTGATACGAAATTGGATTATGGTTATAATTACTTTTTTAAAATTGTTTTTCAAAGACATTGTTTTAAAAATTTTGATTATGTCTTCTTTAATTTTCTTAAATTTAAATCTTTGTAATAGAAACATAATTTTAATAAATTTTAAGTTGTATTAAAATAATTTAATATTTTGTATTTAAATTGTTAAATAAAAATTTTATTATTTTTACATAATAAATCTGCATTTAATAATTTTAACCTAAATACAAGACATTAGCAGTAGTACTATTTTATTTCCTAATAATATTCTTTTTATTAATTTAATATTTAGTATAATTTTAGTGATTAATAAATTTCAGTTAATTTTTAAAAATTTAATTTCTATATAATAATAATTAATTGGATAATAATTATAATAGTCACTATTAAAATTGTTTTTAAAGACATAAAAATTTCAATAATATCTTTAAATATAATATAATAAATTTTAATTTATTTATTTATATATATTTTTTAAATATTTTTTACAAAAAAAATCTATATTTAATAATTTTAAAAACTCTTTGACAGAGTTTTTTTCAATTAATTTTTTCCTATCAACCTTCCTTTTATCAGTTTAATATTTAGTGTAATTTTAATGGTTAATAAATTTTAGAATTTAACTTCTATATAAATTAATGATAATCAGATAATAAGCATTATTTTTTTTTTAAATTTTAATTAAAATTAAACACTGTTTCAATGTTTCAATATTCTTCATCTTTAGTTTTTAATTCTTAATGATTTTCATATTTTTATTCTATTTTTAAACCATTAATTAATCCTTAATTCATAAAATTCAATAACAAATTTAACAAAAATTATGTTATGGTATATAATATAAACATGAATTTAACATCACATTTTTTGATATTTAGTCCTCCTTTTTTAATATCATTTTTTTTTATTAAATGCTCGTTATTTTCTTTTATAATAAAACCCTAAATCCTTAAAATATAATAATATTTTTATTCTATTTTTAAACAAAATATAAATCCTTAATTCATAAAATTAAGTAACAACAATTTAACAAAAATTGTTTTATTTAATATAAACGTGAATTTAGGATGTGAATTTTTTATATTTATATTTATATTTATATATTTTTAAATCACTACTTAATATATTATATAATTTTAAAAATACATTTTACTCCATTTTTAGTTTTTTAATATTTTTTTTTTTTCATTAAATGCCCTATTTTTCCTTATATTTACAATAATTTTAATTTCTTTGATCTTTTTCTTTTATTTTTAATATCTAAAAATACATTTGTTTATAATTACCTTATTTTAATTAATTTTCAATTTATTTTAAATTAATTATATATCATTCTTAGTACTTTTTTTATTTCTCAATTCATTTTTCAAATATTTTTGAATACATTCAAAAATTGTAAATACAATTTTAAATTTTAATTTGGTCAAACAAATACAGAAAATAATAATAAAAGAAAAAAAAAGAATTAAAAATCAATCAATTAAACTGAAATAGAAAAACTAAAAAACAATAAAATACTTATGTAAAATAAGTTTAATAATTTAATTAATATTTACTTAAAGCAAAGTATTATTCATAATACATAGTAATATTTAAAAAATATATTATATAGTATGTAGTGGTATATAATAAAACTTTTATTATAAAAGACGGTTCTGGCTGAGCCGTTCAAGTTGGCTGGATTTCGTCGGCGCTCCGTTTTCTTTCGAAAGTGCGACGGCACGGCGCGAAAGATATCCTGATATGATTAGGAGATATCCGCGCCAATGGGCTGCCGCCTAGGCGGGGTTTAAACAATCGATGCGCGGAGTGGGGATTATCCATGGCGCCAGCAACAAGTGTGAGCGGAGCGCCAACACAAACCTCTAATCCAATTCTTTATGCTTTCCCACTATTTAAACTGCACACCGAGAATGTTATTCGAATTTCATGAATTTTTACGTTTTGCTTTTTCAGAAAACTTTTTTTGACTAAATTAAAAAATTATATTAAAAATAAATAAATAATATAATTGATAATATTTAAACTTACTTACTATGTTTTTTAACCTCTTCTCTTCTATTCTCAATTTTACTCTCCACTTCTCTTTTTTGCTCTTCTCCTCTTTACTTCTCATATCTTCCCTTTTTCTCTTCTCCTATCTTCTCTTCTCTTCTCTTTTCTCGTCTTCTCTTCTCTTCTCTCCTCTTCTCTTTTCCTCTTCTGTCTTTTCTTCTCATATTTTTTCCTCTTCTTCTGTCTTCTCTTTTCTTCTCTTCTCTTCTCTCCTCTTCTTTTATCTCCTCTTTTCTTATTTTCCCTTCTCTTCTCTTCTCTTCTCTTTTCTTCTCTTCTCTCCTTTTCTCTTCTTTTCTCTTCTCTTCCCTTCTCTCCTCTTCTCTTATCTCCTCTTCATTCCTCTCCTCTTCTCTTCTCATATCTTCTCCTCTTCCCCTGTCTTCCCTTCTCTTCTCTTCTCTTCTCTTCTCTTCTCTTCTCTTTTCTTCTCTTCTCTTTTCTTCTCTTCTCTTCTCTTCTCCTCTCTTCTCTTCTTTTCTCTTCTCTTCTCTTCTCTTCTCTTCTCACATCTTCTCCTATTCCTCTGTCTTCTCTTTTCTTCTCTTCTCTTCTCTTCTCACATCTTCTCCTATTCCTCTGTCTTCTCTTCTCTTCTCTTCTCTTCTCTTCCCTTCTCTTCACTCCTCTCTTCTTTTCTTCTCCTCTTCTGTCTTCTCTTCTCTTCCCTTCTCATATCTTCTCCTCTTCCTCTGTCTTCTCTTTTCTTCTCTTCTCTTCTCTTCTCTTCACTTTTCTCGTGTTCTCTACTCTTCTCTCTCTTCTTTTATGTCCTCTTCTCTTCTTTTCTCGTCTCTTTTCTTCTCTTCTCTTTTCTTCTCTTCTCTTCCGCGATCTTCTCTTCCGTGCTCTGCTCTTTTCTTATCTCCTCTTCTCTTCCCTTCACTTCTCCTCTTCTCTTGTTCTTTCCCCTGTCTTTCTTTTTATTCATCCCTAATTTTGTCTCTTTCATCATTCATTGTATCCAAGCATAAATACAGAATATGGATTTATAATCCAATAAACAAATAAAGCGTCGAACAAACGAAACAATCAAAATGAATTCAAAATTAAAACAACGTATAATAAATGAGTAAGAAAATCGAATTAACGCCCTTGTGCGGCAACAGCCCCGGTTAATTTGTTTATAAACAAACGAATAAAATATTGAATCACGCGCGATTGTGCGAGGAAAATAAATCGCGACGATTTTTATTTAAACCGGAAAATGCGAAATCATCATAATAACATAATTAAACGCTAAAACCTGACACAATGCGGCCCGAATAAATTCAATATTTAACATAAATAACCGAAATCAAAATTCCTCTCATGTGTTGATTGAATTGAATGCTTGTAAATTGTCGGCACCGGGCTCAACTGTTTGTCACAACCTACTGCATTGTGCGCGATACAAAAACAAATTGACATCGCAAAAACCCTCAATTGTCTCACCAATCAGTTTCTATTGTGCATTCAATGCCTGTTTAATCGCGGAGGATGGCAAAGGGTGGATCTGGTGTCGGTAGTCGATACAGACTGGAGGACTGGAGGGTCCGTGTTTCACCCTCTTTATTTTCCGTGGACCTTGTTCAATTGCGATTTATTAAAAAAAAAAAATACTGATAAGGGAGATGAATGGGACGATAATGGGGATTGGAGGCGTGCGGAACTGAGACAAAAGGGTAAGAGGGTAAACGATAATGTCATTTTTGCAATCAAGACCGTGCACACTTGAAGGAAATTAACTTGCCGTTCTGTCTTTTGGGAATTCACGTGTGTTTTTATTCAGTTCTTTAGAAAGAAGAGCTTCTGTTCAGGTTTAGTACTCGCATTGGTTACTTCAACTGGTTCTCTTTGATAAGCTTTATATATGTTTTTACTTTTTTTAATTACTTTAGAGGAAAGAGTCAGTTCAGATTAAAAGGAAACTGTTCAGTACTCACATTAGTTATTTCTACTGATCCTCTTTGATATACTTATTTAGTTTTTGTACTTCATTTATTAATCTTTAATTCCATCCTGAAACATTTACAACATACTTGTACTTAGTAGTCACATTGTTTACTTCAACTAGTCCTTTTTGATAAACTTATTTAGTTTGAGTACTTCTTTATTAATATTTATCTCCACTCTGAAGCTTTTGTATCACACTCGAAAGAAAGTAAGTTGATGAGAGTTTATATATGTTTTTATTAACTTCTTTAGGAAGAAGAGATTCAGTTGATGTTTAAAGGAAATTATATAATCTTCACATCTGATATTTTAATTGGTTTATTAATATTTAATTCCATCCTGAAGCTTTTACAACATACTTACTTGTACTTAGTAGTCGCATTGGTTACTTCAACTGGTCCTCTTTGGTGAACTTATTTAGTTTGAGTACTTCTATATTGATATTTATTTCCACTCTGAAGCTTTTGAATCACACCTGAAAGTAATTAACTTGACGTCTTGTTTTTTGAGAGATTATATATGTTTTTATTAATTTCTTTAGGAAGAAGAGATTCAGTTCAGGTTAAAAGGAAATTATATAGTCCTCACATCTTTTATTTCAATTGGTCCTCTTTGAAATGCTTATTTAGTTTAAGTACTTCATTTATTGATATTTAATTCCATCCTGAAGCTTTTACAACTTGTACTTAATAGTCGCATTGGTTACTTCAACTGGTCCTCTTTGGTGAACTTATTTAGTTTGAGTACTTCTATATTGATATTTATTTCCACTCTGAAGCTTTTGAATCACACCTGAAAGTAATTAACTTGACGTCATGTTTTTTGAGAGTTTATATATGTTTTTATTAATTTCTGTAGGAAGAAGAGATTCAGTTCAGGTTAAAAGGAAATTATATAGTCCTCACATCTGTTATTTCAATTGGTCCTCTTTGAAATGCTTATTTAGTTTGAGTACTTCTATATTGATATTTATTTCCACTCTGAAGCTTTTGAATCACACCTGAAAGTAATTAACTTGACGTCTTGTTTTTTGAGAGATTATATATGTTTTTATTAATTTCTTTAGGAAGAAGAGATTCAGTTCAGGTTTAAAAGAAATTATATAGTCCTCACATCTGTTATTTCAATTGGTCCTCTTTGAAATGCTTATTTAGTTTAAGTACTTCATTTATTGATATTTAATTCCATCCAGAAGCTTTTTCAACATACTTGTACTTAACAGTCGCATTGTTTACTTCAACTAGTACTCTTTGATGAACTTATTTAATTTTAGTACTTCTATATTGATATTTATTTCCACTGTGAAGCTTTTGCATCACATCTAAAAGAAAATAACTTGACGTTTTGTTCTCTGAGAGTTTATATATGTTTTTATTAATTTCTTTAGGAAGAAGAGATTCAGTTCAAGTTAAAAGGAAATTTTATAGTCCTCACATCTGTTATTTCAATTGGTCCCCTTTGATATGCTTATTTAGTTTGAATACTTCATTTATTGATATTTAAATTGATCCTGAAGCTTTTACAACATACTTTTACTTAGTAATCGCATTGTTTACTTCAACTAGTCCTCTTTGATAAACTTATTTAGGTTGAGTACTTGTTTATTTATATTTATTTTTACTCTGAAGCTTTTGCATCACACTTGAAGGAAATTAACTTGCCGTTTTGCCTTTTCTTTAATATATTTCTTTATGAAAACGAGATTCAGTTCAGATTTAAAGGAAATTATTTAGTACTCTCTACTTTCTACAAAACACTTGAAAGTAATTATCTTGAAATTCTGTCCTTTGGGAGTTTCTATCAATTTTTGCAGGAAGAAGAGCTTCCGCTTAGATTTAATAGATAACATTTAGCTGGTACGGTACTTTTTGATACACTAATTTAGTTTGAGCACCTCTTTTATTGTTATTTATTGCCACCCCGAAGCTTTTGCAACAAGTACTCGTGAAATGAATCGGATAAATTACAATCCAATAAGGCAAAAGCCAGCACATTCATCATCGCAGTCCGGTCAATAAAGTACCACAATATTGATGACGCTTATTGATTCTAGCAACAAAAGTAAACAATTTATTATACACCAGACATTGATGCATCAGACAATCCGACGTTCGAATTCTTCTTTTGGGCCGCCAAACCAACAATGCTACCACCACAATGGAGCTAATGTTATTTGAAAGGATAATGATCGAATTATTCATATACAATCAGTCAGCATTGTAGTTAATGATTATTTTAGTGAAGCGGCCGGTTTTTTGTTTTCTAATTGTGAATGTTTTGCGGTAATGGCTTACGGTTGTTCCCGTTTTGTCAGCGACCGCATAATGTTTGTTGTCCGCATAATCAATTCGGATTCATTGATTTGATTAACGAAAAAAAGTGGGTTTCACACTTAAACAACCCATTGTTCTTCGGACGATCGGGCTTTTGCCGGTTAATTGGCCGACGAATTTGATGGCGATTATTCGTACAAAACGGATTAGACATTGTGTGTGCCACTTTCGGTGCCACAATCGATGGAAACCCGCCGGTCGGAATTGCAGGAAATAAATTTGCGTGTCCTTTATGCCGAAAAATAAAAAAACAGGTTCGAGAGCGAACATTTTTTCCGTGGCATTTCCGTATGCAACAGCAATCTCGGGGGGATTGTTGATAGACGGGTGGTTTTGTGGCGAGAAAAAGGGATCCGGCATCCTTATAAAGATCCACACATTCGCATCTATTTAGAATCCAATATACCATTTGAAAGGATTTAGTTACAAAATGCGAACGTCGCTTTACACATTCACACAAATCCTAAATACGGGAATTTATCGACGACGGACTCGAATAATTCGCCAGTCCTACACACACACACACACACACACGCTCGTACTTCTTTTCTTCCACCAGTAAACATTGTAACATTTTTTTTAGGTAAATTCAATCCGCCACAATCAAACTCTATTGGTTTTCGGAATCGAATCTTTTCAGCGGTTGCCAAATAACCAAAAAAAACCTGATTAGTATTATTTCAGAAGTAAATTAAATGGAAAACGTGAAAACAATTTACGAAGGAAAATATCCGAGAGGGGCACAAAGGGGAGTTTTATTGAATAAGATAATAATTAGAGTACTTTTTTATTAATATTTATCTCCACTCTGAAGCTTTTGCATCACACTCAAAAGAAAGTAAGTTGATGAGAGTTTATATATATTTTTATTAATTTCTTTAGGAAGAAGAGATTCAGTTGATGTTTAAAGGAAATTTTATAGTCCTCACATCTGTTATTTCAATTGGTCCTCTTTGATATGCTTATTTGGTTTGAGTACTTCATTTATTGATACTTAATTCCATCCTGAAGCTTTGGTTACTTCAGCTGGTCCTCTTTGGTGAACTTATTTAGTTTGAGTACTTCTATATTGACATTTATTTCCACTCTGAAGCTTTTGCATCACACCTGAAAGAAATTAAATTGACGTCGTGTTTTTTGAGAGTTGATATATGTTTTTATTAATTTCTTTAGGAAGAAGAGATTCAGTTCAGATTTAAAGGAAATTTTATAGACCTCACATCTGTTATTTCAATTGGTCCTCTTTGATATGCTTATTTGGTTTGAGTACTTCATTTATTGATACTTAATTCCATCCTGAAGCTTTGGTTACTTCAGCTGGTCCTCTTTGGTGAACTTATTTAGTTTGAGTACTTCTATATTGACATTTATTTCCACTCTGAAGCTTTTGCATCACACTTGAAAGAAATTAAATTGACGTCTTGTTTTTTGAAAGTTGATATATGTTTTTATTAATTTCTTTAGGAAGAAGAGATTCAATTCAGATTTAAAGGAAATTTTATAGACCTCACATCTGTTATTTCAATTGGTCCTCTTTGATATACTTATTTGGTTTGAGTACTTCATTTATTGATATTTAATTCCATTCTGAAGCTTTTACAACAACTTGTACTTAATAGTCGCATTGGTTACTTCAACTGGTCCTCTTTGGTGAACTTATTTAGTTTGAGTACTTCTATATTGACATTTATTTCCACTCTGAAGCTTTTGCATCACACCTGAAAGAAATTAAATTGACGTCTTGTTTTTTGAAAGTTGATATATGTTTTTATTAATTTCTTTAGGAAGAAGAGATTCAATTCAGATTTAAAGGAAATTTTATAGACCTCACATCTGTTATTTCAATTGATCCTCTTTGATATGCTTATTTGGTTTGAGTACTTCATTTATTCATATTTAATTCCATCCTGAAGCTTTTACAACAACTTGTACTTAATAGTCGCATTGATTACTTCAACTGGTCCTCTTTGGTGAACTTATTTAGTTTGAGTACTTCTATATTGATATTTATTTTCACTCTGAAGCCAAATAACCAAAAAAAAACTGATTAGTATTATTTCAGAAGTAAATTAAATGGAAAACGTGAAAACAATTTACGAAGGAAAATATCCGAGTGGGGCACAAAGAGGAGTTTTATTGAATAAGATAATAATTAGAGACAGAAGAATACGTGTGGCGTTAAACGAGTGCGCTTCTCTCGGCTAACAAAAAGAAGCCAAAAGCCCAAATCCTCTTTCAGTGAACATAAAAGTCACAATTCTAAATGGGATTTGTAAAGTTTACGATATTATTCCAGCGCCATTCTCACTTATAGAAAGCTCTATCAAGATTTCAGCAAGTTTGGCCTTTGAAAAGGAAACCATTCAGGGAGTATTGGAAAAATTGAGCGCCGCATCTAAAAGAAAAATGCGAGTTATATTACTATCCCGAATTTATTGCAGATATCTTAATATATTTCTAATTTATACAATTGAGGTTCCGCGTTTATTGGGCCATTTCAATTTTTATACCGACACCGCGTCTTTCTTCGTCTCATTTATTGCATTATTATTGAAATCGTAAAAACGATTAAAATATCGAGTGAGTCACGCTGTGGTTTTAATAACAATAATGTTGCGGGTGACACTGCGGGAAAAGAACAATAGTTTGCGGGCCCTTTGGCAAGGTTTTGGGTAAACATCGATGGAAACCTTATTGAGTGGAAAGAATGATTCGACAGGAGCAGACTATGGCAATAAATGGCCGCGTCTAGTGTCCAGTGTCAACAGTGGTTTGCCGGGTTCGGAGTGTCAATGTCAAACATCCCCCGGGTTATTCATTTGTTCCCTTATAAAAATACGATCAGTCTGGTCATTGTGGCGGGGCTGAAATGTCCTTTTACTTTTTCTATGGTGGCAGTTTTATTGTGGAAAATGGATATTGTAAGAAAATATTTTTGTTCCATATCCTCTTTGATCGTCGATTATTTATATTAATTTTGTTTTGTTCGTTCAGTGTTTATTGTGAAAAGTTAATAAAATATTTTTCCTGCCGTTAATAAAATGTAATTTATGATTTCAAATAAATAATACAATTTAAGAAAAATAATAAAAAGTGAACGTGGGGCATGTAATTTGAATATACATACTAATTTTGGTTTATTTCATTGATTAAATTCAATCAATAAAGTCTACAGAAGTCTAAACTACGAAACTTCCAGGTAGAAATTTAAAAATTTAATAATTATAAACAGAAATCTTTCATTAATAGAAAACTACAACGTTTAAGTTTCTTATATTCTATTTAAAATATATTCAAAAGAAGTTTACTACCTTACAAAGAGGGGAGCTTCAGACATCTATCCGTAGATGGCGCTACTATATTTAAAGGATGTAATTTGATTTCAATATCTTTTAAAATGTCTAACAAATTATAAATTGTTTTAAACACTTAAAAATAAATATAAACAAAGTAGTCTTGATAACATTACAGTATTAAAACAAAATAAATATATTATATTATTTATTGGTTAAAATTTTAGATTAAAATAATTTTAACTGTACAACATTTTTAATATATGATTGTAAAATTCAAAACATGAAATACAAAACAGAAATCGCCAATCATCAACAGAAAATTAGAATATCGATACCAAAAGTTATTTAATAAGGATTACTGCATATTGAACCAGAAGAATTTATGATTTGATCTATAGATGACGCCACCTTATGTAACAAAACATTTAAAATAATATTTTTATGTGTAGTGAAGTTACAATAAATTTCAATAAACATTCTAATTAATTAGTGTATTTATGTTGAAATTTGATAGGTTAACTTAAAAAATATCAATATTGTATTAGACAATGAAATAAAAAACATGTATAATTATTTTCCAACAGTATTACCATTGTGAAATACAAAAATTGATAAAAATTATGAACAACATTTTGCCTCTATTTTAAAATATAACAAAGGTAGCTTTCAAATATTATTCTGTTATGACGGTTTAAATTTATCTCTTTTATATATTCGTTTAATTTATATGAATTGCAATTGTTTATTCAATAAAACGAGTTTGCATTTTCAGTTTATTGAATTTGTTAGTTTTTGTTAATAATTTGCTAACTAATAGAATATTTATTTTGTCCATGGCTACGAATAAAAATGATATTTTTAATTAAAAATTAAATATGAATATATAGAAATTTATTTTTAAATTATTATACAAATCATTAATTTTAATATTATACGGTTATAAAATTTTATCATTGAAATTGTGTATTTAAGTAAATGCCTCTATTTCTCAACATTTCACCAAATTATTTTTTATATCTTCAGGAGAATTTTGTAAAAATTATCCTGTTATTACACTTTTTGTACGTTGTGATCAATGTTGATAACTTGATCATTTTTATAGAATGGTCCTAAAGAAGACAAGAAAAAAATTGAGATATTGAGATAATAAAGACTTTTTCTTACTGACCATTATTCTAAAGTTATTATCATTGATTACAATGTTTGTACAATGTACATTGTACAGAATGCTCCTGAAGAAGCTAAGAATATACTAATAAAATAATGAGATAATAGAGACTTTTATTTATATACCATTACTCCAAATTTATCAATATTGATTATATAGTTTTTAATTGATAGTTTTCCTAGAATGCTCCTCAAGAAACCACGAACAAATTGCCAAAATATTGAGATAATAGAGACTTTTATTTACTGACCATTATTACAAAATTATCAACATTTATTATATTGTTTGTATATTGTTTATAATCAGTGTTTATAACTTGAGATTTTTATAGAATGCTTACTATACATAAAATATTAAGATAATAGAGACATCAACATTGGTTACATTGTTTGTACATTTTTTTAATCAATGTTGATAACTTGAGATTTTCTAAAGAATGCTCTTGAACAAGCTAAGAATATATTAAAAAAATAATGAGATAATAGAAACTTTTACTTATAGACCTTTACTCCAAACTTATCAACATTAATCATATAGTTTTAATTGAATATTCATAGAATGCTCCTCAAGAAGCCACGAATAAATTACAAAAATATTGAGATAATAGAGACGTTTATTTACTGATCTTTATTTCAGACTCAATGTTGATAACTTTATACTTTTTATAGAATGCTCTTGATTAAGCTAAGAATATATTAATAAAATATAGAAATAATAGAGACTTACTTATAGACCATTAGTCCAAACTTATAAAACAAAGAATAAATTGACAAAATATTGAGATAATTGATACTTTTACTTACAAACCACTATTTCAAAGTTATTAAGATTGATAACAAACAACAAATTACAGTGTTTGTAACCAATGTTAATAACTTGATAATTTTTATAGAATGCACCTCAAGTAGTCAGGAATAAATTGACAAAATATTGAGATACATTACTGACCTTTATTCTTCTAGAGTATTGTTCTAATTAGATATAGAGTATTGATTGATCAGTTGATGATTCTTCCTCTTTCATCTTAAGAAGAAGCTAGTTATTAATTCTTTTTGAGAGAGTCTTGTGAATTACTTTATCCAATTCCAGATAACTGAAGTTAGATTATCTTACATAGAAATATATTAGAAGTGTGTGATGGATGGAATCTTTGATCGAACTATTTTTAATGGAATTATTCATAAAAAGTGACTTGAATTATAATGTTTAAATCCAAATAATTTAAGTTAGATGACATTATATTGAAAAAATATGATTGGCTTTGGAGAAATTTAAAGGAATTGTTCATAATATGTGTTCCTACTTGAATTTAATTACTCTGTTTAATTAAAAATAATTGAAGTTAGATGACATTATATTCAAATATATTAGAAATAAAATATGATTGAAAATGCTTTGGAGAAACTTAAAGGAATTATTCACAATAATTGTTCCTACTTTAGTTTAATTACTCTGTTTAATTGAAAATAATTGAAGTTAGATGACATTCTATTCAGATATGTTAGAAGTATGATGGATGAAAGCTTTGAAGGAACTATTTTATAAAGGAATTATCCAAAAGAAATATTTCTAAGTGACTTGAATTACTATCTTTAAATCCAAATAATTGAAGTTAGATGACAATATACTGAGATATATTAGAAATAAAATATTATTGGAAATGCTTAGGAGAAACTTAAAGGAATTATTCTGACTGAAAAAAGTCAAGAATAAAATAAAAAAATATTGATATAATAGAGATTTTTCCTTACAAACCATTACTTTAAATTTATCAACGTTTGTAACATTATTTCTTGTTGATAATTTTCATAGAATACTCCTGGAGAATTCAAGAATTGTATTGTATTGTAATTGATGAGTTTTACAGAATGCTGTTGAAGAAGGCAAGAATAAATTGGTTAAATATTGAGATAATATAAACCCTTATTTACAGATTACTACTCCAAAGTTATCAACATTGTTAATAGTATTGTTTGTACTTATTATTTTAAATATTAATATACTTTAGCAGATTTCTTATATATATAATTGTATTTTTTGCCAACTGTAAAACTGTTTACTTGAAACGGAATCGATTAATCCCCGCAGCCGATCTAAAAGACCGTGCCACCCCCGATTGATCGAACCCGCCGGAGCATCGGGAATGACAAAGCACTCAAGTTAATAGTAAATAATACGAAATAGAGGCTGCAGAAAAAGGGGCCGTCTCGGGGGCATTAGCTGGTCGCATGCAGCCCGATGGCGGCGGCGGCGCGTACGCGGAGGCAGCAATCGCGGACTTGCACACGTTTTCCTGCCCGCCGCCCCCGCGCACCAAATCCATTGTGTTCGGCTGTTTTAATTTACAACACAATAAAAACACATGGGAAAACAGTAGACGCCATTTTACTGATTAACTAGGGATCCTACCAGGCACTGAGTTTTGTTCATATTGCTTTTTGTTTTGATTGTGTCCATTGTTTCGCCATTCGATTGTATTTTTTTTTCGCTCTTTCTCTCTCCTGCCCCGTGTCTCCCGCCCCGCCGTTTATTTCGTAACTCGTGAGGTGAAATTTTAATTGGATTTTCAGCTGCGTTTCCACCGCCGCTGAAAATCGTCCGGATGATGGGTTGTGCACTTAACTGCGGCACTAAGGCACCGGTCTTCGTTCCTGCGTTGTGTTGTTATCTTAAACGTCGTGCATGGATAAATTGTGAAAAATTTTAATTAATTAAAAACACCCTTTGACTCAATTAAAGCTGTAACTCCCTGAAAAGTGTTTTATGCCGTCTAATTGACAATAAATTGAATATATAACAGGATTTATTCACAGAAATTCATTTGGTAATTTATGAAATTAAAAAATATGTATAAAACTTTTGTTCCCCGTTTATGAGCAAGGTCTGAAAATCCGGATGTGGCATTTAGTGTAACGTGAGAAGCATAAATATTCGTTAACATTAATTATTCCACACAGCTATAACTTAATTACCGAATCCTTTGAAGTAATTGACTGCAAATGTGGTTAATTTAGTTCTACAAAATTAATATTTTAATTAATCCAGTGAATGAATAGCTGAACGCCTCCGAAAGGCGCAATTCCGACGTGGCATAATGCCTCAAAAAAAAAACACACACACAAAACAAAAAGCACGGGATTAATTAAAAAAATATTCACATGCCCGGAGTGATGAAAAAAAGTGGCACAGCTTCCCTAATAAACATTCGCTTTGCGAGAGCAGCGATGTATAAAAACATGTTAAGGAGGTCGAGAGATGCCGACGCCGCAGCTCACAGGAAGTGAGCGACCACTCCAAGTTTCCGGCGTCTAGTATTAAATGCTTCAAGTAGCAATTAGCTTTATATCAAAGTGAGGTTTCCATTCGCAGTACGCCTTTTCAATTATGCAACGCACATTATGATCATCTTTTTAATGACTCTTATTTTTTTCGCTTATTACACTAATTTGCCAAGGCCGCATTTCACCCTCCGTCCTGCCGAGGCCAATCCTGCGACGCCGCCATCCTAATTAATCCCTACCTAGACTGTCGTTAGGACAAAATCGAAACTGTAACGGCGTTAATGGCGGTGCATCTCGAATATTAACAGTCACGCAACATACAATGGGGTGCCACTGATTTAAATCCAAACAATTGAAGTTAGATGACATTATATTGAGATATATTAGAAACAAACTGTTTATTACACTTCTATAACCAAACAATTTTTAATTATAAAAATTTCATGTGAAAACTATTATGAAATATAATAAATAGTAAATACTAATGAGCCATACTTTTGAAATTTCTTGGGTGCATTAATTGCTACAATTACGAGTGGTAGCCTTAAGGAAATATAACGATGTTATGAAAATCATAAAAATTTACTAAAAACGTAAAAAACTAAAATCTCAAAAATTTACTAAAAGCGTGAGAAATTACTAAAAACGTAAAGTAACCTAATTCCATACGATCAAATTCCATACGTTCATTTTCCATATGATTAAAATCCGTATGATCATTTTCCATACGATGCAAATCTGTACGATCAAAATCCATATGATCATTTTCCATACGATCATTTTCCATATGATCAAAATCCATACAATCATTTTCTATACGATTAAAATCCATACGATAATTTTAGTGTCACTTTAATAACTTTATGGATTTTTATTTATTTACTAATACTAATTTCCTGAAAAATCATTAAAAAAGTAAAAATAAATAATTCTAATTCATCCTGGATTCTAAACTAGTTCAGAACCAAAAATCAGACCTTTAAAAGTCTTATCCAATCACTCCTTAATTTAACCACTGAATTCTTAAAAATCCTTTTCTTTTAGAGTATTGTTCTAATTAGATACAGAGTATTGATTGATCAGTTGATGATTCTTGCTCTTTCATCTTAAGAAGAAGCTAGTTGTTAATTTTTTTTGAGAGTGTTCCTACGTGATGTGAATTACTTTATTCAATTCCAGATAACTGAAGTTAGATTATCTTACATAGAAATATATTAGAAGTGTGATGGATGGAATCTTTGAAGGAACTATTTTTTTTAATGGAATTATTCATAAAAAGTGACTTGAATTATTATGTTGAAATCCAAATAATTGAAGTTAGATGACATTATATTGAAAAAATATGACTGGAAGAAGCTTTGGAGAAACTTAAAGGAATTGTTCATAATATGTGTTCCTACTTGAATTTAATTGCTCTGTTTAATTAAAAATAATTGAAGTTAGATGACATTGTATTTAGATATATTAGAAGTATGATGGATGGAAGCTTTGAAAGGAATTACTCACAAGATGTGTTTCTAAGTGATTTGAAGAACTATGTTTAAATCAAAATAATTGAAGTTAGATGACATTATATTGAGATATATTATAAATAAAATGTGATAGAAAAAAGCTTTGGGAAAACTTAAAGGAAATATTCATAATAAGTGTTCTTACTTTAGTTGAATTATTTTGTTTATTTCTAAATAATTGAAGTTAGGTGATATTATATTAAGATATATTAAAAGTATGATGGATGGAAGCTTTGAAGGAACTATTTTGTAAAGAAATTATTCATAAAAAGTATTCCTAAGTGACTTGAATTATTATGTATAAATCCAAATAATTGAAGTTAGATGACATTATATTGAGATATATTAGAAATAAAATATCATTAAAAAGAACTTTTGGAGAAACTTAAAGAAATAATATGTTAAGTGTTCTGTTTAATAATAATAATTGAAGTTAGATGATATTGTATTCATATTACAAGTATGAGTATCGTTGGAACAAAATCGAAATTGGGACGACGTTAATGACGGTACATCTCGCAAATTAACAGTCACACAACAAACAATGGGGGGTGCCACTGATTTGGTTATTGAAAATTGACAAAAGATGTTTTTTAATGACACCTGAACAAATACGTTTCTGCCTTCTCGTGCATTGTGGACCAGACAATGCCGTACTCCGGCGCATCGGTATTCATTTGTTTATTTTTCTTTTGCGCTTCTTTTATCGAGCCACCCCTATTTTTATAAAGTGTGAAATAACGCGTCTACTCTTTTATTAATGCTTTTAATTTGATGTTCTGTTGATACAGTTGAAAAGTGTACGAGATAAATTTAAAATAACAGAAACCGTTCCGAATGGCTTTTCACCAGCGAACAGGAATGTTATTGATGGGCTTTGTTAGATGGTTTTTTTTTCGTTTCGTATATGGATAAGATGATCTGGCTCCAATCTAGAATCGATATCAAGTTGGCGCTGTTTGTTTGTATCAAATGAAATGAATCACAACAACAATCCATTACAAATTTTAAATGTGTGCCAATAGAAGGCTGATGGCAAGTGAAAACACTCCTTCTGGATAGTTCTTTTAAGAAGTAGTCCCTTCAAAGTTTCCTTTTTCTTCCTGTATGTCTCAACATTGTGTCATCAAACTCCAATTAGTAGAAAGGAAGACTCCATATGAATAATTCCTTTAAGACGTAGTTATTTCATAGCCTCAATTGGATATATACATAATAATTCAAGTTACTTTGGAACACTTTTTATGAATAATTTCTTTAAAAATTAGTTACTTCAAATCTTTCATTCATCATACTTCTAATATATCTGAATATAATATCATCTAACTTCAATTATTTGGAACTAAACAGAGTAATTTAACTCAAGTAGGAAGACTTATTATAAATAATTCCTTTAACTTTCTTCAAGCTTTTTTTCAATTATATTTTATTTCTAATATATCTCAATATAATGTCATCTAACTTCAATTATTAGTATTTAAACATAGTAATTCAAGTCACTTAGGAACACTTTTTATGAATAATTCCTTCATAAAATAGTTCCTTCAAAGCTTCTATCCATCATACTTCTAATATATCTTAAATACAATGTCATCTAACTTCAATTATTTGAAATTAAACAGAGTAATTCAACTGAAGTAGGAACACTTATTATGAATAATTCCTTTAAGTTTCTCCAAAGCTTGTTTCAATCATATTTTGTTTCTAATATATCCCAATATAATGTCATCTAACTTCAATTATTTGTATTTAAACATAATAATCCAAGTCACTTATTAACACTTTTTATGAATAATTTCTTTAAAAATTAGTTCTTTCAAAGCTTCCAGCCATCACACGTCTAATATATCTGAATACAATGTCATCTAACTTCATTTATTTGAAATGAAACAGAATAATTAAATTCAAGTAGAAACACTTATTATAAACAACTCCTTTAAGATTCTTCAAAACTTTTTTCAGTCGTACTTTATTTCTAACATATCTCAATATAATGTCATCTAACTTCAATTATTAGGATTTAAACATAATAATGAAAGTCACTTATTAGCACTTTTTATGAATAATTTCTTTAAAAATTAGTTCCTTCACAGCTTCCATCCATCATACGTCTAATATATCTGAATACGATGTCATCTAACTTCAATTATTTGGAACTAAACAGAGTAATTCAACTCAAGTAGGAACACTTGTTATAAATAATTCCTTTAAGTTTCTCCAAAGCTTGTTTCAATCATATTTTATTTCTAATAAATCTCAATGTAATGTCATCTAACTTCAATTATTAGGATTTAAACATAATAATGAAAGTCACTTATTAACACTTTTTATGAATAATTTCTTTAAAAATTAGTTCCTTCACAGCTTCCATCCATCATACGTCTAATATATCTGAATACGATGTCATCTAATTTCAATTATTTGGATTTAAACATAATAATTCAAGTCATTTTTTATGAATAATTCCTTTAAAAATAGTTCTTTTGAAGCTTCATCATCACACTTCTAATATATATCTATATAAGACTTTCTAACTTCAGTTATCCTGGAATTGAACGAAGTAATTCAAGTCATGTAGGAAGACTCTTTGTGAATAATTCTTTAAAAATAGTTCTTTCACAGCTTCTTCGATCATATTTTACTTCCATTATATCTCATTATAATCTTATCTGATTTCAATTATTCAAGTAACAATTGTTATGAATAATTCATTAATGAAATAGTCCCTTTAAAGCATCCTCCGATAATATTTTACTTCCTGTTTATCCAACTCCAATTATTTTAACTTAAACGTAGTAATTCAAGTCTTTTATCAACTTAGCCAGACGTCAAATTATTACGTACACCCCAAAAAGCGTGCTTATCCACCTGTCGCCCAAAAGTAAAGCCCACCCCTTCGCTCCGACAAGCGGAACCATCTGTTGCCAGCAACCCAGCGGAGAACCCAGATAACCAAAAAGATAAGACAGGACAGAGAGCCGGTCGTTGGTCGCGGCAATCCGAACGGAACGCCTCATTAGCGGTGGCCAGAAGACAGCCGGCACCGCGGACGCATCCGCCATGTTGCGGGCGGCGTTGTTTTTCCACGGCCCGCGACGAACGGATCCGCCTTGCGCCGTGCGAGATCCATCGGGGGCGCGCTGTTCTTCTTCGAGTAGGGGTCCGCCGTTTTCGATTCTAAGACGCTCAATCGAGGACTCGAGGTGTTTGTCTCGGATGTCTTTACGTTCTTGTTATTGTTCGACGTTCGGTTACGTGCCGAATCGGCCACTTAGGAGACAATGTTTTTGAAAATGATCTCTTGAATTGAGTGGATTTGTTATCAGCAGTGGAATTTCTTATTTCTTTCTAATATATTTACTTGGGGTTGAATTGTGTATGGGAAGTACGAAGACATAAATAAAACCATGTTTAATTGTCTTTAAATAATTTTATTTATCAAAAATCATCAACACTCTTAAAATTATACACTGTTTATGAACAATTTCTTTAAGTTTCTCCAAACCTTTTTTCAATCACAGTTTATTTCTAATATATATCAATATAATGTCATCTAACTTCATTTATTTGGATATAAACATAGTAATTCAAGTCACTTAGATATACATCTTTTGAAAATTCCTTCATAAAATAGTCCCTTCAAAGCTTCCATCCATCATACTTCTAATACAATATCATCTAACTTCAATTATTTGAAATTAAACAGAATAATTAAACTCAAGTAGGAACACTTATTATAAACAATTCCTTTAAGTTTCTTCAAAACTTTGTTCAATTATACTTTATTTCGAATATATCTCAATATAATATCATCTAACTTCAATTATTTGGATTTAAACATTGTTATTTAAGTCACTTAGGAACACTTTTTATGAATAATTCCTTTATAAAATAGTTCCTTCAAAGCTTCCATCCATCATACGTCTAATATATCTGAATATAATGTCATCTAACTTCAATTATTTGGAACTAAACAGAGTAATTCAATTCAAGTAGGAATACTTATTATGAATAATTCCTTTAAGTTTCTCCAAAGCTTGTTTCAATCATATTTTATGTCTAATATATCCCAGTTTAATGTCATCTAACTTCAATTATTTAGATTTAAACATAATAATCCAAGTCACTTATTAACACTTATTATGAATAATTTCTTTAAAAATTAGTTTCTACAAAGCTTCCATCCATCAGACGTCTAATATATCTTAATATCATCTACCTTCAATTATTTGGATTTAAACATAGTAATTCAAGTCTCTTAGAAACACTTCTTGTGAATAATTCCTTCATAAAATAGTTCCTTCAAAACTTCTATCCATCATACTTCTAATATATCTGAACACAATGTCATCTAACTTCAATTATTTGAAAATAAACAGAATAATTAAACTCAAGTAGGAACAGTTATTATAAACAATTTCTTTAAGATTCTTCAAAACTTTTTTCAATTATATTTTATTTCTAATAATCTTAATATAATATCATCTAACTTCAATTATTTGGATTTAAACATAGCAATTCAAGTCTCTTAGAAACACTTCTTGTAAATAATTCTTTCATAAAATAGTTCCTTCAAAACTTCTATCCATCATACTTCTAATATATCTGAACACAATGTCATCTAACTTCAATTATTTGAAAATAAACAGAATAATTAAACTCAAGTAGGAACAGTTATTATAAACAATTCTTTTAAGTTTCTTCAAAACTTTTTTCAATTATACTTTATTTCTAATAATCTCAATATAATGTCATCTAACTTCAATTATTTGGATTTAAATATAGTAAGTCAAGTCACTTAGAAACACTTTTTATGAATAATTCCTTTATAAAATAGTTCCTTCAAAGCTTCTATCCATCATACTTCTAATATACCTGAAAACAATATCATCTAACTTCAATTATTTGAAATTAAATAGAATAATTAAACTCAAGTAGGAACACTTATTATAAAAAATTTCTTTAAATTTCTTCAAAACTTTTTTCAATTATACATTATTTCTAATATATCTCAATATAATGACAACTAACTTCAATTATTTGGATTTAAATATAGAAATTCAAGTCACTTAGAAACACTTCTTCTGAATAATTCCTTCATAAAATATTTCGTTCAAAGCTTCTATCCATCATACTTCTAATATATCTGAATACAATGTCATCTAACTTCATTTATTTGAAATGAAACAGAATAATTAAATTCAAGTAGAAACACTTATTATAAACAACTCCTTTAAGATTCTTCAAAACTTTTTTCAGTCATACTTTATTTCTAACATATCTCAATATAATGTCATCTAACTTCAATTATTTGGATTTAAACATAGTAATTCAAGTTACTTAAAAATACTTCTTTTGGATAATTCCTTTATAAAATAGTTCTTTCAAATCTTCCATCCATTATACTTCTAATATATCTGAATACAATGTCATCTAACTTCAATTATTTGAAATTAAACAGAATAATTAAACTTAAGTAGAAACACTTATTATAAACAATTCTTTTAAGTTTCTTCAAAACTTTTTTCAATTATACTTTATTTCTAATATATCTCAATATAATGTCTTCTAACTTCAATTATTTGAATTTAAACATAGTAATTCAAATCACTTAGAATCACTTCTCGTGAATAATTCCTTAATAAATTAGTTCGTTTAAAGCTTCTATCCATCATACTTCTAATATATCTGAATACAATGTCATCTAACTTCAATTATTTGAAATTAAACAGAATAATTAAATTCAAGTAGGAACACTTATTATAAACAATTCCTTCAAGTTTCTTCAAAACTTTTTTCAATTATACTTTATTTCTAACATATCTCAATATAATGTCATCTAACTTCAATTATTTGGATTTAATCATAGTAATTCAAGTTACTGAAAAACACTTTTTTTGGATAATTCCTTTACAAAACAGTTCCTTCAAATCTTCCATCCATCATACTCCTAATATATCTGAATACAATTTCATCTAACTTCAATTATTTGAAATTAAACAGAATAATTAAATTCAAGTAGGAACACTTATTATATACAGTTCTTTTAAGTTCCTTCAAAACTTTTTCAGTCATACTTTATTTCTAATATATCTCAATATAATGTCATTTCACTTCAATTATTTGGATTTAAACATAATAATTCAAGTCACTTTTTATGAATAATTCCTTTAAAAAAATAGTATATTGCTAGATAAGATCTAACTTCAGTTATCTGGAATTGTATAAAGTAATTCACATCACGTAGGAAGACTCTCTCAAAAAAAAAGAACTAGCTTCTTCTTAAGATGAAAGAGCAAGAATCATCAACTGATCAATCAGTACTTTGTATCTAATTAGAACAATACTCTTGAAGAAAAGGATTTTTAAGAATTCAGTGGTTAAGTTAAGGAGTGATTGAATAAAATTTTTAAAGGTCTGATTTCTGGTTCAGAACTACTTTAGAAACTGACAATCAAACACATAAAAGCAATTTAATTAATACTTCCTTTGATCATAAGAATGTTAAGTCCTCATATCTCATCTTTAGAGTGTCACACTCTATCAGCAGTGCAGACTACATTCCATTGTCGCGTCTTGTTCTTGTTGCATTCTTTTGCGGCTCGGACTTTTTCCCTTGTCAATTTTGAGTTATGATGCCATTTATTACATCACAATATTTGGATTGGGCCTGTGTCGTGTTGGCCTTACGCAGCCGTTACACATGTCGTCCATTATCGCGTATGCGCGTTGTTTTTTCTTTTTCTTGTTTTCTTTTTTTGATATATCTTCGGTCTAACCGGACGAAAGTTGCACGGTTAAGTAATTTATGTGCGTGCGTCTTGCACAATTACGCCGATGTCCAGCGTGGAGAGTTTATGTGGGTACTGGTACGGGAGTTATATACGGTCTTCCTGGCCAACGTAATTTATGGACGAACTAGGATTTCATTTGGCATATGGAATTTTATGTAAATTGAGATTCCGTTCGTTTCGTTTCGAAGTTATTAACCAGGAAGGTGTCGGAATTCCTCAAATTCTGAGCGTGAAGACGAAAAATCGATGTATGGTGCTGTTTCCTGATTGGACTTCTGTTATTCTCAATGAATTTCTCCATTCAGATTTTAATAGAAAGACATGAATTAAGATTTATTGAACCACTGTAAAATATAAACGAAAAAAAATGTCTTGTACTGTATCTTCAATAGGAAGAAAATAATAATAATAATAACAATAATGTATGACGTTTTTTCCTAATAGAACATTTCTTCTTCTTAAAGAGTTTCTTCAAACAGATTTCAATATAAGGTGTTGAAATATATATTTTATAATTTTATTATTTAATTATAATTAAATTTTATTGTTTTCCAATATTTTAAAGAAGAAAAGTCCAAAAATTATTGAATGGTGTTTTTTCCTCATCAAAATCTTCCTTTCTTCAATTAATTTATTTATTTAAAATAATTTACGCTTTTTTAAAATTTCTACAGTTACATAATGTTTAAAAAATGAAGATACACAAAAATTAAATGTTTTTTATTGATTCTTGATTGGATTTTTCTTCTTCTGTGTGAATTTCTTTCTTCAAATTTTAGGAGATTAATTAATTAACTTATCTTTAATTTTCTATAGTTACATAATGTTTTCAAAAATGTGCAGGGAAAGAAATATAATGTTGTTTCAGATCGAAATTTCTTCTTTTTAATGAGTTTCTTCGTACGAATTTCAATATAAAAGGATGAATATATATTTTTTAATTTTATATTTTTCCAAAATTTTAAAAAAGATGAGAAGAAACCTAAAAATTATTTAATGGTTTTCATTAATTTTTCATTCATTCCTTTCTTCAATGAATTTCTTCATTCAAAATTTAATACAAAGAGATGATTTAAACCTTTTCTTAACTTATACAGTTATATTATGATAAAAAAATATGGAGAAACACAAAAAATAAATGTCTTGTGTATTCCAGTTTGGATTTTTCTTCTTCTGTGTGAATTTCTTTCTTCAAATTTTAGGAGATTGATTAATTAACTTACCTTTAAATTTCTATAGTTACATAATATTTTTAAAAATGAAATATTGTTTCAGGTCGAAATTTCTTCTTTTTAATGAGTTTCTTCCTACGAGTTTCAATATAAAGAGATGAAGTAAATGTATTTTAAATATTATTGTATTCCAACATGTTTAGAAAAAAGAGAAGTCTAAAAATTATTGAATGGCGTTGTTTTCATACATTCCTTTCTTCAATAAACTTTTTTATTCAAATTGAATTTTCTTCTTTTTGATGAGTTTCTTCGTATGAATTTCAATATAAAAAAATGAAAAATATATATATATACATATATATATACATATATATATATATATATATATATATATATATATATATATATATATATATATATATATATATATATATGTATATATGTATATATATATATATATATATATATATATATATTTAATTTTATTGTTTCCCAATATGTTAAAAAAGAAGAGGAGATGTCTAAAAATTGAATGGTGTTGTTTCCATTTATTCCTTTCTTCAATGAATTTCATTATTCAAAATTTAATACATAAAGATGATTTAAACCTTGTCCTAACTTCTGCAGTTAAATTATGATTAAAAAAATGGAGAAACACAAAAAATAAACGTCTCGTTGATTTCTTATTGGATTTTTCTTCTTCTGTGTAAGTTTCTTTCTTCAAATTTTAATACAAAGAGAATAACCAATTAAGTTGCTTTTAAATTTCTATAGTTATATGATGATTATAAATAGAGGGGGGAAACATTAGAATGTAGTTTCAAATCGAATTTTCTTCTTTATAATAAGTTTCTTTGTTGGGATTTGAATATAAATGGATGAAATATATCTCAAAATTTTATCGTTTTCCAGTATTTAAAAAAAGAACAGGAAAAGCCTAAAAATTATTAGATGGTGTTATTCCATCAAACTCTTCCTTTCTCCAATTAATTTCTTTTCTCAGAGTTTAATACTTGATAATTACATAATGTTTAAAAAAATATAGATGCACAAAAAATAAGTGTCTTTTGTTGATTCCTGATTGAATTTTCTACGTCTTACTGAATTTCTTCGTACAGATTTCAATATAAATAAATATATTTTATTGTTACCCAATATTTTTAAAAAGAAGAAGCAAAATCTAAATATTAATGTATAATGTTGTTTCTTCAGTCTGTTCCTTTCTTTAATGACTTCCTTTATTCATCGTTTAATACAAATTTCTATAATTACATGATGTGGGAATAAGAACCTTTAATAATTGTTTTGAAAGGAGTAAAAGAAGTCGGAATAAATTTGTAATAATGCCGGTATAATAAATATTATTCTAGATCAATATCAGTGGACATTTATTGGCAATATTATTAGGAAACCGAAACCCCTAGGTGCAGGGTGGATGATCATAGGAGCGTGAACAATATTTAGCCGAGAGTTACTAATAAATCACTGGTATAAGTGTGCAGTAATAGGGAGAAGAGCTATTAGCGGGTACTTACGGCTGGCTGTCGGAAGGGCCGTATCCATTCACGGCGGCAACTAGCGTGGAATTAAGCAATATGTTTGCAGCTATTAGGGCCTTCGGGTTAGCTGATGCGTGTCGTCGTCACTTTTTCACTGCGCCCGGGGTTGGAACTGGTATTATACTAATCACATTTTCATTGCCTTTTGGTTTTAATAAAGCATCCAGCGGGGATGCGATCTCTAATTGAAATAATTGATTGTTGCTCCACTCCAGAACAGCCCCCCCTTCCTGTTTGTTCGAGTGGACAATTTTTAATTTTAATTGCCGGGATTAGACGGGAAAGTTTATTCGGGCGGCCCGGTTTTGTTTTTTGGTTTGTTGGAGATTTGATGCCGTTTGAAATAAAATCCTATTATTTTCATTGTGCCCGTTTGAATAGTGTTAAGTCATCGAGACTCACACGTCGATATTGTTACGAGTGCACCGTCATTGCCTGCCAGTTGTATATTACTTAGTTTTTTTTTTAACTGTTTTATTTATAACCGACCGATGTTGTATAAGTAGCCGTATTCATTCGTAAAAGGTTACGTACCGAAAAATATTCCTCAAAGCGAATTTCACAACGCTACTGCGAAATAATTGATGGATTAAACGACAATAGGTGTGCACCAAAGGATTCGTCCGTAGTATTTAATTGGATATTATCCCTGTTTACTTCGACCTGTTATAAATCCGTGCAAATTAAGAACGAAAAGAAAAAACCCATTTGTAACGATGCGACATCGACAAAAGGGAATAAAAATCGCATTCGTCGCATTATTCGTCGATCCTTTGTGTCCCGCTGAATATGAAAAGTATATAACGAATATAAGAGAATTTTATTATTTAAGTCTTTATTATTGACGGCGTCTGTTTTACGTAGGCGAACAAACATAAAAAGCTTAAGAGTGAAGTTCAAAAGCTACACATGAGCTTTTCATGCAAATCTGCTCCATTTCAATGGCATTAAAAGTCGACAAAGGAAGCACGTAATACACTGTCAAACGCAAATAATGTGGTCCATGTTCCACTCGCCATTTGATATACGCTTTGATTGCACCAAGAACGGGGGAAAGAAACTGTAGTTTTCTAAGTGTATTACATCATTGTAGTTTATCTAAAAGCTCAGTGGGACGATTTTAATTTCATCAATTTTTGATGTAACTCTACGAATTACTACCTCTTTTACAGTATTACTTACTAATTTGGTAATAGTTTAGTTTCTTTATCTTAAATTGTAAAGAAAAATAATTCTTATTTAAAAAGTATGTTCTAGTTTTTACTGTATTATTGTGTATTTATAGTATTGTTTACTAATTTCGAAAAAATCTAGTTTATCTTAGATTGTAAGGAGAAATAACCAGTCTTCTTTAAAAAGTCTCTTCTAGTTTTTTGTGTATGTGATAAATAATAGAGTAGTGAAAAGTGAAGAATGAGAAAAATAAATTGAAGTTTTTTAAGTATATTACATCACCGTTTTTTAACTAAAAGCTCAGATATATATTTTAAATTTCAACAATATTTGAGGTAAAAATTGTCACAGATTTATATCTAAAAGCTCAGTTGTATAGAAAAGCCTCTTCTAGTTTTTTGTGTAAGTGATAAATTTATTAATAAAGTAGATCTTAAAAAAGTAAAGAATGAAAGAAATATATTGAAGTTTTCTAAGTATATTACATCACCGTTTTTATCTAAAAGCTCAGTTGTATATTATAAATTTTAATAATATTTGAGGTAAAAATGTGAATGTGTTTCTTTAAACAGTTCTTTTTACTGCTAATTCAAGAAAAATAAAGTTTAAATTATATAAAACAAGTAAAGAAACCTTTTTATAGTATTGTTTACAAATTTGGAAGAAATCTAGTTTCTTTATCTTAGATTGTAAGGCGGAATAAAATCAGACTTCTTTAAAAAATCTCTTCTAGTTTCTTGTGTATGTGATAAATGTATTAACAGAGTATATCTTAAAATTGTGAAGAATGAGAGTAAGAAATTGAAGTTTTCTAAGTATATTACATCATTGTTTTTTTATCTAAAAGCTTAGTTGTATATTATAAATTTCAACAATATTTGAAGTAAAAATCTGAGAGTGTTTCTTTAAACAGTTTTTTTACTGCTAATTCAAAAAATATGAAGTTTAGTATACATAAGATAATTAAAGAAACCTTTTTAAAGTATTGTTTACTAATTTGGAATAAATCTAGTTCCTTTATCTTGGATTGTATGGAGAAATAAAATCAGTCTTCCTTAAAAAGCCTCTTCAAAAGTATATCTTAAAAAAGTGAAGAATGATTGAAATATATTGAAGTTTTCTAAGTATATTACATCACCGTTTTTTATCTAAAAGCTCAGTTGTATATTATAAATTTCAACAATATTTGAGATAAAAATGTGAGTGTGTTCCTTTAAACAGTTTTTTTTACTGCTAATTCAAGAAAAATAAAGTTTAGAATATATAAAATACGTAAAGAAACCTTTTTATAGTATTGTTTACTAATTTGGAAGAAATCCAGTTTCTTTATCTTAGATTGTAAGGCGGTATAAAATCAGACTTGTGAGTAGATTCTAAACAAACGAAGAATGAGTTATACTATGCAAAATAACTAAAGACTTTTTTTATAGTATTGATTACTAATTTTTTAAGTAATAAGGAAGAATGATAAAAAGAAACTTAAGTCTAGTAATTGAAATCTTCAGTAATTTCTTAGGATCTACATCGATAGTTACATTTATCATCTATATTAAAAACTTGAAGAAACTTGTTGAAGCAGATTGCATTAGTGACTTTTTTGGTTCGGCTTTAAGCAAATGGTATAAGAACATTCGAATTTAAAATAAATGTACTTGATCTATTACTGATCTAAGCATACCATATTAAAACATAATTTTAACTCATTTCTAATTATTGTTGTCCTATTTAATATAGCTATTATTTTGTCATAGCGATTCCAAATGTCACAAAATCCAATTCGATTTGGAATTTCCAATAAACGCGTGTCCCAAAATCACCCTTTCTTTCTTTGAATAATTTAAAGTGTCCCACTATTTCACCGTGCGCAAACTTTATCAATCGACATTAGCATTCCGGCCGTAGGCAACAATTCTTTTCAACAAAGCTTGTCCGCCATTATAAAAGGTGGAAATATTTACAGTGTATATTTGGAAAAAAGAATTTACATAGTAGAAAAGAGCCATTCGCATGGAAATGCGATTTCTATGCGGCATTGTAGACGGCCGATAAAATATAAGATGACAACAATGGATGTTAGTTGGAAAGCTCGCTGAAAACGCTCGCCATTTGATGTATTGAGAATGGGGTATTTGGCTCTGCTGTGTATGCTAACGACTCAGGAAGTCCGGTTTTTCTATTTTACTACGACGAATAAATAAACCATTAGTTTGACTTACGGTTCATTTGCTTAATACCATTAAAACTTTGATTCCCACTATGATTTATTGAGGCGGTTCGTTCAAAATTAAAATTATTTATCGTGCATGTTTTTCGTTCAAGTTTACTGACACATGTTTCACATGAATGGTTGATCAAACAAAATAATTTTTTCAATACTTTTTTATAATTTACTCATTGATACAGTAGAAACTTTTCTTACTAAACTACTGTAGAATAATGAACAAATAAGTTTTTGTTAAAAAAGAACAGTGATGTTAATTCTTTTCACAAAACTTTTTCATTTTTATCTTATTATTCACTTTTTTAGGGTCTACTCTGTGGGGTATTATTAATTTCATTATTTTTTAAGGTAATGAGACTATTCCAAGGAAGAAAAGACAAGATAAATTGAGACAAGACTATATTTTTGGACTTTAAATTATCTTCTAAGCACTCTTTATTTTCTGAATATTTTGGAGCACCATTTCTTTCTAGTTTCTTCCTTTTTTTCAATAAGATTGTTTCTTTAAACAGGTTTTCTCTTTGTTATTATCTTAAGGAACAAAAAAGATAACATAAATTGAGACAAAACTAAATTAACTGCTAAGCACTCTTTTGAGTATTTTTCTATCTAATTTATTTCTTTTCTTTCAATAAAATTGTTAATTTATCCTAAAATTAGTTAAAACAACACTGAAAAATATATGAACAATGAATAATTAAGTGAGAAATTATATTTTTGGACTTCTACTTTGAAGGCAACTCAAGACACTTACGAGATAAGCCATTTATAAAGACTAAAAATTTAAAAATGACTTTATTAATAAGTTACTCTTCAGTTACCTTTTATTCTAGAGTACCGCTTCTTTCTGGTACCCGACGTGAAAATAATAACCAAAAGAAATTGTCGAAAGTATCCGCCTCCATTGTTTCAATGGGCTTTCTTAAAATTACGTTACCAATTGTATAGAACGACTGACAATTCTTTTAAGTTTCATTAAACTTTTCATACGCTTAATCAGGAACCTCGCTTATTGATACGAACGAAAAAAAAACTCAATTATTGTTTGAAGCATGTACTTTGTATTGTGGTGAATGTAAATTCTGTTTGACAGCGGCCATAGTCGCTTTTGTACGTCGAACAATTAAAATAATTAAAATAAAAGATCCCAAGATATTGTTTATCCAAGGTTATATAAATTTACATTTCAATAAATATTTACCGTGAATTCTTATAGAAATCTATTCACAATAACTGCGAACACAAGAGCGTCATTGTTTCATTTTCATTAAAGACTCCCGTAAAATAAAAATTAGCCATCATCGGGACGCAATAAAAGGATACAGTCAGTTATATTCGTAGTGAACAATCAACTTGGCGATTAAAACTGAACAATAGACTTCACAGGAGCCAAATTACATCTGAATGACGAAGAGAATAATGAAGGACTGAATGCTTCTTGAAATAGGAGAAACAGTCATCATCGTATTTAAGGGAAAACAGACTGGGAATCTGCCATGCTATAGATTTAATTATAGAAAATCGATTGGACACATCACACCGAACCGTTCCAATGTTATTTGAATAGATTGGAATTTCTGTACACAATTAAAAATGCCACGACGAAGTGGATTCATTTTCTAGCGTCTATGTTCCAGATGCAAAAACAACAAGGGGTAATAAAAGTCTTCGAAAGTGGAGGAGAATAACAATTCTTTGGTTGAAATTGTCCCTTTAAACTGGTTTCTTCTTGGTTTACATTTCAACGAAGAAACAAGCTATGTCTTTTTTATAGTAAATTTTAAACTAATTTGTTTAAATAACATTTTAAAAAGAATCAATTTTCTTTAAAAAGTTTCTTTTAGTTTTTATTGTAAATGATAACTGTATTAATAGATCATAAGAAATTACAGAAGAAACTGAAGAATTAGGAAAAGAGACAATAGCTTTCTAAGAGTATTACTTCACTTTTTTAAAAAAATAAGTTTTATTAATTTCATTAGTCTTTGAGGTAACAATGTGAAATTGTCCCTTTAAACTGGTTTCTCCTTGTTTGTTATTTCAAGGAAGAAAATGCTAGGTAAAGATATTTTTAATGTATCAAATTGTAAACTAATGCGTTAAATATTAATTTGTTTAAATCAGATTGTAAAGACAAATGGAATAAATCTTCTTTAAAAAGTTCCTTTAAGTTTTTATTGTAAATGATAACTGTATCAATAGATCATGAAAAATTATTGAAGAATCTAAAGAATGAGAGAAGGAAACAACAGTTTCCTAAGAGTATTAGATCACTTTTGTTTTAAAAAAACTAAGAGTGGTGTTATTATAATGTGAAATTGTCCCATTAAACTGGTTTTTCCTTGGTTGTCATTTTAAGGGAAAAAAAGCTAGCTAAAGAAACTTTTTTACAGTAAATTCTAGACTAATTGATTAAAAAACTAATTTGTTTAAATCAGATTGTAAAGACAAATGGAATAAATCTTCTTTAAAAAGTTTTTTTAAGTTTTTATTGTAAATGATAACTGTATCAATAGATCATAAGAAATTTCTGAAGAGACTGAAGAACGAAGGAAAGAAACAACAGTTTCCTAAGAGTATTACATCATTTTTGTTTAAAAAAAACTCTGAGTGGTATAGTACAATGTGAAATTGTCCCTTTATATAGGTCTTTCCTTGGTTGTTATTTCAAGGAAGAAAAAAGCTAGCTAAAGAAACTTTTTTATAGTAAATTCCAAACTAATTTGTTTAAATTAGATTGCAAATACAAATGTAATAAACCTTCTTTAAAAAGACTCTTTAAGTTTTTATTGTAAATGATAACTGTGTCAACTGATCATAAGAAATTACTGAAGAAACTGAGGAATGAGGGAAAGAAACAACAGTTTCCTAAGAGAATTGCATCACTTTTGTTTGAAAAAACTAATTTGGTAAAATACTATTTTATTTAAATCAGATTGTGAAGATAAATGAAATAAATCTTCTTTAAAAAGTTTGTATTGTAAATGATAACTGTTTCAATAGATCATGCAAAATTATTGAAGAATTTAAAGAATGAGAGAAGGAAACAACAGTTTCCTAAGAGTATTATATCACTTTTGTTTAAAAAAACTACGAGTGTTGTTATTATAATGTGAAATTGTCCCATTAAACTGGTTTTTCCTTGGTTGTCATTTTAAGGAAAAAAAAGCTAGCTAAAGAAACTTTTTTACAGTAAATTTTAAACTAATTGGGTAAAAAACTAATTTGTTTAAATCAGATTGTAAAGGAAGATGGAATAAATCTTCTTTAAAAAGTTTCTTTAAGTTTTTATTGTATATATGTATACAGTATACAGTATATATATAAATATAACGATGTTACGAAAAACGTAAAAATTTACTAAAAACGTAAAAAACTACTAAAATCTCAAAAATTTATTAAAAACATGAGAAATTACTAAAAACGTAAAGTGACCTAATTTCATACGATCAAATTCCATACGATAATTTTCCATACGATTAAAATCCATACGATCAAAATCCATACGATCAAAATCCATATGATCATTTTCCATACGATCAAAATCTATACTATTATTTTCCATACGATCAAAATCTATACTATTATTTTCCATACGATCAAAATCCATATGATCATTTTCCATAGGATCAAATTCCATACGATCAATTTCCATACAATTAAAATCTATAGGATAAAATCCATACGATTAAATTCATGCTGATTAAATTACATAGTTTCACTTTAATAACTTTATGGATTTTTATTTTTTTACTAATTCTAATTTCCAGAAATTATTGAAGAAACTGAAGAATGAGGGAATGAAATAACAGTTTCCTAAGAGTATTACATCATTTTATTTTTAAATTCAGAAGGGCATTAATAATTTAATTAGTCTTTCAGGTAACAATGTGAAATATTTCAAGCTGAAGAAACTTGATGATGATAGTAAATTCTAAATTAATTTAGTCTACTTTGACTACAATAGGAGAAACAGTCCTCATCGCACTTTTAGAGGACAACAAACTGAGAATCTGCTTTGCTATAGATTTAATTATAGAAAATCAATTGGACACATGACACCTAAACGTTTCTATATTATTTGAATATATTGGAATTGCTGTACACAAATAAAAATGCCATAACTAAATGGATTTATTTTGTGGCGTCCACGTTCCGGATGCAAAAACAAAAACGGTGCAATAAAAGTCTTCAAAAGTGCAGAAAGATCATCTTCGGTGCCAAGGACGGGGTCCATTAAGAAAATCTATTTGCCGACGCGATTGTGGCGGCGGCAGCGTCATCGCATTGGACAATGGCCGGCGAATTGAATCCAGAATCGCCGCCGCTGAATGACTCCACACTTGTGGCCATTGTCTGCGATAATTGTAGCCTCTGGAGTAGTTGCCGTGAGCGCCGGGTGGTAAAAGGCCACTTTGCCGCGGCCCCCGTGCATCCGCCGCACCCCGCCCCGGGGGCACAAAGGCCGCGAAATAATTACGCGGCGCGGGGGGCCGCACCGTCAACAATCAAAACACAATGTCACGTTTGAAAATGTGCCATTGTTCTTTGCGACGTACGGTAGTTGTGTGGAATTATTGACCATTATAACGAACTAAATATTACTAAGTATTTCCTTTGTCCGGTCCCGCACCAGGAATCCGAAAATAATCGGGGCTTTCAAGCGTTTTTTTTTTTGTTCCTTGAGTCACAAATTACGCATTGATTAGTCGGCAAGACGTAAACACTCGAGACTCATTATGCAAACTTAGAACCGACGTGTCGAAGGATAATTGTTGAGCACACATCGAATATGCAAATTCAACCGGTGGCTTCTGTGTATCAAATTAAATTCCTTATTTACTAATAGATCCGGGATAAGCCGGGGGACTTGCTTAGGGGGTACAGGCCAAGGAGCATTGTGAGCACGAGTTCATTACAAATGGACCTTTTATTCACCGGTCAATCTCATCTGAAAGCGATCTAGTTACAAGAAATGGATTTAGTCTTTTTCTTTATGAAAGGATTTTATTCCCATTCGGAGCAGTCCGCCTTTTCCCAGCCGGTTCGGTCTATCCATCCACCTTGGTCCTGGCGAATTTATGTTCCGCACGCCGCGAATTGTACCACGGACTACCATTGTGACGACGACAATCAGTTTATTCTTTAGAAATCGCGTCCTGTAGCCTTTTCAACGACGGACTTTGCGATTTTCTCTCGAGATTCCCCGGATAAGGGGGGAGATTTTTTCTTTTTCTGTTTTTTTTTTTTTTTTGATCAGGGGTCAAGTTAGCAGGGATTTAGCTCCACTATAACGTAACAATGTTGTATTGGTTTTCATAATGGGCTCAATGAAAGGGAAAGTTTGTTCTCCGCGAATTGCGACTTCCTGTTACACCAATTTTCAATTATTGGCAATAACGTTTCGCTTAAAATCGGATCGATCCGATGTTAACTTTACAAGTGACCTTCTTAAGGAAATAAAATAGATGTCGATGTTTTCTTCTCAATTGGGGGTGATATAGAGAACTCCTCACTTGGTCTTCTGAAGGGAGTAAAATGGATTTCAATAAACTAATTGAACCTCACAGTTTCAAGTTACATAAAAAAACCCAAATGGGTGAAATTAATGAGTACTAATGAAAGTCATGAATACTAATGAAGGTTATCAATGCCAATTTTACTGGTGATTATTTTTGTACTATAGATAAGATGTTTTCTTCTCAATTTAGCTTCATAATGAAGGTTTTTGGGTTGTTAACGAATAGAAACTTCTTCTAACAGTATTTCACAATTTTTGTTAATAATATTTTAATTTAAAATCATATCGTACAACCACAATTCCCCAAATTGTCTTCTGAAGAGTACAACATGGATTCAATTAGAAGATTAAATCTTTGGATTCCAAGTTACGAAGGAAAGATTTCTAAATGAGCAAAATAATGAAGACTAATGAAGGTCATCAATGCCAATTTTACTGGTGATTATTCTTGTTCTATAGATAGAATGTTTTTCTTCTCAATTTAGATTCACAATGGGGGTTTTTGGGTTCTTTATGAATGGAAACTTCTTCTAACAGCATTTTACAATATTTGTTAATAATGTTTTAATTTAAAATCAGATCGTACCATCACAATTCCTTAAAAGGTCTTCTGAAGAGTAAAAAATGGATTCAATTAGAAGATTAAACCTTTGGATTCCAAGTTACGAAGGAAAGATATCTAAATGAGCAAAATAATGAATACTAATGAAGGTCATCAATGCCAATTTTACTGATGATTATTTTTGTTCTATAGATAGGATGTTTTTCTCCTCAATTTAGCTTTACAATGGAGGTTTTTGGGTTCCTCATGAATAGAGACTTCTTCTAACAGCATTTTACAATTTTTGTTAATAATGTTTTAATTTACAATCAGATCGTACAACCACAATTCCCCAAATGGTCTTCAGAAGAATATAAAATGGATTCAATTAGAAGATTAAACCTTTGGATTCCAAGTTACGAAGAAAAGATTTCTAAATGAGCAAAATAATGAATACTAATGAAGGTCATCAATGCCAATTTTACTGGTGATTATTCTTGTTCTACAGATAGGATGTTTTTCTTCTCAATTTAGCTTCATAATGGAGGTTTTTGGGTTCCTCATGAATAGAGACTTCTTCTAACAGCATTTTACAATTTTTGTTAATAATGTTTTAATTTACAATCAGATCGTACCACCCCAATTCCCCAAATGGTCTTCTGAAGAGTATAAAATGGATTCAATTAGGAGATTAAACATTTGGATTCCAAGTTACGAAGAAAAGGTTTCTAAATGAGCAAAATAATGAATGCTAATAAAGGTTATCAATTCCAATTTTACTGGTGTTTATTCTTGTACTATAGACAGTATATTTTTCTTCTCAATTTAGCTTCACAATGGAGGTTTTTGGGTTCCTCATGACTAGAGACTTCTTCTAACAGCATTTTACAATTTTTGTTAATAATGTTTTAATTTACAATCAGATCGTACAACCACAATTCCCCAAATGGTCTTCAGAAGAATATAAAATGGATTCAATTAGAAGATTAAACCTTTGGATTCCAAGTTACGAAGAAAAGATTTCTAAATGAGCAAAATAATGAATACTAATGAAGGTCATCAATGCCAATTTTACTGGTGATTATTATTGTTCTATAGATAGGATGTTTTTCTTCTCAATTTAGCTTCATAATGGAGGTTTTTGGGTTCCTCATGAATAGAGACTTCTTCTAACAGCATTTTACAATTTTTGTTAATAATGTTTTAATTTACAATCAGATCGTACCACCCCAATTCCCCAAATGGTCTTCTGAAGAGTATAAAATGGATTCAATTAGGAGATTAAACATTTGGATTCCAAGTTACGAAGAAAAGGTTTCTAAATGAGCAAAATAATGAATGCTAATGAAGGTTATCAATTAAAATTTTACTGGTGTTTATTCTTGTACTATAGACAGTATATTTTTCTTCTCAATTTAGCTTCACAATGGAGGTTTTTGGGTTCCTCATGACTAGAGACTTCTTCTAACAGCATTTTACAATTTTTGTTAATAATGTTTCAATTTACAATCAGATCCTACAACCACAATTCCCCAAATGGTCTTTGGAAGAATATAAAATGGATTCAATTAGAAGATTAAACCTTTGGATTCCAAGTTACGAAGAAAAGATTTCTAAATGAGCAAAATAATGAATACTAATGAAGGTCATCAATACCAATTTTACTGATGATTATTCTTGTTCTTTAGATAGGATGTTTTTCTTCTCAATTTAGCTTCACAGTGGAGGTTTTTGGGTTCCTCATGAATAGAGACTTCTTCTAACAGCATTTTACAATTTTTGTTAATAATGTTTTAATTTACAATCAGATCGTACCACCCCAATTCCCCAAATGGTCTTCTGAAGAGTATAACATGGATTCAATTAGGAGATTAAACATTTGGATTCCAAGTTACGAAGAAAAGGTTTCCAAATGAGCAAAATAATGAATACTAATGAAGGTCATCAATGCCAATTTTACTGGTGATTATTCTTGTACTATAGACAGTATGTTTTTCTTCTTAATTTAGCTTCGCAATGGAGGATTTTCGGTTCTTCATAAATAGAAACTTCTTCTAACAGCATTTTACAATTTTTGTTAATAATATTTTAAATTAGAATCAGATCGTACCACCACAGTTCCCCAAATGATCTTCGGAAGAATATAAAGTGGATTCAATTAGAAGATTAAACCTTTGGATTCCAAGTTATGAAGAAAATATTTCTAAATGAGCAAAATAATGAATACTAATGAAGGTCATCAATGCCAATTTTACTGGTGTTTATTCTTGTTCTATAGATAGGATGTTTTTCTTCTCAATTTAGCTTCATAATGGAGGTTTTTGGGTTCCTCATGAATAGAGACTTCTTCTAACAGCATTTTACAATTTTTGTTAATAATGTTTTAATTTACAATCAGATCCTACAACCACAATTCCCCAAATGGTCTTTGGAAGAATATAAAATGGATTCAATTAGAAGATTAAACCTTTGGATTCCAAGTTACGAAGAAAAGATTTCTAAATGAGCAAAATAATGAATACTAATGAAGGTCATCAATACCAATTTTACTGATGATTATTCTTGTTCTTTAGATAGGATGTTTTTCTTCTCAATTTAGCTTCACAGTGGAGGTTTTTGGCTTCCTCATGAATAGAGACTTCTTCTAACAGCATTTTACAATTTTTGTTAATAATGTTTTAATTTACAATCAGATCGTACCACCCCAATTCCCCAAATGGTCTTCTGAAGAGTATAAAATGGATTCAATTAGGAGATTAAACATTTGGATTCCAAGTTACGAAGAAAAGGTTTCCAAATGAGCAAAATAATGAATACTAATGAAGGTCATCAATGCCAATTTTACTGGTGATTATTCTTGTACTATAGACAGTATGTTTTTCTTCTCAATTTAGCTTCGCAATGGAGGTTTTTCGGTTCTTCATAAATAGAAACTTCTTCTAACAGCATTTTACAATTTTTGTTAATAATATTTTAAATTAGAATCAGATCGTACCACCACAGTTCCCCAAATGATCTTCGGAAGAATATAAAATGGATTCAATTAGAAGATTAAACCTTTGGATTCCAAGTTATGAAGAAAATATTTCTAAATGAGCAAAATAATGAATACTAATGAAGGTCATCAATGCCAATTTTACTGGTGTTTATTCTTGTACTATAGATGGGATGTTTTTCTTCTCAATTTAGCTTCACAATGGAGGTTTTTGGATCCTTTATGAATAGAGACTTCATCTAACAGCATTTTACAATTTTTGTTAATAATGTTTTAATTTAAAATCAGATCGTACCAGTTCCCCAAATCGTCTTCTGATGAGTACAAAATTAATTCAATTAGGAGATTAAACCTCTTGATTTCAAGTTATCAAGAAGAGACTTCCAAATGACCAAAATTATTGAATACTAATGAAGGTCATCAATTCTTGTACTGTGAATAAAGTTCTAATATAAATAGGATGTTTTTCTTCTCAATTTAACTAAGGAGGTTTTTGGACCCTTTATGAATGGAGATGTCTTCCAATAGCAATTTTTCAATTACTTTAAATTTTTTTGTCTAAAATCAGATCCCAGACTCCTAATTTGGCTTATAAGATAGATATTAGATTAAAGAGAATTTAAACTTGTTAGTACCAGACACTCACAAAAAACTTTCCAACAATACTTAAAACAAAAGAAGGTCGTTTAAGCTAATGTAGCTGGTATTTATCCTTGCGGCGTGAACAAAATTCGACCACGATTGCGCCATGTTTTTCTTCGCGTTTAGTCTTAATAATGGCTTATTGTAGGTCCACAGAAGTTGATTGCCAACAAATACGCGTCGTCTGAGTCCAACTCTGTACCCTGCGTAAGTAATGCAGAAACAAAGGGTGAATTCTGCGATCGTTATAGAGAACTCCTTCATGCGAAATGTAATTCAATTATTACTCTTATTTTTAATTATAAATCCGCGAGTCAAACCGAAACATAATTATAATTGTGTGGCACACAACTCGGCACAATATATTGTTTGGGCCTAACAATGCCCGGCCCAACAAAAGCAGTCAGGTATAGCATTGCTCGCAGTACAATTGAGCCAAGTCTGAAAAGTTTTAACGATGTATTCTACATTAATAACTTGTTGGAGTACTCGGCGATCAATATGAAACAATGTACCACATGCAATATCACTCTGTGTGTGCCTGCCCTGAAACAAGCTACCAAACATATTTTCAAATCTTCACTTCTTTTTTTGGCGTGCATGTTACAAGTGCACTTTCTGCCGGTGCTCACTCAATTATTAAGCAAATTCAGCGAGTCGCGTTTCTTTGCAACCTTAAAAGTTTCAGCATCACTCGGGTGCTGAGCTTATTATCGGATGCTGAAAACTATTTTTGCGAGGACGCGATTTATGTTGCCCAAACTTTCCAACAATTTCCGGATTAACGTTTGTTGAAAACAATTCATCATTGTTGCCGATAAATCAAAATTAACATACCGCGTTGGGAAAAAATAAGCTCTTCAACATCAACAGCGGTGATTAATTCAATTTTATAATTAGCTATTGTGTCTACAACAATGACACAACATTCCTCGACTATAATTTATATCTCAATTAAAGTGTGTCAATTCATTGACAAAACGTTAACTTTCCAACCGAAGAACAAATAAAACTTGATCCAGATACAGACAGATAGTGAAATCATTATTGGACTGAATTTTGAAATAAATCCTGCCACATCGGTTTTATTTACTTACTTAATTATTCCGGTGGATTTCATCATAATTCGCATCGACTTCTGTTGGTGCTATAATCATTTCGCATTTAGCCTGCGGCTTAATTGCAATCGACAATTAATAGTAATTCGTCACTTAACATAAAATTCTCGAGTGTGTGTAAACAAGGATGCAGTCCTTTTGTGAGAGGCCACTTTAATTAAGTGATTATGTGCTTGTTAATTGTGGTTTCCACTCATCATTTTTTCAACTTCATTAAACCTAACAAAAAGTCAAGAGCTCGTGACATAATAATCACGAATAAAAAAGGCCTTCGGGGAGAAGAACTCAAATAAATCTAATTTAATAATTCCATAATCATCTCTTTCTTTTTCTCTTTTTAACAACGAAAATAATCGTGATATTTCAACAACATAATGGTATGTTATTTATATAATCAAGTGTCAGGATATTAAAACAGACACCCGAATGAATAGAACACAATACTCTATTTTTGTTTCAATCCCCAGTCCGAAAAAAAAAAATAAAATAAAAATGCTAGTCGTTACTGAAAAATTTTAACTGACAGTGGACCGCCCCTTATTATACCTCAAACACTATTTATCCACCACTCATTCGTTTTAATTGAATACCGTGCCCTGGAAGCAAGTTTTGGGGACCGTTTTTCGAAGGGATTCTGCGGCTTTTGACACCTCAAGCCCACAGTAGGGTAAACACTATGTTCAAAATGGATTTTCTAAAAATATTTTTGTGATTTTTCTTATTAAATTTTGTTAGTGTTTATGTTCTTTTAAATTTATATTTATAGTTTATATAAATCATTTTTTTAAAGGAATTTTCGTTAATATCTTAACCCCACTGTGGGGCAAATATCATAAATTCAAACGATTAATTAAAAAAATTGTGATTTTTATGGATTTTATAATCAGTGTAAATATTAATTAAAAATATAAATTTTATTATTAAAACATATTTTTAAATATTTATATTAAGATACTTAATTAGTTTTTCTTAATTTTTGAATTTTAACAAAATTTAAAAAGTTTTTCCAGAAGAATCAATTGACCTTTAATATTTGAGCCCCACAGTGGGTCAAACACCGTAAATTCAAAGAACTAATTAAAAAATATAATTTTTATTTTTCTAACGGATTTTGTAATCAGTGTTTATGTAAATATTAATTAAAAATACAAATTTGATTATTGAAACATGTTTTTAAACATTTTAATTAAGAAAATCTTTTTAATATGTTAATTTTTTCTTTTAATTTTTAAATTCCAATAAAATTTACAAAATTTTCTTTTAAATTAGTTTATCAATTTATACTTCTTTATTTTGAGAAACGTTTTTCCAAAGGAATCTTTTGGCCTTTAACACTTCAACCCCACTGTAGGTCAAAGACCATAAATTCAAAGAGTTAATTAAAAAATATATTTTTCATTTTTCTAATAGATCTTGCAATCAGTGTTTATGTAAATATTAATTAAAAATACAGATTTTATTACTTAAATATGTTTTTAAACATTTTAATTAAGAATATCTTTTTAATATATTAATTTTTTCTTTTAATTTTTAAATTCCAATAAAATTTACAAAATTTTCTTTTAAATTAGTTTATCAATTTACACTTCTTTATTTTGAGAAACGTTTTTCCAAAGGAATCTTTTGGCCTTTAACACTTCAACCCCACTGTGGGTCAAAGACCATAAATTCAAAGAGTTAATTAAAAAATATATTTTTCATTTTTCTAATAGATCTTGCAATCAGTGCTTATGTAAATATTAATTAAAAATACAGATTTTATTACTTAAATATGTTTTTAAACATTTTAATTAAGAATATCTTTTTAATATATTAATTTTTTCTTTTAATTTTTAAATTCCAATAAAATTTACAAAATTTTCTTTTAAATTAGTTTATCAATTTACACTTCTTTATTTTGAGAAACGTTTTTCCAAAAGAATCTTTTGGCCTTTAACACTTCAACCCCACTGTGGGTCAAAGACCATAAATTCAAAGAGTTAATTAAAAAATATATTTTTCATTTTTCTAATAGATCTTGCAATCAGTGCTTATGTAAATATTAATTAAAAATACAGATTTTATTACTTAAATATGTTTTTAAACATTTTAATTAAAAATATCTTTTTAATATATTAATTTTTTCTTTTAATTTTTGAATTCCAACAAAATTTATAAAATTTTCTTTAAAATGTGTTTATCAATTTACACTTCTTTATTTTTTTGAAACGTTTTTCCAGAGGAATCTTTTGGCCTTTACCAACCCTTCTGTGGGACACAAATCATAAATTCAAAGAATTAATTATAAAATATAATCTTGATTTTTCTAATAGATTTTGTAAACAGTGTTTATGTAAATATTAATTAGAAATATAAATTTTATTATTTAAATATGTTTTTAAATATTTGAATTAAGAATATTTTTTAATATATTTATTTTTTATAATTTTTGAATTCAAATAATTTTTTTTTTAAATTAGTTTATCAATTTAAACTTTTTTATATTAATCTAGTGATCTTTAACACTTCAGCCCCACAAATTCAAAGAATTAACTAATAATATATATTTCTGATTTTTTTGTGGATTATGTAATCAGTTTGTATGTAAATATTAATTAAAAATACAAATTTTATTATTAAAACATTTTAAATAAGAAAATCTTTTTAATATATTTATGTTCTTTTTTTTAATTTTTGAATTCAAACAAAATTTACAAAATTTTCTTTTAAATTAATTTATCAATTTAATCTTCCTTATTATGGGAATCATTTTTCCAATGGAATTTGTAATCAGTGTTTATGTAAATATTAATTAAAAATACAAATTTTATTAGAAACTTATTTTTAAACATTTTAATTAAAAATATATTTTTAATATATTTTTTTTCACATATTGATTTCTACAACATAATTTAGATAATTTTTGATTTCTACAACATAATTTAGGTAATTTTTATTATTAAAAATATAAATTTTATTATTTAAAAATTTGAATTAATTATATCTTTAATATTATTATTATTATTTTAAATTTATGGATATTTATAAAATACATAAATTTAATTTTTTTATTAATTTAAATTTGAAATATTATTTCTTCGCACTGTGCGTCCGAATCCACAGATCAAAACTGATTTCTCCGTGCACCCATCGCCAACTTATCGCCCCTGTATTATGTCTGGTGTCCAAACAAAACGGATTTCGTGTGGGGTGGTTGCGTCCACAAAGATACTAATTTCTATACGGGAGTAATTATAGTAAACTGTTTGTTGCGTCACTTTTTCCAACAGTTTAATTATGGGTCGTCAAGACGGAAGGACAATGTGCGAAGAAATGTTGGGGCCTATCATTAAAATTCTTACCCACAGTAAAATTTCAGTAGCCGTCCCTTTATCATCTCGATCTGGAAATAAACGACTTAATTCGCATCTTTAAAAAAAAAATCCCAATCAATATTGACAATAAAATTACGATTATAAAGGCCTTCAGTGTGCTTCGACAATGACGTCTGATGTACACAAACAATTTGGGTGAATATAAAGTTGACTTGTAAGGTGTTTTGAATGAACGAGCCCAAATCCAATTAATATTGACAAAATACTAATGCCATTATCCGACACACCATTGTCGACGTTGTTTATATTAGACTAATTAATAGGAATAGGTGATCATTCCATGGGAAAGTGCTGGTATGGAACAGCCAGCCGATATTCAAATACCGTTCCTGCTAATTTGCTACGCTGTCGTACATAATGATTTATCGAGTATTTAATAGTTTATTTTCCTTTGTATTGTATGTGAAGTGTCAGTTTTGTGTAACTTGAAAATAAACATTTCGTATTGTTAGAAACGCTATCGATTCCATTCAAATTTGTAATTACCCGTTTTTATATTCGTGTGCCCAGACTAATTAATATTTACCCAATAAGACGACTTTTTCCTCAATTTTGAAGCTTTTAATTGAGCACATCGCCGAAGGTTGGACAGAAGTGGGTGTCACAACAAAGGTGTGCAATAGCTAATTATTTCCAGTAAACAACTGTGTAGAAAATGGATTGTGGATTTTTGCACAATCAATGTTACCAACACCAATTATTCATATATATAGGAAATCTATAACCAACAATCATACGAGTTGATTAAGCAATTTATCTTCAATTGCTTCATTTGAATGAGGCTTTGTGTTTTGAACAAATATGTGTTTCTTAGCCAATTGCTTCTAAATGTAGATCAGTAGCGTATGCTTTAGTCTAAAGTACAAAAGACTTAAGGTCATGTGTTTTGAATAATACCACAACTGAAAAATTTATTTAAAAAGCAACTTACCTGTATATATTTTCTTATACAATCCAAAAATCATTCTAGTCAAGAATAGAATTAATTAAAAGTCAATAATTATTTAAACAATGGCATAATAGTTTATTATGCGTTTTTGTAGCATAATTACTATAAAATAGCAGGAAAATCTTATGAGTTGACTAAGCAATTTATCTTCGATCTTATGTTTTGAATAAATATGTGCTTCTAAATGTAGATCAGTGCTTTACTATTATACTATACTTATACAAGTAAAAAATATGGTTAAAAAGGAACTTACCTGTATATATTTTCTTCTACAATCCAAAAATCATTCAAGTCAAGAATAGAATTAATTAAAAAGACAATAGTTACTGAAACAACCACATAATAGTTTACTATGTGTTTTAGTAGCATAATTACTATAAAATAGTTGAGCTGACTCAACAATTTATTTTCAGTTGCTTCATTTGAATAAGGCCTTATGCTTTAGACAAATATTTGTTTTTAAACCATTTGCTTCTAAATGTAGATCAGTAGCTTATGCTCCAGTTGAAAGGACAAAAGGCTTAAGGTTTATATATAAAAAATTACAAAATTTTCTTTTAAATTTGTTTATAAATTTATGTTCTTAACTTTGGGAATCGTTTTTGTGGGTTTTAACACAGACCCACTCCATAATTTCAAAGGATTAATTAAAATATTTTAATTGTGATTTTCTTATGGATTTGTAGTCAGTGTTTATGTAAATATTAATTAAAAATGTAAATTTTTTATTAGAAATTGTTTTTAAACATTTGAATTAAAAATGTAGTTCTTATATTTTTATTATTTATCCAAAGACATTTTGTGGGCTTTAACACTTCAACCTCACTGTGGGACTAATTCCATAATTTTAAAGTATTAACTAAAAAAATAAGTTTTTGATTTTTTTATGGATTTTGTATTGAGTGTTTACGTAGATATCAATTAATAATACGAATTTTATTATTAGAATTTGTTTTTAAATATTTTAATTAAAAATGTTATTTTAATATTTTTATTATTTTTTAATTGAATGAATTCTAATAAAATTTGCAAAATTTTCTTTTATGTTAGTTCATAAATTTAATCTTATTTTGGGAATCGTTTCTCCAAAGGTATTTTTTGAGTTTTAATACTTAATTAACTAAAACAATACGTTTGTGATTTTTTTATGGATTTTGTATTCAGTGTATAAACACTGAATACAAAATCATAAGTAAATATTAATTAAAAATACAAATTTTATTATTAGAATTTGTTTTTAAACATTTGAATTAAAATGTATTTTTAATACTATTATTATTTTTTTAAATGAATGAATTCTGACCAAATTTACAAAATTTTCATTTAAATTAGTTTATAAATTTCCAAACTCACATAATAATATAATATTTTTATTATTTTTTTAAATGAATGAATTGCAACAAAATTTACAAAATTTTGTTTAAATTAGTTTATAAATTTAATAATAATAATTTTAGGAATTGTTTTTCCAAAGGGATTTTACGGCATTTATCACTTCAATCCCACTGTGGGTCAAACTCCATGATTTCAAAGGATTAACTAAAAAATATATTTGTGACTTTGTTTTTAAACATTTGAATTAAAAATGTATTTTTATTATTTTTATTATTTTTTTTAATGAATTTATTTCAATAAAATTTACAAAATTTTCTTTAAAATTAGTTTATTAATTTAATCCTCTTTATTTTGGCAATCGTTTCTTCAAAGGGATCTTTAACATCTCAATTCCTCTGTAGGACAAACACCATAATTTCATAGGATTAAGTAAAAACTAATATCTGTGACTTTTTTAATGAAAAAATATGGTTGAAGAGCAACTTACCTGTATATATTTTCTTCTACAATTCAAAAATCATTCTAGCCAAGAAAAGAATTAATTAAATTAATTAAAAAGACAACAGTTACTGAACCAATCACATAATAGTTTATTATGTGATTTAGTACCATAATTACTATAAAATAGGAATAAAATCTTATGAGTTGACTAAGCAATTTATCTTCAGTTACTTCATTTGAATGAGGGCCTTATGTTTTGAACAAATATGTGTTTCTAAACCAATTGCTTATAAATGTATATCAGTAACTCATACTTCAGTTCAAAGAACAAAAGGCTTAAGCTTTAGAACTAAGGAAATTTGATTTGACAGTACTCCAAGTAAAAAATATAATTAAAGAGTAACTTACCTATATATATTTTCTTCTACAATCCAAAAATCATTCCAGCCAAGAATAGAATTAATTAAATTAATTAAAAAGACAACAGTAACTGAAACAATCCCATAATAGTTTATTATGTGATTTAGTACCATAATTACTATAAAATAGGAATAAAATCTTACGAGTTGACTAAGCAATTTATCTTCATTTACTTCATTTGAATGAGGGCCTTATGTTTTGAACAAATATTATGTGTTTTTAAACCAATTGATTCTAAATGTATATCAGTTGCTTATGCTTCGGTCTAAAGGACAAAAAGCTTAAGTTCAGGTGTTTAGAACTGAGGTAATTTGATTTCGACAGTACAAATAAAAAATGTAGTTAAAGAGTAACTTACCTTTATGTCTTTTAGTTAGTCCGTTAGTTCAAAAAAAGAATTAAGTTAAAAAAAAACAATAGTTACTGAAACAATCACATTCTAGTTTATTATGTGTTTATGTATATTGAAACTTTACATAACATATTGTTACAGTAATGCTAAGATTTGTTTGTTGATAGTTTAATAATAACAAGTTATACATACATGAATACTTTTTTTTAAGTAGTATAGCTACTATAAAATAGGAACAAAATGTATAAATAATAACCAACTTTGTACAGTAACACAAACTCTGTCTAATAATAAAATCATCACAACTTAACCAGCAAATGCTAATACATATATAATTTGTACAACGATTAGTATTTACAATTTTTTACAAAAAAATTAAATATTTATTTAAATTAGGATATTGCAAATACGTCCAATGTCACTTTAATAATGGACAATATTTATAATCGATGTGCTATTTTTTTTTGTTGTAACTGGCAAATAACTTACAATAAACTAAAATAAATAACGCTGCCAGGATTAAAGTTAAGTCGTGGACTAAAGCTATTAGAGATAAACATTAGGAGTACATTAATCTACAGTTTTGTACATAAATGTCTGGTACAAAAAGTGGATTTATTTTTATTTTTTTGCTATAAAATTTAAATTCTAGTTTTAATTTTTCCAGCAAATCTGAATGTCTAATACAATATTGTAAATTAATTCAGTGAATTAATTTTATCTTTGAAATTAATTCTTGGGGTAGTGATCTGTAAAGTATTATCACAAATATTGCCAAAACTATTGTTTAGAAATTTGAGATAATAGAGACTTTTACCCCATAATTTTTAAAGATAATTATGTAATTTTATCAAAATTAATATGGACCAAGCCCACCTTGCGTACCAAAAGAATAAACGTGTCCACAAAACTTACATTAATCCATACCAGCCGTCCACAGTGAAACCAACGAAATCAACGGTCGTATACATAAATTCGAACGAGTAAAGAGCCTTCCGCATTGCATCGCGCACATCTACTGCACACCCACAAATCACAAGTCACATTCAAATACGATCTGGTCAAAATATGACGGTCAGGGGTCGACGGAATTCACCCCCGGGCGTTTGCGTCGGATACTGGCTCGCATATTGGGCCATCGGCAACAGCCCCGGCACCGCGTTGCCCTGTTGCATCGCACCAGTGGGGTAGTACCCGGGCAGGGCGCCGGGCGAGGCCCCCGCCGACGACGTGGTGGTCGAGCTGGAGCTGGACGTGCCGTCCTGCCGTTCCTGGTTGTGCTTCACCTCCGGCGAGTCCGACGACCTGGGCGAGCCCAAGTTGGCCGGCGGCTGCTGGCCCGGCCCGTCCTGGTACATTTTCCCAATGTCGATCGGATAGGAACGGGCCGATTCGGTGCTGTACTTGCCGTCCATGTACATCTTCGAGTGCTCGAAGTACGCCTTAGTTATGTTGGAGTCCAAGTAGCCGCGTTCCAGGTAACTCTTGGAGGTCGAGTCCATGTACTTGGGGTCCGAGTACATGGACATTGTGAGCGACGAGGGTGGCATGTAGGCGGAACGGTACTTGTCCGCTTCCATCGAGTACTTCATGGCGTCCATCGAGCTGACCACCTGAAAACGATGCGGAATGAAACGGTGTCGATAAGGTGCGAAGGTGCCGTCGTTCATTATTCGGCGCAACGTGCAACAAACTGCACACAATGGCCGCATGATTTATGCCGGTGGAAAAATGCATCGCGAGAGCGAGAGAGTCTGAAAATTCCATGTGTCCGCCACAAAGAACCGGTGTAATATGTTATGCCTTTGTGGCCTCAAAGAGCAGCACCTTGCAGGACCAAACTGACTATATATCATCGGTCACAATGAGCCCTAACGATTTAAACAAACGTCCTGCGTTACGCGACTCCGTTTTATTTTGTTCGGGAGTTTCAATTCCGGGGCCGGGGGAGCCTTATTGTTTTTACGTCCTCGAATTTGTTTAGGACTGGTCTCGGGGGTTTGGTACTGGGGTATAATTAATCAATAACGTGGTATTAAAAGAAGATTTAATCGCAGCTAAGCCATCCAACATAATGACATCGTTAAAGAAAGCATTAAACATCGCTGTCAGATCAGACCACAAAAACAGAAAGAAGAGCAACAAATAAACAACGGCGATCGCTTAAGCCTCCGATGTCAAATATTCAAAGGCGAATTAAACGAAAACAGTGGAAGAGCCGTGTTAAGATAAGATAAGCAAAAGGCAACAACTTAAAAACGCACAATCCGCGTCAAATAACAATATGTAAATGCGGCATAGAACAATTTATCCGGCCGTTGTTATGCAAATGATCCGGCGAAGAGTGTGGAGAAGCGAGGGAGTCCTCTCTTAGATGGTCGCCCGGTAAGGCATGATTGGAACAGGCTGCTGTCACCGGGACACAGACAAAGATTATTAAATCAGGATTAGCGGTCTGTTTGTGACTGGTCTGAGGCCTTTTATAAGAAAAACAAGCATTGATTTGTTGGCTATCGCGCCACTGCAGGAATGTCGAGATCATGAATACGAATTAACAGTGCCCGAGACCAGATGTACCCCACATCGATATTAAAATGCCTGGTTTATATCCACAAGTCTTGTTTGTGGATCATAAAAGCTATGAACAACGCGGTTTATCACTTTTTGGTGACTTCTGAAGTAGCTTGGTTGGTCTACACCGTCAAGATATACGATGACACCACCAATTTTCGTTAAATTCACGACTAGATTTTCAGAATTGCCATCGCAAATTTTAATATAAATTACCTACTGTTTATTTATGGGGTTAACTGTCTTGACTGTCTGCCAACCCTGCCAAGTTTTATTAGAGGATCAATCCCTCTCATTTTTTACTATTTTCTTAATCTTGTGTGGTACTTGACTTATTTTTCCTCTTAGGTTTTTTACAGGTAAGCCTGTTGATTGATGAAGAAAGTTCAACTCCGACATGATTTTCTTAAGATTTTGTTCATTATCACTGAACATGAATTATGAGGTTAAGTCTCCTCCATTCAGTTTTATTGGAGGACTGTCAATCCTTTTTATTTTTTATCATCTTCTTCATGTTTCTTTGTACCAATAAGATTTTTACTTAATCCTGCAGACTGATGAAGAATGGTCAGTTTAGACCGGAATTTTCTTAGAATTTTGTTTATTTAATGACATTGAATTTTGAATTATGGAATTAATTGTTTAAAGTCTCTTCCATCCAGTTTTATTGGTGGACTGTCAATCCTTTTTGTCTTTTTATCATCTTCTTCATGTTTTTTTGTACCAATCTTATTTTCCTTTTAAGTTTTTTACTTAATCCTGTAGACTGATGAAGAAATGTCAGTTTCGACTAAAATTTTCTTAGATTTTGTTTATTTGTTGACATTGAACTTTGAATTCAGGAATTAATTGTTTAAAGTCTCTTCCATCCAGTTTTATTGGTGGACTGTCAATCCTTTTTATCTTTTTATCTTCTTCTTCATGTTTTTTTGTACCAATCTTATTTTCCTTTTAAGTGTTTTACTTAATCCTGTAGACTGATGAAGAAATGTCAGTTTTGACCAACATTTTCTTAGATTTTGTTTATTTGTTGACATTGAACTTTGAATTCAGGAATTAATTGTTTAAAATCTCTTCCATCCAGTTTTATTGGTGGACTGTCAATCCTTTTTATCTTTTTATCATCTTCTTCATGTTTCTTTGTACCAATTTTATTTTCCTTTTAAGTTTTTTACTTAATCCTGTAGACTGATGAAGAAATGTCAGTTTCAACTAAAATTTTCTTAGATTTTGTTTATTTGTTGACACTGAACTTTGAATTCAGGAATTAATTGTTTAAAGTCTCATTCATCCAGTTTTATTGGTGGACTGTCAATCCTTTTTATCTTTTTATCATCTTCTTCATGTTTTTTTGTACCAATCTTATTTTCCTTTTAAGTTTTTTACTTAATCCTGTAGACTGATGAAGAAATGTCAGTTTTGACCAACATTTTCTTAGTTTTTGTTTATTTGTTGACATTGAACTTTGAATTCAGGAATTAATTGTTTAAAATCTCTTCCATCCAGTTTTATTGGTGGACTGTCAATCCTTTTTATCTTTTTATAATCTTCTTCATGTTTTTTTGTACCAATCTTATTTTTCTTCTAAGTTTTTTATTTAATCCTGTAGACTGATGAAGAAAGGTCAATTTCGACCAGAATTTTCTTAGAATTTTGTTTATTTATTGACATTGAAGTTTGAATTCAGGAATTAATTGTTTAAAGTCTCTTCCATCCAGTTTTATTGGTGGACTGTCAATCCTGTTTATCTTTTTATAATCTTTTTCATGTTTTTTTGTACCAATCTTATTTTTCTTCTAAGTTTTTTATTTAATCTTGTAGACTGATGAAAAAAGGTCAGTTTAGACCAAAATTTTCTTAGAATTTTGTTTATTTATTGACATTGAACTTTGAATTCAGGAATTAATTGTTTAAAGTGTCTTCCATCCAGTTTTATTGGTGGACTGTCAATCTTTTTTATCTTTTTATCATCTTCTTCATGTTTTTTTGTACCAATCTTATTTTCCTTTTAAGTTTTTTACTTTAAATTATAGGATTAATTGTCTCTACTTGTCCAGTTTTATTGGAAAACAGTTAATTCTTCTTATTTTTTATCATGTCTTCTATGTCTTTGTATTTATCTTATCTTTCCTATTAGACGTTGATATTTCTCATTTTTTTATCATCTCTTTGATTCTTCACTGTAGCAAACAGTTTCATTTTTAACTTTTTATATAGATTGATTGATTGATGAAGAAACATTTTCATTTCCTTTCAAGTTAAGAAATGACCTGAATATTCCAGTGCTGTTGATATTTAATTTAATTAACTGCCGAAAATGTCGATAACCACCAATCAGATATTGAACTATTTAGACCAAATTGTGCATAAAATTTAATCTCATATCATACGTCTGCTCTACACACATCGCACATCGAAAACCCATTGTTTTCATCCCCCGTTGTTAATAATGTGTGATAATCGATTGTTTAAACCCTTTTTACATTTAAATCGTTTGATTTAATTAGTTAATTTAATGCCTCGTACGTGTTCAAGCAATCATCGAGTCGAGTGTTCATTATCCCGAACGGTTATCCAATTTATCAACAAACGGTACAACAGACGTTTATAATTACAAAACGAGGAAAGGGAAACGTATATTTAAAAAAAAAGAACTGACTTCCTAACAAGTGGCATAAATATGAAAATAAGGTATATGGGTGATAATGCCCCAAATATTTGTTCTGCCCTAATTGTGGTACCTTAAAACAACAGTAGCTTTACGATGTTTGCACGTCTTCAGGTGATAAGTACACCTTTTCTGAATCAACAAAACCTCCAAACCACTATGTAAATCCGGTCGACCAGCCACACAAACGAAATTGTAAACACAAACGGACGGGGTAAGAAATAGACGAGGTGAAAATTAAATTACCATCACGATAATGGTGATAATTCCCGACCCAGAGTACAACGTTCGCCCCGATCATCCCACGTATTAATCACATTGTATCAAATCGTACCCGACATTGTGTCCGTCTTCTTCGTGACAGCAATAAAAACCCCGATCGTCCGGACCGGAGATTATTCCGATGACCTTGCAAATTTAACCCTACAAGTCTATTTTTAAGACTGACTAGTTTCGAAATTGATGACCCCCGCACACAATGGGATGGCAAATCGATGATCGGTAATCCCCCAACTTACACGGATAGTTTGATGTTTTACTGTAACTAACGCGCCGTGTGAAATGCGACACAAGTTGTGCGGGTCTCGCTTTCGAAATGTGTAAAAAACGTTGTCCGAAGTGCAAAGTCACGTCGGACGCGGGCGGCCATTTGGCACGGTACTCTCGCACGTCCAGGTGTTGCGTGGGCGGGCGTGGTGCGTGAATTCGGTGATAGTTACCTGTGCCGAAGCTGACAGTCCGGCGGACATCGCAGCCGCCGACTGTTGTACGGCGGCGGCCGCCAACGATGCGTTTATGGACCCGTACGCCGCAGATGGGTTGTAGTACGGCGACATCGACTGTCCCATGCCGCTCACCGCCATCCCTGCAAATAAAGTACGTCCGTCAATTGTTTTATTTAATTAATAACAAATTTCTCGTGTGCGAATTGGTTGTTGGGCAATAAACCAAATTTCCGGTACGCCGTGAACGCGGCACGGCAGAAATTAATAACGAGTCATTTATTACAATTGGTTACAACGTCCGACGAAGACCGGCTGAATGTGCGAAGAAAGCTGAACTATGCGGCTCTTCCGCCACGATAAAGTCGCGAACATGAAAGCCAGTTGTGTAAATATTGTGAAAATAATTTCAGGAATGATAGTTTATAGCTGTGGTGGATTGTTTCCGGTTGTTTCGACTGGTAGAAATTCTCAGGCGTTTTAATAAAATAAATTTATATGATGTTTATGTAATGATGCCAAATATTTTTACCATATAAGTGGTGTAAAATTGTCAATTATATGTTAAATACATGATAATAATGAATATAAGATATCACAGGAATTTAATAATTTTAATAAGTCAGACGTTAAAATGTACGATAAAAAATGACATTTATATCTTATTTATTTTACTAGAAAATAAAATAGGTATAATCAACTCATAAATTGTTAAAGGAAACACGCAAAAATGTAAAAAGTTATTTATTCAAAGAATAAACGTAATTTTAAATTAGGTAGCTTAAGAGACAAAGAAATTTTGTGATCAACTTATTGCCTCTTCTAATGTTAAATAGACATTAAATTATAAAAAATACATGACACATCTGGAAGAAGTTTATTTTTAATGCACAGTCACTTAAATAAATAAAAAACTGAAAGTACTCGAATTTATACTCTAAAAAAGACAAAACTATAAGAAAACAGTTTTTTTATATATATTTAGTGCATCTTGTTGGAATAAATAGTTTAATGTTAAAAATGTTAAAGCTTTAAACTGTAAGAAAATAAAACAACAAATCTTGAAGCAAAGTTTATATTTAATTTGTTCAACTGAACCATAAATATTATATATTATTGTTTTGAAAAGCACCTTATATGTAGAAAAACAGTTTTTTTTTATAAACTTTATGTATTTTTTAGCATTAAGCTATAAGAAAATAAAACTTGATAAATGTTGAAGAAAAGTTTATATATAATTTATTCAACTGAATCAAAAAATAAGTCTCTTTACTCAAATCTTACATTGTGGAGAAAATTCTCTAAAAAACTAAAAAATTATAAGAAAATAGTTAATAATTATTTAAACAAAAAATGTAAAATTTAAATTATTGTTTTGTAAAGAACCTTATAAGTAGAAAATCAATTTTTTTATTAATTTTATATATTTTTTAGTGTTTAAAATTTTAAAGCAATAAACTACAAAATAAAACTTGATAAATCTTGAAGCAAAGTTTATATTTAATTTGTTTAACTAAAACCAAATATAAGTCCACTCAAATCTTAAATTGTAGAGTGTTAAATTCTCTAAAAAACACAAAATTATAAAAAATAGATGATAATTATTTAAACAAAAATATAAATAGAAAAACATTTTTTTTTTTATAAATTTTATATGTATTTAATGTTTAAAATGTTAAAGCATTATATCATAGAAAAAATAAAATTTGACAAATCTTGAATAAAAGTTTATAATTAATTTATTTAACTGAATCACAAATTAAGTTTACTCAAATCTTAAATTGTAGACTGTTTAATTCTCTAAAAAACACAAAATTATAAGAAAATAGTCGATAATTATATAAACAAAAAAATGTAAAATTTAAATTATTGTTTAGTATAGTAACTTTCAAGTAGAAAAACAAGTATTTTTATATTTTTTTTTATATTTTGAATGTTTAAAATGTTAAAGCATTAAATTATAAAAAAATAAAATTTGACACATCTTGATCAAAAGTTTATAATTAATTTATTCCACTGAATCACAAAATAAGTCTGCTCAAATCTTAAATTGTAGAGGGTTAAATTCTCTAAAAACAAAAAAAATATAAGAAAAGAGTTGATAATTATTTTAACAAGAAAGTAAAATTTAAATTATACTTTAGTAAAGTACTTTAAAAATAAAAATTTAAATGACAATTCTTGAAACAAAGTTTATATTTAATTTATATATCTATAGAAAGTTAAATTCTCTAAAAAACTCAAAATTATAAGAAAATAGATGATTATTGTTTAGTAAAATACTTTATAACTAGAAAAACTAGTTTATTTTATAAATTTCATATATTTTTAAAGTTTAAATTGTTAAATCATTGAACTATAAGTTTATATTTAATTTATTTAACTGAACCATGAAAGTAGTAGAAGTAAGTTGCTTATAAAAAGAAAAATAAAATTTGACAAACCTTGAAACAAAATTTATATTTAATTTAACTAAACCATAAAGTAAGTATACACAAATCTTAAATTATCTTATGAAAAGAAAACAGGTTTTTACAATGAATAAAAAGTTATGCAATAAAACATAAGATAAAAATTGATAAACCTTGAAACAATGTTTATATTTATTTACTTAAATAAACCTCAAAATAAGTATCATCAATTTTTACCTAATAATTATATAAACATTGAAAGTAAATTAATCTTTTTTGGTGTTCAATCGTTAAAATCGTTAAATGTAAAGTAAAAAATCGACTTATCTATAAACAACTTAACAAAATAATAAATTAATTGTAATCAAATTTGAATTGTAGAAGCTTAAAATCAATACAAATCATAAAAATTAAATTAAATCATTAAAAAAAATAATATATAAGATATAAATTAAAAATTAATCCACAGATTATATATATATATATATATATATATATATATATATATATATATATATATATAATGAATATTTATAATGAGTTTAAAAATAACTAATTAGAAAGTGCGATTTAAAATAAAATGTTCTCGGATACCACTTCTAGTTTTTCGAATTCGAATTAATTAAGATGCCGTTAACAACTCCACTCCACGTATTTAATACCTTACTGTCAACAACTTCACTTTTCCAAAGAGGTGTTTTATTAATTTTCTTGTGCGCCAGCGTAATTAAACTACGGCCGTGCGACCAACGAAAGTAATAAACCCGTTTAAATATCGCTGACAGTTAACATTGCCTTTTTGTCATTCAATATTTTAAACCATTATTTGCTGACTATTGACTTAATTACCGCATGAATAATGTATCGAAACCGATAAATAATTGTAACAGGGCAAGGAGTGTAATTGCAACATGCTTTGGACCGTAGAAAAAGATTTCGAATTATTTTTATTATGTTTTAATTATCGGTTGGGCAATGGTGGTTTCCATTCACCGTTTACGGCCTCAAGCACATGTTATGGACAACGAATCGTTGAAGAAGAGGTTTTAACACCAATTACGGTGATCAATTTTTCGCAACCGTTTTTGTCTGGTCGATTACCATTAATTGCCATGCGGCCGTCGACAATGTGCGAATGGGTTTTCTAAAATGTCGAATAAAAGGCTGCGTTTTATGATAACGCTGTGATTATCCGTATCGTTGTTAATGCACATTGTTAATGCACAAACATTCGAATCATTGTCCGGCCATAAATTACTTTCACTGCAGAAGAGTGCATTAATGGCCGAATTCGTTTGGCTAATTATCCATGAAATATGTGGTACAGTGGTGGGCAGAGAAATTTAAACATTTTGGAAGATATTTCATAAAGAGATTTGATTCAAAATTTATCCAGTCGTACTCTACCTTCTTCCAAAAGAAGGAGCCATTATTGATATTATTTCTCAATCTTTTATCTCATTGGAGATTAGAAATTGTTTTCTTCTTAAAAGTGATGAAATTAATAAGTTCAGTACTTCTTCAATGAATTGTCTATGTGAAGAAATAATGGTTTCATCATTATCAAGATGCCCAATAATTGCCAGGTGAGAAAAATTCTAGTTTTTTGGAAAATTGATGCAAATCAATTTATGGAATATGAGACTTCAGAAATATTTGTCACAAGCTACTTCCTTCTCGAAGAAGCAGCAATTATTAATATAACATCTTGATAATAATTTTAATCATTTATGTGATTGGAGATTAGAAATTTTCTTCTTCTGAATATTGATGAAATTAAAATGTTCAGTACTTCTTCAATGAATTGTCTATCTGAAGAAATAATGGTTTCATCATTATCAAGATGTCCAATAATTGCAACGAGAAAAAAAATCTGGTTTCTTGAAACTGAAGATAATTTCATTGATGAAAATCAAGTGGTGGAATACGAGAGTTCAGAAACATTTGTCACAAGCTACTTCCTTCCCGAAGGAGGAGCAATTATTAATATAACTTCTTGGTAATAATTTTAATCATTCATGTGATTGGAGATTAGAAATTTTCTTCTTCTGAATATTGATGAAATTAAAATGTTAAGTACTTCTTCAATGAATTGTCTATCTGAAGAAATAATGGTTTCATCATTATCAAGATGTCCAATAATTGCAACGAGAAAAAAAATCTGGTTTCTTGGAACTGAAGATAATTTCATTGATGAAAATCAAGTGGTGGAATACGAGAGTTCAGAAACATTTGTCACAAGCTACTTCCTTCCCGAAGGAGGAGCAATTATTAATATAACTTCTTGATAATAATTTTAATCATTCATGTGATTGGAGATTAGAAATTTTCTTCTTCTGAATATTGATGAAATTAAAATGTTAAGTACTTCTTCAATGAATTGTCTATCTGAAGAAATAATGGTTTCATCATTATCAAGATGTCCAATAATTGCAACGAGAAAAAAAATCTGGTTTCTTGGAACTGAAGATAATTTCATTGATGAAAATCAAGTGGTGGAATACGAGAGTTCAGAAACATTTGTCACAAGCTACTTCCTTCCCGAAGGAGGAGCAATTATTAATATAACTTCTTGATAATAATTTTAATCATTCATGTGATTGGAGATTAGAAATTTTCTTCTTCTGAATATTGATGAAATTAAAATGTTAAGTACTTCTTCAATGAATTGTCTATCTGAAGAAATAATGGTTTCATCATTATCAAGATGTCCAATAATTGCAACGAGAAAAAAAATCTGGTTTCTTGGAACTGAAGATAATTTCATTGATGAAAATCAAGTGGTGGAATATGAGAGTTCAGAAACATTTGTCACAAGCTACTTTCTTCCCGAAGAAGGAGCAATTATTAATATAACTTCTTGATAATAATTTTAATCATTCAAGTGATTGGAGATTAGAAATTTTCTTCATCTGAATATTGATGATATTAAAATGTTCAGTACTTCTTCAATGAATTGTCTATCTGAAGAAATAATGGTTTCATTATTATCAAGATGTCCAATAATTGCCACGAGAAAAAAATCTGGTTTCTTGGAACTGAAGATAATTTCATTGATGAAAATCAAGTGGTGGAATATGAGACTTCAGAAACATTTGTCACAAGTTATTTCCTTCTCGAAGAAGGAGCAATTATTAATATAACTTCTTGATAACAATTTTAATCATTCAAGTAATTGGAGATTAGAAATTTTCTTCATCTGAATATTGATGAAATTAAAATGTTCAGTACTTCTTCAATGAATTGTCTATCTGAAGAAATAATGGTTTCATTATTATCAAGATGTCCAATAATTGCCGCGAGAAAAAAAATCTAGTTTCTTGGAACTGAAGATAATTTCATTGATGAAAATCAAGTGGTGGAATATGAGACTTCAGAAACATTTGTCACAAGTTATTTCCTTCTCGAAGAAGGAGCAATTATTAATATAACTTCTTGACAATAATATTAATCATTCATGTGATTGGAGATTAGAAATTTTCTTCTTCTGAATATTGATGATATTAAAATGTTCAGTACTTCTTCAATGAATTGTTTATCTGAAGAAATAATGGTTTCATCATTATCAAAATGTCCAATAATTGCCACGAGAAGAAAAATCTGGTTTCTTGGAACTGAAGAAGGAGCAATTATTAATATAACTTCTTGATAACAATTTTTATCATTCAAGAAATTGGAGATTAGAAATTTTCTTCATCTGAATATTGATGAAATTAAAATGTTCAGTACTTCTTCAATGAATTGTCTATCTGGAAAAATAATGGTTTCATTATTATCAAGATGTCCAATAATTGCCACGAGAAAGAAAATCTGGTTTCTTGGAACTGAAGATAATTTCATTGATGAAAATCAAATGATGGAATATGAGACTTCATTAACATTTGTTACAAGCTACTTTTTTCCTGAAGATAATCTTCATAATTATTGTCATTGGAAATTAGAAATTTTCTTCCTTTAATGATGAAATAAAAATGTCAAGTACCTCCGTATACAATTTTTATCTAAAGTAATAATGGTTTCATCATCATCAAGATGTTGTCACTTAATTATTTAAAATAAAACGTAAAATAGTTTGATTTCATTTAATTGCAAGTGTGCATTTCTTAATTTCTCTAGCCACCACTGCACACACAGATGCTTTCTAGCTTTCAATTTTGAATCATCCTCGAAGAAATCTTGTTTACACAATTAGCTAATTTATGCAAAAACTCATCGCAATGAATCACGAATTGTACAGAAACTGGTGGAAGAACAGTTTTAGCATTGTTTACTGATTAATAAACCAGAAGACGCTGACAATAAAAGACGGGCAGGTTTAACGCCCATTGTTACCGGACAAATCCCAACTAAACGAAGTTGTGTTTAAAAAATAAATTATTATTTGGCCTCCAAATGCCACGGTCCCGAAGAATAATGCGATGTATTTAACTGTCAATCATCCCTCATTTAAAGCGAGGAATTGACAGTCGAGATTGGTGTACACGGTTATTTATAATATTACGTGTATGGTGAAGACAGAAATACCTGTGTATGATCGATGCGTACGTATAATTTCGTGTTGGTAATGTATTATTAGACAGTGTTTAAAAATGATGACTTTATTTTGAAACATGGGCGTGCACAATTTCTACGTTTTCAATGCGGCCACAATGGCCATGGGAGAATTAATATATACAGTCTAATTTTGGGGGATTAATTAAATTTACTTTGGAACGGGCCCATTGTCAATAGATAATCATAGGCTGCGATGCGAATAATGGAATTCTTAGAAGACGGACAACCCCGTGTGTTTGGAAATAATCGAAAATTCTGCTGTGTTGTGTTCGACGGGTTTATTTTTAATTTTACACTTTTAATATTGGTTTTCTTTGTTGCAATGAATGGGATCCTATAAAGTCGACTTTTCAATAATAATCTAAACCCACTTAGTTTATTTTATTGCTTTCGTGTTGTATTTTAAGAGTGGTTTTATTGTTTTTGTACCCACATAATAATACGTAATCTGATTAAGGGTAATAAAATGTATAACATATGTTAACGATGCTGACACATTTTATGATCAAATACTTAGAATAATAATGCGGATACGTGCTATTTGTTTATGAGCTGATTTATTGGATTGTTTTCTCTTAACTGATCTGAAAAAATAGAAAAAAGGACAATTTCATTGGTGAAAAATTACGATTTATTGCAATTCATTTTTGAACCATATATTTATTCCTAAATTTAATTTTAATTTGATAATAAATACATTGAAGATGGTCGTCAAGGTCGTCCTAAAACATCAGAAATTAAGCAATATCTAATGCAAAAGACTCGTGCAACATGTTTGGAAGTAGATCATCAACCTGAGATGAATTAATCATTAAGAAGAGGCTTCATGAAGACGAAAAATGTCAGGGACATCCTGAAACTTATACTAACCAAGAAATTAAGCAATATCTCGTAAAAATCCTTTTGCAACAAGTTTGGAAATAGGTCAGTCATTATACTGTGAAGCCATTACAAAGAGGCTTTATGTTGGTAAACCTGATGGAACAGTAATTAAAAAGTGTTCCAACCCAGGAGTAATTTACTCAAAGATGAGTCTCAAAGGAAGCTTCAAAATGTGAAAGGGGAAGAACTATTTCAATCACTAGATAGTCCAGATATTTATTCATTATTTGATAATAAATATTTAATTCTGAAGAGGATATTAAAACTGATTGAATTCTTTTTCAGCGGCAAGAAACCAGAATTTTATTGTTGTGACAATCTTGATAATGAAGAACCCATATTTTCGTTCATATTTAAAAAATGAAAATTTCCTGTGACATGAATGATGAAATGAAGTTATATTAATAATTGCTCCTTCATCGGGAAGAAAGCAGAAGAAGAAAATTTCTAATCCCCAATAACATAAATGATAAACATTATCAAGAAATTATATTAATAACTGTTCCTTCTTTGGGAAGAAGATGGCTTGTTACAAATGCTTCTAAAATCAAAATTAGGCCTCGTCGAAGGACGTCCTGAAACTTGTACTAACGAAGAAATTAAGCAATATCTTAGTAGGTCAGTCATTAAACTGTGAAGAATCAACCATTAAAAAGAGACTGGTAAACCCGGTAAGAGTATTTAAAAAGAGTCTTAACCAAAGAAAGAAGTAACAGACTATATAGAGAGATGATTATGTTAATGAAAATCTTAATCGAGGATGGGTTTGAAAGGAATCTTCAAAATGTAAAAGGAGAAGCAGTACTTCAGCCACTAGATGGTCCAGATATATCTTCATTAATTGTTAATAAAGTACTAAGAAACCAGAATATTTTTGTTATGACAGTATTGATAATGATGAAACCATTTTTCCATTGACATTCAGAAGAGGAACATTTCTAATCTCCATTGACACGAATGATGAAAAGAAAAGAACAAGAATGGCTTTCTAATATCCAATAACATAAATTATGAAGATTAGTAAGAAGTTATATTAATAATGGTTCCTTTTTCGGAAAGAAGGTGGCTTATTACAAATATTTCTGAATTTAAGATTAAGGCCCCCTCGAAGGACGTCCTACAATTTGTACTAACGAAGAACTTAAGCAATACTCGTGCAAAATTTTGGTGAAACAAGCTTGGAAATAGGTCAGTCATGCAACAGTGAAGTGTCAACCATTAGAAAGAGGCTTCGTACTGGTAAATCTGGTGGAATAGCACTTAAAAAGAATCTTAACCCAAGAAAAATTTTACACACTGTATTGGATACTTATTAAGAGGTCAAACAATCGATATGGATGACCATGTTAATGAAAATCTTAGTCACAAAGGAAGTTTCAAAATGTGAAAGGAAAAGCACTACTTCAGCCACTGAATGATTTAGATATTTCTTCATTAATTTGGTAATAAATTGTTTAATTCTGAAGAAGAGATCAAAACTGGGGTTGAATTTCTCTTCAGTACCAAGAAACCAGAATATTTTTGTTATGACACTCTTGAAAATATTGAAACCATTTTTCTATCGACATTCAGAAGAAGAAAATTCCTAATCTCCAATGACAATGATGAAAAGAAGTTATATTAATAATGGCTTTCTAATATCCAATGACTTAAATAATGAAGATTAGTAAGAAGTTATATTAATAATGGTTCCTTCTTCGGGAAGAAAGTGGTTTGTTACAAATATTTCTGAAGCTAAGATCTGTCGTCGAAGGACGTTCTGAAATTGTACTAACGAAGAAGCAATATCTCGTGCAAAATCTTGGTGAAACTAGTTTGGAAATAGGTCATTCAACAGTGAAGTGTCCACCATTAGAAAGAGGCTTCATACTGGTAAATCTGGTGGAATACTACTTAAAAAGAATCTTAACCCAAGAAAAATTTTACCCACTGTATTGGATACTTATTAAGAGGTCAAACAATCAATGTTGATGACCATGTTAATGAAAATCTTACTCAGGGATGAGTCTCAAAGGAAGTTTCAAAATGTGAAAGAAAAGCAGTACTTCAGTCACTGGATGATTTAGATATTTCTTCATTATTAGCTAATAAATTGTTTAATTTTGAAGAAGAGATCATAATTGGGTTGCAACTTTTCTTCAGTGTCAAAACCAGAATTGTTTTGTTGTGACAATCATGATTATGATGAAACCATTTTTTCATCGATTTTCAGAAGATAAGAAAAATTCTAATATCCAGTGACAAGAATGATGAAGAGAAGTCATATTAATAATGGCTCCTTCTTCGGTATGAAGTTAGAAGAAGAAAATTGTTAATCTCTAATAACATAAATAATGAAGATTATTAAGAAGTTATATTAATAATGATTCCTAATGGAAAAAGGTGACTAGTTACAAATGTTTTTGAAGTCAACATTAAGGTTCCATTGAAGCAATTATAAGGAAGTCGAAACAAAGGTTGATCATTTCTTCAGTTCCAAAAAACCACCCTTTTTTCTCGTAGTAGCCATTGAAAATATTGATAATAATCATCATTATTCCTTCAGATATACAAGACAATTCTTTGCAGACATCATTCAAGCAATTACAAGGAAGTTACAATTGAGATTGTCCAATTCCAAGAACTTAATTTTTCTAGAAGCATAAATATTGGCAGAAAATCTTTGATTATAAACATGTTTTGCTGAATAAAATTTATCGTAAAGAAAGTAGTGTTATTTTTAAATTAAACCATAAAAAACTTTCACCACTATCAAATATTAATAATCATAATAAAACATTATCACTGGCAAAATACAAATTTAACAAAATAATGAGCATTCTATAAATACGTACTACTTTATTAATGAAAATAATACACAACAATAACAGTTGTCTGCGATTAAACTTCAGTATTCGTTACAAAATGAGCCACAGTGAGTTTCAATTAACATAACACAGATTTTTTTCCCATGTAATGACTGTAATTTGGTTGTTGCGTGCACAAAAGGTGTGTGTAAATATTATTAGACAAGTAACATTGGTTGCAACACCTCAATTCATCAACAAAACTGAACCTATTGTCGTGTTCTTTTCTACGCATTAAGCATAAAATCATTGAAACGTTGCGAAACGTCGATGATGGTGCTTAAACACACCTAATTTACAGGTTTTTCAGCCACAAATTGAATTAATGATGGCTCCCAACATGGATACTAGGTGTAAAAAATGCACAGAATTTACGTCCACCAAAACAGCGAAAGCGTAAAAACTAAAACCATGGGAACATTTCGAAAACATCCGAACAATGCGGACATAAATGTAAATAAAACGTCGACAACTTCATGTAGCCACCAATCAAAATTAATTAACGGCGAATCGGACAAAATTTATTACACGAACGACCTGGTTCGACAACAATAAATTAGACTTATATTGTAGTGGATATGCTCCAATAGGTGCTCAAATAATAAGTATCAGAAAAGTGTTGACGTCAACACAAGAATTCAAAGGGTAACAAGCAAAAGAGTCAGACTGTAAATTCAATAAATGTATAAATATTTTTTGTCACGTTAGAATACGATTGTGAAACTTCAGTTAAAAATTGTCTTCGATGAATTCTCAATGAATGGAATTAGGAAACACTCGAAGCCTTAATGCAATGTGATAGTGAATCGGGCTTATAATTCAATTTTATCCAACAATAAGCCCATGCATTAAACCGAACAGTTCACATATAAAACTACAGATTAAAAGAATAACGCCTCGCCAAGTAAATTTACTCGAAATTTATTTATCCCATTAGTGCGACCATTATTTAGGATTATTCGGTCAAGTTAATCGAATGTTTAACAGTGGATATCTGAACCGTAGGATCTCGTCAAAATAATATTTCAGCGTTGAAAATGACCTCGCGTGCCTCCACCATTATAAATTATAACGTACACGCACCGGCATGTTCGTATAATGGATCGTTTTGCCATGGATGCCAACTGAAACGTTTGTTCCACACAATGGTCACTATATTACATTTGCCCGAACTGTCCAAATATTAATGATGCCCTTACTTTATTACACACACGCTCCGACATTGCCATTCTCTCTCACTTCCACACGTTTTCTCCGCACAAGTTTTATGACGTCTAACAATTTTGAGTACTGACAAAATTCAGTGAATACGTGATATTTTACTACACTTTTGTTTTTATGCGTTTACCTTCTTAATTTTCACTTACAATAGGTCATAATTGGTTAATATCTACAAAAGGAACTAACGGGAACTTCTACAACTACCTAATAATAATTTTTTATTGGTTCCATAATTTTAATTCTAATTGATTACTGTGTCCTTCAAAATTACCTTCAGAAAAAAGAAGGACACCCTAATCAAATCTTTTAAATACTTGTCTATAACTACTTTTCAATATTTTTTTATTGATGTCAAAATAGTTATCATGTACTTCAAAAATATCTTCAGAAGGAAAAGCAAGAACCTAACCAAATCTTTTGAATGTTGTTATTCTATAACAACTTTTCAATAGTTTTTATTGGTGTTAAAATTGTAATTTTAATTGGTTTATGTGTAATTCAAAACTATCTTCAAAATGAAGAAGCAGGAACCTAACTAAATCTTTTAAATATTGTCTTCTTAACTACTTTTCAATATTTCTTATTGGAATCAAGATAATAATTCTAATTAGTTACAGTACAAAAATATCTTCAGAAAAAAGATGCAGGAACCTAACCAAATCTTTAAAAAATTGTTCATCTATGATTATTTTTCAATAATTTTTATTGGTGTCACAATAGTAATTCTAACTAGTTACTGTGTACTTTAAAAATATCTTCAGAAGGAAGAAGCAGGAACCCAACCAAATCTTTTAAGTATTCTCTTTCTATAACTACTTTTCAATAATTTTTATTGTTGTTAAAATGGTAATTCTAATTGGTTACTAAGTTATTCAAAAATATCTTCAGAAGTAAGAAGCAGGAACCTAACCAAATTTGTTAAATGTTATCATTCTATAACAACTTTCCAATAATTTTTTATTAGGGTCAAAATATTAATTTTAATTCATGACAAAATAGAAATTCTAATTAGTTACTGTGTCCTCCAAAAATATCTTCAGAAGGAGGAAGCAGGAACCCCACCAAATATTTTAAATGTTTTCTTTCTATAATTACTTTTCAATAATTTTTATTGGTGTCACAATAGTAATTCTAACTAGTTACTGTGTACTTTAAAAATATCTTCAGAAGGAAGAAGCAGGAATCCAACCAAATCTTTTAAATATTCTCTTTCTATAACTACTTTTCAATAATTTTTATTGATGTCAAAATGGTTATTCTAATTGGTTACTTTGTTATTCAAAAATATCTTCAAAAGTAAGAAACAGGAACCTAACCAAATCTTTTAAATGTTGTCATTCTATAAAAACTTTTCAATAATTTTTTATTAGTGTCAAAATATTAATTCTAATTCATGACAAAATAGAAATTCTAATTAGTTACTGTGTAGTCCAAAAATATCTTTAGAAGGAGGAAGCAGGAACCCAATAAAATATTTTAAATGTTCTGTTTCTATAACTACTTTTCAATAATTTTTATTGATGTCACAATAGTAATTCTAACTAGTTACTATGTACTTTAAAAATATCTTCTGAAGGAAGAAGCAGGAACCCAACCAAATCTTTTAAATATTTTCTTTCTATAACTACTTTTCAATAACTTTTATTGATGTTAAAATGTAATTTTAATTGGTTACTGTGGATTTCAAAAATATCTTCAAAAGGAAGAAGCAGGAACCTAATCAAATCTTTAAAATATTGTCTTTCTATAACTACTTTTCTATATTTTTTTAATGATGTCAAAATAGTAATTCTAATTGATTTCTGTATATCTCAAAAATATCTCTAGGAAGAAGGAACATGAACCTAACAAAAACTTCTAAATATTGCCTTTCTAAAATTACCTTTAAATACAATAATTTTCTTGTGCCAAACTAGTAATTCTAATTGATTACTGAGTACTTCAAAAATATCTTCAGCAGGAGGAAGCAGGAACCTAACCAAATCTTCTAAATAATGTCTTGCTAAAGCTACCTTTTTATAATGTTCTACCACATTGAAAATAAGGCTGTCCTACGCAATACTTTATCATACCTGCCCATGGCAAAGCATTTGGGGTTGCAGTAGCATTTTCAAGCACCTGGTCACATTGATTTGTTTGATTTGTCTTGGAAACCTCGGCTAGAAAGAAAAAGCAAAGCAAATAGAGGAAGAAGCAAATAAAACGGCAAATTAATAAAATCAAAGCTGCAAAGCTTTATTAGTCACATGCAAAATTAGCATTAAAAAAAGCATTAATAGAAAGGCAGAGTCTCAAGGCAACAACAATATGCATCACAACCGCAAAAACCGTAAAGTTCACAGATCTCCGACGTGTTCGAGTGTACGCCGTACGTAGTTCGTGACAAATGTCAATAGACACTCGAGAAATGCAAGATTTACGACGGAGCACACAATCGTAATAAAACAACACCGCACACAGTATTAACATAATGCATAATTAATTTTATGTAGTTAATTTATGCACTCAGCCTTCCACATAGACGTAAGACAGCAATAAAATTTATAACGTTCACGTTCGAATTTTAGGCAAGATGTTCGCTAAATAACAAGTTTATTAAGCCGGTATGACAAGTATGGACAGGACACGCTACGCGAACAATATTTTATCGGATAAATGGCCGAATGTCGAGATATATACAAAATATATCGACCAAGGTGTGTTTTATACACGTTTTAACTACGACCATTACCCGGATTATTGTTCATAAAATTCATTCAGGTCCGGGCAAAGGCTGTAAACACCCATACGCAGCTGGACGGATTATTGCATCGCATTTTTCATCTAATTAGCACCCAGAAAAGTCTTCGGTGAGAAACAACAGGAAAAATAAAGCGGTACGGTACGCGCATAAATTACCGCATTGATTTCTTCTGGACAGCGTCCAGTGGTGCTGGTAACACCTGGACGGCATAGGTGTGAGATCCCGCCGAGGCTGCCAACCCATCGCCGGACCCCCGCATCCGCCGTACACATATTTAAAATACCAGCCTGTCACAAACGGTTAACCGATGCCACAAGTCGTACCGCAGCTCCGTACGATTAAAAACTATTTCGACGTTTTAATTAATGGCCCAGTGTTCGAACGTCGGTGAGTTTATACGAAAAAATTACATCGATATTAACGAGTAAATATTAATTTTTAATTATTCAAATTAATCCAATTAAATGGTAATGTGATCAACAAGAAAAAGTGGCTAAAACTTAAATTACCCCCATCACGTTTTTAATGATAAATGGGTGCTCAAAATAAACACCCATATAAATGCAAAATTACACCTAAATCACCATAACGAAAATTTTATCGCCTTAAAGAACTTGAACTTGGATGAGTTATTACTTAATTAACTCCTGAGTTATTTTTATAATTATTGCATGCATTAAACACGACTGCATTGGCAATGATATTGAACTCAAGCGAATAAATTAACTTCAGCCTCAAAATAACTTTTATGACGTCCCGAGACCAAAAAATAATAGAAATTAGTTTTCAAAATAATAATTAAACAGTTAATAACAAGCAACGGGCCAATGTCGAATGGAATTTCAACACGGCATTGTTCCCAATAATAAATTTCAATTTGTCGCATGTATTCGATTATTTTTCATCGCAGCTTTTGTGTTTAACGCTAAATAATATTTTGTAATTCATGTTTTTTAAGCGCATAATTATTATTCCATCACGTTTTATGTATTTAAATTAATTTTATTTTAATAATAAAGTCCGAAACAAAAGGCCGAAGTTATTGTGTTCGAATTTAGTATTTTTGAATATCTAAATTCATATTTCAATTGAAAATCGCAACAAAAAAGCTTTATATGAATATTAAAATTATTTTTGTCTGTTTTTCATTCATAGCAAAAATAAATCGACAAAAGGGCCGTTAATTAATTTCTTTTGACAAAATTGCAACCGTTACAATTGTTGCAGCTTTTTTCATTCGACGGCATAACAACACAAATGGGTCACATCATCGAAAATAAAATATGGAAGGTAATAAATCAGATTTATTTCAAGATTTGGCTCCATTGTGTGTCAATAAGCAAAAGCAAAATAATATATAAATAAATTATAAGTCTTTGTTTTCGAAAAAGTTATATGCTAAAAAATATTTATATTAATCACTAGATGGCTCTATTTTGTGTGTAAGCAGTGCCATCTATTACAGGTTGCTTAGAACAAGTCAGGAAGCAAAAGGAAAATAATAGATAAATAAAATAAAGTTTTTATAAGTTTGTGTTTGTCAATTTTCAGTTTATTTGAAACTTTGATGGAAGCTAAATTCCATTATATCTATACATATAATTTTTATTTCCAAAATGAGAAATTTTTGTGTTTTCGAAAATGTTATTTGCTAACAAATATTTCTATTAATCACTAGATGGCTCTATTGTATGTGTAATCAGTGTCATCTATTACAGGTTGCTTAGAACAAGTCAGGAAGCAAAAGGAAAATAATAGATAAATAAAATAAAGTTTTTAAAAGTTTGTGTTTGTCAATTTTCAATTTATTTGAAACTTTTATGGAAGCTCAATTACGTCATATTTATACATATAATTTTTATTTCCAAAATGAGAAATTTTTGTGTTTTCGAAAATATTATATGCTAACAAATATTTCTATTAATCACTAGATGGCTCTATTGTATGTGTAATCAGTGCCATCTATTACAGGTTGCTTAGAACAAGTCAGGAAGCAAAAGGAAAATAATAGATAAATAAAATAAAGTTTTTAAAAGTTTGTGTTTGTCAATTTTCAATTTATTTGAAACTTTTATGGAAGCTCAATTACGTCATATTTATACATATAATTTTTATTTCCAAAATGAGAAATTTTTGTGTTTTCGAAAAGGTTATATGCTAATAAATATTTCTATTAATCACTAGATGGCTCTAATGTGTGTGTAAGCAGTGACATCTCATTCAGGTAGCTTAGAACAAGTCAGGAAGCAAAAATAAAATAAATAAAATTAACTTATTATAGAATATTAAAATTATTTCTGTCTGTTTTTCATTCACAGCTAAAATAAATAGATAAAAGGGCCGTCAATTGATAAAACTACAACCGTCACAATTGTCTCATTTTTCCATTCAACATCACAACAACACAAATAGGTCACATCACCGTAAATAAAACATCGACGGCAATAAATCAGATCCACCTCAAGATCCAAACAAAAGCCACAAAAGAATCCAAAATGCCGGGCATTAAATCCTTTTATTGTTTCACCGGTTCCATTAGTGGCCCATAAATACTTGCGGTAATTGTTAACCGTCCGCCGAAACGTATAATATGTTTAGGTGTGGAATTTCGTGGCTCCCCGGCCGACTTGATGGGGGGCCAACACGTCTTCGGGCCCTTTCCTCGCACATGCTTTGACAGCCGGACTTTTGCACAAGCTGTTTTACGACCGCGATAAATTATCGATATTTAATAAATAGTGCGGTCGTTTTTATTGTACACGACTCGGTCAGGTATTTATTGGGGACTTAATCAAATCACTACCGACCGCTTTTTTTCACCCGACACGAGCGGTTTTATCTGGAAGATCGGATCGTTTCTTTTTTTTTTTCCTGTGACTTTACAATGGGAACATCCGTGAGGAATTTTGTTGCGAGATTTATCGGCGTGTTATCCAAAAAACGTATTAATCTGTGTCTAACTATAAGAAGAGAATATTACAGAAATCTGTATTTTTTTCGTGTTTTATTTTTAATGCAATAGATGTCGTTGTTTTATTAATACAATTAACTAGTTATTAGAATGGGTTAAAATGATTTATTACAATAAAATTATGTTCAACACCTGTATTGATTAAAAATTCAATACACAATGAATTATTTTCAAAACTGTATCAGCTCAAAGGCAACAATTCTTAAAACCATTTCCCATAACAATCATTGAACTGGTGACATTCAAACGGATTATTATTCCAGTTCCTGATCCCAAGAATGGGATTACAATTCGGTATTGTGCTCCTATCAATCAAAAAAACCGTATTGAATTTGTGACCGTGTAATTCAGGTAGCCGTTATCGAAATCAAATGCGAAACAACGTTAACATCTTTTCCATCGATATTCAAACAAACGTTGATCTAGAAAAAGAGAATTCAATCCCCACAATCACGGTCACCGGTGTCCAGTTGATGGGGGGAGCCGTAACTTAATGATAAACTGACCTGCCCTTAGAGCGTCCATCTGCACAGACGGGTAGGGGATCGAATACGGATAACCTTCTTTCCTTAGGGTCTTCGGCTTACGTCTCGGCCTGTATTTGTAATCTGGATGTTCTTTCATATGTAGGGCGCGTAATCTCTTCGCCTCGTCGATGAATGGCCTCTTCTCGTCTTCCGTTAACAATTTCCATTCGGAGCCTGGAATTAAAGCCAACCATGAGTCACACATAATAAAAAAAAAGTAAAGTTCGATTCCGTTTTAATTAACATGCAATTGAAGTGATGGATTTGTGTTTTTCGTCCTTGTATCAATTGCTCCGACCATCAGATAAGTTTTGGAAACAAAGTGTTATCTGTGAAAAAGGCCGAAAGAAGGCGAAAAAGTAAGAGCAGCATTAAATTATCTTTTGAGCGCGAACGAGCGGACGAACAAAGGCCCATCATGGCTTGTAATTAATTCTTATCTCGCTTCAGAAGGCAGCCACAAAGGACCGAACAGTGGCGCTATACAAAGTTCTAGACACAAAATGACAAAACACAGAACAAAAACCAGTGTAATGTAATACAGCGTCTCTATTGGACGAACCAATCGGCCGGGTTATTGTTCCTCCAATCGTAGAACAGGTGCGAGCATCCGCAACAATGCAACGCCGTTCCGACGTTTCGCGGCGACTGAACGAATATGCACACCACCAAGTTGGACGAAAACGGGCGAATGTGCCGGTTTATTATTATTTTTTTTTTTCTTTTTTGTTTCATTTTGTCGGCACCGAAACCCGAAAAGCTCGATGCGCTGCAGTTGCAGTCGGGAACACGTCCTTTTGTCAGCGCCGCATAATGGCTCGAGTCCGTAGTCAAGGTTTATTTTCATGCTACGCACCGTGTCTCGCAGGAATATCGATCCGACGACTGTTTTCAGCACCGTGCTTCGCCTCGCACCTGTGTCGAATGTTCCGCTCGTTTATTTCTGTCGTGTTGTCGGCAACATTGTTTTTTTGTTTTTGAAAAAAGCAGGATTGTTAGTCAACTTTCAATTGGATAATAACTTTTTTCGAAGTTAGATTGGTATCCAGAATTACTATTTATTAAATAAAAAGTTTATGTTTTTGGCTCCATTGTGTGTTGGCAGTGCCAGCTGTTATATGCAATTCAGAACTAATCAAAAAGCAAAAGGAAAATAATAAATAAAAAAATAAAGATTTATAAGTTGGTGTATGTCAATTTTCAAAATTTATTGAAACCTAGCTAAATTACATTATGTCTATATACATAATTTTTATTTTCAAAATCAATTCTGCTTGTCAATTTTTAATTTATTTGAATATATATATATATATATATATATATATATATATATATATATATATATATATATTATTTCCAAAAAGAGAAATTTTTGTCTTTTCAAAAATATTTTATGATAACAAATATTCCTCTTCATAACTAGATGGCTCTATTGAGTGTGTTAGCAGTGCCACCTATTGCAGGCTGCTTAAAACAAGTCAGGAAGCAAAAAGAAAATAATAGATAAATAAAATAAAGTTTTTTTAAGTTTGTATTTGTCAATTTTCAGTTTATTTGAAACTTTTCTGGAAGCTAAATTACGTTATATCTATACATATAATTTTTATTTCCAAAATGAGAAATTTTTATTTTTTCGAAAATGTTATATGCTAAAAAATATTTCTATTAATCACTAGATGGCTCTATTGTGTGTGTAAGCAGTGCCATCTATTACAGGCTGGTTAGAACAAGTCAGGAAGCAAAAGGAAAATAATAGATAAATAAAATAAAGTTTTTTTAAGTTTGTATTTGTCAATTTTCAGTTTATTTGAAGCTTTTCTGGAAGCTAAGATACGTTATATCTATACATATAATTTTTATTCCCAAAATGAGAAATTTTTGTGTTTTCGAAAATGTTATATGCTGATAAATATTTCTATTAGTCACTAGATGGCTCTATTGTGTGTGTAAGCAGTGCCATCTATTACAGGCTGGTTAGAACAAGTCAGGAAGCAAAAGGAAAATAATAGATAAATAAAATAAAGTTTTTATAAGATTGTGTTTGTCAATTTTCAATTTATTTCAAACGTTTCTGGAAGATAAATTACATTATATCTATACATATAATTTTTATTTCCAAAATGAGAAATTTTTGTTTTTTCGAAAATGTTATATGCTAAAAAATATTTCTATTAATCACTAGATGGCTCTATTGTGTGTGCAAGCAGTGCCATCTATTACAGGCTGTTTAGAACAAGTCAGGAAGCAAAAGGAAATTAATAGATAAATAAAATAAAGTTTTTTTAAGTTTGTGTTTGTCAATTTTCAGTTTATTTGAAACTTTTCTGGAAGCTAAATTACATTATAACTATACACATAATTTTTATTTCCAAAATGAGAAATTTTTATTTTTCCTAAAATGTTATATGCTAAAAAATATTTCTATTAATCACTAGATGGCTCTATTGTGTGTGTAAGCAGTGCCATCTATTATGGGCTGGTTAGAACAAGTCAGGAAGCAAAAGGAAAATAATAGATAAATAAAATAAAGTTTTTTTAAGTTTGTGTTTGTCAATTTCCAGTTTATTTGAAACTTTTCTGGAAGCTAAATTACATTATAACTATACATATAATTTTTATTTCCCAAATGATAGATTTTTATTTTTTCGAAAAATTTATATGCTACAAAATATTTCTGTTAATTACTAGATGGCTCTATTGTGTGTGTAAGCAGTGCCATCTATTACAGGCTGATTAAAACAAGTCAGAAAGCAAAAGGAAAATAATAGATAAATAAATAATCACTAGATGGCTCTATTGTGTGTGTATGCAGTGCCATCTATTACAGGTTGCTTAGAACAAGTCAGGAAGCAAAAGGAAAATAATAGATAAATAAAAGAAAGTTTTTGTAAGTTTGTTTTTGTCAATTTTCAATTTATTTGAAACATTTTTGGAAGCTAAAATACATTATATCTATACATATAATTTTTATTTCCCAAATGAGAAATTTTTATTTTTACGAAAATGTTATATGCTAAAAAATATGTCTATTAATCACTAGATGGCTCTATTGTGTGTGTAAGCAGTGCCATCTATTACAGGCTGTTTAGAACAAGTCAGAAAGCAAAAGGAAAAATAAATAAAAATAAATAAAAAGTTTATGATAATATTATATTATATATTTATATAGTTTTTATATGTAAAATATAATAAAATAAATATATATTTATGTTTTCGAAAAAGTTATATGAAAACAAATTAATCACTAAATGATTTTATTGTATATGTAAGTAAACAGACTCATCTATCACATAGAGCTTATGTTAAAACAAGTCACGAAGCAAAACAAAAATAATACACAAACAAAATAAAAGTTTTTATAAGTCATAATCGGTAAAGTGCATTATGTGTGGCCAATCGTGTTACAATAAACCGACATGCGTCCCATTCAAAGAGCCCATTGTCGGCTGAGTAATCGAAGCCGGCGAAATAAACTGTATTAGAGTTTGTCAAGTTTTCTGGAAAATCTAATAAGGATTGAAGCGCACGACATCCATTGTGGTCCGCAGTTAGATAAAAGCAATCGAAGACAATCTCTTAGAAAATGATGTAACTTGAAGTATCTGTTCGGAGGGAACAATGCAGTCGAACAATGCCAACTAAAGAGACATCGCTTTGAGCCATTGTCTCATTCAGAGTGTTTGTTGCGGGTATAAAAGGGCAGTTTGAACTGCAAATCTAAAGGAAAATATAACTGCTTTATCTGTTCGGCACAGACTTAATATCCTTTTTCACGGGAGCGTGCCTGAAAACGCTATTCACGACCAAAAAAATAGAATAAAATGAACAATTCGATTTAGTCGACGTTATTGATACTTGACAAATGCGCAGCGTGAGCGGCGCTCAATTTATTCGGCTATTTTCGGAGCGACGCTAAATTTATCCGATTTTATTGAGCTCCTAAAAATTTTAATAATTATTAAATCCCACGTTGAACTCGTAACATTCCTTCGATTGTTCGATTTATTATTAGATCGAAACCTGAAAAACACCTACTTCCAACGACAATCTGGTTTAGCTCCGGAGGATCAACGTTAAATACGTAATTGCACGTTGAGGTCGTACACCGGGACATGTTTATTATTAATGATGCCACAAAATTCGTTTTTTAGTAAAAGCTCCTAATTGTTTGTTTGATGCAATCTCAACGGCAACATTCTATTGAAACGTCCCCTCAATATTTTTTATATTTTTTAACTTTCAATTGGATAACAACTTTTTTCGAAGTTAGATTTGTATCCACAATTACTATTTATTAAATAAAAAGTTTATGTTTTTGGAAGTCATACAATAAAAAATGTTGCTATTAATCACTAGATGGCTTCATTGTGTTGGCAGTGCCATCTGTTATATGTAATTCAGAACTAATCAAGAAGCAAAAGAAAAATAATAAATAAAAAAAATTCATAGGTTTGTGTTGGCCAATTTTCAATTTATTTGAAACTTCCGTAGCTAAATTACATTATATCTATATACATAATTTTTATTTCCAAAAAGAAAAATTGTGTTTGTCAAATTTTAATTTATTTGAAACTTCTTTGGAAGCTAAATTACGTTATAACTATACATATGATTTTTGTCTTTTCAAAAATATTCTATGATAACAAATATTCCTCTTAATCACTAGATGGCTCTATTGTGTGTTTTAGCAGTGCCACCTATTACAGGCTGCTTAGTACAAGTCAGGAAGCAAAAGGAAAATAATAGATAAATAAAATAAAGTTTTTATAAGATTGTGTTTGTCAATTTTCAGTTTATTTGAAACTTTTCTGGACGCTAAATTATATTATATCTATACATATAATTTTTATTTCCAACATGAGAAATTTTTGTGTTTTCGAAAATGTTATATGCTAACAAATATTTCTATTAATCACTAGATGGCTCTATTGTACGTGTAAGCAGTGCCATCTATTACAGGTTGCTTAGGAAAAGTCAGGAAGCAAAAAGGAAATAATAGATAAATAAAATAAAGTTTTTATAAGATTGTGTTTGTCAATTTTCAATTTATTTGAAACGTTTCTGGAAGCTAAATTTCATTATATCTATACATATAATTTTTATTTTCAGCATGAGAAATTTTTGTGTTTTCGAAAATGTTATATGTTAACAAATATTTCTATTAATCCATAGATGGCTCTATTTTAATAATTATTAAATCCCACGTTGAACTCGTAACATTCATTCGATTGTTCGATTTATTATTAGATCGAAACCTGAAAAACACCTACTTCCAACGACAATCTGGTTTAACTCCGGAGGATCAACATTAAATACGTAATTGCACGTTGAGGTCGTACACCGGGACATGTTTATTATTAATGATGCCACAAAATTCGTTTTTTAGTAAAAGCTCCTAATTGTTTGTTTGATGCAATCTCAACGGCAACATTATATTGAAACGTCCCCTCAATATTTTTTATATTTTTTAACTTTCAATTGGATAACAACTTTTTTCGAAGTTAGATTTGTATCCACAATTACTATTTATTAAATAAAAAGTTTATGTTTTTGGAAGTCATACAATAAAAAATATTGCTATTAATCACTAGATGGCTTCATTGTGTTGGCAGTGCCATCTGTTATATGTAATTCAGAACTAATCAAGAAGCAAAAGAAAAATAATAAATAAAAAAAATTCATAGGTTTGTGTTGACCAATTTTCAATTTATTTGAAACTTCCGTAGCTAAATTACATTATATCTATATACATAATTTTTATTTCCAAAAAGAAAAATTGTGTTTGTCAAATTTTAATTTATTTGAAACTTCTTTGGAAGCTAAATTACGTTATAACTATACATATGATTTTTGTCTTTTCAAAAATATTCTATGATAACAAATATTCCTCTTAATCACTAGATGGCTCTATTGTGTGTTTTAGCAGTGCCACCTATTACGGGCTGCTTAGTACAAGTCAGGAAACAAAAGGAAAATAATAGATAAATAAAATAAATTTTTTATAAGATTGTGTTTGTCAATTTTCAGTTTATTTGAAACTTTTCTGGAAGCTAAATTTCATTATATCTATACATATAATTTTTATTTCCAACATGAGAAATTTTTGTGTTTTCGAAAATGTTATATGCTAACAAATATTTCTATTAATCACTAGATGGCTCTATTGTACGTGCAAACAGTGCCATCTAGTACAGGTTGCTTAGGACAAGTCAGGAAGCAAAAAGAAAATAATAGATAAATAAAATAAAGTTTTTATAAGATTGTGTTTGTCAATTTTCAATTTATTTGAAACGTTTCTGGAAGCTAAATTACATTATATCTATACATATAATTTTTATTTCCAAAATGAGAAATTTTTGTTTTTTCGAAAATGTTACATGCTAAAAAATATTTCTATTAATCACTAGATGGCTCTATTGTGTGTGTAAGCAGTGCCATCTATTACAGGCTGGTTAGAACAAGTCAGGAAGCAAAAGGAAGCTAATTTCATTATATCTATACATATAATTTTTATTTTCAACATGAGAAATTTTTGTGTTTTCGAAAATGTTATATGTTAACAAATATTTCTATTAATCCATAGATGGCTCTATTTTAATAATCATTAAATCCCACCTTGAACTCGTAACAATCCTTCGATTGTTCGATTTATTATTAGATCGAAACCTGAAAAACACCTACATCCAACGACAATCTGGTTTAACTCCGGAGGATCAACGTTAAATACATAATTGCACGTTGAGGTCGTACACCGGGACATGTTTATTATTAATGACGCCACAAAATTCGTTTTGTAGTAAAAGCTCCTAATTGTTTGTTTGATGCAATCTCAACGGCAACATTCTATTGAAACGTCTCCTCAAGTTTTTTTATATATTTTTTACGATGGTTATCTAAGATACACCTGCTTGGAGACTGGTTCGAGCTTTTGTTGGGCCTTTTTGGTGGGTAGTGACTGTAATGGCAAAATTATCATTTAGGCTCTAATTGGATAAGGCACCCTGTGTATAAGGATGGGCATCACAAATATTTACACTTCCGTTTAGACGCGTTGCGTTCTAATGATTCTGTTTGGACAAAGGCGCCATATAATCTACATTTTTAGAGTTCCTCAGTTTGGTTGACACAAACGGAGCACGTCACGGGGCCTATTCAGGCGCCAAACTCGTGAATTGTTGGACCGTAAATTTTTTGACAATAGTTTTTGAGCAGCATGTGCAAACGGAATGGTATCATTGACGTTTCCACAATGGTTACCGCGTGTTCCTTGGTCATTGTTCGTGCAGCATTTCGCATTTTATTGTGCAACATTTGTTCTAATGAAATTAATTTAATTACAGTAGCACCGTATTGAAAGGGACACAATGGACGTTATTGATTTGTACATTGTTCACGTAACGTTTCCATTTTATTTATATCTGGAATATTTCAAAACAAACGTTGAATAATTCTAATCGAGATTGCGGAGCAATTTCAATAGAAAAATCCGTATTTCGCAAAATCGGAATCGATTATTAATGGAATTGTGTGAGTTTTGACGTGCAATCCCTTATTCATGTGCTGTGGAAGAAATTACGACAAATGCCCAGAACAACCATTGTTCTTGGACAATGGCAAGAGGGCACTGTCAGTGGTACAACAATGAACAATATGCGGATTATGACAAAAACTATTGGTTTTCTTTTATACCTTTGTGCCAGGTGTTGTTATTTTCAGGTGGTCATTGACAAAAATGGGATAATCTTCCAGTTTCGTACATTATATTATTATTTTATAGGATTTTAAGACGTTTCGGTTTCGCACACACACAATGAGAGAAGATGAGGAGGAGGGCACATCTGCACCTTGTTTTTGTAGAGGAACCATGTGGAAAAATTTAGTAGGATTAAGTATCCACACTGTGGTTTACCAAAGGTCAAGTCTATTGTCTTCAGATTAGTGTAAAAAATGGAATTGGATCATCTGTCTCTTAAGCAACTTGTATTGACTCCTCCAGACACACTAACGGTGTACAAGTTCCTCAACTATTCATATTGTGGTCCACCAAATGTCAATTCTATTTTCTTCAGATTAAAGTAAAAATATTGAGAAAAAATTAATAAGATTAAGTTTATCAAATATCCATACTATAGTCTATCAAATGTCAATTCCATTGTCTTTAGATTAATGTAAAAATATATAATTGAGTTACTGGTATCTTAAACAACTTGAACTGACTCTTCCAGATACAGCAACAGTGGACAAAAACTGGTGTAACCCTTTGGTAATAATTGTTGTTGGTATTTCTCATCGTATCCTATTAATGGATGAAAATGGTTTAAATAATGTAAAGGCCACATAAGAAATCATGAGACTCTTCAGTTTCCCGATGTCTTTGTGGAGAAACCATGTGGAAAAAATGAATAAGATTAAGTTCATCTACTGTCCATACTATGATTTATGAAAAGTCAATTCTGTTGTCTTCAGATTAGTGTAAAAATATACAATTGAATTACTGACATCCTAAACAACTTTTACTGACTCTTCCAGACACAGCAACAGTAGACAAGTTCATATTTCTCACCGTATCATATTAATAGACGAAAAATGTTTAAAAATGTAAAGGTCACATAAGAAATCAAGAGACTCGTACATAAACTCTTCAGTTTCTAGACAGAGATGTCTTTGTAGAGGAACCATGTGGAAAAAATTTATAAGATTAAGTTTATCAACTATTCATACTATGGTCTATCAAAGGTCAATTCTGTGTCTTCAGATTAGTGTAAATATCTAGAATTGGGTTACCAGCATCTTAAACAACTTACACTGACCCTTTAAGACACAGCAACAGTGGACAAAAACTGATGTAACCTTTGATAATAATTAAAACACATGTTGATATTTCTCATCATATCATATTAATAGACGAAAATGGTTCAGAAATGAAAAGGTCACATAAGAAATCATAAGACTTTCACATAAACTCTTTAGATTCTGGATAGAGATGTTTTTGTAGAGGAACCATGTGAAAAAAATTTATAAGATTAAGTTTATCAACTATTCATACTATGGTCTATCAAAGGTCAATTCTGTGTCTTCAGATTAGTGTAAATATCTAGAATTGGGTTACCAGGATCTTAAACAACTTACACTGACCCTTTCAGACACAGGAACAGTGGACTAAAACTGATGTAACCTTTGATAATAATTAAAACACTTGTTGATATTTCTCATCGTATTATATTAATAGACGAAAATGGTTCAGAAATGAAAAGGTCACATAAGAAATCATAAGACTTTCACATAAACTCTTCAGATTCTGGATAGAGATGTTTTTGTAGAGGAACCATGTTGTGAAAAATTAATAAGATTAATTCATACTGTAATCTGTCATAGGATAATACTGTTGTTTTCAGATTAGTGTAAAAGTGGATTACTGACATCTTAGACAACCCTTACTAACTCTTCCAGGCACAGCAACAGTAGACAAAAACTGATATAACTGCCAATAATTAAAACACATGTTGATATTTCTCACCTTTATCATATTAATTGACGAAAATTGTTTAAAAATGTAAAGGTCACATAAGAAATCATAAGGCTTTCACATAAACTCTTCAGTTTCTAGGCAGAGATGTCTTTGTAGAGGAACCATGTGGAAAAAATTTATGAGATTAAGTTTATCAACTATTCATACTATGGTCTATCAAAGGTCAATTCTGTGTCTTCAGATTAGTGTAAATATCTAGAATTGGGTTACCAGCATCTTAAACAACTTACACTGACCCTTTAAGACACAGCAACAGTGGACAAAAACTGATGTAACCTTTGATAATAATTAAAACACATGTGATATTTCTCATCGTATCATATTAATAGACAAAAATGGTTCAGAAATGAAAAGGTCACATAAGAAATCATAAGACTTTCACATAAACTCTTTAGATTCTGGATAGAGATGTTTTTGTAGAGGAACGAACCATGTGGAAAAAAATTAATAAGATTAATTCATACTGTAGTCTATCTTAGGACAATACTGTTGTCTTCAGATTAGTGTAAAAGTGGATTACTGACATCTTAAACAATTTTTACTGACTCTTCCAGACACAGCAAAAGTAGACAAAAACTGATAAAACTGCCAATAATTAAAACACATGTTGATATTTCTCACCGTATCATATTAATAAACAAAAATTGTTTAAAAATGTAAAGGTCACATAAGAAATCATAAGGCTTTCACATAAACTCTTCGGATTCTAGATAGAGATGTTTTTGTAGAGGAACCATGTGGAAAAAATTAATAAGATTCATACTGTGGTCTATCAAAGGTCAATTCTGTTGTCTTCAGCTCAGTGTAAAATTATATAATTGAGTTACTGGCATCTTACTTAAACAACTTGAACTGACTCTTTCAGACATAGCAACGGTGGACAAAAACTGCCACAACCCTTTTGATTATAATTAAAACACGTGTTGATATTTCCCATCGTATGGCATTAATGGGCGAAAATAGTTTAAAAATTCAAAGGCCGCATAAGAAAACACGGGCCTCGTACATAAACACTTCAGTGTCCAGATAGCCGTGAAACAGCAGCTGTGCACTGTCACTTGTCGATCATAGCCTCCGTAGATGATCTGAATATGACATGAATAATTTATGAATTTCCCCACTACATAAACAAAATACAATACAATATGTTATGATATACCTTTATATTGCCATTTAGGGTGGAAAATCTATTTAAAATGTGACGTTTGCAGGATACATATGCGAGGACCCCCCCGTTTCTATTGATATGCTAAGTTTGGTTTTTACAAAGCTTTTAAATTCGTATTGTATATTATTATTAGGTACGCACCACGATCCGATTGAATGGCGTCGCTTACTTTATTATTTGGACACGAACGTTATTACGTTACCATAGAAATAAACAAACAACCACTGACCCAATCGTTTGGAGATCTCCGAGTTGTGCATCTTCGGGTTCTCCTGGGCGATCTTCCTGCGCTGCAGCCTCGACCACACCATGAACGCGTTCATCGGCCGCTTGATGTGGTCCTCCTGCTTCTTCGACGACTGGGCCGCCGACTGCAGTCCCTGCGGCACCCCAAGGGCGGCGGCGCCGCCCAGCGAGGCCATGCGGGAGAAGCCGTCGGCGGCGCTGAAGCCGCCCTCGCACATCTGACCCACCGACCTGGAACAACGGGGAAAAAGAGTCGTTAGGAATCCACTAATAGGAGTTTAATATTCCCGCGGTTCCCGGTTTTATTGGTATTAAAACGATTACGCCCTACATTATTCATGAGGCTGCACTTCCATATTCATAAGCCTCAATGAAGGCGGCGGCCCAATCTGAATGAGATCGCTCGATGTTTGCCTTTACGGAGCATTTTATTTACATTTGGCCTCCGTTCATGAGTTTCTGTTTGCCTTTTGACGCATCTCAATTTGTGTAGGATACAATTCAATTAACATTTAAGTATTGTTTATACGTACCATTATTCGAAAAACAATTTGTTGGCTCATTTCGAATTCATATCCAATTACTTGGTTGTTTGTTAAAGGTCTGTTAATTATTTGTCTGTTTGGATTATTACGATTGTTCAAACATTGTTTTCTTGATGGGCCAACAGAAGAAGCATCCGGTACGATTTTGGACGTTTCATAATGGTAATAGTGGTACGTGTGTTAAGGTTAACATCCTCGGTACCAGCACAAACAGCAACACGGCCGTTTTATATTAGAATAATTTTCCGTGGAAGGAACTAATAAGTGAAATAAGTGACAGTGCTAAGTGAATTGTTTGCGTTTTTGGCACTTCTTTTTATAAGAATGACGAAAATTTGAACTAACATTTTATATAAATACACCTTTTGTCCGATGGTACGTCGCTAATAATCCATGACTGGAAACATAATTATTATGTCTCGGTTTTTTGTCCAAACAAAAACCAGTAAAGAGCAATAAAATTACCGAGTGAGGCGTTTATTGTTCTTAAAATATAAGCACGGACCGCAACGCAAGTCATAATGAAGACGTTAAAACCTTTATTATTTATTTGACATTTTCGAAAAGAAGTAAATAATAAGCTTTATTGTTCGGGCCGGCAATGAAGCCGGGACTGATGCCAATTGAGCGACAGTAATGACTAAGACAAAGTCGAATTGTCCGAGTGCCGCTAATAAGGCTGAGAAACTCGACGTTTCGCCGACGGCAAAGTCAAACGTTAGACCAGCTAAATGGGATTTAGGAACAGATATCAATTATCATGTTTGATCCGATCACGTAATCCTGCATCTAAAATTACAACGACTTTGTTTGATGCTAATAAAATGTTCAAAGAATTTTGAAATGGTCAAAAATTCATTGACTTTGAATTGATGGTTTTTCTTTGATGAATGATGAATGGGTCGTTTATGGAATGACACCTTTGGACCGTTTACACCTTTTTCTCTCGCCCAGATTGTTATAAGTCAATTTGTGTAATTGACTCAGTTATAAATGTGTTTCGTTTTGATTAATTCGTTTTGGGGATTATTAATTTTGTTGGCCAGCTTTGGTGTTTTGTTGTGTTAATTTATAAACCGTTTGGAAAGTTAGCACTTTAATTGGCACATACCTTTGTTGGTCAAATGTCCCTCTTGGTCTTTACCATTTTAGACACACGAAATATATTAATTAAACTACACTTTACAATGTTGTGCCTTATATTTTGCTAGTTGAAGAACAACTTACAAATAATTATGTCAAGTAAAGAACAATAAATGGTACATTTCTGTGTTGGTCTTATGTCCCTCTTGGTCTTTAGTGTTTTGTACACAGAAAATATATTAATTAAATCGTTGATTATCAATAATTTACATCTTTTAAAGCTGTGAATTACTTTTTGCTAATTGAAGAGCAACTTACAAGTAATTATGTTAAGTAAAGAACAATAATTGGCACATTTCTGTGTTGGTCCTATGTCCCTTTTGGTCTTTAGTGTTTTGTACACAGAAAATATATTATTTAAGTCGTTGATTGTCAATAATTTACATGTTTTAAAGCTGTGAATTACTTTTTGCTAATTGAAGAGCAAGTTACAAGTAATTATGTTAAGTAAAGAAAAATAATTGGCACATTTCTGTGTTGGTCCTATGTCCTTCTTGGTCTTTAGTGTTATGTACATGGAAAATATATTATTTAACTCGTTGATTGTCAATAATTTACATCTTTTAAAGCTGTGCATTATTTTTTGCTAATTGAAGAACAACTTACAAGCAATTATGTCAAGTAAAGTACAATAATTGACACATTTCTGTGTTGGTCCTATGTCCCTCATGGTCTTTAATGTTTTGTACACAGAAAATATATTATTTAAGTCGTTGATTGTCAATAATTTACATCTTTTAAAAGCTGTGCATTAATTTTTGATAATTGAAGAACAACTTACAAGCAATTATGTCAAGAAAAGAACAATAATTGGCCCATTTCTGTGCTGGTCCTATGTCCCTCTTGGTCTTTAATGTTTTGTACACAGAAAATATATTAATTAAATCGTTGATTGTCAATAATTTACATCTTTTAAAGCTGTGAATTACTTTTTGCTAATTGAAGAGCAAGTTACAAGTAATTATGTTAAGTAAAGAACAATAATTGGCACATTTCTGTGTTGGTCCTATGTCTCTCTTGGTCTTTAGTATTTTGTACACAGAAAATATATTATTTAAGTCGTTGATTGTCAATAAGTGACATCGTTTAAAGCTGTGAATTATTTTTTGCTAATTAAAGAACAACTTACAAGCAATTATGTCAAGAAAAGAACAATAATTGGCACATTTTTGTGTTGGTCCTATGTCCCTCTTGGTCTTTAGTGTGTTGTACACAGAAAATATATTAATTAAATCGTTGATTGTCAATAATTTACATGTTTTAAAGCTGTGAATTACGTTTTGCTAATTGAAGAGCAACTTACAAGTAATTATGTCAAGTAAGGAACAATAATTGACACATTTCTGTGTTGGTCTTATGTCCCTCTTGGTCTTTAGTGTTTTGTACACAGAAAATATATTAATTAAATCGTTGATTATCAATAATTTACATCTTTTAAAGCTGTGAATTACTTTTTGCTAATTGAAGAGCAACTTACAAGTAATTATGTTAAGTAAAGAACAATAATTGGCACATTTCTGTGTTGGTCCTATGTCCCTTTTGGTCTTTAGTGTTTTGTACACAGAAAATATATTATTTAAGTCGTTGATTGTCAATAATTTACATCTTTTAAAGCTGTGAATTACTTTTTGCTAATTGAAGAGCAAGTTACAAGTAATTATGTTAAGTAAAGAAAAATAATTGGCACATTTCTGTGTTGGTCCTATGTCCCTCTTGGTCTTTAGTATTTTGTACACAGAAAATATATTATTTAAGTCGTTGATTGTCAATAAGTGACATCGTTTAAAGCTGTGAATTATTTTTTGCTAATTGAAGAACAACTTACAAGCAATTATGTCAAGAAAAGAACAATAATTGGCACATTTTTGTGTTGGTCCTATGTCCCTCTTGGTCTTTAGTGTTTTGTACACAGAAAATATATTAATTAAATCGTTGATTGTCAATAATTTACATGTTTTAAAGCTGTGAATTACGTTTTGCTAATTGAAGAGCAACTTACAAGTAATTATGTTAAGTAAAGAACAAAAATTGGCACATTTCTGTGTTGGTCCTATGTCCCTCTTAGTCTTTAGTGTTATGTACACAGAAAATATATTATTTAAGTCGTTGATTGTCAATAATTTAAATCTTTTAAAGCTGTGAATTATTTTTTGCTAATTAAAGAACAACTTACAAGTGATTATAAATTATAAAAAGTAACAATTGACATATTTTTATGCTGGTCAATTAAATTGAATATCAACAATTTACCTCTATTAAAACATACAATATTCTACTAATTAAAAAACAAGTCGCATTTAATTATTTGGAGAAGCAACAAGAACAAACAAAGATAAGAAAGAGGATGTATACTTCAAATATCATTAATTTTGTAGATCATCTAAAAGCATTTTATCACTGCGATGAAATCCCCAACGCAATAATCAACAAGTACTCCAGTTAACACCTCGGAAATCCGTCTGGACCGTTTACGTCGGCCCCCATCCTCCGGAGTGCAGAGGACCAGAGCGTGAGTCGCGAACGTCGACGCTGCGGGGATGCCGTCTCCCGCGTTGACCGACAAGTGCCCAACGGGGGTTGTTTAACCCTTGTTTCGGCCGAGAGAGAGAGACGGACTCATGCGGCGGCAAAATATCATTTGTACGACATATTAATATAGTATGTAGTCGTGTAAAATTTTATTCCGGCGATTGTTTTAATTCAATTTCACGAAGGTGTATCAATGTGTTGCAATTAAAACGTTTTATGAACGTGGTAGGTATGATTTATGGTCGCTGTTTAATTCATAATGAGATTAAAATGTATGAATTTATTAGCATGGGTAATGAGGAAAATTTACACACACAAGGTTTTTTTTCTACTACTATGTTCTAATGCTTGTAAAGTATGAATAACGTTTATTATTCATGCATCTATATTTTTTGATGAATAACTGATATGGAATTTACTTACAATTTATGGTTTTGTGTTACTGGTTTCAAATCTTGATTCAGTTCTTTATATAATTATGTATGTAAGTAATAACAATAAACGGATGATAGTTAAAATGTTTTTTATTGGTATATGGTGGAAACTAAAGAATATTTATAAATTGTTGAAATATATCATTTTTTATTTCTTGTTACATTTATTACCATTTTTTATTGAATGTTCAGTATAAATTATTGAATTATGTCAATAAGTTTTTATTTAGTTTTAACTATTTTCTTCAATTTAATTGTTTAAAATTTGAAAAATATCTTAATTTTTTAATAATTTGAAGCAGAAAAATAAATTAATGTAAATAACAAAGATAAGTTTATTCTCGTGTGATAATTAAAATGATGCTAACGTTGCCATACTAAATGTTTACATTGACATACTAAAGACAAGATTATTTAAACCCTTCGCCAAAACTTAACAATGTAGAAGAAGCCAATCTGCATATATTAATTTCAGCTATTTCTTCAAATTTTAATTGATTCACCTCTAATAAAATTTGAAACATGTCTTGAATATTTGATAATTTAAAGCAGAAGTACAAATTAATGTAAATAACAAAGATAAGTTTATTCTGAAGACACCTTCCAAAGTTACTATGGTGTGCTAATCAAAATGATGATAACGTTGCCATACTAAATGTTGACATTGTTATACTAAAGACAAGATTATTTAAACCCTTCGCCAAAAATTAGCAATGTAGAAGAAGCCAATCTTCATATATTGATTTCAGCTCTTTCTTCAAATTTTAATTGAGTCACCTTTAATAAAATTTGAAACATGTCTTGAATATTTGATAATTTAAAGCAGAAGTACAAATTAATGTAAATAACAAAGATAAGTTTATTCTGAAGACAGCTTCCAAAGTAAATACACTGTGCTAATCAAAATGATGATAACGTTGCCATACTAAATGTTGACATTGTTATACTAAAGACAAGATTATTTAAACCCATCGCAAAAAATTAGCAATGTAGAAGAAGCCAATCTGTATATATTGATTTCAGCTCTTTCTTCAAATTTTAATTGAGTCACCTTTAATAAAATTTGAAACATGTCTTGAACATTTGATAATTTAAAGCAGAAGAACAAATTAATGTAAATTACAAAGATAAGTTTACTCTGAAGACAGCTTCCCAAGTAAATATAAATACAGTGTGTTAATTAAAATGATGACAACGTTGCCATACTAAATGTTGACATTGTCATACTAAAGACAAGATTATTTAAACCCTTCGCCAAAAATTAGCAATGTAGAAGAAGCCAATCTGCATATATTGATTTCAGCTCTTTCTTCAAATTTTAATTGAGTCATCTATAATAAAATTTGAAACATGTCTTGAACATTTGATAATTTCAAGCAGAAGAACAAATTAATGTAAATTACAAAGATAAGTTTACTCTGAAGACAGCTTCCCAAGTAAATATAGTGTGATAATTAAAATGATGATAACGTTGCCATACTAAATGTTGACATTGGCATACTAAAGACAAGATTATTTAAACCCTTCGCCAAAAATTAGCAATATAGAAGAAGCCAATCTTCATATATTGATTTCAGCTCTTTCTTCAAATTTTAATTGAGTCACCTTTAATAAAATTTGAAACATGTCTTGAATATTTGATAATTTAAAGCAGAAGTACAAATTAATGTAAATAACAAAGATAAGTTTATTCTGAAGACAGCTTCCAAAGTAGATATAGTGTGCTAATCAAAATGATGATAACGTTGCCATACTAAATGTTGACATTGTCATACTAAAGACAAGATTATTTAAACCCATCGCAAAAAATTAGCAATGTAGAAGAAGCCAATCTGTATATATTGATTTCAGCTCTTTCTTCAAATTTTAATTGAGTCACCTTTAATAAAATTTGAAACATGTCTTGAACATTTGATAATTTAAAGCAGAAGAACAAATTAATGTAAATTACAAAGATAAGTTTACTCTGAAGACAGCTTCCCAAGTAAATATTGTGTGATAATTAAAATGATGATAACGTTGCCATACTAAATGTTGACATTGGCATACTAAAGACAAGATTATTTAAACCCTTCGCCAAAAATTAGCAATGTAGAAGAAGCCAATCTTCATATATTGATTTCAGCTCTTTCTTCAAATTTTAATTGAGTCACCTTTAATAAAATTTGAAACATGTCTTGAATATTTGATAATTTAAAGCAGAAGTACAAATTAATGTAAATAACAAAGATAAGTTTATTCTGAAGACAGCTTCCAAAGTAAATACACTGTGCTAATCAAAATGATGATAACGTTGCCATACTAAATGTTGACATTGGCATACTAAAGACAAGATTATTTAAACCCTTCGCCAAAAATTAGCAATATAGAAGAAGCCAATCTTCATATATTGATTTCAGCTCTTTCTTCAAATTTTAATTGAGTCACCTTTAATAAAATTTGAAACATGTCTTGAATATTTGATAATTTAAAGCAGAAGTACAAATTAATGTAAATAACAAAGATAAGTTTATTCTGAAGACAGCTTCCAAAGTAGATATAGTGTGCTAATCAAAATGATGATAACGTTGCCATACTAAATGTTGACATTGTCATACTAAAGACAAGATTATTTAAACCCATCGCAAAAAATTAGCAATGTAGAAGAAGCCAATCTGTATATATTGATTTCAGCTCTTTCTTCAAATTTTAATTGAGTCACCTTTAATAAAATTTGAAACATGTCTTGAACATTTGATAATTTGAAGCAGAAGAACAAATTAATGTAAATAACAAAGATAAGTTTATTCTGAAGACAGCTTCCAAAGTAAATACACTGTGCTAATCAAAATGATGATAACGTTGCCATACTAAATGTTGACATTGGCACACTAAAGACAAGAGATTATTTAAACTCTTCGCCAAAAATTAGTAATGTAGAAGAAGCCAATCTGCATATAATGATTTCAGCTCTTTCTTCAAATTTTAATTGAGTCATCTCTAATAAAATTTGAAACATGTCTTGAACATTTGATAATTTGAAGCAGAAGAAAAAATTAATATAAATAACAAAGATAAGTTCAATCTGAAGACACCTTCTAAAGTTATTCCAAACAAAATGATGATAACTTTGCCATATTAAAAGTTGACATTGCCATACGAACGTCATGATGATTATTTAGAACCTTCACCAAAAGGCAGCAATGTGAAAGAAGCCAATCATGAGTAATAATTCAATACCATACAAAAGATTGACATTGCCATATGTAAGATGAGATTATTTGAAGTCTTCAGCAATGTTAAAAAAGGCAACCACGACTTGAATGCTTAATGATTTGTAGCCGAAGTCTAAATTAATTTAATTAATAACATCACATTTATTCTGATGATAGAAGACAATGCCATACAAGTTATTAGCAATACCATACAAAAGTCAACCTTCGCCAAAAAATCATCAACGTGAAACAAACTAGTTAGAAAAAGTTAGAAAAAACAACTAATTCATCGTGTTAATTTACATAGTTGGTTGCGCCGTCGTGTGACAAGTCAACAATACATCTATATAGTATGCTAATTGACCGTACGACACACCACACTGATTTACGGTTTGTTTATATATTGCTGCAGCCACAGCGGGGACATACCTAATGAAGTGGCCGTTGGAGGCCTGCCTTTGGAGATCCAGATCAATTTTGAGGCAGTTCTCTTAAAATCGTGGTCTTTACGGCACTAAAATCAACGAACACACGTCCCGAACGCACGGTCTACCCCAAAATCGCCATAAAAATAACCCCAAATTGGCTACAATGGCAACCATCCACCGGTATACGTGTATTGCGATGCGAGTCACGGCGATCTGTGCCACGGCACGGCACGGCGAAGGTGCGTCCGCACTGGGCATGCGCCGCCGGCGCCGCCGTCGACCGACCAATGGACTGAATGGGCGGCGCGGACGGCATTATCTGCACACGTTATGGTTCGAAGGCATTATGGGCCCGCCTTGCCATTGTCATGTTAATTTTTTATCTCTTACTCTTTTGTACAGGTGTTTTTGAATTGTGTGCACGGTTTTTTCTTTTCTTTTCTTTTCGTTGTTTTTTTCCTCCACTTTATTTTATTTTATTTTATTTTTATTTTTACGCCCCGGTTGACAAAAGTCGACGGACGGAACAAAATAGCCTCCTCTTTGTGCGCGTCTACAATAATCAATGAGTATCGTTTTCTCCTGTTGAGTGCAAGGGGGGCGAATCTCTCTCGCAACCGCTTCCACCACGTCATTGTGGTCTTTTTTAATTAAGGCGATTTTTGGTGCCGGGGACACCGCCGTCATGGGAAAATTGTTCGGTTCGGTCTCGTCGTGCCGTTTTGTTTGTACGACATTTCGATGGTCCGATTGGAAATTGTTTTTTTGTGGCGTTCGCGTCTTGATTGTTCGGACCGTTTTTGGTTGAATCAATCATTGCGTTGACGGTTCGCGGGTGTTAATTAACCTTCGATTATTTTTATTCGTTTGTATCGAAAGGAACAAACAAGATTCGTGTTGTTTGTGTAACTAAGCATAACAACATAATAATGAGATTATTCAGATGTGATTGTTTATTTGTAGTTGATTTGATATTTCCGAACAAAAAATATTTCAGAAACAATAAATTATTTGTTGAAATACAAAAATAAAAATTCTGTACATTTTTTAAACAAAATTAGTAATACACATAATTTTCTTAAATTTTTCAAGGTCAAGGTTAATTCTTATCAATAAATAATTAAAATAAAATTTAATTAAATTTTTAAATTAGTAAAATTTGGAATTCTTTGAAAATTTTCAAGTTCAAGATAATTTTTGAGGTACAAAAATTTAAAATTTTAGAAGAAAATTGGTATTTTCAAGGTCACGTTTAATTATTTATAATACAAAAAAACATATTTTGGAAATAATTTAAATTTTTTTGAAGATCTTGAGAATTTTCAAGGTCAAGGAAATTTTTGTTCAAAAACCTAAACTAAAGTTTGAAAAATACTATTTAAAAACAAATTAGTGTTAAATTTTATAGTTTTTGGAAATTGTCAAGTGAAAATAAGGTATTTAAAAAAAAAACGTAAAATTTAAAAAATTTTAAAATTTTTCAAGGTCAATTCTTATCAATAAAAATTAATATAAAATGTGTTAAGTTTTTACATTAGTAAAATTTGGAAATTTTTGTAAATTTTCAAGGTCCAGATAATTTTCGAGGTATTAAAATTTGAAATTTTTGAAGAAAATTGGTCACGTATAATTATTTAAAATACAAAAAACAAAATATTTTTTTATATATTTTGGAAATAATTTAATTTTTTTTGAAGTTCTTGAGAATTTTCAAAATCGAAGAAATTTTTGTTAAAAAATCACTAAATTAATTTTTGAAAATACTATTAAAAAAAAATAGTATTAAATTTAATAGTTTTCGAAAATTATCAAAAAAAAATTTAGAAATTTTGAATATTTAAATTTAATTGTATATAAATATAATTTGGAAGAAAATATATATCAAGCAAAGATTGATAATTTTTTAATTAGTAAAATTTGAAATTTTTTTGAATATTTTCAAGATCAAGTTAATTTTTGAGGTCACATTGGTCAATTATTTAAAATCCAAAAAATAAAATTTATATATTTTTGTTATATAATTTGGAAATAATTTAAAGTTTTTTAAAATTCTTGAGAATTTTCAAGGTCAAGGAAATTTTTGTTAAAAAATCTCTAAATTAAATTTTGAGTATACTATTTAAAAAAAAACAGTGTTAAATTTAATAGTTTTTGAAAATTGTTAAAGTCTCAAGTTAAGAAATTTTTAAGAAAAAAATAGTAAAATTCAGAAATTTTTGAAAATTTTCAATGTCAAAGCAATTTCTTAAGTTCTTATTAAATTTTTTTTTTTTAATTATATATAAATAAAATTTTGAAGAAATTTATATCATGCAAATTTTGGTATTTTTTGAATTAGTAAAATTAGAAATTTTTTTAACATTTTCATGGTAATTTAAGAATGATATTAAAATTTGTAACTTTAGATAAAATTGAAAATTTTAAGATCACTTTGTTTATTATTATTATTATTATTATTTTCATAATCAAAAGAAATAAAATATTGTTTTTAACTAATTGGAAATAATAAAATTAGAATATAAAATCTAATATTATGAAAATAAACAACAAAAAACAAAAATAATAAAAACTTTTGAGAATTTTCAAGGTCAAGGAAATTTTTGGGTTAAAAATCTCTATTAAAATCTATTCAATTTTGAAAATAAAAAAAAATAAAATAAAACTCAGATGTTTTAGAAAATTTTCAATGTAATTTTGGAGGTAAAAAATTCAGATTAAAATCATATTAAATTTTCAAAAAACAAGACATTTTTAAAACAAAATAGTAAAATTCAGAAATTTTTGAAAATTTTCAAGGTCAAGGCAATTTTGAAGTAATAAATCTTACTATTAACTATTTTTAATTTAATTTGTTCAAGGCCAAATTCAACGAAACAAAGTCTAGGTTAGGTTACAATAGTATTTTAAACCAGAAATAATCATAACCCTTTTGAAAATATTGAAATTTAATAAAAGAAATTTAAATTGTTTATAAGGAAAATATAATTAAATATCAACAAAAATTAGGTGAGTAATTAAATCGGCAAAAACAGAATCCAATAAGACAAACAAAGCATAAAAATTAATAAACAAACAATAAAAAATTCATTCAATTTAATTCTTTATGAATTTCTGAACGTTTGAATTATAGTCATAAGAGCTCATGTGGTTGCATTTCTAAGTGTAAATACTTGTAAATACAATTTTGTTAATAATCATATATTAACAATAATACATTGTAATAAATTGTAATAAGAAATAATAACAATATTAAGTAGTAAATTTTCATAACATTCTCATATACAATTACTATTGCAATGATTCTTTTTCTTACATAAAAAAAGCTGAATGTTAAAATTGTGTTTATCTAATATAAAATGACCAATTGTAAAGTAGTACATGGATAAGTTGAGGTTAATTTATACAAAAGTAATCGGATAATACGGGTAGTATAACAATTAATCTTGTTCAGACCAAGGATAATGCAGTTTTTAATAATAATGTAAACAATATATCAGAGATTTACTCACTCGTTGTTTCCCATTTCAAGGCCAGAGCACACGTCAATTTTGTTAATCGAAAAAAAAAACTTAGTATGTATTAATCACGTGACTCTTTAAATAATTAAAAACATTATATTTAATCTTTGGCACAAGCTAAAAACGAATTTAAATATGTAACAAGTAATAATAGACCCTTATAAATAATAATATTCAAAAAACGCAATTAAATAAAATGTTGTTGGCAGAAATCTGTAATTAATACATGATAGTTTTGTTAATTATAATCTACAATACTGGTCATAATTGTGGTAACTTATATTATATATATATTAAAAATATGAGCTGTACTACTTGAATAAGTTGAATAAGTTAAGTTAAATTATTTTCTAATTTAATTTAACTCGATTTTTCTGAGTGTTCCATGGACACTTTATTATTTTAAAAAGTTGCTATAATAATGGCCACTTCTGTATGTCAATAGAGGTCGCTCGTATCGAATTCCTGAAAATTCTGAATTTATAAACCGTAAATAAATACATTTTATTAAACTAATTAATAAAAAATTTATATTTATATGAATAAATTGAAAAATAAATTTACTAAAACCTGTTCCAAAATTTATTTTACATAAAATGAATGAAAATTAAATGTAGTTGAAATATATAAATTCTAAAATTTCTTACACCAGAAAGAAATAAGAACAATTTATAAGTTAATATTTGGAAATTGTTAGAAATATTATTTAAATATTAATTATTGATTTGAATAGTTGAAAAATAAATATAGTGAAACCTGTGTTAAAATAAATATATTTTGCATATAATAAATAAAAATTAAGTTTAGTTGAAATATTTAAATATTGAGTCGTTTAAAAATTCAGGAATTATATAAATAATAGTAGTAAAACATTTATATATTTATTTGAATAAATTAAAATATATATTTACGAAAATCTGTGCCAAAATAAATTTATTTTGAATAAAAAAATTAAATTTAGTTAGATAAAACATAAATTCTAAAATTTATTACAGCAGAAAGAAATAAAAATAATTTAAATTTAAATAATAATTTCTTTTTAGATGATAATTTGAAAATTGTTAGAAATATTATTTAAATATTGAATTGTTACAAAAATTTACGAATTACAAAATTAATTGTGGCAAAATGTTTATATATTTATTGGAATAAGCTGAAAAATAAATTTACTAAAACCTGTGTTAAAATATTAAATATTATTGTTTATTTTAAATAAAATAAATCATAATTAAATTAGTTGAAACGTAAAACAATTTAAATTGTTGTTAAAATACATTTTTTTAGATGATTTTAACATGTTATTTAAATATTGAGTTATTAAAAAAATCAGAAATTACAAAATATGATGATCAATAACACAAGATACACTAAGTTGCAACGTTTAACAGATGCTCAGAAATACGATAAATAGTAAAAAATTATGTTTTATGCTGGATTTATGAACTTGACGTTGGCGTTCGCGTCCGCGTCGGCGTTAGCGTTCAATGTTGAACTATCACTGAATTTATAAACTCGACTTTGGCGTTCACTTCCACGTCGGCGTTGGCGTTCGATGTTGAACTATTGCTAGTTATAAACCTGACGTTGGCGTTCGCTTTCGCATCGGCGTTGACGTTCAATGTTGAACTATTGCTAGATTTATAAAGTCGACGTTGGGGTTCGCTTCCACGTCGGCGTTGGCGTTCAGTGTTGAACTATCGCTGGTTATAAATCCGACATTGGCATTCAATGTTAAACTATAGCTAGATTTATAAACTAGACGTTGGCGTTCGCGTCCGCGTCGGCGTAGGCGTTCAATGTTGAACTATCGTTAGTTATAAACCTGACATTGGCGTTCGCTTTCGCGTCGGCGTTGACGTTCAATGTTGAACTATTGCTAGATTTATAAAGTCGACGTTGAGGTTCGTAGTTGTCGCTCGTATCAAATTCCTGAAAATCTCGAATTTATAAACCAATTTTACAAATCTAATTAACACAATTTTATAATCTTATCCAAGAATTTATGTTAATAATTTCCAGTAAATTCGATTTATTTTAAATATTAGACCCAACAATAAGTTTCCAATTTTCCACTCAATTATCATTGATACCGTCTACCGTGGGTAAAAAATATTAGTGCTGCCAAACAACACGTAAATCTCCATTTGCACTTAAAAAGATTTATAACCTCGACTTTGACGTTCGCGTCCGCGTTGGCGTTCAATGTTTGAACTATTGCTGGATTTATACTCGACGTTGGTGTTCGCGTCAGCATTGTTATTCAATGAACTATCCCTAGATTTAAATGCTCGACGTTGGCGTTCGCGTCCGCGTCGGCGTTGGCGTTCAGTGTTTGAACTATCGCAGAATTTAAACTCGACGTTCGCATTCGCATTCCAGGCTGTGTATATTTAACAATTTAAAAACTTGCTATAATAACACGGTCGCTTGTATCAAATTCCTGAAAATCCCGAATTTACAAACCAATTTTACAAATCTAATTAATACAATTTTATAATCTTATCCAAGAATGTTAATAATTTCCATTAAATTCGATTTATTTTGAATATTAGACCCAACAATAAATTTCCAATTTTCTACTCAATTATCATTGATACCGTCTACCGTGGGTAAAAAATATTAGTGCTGCCAAACAACACGTAAATCTCCATTTGCACTTAAAAAGATTTATAACCTCGACTTTGACGTTCGCGTCCGCGTTGGCGTTCAATGTTTGAACTATTGCTGGATTTATACTCGACGTAGGTGTTCGCGTCAGCATTGTTATTCAATGAACTATCCCTAGATTTAAATGCTCGACGTTGGCGTTCGCGTCCGCGTCGGCGTTGGCGTTCAGTGTTTGAACTATCGCAGAATTTAAATTCGACGTTCGCATTCGCATTCCAGGCTGTGTATATTTAACAATTTAAAAACTTGCTATAATAACGCGGTCGCTTGTATCAAATTCCTGAAAATCCCGAATTTACAAAACAATTTTACAAATCTAATTAATACAATTTTATAATCTTATCCAAGAATGTTAATAATTTCCATTAAATTCGATTTATTTTGAATATTAGACTCAACAATAAATTTCCAATTTTCCACTCAATTATCATTGATACCGTCTACCGTGGGTAAAAAATATTAGTGCTGCCAAACAACACGTAAATCTCCATTTGCACTTAAAAAGATTTATAACCTCGACTTTGACGTTCGCGTCCGCGTTGGCGTTCAATGTTTGAACTATTGCTGGATTTATACTCGACGTAGGTGTTCGCGTCAGCATTGTTATTCAATGAACTATCCCTAGATTTAAATGCTCGACGTTGGCGTTCGCGTCCGCGTCGGCGTTGGCGTTCAGTGTTTGAACTATCGCAGAATTTAAACTCAACGTTCGCATTCGCATTCCAGGCTGTGTATATTTAACAATTTAAAAACTTGCTGTAATAACACGGTCGCTTGTATCAAATTCCTGAAAATCCCGAATTTACAAACCAATTTTACAAATCTAATTAATACAATTTTATAATCTTATCCAAGAATGTTAATAATTTCCATTAAATTCGATTTATTTTGAATATTAGACCCAACAATAAATTTCCAGTTTTCCACTCAATTATCATTGATACCGTCTACCGTGGGTAAAAAATATTAGTGCTGCCAAACAACACGTAAATCTCCATTTGCACTTAAAAAGATTTATAAGCTCGACTTTGACGTTCGCGTCCGCGTTGGCGTCCAATGTTTGAACTATTGCTGGATTTATACTCGACGTTGGTGTTCGCGTCGGCATTGGTATTCAATGAACTATCCCTAGATTTAAAAGCTCGACCTTGGCGTTCGCGTCCGCGTCGGCTTTGGCGTTCAATGTTTGAACTATCGCAGAATTTATTCTCGACGTTCGCATTCGCGTCCCAGGCTGTGTATATTTAACAATTTAAAAAGTTGCTATAATAACACGGTCGCTTGTATCAAATTCCTGAAAATCCCGAATTTACAAACCAATTTTACAAATCTAATTAATACAATTTTATAATCTTATCCAAGAATGTTAATAATTTCCATTAAATTCGATTTATTTTGAATATTAGACCCAACAATAAATTTCCAATTTTCCACTCAATTATCATTGATACCGTCTACCGTGGGTAAAAAATATTAGTGCTGCCAAACAACACGTAAATCTCCATTTGCACTTAAAACCTCATCACCTCATCAATAACGACGAATCCGACACGCCAATAAATCTAAGCCGCGATTCACAGTTATCTTCGTCCGCATCTCACAAACATCTCTCTACGCACAAGACCCTCCCACAATTAATAACCATCAAACTAAAAAACGGCCACGCTCGTTCCTATTAGCCAAATAAATTATCAACACGTGTGCATTACGTCCGCGTCATTTATCCGGCCGTCGCACAATGCGGATTCAATAAAGATAAACGTCAAAATCGTTCCGAGGAAGAAGCGACGAGTACGACAAAAGACATACGGTACCGTAAGTGTGGCGAAAATGCGTCGATTTTATTGTGATTGTAATGCGCATTATGGACATAATTATCGGGACAAATTCACGACTATGCTAATACATTTCGAACGTCACCCTCTCCGTCGAGAGGAGTAATCTCGGAGAGGGTTGCGTCGGGATTATTGCGTATTTATTATTCATTTTTATTGTGCCCGATGCTCTTGTGGCTTTTTTTCCTGTGCCCGATTTGCATACGTGATTCGGGGGTTTGATTCGATGGACTGAAATGATTAATTTGGTGATTTATGGTGGTCTTGTGTTGCGATAAATAAACACACAAACATATGTAAATTTTATTGGGCTACAGGTGTCATTGTTATAGTTTTAAGCCGGATCGGGTTTTTGTTGTGAATCGGGGATGGATTTTACCTTATTACTTTCACTACGAGTATTGCCTAATAAATTCCGAGGCGGAACAATTTGAGTTGTGTAAACGACTTTATCTTATTCACACATCGGAAAGGTGCACGTTTAATATTACAATAGTTAATCATACAACAATTAGCGATCAAGAAAAATAAACCACAATTGGCCCGGCTTCATTCATCATATTTGTACAATTTATTAATGTCTATTGTGTACCGGGGGGCTAAAAATACGATATTCATTAATTATAAACTTATTGGTAAGCAATGTAGGCAGAGATAATGGCTGGCAATGGCTATTGACACTTGAAAAATTGAACACCTTCACATTAGTTTCAATATGTGGCATTTTTTCTAAGATGTGTGGGCTCACTTTACATGGTATTAATGCGACATCGCTATATTTGGTTATCTAACGTGGGAATTTATTTGCTTTTACCTATGAGAATTAACATACAATCGCTTTGGTGGTTACGAAAAAGTTGTAAATGTTCAAAAATTGCATCGTTGATATTGGTATTATTAATTGAACTGTTGACATCTTAATAAATTACTCATAAAGTAGAAAAAGAAAAAAAAAATCTGTAACCAAATACATAAAAAATCATTTTTGATTCAAATTTATAAATAAAATCCATGAAAATTCAAAATTAATGGTAATAAAATCAAATAAATGTATATTGTATAAAATAAATAAAAATGAAGTTAACTATCAACAACATTATTATAACATAAATAATATAATACGTTTTTTAAAATAATTTTATTTTTGTTTTTTTCCCAATTTATTTAATATTTTTTAGTTAAAAATGAATATTTATCTTTTATGTAAATGTATTTAGAGATAATTTAAGATATTTTATAAATATTTTAAAAAGCTTTATGGAATTATAAAATTAATAGAAATAAAAAAATTGTTTAATTATCTGAATAGATTGTAAACTAAAATTACAAAAACATTTTTTCTATTGTTTAAATTAATATAAATAAAAAAATTTATATAATTATCTGAAAAGTAAAATGATTAAAATATTTTTCAACATTAAATTAAGTTGTATAAAATAAATTAAAATAAAAACGAATTTAAATATAAAAAATTTAAAATTTTTTGAGATAGAAGTAATAGAAAAATCATTAAATAAAATATAACTACTCTTTTGTATTATATACTTTGAGATAATTTGTTAAAAGCTTTCAGGAATTATAAAATTAATAATAATAAAAATTTGTATAAGTAAAATTCCTAAAATATTTTTCAACATGAAATTATATTGAATAAAACAAATAAAATCTAACTGAAATATCAGAATTTTAATATTTTTTGACATAAAAATAATAGAAAATAAAATATTTCAATACAAAATAACTTATCTTTTATATTTCTTTACTATAAATAAATAATTTAAAATATTGTATAAAATAAACAAAAATAAAATCGCATTGAAATATAAAAATTTTAAAATTAATATAAAATTTTAAAAATAATATAAAATTAAATATTTAAATAATAAGAATAACTTTTATGTACATAACTTAAACTATTCCCTGAATATTAAGCTATTGAAAGCTTTCAGGGATCATGAAATTAGTATTAATAAAAAATTTATCTGAATATATTAGAAAGTAATATTATGAAAATATTTTTCATTCAAAATTTAAATTGTATAAAATTAACGAAAATAAAATCTAATTGAAATATAAAAGTCTAAAATAAACAAAAATAAAATTGAGTGAAATTTAAGAATCCTAAAATTTTTTGAAGTAAAAATAATAGAAAATTAAATATTTAAATATTAAAAATAACTTTTCTTTTATTTTCAAATATTTGGAGGTAATTTAAAATATTGTCTGATTATTGGGTTGTTGAAAGCTTTTAGGAATTATGAAACAAAAGTATACAAAATTTTCATAATTATCTGAATAAATTAAAAAGTAAAATTACCAAAATATTTTTAAAAATAAATTTATATTATATAAAATAATCGAAATTAAAATCGAAATATAAAAATTATATATTTTTTTTAAGTTAAATATAATGAAAAATTAAATAATTAAATAATGAAAATAACTTCTATTTTACATTCATATATTTGAGGATAATTTAGAATATTGTCTGAATATTAAGTTGTTAAAAGCTTTCAGGAATTATAAAATTAATAGTAATAAAAAATTTTATATTTAATTCAATATATTAGAAAGTAAAATTACAGAAATATTTTTCAATGTGAATTTATAGTGTACAAAAACGAAACACGTAAAAATTTACTAAAATCGTAAAAAACTACTAAAATCTCAAAAATTTATTAAAATCGAGAAATTACTAAAAACGTAAAGGACCTAATTTCACACGATTAAATTCCATGAGATCATTTTCCATACGATTAAAATCCGTACGATCATTTTCCATATGATTAAAATTCGTACAATCAAAATCCATATGATCATTTTCCATACGATCAGAATCCATACGAACATTTTCCATTTGATTAAAATCTATACAATCATTTTCCATACGATCAAAATCCATACGATTAAAATTCATACGAACATTTTCCATACGATTAAAATCCATACGATCATTTTTCATACGATCCAAATCCATACGATCATTTTCCATAATACAAAATCTATACGATTATTTTCCATACGATCAAAATCTATATGATTATTTTCCATATGATCAAAATCCATACGATTAAATTCATACTGATTAAATTACATAGTTTCACTTTAGTAACTTTATGGATTTTTATTTTTTTATTGATACTAATTTCCTGAAAAATCATTAAAAAAGTAAAAATAAATAATTCTAATTCTTCCGGGATTCCCAAAATATTACTAAAAACGTAAGAAATAACTAAAAGGCAATCATTTTATTAAAAGAACAATTCTTTTTAATTTAAATTAATTTTATGATTAACCAGCTGTACCCGCGACTCCGTCCGCGACGTGACGGCCCAGTGGTCTCAACATTTATGTATATAAAATATTTATATCATATAAAATAAATAAATTCTAAAATTTTTGAGATAAAAATAATAGAAAATTAAATATTTAAATAATAACTTCTCTTTTACATTAAAATATTTGGGGATAATTTAAAATAATGTCTGAGTATTGAGTTGTTGAAAATAATTATAAAACTAATAGTAATAAAAAAATTATTTGAATAGATTACAAAGTGAAATTACGAAAATATTTTTCAATCAAAGTTTATATTGTGTAAAATAAACGAAAATAAAATATAGTTGAAATAGAAAAATTAAAATATTTTGAAATAAAAATAATAGAAAATTAAATATTTAAATAATAAAATTAATTACTCTTTCAGTTTCAAATATTTAGAGATAATTTAAAAATTATCTGAATATTGGATTTTTGAAAGTTTTCAGGAATAATAAAATTAATAGTAATAATTTGTTTAATTATACGAATAGATTAGAGAAAAGTAAAATTACCAAAATAACTTTCAACAAGAATTTATATTGTATAAAATAAACGAAAATAAAATCAAATTAAAATATAAAAATTCTAAAATTTTTTGAGATAAATTGAGTATAAAAGTTATAAATTTTTTTGAGATAAAAATAATGGAAAATAATAAATAAAAACAATAAAAAAAAATAGAAAACTTTTAACTAAACTTTTTAAAATATTTTCTGAATACTTAGTTGATAAAAGCTTTGATGAATTATAAAATTAATAATAAATTTGTATAATTACATAAATAAATAAAAATAAAGTCAATTATTTCAGTAATTGAAAAATAAAATTATTATAATTATTTATTAACGTGAATTTATAAATTTATGAAATAAATGAAAATTAATAGCATGTTTTCAATATTGAACATTCCCTGTGCCTAAAAATTCGTCGCTTTCAATTAATTATTCATTAAATTATCGTATAAAAGCTTGCAAAAGCAAAAACTTAGTATTGAATTAAAGTACAAAAGAAACAAGCAATAATAATTCCAGGTTGAAAAACGAACAGCATTTTTAAATTAAATTTAATTAAAACAGATGAATCTTTGTCTGACTATGTAATAAATGCTTCCATTGTGTTTTTACGCTTTAATTATTTATATTACACGTGGAAAACATTTTTGAGCGAAACAGTGCGAGCTGAAAACTATTGTGATGCAGATAATTAAACGCCGAACGGGAATATTAATTAAACCCACGCAGCCTGAAAGAAATTTCATCTCAATTAACCATCACCACTAATTTTAATTTATACTATCATTTTCAACAGAATATAAATTCGTAAAATGTGTATATATTGCTGTGAAACAGAAGTCATATAAGTATGTATTAACAACTCATTAGCATAATTAATGTAATTTATGATAATAAAATACGATATTTAATTAACCTGCAGCTGTACACAAATTATAAATATTCATACGGATACTCCAAAATAAATTTAATCGCATCGACATAATCAATAAATAAATTTATCTCGCACACAGATTAATAATCATTAAATTTGTGATGTTATTGAGATGCACGTTTGCTACTCATGTTCTTTTGACACCGATAATTACATGGCCGGCTTAAATCCCAATTTATGTGGCGTTTTTTCAGTCGCACAGTGCATTCATGTCGAGCCGTTTCAGGCTATTATAAATAACGTCATTACCATTATTATAACGATAGAAGTCGTAGTTTGTCCGGCTTTACGGGGCAATTCTGGAATTTTTTAACACATTTGAACGCCTTCGAAAAATCAACTAATTAACCACCGCGGTCCGAGAACCGACAACGGGATGTTTAAATTTAATTTCTAGAGACGGAAAAATGGGTTTCGGTGAAACCGCACAATACAGCTACTGGTTTCCAAGCGATTCTTGGTCCAGATCTCGGTACAATTGCATTTGAAGAGATACGGTTTATTTTTTTTTTGTGTGGCTGGGTTCTTTGTGTATTTTTGTAAAAGCGTTAAATTCTCACTGTAACCTAATTTATAGAAATTTTCAATGCAATTTAGCAATGTGAATGAAGTAAATGGTGTTCTGGGGGACAATGACCATAAAGGATTTTTGTTGCTTCATTTTTTGGTGGTAATAGCGAAAATATTGGTTGTATTTTGTGTGATCGTTCTTTAAGAAACTGTTTGTTGATGGATACAATTGATTAATTGATTGTATAAATTTGAAAAAATCTGAATGGTGATTGTTCATTTTATATAAAAATAGACTGGAAATGATCGTTTGTTATTCTGACAATATAATAATGGTTTATTTCTGGAAAATTCTTTTGAATTTTATGTAAAAAATTGTGTTTTTCAGAAAATAAAATAGGAAGACTAAATATATTTTAGAAATAAAAGAACAAACAATTTGTGTATCAGTTTTTTAATTTTAACAATTTCCAGTATATCAAATGTATAATCTGAAAATAAAATTCTTTTAAAAGTACCAAATATAAAATAAAATAAAATTAATAAAACCAAAATTCTTTTAAAATTTTTATTTGCCAATTTTCAATTAATATTTTTTAATAAAATGTTTGTCTTGGCTAATGCTTAAAGATTTCAAAAAATATTATTTAAATAGTTTGTAAATGTTTATTTATTGTTTTATAAATTAAACAGAACAATCCTGATTTTTTGGAATTTATAATTTTGATAAAAAATTGTGTTCAGAATACAATTAAAAAAGCTGACAAAATGCAATTTTTGTCTCAACATTTTATTTTAATTTTTAATGTAAATAAAGTCTGCTTTAAAATTCAAATTTTTGTCTTTTTTTAACATTTTTAATTTTTATTAAAAATGAAGTTTTTAAAAAGTCTATCGTTTAAAATTTTATTTTATTATTTTTTTTTTGTTAATTTATTAAAATTCTCTTAAAGATTTCAAACATTATTTAAACAGATTAATAAAAATTTATCAAAGACTTTAAGATAAATTTAAATATTTTAATAGAAATTTGTGTTAAAAAAATAATTAAACAAATTATAGGTAATAAAAATATTAGTTTAAAATTTTATTTATTTTTTATTTTACTAATTTATTAATATTTTTTTGGCATTTACTTTTTATTTTTTCAATAAAAATAAAGTCTTTGAAATTTTATTATTATTTTTTTTTTGTTAACTTATTAATATTCTCTTTTTTTTATTTTTAATGAAATTGAAGTCTTAGAAGATTTTAAAACTTAAAGACTTATTATTTACAGAAGTTAATTGAAAAAAGTTTTGTTTCTTTTTTATTTTTTTTTTTTTAATTTTTAATAAAAATCTTAGAAATTAAATTTTACAAAAAAATTAAATAAAATAATTGTTTATTAAATAATGTTTTACAAATTAGAAAGATTCTTTGGAATTTAAAAATTTTAATTCAAAATAATAATTAGAAAATTATTAAAAAAAAATTATTTATTATATATAAAATTATTTTAGAATTTATATTTTTTGTTCGTCTATTTATTTCTTTTTTCTTTTATTTAAAAAAAAATAAAGATTTCAATAAGAAATAAGACTTCAAAAATTATTATTATAAGAGAAGAATTATTTATTCTTTAGTTTTATAAATTAAAAAAGGTTTTTTGAATTTGAAAATATTAATAAGAAATTTTGTGCTGAAAACAATTATTAAGAATCTATAAATGAAATTATTTTAAAATTTTATTTATATGTTGTTATATTTTATAATTAATATTTGGTAATATTCATTTGATTATTTTTAATATGTAATTTTAATAAGTTTTTAAAATTTAAAGGATTCAAATGTCACTTAATTAAAAGTATTGTTTATCTAATAACATTCCTTTTTTATTTTAAATATTTTTACAGGTCTGACTTCCATAACCAATTTCATCAGATACCTCCGGAATTGTTACATTGGCCCATATTATAAAAAATGACATTTTAGTTAGACAAGGGTCAAATTGGACTTTTCTTTTATTAATGGGACGTTACCTAAAGGAATATCTTCGATCACAAAAGTTTACATCTCTTTTATACACTTCGATAGGACGGAAACTATTGAATTACATTGTCACATTGTACACTTCCTTGTGGGAAACCTGGAACAGATCAACTCGACTTCCATATAAATAAATTACAAACAAGCAAACACTAAACCTCCATTCAAAACTTTTAATTCCCATCGTCCAGGATAATGATATTTAAGCATCTTTCACCGATTTAATCTTATTAGCCATCCTAATTCAATTCTACCATCATTACACGACCACTAAGCAACACTTGTCCGGCATTCTTCCGAAAAATCTGCCGCTCTTCAAAGAAAATTACGCGACGCATGCAGATTAGTCGTGTCCTCAGATTTAGCGTGCAATGATCAGTAGCCTAGCAACGATCCGATTGTTCCCGTGCAGGTGTCCGTCCTCCAATCAATAGCACCTGGCTTATGCACGGCAGTAAACCGAATTTTGGGGAATACCGACTGTCTACCGGCCAGACATTCTGTCGCCGATTTACCCTTGTTTTCCTCGTTCATCGTCCTACCTGCTTTGTGGACCAGTGGCGGCCCAAACATCAAATCATCAAACGGGAAATATTCAAATGTTACAATTAAACGTGATACATTCCAATGTGTCAATCAAATCCCTCAGTAAAAAACGTCTTGATAAAGAAAAACCGTTTCGGAATCCAGTTACCAAATTAATCTCGAATTCATCTTGATAAATCATAAAAGAATAACTGGCCTCTTGACCCCAGTTCCCGAAACTCACCCTCAGCATCATCCAAAAAATCCTCAAACCGTGACCCCATCACCGTAGAAAAACAACTAACATAATTTGACCCTTGTCCGTCAAATCGCATAAACTGTCACAAGGACAATTACGCAACAGTGAATAATTCCGTACGGTCGATCTGTTCCCGTAAACCGGGAGGGTCAATTGGCCGCCAAATTGCGATAAGTCATTGGTCCAGTGTCCAGGTGCTTGGCCGACACAATGTCCGCGATGGTTTTCGGGCAGCGACTTCCTCAAGGGGGCGATTTCGAGTGTGTCCGCTTCAACGGAGATCAATGGGGGATTTCGTCTATTAGCATGGGATTACCGAAAGCACGTTAGCGGCATGAAAGTGACCTTGTTTTCGGATTTTCCTCCCTTTTCCCTAACGCCAAAACGTATTTGGTGTAAACGATTCGTTAATTTTGGTCTTTTCAAACATGATGTCAGATGTTTAACTCTTTGTTGAATCACGTACTCAGTAAATTTCTATAGATTTCATTTGAAATTAAAATTCATTCATTTTTGTCTCTTTGGATGTAATAGAAGGTGTTCAACTCTTCATTGAATGAAATACATAGATAAGATCTCAATAAACTTGTACTAAAAATTAGATATTCAAATTATTTCAATATTGTTCCTTTGGACATGTTATGTGATGATCAAGAGTATATGTAACAACTCAGTAAACATCTACTGATCATTAGAATTTTTTTTTTGGGATATAAGGAGATATTCAACCCTTTGTTAAATCAAGTAGACATATCATTTGAATACCTTCTACTAATCCTTAGATATTTATTTTTATTTTAATTAAATTAATTAAAGTAAATTTCAACTGATCATTAGAAATTCATTCTGTTTTTCATTTTTGTCTTTTTAGATATAATGGAAGATGTTCAACCCTTCGTAGAAACAAGTAGAAAGATAACATCCCAGTAAACTTCTATTGATCATTAGAAATTCATTTTTATTTTAATTGTGGATAGATATAATGGGAAATGTTCAACCCTTCGTTGAATCAAGTAGACATATATCCTTTCAATAAACTTCTACTGATCCTTATACATTCATTTTTATTTTAATTGTGGACATATAACATCTCTGTAAACTTCTACTGATCATTAGAAATTCATTTTGTTTTTTATTTTTATCTTTTTAGATATAATGGGAGATGGTCAACCCTTCGTTGGATCAAATAAAAATATAACATCCCAGTAAACTTCTACTGATCATCAGAAATTTATTTTTATTTTAATTATGGAGAGATATAATGGGAAATGTTCAACCCTTCGTTGAATCAAGTAGACATATATCCTTTCAATAAACTTCTACTGATCCTTAGACATTCATTTTTATTTTAATTGTAGACATATAACATCTCTGTAAACTTCTACTGATCATTATAAATTAAGTTTGTTTTTCATTTTTGTCTTTTTAGATATAACGGGAGATGTTCAACCCTTCGTAGAAACAAATAGAAATATAACATCTCAGTAAATTTCAATTGATCATTAGAAATTTATTTTTATTTTAATTATGGAGAGATATAATGGGAAATGTTCAACCCTTCGTTGAATCAAGTAGACATATATCCTTTCAATAAACTTCTACTGATCCTTAGACATTCATTTTTATTTTAATTGTAGACATATAACATCTCTGTAAACTTCTACTGATCATTATAAATTAAGTTTGTTTTTCATTTTTGTCTTTTTAGATATAACGGGAGATGTTCAACCCTTCGTAGAAACAAATAGAAATATAACATCCCAATAAACTTCAATTGATCATTAGAAAATCATTAGAAATTCATTTTTAATTTAATTGTGGGTAGATATAATGGGAAATGTTCAACCCTTCTTTGAATCAACTACACATATATCCTTTCAATAAACTTCTACTGATCCTTATACATTCATTTTTATTTTAATTGTGGATATATAACATCTCTGTAAACTTCTACTGATCATTATAAATTAATTTTGTTTTTCATTTTTGTGTTTTTAGATATAACGGGAGATGTTCAACCCTTCGTAGAAACAAATAGAAATATAACATCTCAGTAAATTTCAATTGATCATTAGAAATTTATTTTTATTTTAATTATGGAGAGATATAATGGGAAATGTTCAACCCTTCGTTGAATCAAGTAGACATATATCCTTTCAATAAACTTCTACTGATCCTTAGACATTCATTTTTTTTTAATTGTAGACATATAACATCTCTGTAAACTTCTACTGATCATTATAAATTAAGTTTGTTTTTCATTTTTGTCTTTTTAGATATAACGGGAGATGTTCAACCCTTCGTAGAAACAAATAGAAATATAACATCCCAATAAACTTCAATTGATCATTAGAAAATCATTAGAAATTCATTTTTAATTTAATTGTGGGTAGATATAATGGGAAATGTTCAACCCTTCTTTGAATCAACTACACATATATCCTTTCAATAAACTTCTACTGATCCTTATACATTCATTTTTATTTTAATTGTGGATATATAACATCTCTGTAAACTTCTACTGATCATTATAAATTAAGTTTGTTTTTCATTTTTGTCTTTTTAGATATAACGGGAGATGTTCAACCCTTCGTAGAAACAAATAGAAATATAACATCTCAGTAAATTTCAATTGATCATTAGAAATTTATTTTTATTTTAATTATGGAGAGATATAATGGGAAATGTTCAACCCTTCGTTGAATCAAGTAGACATATATCCTTTCAATAAACTTCTACTGATCCTTAGACATTCATTTTTTTTTAATTGTAGACATATAACATCTCTGTAAACTTCTACTGATCATTATAAATTAAGTTTGTTTTTCATTTTTGTCTTTTTAGATATAACGGGAGATGTTCAACCCTTCGTAGAAACAAATAGAAATATAACATCCCAATAAACTTCAATTGATCATTAGAAAATCATTAGAAATTCATTTTTAATTTAATTGTGGGTAGATATAATGGGAAATGTTCAACCCTTCTTTGAATCAACTACACATGTATCCTTTCAATAAACTTCTACTGATCCTTATACATTCATTTTTATTTTAATTGTGGATATATAACATCTCTGTAAACTTCTACTGATCATTATAAATTAATTTTGTTTTTCATTTTTGTGTTTTTAGATATAACGGGAGATGTTCAACCCTTCGTAGAAACAAATAGAAATATAACATCCCAGTAAACTTCAATTGATCATTAGAAATTCATTTTTAATTTAATTGTGGGCAGATATAATGGGAAATGTTCAACCCTTCGTTGAATCAACTACACATACATCCTTTCAATAAACTTCTACTGATTCTTATACATTCATTTTTATTTTAATTATGGACATATAACATCTCAGTAAACTTCTACTGATCATTAGAAATTCATTTTGTTTTTCATTTCAGTCTTTTTAGATATAATGGAAGATCCTCATCTCTTCGTAGAATCAAGTAGAAATATAACATCCCAGTAAACTCCTACTGATCCTTAGACGTTCATTTTTATTTTTATTGTGGATATATAATATCTCAGTAAACTTCTACTGATCATTAGAAATTCATTTTGGTTTTCATTTTTGTCTTTTTAGATATAATGGGAGATGTTCAACCCTTCGTAGAAACAAGTAGAAACATAACAACCCAGTAAACTTTTATTGATCATTAGAAATTCAGTTTTATTTTAATTGTGAACAGATGTAATAGGAAATGTTCAATCCTTCGTTGAATCAAGTAGACATATATCATTTCAATAAACTTCTACTGATCCTTAGGCATACATTTTTATTTTAATTGTGGACATATAACATCTCAGTAAACTTCTACTGATCATTATAAATTAATTTTGTTTTTCACTTTTGTCTTTTTAGATATAACGAGAGATGTTCAACCCTTCGTAGAAACAAATAGAAATATAACATCTCAGTAAATTTCAATTGATCATTAGAAATTCATTTTTATTTTAATTATGGACAAATATAATGGGAAATGTTCTACTCTTCTTTGAATCAAGTATACATATATCCTTTCAATAAACTTTTACTGATCCTTAGAGGTTCATTTTTATTTTAATTGTAGACATATAACATCTCAGTAAACTTCTACTGATCATTAGAAATTCATTTTGTTTTCCATTTTTGCCTTTTTGGATATAATGGAAGATGTTCAACTCTTCCTTGAATCAAATAACATTTCAATAAGTCATTAGTAATTCATATTCTTTAAATTTTATCTTTTGGGCACAATCTGAGATGTTCAACCCTTCGCTGAATCAAGTAACATCCCCATAGACACCAACTGATCATTTAAAATTCAAACACGCCCCCCGACCGCCACCGAACCTTGTATACCGTAATCGATACTTTATTTGCTGGCGTTAAAAAAATCAATGCGTCGTAATCGATTACGTGCATATGTTCGAAAACGGCATAAATGAATACGAAATTAGGGCCATACGATTCGTATTGGATCCGCATTAGAGGGAACGAAAGTAGTGCATGTTTGCCGGTGCACGCCCCAAAAGAAGAACCGGATTCCCGTTCACTAAATCAAAAATCGAAACGGTCCGCCAAACAGTTCAATCATAAATTTATCGATCAGTGTTATGTTAATTTTTTGATTTGTTACACTACAAGGTCGTTTATGGGAAACGGCATTTATACAGTCAAAGGATTCATGGGGTTACTTGCCCCAAATGAATACAAAACTGGACCATTTTTTTTTTTTGTTGTCGTTACGCTCCCTTCAAGGGTTACGTCTCTATATGTACATATCGACATATTCGCAACAATGATTTTTTTTACATTTAAAATCTATTTTAAAGTCTTTGCTGGGCGTACATTTTTAATGAACGATTTATGACTTCTTTTTTTTGTTAATGTGGTGTTAATGGTGGATTGAGACATTTGCCGGATTTAAAGGGTATAAATGGGATGTAACGTTTAAAAATCTATAACTCAGAGACATAAACACATAATAACGTTCTGTAACGGGCGAATTTTATTATGATCGAACGTCTATTATTATTTCGTTCAATTTACGACTTAAAAACGTAATAAAACATCATAAATATGCCCCATTTTGAATCAGTTCAGAGACTCCATTCAAGTAACTTTTTGGTGTAGTGATCAAGAAGGAATATTTATTGTGCGGCGTATTCCTTATTTATGATTTTGTATTAAAATTTCAGCCTTTTACCTTCTTCATGTGTACGCTCATTGTGAGATCATATTTATTGCTTTGCGATACGTGTAACGGTTTCAAACCACATCTTGAGCTACGTGGATAGGAAAATAGTAAAATATAAGATAAACCTTTGATAAAAACCAGTGCGAAGACAATGGATTCCTTAAACCGTTGAGAGCACCAAACAAAAAATACACCTTCAGATCTTATCGACATGTAAAAATCTCCGGGGTCAGTTTTCTAATCCGTCCAGCAGGAAATGCAACACGGTGATTGTGGCATTTTTTATCGCAATAAGCTACGAGATTTACCACAATGGGAAGTGGGGTCTGCCCTCTTGATCTGTAAATTGCTTATCAGATCGTGCAAGAATGGCAACATAATCTGCAAAACCTTAAGGGCTCTTTGATGTTTAATCGAAAACTAAATGCGAGATCGATAATTGCTTGTGTGTGTTTGTGTATGTGAAGGTTTTTTCTGTAGGAGGAGGAGGTAATGGGATTTTACACGTTTTGGCCATTTTAAAAAAAATAATTCTTAGACGGTTGATCTGGCGGAAGTAAGACGAAGATTGAATACACGGATCCACGTATGTTTGTGTTTTGCACAATAATAAAAAAACTGTTTGATTTAAAATTTCACAGGATACGGTTATGGGTGAATGACGGCTTTTGTTGTGAATATGACAGATGCACAAAATTTTACGGACGTTACAGTTTCACGATTATTCACGTCAGTGTATGCAGATAACTGATGAGAATCGATTTAGATCGAACCGAATTGTAATAAAGTATCGATTACAAATATGGAACAACTGACTTCAGTCGATGGATCTGAATATGAAAGGCACATGCAAATGAATCAATCTGCAATCGAAGATACGTTATGGTGTCAAATATCATCTTACTAAAATTATTGGAACTATTCAAATAATCAAACGTTTCACATACAAAAAATTTACACTTGAGTAACATTCAATTCAAAATTATTCTTTTACTTATTTTATTTTATAGTTAGTACCGAAAAAATAGAAATATTGAAAAACTATATAAATGATTTATTTAACAAAATTTTATAATTGAATAATACCCAGTTTAAAATTTTTTTTATTCTAATTAATTTGCCTTGATATTAGTACCAAAGTTTGATAGAAAAAATCGGAAAATATTGGATGTCTTTTATCCAATTTACAAAGGTCATACAATAAAAAATAAGAAAATTAAATAATTTCCACCTCAAAACTAATCTATTTACTTTGTTTCGAAGTGTGTTCCAAAGAAGAACATTCGAAGAAATTTGACAATAAAAATCTTTTATCTAATTTATCAAGGTCATAAAATAAAAAATACAATAATATCCTGCTCAAAACTATTCTGTTTATTTTGGTTAATTACTAAGTTTCATAGAAAAAGAAGAATATTGGAAAAAAATTGACAATAAAAAAGTCTTCTGCCCACTTTATCAAGGCCATAAAATAAAAAAAATTAATAATTAAATAATATCCCACTCAAAACTATTCTATTTATTTTATTTCGAAGTTAGTCTCAAAGTTTAATAGAAAAAATGAAGAATATTGGAAACAAATTGGGAATAAAGAAGTCTTTTACCCAATTTATCAAGGTCATAAAATAAAAAAAATACAATTAAATAATATCCAACTTAAAACTATTCTATTTATTTTGCTTCCAAGTAAGTACCAAAATTTAATTGAAAAAAAGAAAAATATTGGAAAAGAATAGCAAGAAAGAAGTCTTTTATCCAATTTATCAAGGTGATTAAATAAAAAATAGAAGAATTAAATACTATCCACCTCAAAACTATTCTACTTATTTTGAGCTCAAGTTAGTTTGGTACTAACTTGATAAAGAAAAGAATATTGGAAAAAATTGACAATATAGAAGTCTTTTATCCAATTTATCAAGGATATAAAATAAAAAATATAACAATTAAATAATATCCAGTACAAAAGTCTTCTATTTATTTTTTTTCGTTAGTTCCAAAATTTAATAGAAAAAAGAAATCTTTTATCCAATTTATGAAGGTCATAAAATAAAAAATACAACAATTAAATAATATTCAACTCTAGACTATTCTATTTATTTTGCTTCTAAGTTGGCACCAAAGTTTGATAGAAACAAAAAAGAATATTGGGAAAAAGTTGACAATAAAGAAGTCTTTTATTGATTTTATCAAGTTCATAAAATAAAAAATACAACAATTAAATAATATGCAGCTCAAAACTATCCTATTTATTTTGCTTCCATGTTAGTTCTAAAATTTAATAGAAAAAAGGAAGAATGTTGGGAAAAAGTTGACAATAAAGAAGTCTTTTATCGAATTTATCAAGTTCATAAAATAAAAAATACAACAATTAAATAATATCCAGCTTAAAACTATTCTATTTAGTTTGCATCCAAGTTAGTACCAAAGTTTGATAGAAAAAAATACTAAAGACTTAAGAAAAAAGTAGCTAAATATATATATATATATATATATATATATATATATATATATAATAAAATATAATGTTTTAATATATTCTCCTTATTTTCATCGAAGTAAGTACTAAATTATGACAGAAAAAATAAAAAATATTTAAAAAGAAATTGAAAGAGAAGAAGTCTTTTATCTAATTTTCTTTAAAATAATTAATATATTGTTTGACTAAGCTGAAGAATTATATTAGAATTGACTACTGCCCAACTGAAAACTATTTTATTTATTTTTGATTGTAAAAAAAAATTGAAAAGAAAAAGAAGAATTATTAAAAAAATTGACAATATTTATCATGACATTTTCTTTAAAATGATTAAATATTTTATTTATAGCAAAAAAATTTAAAATTTGAGAAATAAACATATAAAAATTTCAGATAATTATAAAATTTGATTAAGCAATGATTATGATTTTCATTATTATAAAGACATAAACATATTAAGGCCTGAGTTCTTAAAACTGATAAAATTGAAAAGTATTTGAAAGTAATTTGAAACTAACTAAAAATATGTATATATCGTAACAATACCATTTATATTGTTACAGTTATTCAATTATACCAAACTTCTCAATACTAATATATTCAAAAAACCGACGATCATTGATCCAGATATCAATCCGCAATCGTATCGATTACCAAATCGAACAATTGACTTTTGAAGTGGCCCAATCTGAATATGAAAGACTGTGTCAATGCAAATGAATTTATCTGAATCACCCGCTAAAATCGAAGAGACGTTACGGTGTCAAATTACTTTTCATACGGTTTTCATCTGACAATATGCGAAAAGATTTTTGCATATTTGCCTGGACTTTTACCTTTTTGCATTGTACGAATTATATAATCGTATAATTGTTAATTTTCTTCACATTGTGCACCGCAATTTATTCTTGGTGATTTTAATTAAATGTACAACAAAAACGGCAAATAAATACTCAATTATCTTGTCAATCCGTTCTTTAATTAAAATGTCGAAATTTATGCAAAGGTGCTCGTAAAAAATGTTAATAATTAAACAATTAGTCGGATTTAATTATTACATAATTCTATAGAAATTACAATTATAATGGTTTATTATTTAAAATGTGCCTCGTAACATTTCTTGGTATGGTTTAGTGGCTTTCGCTTTAATTGGAAACTAGGAAGGATATTTATAATTCAAAGAAAATCAGTTTCATGTAACCATTACTTGAAAGGCTTCACTGAAATTCGTAAAACAATATATTTTGACACATTGTTCAATCTTGAATTCGATGAAATCTTGAAAAATTGCGTAACAAATCGTCTTATTTTCATTTTTCAGTTCTCACAGCTTTCATTGACACAATAATTTCGCAATTTTTTTCAGGAAACGTCATCCGGAGCGGCGTGGTAACTAATTTGCGGCTCTCAACGGGACTTCGCCCTTAAAAACTTATTTCCGAAGCAAACAATTTAATTTAATTATATACTTCATTAATGCGAAATTAGTTTTCTGTCCGTACCATTTTCCAATTACGGTTTAATTCCAGCGGCATAATTAAAATTTATTTAAGGCCGGGATACCATGAATGGTCAGTTTTTGTACCACAATGGAGTATCAAACAACATTTAGTAACAATTACATTTTTTCCTTTTATTTTTTTTAATAACGAATCATTCACACCTTTATCTTCCGGTAATCTTCGTCTTTTCAAAATCGAATGCTCTTTGTTGGAGCAGCTGCTTTTCTTTGGTCGATTTTATACGAAATTTACCTCAATGAATGAAGCCACTCTGGATGAATGAACGTGTATTAAATGAAGAAGGTTACAGCACGTTTTACGCCCGATGCTTCAATAAACAGGCCGGGCAAGAAATTAATTAAACTAATACCCACCAAATCCGGAGCGCAATAAATAAATGCCCCCACAACAAACATTTTCGTAACCCATTACGAATTGCAACAATAACTCACAAGGACCTTTTTTCTATTTATCGAATAATGGACCAGAAAGATCCGAAAATCCAATATTGTGTCTGTACAACGAAAGGGCTTTATATGCGTGGAAGTGGACTTGAAAATCCGATTTCCTACATATAAAACCACCCTCAAAAATGTATACAGTCGGCTTATCCACCGCAGAACTTTAACGAACTAATGCCAAGAGTTGCACAATGCCGTGTTTGTTCATTTCAACAATGTCTCATACAGATGTTGCTAACCGAACACAATTTAATGAGTTTACAAACATTTTTCCATTGTGGCTTATTACGGTTTTTAAGTCTGCTGAAAGTAGATTCCGGAATTGTTGTATTGGGGATGAAGGCGTGGTCCGGAAGTGAAATCAAAATTGTCTGACGGTCTATCGGTATTCAACGGCTAAATAATTTACACACCTACGGCCATTGTGGCCGGCCACTGTCTCATTATTGCGTGCAAAATTGGTTTTAACACTACATGGTAATTGAACTCTAGGTAATTGATTAAGGCTGGATTATTGCAACAAGACACCGAACACTGTTAATCTGCCTGTTGTGTTGAACATTTCATACATCAACGTTAATTCAAAAGGATCAATTTTGTTGTTTGTTCCTCTCTCATTATTTTAACGATGAAATGAGGACAAGAATTAGAAAGTTGGAAGTAATTTATCTTGGATCATCCTGGACTTCCTCATTAATTAATTTTTTCACCAATTTAATTTAAAAGGAACACATTTGTTGTGTCTCACTTTTTATTTTTTTTTTTATTATTTTTTTTTAATTATAAATTAAAGTAAGTATGGACATCTTAGATGGTTGTGGAGGCAGTGAGCAGTAAATTAATACCATAAGTATTGGTCAACAATTAAAATCATCCTGGTCTATATTTTTATATTTACATCCTCATTTATTACCTTAACTAACTTATTCACAAAAGTTAATTTAAAAGGAAGTAATTTGTTGTTTCTTACTTCTCAATCTTTAATGGCAAATTAAGGATAAGTATGGACACAAAAAAATAATCTATCTTAGATGGTTGTTGAGGCAGTGGGCAGTAAATTAATACCATAAGTATTGGCCAACAACCAAAATAATCCTGGTCTATATTTTTATTTGTACATCCTCATTTATAACCTTATATAACTTATTCACCAAAGTTAATTTAAAAGGAACTAATTTGTTGTTTCTTACTTCTCAATCCTTAATGACAAATTAAGGACAAATATGGATAGGAAACAATAATCTATCTTAGATGATTGTTGAGGCAGTGAGCAGTAAATTAATACCATAAGTATTGGCCAACAACCAAAATCATCCTGGTTTATATTTTTATTTGTACATCCTCATTTATAACCTTATATAACTTATTTACCAAAGTTAATTTAAAAGGAACTAATTTGTTGTTTCTTACTTCTCAATCCTTAATGACAAATTAAGGACAAATATGGATAGGAAACAATAATCTATCTTAGATGATTGTTGAGGCAGTGAGCAGTAAATTAATACCATAAGTATTGGCCAACAACCAAAATCATCCTGGTTTATATTTGTATCAGTACATCCTCATTTATAACCTTATCTAAATTATTCACCAAAGTGAATTTAAAAGGAACTAATTTGTTGTTTCTTACTTCTCAATTTTTAATGACAAATTAAGGACAAGTATGGATACAAACAAATAATTTATCTTAGATGGTTGTTGAGGCAGTGAGCAGTAAATTAATACCATAAGTATTGGCCAACAACCAAAATAATCCTGGTCTATATTTTTATCTGTACATCCTCATTTATAACCTTAACTAACTTATTCACCAAAGTTAATTTAAAAGGAACTAATTTGTTGTTTCTTACTTCTCAATCATTAATGACAAATTAAGGACAAATATGGATAGGAAAATATAATCTATCTTAGATGGTTGTTGAGACAGTGAGCAGTTAATTAATATCTTAAGTATTGGCCAACAACCAAAATAATCCTGGTCTATATTTTTATTTGTACATCCTCATTTATAACCTTGTATAACTTATTTACCAAAGTTAATTTAAAAGGAACTAATTTGTTGTTTCTTACTTCTCAATCATTAATGACAAATTAAGGACAAATATGGATAGGAAACAATAATCTATCTTAGATGATTGTTGAGGCAGTGAGCAGTAAATTAATACCATAAGTATTGGCCAACAACCAAAATCATCCTGGTTTATATTTGTATCAGTACATCCTCATTTATAACCTTATCTAAATTATTCACCAAAGTGAATTTAAAAGGAATTAATTTGTTGTTTCTTACTTCTCAATCATTAATGACAAATTAAGGACAAATATGGATAGGAAACAATAATCTATCTTAGATGATTGTTGAGGCAGTGAGCAGTAAATTAATACCATAAGTATTGGCCAACAACCAAAATCATCCTGGTTTATATTTGTATCAGTACATCCTCATTTATAACCTTATCTAAATTATTCACCAAAGTGAATTTAAAAGGAACTAATTTGTTGTTTCTTACTTCTCAATTTTTAATGACAAATTAAGGACAAGTATGGATACAAACAAATAATTTATCTTAGATGGTTGTTGAGGCAGTGAGCAGTTAATTAATACCTTAAGTATTGGCCAACAACCAAAATAATCCTGGTCTATATTTTTATTTGTATATCCTCATTTATAACCTTATATAACTTATTTACCAAAGTTAATTTAAAAGGAACTAATTTGTTGTTTCTTACTTCTCAATCATTAATGACAAATTAAGGACAAATATGGATAGGAAACAATAATCTATCTTAGATGGTTGTTGAGGCAGTGAGCAGTTAATTAATACCTTAAGTATTGGCCAACAACCAAAATAATCCAGGTCTATATTTTTATTTGTACATCCTCATTTATAAACTTAACTAAGTTATTCACCAAAGTTAATTTAAAAGGAACTAATTTGTTGTTTCTTACTTCTCAATCATTAATGACAAATTAAGGACAAATATGGATAGGAAAAAATAATCTATCTTAGATGATCATTGAGGCAGTGAGCAGTAAATTAATACCATAAGTATTGGCCAACAACCATAATCATACTGGTCTATATTTTTATCCGTACATCCTCATTTATAACCTTAACCAACATATTCACCAAAGTTAATTTAAAAGGTACTAATTTGTTGTTTCTTACTTCTCAATCTTTAATGATAAATTAAGGATAAATATAGACACAAAAAAATAATCTATCTTAGATGGTTTTTGAGGGAGTGAGCAGTAAATTAGTACCATAAGTATTGGTCAACAACCAGAATCATACTGGTCTATATTTTTATTTGTACATCCTCATTTACAACCTTAACTAACCCGTTCACCAAAGTTAATTTAAAAGGAATAACCTGATCCATATTTTTATTGGAACTCTTCATGTATGACTTTAATAAAAATTGATGACTGTTGTTATACAATTTAAATAATAATATAAATGTGATGAAGTGTCTATTGGAGGGCAACATCATTAATATGCTTTTCACCAACCTTCTTAATTCAAAAGAATCAAATTTGTTGTTAAATTTAAGTGACAATAAAAATGAGTACAAATATAGGAAAGTAAAAAGTAATCTATCTCGTATTGTAGTTGAGACAGTGAGCAGTAAATTAATGCCACAGCCATTGGCCAACAACCAAAGTCATCCTGGCCCGTATTTTTACCCGGACGTCTTCATTTATAACCTTAATCCGAATTCTTATTGCCACGCAAGGAACTTATAAATGGATATCAATTACTTATACATTATATATCTTTCGATATATTATGCAACGGCATAACCCGTGGCATATTTTACATATTCTAAGCCGACAAATACGTACACGTTGTAGTTGGCAATAGAACATGTCACTGAAATGTGGTTGTGGCTCGGTGGGGTGTCTTGTGTTAATGACCATGCAGAGGGCAAGCTGTGCATCACTTATACATCCTCTCCAGGCGCGTCTATTTCGCCGTTATTTGCATTTATAAAGGACCTGCGAGATGCCATAATAGGGAATTTTTCTAAACGCACACAAGGCATAAGTGTCTCTGCAAGTGGATTTATTTGAATAGCGCACTCTCCCCACGCACGGGAGACGGTGTAATAACATAGTGGTGCGACGATTTTGTTTGTTGTCTTATTGCTTGCTGATGATGTGTTAGTAAAGAGATTAAGTTGAGTGTAGGGCTCACTCCCACTTTCGATTCAGTTCACTTCTATATCCTCTGTTTGTGATTTTGATTATTGTGAGTGGTTATGAAATGTTTGCTTTGCACTGCGGGACTTTTGTTCCACTCTTCTCCTCCACACCAATCATCGACTCTTATTTAACGCAATCTCGAGCGTGCCTACTTCATAATCCAATGCTCAGCCGTACACTCATCCTTATTTTTTTACACTAATAATTTATGTGGACCAAAATAACGTTGAGTGTTATTTAACAGAAAATTAAATTTTATGTTTTGAGGTGATGCTGCGCTGGCGTTGTAATTGAACGTTTTTGATTGGAATTTTAATACGCACCCGTATGCAAACGCCAGTTGTATAATATTATACTCTGTGTGAAAAGCCCATTTGGCAGGTGCAACGTGGTTACGATTCAATCTGGACTGAGCCAACGAGCTTTCAGGTACAAAAGTTAAATTTAAAAAGAAAACAAATTATCATTTCTACTCTTCAATTTTTAATGATAAAATTAAGAACATGTATGCACAAGAATAAATAATCTATGTTAGATGGTTGTTGAGGCAGCGAGTAGTAATTTAATACCAAAGGCTAGTTCTGTATTTTTATCTATACATCCTTATTTATAACAGCAAGTAATTTATTCATTAAATTTTATTTAAAAGAAACAAATTTGTTGTTACTTACTTTTCAGATTTTAATGACAGATTAAGAAGGTATAGACAGGAAGATAAGATAATTTATCTTACATGGTTGTTGAAGCTGTGAGCTGTAAATTAATACTATAGCTATGTCAACAATCAAAATCATCATGGTCTATATTTTTATCTGTACATCTTCCTTAACTAACTTATTCACCAAAGTTAATTTAAAAGGAACTAATTTATTGTTTCTTACTTCTCAATCTTTAATGACAAATTAAAGACAAATATGGATAAAAATAATAATCTATCTTAGATGGTTGTTGAGGCAGTGAGCAGTAAATTGATACCATAAGTATTGGCCAACAACCAAAATCTTCCTGGTCTATATTTTTATCTATACATCCTCACTTATAGCCTTAACTAACTTATTCACCAAAGTTAATTTAAAAGGAACTAATTTGTTGTGTCTTACTTCTCAATCTTTAGTGACAAATTAAAGACAAATATGGATAGAAAAAAATAATCTATCTTAGATGGTTGTTGAGGGAGTGAGCGGTAAATTAATACTATAAGTTTTGACCAATAACCAAAATCATCCTGGTCTATATTTTTATCTGTACATCCTCATTTATAACCTTAAATAACTTATTCACCAAAGTTAATTTAAAAGAAACTAATTTGTTGTTTCTTACTTCTCAATCTTTAATGACTAATTAAGGATAAGTATTGACACAAAAAAATAATCTATCTTAGATGGTTGTGAAGGCATTGAGCAGTAAATTAATACCATAAGTATTGACCAACTATCAAAATCATCCTGGTCTATATTTTTATCTGTACATCCTCATTTATAACCTTAACTAACTTATTCACCAAAGTTAATTTAAAAGGAACTAATTTGTTGTTTCTTACTTCTCATCTTTAATCACAAATTTAAGACAAATATGGATAGGAAAAAGTAATCTATCTTAGATAGTTGTTGAGGCAGTGAGCAGTAAATTAATACCAAAGTATTGGTCAACAACCAAAATCATCCTGGTATATATTTTTATCTGTACATCTTCATTTATAACCTTAATCAACCTATTTACCAAAGTTAATTTAAAAGGAACTAATTTGTTGTTCCTTACTTCTCAAACTTTAAAGACAAATTAAAGATAAATGTGGATAGGAAAAAATAATCTATCTTAGATGGTTGTTGAGGCAGTAAGCAGTAAATTAATACCATAAGTATTGATTAACAACCATATCATCCTGGTCTATATTTTTATCTGTACATCCTCATTTATAACCTTAACTAACTTATTCACCAAAGTTAATTTAAAAAGAACTATTTGTTGTTTCTTACTTCTCAATCTTTAATGACAAATTCAGGATAAGTATGGACACAAAAAATAATCTATCTTAGATGGTTATGAAGGCATTGAGCAGTAAATTAATACCATATGTATTGACCAACTATCAAAATCATCCTGGTCTATATTTTTATCTGTACATCCTCATTTATAACCTTAACTAACTTATTCACCAAAGTTAATTTAAAAGGAACTAATTTGTTGTTTCTTACTTCTCATCTTTAATGACAAATTTAAGACAAATATGGATAGGAAAAAATAATCTATCTTAGATAGTTGTTGAGGCAGTGAGCAGTAAATTAATACCAAAGTATTGGTCAACAACCAAAATCATCCTGGTATATATTTTTATCTGTACATCTTCATTTATAACCTTAATCAACCTATTTACCAAAGTTAATTTAAAAGGAACTAATTTGTTGTTCCTTACTTCTCAATCTTTAAAGACAAATTAAAGATAAATGTGGATAGGAAGAAATAATCTATCTTAGATGGTTGTTGAGGCAGTAAGCAGTAAATTAATACCATAAGTATTGATTAACAACCATATCATCCTGGTCTATATTTTTATCTGTACATCCTCATTTATAACCTTAACTAACTTATTCACCAAAGTTAATTTAAAAAGAACTATTTGTTGTTTCTTACTTCTCAATCTTTAATGACAAATTCAGGATAAGTATGGACACAAAAAATAATCTATCTTAGATGGTTATGAAGGTATTGAGCAGTAAATTAATACCATTTGTATTGACCAACTATCAAAATCATCCTGGTCTATATTTTTATCTGTACATCCTCATTTATAACCTTAACTAACTTATTCACCAAAGTTAATTTAAAAGGAACTAATTTGTTGTTTCTTACTTCTCATCTTTAATGACAAATTTAAGACAAATATGGATAGGAAAAAATAATCTATCTTAGATAGTTGTTGAGGCAGTGACCAGTAAATTAATACCAAAGTATTGGTCAACAACCAAAATCATCCTGGTATATATTTTTATCTGTACATCTTCATTTATAACCTTAATCAACCTATTTACCAAAGTTAATTTAAAAGGAACTAATTTGTTGTTCCTTATTTCTCAATCTTTAAGGACAAATTAAAGATAAATGTGGATAGGAAAAAATAATCTATCTTAGATGGTTGTTGAGGCAGTAAGCAGTAAATTAATACCATAAGTATTGACTAACAACCAATATCATCCTGGTCTATATTTTTATCTGTACATCCTCATTTATAACCTTAACTAACTTATTCACCAAAGTTAATTTAAAAGGAACTATTTGTTGTTTCTTACTTCTCAATCTTTAATGACAAATTCAGGATAAGTATGGACACAAAAAATAATCTATCTTAGATGGTTGTGAAGGCATTGAGCAGTAAATTAATACCATATGTATTGACCAACTATCAAAATCATCCTGGTCTATATTTTTATCTGTACATCCTCATTTATAACCTTAACTAACTTATTCACCAAAGTTAATTTAAAAGGAACTAATTTGTTGTTTCTTACTTCTCATCTTTAATGACAAATTTAAGACAAATATGGATAGGAAAAAATAATCTATCTTAGATAGTTGTTGAGGCAGTGACCAGTAAATTAATACCAAAGTATTGGTCAACAACCAAAATCATCCTGGTATATATTTTTATCTGTACATCTTCATTTATAACCTTAATCAACCTATTTACCAAAGTTAATTTAAAAGGAACTAATTTGTTGTTCCTTATTTCTCAATCTTTAAGGACAAATTAAAGATAAATGTGGATAGGAAAAAATAATCTATCTTAGATGGTTGTTGAGGCAGTAAGCAGTAAATTAATACCATAAGTATTGACTAACAACCAATATCATCCTGGTCTATATTTTTATCTGTACATCCTCATTTATAACCTTAACTAACTTATTCACCAAAGTTAATTTAAAAGGAACTATTTGTTGTTTCTTACTTCTCAATCTTTAATGACAAATTCAGGATAAGTATGGACACAAAAAATAATCTATCTTAGATGGTTGTGAAGGCATTGAGCAGTAAATTAATACCATATGTATTGACCAACTATCAAAATCATCCTGGTCTATATTTTTATCTGTACATCCTCATTTATAACCTTAACTAACTTATTCACCAAAATTAATTTAAAAGGAACTAATTTGTTGTTTCTTACTTCTCATCTTTAATGACAAATTTAAGACAAATATGGATAGGAAAAAATAATCTATCTTAGATAGTTGTTGAAGCAGTGACCAGTAAATTAATACCAAAGTATTGGTCAACAACCAATATCATCCTGGTCTAAATTTTTATCTGTACATCTTCATTTATAACTTTAACCAACCTATTTACCAAAGTTAATTTAAAAGGAACTAATTTGTTGTTTCTTACTTCTCAATCATTATTGACAAATTAAGGATAAATATAGACACAAAAAAATAATCTATCTTAGATGGTTGTTGAGGCAGTAAGCAGTAAATTAATACCATACGTATTGGCTAACAACCAATATCTTCCTGGTTTATATTTTTATCAGTACATCCTCATTTATAATCTTAACTAACTTATTCACCTAAGTTAATTTAAAAAGAACTAATTTGTTGCTTCTTACTTCTCAAATTTTAATGACAAATTAGAGACAAATATGTATGACAAAATCATCTTGGTCTGTATTTTTATCTGTACATTCTCATTATAACTAAAGTGAATTTAAAGGGATAAAATTTATTGGTTCTTAATCGTTTTTATTGATAAAATAAGTACAAGCATAGACAGAAAAAATAATCTATGACAGATAGATCTTGAGGTAGTAAACTGTAAATCACTTTATTTCAACCATGAACTAGAAATGAATGACCAAACTAGTAAGAATTTAGTAGAAATGTGCCATCAATTCATCTTGGTTTAATGTTTCTGCTTACAAAATGGACAAGCACGAAATTAATTTCCTGTCAATCACCCAGAACCATTTGGAGCATTTTCGAGAAGTATCAAAAACACATTAGTTATACAAGACCGACGAATTTACGTTGTGGATTATTGATATTCACCCCGATGAAGATGGAGATGATCACCTTGCGGCCCCATCAATTAGATTCACTTAAGTTGCGGTGGTCCGTGTTCGGCCTTAGCAGCCTTCCACGAAGCCGATAGACCGGACCAGAAGGAGTGCATTAGCGGTGAATGGCAGCCAATGAAGCCATTATTGACCACCGGGCGATAGAGAGAGAGTGGTTTTTTTTCTACTAATCATTGTTTGCGACGGGTCCGTTTGATTGAAATATATCAACTTGGAAAAATACACCCGCCTCGCTTGCTTATCACAATAAATCACTAATGTGCTTTGATATCTGTCTGTGAAACGTCCATAATGTTTTTTACCTTTTGTGCTGTTTTCTGATCGGGAAATGATTTATTTCATTTCTCATATCTCCAATCTATTTTTGAAAGGTACTATATCAAGTCTATTACTTTTGCGGGCTTTTGAGTGGTCTGTTTTTGCTTTTAATTCACATCGCGCCGCAATTATTCCGTTTTCAACCGGACGAATCCGATTCGGCTACTATTTTAATTTCACGTACAAAGGCAAACATTAAATTTTCGTGCCCATTACTGGGGGATTTAATTATGGGCCTGTCAATAAATGGAGTCCATTCATCATCGATTCATTAAAAATACATCTTGAAGACACACACACACATTTCAACGTGTCTAACCGTCATTCAGTTGAAGCGATGTGAATAAACCTCGTCCGTAATTCATTCTTAAGAATAATAACCGGGGACTGTTTTGAGTTTTTGACCGACGCATTAAAACAAACCGTCACGTGAATGGAGGCATTAAAAATGACGTGCAAATATTTGCGGAAACCTTCCGAATTCACCTAAATAATTATGCAAATAGTCGTTTTATACGTCGACAGGGGAGTTTCGGCCTTAAGTCCACGGACGTTTGAGGACCACGCCAGAAGGTGATACGATATTCTCAGAGTAATACCCTCTTTCCATAATGCCACACACACAAACGCATTGTGACGGTAAAAAGACCATATGACAATGTATTATATCGGCCATTCAGCGTATTGAATCTAAAGTTTTATTCTATTCAGCACGGAGGGCCAACAAAGGCATCGCTAAAATATACACGCGTTACAAATGCCGAAACGTTTTGTTCTTTTGTTGAACAGTGTCGGACCCATTCGGTGTTTTTGTTGAGAAGGAAGTACGAAATAAATGTCTGGATGGGATTTGGATGTTTTTCCTGAAATTTCATCTCGGACAATGTGTGGGTGTGCGTCAGGTAAACACAGGAACCGAAAACCTTTGCCATTGTTTGACATAATGTGGATAATTATGGGGCCACTATCTGCAACAATGCGTCGATTTTTCTTACTCTTGGCGAAACGTTTCGAAGTGAATGGTTACTTGGGGGGTGGAAATGGACCGTTTAAACGTGATGTTTGAGACAAATTTGATTTTTCTCATTGTTGGTTATGGAAAGCCACGGTTAACCTTGACGAATTCATTCATGTTTTTAGATTTCTAAAAAGGAATAGTTTTGTGACTCAAGTTTAATATTACAATGCTAAAATAATTGAACAAGCACAACTTTTCAATGCAAGAAGTTACTTGTGGCAGACATAAATCACTTACATAAAATATTAGAAATAAATTACGTTAGATTTTCCTCATGGACTGTTAAGAAAATCCTCATTTAACATTGATGGTCTCACTTAGCTTTTTAGATTTCTAGGAATGAATACTTTGAAACAAACAAAGTTTATTCTCATACAAAATATTTTTCTTATTGGTGGTTAAGGAATTCGAGAAGATTCGAGTATTTAGCCTTAAAAGATTCAGTAAACCTTTTAGACTTCTAAAAATGGATAGTTTAAGATAAATAACAAAAATATTTACTCACTGATGGTTAAGCAAGGCTTTATTGAATCTTCTAGACTTCTAAAAATGTATAACTTTAAGACAATTTACAAAAAAATATTTTTATTGATGGTTAAAAAATACCTCATTTAACAATTTAGATTTGTAAAAATGTTTAGTTGGAGACAAATTAAAAAAGTATTCCCTCAACTTTTTAATTTTCTAATAACAAATAGTTTAAGACATATTAAAGAAGATTTTTCTCGTTAATAGTTAAGTAATGCTTCATTTAACCTTGAAGGATTAAGTAATCCTTTTAAATTTCTAAATATGTATAATTTAAGAGAAATTACAAAAAAATCTTCTCATTAGTGTTGAAAAAGTACCTCATTTAACCTCTTAGATTTATAAAAATATGCAGTTGGAGACAAATTAAATAAGATTCTTCTCATTATTGGTTAAGAAATACCTCATTGAACCTTGAAGGATTCTCTCAACCTTTTAGTTTTCTGAAAACAAACAGTTTAAGACAAATTAAAGAAGATTCTTCTCATTTACAGTTAAGTAATTATTCATTTACCTTGAAGGGTTCAGTAAACCTTTTAGATTTCTAAAAATGAAGAGTTTAAGAGAAATTACAAACATATCTTCTCACTGATAGTTGAGGAAGGCTTCATTCAACCTTTTAGATTTCTAAAAATGTATAATTTAAGAGAAATTACAAAACATTCCAATTAAGGAAGATTCTTCTCATTAATGATTAAGGAATGTCTCATTTAACCTTGAAGAATTCAGTTAGCCTTTTAGATTTCTAAAAATGAATAATTTAAGACAAAAATTTCTTTTCATTGATGATTAAGAAATACCTGATTTAATGTTTTAGATGTGTAAATAAGTTATTGAATACAAATTGAAGAATATTTTTATTAATGATTAAGAAACGCCTCATTTAACCTTAAAGGATTTTCTCAGTTTCTTGTTTTCTAAAAACAAATAGTTTAAGAAAAATTAAAGAATATTCTTCTCATTAATGGTTAAGAAATGCCTCATTTAACCTTGAAGGATTTTCTCATCCTTTTAGTTTTATAAAAACAAGTAGTTTAAGACAATTTAAAGAAGATACCTCTCATTGATGGTTAAAGAAAGCCTCATTTAATCTTGAAGGATTCAGTTAGCTATTTAGATTTCTAAAAATTAATTATTTAAGAGAAATTCTAAAAAATTCTACTCACTGATGATTAAGAAATGTGAAGAACGTTTTAGATTTGTAAAAATGAGTTGTGGATGACAATGTAAAGAATATTCTTCTCATTGATGATTAAAAAACGTCTCATTTAACCTTGAAAGATTTTTTCTGTTTTTTAGTTTAAAAAAATCAAATAGTTTAAGCCTAATTAAAAAAGATACTTCTCATTGACGTTGAGATTTTTTCTACATTTTAGTTTAAAAAAAATCAAATAGTTTAAGCCTAATTAAAGAAGATACTTCTCATTGACGTTGAGGAATGCCTCATTTAACCTTAAAGGATTCAGTTAGCCTTATCGATTCCTAAAATGAATAATTTAAGGAAAATTAATAAAAATTCTTCTCATTGATGTTTGAGGAATATTTCATTTAATTTTTTAGATTTCTAAAAATAAGTAGTTAGAAGAAGATTTTTCTTTTTAATGAATGAGAAACACGTCATTTAACCTTGAAATATTCTCTCAACTGTTTAGTTTTCTAAAAACAAATAGTTTAAGACAAATTAAAGAAGATTCATCTCATTGATGGTTAAGGAATTCCTCATTTAACCTTGAAGAATTTCCTCATCATTTTAAATTTATAAAAACGAATAGTTCAAGATAAATTACCGAAGGCTCTTGTCACTGATGGCCAAAGATAGCCCCATTTAACCTTTATGCATTCATGTATCTCCTCAGATATATAAAAACGAATAGTCCAGTGACGCAAGTTGAACATGCCACCGCTAAAGACAAAAATCGTACGAGCATAAATAGCCGTGACATGAAATTTATGGACGCAGCTCCCTCCGCATAACTAGTACCAATAAATCCTGGTCTTGTAAATCAACTTGTGTGTATCACACCCAACAATAAATAAATTTGAAACTAGTATTTTAATTAAGCTCGGAGTCCGGTATTAAGGACAAAGAGAGCGACAACTAAAAACACTGTAATAAAAATAATTGTACAGAAAAAATATTCAAACCCTAAGTTAATAAATTCCGAAACTAGGGGCCAGCCTGTCTAGCGGGCAGTCCTCGTGGTTTTTCTCACACAACTACTTGCACCACACGGTTGTAACCCAAAGTGGACCTAACGTTAGGTTTACGTAGGGGTTGGTTCGGTGTACTGCGACTGCCAGATCAATCATAAGTAATGTGACGTGACAGTAAGCATAGGTACTTTGTCTATTGTAATCTGCCCATTGTTACAAATGTAACCGGCACTCTTTGAGCATTTTTTCTCGTTTTTTTATGAATTATCCTTATATATATACTGGTATGGGTCATTATGCGTTTTGTTCGTCCCTTCTGCTAATTGTCTATTGTGTGAAAGGGTTTGTGATGGTTTATTGCGCTCGTACCGGCCTAGGCCGTTTTTTCTTTATGATTTTTGTTCTTTTATTGTGCGACGTCACATTATTTGATCATAATTAAATTACATTCAAACACAACGCCCTGTCGTTTACGTGTGGGTATAACAAATAATTCCGGAGGACCGAGGACTACCGTGGCCCGTTTGTTGCACCGCGGTGATTTGAAACTAGGCCTGGGGCGCACGTGGGTGGCGGAACTGTTGCTACTTTGTTTTGTGTTAAATGTTAAATGCGGACGCAAATGAAATAACGAAAAATGCGTTTCGCGCAAAATAATTTATAGTCGTAAATTTTGTGCACAATGCGAAGCATAAAAGCTTTAAGGATATACATGACGGGAACTGTTGTGTCTGTGTGTGTGTTAGAGAACGTTATGCATTCGAACAGTTACGGGTTTATCTGCACAAAGGCCATAACAAAAGGAAGGCAAATTTGTGATTTGCCACGACGAGCGGACGGCCATAAATGTCTGTTCCTATTAAGGAATGGTCCGTGGATGAATTCAAAATGTTCTTCTCAAAATGATAATCTCTTTTTATAAAATATACATATGTATATTTATTTTTTGAAGCTTTACGTTTGTAAAATATAAATGACAAAGTCAAATTTATTTTAATATACTTAAAAATATAGTTCTTAACCTAAAAGAAGCCTAGGCTGAAAAAAATTTTATTTGTATAAAGGAGCTTTTATGTTTGAAATAAAATTTTTATTGAAAAATTTAGTGTAAATTATTTTTCATACACTTCATAAATATTTGGTTAAATTTAAAGATATTTGTACTTACTAAATTAAAGAAAGATCATTTGTTATATTACATTATTGGTTTGTTATATTTTTTTACTTATTACTGGTTACAAATTTATTAACATTAACATTGAAAATGTTTGTTTTTATTATATAATATTATAAATTAAATATTGAAAAGGTCTTTTGTTTTATTATACTTTTGGTTTATTTATTTATTTATTAATTATTGATGAACTTTTATTTAAAGTAATAAATATTTTTTTCTTCAAAATTAAATTTTTGAAATATTTATAAAATTTTTTTAAATAATGTTATAAATTAAAATAATCCTATGTTGAAGAGGTTTTTTGTTATATTATCATACATTTTTGTATATTACTTTTATTTATTCATTTAACATTTATTGGGAGTAATGAAAATTTTTTTCGAAAAATTAATTTAAAATTTGTTTGTTAAATTTTACTAAATAATGTTGTAAATTAAAATAAGTCTAAGTTGAAAAGATTTAGATCTAGATTATTTGTTTGTTATATTTATTTGCTAATTATTGGTTTAAATTTATTTGAACTAATATTTTTTTCTTTGAAAGTTAAATTTTAAAATTATTTGTAAGATATTTCTAAATAAACTTAAATTTACAAAAGTCTGTGATGAAAAGATCTTTTATTATATTATATTTTTATTTATTATATTTATTTACTAATTATTGCTTCATAATATGAAAAATTTTAATATATTAAATTTTTGAAAGTTAAATTTTAAAAATATTCGTAAAATATTACCAAATAATGTTAAATTAAAAGGAGTTTATGTTGAATAGATTTTCTTTTATATTATATTTTTGGTTTGTTATATTTATATACTAATTAGTGATTTAAAATTTATTTAGATAAATAATTTTTTTTTTGAATATTAAATTTCTAATTATAAAAAGTTTTAGTAAATAATGTTATATATATATATATATATAATATAAATTCTTGTTTGAAAAGATCTTTTGTTACATTATTTTTTGGTTTGTAACATTTATTTACTAATTATTGGTATAAAATTTATTTGGACTAGTAATTTTTTTCTTTGAATTTAAATTTTAAAAAATATTTGTATAATATTTCTAAATAATACTAAATCAAAAGGAGTCTTTCTTGGAAAGATTGTTTGTTATATTACATATTGGATTTTTTATATTTATTTACTAATTATTGGGTTAAAATTTATAATAAATTTTTTGAATAAATATTATATTTTAAAAATATGAAAAATATTAATAAATAATTTTATAATTTACAAAAAAACATGATTGAAAAAATCTTTTTCATTTTTTTAATTTATTATATTTATTTACTAATTATTGGTTTAAAAATTATTTTTTCTTTGAAAGTTAAATTTAAAAATTATTTTTAAAATATTAAAGAAGTCGATGTCGATAAGATATTTTGTTATATTAAATTTTAGTCTTTTTATATCTGTATACTAATTACAAGTTTAAAATTTATTTTAACTTATATTTTTTCTTTGAATATTAAATTTTAAAAATATGAAAATTACTAAATAATGTTATAAATTACAAAAAAACTTGATGAAAAGATCTTTTGTTATATTATTTTTTTTATATAATTATTTACTAATTATTGGTTTAAACTTAATTTAATTAATAATTGTAAAATGTTATTAAATAATTAAAAAAAAAATAAATAAAATACTATTTATTTGTTTAAAACTTATTTAGACTAATATATTCTTTTATTTTATTATTAAAGTTTTACTAAATAATCTTATAAATTACAAAAAGTCCTGGTTGAAAAGATCTTTGGTTTATTGCTATATATTTTTTGTTTTTGATAATTATTTAAACTTCATTTGGACTAATTTTTTTTGGAAATTAAATTTTAAAAGTATTCGTAAAATGTTACTAAATAATTTAAAAAAAATAAAATACTAATTATTGCTTTAATATTTATTTAGATTAATATATTTTTTTTTATTTTAATATAACATTTTAAAAATATGAAAAGTTTTACTAAATAATCATAATAAAATTACAAACAGATACGTTATATATTTTTTTTTGTTTTTTTATAATTATTTACTAATTATTGGTTTAAGACTTATTTGGACTAAATAATTTTTTTTTTGAAAATTAAATTTTAAAAATATTTGTAAAATGTTAATAAATAATATCAAATTAAAAGGAGGTAATGTTGAAAAGATTTTTTCTTATATTACATTTTTGGGTTATATTTATATACACTAATAATTTTTTTCTTTGGTTATTAAATTTTAAAAACATGAAAATTTTACTAAATAATATTATAAATTATAATAAAATTAGGTTGAAAAAATCTACTGTCATTTAACATTTTTGGTTTGTTGCATTATGTTATTATTATACTAATTGTTGATTGAATGTAATTTAATATTTATTTGGAATGATGAACATTTTTGTTCCAGAAAGGGAAAAGTATAGGACGATTAGAAAAATTGAAGAATAGTTAATACCAAAAATAAAAATATTAAATAAAAGAAAAACACGTATATATAATAATTTATGGTGCTCCCCCGGACGAGAACCGCGTTCCACTCCGGTTATATTTTTATTTTCACCATGTCCACGTTAACTTCGTATTTACAGCCTGGCTCGTAATTTCGGGATTTTCGTTTCGTTTAATGTTTTTTGACAGCCAATACAATGCGAACGACAAACGTAAATATGAACGTACCACCATAAGAAAAAACAGTTCATTATATCAATGTTACACCAAATATTTATAATCCGTGTTTATTTCCCGTCTGATTTATGGCCACCAACTTACCACGGAGTCCACAATCAAAACACGCACGTTGCAGCATCGTATTTTTATCATACTCAGTGCCTTTGTAAGCGACACTAAAGTGCTAAAAGCGTGTAAAAATATTGTCCGTTGCCTTTTATGATGTATTATGTGTACGGGACTTGTTGCGACCGCGTGTTGAAGTTAAATTGCGACACAAAAGCTCGTCGCCTTTTTGCTCAACCATTAACGTATTTCGAAGATGCTCTGCTAACGTGTAATTTACGAAATTACGATTTCTCACGGAAAATTTGTTCGTGTCGTAAATTCACCCCCAATTATTTCCAATCACGTATTTTCTATCCGTCCATTGATCCAGATTCGGCGTGACAAACATTTGACAGGGAGGATTCCAATAATTGTTCCATTGTGCGGGACGTTCAGGTATAAAATAAAAGGGATTTTTGAATATCGCATGCGAGACATAGGAAAAAAAAACACCATGACTGGGTGTTTGTCGATGCAGTTCGATCTATTTATTCGCCAATAATAGGCAAATCCAATGATTGGGCCATTGTTGCCGGGCAGGTAAGTTCCGATCGCGGGAGATGGGGTTGAGGATGTTATTTTATAATTAAAGAACGTTGTGTCTGATGGATGCACGCCGGAAACGTTCTTCGACACAATGGTGATAAATTGAACAATTCATATTTCTCCGGTGGGTAACGAATTCCGAATCGTCCGTCCGATGATGACGTTCTGGAAGTTTCGTAAGGCTTACGGTACATCTACGAGCTTCGTGTTGCCCAAATCGTGTCGTTATTAATAATTACTTTGACGCCAGATAAAATTAACATAACAACAAGGCGGACGGTGAATCCCGAAACAGGAAATTATTGCTAGTTCCAATTCCTAAGACATTCCGAAGACGAAAAACCGGAGCAGATGGTCCTTAATGAGATCAAAAATGGATGTTTCTTGAAGTGTATGACGTTTCCTATGAGTTATGCCACACGAAATCTAATATTCGGTGTCCTCGCATCTTTAAAACGCCATAAATAAAATCTGGCCAGGAGATAAACTGCACCGACGACGTTTCCCTTTCCCCCATTCGGGCCACTTCCACGCTCTAAAAACCTTTTAATTATAAAATAACACACAAAAAAAAAAAACATCGGCACGGCAACCCTTGCCAAATTTACCTGAAGCAACACAATGACGGCGACGAATAAAAAAAAAATTATTGGGTCATCCCCTTTTTCATGCCAATCTTAACGAATTATATCGACGAAAACATTTCCCAGCGTCCTTTCCGCTCCTATTCGGTGGCAAAATCTCCGCACTTGGGGTTTATTTTAGTCGGGTTTGAACAAATATCTCACAGCACGGCGCCGAGATGACAAGCTGTGCCGTTTTATATTTATTTTTTTTTTGCTACGTTCGTGACTTTTATTCAGGGCCCGGGTAACAGTGGGACACTCGATTGTGACGTTTGTGTTATTTTTAATTTATTCCTTTCAGGTATATGATGTGTGAAGGATTTGCGATCACAATATAATTTGTATTGTTTCGTTTTGGTAAATTGAACATAATGTTTTGTTTGGCGATCGAACAGGAGAATCATTAATCTTGTTTTAAAAAAAATTGTTCCAATAAAATAATCCATGAAGAAGTGATTTGTTTAATGGAAATTATTTTCTTATTAAAATTTTCGAAATTTTGTTACAAATTTTTCTGATTTTTAATATATATATATACATATTTATATATATTTTTCTGATTTTTAATATATATATATATATATATATATATATATATATATATATATATATATATATATATATTATTTATATATAATATAACTTTTAACAATGTGTTACATTAATAATTTTGTTATTACAATATTCAAAAATTTAATTAATTTAAAAAATGTCTGAGTAGGTAAAAATAGTTTTGTTAAAAATTTTTTTGATTTTTTAATAAATAAATATATAATATTTATATATAATATAACTTTATATAAACATAAGTTCCTTCAAACAATTTTTCTTATTAAAATTTTCAAAATTTAAGTAAACTACAAAAAGTTTGAGTAGTTAAAATTTTTTTTAATAAATAAATATATATAATAAAATAACTTTTAACTTAAAAAACATAAGTTCCTTTAAAATAATTTTTATTCATCAAAATAATCACTAATTACCAAAAAATTAATAATTTTTGCTTTAAGCTTCTACAATTCAATTGAAAAAAAATCTGGAGTTTTGGAACTGAAGAAAAGATTAACCTAAGTGTTGACCTGAAATAAATTATTTATTACGTAAAAAAATTTTATTATATAATGACAAAATAACAGTCACATAGAGAAATATCTGGGCTATATGATGGACGAGGTAGTATTTGTGTTGTTAAGAAGAAACAGAAGATCCCTTCTATTGTCTAAAGAATTTTAGAGTACCTTTTTTCTTCTATATATATATATATATATATATATATATATATATATATATATAAATTTTAATTTAGAAAAAGTTTATTCTATTAAATTGTAGGAATGGACTTTAGGATAAAATAAATCAATATTGAATACGATTGAACTAAAAGCTACGCAAATATGAAAAAAAAAAAAAATTTTAAATTTTAATTTGGAAAAAGTTTGTTGTATTAAATTGTAGGAATTGACTTTAGGATAAAATAAATTAAATTTGAATACGATTGAACTAAAAGCTACGTAAATATGAGAAAAAATAATTTTTAAAATTTTAATTTGGAAGAAGTTTATTCTATTAAATTGTAGCAATGGACTTTAGGATAAAATATACCAAATTTGAATACGATTTAACTAAAAATTATGTAAATATGACAAAAAAAAATAATTTTTAAAATTTTATTTTGGATAAAGTTTATTCTATTAAATTGTAGGAATGGACTTTAGGATATAAAATACCAAATTTGAATACGATTTGACTAAAAATTACGTAAATATGAGAAAAAAGTAATTTTTAAAATTTTATTTTGGAAAAAGTTTATTCTATTAAATTGTAGGAATGGACTTTAGGATAAAATATGCCAAATTTGAATACGATTGAACTAAAAGCTAAGGAAATATGAGAAAAAAATAATTTTAAAAATTTAAATTCTTCAGAATAAATGTTATAAAAAAAGATTTTCTTTATTATTGGACGTAAATTGTTGCCTGATTAATTATTATGCAATAGGAAAATTCAATTGTTATTTTAATTAATATTTGTAATAATTTTAACAACACTAATTTTAAACAGTAGGACAAAATATGTTAAACATGTTAAGTCAAAATTTAGAAGAAATATTGAAGAAAATCTGAATAATTACTTTTCTAAAGTTTCTACAGCTCCTCAAATTTAAAATTTAAAATGTATCCTTCGGTCCAATCACGTTAGATTTTAGGGAAGTGCCCTTCTCCTTCTCGTCATATTTTCGTCATCACTAAATACTTTATAAACTATTAAGCTTTTCATATTCTTTGAATTATTTAGAAGAAAAAAGGTGCCCTTGATTCATATTGATTATTACAGCCGTTTTTAAGATATTTTAGTTTAAAAGTTTGAAGAAAATTAAAGTGAACATTAAATCTAAAATCAAGAGTACCTTTTTTCTCTCAAATTGTGCAAAATATGTAAAAAGTTTAATAATTTTATATCCAGTGGTGTAGAAAATAGGACGAAAAAAAGGGGAGTACCTCCCCGAACACTTCCGGGACCAAAGGTTACAGATATATGGAAAAAAAAAACAATTATTGAAATTTAAATTTGCTGTATTTTCTTCAGGAGAAACTTCAGAAAAAACGTTTATTTATATTTACTTCATTATTGGACTGCTCTCAAATTTTGACCACCCATTTCAAGAACACCAATCAAATACGTAAATTTACCTTTGATGGTAACAAAAGCGATTCAATTTGACTTATTTCCCATTTAAAATAGAAAGTGTTCATCCGTCGAAGGTGTTGTGGATTTGTGTAAACATTTTAATAAACGCCAACAATGCTCGGTGCCCAAAAGCCATTATCCCGGTTAGCATTTATTGGCTTATTGAAGAATAAATTGGCAGTTGCAAAAAGTGTCGGTCACAATACGAACAATCGTACGTTCCACGCCACAAAACCATTTTCGTTCGACGTCGATAATGGCAAGTATTACTGCCATTATACAGATTTCAAGCGTTGAGTCGGGGCTGCGGACGCACGAATACACGACGGTTTAAGAATAATTGTCAAAATATTTTGCTTTTATTGGCCCCGTAGGAATTCCATGTGTTGCCACTTGCAAGGCGAATAATTAAACAGATGGTTAATATTAAGTTTACATAATAAAGTGTTGTGGCCTTTTATAAAAATAAATCACACTTGACTACCATGTTACACCGTGAATGAAACCCACCGTATAAAACTCATTATACAAAATATTCACCCAACAATGGACTGAATTCCCATTTGGATGGGAACCAATCTTACATTACAGATATCCAACAAATAAATAATACGAGTATATTATCAGGATGTCAGTGTGACTTTGGTGGACTTAAACAGGTTGTGGTTCCAACGACAATGTTTTAAAATTTCATATAAATTATATATGCACATATTTTATTCTTTATGTTGTGCCGCTTTTTCACAATCGGACACGGTCTCAGCTAAAAGATGAATGAAAAAAAATATATGATAATCCCCCCAAAGAATGGCCATACAAACAAATATGATCGTTGCTTTATCTATCTTTTAGAGCTTTCTTCAATGAACATAATATACTCTGTGTGCACAGGTACTTAGCCGTAGAAAAAGATCAGTCATAAAGAAGGCTTATTACAGTTTAATTCCGAAAGAATTGATTTTTTATACCGGCACAAAATGTTTCTTTATGCTATTACAGGTGCGGATACTCATAAAATCGAATAAAAAGCTTTCAGAAATTGCTGTTTCCGTGTTCCTTTATTATTGTGTTCGTTGTTGTTATTATTACTACGCTGTGAGTCTTTTGAAGTGGATAATTTGAATCATTTCAAGAAGCAGAATATAAATAAAAATGCATAAATTAAACAAAATTGCATCAATAGCAGAGTTTTTGAACCAGTAATAAATCAGAAATTAATTGAATAAAATTAATTAAAATTAAAAATAAATCTTAATCAAGTACTTGGTCGGTCCTCTTTGCTTTACGAACAGCTTTCACCCTTTTTGGTATACCCAAAATTAGTAAACAAATAAATCTTGATTCATCCCTCCAATTTTTGAGTGTAAATTTGTCTTTGAAGATGGTACCGTACGTGTTCAATTGGATTGTAGTTTGGTGAATGCAGAGGCCACTGCATCTAAGTAATATTATGATTTTACAACTCCAAATTTAAGTCTAGCTTCTTCCGATTCTTAGCAAATGGAATAATAATTGGTCGAATAACCAAGTTGTGATATCGTCGAGCATTCATAGTTTTTAGATTCAATATGAGCAACTCTAAATTCCACCAAAACTGTTACAGAACCACCTCCAAAAGCAACTGTGGGAACCGTGTTTTGCTCACCACATTCACGCCATGTTAAAATACTGCTATCTGAGTGATATAATGTGTATATAGATTCATCTGTTAACAAACAATTACTCCATCATCAACAACAGAACTTTTGAACCAGTAATAAAACTAATATCACCAAAATCTTTAGGAAATTAATTGAACAACATTAATTCGAATTAAAAAAACCGAGTATTAACAACAACATTTTCAGTACTTCCTCAACTAAATTATTCAATTTATGTCATCATATTTAAATAGCATCTAAACATCAAAAGCGTTCATCCAGTTATCAACTTGTTCTTCATCTCATCTTTTTTCAAGACTTTTTACATTAACTGAGATTTTGGCCAATTAAAAATTAATGCTAAGAAACAAACATTCAATTTCAAGTCATGAGTAATTTTGGTTATTATTTGAAGAGAATATAGATGTTAATTGTACATAAAAACTCTGAATTATTGATGGCATTAATAAAAAGAAAGAAGATAATTGTGAATGTTGAGACGAATTAAATTTTTTATCAATTATAAACTGACAGTTTGAAAGGGAAATATAAATTCAAATTAGAAGTAACTGTAAGATTTTGATAATTATTTGAAGAAAATAGAATATTTTATAATAACTAATTTTAATTTACATGAAATAATTGATGACATAATTGAGAAGGAGGAGCTCAATTCATATGATTTAGAAGAACTGAGATTTTGGCCAATTAAAAACTAATGCTAAGAAATCAAATTCAAGTCGGGAGTGACTAGAGAATTTTAGTTATTATTTGAAGAAAATATTAGATGTTAATTGTTCATAAAAACTTTGAATTATTGATGGCATTAATAAAAAGACGGAAGATAATTGTGAATGTTGAGAAGAATTAAATCTTTTATCAATTATAAACTGACAGCTTGAAAGATAAATATAAATTCAAATTAGAAGTAATTGGAAATTTTTGATTATTTTTTGAATAAAAGAGAATATTGTATGATAACTAATTTTAATTTACATGAAATAATTGATGACATAATTGAGAAGGAGGAGCTCAATTGAAATGATTGAGAAGAACAGAGTATTAACAGCTACATTTTCCTAATCAGTACCCTTGGTCTACAAACATCTTCCAGCCTCCTCAACTAAATTATTCAATATATGTCATTATATTTAAATAGCATCTAAACATCCAAAGCCTTCATCCAGTTATCAACTTGTTCTTCATCTTTTTTCAAGACTTTTTACATTAACTGAGATTTTGGCCAATTAAAAATTAATGCTAAGACACAAAAATTCAAATTCAAGTCATGAGTAACTAGAGAATTTTGGTTATTATTTTTAGAGAATATTAGATGTTAATTGTACATAAAAACTCTGAATTATTGATGGCATTAATAAAAAGAAGGAAGATAATTGTGAATGTTGAGAAGAATTAAATCGTTTATCAATTATAAACTGACAGTTTGAAAGATAAATATAAATTCAGATTAGAAGTAACTGGAATTTTTTGATTATTTTTTGAAGAAAAGAGAATATTGTATGATAACTAATTTTAATTTACATAAAATAATTAATAATTACATTTTCCTAATCAGTACCTAATTGATGCCCTTGGTCTACAAACATCTTGCACCCTCCTCAACTAAATTATTCAATTTATGTCATCATATTTAAATAGCATCTAAACATCCAAAGCCTTCGTCCAGTTATCAACTTGTTCTTCATCTTTTTTCAAGACTTTTTACATTAATTTATAACCACAGCTGTTGGAAGAAAACATACAAACTCATTCATCTTTTTTAATAAAAATCTGACACGTGATAGAATTGAGTTACAATCAACGGGAATAAGTGTTACATTTAAATAATTCCAAACATGAAACCACCATACGGTTTCTGGTAATTTATCAGTCCCAATATATTAATCCTAGTCATGTGCATTTCCATTTTAAAAACCCATACGAACCGGCCCCCACTTAATATTCATATAAATAACGTTCACGGTGTTATCCAGTAGGTAAGATTCTAATTTGAGCGTCACAATGGGCCGCGTCCTACATCATAATATATCTTGAATGAAAGTTCCACCGTTGTGCCGGGCAAGTGGCCGCCGTTTTCCACGGCAGACACTCCGGCCCCAAACGCTCCGTTCCGTCGTGGAGGTGGTTGAATGCGAGCGGTGGAACACCTGAGAATGTCCTGGCACCCCCGTCGAGCGGCCGGGCTTTTTTTATTTTCAAAAACGCGACCGGTAAGAATATACCTTCGGTCGGCCATGAACCGAAAAACTAATAAAGCACACACACACACTGTATCGGCTGACTTTTTTTTAGATAAACCTGTTGATTTTCTGGATAATCGACCGGAGTAATTGGGCTAAATTGGTTATTAGGTGTGCTTCCATCGTCAGTTGGTTGTGCTGGAGCTAATAACCGACATTAGTACTAAAATGATTTGCTGATTCAACATAGTTACAGCCACAATACGATTAATTGTGGGGCACCAACAAAACCTCTGGGTTGCAAAACTAAAACAACACACGCACCCAACTACGTTTGGTTGCGAAGGCAATAAAAGAAACAACAACCGACATGTGTAGCCGTGAGTGGAGGCCCACAGAACGTGAAATGTCCACTTGAAAGAGTCATTGTTGGTTCTTTGGAATGTAAATTGAACGAGTCTTATCTCTTCTAACAGCAGCACCACTTCAGCTCCACTAATAAACCATTGTTGGTTGAGTAACCGAAACTCCATTGTTCTGTCATAAATGCCATATTACATGTGTCAGGTCCGAAGTAATAATGATACGCGTGTCCTCGCCAAATACGATCCGGAGATTTGTGTGGCTTCCAATGATTGACGACGATTTATTTCAATTATGGTTTTAACGACGGTACCACTTATACAAGGTGATCCATAAATATTTGACATGTTATTTTAAACATGTTTTATTTTACATTTTATGTATTTAAGAGACATTTCGATTTCTTATAAAATTTTCTGCCTTTAACACCGTAAATATCTCAATGAAGACATTCTTCTGAAGATTGATATTGCAATTTTGGGACACACAGTGTAGTAAATTGGGCTTGGAATTGTTATTGTCAACTGATAATGCCAATATGTAACATGGTGGTGGTCAACAATGAGCTTGTCCAGAAAACTGGACCATTTTCTGATCATTTTTGCTAGACGAAGTACCACATTCTCTATATCCAGGCTGCGTGTCTCTCTGCCGTCAGAAAAAGGTTACATAAAGCTGTTCTTAGAGCTAGAAGATGTTCTTAACACACCCTGTTAAACAGGGAAGCATCTAATTAATAATTGTTTTTCCACAGATGAGTCCAGATATACATTATACCACTCAGATTTGGACATGGCGTGAACGTGGTGAGGGATATCATGAGCAAAACATGGTTCCAACTGTTGCTTTTGGAGGTGGTTCTATAACAGTGTGAAGAATTGTATATAAAAACTATGAATTATTGATGACATTAATAATAAGAAGGAAGATAATTGAAAAGGTTGAGGAGGATTAAGCCTTTGATCAATATAAACTACTCATTTGAAGGATAAATATAAATTCAAATTAGGAGTAACTGGAAAATTTTGATTATTATTTGAAGAAAAGAGGATATTTCATAATAATTAAATTTGATATGAAATAAGAAGATTTGGAAGAAATGAGTTTTTCGACCAGTTAAAAATTGATGTTATGTAAAATAATAAAATTCAAACCAGGAGTAACTGGAGAATTCTGGTTATTATTTGAAGAATAAAGAATATTCGATGTTAATTGTATATAAAAACTATACAAATAAAAATTATAGACGGAATTAATGAGAAGAAGGAAGATAATAATATGATTGAGAAGAATTAAGCCTTTGATCAATTATAAATTGATAGTTTGCAGGAGAAATATAAATTCAAATTGGGAGCAACAGGAAGATTTTGAAGAAGAAAGAAAGAATATTGTATAACTAAATTTATTATACATGGGGAAAATTTAAGATATAATTGAGAAGGAAGAGCAAAATTGAGATATTGAGCAACTATAAATTAAGAGACATTTTTTTGAAGATTGCATTTGCAATTTTGAGACGTGGCAATCTGAGTTAACAACAAGTAGCCAAAATGTATAATGTCTCACAAAGTGTACTAAATTGGGCTTGGAATTGAAATTGTCAACTGATAATGCCAATATGTAACATGGTGGTGTTCAACAACTACTTATGTCCAGAAAACTGGACCGTTTTCTGATCATTTCTGCTAGACGAAGTACCACATTCTCTATATCTAGGCTGCGTGTCTCTCTGCCATCAGAAAAAGGTTACATAAAGCTGTTCTTAGAGCTAGAAGATGTTCTTAACACACCCTGTTAAACAGGGAAGCATCTAATTAATAATTGTTTTTTCACAGATGAGTCCAGATAAACATTAATTATATCACTCAGATTTGGACATGGCGTGAACGTGGGGAGGGATATCATGAGCAAAACATGGTTCCAACTGTTGCTTTTGGAAGTGGTTCTATAACAGTGTAAAGAATTGTATATAAAAACTACGAATTATTGATGACATTAATAATAAGAAGAAAGATAATTGAAAAGGTTGAGGAGGATTAAGCCTTTGATCAATATAAACTACTCATTTGAAGGATAAATATAAATTCAAATTAGGAGTAACTGGAAAATTTTGATTATTATTTGAAGAAAAGAGGATATTTCATAATAATTAAATTTGATATGAAATAAGATTTGGAAGAAATGAGTTTTTCGACCAGTTAAAAATTGATGTTATGTAAAATAATAAAATTCAAACCAGGAGTAACTGGAGAATTCTGATTATTATCTGAATAAAGAATATTAGATGTTAATTGTATATAAAAACTATACAATAAAAATTATAGAAATATAAATTCAACTTGGGAGTAACAGGAAGATTGTGAAGAAGTCAGAAAGAATATTTTATGATAACTAAATTTATTATACATGAGGAAAATTGAAGATATAATTGAGAAGGAAGATCAAAATTGAGATGATTGTTAAGAAACAAAAATTGAGTTGTTGAATTGTTGAAAAAAATTGAGATATGAATTTATTATTTGATTGAAGATGTTAAAATATCATGATCTCATCGTAGCTTCATTTGTACATTTTGATGAACAATTGTCATCTTAAATGTCACTCGGACGAACGTTAAATAAATTTGATTAAAACTTAATTGAAAAATTCCACCTGTAAATTAGATAATCCATTAATTTATTACTCTGCTGAATCACGACGTAGAAAAATAGTACAAAAAAAAAGTTGAGCATCGGTATTTATAAGCTAAACAATTCATAGTAACAATGTTGTTGGAAAAGAATGCACCAACAATGGACCGGAAACCCTTAAAATGTGTGAGAGAAACCATTTGATGATACAAAAGGTGTGGTCAGTTTCACAGAAAACAAAATACGCCTCGCTCTCTACCTGACGTGGCATTCCGATTGGAGTTGCCATTGATACGGAATGTGCTTTTAAATACAAATTCTATGCCATTATTCTTGCACAGCTCGAAGAATGGAACGCCATTCACCGGTTTGTCACTGGTTGTAAGACGCATCCATTCATCCGACACAACGATGCTGATTTTTGTTGGTTTTAGTCGAGATTTTTCGGTACTTAGTTCGGTAGGAAGGCAGGTCTCTGTTTTTTTCATTCTTCACAATGGATACATAAAAATCTCTATGGCACTTGTGGACGCCAATATCCGTCTCTTTGTCACCCACAATGGCTACAACTACAATCTGTAACCGTAGACTGTTTAAATATAATATTTCGCATTCGTTATTTTCCCTTCACCAACGCAACCCAATTCTTTTGTACCTAATTCTAATTTATTCCACCCGAAACTTTTCGTCAGACGGAAAGAACATGTGTCGTCCGTAAAACGGGGTTAAGGTAAATTGATTGATCCGCCACGGTTCACCGTCCTCGCATCTCTCGACACATTTAAAAGCACGACGAGGAGAAAAACGGTCCGAAATATTCGTCAACTCATCTAGCGAATAATTAATCCCCGTACGGATCTTCCCTTTGGTCGATCGGGCCCATTGAATTTTTGGGACATTAGATGCGATACGCCTATTCATCCGATGCATCGGGATCTTGTCGAGAGAGTCGAGAGTGGAAAAAAAAATAATAATAAACGACTCGCCGTAACATGAATGAACCTTACGGATCTCGCTGCGTCACAATGGGACATTTCAGACACATTCAGAGGGAAATATTATTCAAACTACCACCTGTGCATTATGAAATGTGAGAGGGTGGACAGGGGTTCTTCCAAAATTGGCCTCTAGACTTGCCGACGCGTCGGCCGTGAGGTCCTTCCAGACTGCTTGGCACCAACGCCTTTCTTTCTTGGAAATTATTACGAGTGGCCACGACCTTTGTGTTACACCTGAGACAGGCACTCTACTATAATTTATTGTAATCTGGGACTTTTTTTATTGTGTCGGGGTGGTTGAGAAAAATTAAGTCTTTTATCAATTATAAACTAACAGTTTGAATGGGAAGTAACTGAAAGATTTTGATTATTATTTGAAGAAAAGAATACATTGAATGATAACTAGGTTTAATATTGAGAAAAAGTATAATTAAGATATTGAATTAAAAATTGGTAGTTTAAAGAGCAATACAACATTCAGACCAAGATTAACTGGAGAATTTTGGCTAATATTCAAAAAGAAGACAAGTTTATTAATTGGACTTAACATGCTTTGAATTATTGATAGCATAATTAAGAAGGAGAAAGATAATAAAGGTGATTAAGAAAAATAGTGCCTTTAATCATTTATAAATTAATAATGATCAAGTTTTTGTTTTTGATCTCTTTTTAAGCATTAGAGAAAACAGCACTGTGAAGATTTAGAAGAACTGAGTTTTTGAAGCGGAAATTCAAATTTAATCCAGGAATAACTGAAGAATTATCTTTATTGTTTGAAGAAAAAAGAACATACATATTAACTGTATATAAAAAAAACTTTGAATTATTGATGGCATTAATAATAAGAAGAGAGATAATTGAAATGATTGAAAAGAATTAAGCTTATGTCAGTTATAAACTGATAGTTTGAAGGAGAAATATAAATTCAAGTTAGGAGTAACTGAAGAATTTGGTTATTGTTTGAAGAGAAGTCAAAATTACATGTTAATTGCATATAAAAGACTTTTTATTATTATTGACATTAATAAGAAGAAGGGAAGCAATTGAAATGGTTTGATCAATTAGAAACTGATAGTTTGAAGAAGAAATATAAATTCAAATTAGGAGTAACTGATTATTATTTGAAGAAGAGATATTGTATGATAACTAAATTTAATATACATGAAATAATTGACTTAATTGAGAAGGAAGAGATCAATTGAGATGATTTAGAAGAACTGAGAATTTAACCAATTAAAAATTAATGTTAAGAAACAAAAATTCAAATTCAAGCCAGGAATAACTAGAGAATTTTGGTTATTATTTGAAGAGAATATTAGATGTTAATTGTACATAAAAACTTTGAATTATTGATGGCATTAATAAAAAGAAGGAAGATAATTGTGATAGCTGTGAAGAATTAAATCTTTTATCAATTATAAACTGACATTTTGAAAAAGAAATATAAATTCAAATTAGAAGTAACTGGAAAATTTGGATTATTTTTTGAAGAAAAGAGAATATTGTATGATAACTAATTTTAATTTACATGAAATAATTGATGACATAATTGAGGAGGAGCTCAATTGAAATGATTTAGAAGAACTGAGATTTTGGCCAATTAAAAATTAATGCTATGAAACAAAAATTCAAATTCAAGAATAACTGAAAAATTCTGGTTATTATTTGAAGAGAATAGAATAATAGATATTAATTGAATATAAAAACTGGATTATTGATGACATTATTAAGAAGAAGGAAAGTTGAGAGGTGGTTACGAAGAATTGAACTTTAGATCAATTATAAATTGATAATTTGAAGTTGAATATAGTAACTGTACATAATAAGCTTTGAATTACTGATTGCATAAATTAGAAGGAGGAAAATAATTGAGGTGATTAAGAAGAATAGAGTCTACGCCCAATTATAAGAAAGAGAATTAAATCAGGAGTAACTGGAAGGTTTTGGCCACTGTTTGTGTAAAAATAACATGACACCTGGATATATCCAACAAGCTTTAGATCAGTTTTTGTTTTTGATCTCTTGTTAAGTCTTAGTTAGTCTCCAGCAGTTTTTCTTAATGGAACACGCCTTCATCTTCCATTCGACTTCACTCAAAAACGTGTTTCTAATTGTACAAAGGGTTGAAAAGGCTTAAACGCGCCCGAAAAAGGACGGTTTAGGTAAATAGCTTCATAAATATTTAAATAACCGTAAAATCGTTGAAAAAGGTGGTTCCCAAAATTGTGTACCAGACTTGCCGACGCCACCTTAAAGGTCCTTCCAGACTGCTTGGCACCGAGACTTTCTCATAAAATTACTGAGAAATGGGCCGGCCGCAACAGATAGTTACTTTATTAGGCATAATTTTCGGCTTTATATCCTTTTTATTGTTGCTCGCTGGCTTCTAAAAAAACCATCTGGTTTATTACATGATATGGTACTTTGCCGGCGACAGTTATTGTTGTATATTATTTAATAAATGAAATTGTCCAATGTTTTCCTTGCCTTTTTGAGGTTATTGTGTCTAATAAACGAAAAAAGGATTGTCAATAAAATTTTATGATTGGCTGTTTGTTGCTGGCTGAATTTGTACCAATCAATTATTATTATGCAAAAGGTTTTTGAACACATCGATTTAATATTAAACTAAACCCATTTATCTGACCATGGAGACATGAATGGTTCCTTTGATGCATTGTTTGATTGTGAATGGTGTTCATTCCACAATCCTTTTCCAAAGAACTTTGCAATTTCAAACATAAATAAACACGGGAGCAAAGTATGGCTTCCAAGAAAATTATACCTTGCCGCCAAGCAGTCTAGCGAGAACGACGGGTCTCCTACCTGACTGACCATCCATTCTAATTTTAGCTCACTCCCCTTTTGTTGTTAATTAATTTTTTGACGAAACATTCCATTTTTTTACGGATATAAAGATCGTGTTTTTTATCTGAGCAAAATCACAGATGCAATTTGAACTCGACACCCTTATCGCGCAACCAAAACAGTCAGCATCGTCCTCGTTGTGAAAAGAGGACGGATTACAGATGACGTTAATCCTAGAAAAAAGCCCATGAATACGACCGAAGCTTACTAAAATAAATACCGAACAAAGGAAACTACTTGCACATTGCCAACCTAACAAAAGTAGACAACAAACGCCAACAATGAAATAAAACACGCTCAATAGACACTATTAATCCGACCAACAAACATCCAACACTTCACCGTCAAGGCACTGTGTCCCTTAACGAAGCCCCACCAAGGGGTAGGTTTGGTGTGCGGTGCGTCCAGCCGTAATAATTCCGATCCATATGCAGTTACCAAATAAGCCATTCTTTGAAATTTAATTCATATGGACAGCGATATTATACCCCCGTTGGAAAACGGGACCTTATATTAGGTGGAGTTAAGGGTGGCGGTTGTGGCGCAGATGATGCGACGCATGGTGTTCGACTGGCTAAAGATTTAATGTGCCATCACTAATTTGGGGTGCACTCGACGAAACTTACAATATGGAACACGAAGATTAATTGTGTTTATCCATGAGGATCGTTACGGGTATCTATTGGTAATTTTTCAAGTGGACCTCTTACCCGGTACTTACTCGCATAACGAACGTGTCGGTTAATTATTCTCATCTGTTTTTTTCGTTGCGGAGACGCAGCGGGGGATGCTAATCCCCGTTTAATGAAATCGATCCATTTTTTTGTTAATAATTGAGCCCGAGACTGCGGGATGTGACTAAGACCCGTGCCACTTTATTGCTTAGCATTCACGACATGAAAATAGAAAACATTAACGGCGCTTAAAAATTATATTGTTCTGTCGTTTTTAATGTTTAATGTTAACTGAAAGTTATTTGATGAATAATAGGAAATTATATATTACTGAAACTACTAAATATAGTTATTTAAGTCTTGAATACTACAGTTAAAGAGGAAGAAAAACTCATGGAATGATTTGACAGCCTCTTTATTTATCAATTTTATCAGAATTATTATATGAGAGATTATCCCAAAGGCTTTTAGTTTTTTTATCTGAAAACTGAATTTTATTTGTTGAATATTAAGAAGCAATACATTATATATTATTAAAACGATAAATAAGTCTGAGATCCTTCAGTTAAGAGGAAGAAACTCATATTATTTGAAAGGAATAATATGATGGTCTTTTTATTTATCAGTTTCAACAGATTTATTTTATATGAGATTATCTCAAAGGCATTTAGTTTATTTTTATGAAGACTGAAAATTATTTGTTGAATAATATGGAGTAATACATTATATATTACTGAAATAATAATTAAGTCTTTGATCCTCCAGTTAAAGAGGAAGAAACTCATACAATCTGAAAGGAATGATTAGATGGCCCCTTTATTTATCAGTTTCATCAGAATTATTATATGTGAGATTATCCCAAAAGCTTTTAGTTTATTTATCTGAAAACTGATTATTATTTGTTGAGTAATATGAAATAATACATTGTATATTACTGAAACAATAATCAAATCTTTGATTCTTCAATTAAAGAGGAAGAAACTCATGGAATCTGAAAGGAATGATTTGACGGCCTCTTTATTTATCAATTTTATCAGAATTATTATATGTAAGATTATCCCAAAGGCTTTTAGTTTTTTTATCTGAAAACTGAAAATTATTTGTTGAATATTAAGAAGTAATACATTATATATTACTGAAAAGTTAATTAAGTGTGTGATCCTTCAGTTAAGAGGTAGAAACTCATATCCAGTTGTTATCTCAAAGGCATTTAGTTTCTTTACATGAAGACTGAAAATTATTTGTTGAATAATATGGAGTAATACGTTATATATTACTGAAATAATAATTAAGTCTTTGATCTTGCAGTTAAAGAGGAAGAAACTCATACAATCTGAAAGGAATGATTTGATGGCGTCTTTATGTTTCAGTTTCATCAGAATTATTTTATGAGAGATTATCCGAATGATTTTTAGTTTCTTTATTTGGAAACTGAAAATTATTTCTTTCATTATATATTACCGAAACTGTGATCCTTCAGTTAAAGAGGAAACACATAGAATCAAAAAAGAATGAATTGATGGAATATAGTGAAGATAATAAAGAGTGAATATAGTGGTGTCTGTGAAGACCGTGAAAATATTGAATATAGTAAATATAGTGAATATAGTGAATATAGTGAATATAGTGAATATAGTGAATATAGTGAATATAGTGAATATAGTGAATATAGTGAATATAGTGAATATAGTGAATATAGTGAATATAGTGAATATAGTGAATATACTGAATATACTGAATATAGTGAATATAGTGAATATAGTGAATATAGTGAATATAGTGAATATAGTGAATATAGTGAATATAGTGAATATAGTGAATATAATGAATATAGTGAATATAGTGAATATAGTGAATACAGTGAAGATTATACTGTATCAGTTTCATCAGAATTATTATATGTGAGATTATCCTAAAGGCTTTTAGTTTATCTGAAAACTGAAAATTATTTATTGAATAATATGAAATAATACGTTAAATATATTACTGAAATGATAACTAAGTTTGTGATACTCCAATTAAAGAGGAGGAAACCTGTTGCCATCTTTATTTGACAGTTTTATCAGAATTATTATGAAATGTGAGATTATTTCAAAGATTTTTCTTTACTGATAACCGAAAATGATTGAGCTGCAGTCTGCAGGATATGACTAAGACCAGTGACATTTCATTGCTCAACCTTCACCATCTGAAAATAGAAAACAATAACGGCGCTTAAAATTTATATTGACCTGTCGACATTCAATAAATATTAAGTGCTGTTGTAATTTATGATTTTGTCGGCGTATTTCTGTTTAATTTGAATATTCGCCGAAAATAGCAAAACTGATTAACACGCGAAAGAATTTCAATTGTATAGTGTTAAAATATAAATGAGTTCATTATTGGAGTATGTAAACGAATGGTCGGACGCATCTGGCGTTGTTTTATTTAATTTTATGCAAATAACATTTAATTTTAGCTAAAATTCACATTAAAAATAATAATAATTTGTCATAATTAAAATGCTTTGTCCGACGCGGCGTCCATTTGTTCCCTGAATTACACGCTGATTCAAGTCGGGGTATTTAATGTATTTAATAAAAAATTCATACACCCACCAGATGCTTCATCTCCCGCACGAAATCCTAAGCAAAATCGTTGTTTACATACTGCATAGCTTTTGTGCGAGCCAACCTCCCGTTACGACAATTTATTGTAATGCAAAGTTAAACAAATCCATAGAACTCTTTATGTAAATATATCGTTTTCCTGAATGGCCGTCCATAAACGTCTCTTTGTATCTTAAATGGAGGCACAAAGCTCACTTTTGTGATGTGCCACTCAAAAGTGATTCCACTAATTCCGTTCGGTCAGGTAGGGAAGGCAAAAAAATAAAAGGAAACCCGAATGGACGTGCCAGACACTTTGGCGGCGGCTCTTAACTTTTCCACGAATCGATGTTTTTGCAATCGGTTCCTTGAAAAAAAATCGGCTTGCAGAACAAAAAAAAAATAAATAAACGTAAATACGCCCATACACAATCGACACAAGTATCATTTAAATCCTTACGTTTGTTTTGCGCTGCGTTCGAGCTGGCGTCCCGCTGGTTTCACGCGAAGCCTGTCCATGATTAAACCGAAACGGCTTTTAAATGGAGAATTACCTTAACATGACTATTACACGCTGATGCAGCTGATAAAACAATAATAACACGATATTTTAAAACCACACATTGTGATGGAATGTGTCCCGGTGCACAGCATCATCCTATGTGGGTTGATCCCAATGTTTTTTAGTTTCTTCATCTGATAATCTGAACATTATTTGATGAATATTATACAATATTACATTGTATATAACTGAAACGAAAATTAAGTCTTCGGTTCTCCAATTAATGAGGTGGAATCTCATGAAATCTGGAAGAAATGTCTTGATGGCTTCTTTATCACTTTTATCAGAGTTACCATATGTGAAATTATCCCAAAGGTTTCTAGTTTCTTCATTTGGTAACAGTATATTCTTTAATAAATATTACATACCCATTATATAACTGAAACAATAATAGTAGAATATGAAAGGAGTAATTTAATGTCCTCTTTATTTGTCAGTTTTATCAGAAACATTATGAGTAAGATTATATAAAAGGTTTTTAGTTAGATTATCTGGAAACTGAAAATTATTTTATAAATAATATGAAGTTATACATTATATATTACTACAACGATAATGAATTCTTTAATTTTCCAATTAAAGAGAGGGAAACTTGTGGAACCTGAAGGGAATGATTTGATGGCTTCTTTATTTATCAGTTTTATCAGAATTATTATATGTGAGATTATCCCAATGACTTTTAGTTTCTTTATCTGAAAACGGAAAATTATTTGTTGAATAAGATGAAGAAATGCATTATATATTACGGAAACGATAATTAAGTCTGTGATCCTCCAGTTAAAGAGAAGGAAACTCATGGAATGTAAAAGGAATGCTTTGATGGCCTCTTTATTTATCAGTTTCTTCAGAATTATTATATGTGAGATTGTCCCAAAGGCTTTTAGTTTCTTTATTTGAAAACTGAAAATTATTTGTTGAATAATATGAAGTTGTAGATTATACGGCAATTTCTGGTACTTCCGTTAAAGAGGAAGAACTCAGGAAATCAGAAAGGAACTTCAGTTTTATTGGAATTATTACACTATATTACATATTACTGAAAAAATAAATAAATCTTTGATTTTCCAATTAGAGAAATTGAGTTGAAACGAATAATTTAACTTTATATTTGTGAGTACCTTAAGCAGTCTTAGAAATACACACTAATTTGTTTTTACATTTTTTTTTAAGTGCAGAACATTTTGTAGGTACCACGTAGATTAGCATCATATTGATACAGGTTGCCCAGGTGGCATTCCAGATGAAGACAGTTGACATTTAAGGCGTTACCTACATTGGATCTCAAACAAAAAACACACAATTACATAACAATGGCCTATCTACGCCTACTAAAATACGATAGTGATGTCCCTAACACGGTCCAACGATACCATCTCTATATCTCGCTTGCCGGATCTCATTTTTAAAAGGCCGCCACGAACACCTGAGATTCGGTTATGCATCCCGGTCCGTTGGAAAAAAGCGGTTGATCTCCTGAAAAGAAATCAGATATGTTTAAAAGTCAATCTGCCATTATGGCGTACGATGTGATGGACAGCGTTCTTAGTTTCCACTATGCCTGTTCATTTAGCAAGCTACTAAAAACTGACGTTTAATAAAAGCTTTTTTATCTCGACATGAATTTTAATGACTTTTTTTTTAATTAGCACCTGTGTGGCAACGTTTAATGCATAATGCGTGGCCGTCGGTTTTATTTGTGCGGCTTTGTTGTAATTTCAATAAAAACCATAATTGAATTAATTCGGTGATGCCGAATTGCGTCCGGATGATCTTCGGTGGTGATAAACGCATATTTTAATGCACTTAACCCAAAACGTGCGCCAAAGGGAGGGTACACATGTTCATCATCTTGTTCATCACAGAACTTTGTTTTAAGAATCTTATTGGTTGTAACGGTTAATGAAGAACCTTTGAAATTGAAGGGAAACTTAAAAACTAAGCTCAAAAATGCTTTTAACAATGTTGGTCAATGATGTGCCTCATAGTATTTTGTAGCACATTTTTTGACAATTCCTTACTGAAACTAAGAAATTGATGACAAGGAAGACTCGAAAATCTTCTTTGCCAGACACTGAAGAATCTTATTGGTTGTAATGATTGAAGAAGAAGTTTTGTAATTAGAAGGACACTTAAAGACTAAGCCCAAAAAAGCAACCAAAGGATTTAATTCAATAATGTTCCTCTTAGTTATTTTGTTGAACATTCTTTGGCAATGTATTTCTCAAACTAAAAGATTGATGGCAGGGAAAACTCGAATTTTAGAAATATTAGAAAATCTCCGTTGCCTGACACAGAATTATCTTATTGGTTGTAATGATTGAAGAAGAAGTTTTGTAATTAGAAGGAAACTTAAAAACCAAGCTTAAAAAAGTAACCAAAGGATTTAATTGAATAATTTTTCTCTTAGTTATTTTGTTGAACATTCTTTGGCAATGCATTTCTCAAACTAAAAGATTGGTGACAAGGAAAACTCTAATTTTAGAAGTATTAGAAAATCTTCTTTGCTTGACACTGAAGAATCTTATTGGTTGTAATGATTGAAGAAGAAATTTTCTAATTAGAAGGAAACTTAAAGACCAAGCCCAAAAAGCAGTCAAAGGATTTAATTCAATAATATTCCTCTTAGTTTTTTTGTTGAACCTTCTTTGACAATACGAATTTTAGAAATGTTGGGACATTTTCTTAAAGACTTTATTGGTTGTAATGATTGATGAAGAAATTTTGGAACTGGAAGGAAACTTCACCTTTAGAACGTCACAAAACTACATGTACATGCAAATAGAAGTTACCAGACAAAAAAGGATGACACAACCACTTTGCTTCTAGGATAGAACCAGACCAACTGGATTATTGGGCAAAATTGGTGTTCAACCGGGCTAATTTTCTTATAATTCCCAGCGACAACAAAACAATTCGTGCACTCAACACAAACAAACGGATTGAATTGTAAATCGAATTTCACGCGGTCAAACCCTTTTAAACGTGGGCATTATGGACGGAGGGGTGGGTACTCGACGACACGAATGTGATTATTGTAGCAAAATTATTTCAGTTGTTCGACGGTGGAAAGCGTGAGCCCCCGCCTTAGTTTTCGCTGCGCCCCACGTTTTTGTGCGAGCCAGATTAAATTAAATCTGTCCATTGTCATGGTAAAACGTGTTTGTCCTATTGTGGTTATTGTACTCATTTATAACCCCGTTCTTTATCAGTTCAATTCTACATATGTGGAGGGTATTGTTTCTTCTTAAATAAAATGTACCCGTCCGTTCGCATCCATGAATTATTTATTGCACGGGCACTTTCGGTACGGTCGGACGGGGCCCAAAAGGTGTATATTTCATGATCTAATTAAAACCCTACCTGATTGTCGCTCTGAGCTCCGCTCACCTACCACTTAACAACCCACCGTTTCGTCGTCTCAATCGATTTCGGAACGGCTTAATGCCACCGAAACGTGAAGACGACGACGGTTTATTTTTTTCATTCTTTATTCTTGTAACTCCGGCATCTTCGACGCGGCACGCATTAATTCAGTACAAATATTTATGGTTTTATTGCGGCAGGTGAGAGTATTTGGCTGTAAAAGTTTTGAACGGGCTCGCGACTATAACACCTCGAATATTAATATTTATTATGACTCGCTCCGAAACTCCGGGAGGTTATTTTACAGCTACCAAAGCCCCCCCGATGCCCCCCATTTCCCCCAACGAGCTCGCGTAGAATCCCAGGTATGTAAATTATATTTTAATTTATCACTCATTTTTCTATTGTCCATTTGCATCGGGGTGTTAATTTTATTTATTTGTTGTGTTCATTATGCTGATTGCTCCGCGGCGTTAGTTACGTGGAATCTTTATGTGGATAACATATATTATGGGCACTTGATGGTTTTCACGTTGGATTTGTTTATGTGTATTTATTATTGGGCTAATCCAGATTTATTGCCGAGACTATCTACTCCTTCTCTGTTTATTCAATAACTACCAATTGAATTGCGAAAAGTGTTGAACAGTACATGCTATGTAATTTATATGAAGAAAACTTGTATGACGATATGTTTTTACTGATATTTATTTGGTATGGGTACATCTTCCTCACAAAACATTACTGTGATTAAAAGAACTGGTTAGAATTGATGATACAAGATTCAAATTTTCTTCTTCTGCTTCTTTGATTTACCTTGAACCTTTGATCAAAAAGGCAACTGAAATGTTTTCGTTGAGGTCGTTTGTTGAATATTCCTTGTTCCCAAAGACTCGAATTTTAGAACTATAGAAAAATCTTCTTTGACTGACTTTTAGTATCTTCTTGTTTGTAATGGTTGAAGAAAAAGTTTTGTAATTGAAAGAAAACTTAAGAACCAAGCCCAAAAAGCAACCAAAAGATTTAATTCAATAATGTTCCGCTTAGTTATTTTGTTGAACATTCTATGGCAATGTATTTCTCAAACTAAAAGATTGATGACAAGAAAAACTCGAATTTTAGAAGTATTAGAAAATCTTCCTTGCCTGACACTGAAGAATTTTATTGGTTGTAATGATTGAAGAAGAAGTTTTGTAATTAGAAGGACACTTAAAAACCAAACCTAAGAAAGCAACCAAAAGATTTAATTCAATAATGTTCCGCTTAGTTATTTTGTTGAACATTCTATGGCAATGTATTTCTCAAACTAAAAGATTGATGTCAAGGAAAACTCGATTTTTAGAAGTATTAGAAAATCTTCTTTGCCTGACACTAAATAATCTTTTTGGTTGTAATGTTTGAAGAAGAAGTTTTTGTAATTAAAAGGACACTTAAAAATCAAGCCCAAAAAAGCAACCAAAAGATTTAATTCAATAATGTTCCTCTTAGTTATTTTGTTAAACATTCTTTGGCAATGCATTTCCCGAACTAAAAGATTAATGCCAAGGAAAAGTCCAATTTTTGAAATATTAGAAAATCTTCTTTGCCTGACATTAAAGAATCTTTTTGGTTGTAATGTTTGAAGAAGAAGTTTTGTAATTAGAAGGACACTTAAAAGTCAAGCCCAAAAAAGCAACCAAAAGATTCAATTCAATAAGGTTCCTCTTAGTTATTTTGTTGAACATTCTTTGGCAATGTATTTCTCAAACTAAAAGATTGATGCCAAGGAAAACTCGAATTTTAGAAATATGAGAAAATATTCTTTGCCTGACACTGAAGAATCTTACTGGTTGTAATGTTTGAAGAAGATGTTTTGTAATTAGAAGGAAACTTCAAAACCAAGTCCAAAAAAGAAATTAAAGGATTTAATTCAATAATGTTCCTCTTAGTTATTTTGTTGAACATTCTTTGGCAATGCATTTCTCAAACTAAAAGATTGATGCCAAGGAAAACACGAATTTTGGAAGTATTAGAAAAGCTTTGATTGACACTTAAGGATCATGGTGGTTATAATGATTGATGAAGAATCCTTTATGATTTCATTCAGTAATGTTCCTCACAGTTGGTTGATACTATTTAACTGAAACTGTAAGAATAATTAGTTGGAATGGATGATAAGGAGGACTTCTTGAATTTGGATATAACAAAAGAATTTTTGATTTGAAGGAACTTGAAGAAGGCCTTATGTTTAAGAATATTAGAAAGTTAAATAAATTATGACATAGATACTCGACCAAGCCCAGAAGAAAAAAATCAGTCAAATGATTCCATTCAATAATATTTCATCAGTTGTATGTTGCACAACCACCTGTTACTGTTGACCAAAAACTATAATATATTCGAAGACATTTGAATATTGTAATCTGCTGCATTAATAGCGCGGCCATCACAATAAAACGCGTCCTGTGAAAAATCAACACTCAAACACTCCAGAATCGAGCCTTCCGTAATGGATTCGACGATGGCGTTGGTGAGTTGAGGACCCTCTTATTTAAGCGTAATATGATTAATATAATATGAATGTAAATTGATTAAGCAAGACGAGGCGAGAGCGGAGCTCACTGGACCAGCTCGAGTGGGGTTCAATCGGGGCTTTTGTCAACACTCACGACCCTCCGACGTTTAATTGCTGTAACCAAGATTTGGTCGATCACGATTTACTATAAACTCGTTGGTCGGGTCTTCAAACAACACTTATCCAGTAATTAATTCGAGGATATTGATAATTTATGAACGGGGACGGTGCAGTTTCCATTATTCTTCCGGGCGTCGATAAGTTTTTGGTGCGGCTGAAGAAGCAACACCAATTAAACCGTCGGCATTGGGACCTACATCTTTAAACAATACGTCGAAATAATGCCGCCATGATAAGTCACTAATGCGTTCGGCATTGAGAACGATCGGTAGAAAGGAACCTATCAAAAAAGTAATATCAAACGGTCCATTGTAAAAATACAAATATCATCGACTTAATTGAAAATATAATATGCGGCAATTAGTACAGCGGATGATATCTGGAAGGAGGAATGCGTAGACAATGGGGACCACATGGGGGGAGAGTGATTGCTACCGTATGCTTCGCACAGGAACCGTCAGAGGCGCTGGTGTTTAACACGTGCAAAATCGCCGACGTGATTAGGCGCTTTCCTTTCGCTGCTACCTCAGATTGTGTTCGATCATTTTTATTGTGTTTAACAGATCGGAGATCCAATCGTGGCTCTTTGTTCGCGTCTTACTCTATTAGGTTTTCGTTTATTAGATGGAACTCCAATAATGTCGCGGACCTGGATCAAAGGGAGGAATCAGGATTGTCATTCTGTTTCGTGGAACGATAATTTAACTACTGGGCATCTTGATGATGGTGGTACCATTATTTCTTTAGATAGACAATTCTTTGCGGAGATAATGAACATCATGAGTCACAAGAAGAACACCTCCAATCTTCAAACACACAATTGAATAAGATTATGTGGAAGTTTATTAATAACACCTTCTTCATCTGAAAGAAGGAAACTGTGACAAGTCTTTTTGAAGTATCACCTTCACAATAAGATTTTCATCAAGAATATACCACGATGCAAGCAAGCAATTAGTGTCATGAAACATCTCGGAAGGATTTAAATTCGCTGCTACCTCAGACTTTAGACAATTATTTGTAGAAGAAACATTTTTATTTCATCATAATTCACAAGAAGAAAACTTCCAATACTTAATCACATAAATGAAGACGTATATTAGTGAAGGCTTCTTCTACTGGAAGAAGGCATGATCAATTAAATCTGAAATGTCTAATTTTTTCAATTATCAGTAATCTTCTTGAAGTCTCATCTCCCACAATATGATTTTTATCAACAATAAACCACCGTACAACCAATTATAGTCACGAAACTTCCTCAGAAGGATTCAAAATCACTGTTCTTTCAGATTATAGACAATTCTTTGCAGAAAGAACATTTTTATTTCATTATAATTCAGAAGAAGAAAACTTCACATAAATGATGACGACTTTTATGAAGAAGTATATTAGTGAAGGCTTCTTCTACTGGAAGAAGGCATGATCAATTAAATCTGAAATGTCTAATTCTTTCAATTATCAGAAATATTCTTCAAGTTTCATCCCCTTCAATATGATTTTCATCAAGAATAAACTATCGTACAAGCAATTATGGTCACAAAACTTTCTCAGAAGGATTTAAATTTGCTGTTGCCTCAGATTATAGACAATTCTTTGCAGAAGGAACATTTTTATTTCATCATAAATCAGAAGAAGAAAACTTCCAATACTTATTCACATAGATGATGACGACTATTATGAAGAATTATGTTAGTGAAGGCTTCTTTTACTGGAAGAGGGCATGATCATTTAAATCTGAAATGTATAATTCTTTCAATTATCAGAAGTCTTCTTGAAGTCCCATCCTCCATAACATGATTTTCATTAACAATAAACCACCATACAAGCAATTATGGTCACAAAACTTTCTTAGAAGGATTCGAATTCGTTAATTCCTCAGATTAGAGACATTTCTTTGTAGAAGGAACATTTTTATTTCATCATTATTCAGAAGAAGATAACTTCCAATACTTAAGCACATAAACGATGAAGACTATTACGAAGAAGTATAATAATGAAGGCTTTTACTACTGGAAGAAGGCATGATCAATTAAATCTGAAATGTCTAATTCTTTCATTTATCAGAAATCTTCTTGAAGTCTCATCCCCCACAATATGATTTTCTTCAACAATAAACCACCGTACAAGCAATTATTGTCACAAAACTTGCTCAAAAGGATTCGAATTCGCTGTTGCCTCAGAATATAGACAATTCTTGGCAGAAAGAACATTTTTATTTCATCATAATTCAGAAGAAGAAAACTTCCAATACTTATTCACATAGATGATGACGACTATTATGAAGAAGTATATTAGTGAAGGCTTCTTCTACTGGAAGAAGGTCTATCAATTATATCTGAAATGTCTAATTCTTTCAATTATCAGAAATCTTCTTGAAGTCTCATTCTCCACAATCTTGATGAAACAAAAATTTTCATTATCCTTGAAAAGAATTGTCTATCTGAAGAAATAATTGTGTAAATTGTAGAAAATAAAACTTTAGACAAACTTATGACAAACTTTCTTCATCCTGATGAATCTATTATTGATAAAATTTCTTCGAGATTTCATCCAGGTCTGACTAGAATACACGAAACTTAAATGGTGTAAGATGCGAGGAAAGACTATTGCCAGAACTTCTTCCCTGGTACTGTTTTCATGACATCATGACATGACACAACAATGTTAAAATATAATATAAAAAATTATTCAATTAAACATTGAACAAAACATTAAAATTACTCTTTCTGGTACCTAATATTAATAATAACATTTTTTTTCAGATCACTTCAAACCATAACCTTAATAAAAATAACAAATAATTTACGGTATTTTGTTTTGAATTCGAATAGGTTATTTGTGCATACAAACGGCACAAATCAAAAACAACCCTCGCTTCATTAACTCCCGTCTCTCATTCACACAATCCGAATGCACCCCTAACAAACAACAATGATCAGTAAATCGTATATTTACTTTGGCATTTTCTATACCAGCAGGATGTTGGCCTCAATGCTCTAAATATTTTGTTGGCAAACTAAGTGAATAATGCACAATATCTCGGATGTATCGTTTTGTATTCAATAATCGGAAGTGCCCATTATTGTGAAGTGTGTGAAAAAAATGTATTTTCTATAGAAATATTAACGATTGTTGCGACTGAATGTATCGAATATAATAGTGGCACTTATAATTTTTGGGTGAACTATTGTCGGCGGTGGAACGGATAAATTATGTAAATACAGAATGAAATTATGCTTGGACGATTTTTTGGGCATTATGAGAAAAATGGACCGTCGATGATTAATGCTTCGTTTTTGCTAATCGACGGTGTGGAAATATTTTAAGGACTATTTATAACCCAAAAACGTCTATCTATTTTTAATAATTTATTGTACTGACATTGACTTTTCGCATCCCGTTTTATTTTCATTCAAAAAATGTCAAATTTGGTGTGTAAATTTTTTGTGTAACTTATTTTTACGATGAGACCGTGAAGGAATCAACGACGTTTCGGAAATGGCGTCCTTATTTCAGCCGAGACCCTCCTACATCTTACTAGCTGGAACTGGACTCTACGGAATGTTCACCACCAAAGAGTTCCCGCTCGATTATCCCTTTTACTGTTTCGGTATAATCACGGCGAACAACTTGGTTTCCCTCATCAGCGGTACTCGAAATCCCCAACAGAAGCTACAACATTAATATCTCTGTTTCAGACTTACACGAGCCACACAAAGCAGCCGTGCCGGACTACTTAGAACCAGTGGGCAAGTACCGTTCCACCGGACATCAGTACCAAACTAATTAATTTACTTCAGCCGACAGAAAGCCGACCGACCTGGAAGTACTGGCGAGTGTGACGCAGGGACTGCAAAAACTGATAACCTTGCCGCTAATAACCACCAGCATATTGCTGAACTACAACTACGACACGAAGATAATCTACATAAACCTAATCGCTTGTCTTGTGCCAATCTACGTCAGATTCAGACAGAAGCGTACCCATCGCATCGAGACGACGCTCATCCTCTTCAACGTGGGCTTGCTGAGCGAGATATCGAAGGATTACGACAACGTCTACGGATTTTTGGCGGCCCTGGTTTTCGCCGCCAAACATTTCATGTCGCACACGAATCCGCTGTGGTGCGACTGCCAGTACTACACGGGCATCCAAAACATGTTCATGTGCGCCTTCGTGGTTTTATCTTTGAAGGCGCTAGCCAGTAAATGAGGCGAATTTATAAAATTTTAATGTCCACCGTAACATTGGAGACCAAAAAGTTGTTCGTTGTTCGAGGGAATGTGCAAAGTGACTGTTCAAATATCATAAAATAAATTAGTAATATGATAAACATCTCATTGTGTCGGTTTTCAATAACAACATAGGCACGGTGCGAACACAGGGGTTAATAAATTAAATTAAAGACCTCAAACACAGTCTGCTCGATTAAATCGAGAGTGTGTGAAATGCTATCTATCTTGTCGATCTATCGATTTACGGCCGATTTGTTTTCAGCATACGCTATTTATGTAATGCGTCGATCATTGACGCTAATGCGTCCCGTACGTAAGGGCGATTTCGGTGTCGGGGAAAATCACCACGGTACCAGATGTGCGCTGAGTTGGTTGCCAAACACTCATTGTGCACCCCGACAATGAAAGTTAAATGTACGATCGAACGATTAGGTTACAACTGTATTGACACACCGTAGTAATTTGTAGGGGCTATTTGGTGCGTTGATAAGTACACGCTGATACCAAGCAGTGCTTGCGGTTTGTTTTGTTTTGTAAATCCTTTACAACTATTACCAAACGTAAAGCCCGTTTTGTGTGCTTGAAACAGATTGTCGCTGACGATAAGCGAATTTAAATCCTTCTGGGAAAGTTTCGCGACCATAATTGCTTGTGCGGTGGCTTATTGTTGATGAATATCATATTATGGAAGATGAGACTTCAATAAGACTGATAATTGAAAGAATTAGACATTTCATATTTAATTAATCACGCCTTCTTCCAGCAGAAGAAGCCTTTTTTCTTCTGAATTATGATGAAATAAAAATGTTCCTTCTGCAAAGAATTGTCTATAATTTGATGTGGCAACGAATTTAAATTCTTTTGAGAAAGTTTTGTGACCATAATTGCTTGTGTGGTGGTTTATTATTGATGAAAATCATATTGTGGAGGATAAGACTTCATGAAGACTTCTTATAATTGAAGGAATTAGATATTTCAGATTTAATTGATCATGTCTTCTTAGATTAGAAGAAGACTTCACTAATATACTTCCTCATAATAGTCATCATCTATGTGAATAAGTATTGGAAGTTTTCTTCTTCTGAATTATGATGAAATAAAAATGTTCCTTCTACAAAGAATCGTCTCTAATCTGAGGAAACAGCGAATTCGAATCCTTCTGAGAAAGTTTCGTGACCATAATTGCTTGTATGGTGGTTTATTATTGATGAAAATCATATTGTGGAGGATAAGACTTCATGAAGACTTCTTATAATTGAAGGAATTAGATATTTCAGATTTAATTGATCATGTCTTCTTAGATTAGAAGAAGACTTCACTAATATACTTCCTCATAATAGTCATCATCTATGTGAATAAGTATTGGAAGTTTTCTTCTCCTGAATTATGATGAAATAAAAATGTTCCTTCTACAAAGAATTGTCTCTAATCTGAGGAAACAGCGAATTCGAATCCTTCTGAGAAAGTTTCGTAACCATAATTGCTTGTATGGTGGTTTATTATTGATGAAAATCATATTGTGGAGGATAAGACTTCATGAAGACTTCTTATAATTGAAGGAATTAGATATTTCAGATTTAATTGATCATGTCTTCTTAGATTAGAAGAAGACTTCACTAATATACTTCCTCATAATAGTCATCATCTATGTGAATAAGTATTGGAAGTTTTCTTCTCCTGAATTATGATGAAATAAAAATGTTCCTTCTACAAAGAATTGTCTCTAATCTGAGGAAACAGCGAATTCGAATCCTTCTGAGAAAGTTTTGTGACCATAATTGCTTGTATGGTGGTTTATTATTGATGAAAATCATATTGTGGAGGATAAGACTTCATGAAGACTTCTTATAATTGAAGGAATTAGATATTTCAGATTTAATTGATCATGTCTTCTTAGATTAGAAGAAGACTTCACTAATATACTTCCTCATAATAGTCATCATCTATGTGAATAAGTATTGGAAGTTTTCTTCTCCTGAATTATGATGAAATAAAAATGTTCCTTCTACAAAGAATTGTCTCTAATCTGAGGAAACAGCGAATTCGAATCCTTCTGAGAAAGTTTCGTGACCATAATTGCTTGTATGATGGTTTATCGTTGATGAAAATCATATTATGGAGGATGAGACTTCAAGAGGACTTCTAATAATTGAAAGAATTAGACATTTCAGATTTAATAATTCATGCCTTCTTCTAGCAGAAAAAGCTTTCACTAATATACTTCTTCATAATAGTCGGCATCATCTATGTGATTAAGTATTGGAAGTTGTCTTCTGAATTATGATGAAATAAAAATGTTCCTTCTGCAAAGAATTGTCTATCATCTGAGGCAACAGCGAATTCGAATCCTTCTGAGACTGTTTCGTGACCGTAATTGCTTGTACGGTGGTTTACCGTTGATGAAAATCATATTGTGGGGGATGAGACTTGAAGAAGACTTCTAATAATTGAAAAAATTAGTCATTCCAAATTTAATTGATCATCTCTTCTTCCAGTAAAAAAAGCCTTCATTATTATACTTCTTCATAATAGTCGTCATTGTTGTGTTAAATTAAATTAAATATGAGCAACATTAGGGTTGTCATGAAAACTGTACCAGGGAAGAAGTTCTAGCAATAACCCGGATGAAATTTTATTAATAATGTCTTCATTTAGGTTCTGTGACATAATTAATAAAAAATATCTAGAAGAAATTTTATCAATAATAAATTCATCTGGATGAAGAAAATTTGTCATAAGTTTGTCTAAAGTTTTATTTTCCAAAATTTACACGATTATTTCTTCTGAGAGACAATTCTTTTCAGAGATAATGAACATTTTGTTTTACTGAGATTTAGAAGGAGAAAACTGACATAAATGATAAAAATTATGAGAAAATTTTACTAATAATAGAGGATAGGGGAAGCTTGTCACAAATTTGTCTGAAGACAAATCTTTTCAAGGATAATGGACATTTTTATTACATCGAAATTTAGGGAAAGAAAACTTTTAATCTCCTATGACGTGAACAATAAAAATTATTATGAGAAAATTTTACTAATAATTGCTTCATCTGGATGGACGAATCTTGTCACAAGTTTGTCTGAAGTCTTATCTGCCATAATTTACACAATTATTTCTATAGATAGACAATTCTTTTCAGGGATTATGAATATTTTTTTACCATCAAGATTCAGGAGAAGAAAACTTTTAATCTACTGTGTTATAAATGATAAAAGTTTTGTTAATAATAGCTTCATCTCCTCTAAGATACTAGCTTGTGACAACCCCTTTTTGGAGTCATAAACAATAAGCCTCAGTACAAGCAATTATGAAAATGTCATAACTGGAGTTGACCTTTTCTTAGTCCCAAGAACCCATAAATTTTCTAATTATAATGCTGAATATATTGTTGAATAAATAATATGTTAAAGGAAGTTAAGTTGTTTCAAAGTTAAACCGTAAAATACTGTTTCCTTTACCCCAAATTTTTACATAGTCTGACTTAAATAAGTCTGATCATTATTGACCTATAGTCAATTTTCTTCTTGCTTGTTATTTGTATTTACCATCTGCGGCCCACAACACATAGAATGTCCCATGCCGTGTCCAATTGACAATGACTGGGACAAAATATTTTCAGCTTTCACTAAATGATTTTACAATGAAGCTGTAAAACACTGTCCAGTTTTTATTGCCCTCCTCAAATTACCATTTTACTGTTTCCAAGATGAACCGTCCAGTTATTGTTCTGGAAACTACCCATATTTGACTTTGTTGTGACAGCCATTAATTCCAACCACCCCCATCGCAAACCAGTTCGGAACCTGCGAGAAATCCGAAAGTTAATTGGCATTCGCAATTATTGAAACGCTCGTTAATTAAATCTGAAGGTGCGAAATTTCATTTTAATCAGTACGTTTGAATATCTTTTCAGACACCGGAGTGAGGGGTGATAACACTTCGGCGATGATTTAATGTTTAATTACAAAGTACGCCACACGTGTGTACGGTGCGGCGTGTATGGATTCGCGGGAGGCGCGAAGATTTAATTTAAAGTGTCCCTTTGTCGAACGGAAGCCTTAAACGAATTAATTGCTGACTATTTCGCATTATTTCGCACTAAATTTTAATTAGAGGGTCGCACGGCGTGGGGAACGTGTACGGCATCCTCTTTGTCCGTTGTAAGAATTATACTAATTACTTTTCTCCCGCTGGAGAAGTTGCGAATGCCTTTGAATGTCCGGTGGAAAGACTAATTATTTTTTAATGGCGACTTTAAAAACGCGTGAGTGACTGGCATGTTTTTCGATTTATAGACAATGGAACCACACATCTTCTAATTTATTTTTCGATAATAAGATTTTCAGGTGTTCCATTGGTTGTAAATGATGTGTAACATAGACAAGACCATAAGCCGTGTAAAGAAGGAGCAGTTCGTACATGGATATGGTCAACAACAAAAAATCTATTCTGTATTATAAGTGACAGCAGTCAGTGAATATGTTTTAGCTACTGTGTGTATTAAGACCTCCATATAAAGAAGAAATTGAAATTGTAAAGGTGCGGTGACAGAAGAATAAGGCACTCTGTGATATTTTAATTGCTTCGTAAATCGAATCGATAATGGGCTGAATAGATGGAATGTTGTAATGATTTCGTATTCCAAAAAATGCGACAGTATGAATTGAAAAGAGCACACATCATCCCCCATAATGCGTACATTAGATGTAATAAGCAGGAGACGCGTATTACAATAAACATGAATAATGAATGTCGCTGACAGCAAAGTAGTTGTAAAGTATTTCATATTAAAACGTTTGACAAAATGCAAGCATTGTCTGAGGGAGGAGATAGGTTATTGTCATCCACTGTAATAATGCTCGACAACGACCTAGTAGACAGCAAATATTATTCAAAAGATTAATTTAATACAAAAGGGTAGCATACAAGATAGCTCTTAAAATTTGTCATTTATTACTGACAACGGTGCTTAAAATAAACGCAAGTTTTATGTATTCTGTTTTACTTTACGAGCACGGAATAAGGGGATGCAGTTACCATTAATAATAAACTGGTGTAACAAGGACTTTTTACAACCTTTTATAACGCAATTTAAAAAATTCCAATACCATTGGAGGATGGTAATTTTAAAAACTATAAAGTCAATTCAATTTACCAATGCCTTTTAGGGCTAATCAAATTTGTAAAATATGTTTCAAAGACTAATAAATTGGTTGCTAAATTTAGGAAAAGAAAATTTTTTAGAAATTTTGGATTTACATAAATTCATTCTATCTTATAGAATTTGGGATTGTTACAATTTTTTAAACATTATTTGGGTTTTAATTAGAAATAATTAATATTTTTAATTATTATTAATTTTTCCAATTACAGCCAAAATTAGAGATTAAATTAGAGATTAAACATTATGAATAAACATCTGAATAAGCAAAACACGTTTGTTTATACAATTTTTAAAACATCATTTCAATTTTATTTGATATTCGTTAATTTTTTATTAAAGGTGAGGTAAATTTAGATAATATTCCCAAAATTAGAGTTTAATTTATTTTATTATATAATTTAATTAAATTTATTATAATTTTTATATTATCTTTAATAAATTTAGACAAATTACCTAAAACTAGAGTAATTTTTCTAAATTAGAATTTTAAATAAATTTAATTCACTTTTGCATTTTAGTTAGACACTAATCAATCTTTTAGGAATTTTTAAAATTTGGGTTTTAATTGGAATTCATTATATTTTTAAAAGAACTTTTAATGTGGTTTGGGAAATTTAGGCAATATACCCAAAATTGGAGCATATTTTTTAAATATAATTGAAAAACTACGGATTTATATAAATTTAAATATTTTTATATGAAATTCATACAATTTTTAATATATTTGGATTTTAATTGGAATTAATTATCTTTTTTAAAGAATTTTTAATGGATTTGGTAATTGAGACAATAAACCCAAAATTTGACATTAATTTTCTAAATATACTTAAAAAATTATATATTTAAACAAAATTAAATTTTTTTTATTTTTAATGAAATTTAGGTTACATACAATTTTTAAATATTGTTTGTGAGTTAATTATTATTTTTCAATAAATTTTAATGTGATTTGGTAAATTTAGACAATATATCCAAAATTAGACCACAATTTTTTTAAAGGTGTTTCAGAACATTTTTTAAAAATATTTGAGAAATTATGAATTTACATAAATTGAAATATTTTTATTTTTAATGAAATTTAGGATTCATACAAATTTTAAAATATAATTTGCAATTTAATTGTAATTATTTTTTTTTTAAATTTTAATGTAATTTAGCAAATTTAGACAATATACTCAAAATTAGACATTAATTTTTAAAAAATATTTGAGAAATTATAGATTTACTTAAATACAAATAATTCTTTTTATAAAATTTAGATTCAATCAATTTTTGAAATATTATTTTGATATTAATCGGAATTGTGTGTGGTAAATGTGATTTGGTAAATTTTGACCATATACCCAAAATTAGACATTAATTTTCTAAAGATTCTGTAGAAATTATAGATTTACACAAAATTAAAATACTTTTATTTTTAATTAAATTTAGGTTGCATACAGTTTTTAAAATATTATTTGTAATTTAATTATAATTATTTTTTCTAAGAACTTTAATGTGATTTGGTAAATTTAGACAATATACCCAAAATTAGACATTAATTTTTTAAAGATATTTGAGAAAATATGAATTTACATAAATTTGAATATTTTATTTTTAATGAAATTTAGGAATTATATAAATTTTAAAATATTAATCGTAATTTAAATGGAATTATTTTTCTAAAGAACTATTAACGTGATTTAGTAAATTTAGTCACACAAAATTAGATATTAATTTTTTAAAGATATTTAAGAAATTATGGATTCACATAAATTTAAAAATTTTATATTTAATGAAATTTAAGAATTATTATATAAAAAAATTAAATATTATTTGGATGTTAATTGGAGTATTTAAATTTTATTTAATTTATTATTTTTTAAAAACTTTTAATGTGATTTGGTAAATTGTCAAATTTAGTAAATGTTCCCAAAATTAGAGCTTATTTTTCTAAAGATATTTGAGAAATTATGGATTTATATAAATTCATTTAAATTTTTTTATGAAATTTAATATTCATATAATTTTTAAAATATTATTTAAATTTTAATTAATGTTAATTTTTTAACTTTTAATGTGATCTGGTAAATTTAGAGAATATACCCAAAATTAGAGATTAATGTTTTAATGATGTTTGAGAAATTATGGATTTATATACCTTTAATTAAATTTTATGAAATTTAGGAGGTTTTAATTTTTAAAATATTATTTAAATTTTAATTGGAATTATATTTTTTAAGAAATTTTAACGTACTTTTTTAAATTTTAACACATCCACGACTAGTTTTTTAATTAAATTAATTAATTAGATATTTTAGAATACTTTAGCACTTTATAAATGATTTGATAAATTTATAGAATAAGATTATTTAAAAGAATTTAGATTCAATTTAATAATTAATTTTTCTGATAAAATTTAGCAATTAGAAATTTTTTAAAATATTATTTGGATATTAGAGTAAATTAATTAAATTTTTAGTTCTACTAAAATATACATCACAATATTGAAATATATTTACGCAAATTCAATTAAATTTTTTTGATAGAATTTAAAAATAATACAACTTGAATTTTGGTTGGACGAAAACTAATCATTTAACTGCGTTAACCACATTCCAACTATTTAAAACAAATTTACACATGAAAAAACACAATTTTTTTAAAATCCAGAACATATCGATTACAAAAATTCGTGTTTGTTTTAGCACAATTTTAATATTAAAACATTGAACGTTGAATTTGATCGGACAAACGTGTCCAACTTCAATTAGTACAGTTTTACATTCGATTGTGATGGCAAAATAAATTCGTTTCATAATCAAAAACTCAACGAAAAATTAAAGCGATATACACATATGATATTTTGATATAATGCTCCCGTTGTGCGATTTCAATATCAATTAAAATTTATTTACAATTGTCTGTTTTGCTAGGAAATTAAAATATTGTTTTAACAATTATTCGCATGTCAAATATTATTTTAAAATAAAACCCACGCGCCCCGTCGCAAATTTTCAATTAATTTAAAGGATCGTTATGTCCTGTTTTTGTGTGCCGCGGGTCATTGTAATTATAAAATTCTAAATCGACGTTAGCGATCGCAATTTATATTTGCCGATTGGGTGAACATTGAATAAGCATTCGGATAATGGCGTGGGGTGGTTCTTAAGCCGCCGTTCCCAACAGCCATCAAGCATTTAATATAATGTAATTGTATTTAAATATTACTTCCTAATTGAATAGGGGGGGATAAACGAGACTTTTGATTTATGATTTAATGCGTCCTTGTGCGGCTTTCAACCCTTAGTCACGTTACGTGTTCTCGGCCCGGCCCAATATTGGTGTTTGCCCCGATTTTGTCTACGACTTACGAATAAAGTTATGCCACTTACGGGCCCGTATATATTTACATAGTAATTTCTTCGTGGTGCCTTTGTTGGTGGTTGTTAAGAAGTGGATTTGGCTGTTCAAACAAATTTAATGCGCCTAGTACCTTGATAGCACGTGTTTAATTGTGATTTAAATAAATATTCGGGCTACGATTTACCCGTATCGACATGAATTATTTATTTGTTCGCCTATTTTGCAACTTCATCAGTCGGGGGGGACGCATTAACACAACCCCGGAGTCAATAAGTGGCAGATTGACATGTCCATCGGTTCCAGAAACTCGTGTTTAGCCCCTTCATTTGGTATGAAATACTTGTAAATTAGTACCTTCGTTTCAGTGACACAAACAATGGCAAATATTTGTTTTTAATAATCAACAGTAAATATTAAATTTCATAGAGAATAACTGGTAATTAACATTGTAGGTGTACGTATATATCAGTTTTCTTTCGCATTTAGCACCGACACGTGAAAAGGACACTGTTTACAAACACAAATAAAAGGAGCATAAAATGTTTTACGTGCATTTAAAAGCTGGGTAAGTCGATCTTTTATGACTCGTTCTCCGAGATGCCCAAACAATTTTATTTAATATCGGTGCTAAAACAAAATGCATTTTTAATTAATAACCGTCCACGTCCGATGCTAATTACAAGATTAATTAATTAAGTGTTTGTTACGCAATTATCAAAAGGGGGCATTTTATAAATAAAACAGGACTAGTTTCGTTAATTAAATAGATTATTTCATTCGACGTGGTCTGAACTCGGTTTTTAATTAAAGGTAATTACAAGAAAGCGTTGAAAAACTAATTATGTGGCTATAATTTGTGAATGGAGTATTTTCAATTTGCGAAATGTTTTAAAAGTGCATTAATTATAAATTGAGATAATTATAAAACTGGCAGATCAAAGAGAACTGTTAATTATGAAATGGCGTGTTGAATAAAATGTGGAAATAAATCTCTGCCTTTCTAAAATGGTGAACAATAAATGCACTAACAATAACTATTAGAATGTTTATATTAATTAATTATTTTAATAAGTAAATTATTTTTAAAAGCTATTATCTTCAAATTACTTGAAACTACCTAGAATTATTTAAAATGTGGTTTTAACCAATTAGAAGTCTTGTTTCTGTACTAATTGGTTAAAACAGGTAACTAAATATGTTTCCTTTTCTAATTATTGTGGTATTTTTCACTACTACAAACTCCTAAAAACAATTATGTAATTTTTAATTTTACTCCAATAATTTTAAAATAAATTCTAAAAAAATTGTGAAAATATTTCTATACCTTAATTCTTTTTGCAAACAAAGGATAATTAACAAAGATTTTGATTTGGTACCAAATGTGGTTGTTTCTATTGTACTACTCAAATTAAATTAATTTAAGTGGAAAAACTAAATGGATAATAAATAAAACTAAGATGACAGAATAACTTCCAATCTTTATCATCCTCACCTTCTGATTTTACTGTAAAAATTTTAAACATAAATCTATAAGAAATTAAAGAAACAAAAATTAACAATAAATAAAAGAACTACTCCATTTATAATCAAATTTATTAATATAATTAAATGGCAATGCTTTGATGAGCTTTCTGCATTGGTAACCTCAACATGTCTTGTCCATTATTACCTAAATCGTAGTTGTAACCATCGAATAATTGACACGAATCTTGATTTGGTATCAAAAGTGGTAGTATATACTGACGTGTAAAAATGAACAATTCTACTCAAATTAAATGAGTGTGAAAACTAAATGAGTAATTAATAAAACTAAAATGACAGTATAACTTCCAAACTTTCTCCTTCTGATTTTACTGTAATAATTTTAAACATAAAGCTATAAGAAATCAAAAAAAACAAGAACAAACAATAAATAAAAGTACTACTCCACTTGTAATCAAATTTATTGAGGTATTAAATGGCAAGGCTATGAAGAGCTTTCTGCATTGGTAACCTCAACATGTGTTGTCCATTGTTAGTTAAATCTTAGTTGTAACCAACAAATAATTGACGCGAATCTTGATTTGGTATCAAAAGTGGTATTGTCTAATGTCATGTAAAAATGAACAAATCTACTCAAATTAAAAAAGTGTGAGAACTAAATGGGTAATAGATAAAACTAAGATGACAGTATAACTTCCAAGCTTTCTCCTTCTGATTTTACTGTAATAATTTTAAACATAAAGCTATAAGAATTCAAAGAAACAAAAACTAACAATAAATAATGTACTACTCCACTTATAATCAAATTTATTAAAATATTAAATGGCAATGCTTTGATGAGCTTTCTGCATTGGTAACCTCAACATGTGTTGTCCATTGTTAGTTAAATCGTAATTGTAACCAATGAATAATTGACATCAATCTTGATCTGGTACCAAAAGTGGTAGTTTCTGCTGGTGTGTAAAAATGAACCATTCTACCCAAATTCAAAAAGTGTGAAAACTAAATGGGTAATAAATGAAACTAAGATGACAGTATAACTTCCAAGCTTTGTCCTTCTGATTTTACTGTAATAATTTTAAACATAACATATAACATTTATAAGAAATCAAAGAAACAAAAACTAACAATAAATAAAAGTACTACTCCACTTATAATCAAATTTATTAAGATATTAAATGGCAATGCTTTGAAGAGCTTTCTGCATTGGTAATCTCAACATGTGTTGTTCATTGTTACCTAAATCGTAGTTGTAACCAATGAATAATTGACATCAATCTTGATCGGGTACCAAAAGTAGTAGTTCCTACTGGTGTGTAAAAATGAACAATTCTACTGATATTAAAAAAAGTGTGAAAACTAAATGGGTAATAAATAAAACTAAGATGACAGTATAACTTCCAAGCTTTCTCCTTCTGATTTTATTATAATAATTTTAAACATAAATCTATAAGAAATCAAAGAAACAAAAACCAACAATAAATAAAAGTACTACTCCACTTATAATCAAATTTATTAAAATATTAAATGGCAATGCTTTGAAGAGCTTTCTGCATTGGTAACCTTAACATGTGTTGTCTATTGTTACCTAAATCGTAGTTGTAACCAACGAATAATTGACAAAAATCTTGATCTGGTACCAAAAATGGAAGTTTCTTCTGTCATGTAAAAATGAATAATTCTACTTAAATTAAAAAAGTGAGAAAACTAAGTGGGTTATAAATAAAACTAAGCTGACAGTACAACTTCCAAGTTTTCTCCTTCTAATTTTACTGTAATAATTTTAAACATAAAGCTATAAGAAATCAAAGAAACAAAAACTAACAATAAATAAAAGTACTACTCCGCCAATAATCAAATTTATTAAGATATTAAATGGCAATGCTTTGAAGAGCTTTCTGCATTGGTAACCTCACATGTGTTGTCCATTGTTATCTAAATCGTAGTTGTAACCAACGAATAATTGACAAGAATCTTTATTTGGTATCAAAAATAGTACTGTCTACTGTCGTGTAAAAATGAACAATTCTACTCAAATTAAAAAAGTGTGAGAACTAAATGGATAATAAATAAAATAAAGATGACAGTATAATTTCCAAGCTTTCTCGTTCTGATTTTACTGTGATAATTTTAAATATAAAGCTATAAGAAATTAAAGAAACAAAAACTAACAATAAATAAAAGTACTACTCTACTTATAATCATATTTATTAAAATATTAAATGGCAATGCTTTGAAGAGTTTTCTGCATTGGTAACCTCAACATGTGTTGTCCATTGTTATCTAAATCGTAGTTGTAACCAACGAATAATTGGCACGAATCTTGATTTGGTATCAAAAGTGGTAGTTTCTACTGACGTGTACAATAGGACAATTTTACTCAAATAAAAGAAATGGGTAAACTAAATGGTTAATAAATAAAACAAAGGTGACATAACTTCCAAGCTTTTCCATTTACACCTTCTGTTTTACTGTAATAATTTTAAACATAATGATACCAGAAATGAGAGAAACTAAAACTAACAGTAAATAAAAATCTACCCAACTTTTACTCCATTTTATCAAGATGTTAAACGGTAACATTTGAAGAGTTTTTTGCATTTATATCCCCAACATATGGTACCCATTGTTGCTTCAATCCCCGTTGTAACCAAAGGATAATTGACACGAATCTTGTTTTGGTACCAGAAGTGGTAGTTTCTACTTCTGACGAGTATAATTAAACGCTTCTACCCAAATTAAAAACTTGGAAAAACTGAGTGGATAATAACGTATAATTTAAATATAAAGTAACACAATAGATAATACGCTCTTAGAATTTGTTCATATGTCTCTTAATTTATTTAATATTCACTAATGTCCATCAAAGAAAGCTCGTTATTATACAGAAGCATCACAATGCAATGAACAAAAGAATAGGATGAACAATGCCGGCAACATTTTGACATGGATTGAGCCGTACCTATCAATTTGGAAAGTAAATTATTTCAATGGTCCACAATAACATTCTTGAAAAAGTACAAGAGGTTCTTAGCGTTGTTTATAACTTAGATTAGTGCAGGTGAATACTGGATGACTCGTAAAATCCGGCCCATTCCGTATCCATTGTGTACGCATTGTGCACGATTTCAAAAGACTTCATTTGGCTCCTGTGCCCGATACAAAAGTCAAGAATTCCATTTCAACAATCTTTGCTTCGATTTAATTGAACTTAGCTACTGTACGATTTTTACTCTCATTCTATTATACAATTATTTATTCTTCTTGTAAGAAATTGCAATTATTCGTTACGAATAAGAAACAACTTTGCCAGTAATGTAAACCTTGTATTATTCGAACGGCAATAAACAACCATTGTCTCGTCTGGGAACACTTTCAGTTCGTTCTTGTTCCAACCGGATTATCGTAAAAAAATTAAACTTCTAACCCACATCGAATGAAAATCGATTGTCGCAAGGAGTTTTTAATGCACAGTTGATTGAATTGCCCGGGCAACAGAAGCAACATGAAATATTCGAAAAGGATAATCTTATTCCGGCATTGTGTCCGGAGTTTCAGTGCACGATTGATCTGTATTCGAGTTGTAGGTAATGTTATCGTGTAATGAACCCATGTTTATCAGCGATCCAATCGATTGTTGTCCATTGTGCTCGCCCCAATCCAAAGATCCTGGTCCCATTGTATGGATTGGAGCAAGTAGAGGGAAATGAAAATAGCCTGTTTCTTCTATTACGCTATCAGCACAAATATCTACTCTCCATTATGTAACCTAATGCACCTAGTTTAGATCAAGTTGTGACATATGGTTAATATATATGAGTGGCGGACGTTTATTTCTTGTGCCAGCTTGTAAGGTGACTAACGGGTTACACACACAATTAACTAATGCACAAACAGCATCAATTGCCGTTCCACCGTCGCCGATGGATGCATTAATCTTCAGGAATTCCCCGACCGGCGCATTCATAAACCCGCAAAAAATACGCTCCGTAAAACTTTTATTTTACAGCTACAAAACCAAAAATGAAAAAAAAAAAAAAGAAAACAAAATGGTTATGGCCCATCAATAAAAACGCAACACCAAAACATGTGTATTTGCATAATTGTGTTTGGAAACAGGCAGAAGACAAAAGAGACAAAACAAAAGAGGACGTCGGAACCCCTTTCGCATTAGTGATTCTTTAGTGATGTTTATGGCCCGGGCATAATTCTTGTATTGTGGTACCACCCGACAGATGCACGGCTTAAAAATCTTGTTTTCGCCAAATAAGTGTCGTAAATCGCACCCAGACACCTTCGAGAATTGGCCCATTGGATGCGCACGTTAAAATTACATGTCAATTATCCGAGTGGAAATAATTAAGAGATCGCAATTAAATCGTGTCGCTCGATTGTGATTTATGTTGCGTGTGAGGCAATCCACGGACGGATCGTTGCTGAAACTTCCGAAGGATCGCCGTTTAGGTTGTCGGTACGAGGAACCATTTGAATTGAATCGGAGAAAAATTGATAATACAAAATGAAATTATGCGTGTGTAAGTGTTATTGCAGTATGATTTGTGTGGTGCTATTCAACCCAGTATTTATGTGACAATGTTTACTTACTATACATCATCTAACACGTTTGAATATGTTAAAGTGCAATTTATTTCGAAACTATGAATATCTTATTTATTATGTTCGTATGTTTCGTATGCAATTGCATATGTATATACGTAATTACACGACACAAATGCTTTATGGGAACAGTTTTGGATTCAAGTGTTATTTTTTCGTTGTGTTTGAATTATGGATGGTGTAGGTTACGCCAATAATAAAATTATCATGGAAGTTTTCCTTTGATCTTGTTTCTGGTTTTTCAAAATTCAAAATAATTATAAATTTAAATTTATCTAAATTTTCTTTAAGGGAAAACTGAAAAAAAAATGTTATCTTTGTGTGACTCATGAATTATGTAGTTTACACCAATAACCAAATTATCAAGAGTATTTCTTTCATTTTCTGCTTTTTCAAATTGAATGTTCAATCAAGTTTTTCAAAAATATCTCTTAATGAGATATAATAACATTTCTGGAAAAGTTAGGAAGATTTATTATTGTAACCTATTAAAAAACACATCTATTATAAAAATTATTTAATTTGTCTTTAGAAATTAGAAAAAAATAAATTTTTCAACAATATTCAATTTGCAGTATATTAATTAATTCTAGTTAAGATATAATGATAGTTCTGGTAAATTTCGAGATATTTATTATTGTAGCCTATGAAAAAAACAATATTTTTATAAAAGGCCATAATAAAATAATGTAAAAATTATTTAATATATAAATTTCGAGATATTTATTATTGTCATCTATGAAAAATATGTAACATATTATTATTAATTATCGCTAGATAAAATATAATAATAAGTTTCGAGATATTTAATATTGTCATTTATAGAAAATATGAAATTTACTATTTTTCATAAATTTACTAGTTAAACTATTGGAAAAAACAATTTAGTTGGCCTTCAAGTATCAGAAAAAATGAATAAAATTTTTCAAAACTACTTAATTTGTTATATATGAATTATATCTGGAAGATATACTGATATTTGTGGTAAATTTCGAGATATTTATTATTGTAAACTATGAAAAACAGTATTTTTCATAAAAAAATATGATTAAATAATTTAAAAATCATTTAGTTTACCTTTAAAGGTCAGATAAAAATAAAAATTTTCGAAAATATTATATTTATGATACATTAATTATCACCAGAGAAGATTGAATGGTAGTTCTGGTAAATTTATAGGTATTTAATATTGTGATATACGAAAAATATGTAAGATATAATTTTTCATAAATTGGCAATTCAAAATATGGAAAGAGCAATTTAGTTTGCCTTTAAATATCCGATTTTTTTTAAATATTCGTTATATATTAAATTATCTCTTCTGAAAAACAGTATTTTTGATAGAAAATATTTGTATAAAATAATACAAAATTTGTTTAGTTTCCTTCAAAGATAAAATATTTAATATTTTGTTTGCCTTTAAAAATATTAGAAAAAATCAAACTTTCCTAAAATACTTAAATTGTAATATATTAAATTTTCTCTAGATAAGTTCTGCGTAAAATTCGAGATATTTATTATTGTAGCTTATGAAAATAGTATTTTGTGTTATGTTAAAAGAATATAAAAGTTACTTAATTTGCCTTTAAATAACAGAAAGCACCAATCTTTTAAAAAATATTTAATTTTTAAGTAAAATATATAAATACTTCTAATATTTCGAGATATTCCATAGTAAAACATGTGGAAAGTAGTGTTTTTCATAAATGATCATGTTAAAGCTACCAAAGCTTGATATTTGACAAATTTATTAATATATTTTAACCACTGACAATAAATTTATGGTATTTAATGGAAATGAGTGAAAATTTGTTGTGTCTATGAAAAATATAAGTTAACAATAATAAATAATGAAAAAAATTGAAAAAAGTCATAATTTATCTTAAACTTTTAATTTGAATGAAAGTGAAAAAAACTTTATTAAATGGAATAGAATTGTGTATAATATTCTGTCCGTATAATACTATTTATAATCTTAATAGATTTCAGTGTCGATCAAAAGGAAAATTTGTTGAATAACCAACAAAACAAATTAATATGTAAGTGTATGTATTTGTGTTGTTTATAACATTTTCCCAATTCTTAATAACACAATTGACTTCAGAAATTGTAATTAGAACAGAACAATAAAGATCCTAGACAAATATTTATTTATCGGGTACAATTTCCACATGAAAGGAATATTGCAGTGATGTTGTGTAACAGTGGAGTGGTATTACGAAGTAGCAGCGACGGCACAATAGTTGAATTAAGTTATTATTCCAGGAACAGAGACCATCAAACGTGTGTCTTCGCATTTTGATAGTGACAAGTTGGCGCCATTCTGCAAGACGAACGTCTTATTATATCGCCCAGAATCCAACACACTGCACAAAGTGTTTTGTTACCGAATTTATCTCGAGCCACCACACAATTATTAAGAACAAAGATTACGGAATGTTATTATAAAGGAAATGAGGCTGCCACTATTTCCAAGGGGGGGAACCAAACTAATTGTCAAGAGGGTCGGGACACTACAATTTATTTAACTACATTTTTACACGGACGAAAAAGTGGCCAAGCTTTTATGGACCATTAACGGAATTAATTACCTTGGTAGCTTGTGTGGCAACGTTTTTGTTTTTTTTAAAAAAAGACCCGTATCAAACGGCAATAAAGAGGTCGATTGTGCTCATTGAAGGTATTTTTGAGTTCGATCAGCGAAAAAAACATCAATTTTCAACAGCTTGTGCTCGAATCACGACATTGTAAACATAGTTGCAGGGCCCATTCTGAACGATGGGGCATGACAAAGTAGAAGAAGCGGGACAAAAAGCACTGTGTAATCATTAAACGGAATCTGAAAAAAAAGCAATCTATACCTTGTCACTTGTCACCGGTTGTTTTGGGAGTACGTGTGTTTAAAACCCGAGTCTCTCACAAAACACTGCATTGATGTCGTACAAAGATTAATGACGCGATTGTCCATGAGGAGCGTTCCTGCAGGAAATTAGCTCCACAAAACCAGTCGATGTTTGTCACGCTGTCGAATATTTACTGGAAAATTGTCAGCCCTAATCATTTCACTCGCCGACTCGTCTCTCTAATCCACCCATCGGGGTTGTTTCGCCTCGTTTACCTTGCTGCAAATATTTTAAAAAATTTCAACTGTCCTCTTTGGTTGGATTTTAAGTAGTTGGAAAATCCAAGCCTCAAGTACGTCATCTTGTGGTGACTTCAAATTCCAAGCGTTGTCTTAAAACTATTTTCGTGGCTATCAATTCGAATTGGAGCATTGTCTTGACTTAGAACTGATATTTGTTTAGCCTTTTTTATTCGGTAGCCTTGTGCGGTTTACGGACAAAAGACCGCTTCCATTGGAAAATCTGTTTGGCAAAATTAAAACGCAACTGAACATTATTCGTACAATGGTTCTAACGTTCGTATTTATTACGTTCGGTAATTACAAAATGGTCGACACAATGGGTCCTTTCAGTGCGATACGACATGTGTGCCAAATTAAGAAATCGACTGTGATCAATGTCGAGAAACCAAGACTAACTCGGGGTTATTGTAATTGACATTTAAAGCTCTATGGTCAACGAGCATATAATTGTAAAAAAGTTTATTAAGGTTGTTAAATTTATTGATCTAAAATAATTCTTAAATTGGGGATCAATAAACGTTAAGTCGTTCCAGGAAAGGGTGAATTGTTAAAATCAATATTGCTAACAGGTTATTTATATTGCTGAACACAATTAACGGTTAAAAGTTTTGGTTAAAATTTGTTCATAAAAGTTGACAATTATATATAGGGTGTCTTAAATTTCACTAAAAAGATGAAGAAAAATTAATTTGTGTGTAACGAAACACACAGTTAGAATAATTGAATATATTTTTTTAAAATATCAATAAAAAATAAAGGTTTCCAATAATAGTTAGAATGTTATGATATTTCTAGATATTAATGTCTATGACATGTAAAGGACACAACTAATTTATTGTATGTTTTTAGAATATGAATTTTCACTGAATTTGCTGAAATCAGTGGTTAAAATATTTTAATAAATTTGTCAGATATCAAGCTTTGCTAACTTTAACATGATAATTTATAAAAAATACTACTTTCCACATGTTTTAGTATGGAATATCTCGAAATGGCCATAAATTTCTGTATATCTTATGTAAAGAATAAAACAAATTAATCATTTTTTGAAAGCTTAATTCTTTCTGCTATTTAAAGACAAAATAAATAATTTTTATTTCTTTTAACATGGTTTTATAAGAAAATACTATTTTTCATAAGCTACAATAATAAATATCTCGAATTTTGCGCAGAACTCATTATATCTTATCTAGAGATAATTAATATATAACAATTGAAGTGTTTTAGGAAAGTCTGATTTTTTTCTGATATTTTTAAAGACAAACTAAATTATTTTTTGAATATATTAATATAGTAATTGATGACAATATTCAATATCTTGAAACTTATCAGAACTATCATTATATTTTACCTAGAGATAATTAATATATCATAAATTATAAATTTAATTAATAATTCATCAATATTTTTGAAAACTTTTATTTTTTCTGACATTTAAAGCAAAGTAAACAATTTTTGTATTATTTTATAATGGTTTTCTATGAAAAATATTGACCACTAATATCAGTATATCTTATCTAGAGATAATTAATATATAACAGATTAAATATTTTTGAAAAATTTTTATTTTAAACAAACTGAATTGTTTTTCAATATTTTAACTATTTTATTTATGAAAAATAATATATTCCTTATTTTTTAGATGACAATATTAAATATCTCGAAACTTATCAATGTATTTTATTTATAAATAATTAATATATCATAAATTAAATAATTAAAAAATATTTGACATTAAAAAGCGAAGCAAATAATTTTTATATTATTTTATCTTGTTTTATTCACAGGTATAACATTATTTTTTTAAAAACATTGACATTTTTTTATATTTTAAGGCAAATTAAATAATTTTTATAATATTGTTGTATTTATCATGTTTTCCCTAGACTGCAATAAAAAATATCTCTAAATTTAAGGTACATTAAATTATTATAACATAAATATTATTTATTTATAAGATTTATTTTATTTCATACAAATTGTCTCTGAATTTTGAGAAAATATATTTTATAAAAAAAGTAAAATAAAGAAACAATCAAAGATATCAAAAAGGAAACCAAAAAAAGTGGTAATTAATCTAATAATTATAATTAATAATATATTCAATAATTTAATTTATGCCATAATATTATAATAAAATTTATAATACGACATTAAGCAATAACAATTTATACATTAAGACCCTTTATCAAATTTAGTCTTTGTATACACATAGATCATTTTAGAACGTATGAATTGATTGAAACATAAACTCAGGTAATTAATCTTGTTGGTACAACAACAAGTAACTATATTAATAATAATTAAAAGCCATTATGCATGCAGAAAATTTAAATAAACAGATTTAATAGCTCTCCCAGGTATTTAAACATTGTAATCTATCATTAACAGATAATCTAATTCTGTATGTAAAGCTTTGAATTACAAATGAAGTCAGATTAAAAGTGCACAATTATATTAACAAAATTTTATTACCCGTGTAAAGATCTTCTCAAATCTGGTTATGACTTCAAAGTTGGCTAAAGTAAGTTGCCGATGCAAAATGGCAAAAACCAGCGGTAAGTTTATTATAACATTAATTCTTTTGTGCCACATTAAAATATTGATTCAAAACTAACAACAAACGGCCTGATATAATAAATCCCTGTGCCCCTATCTCGGTTAAGCCGTCGTTGTTTTTGGTAACGGTCGTGCAATAAACGTGCAGAAATATGATCCGAAGTGACCAAAGTGGTTAAATCTCGTTGATTTATGCAACCGCTCTATGGAAATGTGCTTAAGAATAATTAAGTGATAACGTTTAAAGGTGTTTCGCCAGCCAGGCTTTCTTAAAACGTAAAGCACGTGAAATATTGAGCACTTACGGTCGGGGATTTTTCATTGGTTTTGCAGTTAATGAAGATGTCGCGGGATAAACAACAATGACGAATTGGCATAAGGCGAAAGAGGATCTTGCACATTTAAATTACAAAGTACGCTGGCTAAAAATTATTGCCATTGTCATCGTCGTTTTCTTCTGCGGTGAACGATTCGTCCATTGGAAGGGATGTTTCATACAACTCAGTGTGTTACTAGAATCATCGGTATTGTATAGGAGAAATACAAACCTAATATTTTTGAAAAAAAATTCTTATTTCTAAAGACAAATAAATAGTGTTTTTCAAATCACAAATTAAATATTTTTTGAAAGCTTACCTGATTAAAAAAAAATAAATAAAAGATTTTTGGATTATTTCACCAAGTAATTTATGACAAATTTCATTTTTCAAATTATTCATAGGCAACAATAGTAAATATCTAAAAATTTACCAGAAATTATATCATTATCATTATATCTTATCTAGAGTCAATTTAATATGGGTATCACAATTTAAATAATTTTTGAAAGATTTATTTGATAAAAAAAATTAATATTATTTTATCAAGATAATTTATAAAAAATTTTATTTTCCAAATTTCTGGAAATAATTTAATATGGGTATTACGAATTAAATATTTTTTGAAAGCTTTATTTGGTAAAAAAATAAAAAAAAATGATTTTAATATTATTTTACTAAGATAATTTTTGAAAAATATTATTTTTCAAATTTCTAAAGATAATTTAATATGAGTATCACAAATTAAATATTTTATAAAAGCTTTTTGATTAAAAAAATAAATAAATTTATGTTGTATTATTTTACCATAATAATTTGTAAAAAAATATTTTCTAAATTTCTGGAGATAATTTAATATGGGTATCACAAATTAAATATTTTTTAAAGCTTTTTAATTAAAAAAATAAATAAATTTATGTTTTATTATTTTACCATAATAATTTGTAAAAAAATATTTTCTAAATTTCTGGGGATAATTTAATATGGGTATCACAAATTAAATATTTTTTAAAGCTTTATTTGGTTAAAAAAATGATAAAAAAAGATTTTTATATTATTTTACTAAGATAATTTTTGAAAAATTTTATTTTCCAAATTTCTGGAGATAATTTATTATGGGTATCACAAATTAAATATATTTTGAAAGATTTATTTGATAAAAAAAAATATTTTTAATATTATTTTACTAATATAATTTTTGAAAAATATTATTTTTCAAATTTCTGAAGATAATTTAATATGGGTATTACGAATTAAATATTTTTTGAAAGCTTTATTTGGTAAAAAAATAAAAAAAAAGATTTTTATATTATTTTACCAAGATAATTTTTGAAAAATTTTATTTTCCACATTTCTGGAAATAATTTAATATGGGTATTACAAATTAAATATTTTTTGAAAGATTTATTTGATAAAAAAAAAAATAATTTTAATATTATTTTACTAATATAATTTTTGAAAAATATTATTTTTCAAATTTCTGAAGATAATTTAATATGAGTATCACAAATTAAATATTTTTTAAAAGCTTTTTGAATAAAAAAATAAATAAATTTATTTTATATTATTTTAACAAGATAATTTTTAAAAAAAATTATTTTCCAAATTTCTGGAAATAATTTAATATGAGTATCACAAATTAAATATTTTTTGAAAGCTTTATTTGGTTAAAAAAAAAAAACAAAAAAAGATTTTTATATTATTTTACCAAGATAATTTCCAAAAAAATTTATTTTCCAAATTTCTGGAAATAATTTAATATGAGTATCACAAATTAAATAATTTTTTAAAGATTTATTTGGTTAAAAAAAATAACAAAAAAAAGATTTTTATATTATTTTACCAAGATAATTTTTAAAAAAATTTATTTTCCAAATTTCTGGAAATAATCTAATATGGGTATCACAAATTAAATATTTTTTGAAAGATTTATTTGATAAAAAAAATGATTTTAATATTATATTACTAAGATAATTTTTAAAAAATATTATTTTTCAAATTTCTAAAGAATTTAATATGAGTATCACAAAATTTTCATAAATTAAATATTTTTTGAAAGCTTTATTTGGTAAAAAAATAAAAAAAAAAAGATTTTTATATTATTTTACCAAGATAATTTTTGAAAAATTTTATTTTCCACATTTCTGGAAATAATTTAATATGGGTATTACGTATTAAATATTTTTTGAAAGATTTATAAAATAATTTTAATATTATTTTACTAATATAATTTTTGAAAAATATTATTTTTCAAATTTCTAAAGTTAATTTAATATGAGTATCACAAATTAAATATTTTTTGAAAGCTTTATTTGGTTAAAAAAAAAGTAACAAAAAAAGATTTTTATATTATTTTACCAAGATATTTTTTAAAAAAATTTATTTTCCAAATTTCTGGGAGTAATTTAATATGGGTATCACAAATTAAATATTTTTTGAAAGATTTATTTGGTTAAAAAAATAATAAAAAAAGATTTTTATATTATTTTACCAAGATAATTTTTAAAAAAATTTATTTTCCAAATTTCTGGAAATAATTTAATATGGGTATAACAAATTAAATATCTTTTGAAAGCTTTATCTGATTAAAAAAATAAATAAATAAATGATTTTTAAATTGTTTTACCAAAGTAATTTATGAAAAATTTTATGTTCTAAATTTTTTACAGGTATCATAAATTAAATATTTTTATAAAGCTTTACGTGATTAAATAAAATAAAATAAATGATGTTTGTATTATTTTGCCAAATAGTAAATTTCTTGTAGTTCGTCAGAAATAGCATTATATCATATCTAGAGACAATATAATACATTGCAAATTATTAATTTTATGTGGAAAATTTGATTTGTTTCTGATATTATAAAGGCAAATTAATTATTTTTTCAATATTTTGACATGGTAATATATTCCGTAGTTTTTATAAATGACAATATTAAATATCTCTAAATTTAATAGAAATATTATAAATATTATTTTAAAGACAAATATTTTTTATATTATTTTATCATGGTAGTCTATAAAAAACACTGTTTTTCATAGTTTACAACAATAAATATTTTGAAATTTACCATCATCAAAAGACACTTTTGTATATCACAAATTAAATATTTATGGGATGTTTAACATTTTTTTCAGATATTTTAACGGTAAATTAAATTATTTTAACCTGGTAGTTAATACTATTTTACAATATTTTTCATAGAGAACGATACTAAACATCTCCAGAAAAATCATTATTACAAATTATTATAATTGTCATCGCCGTTTTCTTCTGCGGTGAACGATTCATCGATTGAAAGGGACGTGTATTATCATCAAGGCGAAAAGAACTTCTTACATAACCATTAATTTAGTCGCCATTGTTCCATCCAACAAGAGGTCGCACTTAAAAACCTTTGAATAACATTTTATCCCTTATCCGAAGGACTTTAATACAGAGCCAACAAAGGGGCAAGTCGAAAGCCACAGTTTTGATTCAATTAATATTTCAATTACTCTTGTCCAATGGGGAGCAAATTTATTTCACAAAGCTCAAAGAAAACGTAATAAAAGGGTTGTAGTTTTTCGAATGGAACTTCTACTTTCTTTCTGGAAACATTGTTTTTGTAAGGGCACACAAACACAATTGTGCGCCGTTTTTGTGACTGAATCAAGATTTTAACTTTTATTATTGTACGGGGCCGGCTTTGTTGGCCGTCGGTGAGGAGGACGGGCTCCGTTTGTGCATTTTACTTCGAACAATTATCGAAGTTTTTCTAGCCAAAGCAACGAATTAACGTAAAACCGCCTCCTTTAAACAGCCTAAAATCGCAATTTGCCCACCGGCCCATCTGTGGCCATCGGGAAGTTAACGCGTGTCCTTAATTTCCTTTTGTACGTCGCACGATACAGTCCGGACCATTTATTTGATGCGTACCTGGAAATCGAACGCTGTCAATGCACAATGGTTACATTTTTCGCGTTAATTCGCCGACAATGGAGTCAGCTTCCAAAATTTGGTCCGTCGAACAATAAAGCGCATTGTTCGCACGGATTTACCGTACCCGAGGAAATCAGAAAACACAAAACGGTTAATAAATGCAGTGAGTAAATTTATTTTTTTAATTAAAGCCCGATGACTCGGCGATTGTCCGGCGTCGTTGTTCTTGACCAAATGACCGTTCCGCGGAAGAGCCGCATCGTACAGATGTTTCACGATTTTTTATTGTTGATTGCCTGTTGGCTATTTTTACGCGGTAACTTCAATTAATTCCTAACGTGACTGTATACCAGAAGTAAAGGACTCGGATAACTTTGACTAATATTGTTTCGTAGAAAGAAAGAATTATAACCCTCCATTGATTTTGTTGTGGTTTTAATTGTTTTTTGCATTATTTAATCATTTCATTTTCCAAATTTTTAATATTACATAGACATAATTTAATATATTATAAATTGAATATTTTTGAAATGTTTGGTTTATTTTTTTATGGTACTTTACGAAAAGTATTATTTAAAGATAATTTAATATGAATATCATAAATTAAATATTTTTGAAAGCTGTATCTGATTAAATAATTTTAATTACATTATTTTCCAAGATAATTTATGAAAAAAATTATTTTCCAATTTTTTCATTAACAAAAATATCAAATATCTGAAAATTTACTAAAAATTTCATTATATCTTATTTAGAGATAATTTAATATATATCTGATTAAAAAATAATAATTTGTGAGAAATTTTATTTTCCAAATTTTTCGTAGATAAAAATATTAAATATTTGAAAATTTACCAGAAATATCAGTATATCTTATCTCGAAATAATTTAATACGAATATTTCAAATTAAATATTTTTTGAAAGGTTTAACTAATTAAAAAAATAAAATAAATTAATGTTACATTATTTTCCGATAAAATTCATAAAAAAATTATTTTCCATTTTTTTCATTAACAAATATACTAAATATATGTGTAATTACCAGAAATATTATTATATCTTATTTAGAGATAATTTAATATGAATATTTGAAATTAAATATTTTTTGACAGCTTTAACTACTTAAAAAATAAAATAAATTAATGTTACATTATTTTTCAAAAAAATTTATGAAAAAAAAATTATTTTTCAATTTTTTTTATTAACAAAAATACTAAATATCTGAAAATGTACCAAAAATATCATTATAACTTATCTAGAGATAATTTAATATGAATATTTCAAATTAAATATTTTTTGAAAGGTTTAACTAATTAAAAAATAAAATAAATTAATGTTGCATTATTTTCCAATAAAATTTATAAAAGAAAATATTTTTCATTTTTTTTAATTAACAAAAATACTAAATATCTGAAAATTTAGCAGAAATATTATTATATCTTATTTGGAGATAATTTAATATGTATATCTAATTAAAAAATATTATATTATGAGAAATTCTATTTTCCAAATTTTTCGTAGACAAAAATATTAAATATCTGAGAATTTACCAAAAATATCATTATATCTTATCTAGAGATAATTTAATATGAATATTTCAAATTAAATATTTTTTAACTAATTAAAAAATAAAATAAATTAATGTCACATTATTTTCCAAAAAAATATTTTAAATATTTTCTATTTTTTTTCATTAACAAAAATACTAAATATCTAACAATTTATCAGAAATATCATTATATCTTATTTAGAGATAATTTAATATGTATATCTGATTAAAAAATATTATTTTATGAGAAATTTTATTTTCCAAATATTTCATAGAGAAAAATATTAAATATCTAAAAATTTACTAGAATTATCATTACATCTTATCTAGAGATAATTTAATATGAATATCACAAATTAAATATTTTTTTTAAAATTAACCAGAAATACCATTATATCTTATTTAGAGATAATTTAATATGTATATCTAATAAAAAATATATTATGAGAAATTCTATTTTCCAAATTTTTCGTAGAGAAAAATATTAAATATCTGAGAATTTACCAAAAATATCATTATATCTTATCTAGAGATAATTTAATATGAATATTTTAAATTAAATATTTTTTAACTAATTAAAAAATGAAATAAATTAATGTCACATTATTTTCCAAAAAAATATTTTAAATATTTTCTATTTTTTTCATTAACAAAAATACTAAATATCTAACAATTTATCAGAAATATCATTATATCTTATTTAGAGATAATTTAATATGTATATCTGATTAAAAAATATTATTTTATGAGAAATTTTATTTTCCAAATATTTCATAGAGAAAAATATTAAATATCTAAAAATTTACTAGAATTATCATTACATCTTATCTAGAGATAATTTAAATATCACAAATTAAATATTTTTTTAAAAATTAACCAGAAATACCATTATATCTTATTTAGAGATAATTTAATATGTATATCTAATAAAAAATATATTATGAGAAATTCTATTTTCCAAATTTTTCGTAGAGAAAAATATTAAATATCTGAGAATTTACAAAAAATATCATTATATCTTATCTAGACATAATTTAATATGAATATTTCATATTAAATATTTTTTGAAAGTTGTAACTAATTAAGAAATAAAATAAATTAACGTCACATTATTTTCCAAAAAAATTTATGATAATATTTTCCAATTTTTTCATTAACAAAAATACTAAATATCTAAAAATTAACCAGAAATATGATTATATCTTATTTAGAGACAATTTAATATGTATATCTAACTAAAAATATTATTTTATAAGAAATCGTATTTTCCAAATTTTTCGTAGGAAAAAATTTAAATATTTCAAATTAAGTTTTAACTAATTAAAAAATAAAATAAATTAATGTTACATTATTTTTCAAGAAAATGTATGAAAAAAATATTTTAAACATTTTCTATTTTTTTCATTAACAAAATACTAAATATCTAACAATTTCTCAGAAATATCATTATATCTTATTTAGAAATAATTTAATATGTATATCTGGTTAAAAAATATTATTTTATGAGAAATTTTATTTTCCAAATATTTCATAGAGAAAAATATTCAATTAATGAATGAATTTTTTCATTAACAAAAATACTAAATATCTAAAAATTTACCAGAAATATCATTATATCTTATCTAGAGATAATTTAATGTGGATATCACAAATTAAATAGTTTTCAAAGTTTTTTATTGTTGATTGTCTGTTGGCTATTTTTACGCGGTAACTTCAATTAATTCCTAACGTGACTGTACACCAGAAGTAAAGGACTCGGATAACTTTGACGAATATTGTTTCGTAGAATGCAAGAATTATAACCCCCATAGATTTTATTGCGGCCATAGGAAAAGGTGTACCACCCTACCTGAATTACGTCCACAGATATTTTCTTTGGTTGTAAAAGGAGACTCCATAATTGTGTAAACAAATATTTCTTTGATGTACGAACCATTTTTATGGCTTTGACAGTAGACCGGCTTAATGCCAACTTGAGTTCTCTTTGTCCATTTATTATTTTATTGGATTATGATGGTAAAACCAATCTCAGAATTATGGCAATAAATAAACGTAGATCAACACGTTGATTTAAATCCTAACGAACTATTTTAATTAATTATTTTAATCAAAATTAATTTGTACTTAACTTAATAGGTACTAATCTATCTACTCTTTTAATTCTTTATTTTAATCAAAATTAATTTGTACTTAACTTAATAGGTACTAATCTATCTATAATATTTTACCTATTAAAACATACACCTGTAATTTGAAATATAAACGCATCAGAAATTACATCCTTTGTCAAAAGACAACCACAAACTGTCACATACAAAATAAACACACAATAGAAACCATGCAACCAGCAAACTTCCCCATCGCCTTCGGCCAAGTAAAACCGGAAGTTCCTGAGGATGACGACATCGGACGACTCGTCATAGACCTGTCTCCTGATGATCCAGTAAGACAACAAACTCCGTCGCCCCTCAACAACAATGAAAAAATCAACAATAACCCCAAACTTGAAGTCCAAGAACAAACAGACTTCAAGTTGCAAAACGAAAAAACGCTGAAAGCCAAAGGCAAAAACGGCCAAATCAAGAGACCAATGAACGCCTTCATGGTATGGTGCAGGAGCGAACGCAAAAAAATCATGAAGGAGAACCCTCATTTGAAAACTTCTGAAGCTTCCAAACTGCTGAGTGCCAGATGGAAGGCACTGCCGCAGGAGATCAAATCTGTGTACGTGGAGGAAGCGAATCGCCTGCAAAAGATGCACCGGAAGGAGTATCCGGATTACAAGTACATGCCTAAGAAGAAGCCTGCACAAAATGTGCAATTTAGAGTACCGATTCCTCGCCCCGTTGCTCAGCAGTGGTTCGATAGTGTGAGCAGCTTGGATGACGAAAGAATGACGTGCTTTTTTAAGAATTACAATTACATTAAGAGCCACAGGCCAGATTTGCAAATGCCTTTGGCGATACACTTGTCTTTTTCGTGTTGTTTAGATAAACGTGATGTGAAGGATTATCTTGAAAAGAAATAAAATATTTGATTAATGTACTAATACCACTAATGAGCCTGTACTGTATTAATTTAATAATAAATTTTATTACACTTGAGCAAAGCAATTTTTTTAATATAATATTTAATATATAAATTATATATTGTATATAATTGTAATATATGATAGATATCATCCACGAAGACATTAAGTTTAAAAAAGAATAATAAAATTTCATATTATTTTAACAAAGGAATTTTCTAGGGATACGAAGTATATAAATATCACAAATTAAAACTAACTTATGAAAAAAAGACCAAAATATATAAAGTCCAGTTTTCCAAATTTTCATAAACAATAATATAAATAAATATCTGAAAATTTACCAGAAATTTATTTTCCAAGATAATTTATGAAAAAATTTATTTTTTCATTAACAAAACATCTGAAAATTTATCTTATTTAGAGATAATTTAATATGTATATCTGATTAAAAAATTTTAATTTTTGAAAAATTTTATTTTCCAAAATTTTGTAAAATATTAAATATGTGAAAATTTACCAGAAATATCATGATATCTTATCTAGAAAAAATTTGATATGAATATTTCAAATTAAATATTTTTTGAAAGCTTTAACTAATTAAAAAATAAACTAAATTAACGTTACATTATTTTCTAAAAAAATTTATGAAAAAAATGATTTTCCAATTTTTTCATTAACAAAAATGAATATATAAAAATTTACCAGAAATATCATTATAACTTATTTAGAGATAATTTAATATGTATATATGTTTAAAAAATATAAATTTATGAGAATTTTATTTTCCAAATCTTTCTTAGATAAATATTAGATATTAAATAACTGAAAATTTACCAGAAATACCATTATATCTTATCTAGAGATAATTTAATATGAATATCTCAAATTAAATATTTTTTGAAAGCTTTATCTAATTAAGAATTAAATTAATTTTATATTATTTTCCAAGATAATTTATGAAAAAAATTATTGTCCAAATTTTTCATAAGCAAAAATATTAAATATCTAAAAATTGACCAGAAATATCATTATATCTTATCTAGAGATAATTTAATAAGAGTATCACAAATTAAATATTTTTTGAAACCTTTATCTAATTAAAAAAATAAAATAAATTAATTTTACATTATTTTCCAAGATAATCTATGAAAAAAGTTATTTTCTAAATATCTGAAAATTTACCAGACATATCATTATTATTATTACCTTTTTTTGAAAGCTTTATCTGAGTAAAAGTAAATAAAAATAATAGTAATATCATTATATATTATCTAGAGATAATTTAATATGGATATCACAAATTAAATAGTTTATGAAAACTTTATCCGCGTAAAAAATTAAAATAAGTGATTTTTACATTATTTTACTACAGTAATTTGCCAAAATTTTTCGTAGACAATAATATTAAATATCTGAAAATTTACCAGAAATGTCATCTAGAGATAATTTAATATGAATCTCATAAATTAAATATTTTTTGAATGCTTTATCTAATTAAAAAATAAAATAAATTAATTTTACATTATTTTTCAAGATAATTATTAAAATTATTTTCTAAATATGTGAAAATTTACCAGAAATATTATTATATCTTATTTTTGAATCTTTATCTGAGTAAAGGAAAATAAAATAAATGATTTTTATATCATTATGAAAGGTTTCATTTATTAAATTCTTAACAGACAACAATATTAAATATCTGAAAATTTATCAGAAATATCATTATATATTATCTAGAGGTAATTTAATATGAGTGTTACAAATTGAAAATTTTCTGAAAGCATTATCAGTATAAGAAAATAAAATAAATGATTTTTACAAGACAATTTATGAAAAATTTTATTTTCCAAATTTTTTATAGACAGCAACATCACCTATAGATAATTTAATATAAAAAATAAATGCCATTGGTAATACAATTATATTTTTCTTGTTGTTTAGATAAGTGTGATGTGAAGGATTACCTTGAAAATAAATAAAAGATATGATTAATGTGTTAATACCTATAATGAGCGTGTACTGTATTAATAAAATAATAAATTTTATAACACTTACATAAAGTAATATTCATGATTAAAAAATCACTTTATCAAATAGGTATTAATCGATCGATCTTAATTTACCTATACAAAAATACACCTGAAATTAAAATATAAACAACCGCGAAGTCATAACATTTATCAAAACACAAGCATACATTGCCATACTTACAATGCAAACTATGGAAGCATCAAACTTCACCATTGCCTTCGGCCAAGGAAAACCGGAAGCTCCAGTTGGAGGCAACATCCAACAAGTCGTCACAGCCGTGTCTGCTGATGACGTACTGAAACAACAATCACAGACGCATCTCAAGAAAAATGAGAAAATTAACAAAAACACCAAACCTAAAGTCGAAACAAAACCAAAGGCAAAAAGGTCTTTGAAAACCAAAGGCACTGACGTACAAACCCAAAGACTAGCCAACGCCTACATGGTTTGGTGCAGGAGTGAACGAAAGAAGATACTGAAGGAGAATCCGGACATGAAAGCTTCTGAAATTTCGAAACTGTTAGGCACAAGATGGAACGCTCTACCACAGGAGGTCAGGTATTATTATATAGAGGAAGCCAATCGTCTGCATGCGTTGCAAAGGAAGGAATATCCGAATTACAAGTGCAAGAAGCCTACTCAAAATGTTCAATTTAGAGTGCCCATTCCTCGACCCATTGCTCAGCAATGGTTTGATAGAGTGAGCGAGTTGGATGACACAAGGATGACGTGCTTTTTTAAGAACTACAACTATATCAAGAGCCACAGGCCTGATGTGCAAATGCCTTTGGCGATACACTTGTCTTATTCTTGTTGTTTAGATATGCGTGATGTGAAGGATTACCTTTCAAATAATTAAATTAACTAATACCATTAATGCCGTATTGGAAAAATATTAAAAAATGTAAAAATTTGAAGTATATATGATGTATTGAAAATGAACTAATGTACTAATACCAATAACGAGTCTGTACTGTATCAATATAACAATAATAAATTTTATTACACTCACACAAAGCAATATTCATTTGTAAAAAGTCCCCTATTTTGGCAACACCCCCCACCCTTCACCTTTTTAAGTCCAGGTAAGGGCCACAGATGAGACGGTAGTTCAGTTTAGCTCACCCTGTGAACGTGAACAGTCATGTCTGAATTGTACGGCCACTCGATCAACATGGAACAATATCAACTACCACCTCAATCAAGTCCCACCATAAACACCGAGGGACACATCAAGAGGCCGATGAACGCTTTCATGGTGTGGGCCAGGATCCAACGCAAGAAAATATCCGTGGAGAATCCGAAGATGCACAACTCAGAAATATCCAAACGCCTCGGCTCCGAATGGAAGTTGTTAACTGAACTGGACAAGAGGCCGTACATCGACGAAGCCAAACGTCTTCGTGCCCTGCACATGAAGGAGCACCCGGACTACAAGTACAGACCCAGGAGGAAACCCAAGGCACCTTTACCAGCTGCCACGAGTTTTCCAAGCCTCCAGCTTCCGTATTATCCTCCAGTGGATGCAGTGAGTTCCTCGTATTCGCCTTACTTCAACCCTGCTGCTCAGCACCAACCACCGGTAACGTCAATGCACTCGTCGTTTCCTCCTTCGTGGTATTCGTTGTATCAAGCGCAGGCTAAAGCTTTCGCTCCTCCGCCAATGGGGATGTTTTCAACGATGCCCTCTTCCATGATGTACTCTTCGACGGCATCGAGTCCCGTTTCCAGCCCCGGAAGTTTAGATTTGGAAATGAGGAGGCCTATTCCAGTTATGTATTAGTTAGTTATATAGTAATTATAAATAATTGTATATATATAAATGTAATATGGGCTGTATTATGTTATCTGATTGTAAATCGAGTGTAAATATTAAAATTGTTATTTGTTGTGAATTGTTAAATGTATTTTGTGTTTAATTTTTTGATGAAATAAATAATGTCCAATTATTTACGTTTTTTATGGTTTTGAATATATAATTAATATTTATAGTATCACAAGCAAATATTTGGATAAATATTGAACACTCTGCTCAATATTTACCTCTTTCACTGAGCTATTATTATCTATTATTTTGTTACAATAGTTTAAAAAATGTGATGTGTAAGCAAATTATTCTGCATATTTAAAAATATGTTTACCACTTTCACTGATCTATTTTGTTATAACAGTTTAAAAAATATGGTGTATAAACAAATTATTCTACATATTTAAAAGATATATTTACCTCTTTCATTGACGTATTTTGTTATAATCGTTTATAAAAATTGGGGTCTAAGCAAACTATTCTACATATTTAAAAGTACCTCTTTCACAGACCTATTTTGTTATAACAATTTAACAAAATATGGTGTCTAAACAAATTTTTCTACATATTCAAAATTATGTTTACCTATTTCACTGACTTATTTTGTTATAATAGTTTAAAAATATTTGGTGTCTAAACAAATTATTTTATATATTTAAAAGATATATTTACGTCTTTCACTGACTTATTTTGTTATAATTGTTTAAAAAAATGTGGTGACTAAGCGAATTATTCTACATATTTAAAAAATATGTTTACCTCTTTCACTGACTTATTTTGTTATAATCGTTCATAAAAATGTGGTGTCTAAACAAATTATTCTACATATTTTAAAGATATGTTTACCTCTTTTACTGACTTATTTTGTTCTAATCGTTCATAAAAATGTGGTGTCTAAGCAAATTATTCTACATATTTAAAAGATATATTTACTTCTTTCACTGACCTATATTGTTATAACAGTTTAAAAAAATATGGTGTCTAAACAAATTATTCCACATATTTAAAAGATATGTTTACCTCTTTTACTGACTTATTTTGTTATAATCGTTCATAAAAATGTGGTGTCTAAGCAAATCATTCTACATATTTAAAAAATATGTTTACCTCTTTCACTGACTTATTTTGTTATAATCGTTCATAAAAATGTGGTGTCTAAACAAATTATTCTACATATTTAAAAGATATGTTTACTTCTTTCACTGACTTATTTTGTTATAATCGTTTATAAAAATGTGCTGTCTAAGTAAATTATTCTACATATTTAAAAGATATATTTACTTCTTTCATTGACCTATTTTGTTATAATCGTTTATAAAAATGAGTTGTCTAAGCAAATTATTCTGCATATTTAAAAGATATATTTACCTCTTTCATTGACCTATTTTGTTATAACAGTTTAAAAAAATATGGTGTCTAAACAAATTATTCTACATATTTAAAAGATAAGTTTATCTATTTCACCGACTTATTTTGTTATAATAGTTCATAAATATGTGAAGTAAATTATTCTACTTATTCAAAAAATATGTTTACCTCTTTCACTTCTCTATTTTGTTATAATAGTTTTAAAAAAAAGTGTTGTGTACTTTTTCTGATCCGCAATTTGTAACAGAAAATAAAATGAAGTAAAATACAGAAATTTAATATGTATAATTTTTATTGAAATTAGTCAAACAAATATTTACAAAACATAATAATAATAATAAATATCATCAAATATTTACAATCACAGGATAAAATTAGTCCAAAATCACGTTTCACAGTTCACTAATACATAACTGGGACCGGCCTCCTGATTTCCATGTCCGGGCCTCCCGGACTCGAAGTCGGTGTGACCGCTGGCGAAGAATACATCATCGGCGTCGGCATCGTGGGAAACATCCCCATGGGCGACGGAGCAAAAGCTTTCGGAGACGTTTGGTACAGCGAAGGATACAGGGCGGAGTGCAACGACGAGTGTAAGGACGTGACCGGAGGTTGCACGGACTGCGGCGGTTTATCCGGCACGTTCATCCTCGACATGTCGTAGGCCGGATTGAAGTACGGCGTGTACGGCGAACTGACCGGATCCATGGGCGGATAATAGGGAAGTTGCAGGCTGGACAGTCCGACGGGGGCTTTCAGACCCGACGGCAACGGTGCCTTGGGCTTCCTCCTCGGCCTGTACTTGTAGTCCGGATGTTCCTTCATGTGCAGGGCTCGCAGACGTTTGGCCTCGTCGATGAACGGTCTCTTGTCCGCCTCCGTCAGCAGTTTCCACTCGGAGCCGAGGCGTTTCGATATTTCGGAGTTGTGCATCTTGGGGTTCTCTTCGGCTATCTTCTTGCGCTGTATCCTCGACCAGACCATGAAGGCGTTCATCGGTCTCTTGATGTGCTCCTCGCCTTTCGGGCTGGGGCTCGATGGCTGGGCTTGTTGTTGCGGGTACGGGTATCCGTATAATTCAGACATGACTGTTCGCTTTCACGGAACTAACTCAACTGAATTTGGTGGATGGAAACAACTGGATGCTGGGTACCTACCTGGTATGAAAAGGGTCGTTGCTGTGTCGAGGGGGAGGGGTTTTTACAATTATTGGACTTACGTTTGATAACAGTCGTAAATGAAATTTGACTTTTTCGAAACATTTAAATGGGGGATTATACAAGGACACATTTAATTATCATCAAAAGTCTAGTTCTTTACATATTTATTTAATTATTGACCATATGATTCAGTTGATATATTTAACAATGTTATTTTAAAATTAATCTACACATTACTTTGTGTTCAAATTCTTTAAATTATTATTCATAAATTATTTTTAAATTTTCAGACAGACAGTTTATTTCTGACCTTTTATTAGAAATTGGTGATTTAGATACTGTAAATATATTATGAATATGCTTGTATGAATTTATTTAATAATTTATTTAACTTTAGTAATTTGTTCATTTCATTAATTACATAAATTTTGAATTCAATTTCAAAAATCCTCATTAAAAGACCTCATTCTGATATTCTGAGTAATTTAATATTTTTAACTGTTATTTTATAATTAATCTACTCATTATTTTGTGTTCAAATTCTTTAATTATTATTATTATTGATATATTATTTTTAAATTTTCAGACATACTCAGTTGAAATTAAAAAATATATATTAATCAGTTTATTTTTGACCTTTTATTAGAAATTGGTGATTTGGATACTTTAGATATATTATAGGCTTGTATGAATTTATTTAATAATTTATTTAACTGTAGTAATTTGTTATTCATTTCATTAATTACAGAAATTTTGAATTCAATTTCAAAAATCCTCATTAAATGACCTCATTCTGATCTTCTGAAGAATTTAAAATTTTTAACTATGTTTTTTATAATTAATCTGAACACTATTTTATCTTCAAATTCTTTAAATTATTATTGATACATTATTTTTTAATTTCCAGACATCCTCAGTTGAAATTAAAAAAAATATATTAATCAGTTTATTTCTGACTTTTTATCAGAAATTGGTGATTTAGATACTTTAGATATATTATAGGCTTGTATGAATTTATTTAATAATTTATTTAACTGTATTAATTTGTTATTCATTTCAATAATTACAGAAATTTTGAATTCAATTTCAAAAATTCTCATTAAATGACCTCATTCCAATCTTCTGAAGAATTTTAAATTTTTAACTATAATATTTTATAATTAATCTGCTCATTATTTTGTCTTCAAATTCTTTAAATTATTATTTATACATTATTTTTAAATTTTCAGACATACTCAGTTGAAATTAAAAAAAATATATTAATCAGTTTATTTCTGACCTTTTATTAGAAATTGGTGATTTAGATACTGTAGATATATTATAGGCTTGTATGAATTTATGTAATAATTTATTTAACTTTAGTAATTTGTTAATTTCATTAATTACAGAAATTTTGAATTCAATTTCAAAAATCCTCATTAAAAGACCTCATTCTGATATTCTGAGTAATTTAATATTTTTAACTGTTATTTTATAATTAATCTACTCATTATTTTGTGTTCAAATTCTTTAATTATTATTATTGATACATTATTTTTAAATTTTCAGACATACTCAGTTGAAATTAAAATATATATATTAATCAGTTTATTTCTGATCTTTTATTAGAAATTGGTGATTTGGATACTTTAGATATATTATAGGCTTTTATGAATTTATTTAATAATATATTTAACTCTAGTAATTTGTTATTCATTTCATTAATTACAGAAATTTTGAATTTAATTTCAAAAATACTCATTAAAAGACCTCATCTGATCTTCTGAAGAATTTAATATTTTTAACTATGTTATTTTACAATTAATCTACATATTATTTTGTATTCAAACTCTTTAAATTTGTACATCATTTTTTAATTTTTAGACATACTCAGTTTAAATTAAAAATATATATTAATCAGTTTATTTCTGACCTTTTATTAGAAATTGGTGATTTAGATACTTTAGATATATTATAGTCTTGTATGAATTTATTTAATAATTTGTTTAACTTTAGTAAATTAGTTACTCATTTAATTAATTACAAAAATTTTGAATTCACTTTCAAAAAACCTCATTAAGTGACCTCGTTCTGATCTTATGAAGAATTGAATAGTTATAATTAGGTTATTTTATAATTAATCTGCATATTATTTTGTGTTGAAATTCTTTGAGTTATTATTGATACATTATTTTTAAATTTTCAGACATACTCAGTTGAAATTAAAAAATATATATTAATCAGTTTATTTCTGACCTTTTATTAGAAATTGGAGATTTAGATACGTTTAGATATATTATAAGCTTGTATGAATTTGAATTTGAATTCAATTTCAAAAATCCTCATTATTAGACCTCATTCTGATATTCTGAAGAATTTAATATTCTTATTATAATCAGAATAAAATTATTAATCAGTTCATTTTTTAACTTTTATTAAAAATTAGTTAAACGTACTTTAAATATATTTTGATTAATCTATAAATTATATTATTTTTATTTAATTTTAAATTGTTATTTTTTTAATTTTCAGACTAACTCCGTTAAAAAAATTTATATTTACCTCATTTTTAAATTTAGAAATGATTTATTTTATTTCAACTCTCAAAAAATTAAATACTAACCTACGGTGTCAAAATAGTCACAACGACTAAATAAAATTTCAATTTAATATTTAATAATTTTTATTATAATTTAGCTATTTTAACATATATACACGATGTACAATTATAATAAATAACAGCTGAAGAAAAATTCAATTAAAATACAATCACAGAAATCAAAACAGCAACATTTTTGGGTCCCTATGTACAAAATTGTTTTATCATCCACGAATCACATTCACTGCTCCACTAATACATAACCGGAACGGGCCTCCTGATCTCCAGATCCGAACTCCCCGGACTCGACGTGGGAGTGGTGGCCGTGGACGAGTACATCATGGGCGACGGCATCGTGGGGAACATACTCAGCGTCGAAGGGGGAAAAGTGTTCGGCGACGACGGGTACAGCGACGGGTACAACGAGGAGTGCAGAGAAGTGACGACCGGCGGTTGATGCATCGCCGCCGTCGGTTTGTCCGGCTGCGGCACGTTCATCCGCGACATGTCGTAGGCCGGGTTGTAGTACGGGGAGTACGGCGAACTGACCGGGTCCATGGGCGGATAGTAGGGAAGCTGCAGACTTGGGAAACCAGCTGGGGGCTTCAGTGCCGAACCGGGCATCGGTCCCTTGGGCTTCCTCCTCGGTCTGTACTTGTAGTCGGGGTGCTCCTTCATGTGCAGGGCGCGGAGACGTTTGGCCTCGTCGATGAAGGGTCGCTTGTCAGCTTCGGTTAGCAGCTTCCACTCGGAGCCGAGACGCTTGGATATTTCTGAGTTGTGCATTTTGGGGTTTTCCACGGCGATCTTCTTGCGTTGGATCCTCGACCAGACCATGAAGGCGTTCATGGGTCGCTTGATGTGCCCTTCGCTGTTTGAACCGACGGCGGGCTGCGGTGGTTGTTGTTGTTGGTATTCTTCCATGATGTTTGATGAATATCCGTACAATTCAGACATAACTGATCACGTTCACTGAACAAACAGTACTAAAGAACTGAACTATTGATGGTACTCTACCTGTTATTAAAAGGTGGTTGTGCCAAAGGGGAGGGGTTTGCATCCCTTCTCTTGGCAAAAGGTCCTCTATTGTTGTTTGTGCCTTCGCCTCTATATTTTATGGTGGTTTAGTGAAGTAATGAGATTTGTTATGATAATTTGGCGTGATTGCAATGAAATCACTGTTCAAATTTGACTAAGAATGGTTTTATGAACATACACCTCTTAATAAATTGTAATGTTAATTTTTTTATGACTAAAAAGTATAATATAAATATAATAAATATACAGTAGGTTTAGCATAATTTATTTTAGGTTAATTAATTGGACATATTAAACAAAAATACCAAAATACTTTTGACATATTATTTATTTTACAAATGTAAAAAGTATTCAACTTAGACTAATGAATAAGCAGACTATGACATATCTGCAAATTTCTTAATATTGTTCCTGTCAACTATTTTACAATTAGCATAATTAATTTCATATTCACATGACACCCACAACTGATGAATTATTCAGTATTATTTTTTTTTCGTTTGTTTAAATATTTATAACTGTTGCAAGGCCAGAATTTATCTACAATAGCATTCTACAAAATCACTTTTATAAATTACAAATTTGCCTCGATTATGAACGACTTAATTAAAATTTAATTAATTCGTTTCGGGTTCAGTAAAAGTATTTTTATACATAACTTTAATGGTATGAAGGAAGTTGTTAAAATTGACAATGGAAAAAACTACAGTGAATGCATAAAACTTTTCAAATAAATGGTTCTAGTTTGAGCAGTATAAAAATCAATTTAAAATAATCCGGATAAAGAATTAAAAGTTATCTTTACTGTAAATATTTGCTTTTATTATATGTATTCATTATTTAGGTCACAATCAACTATTACTAAACAGCTTATTATAAGTTTACAAGTGCACATAATTTTTTAACTTTTTATGTTTTATAGATTGGTGTTTATAATTTTAAATTGTATTGAAATAAAATGGTAAAAATAAGGAACAGTTAAAAATAACTATTTTTTTGAAAGTAAACTAGTAAATAAGAATATAAAAAATTCTAAAATTAATAAAATATTAATTGCTAAAAATAAACTGAATGAATGAACAATTAGAAGTTACTAAAATTAATGAAAATATAATAAATATACAGACAGGGTCAAATTATAATAATTAAATTAGTAACTTGATAAATAAACATCAATTTATATTCCACAGAAAAGAAATATAATTTTTTAGAAGTTACTAATCACATTAGTAATTAAATACATACATATTAAGTATAAAATAAAACCAAAAATATATATTTACAAGTTATTAAATCAAATCAGAAAAGTGATTTACAACTATTTAAAAATTTATTATGAACTTGAAGGAGAAATAATTAACATTAACTTTTTTATTATTCCAATCAAATGAAATGTAAATGTTTAAAGAATCATTAATTCAAAAAATGCCATTTAGGAATATTTCTTATATATTTAAAGAATTCCAATGATTTAGAAGTTACTAAAATTTATGAAAACTAATCTAATAAATTAGATGCAATTATAAATATATTATTATAATTATCAAGAACTAGAAGAGAAATATGTTGTGTTAAAAAATAGAATTTAGGTGTTACTAATATTTACGAAAATAAAAGAAAAAAAATAATCAGTTACAAATTATATTAAATAAATTAGTATCTATTAGTAAGAAAAAATATTTAATAAATATACATTTTTATTTTAATCAAATAGAATATAATTTTTAGATGTTACTTTATTAATATTTATACAAATATATTGTGAGTAAAACTCTCAAAACTCTCTAAATGATAAATATAAATTCTAAATTATTAATGGAAGGAAAAGAATTAAATAAATATTATGAATTAGAGGTTACTAAATTATGAAAATTTAATAAAGAAATTAACTTTGAATATAAATATGCAAATTAACAAAATTAGAACAGAATTAATTAAATTTAGGAATGTTTAACATTAAATCAGAAAAAATAAATTTAGAAATTACTAAAGTTTATGAAAATTTAAGAAATTTGTAGAGTTGAACAAATTTTATTAAATTAATTAGTAACTTGAAGAAATATGAAGAAATATGAATAATTCCAATCTAAGGAAATATAAATTTTTAGATGTTACTAACTCTATTAGAATTTTTACTAATATGTGTTTAAAAAATTACTATACTATACTAAATTTTACGATAACTCGATTAATAACATATAAACTAATAAATTATAAACGGTTATAAATATACAAAATGCCTAAATTAGAAGAGAAACAATTAAATTTAAGAATGTTTATATTAAAAATATATAATTTAGGAATTATTAATATTTATGAAAATAAAAGAGAAAAATAATCAGTTGCAAATTATATTAAATAAATTAGTAACAATATATCCATTTTTATTTCAAGCAAATAGAATATAATTTTTAGATGTTACTAATTCTATTAATATTTATACAAATATATTGTGTGTAAATCAAAACATAAAAATATAAATATAAATTGTAAATTGTTAATGCAAAGAAAAAAATGCAAAAAAATATTGTGATTTAGAAGTTACTAATTTATGAAAATATAATAAATAGTGGGAATTGAATATAATTATAAATATATGAATTACCAAATCTAGGAAATAAAATTAAAAATTTTTAATATTTATTGAAAAAAGAAAATTTAGAAATTACTAATGTGTATAAAAATTTATAGAATGGAGCAAATTACATTAAATTAATTAGTAATTTGAACAAAAATAGTTAATTACTTGAAGAAAAAATTTAAATAAATATCTATTTTTATTCCAGTCCAAGTAAATATAATTTTTAGATGTTACTAGCTATATTAGTACTTTAAGTACAAAGTGGCACATAAAAAAGAATTCAATGAATTGTATATATACTGTTAAAATAAATACAATTATAAAAATACAAATTAATAAAATAGAAGTGTAAGAATGAGATTTGAAAATATTTTAGGTTTATTGAAAAAATTAGAAGTTACTAAAATATATGAAAATATATATTAAATAAATTAGTTATTGGAAGAAAAATAATAAATAAATATCCATTTTAATTTCATACAAAAGAAATATAACTTTTTAGATCTTACTAACTATATTAGTAGTTATAGATATATTATATATTATTATAAAATAAAATACAATATAAACTAAAAAAAAATAATCCAGATTAATTTTTTTCTTAAGAAATTAAATTATTAGGTTAGATTAGATTTGGAAAAATTAAAATAAATATAAATGTTAATTATAAATACATTTTTTCTTTAAGTATTTATTTAAATTTACAGTTTATAATTTCTGCTTAGAGGTCACAGGGGCCAAAACATGTTTATTGTACCATATTTATTTATGTATGTAAATTAACTGATTAACTTTTACTATTTGATGCCTGTTTAGTCTATCTTCATTATAATTTTAAATTAAATTGTAAATAATAGTTTGTTTTAAAGTGTATTATAAGAAGATAAAAGTAATAAAAATCAATTAATTATTCAAAAGTATCATCATGTTCATATAATTCTAGGAAGGACTGCAGTTTTATTGTTTAATTATAATTAATTTTTTATATTAATATATTATATAATTAACATTAATTAAAATTAAATAAATATTTTATATAATGAACATTTCCTCATAATTACATATAAAAACAGTTTATGCATATTGGATAAATATGTTAATGAATCAGTTCCTAAATAAAGGTAAATGATAAATAATGATTTGTTAATTATTACATAACTTACCGCTTTGATCTTATTTATAGCTTTAGGGTGTGTGACACAAATAAAATTATTTATTAATATAGGTATTTTAATTTATTTATAATATATACATTATAGAAATACATCAAATCAATAATAAATAACAAATTGGTTAACGTCTTCAATATACATCGACATCCATATACATGTTTGACATACCTACAGAAATATTATATACAAAAAAATCAGTCGCAATTTTACAATCACAGAACACAATAAAAAAAACAAATAATAATTACTCTCTATGTACAAAATATATAGTTCATAGTTAACAATTACAATTCGCAAACTAAAACAATCACATTTCACAGTATAATTCACTAGTACATGACCGGAACGGGCCGCCTGATCTCCAGATCTGAGCTCGCCGGACTCGACGCCGGACTGCTCGACGCCGAGTACATCATCGGCGTCGTCGGTATCGACGAGAACATGCCCATGGGCGACGGTGCGAACGCCTTGGGCGGCGTCTGGTACAGCGACGAGTACAACGACGAGTGAAGCGAGGAGTGCAGCGACGTCACCACCGGCGGCTGATGGTGCACCGACTGCGGAGCCTTGTCCGGCTGCGGCACGTTCATCCTCGATATGTCGAACGCCGGATTGAAGTACGGCGAGTACGGCGTGCTCAGGGAGTCCATCGGCGGGAAATAGGGCAGCTGCAGGCTGGGGAAGCCGACCGCGGACTTGAGGCCCGATGGCAGGGGTCCCTTGGGCTTCCTCCTCGGCCTGTACTTGTAGTCCGGGTGCTCCTTCATGTGCAGGGCGCGGAGGCGTTTCGCCTCGTCGATGAACGGTCGCTTGTCCGACTCGGTGAGCAGCTTCCATTCGGCGCCCAGACGCTTGGATATTTCGCTGTTGTGCATCTTCGGATTGTCGAGGGCGATCTTGCGCCGCTGTATGCGCGACCAGACCATGAAGGCGTTCATGGGCCGTTTGATGTGGCCCTCGCCGTTGCCGCCGCCGGGCGTCTGTTGCGACGGTTGCTGTTGATAGTCTTCCATCATGTTGGATGAGAATGCGTACAGGTTAGACATCACCGACGATCACGTTCACCAAACGAACAGAAGTAAACGACTGACGTTGGGTCTGTGTTGTTAAAAGGTATTTGTGTTCGTGAGGGCGGGGCGACGTTTAAGAGAATCGCGGACTGGGGAAGGCCACACCCCGTTTTTTTACCATTGGTTGGGGCATCCCCACTTAATTTCTTAGCGTAACCACATGCTACAATGTACTTTTATTTCGTTTTGTTCCGTGCATAATATTCTTACAAAATACCTGTTCGTGTTCTATCGGATTGTCGTGCATTTTGCAAATGTTGCTTTATTTTGAATTAAGAAATAAAGCTGCATTATGGGAGAGAAAAAAAAAACTGTTCACGGTATTGAAGATTAATAATTATTTGTAACGTGGATAATTGCTCTCTGAATGTCATAATGAAATTAAGCAATTGTTGGTACACATAATGGTTCAAATGGTCGAATCGGATTTTCTGAATTGATTAACTTAATTTAAGGATTTTACACTTTCCTTAACTTAATACCTTTTTTCAATAAACAATTTTTCAAATAAATAAATATTAATATAAAATGCACATTTTTATTTTCTTATAAGATTGATAAATATTTTTAATTATTTTTTATGTAATATATGATGACATAATTTATTTATATTAATTTTTATAATATGTATTTTCAAATTAAAATAAATAATGTAAATGGTGAACTATTAAATTAAAATAGAAAAAAATAAAATAAATATCTTAATTACTGAATTCAAATAAAAAACTGAGATTTGAGAATATCTTAAGTTTACTGAGACTCAAGGAAATTTAAAAGTTACTAAAAATCGTTTTCTAATTCAAATAAATATATTTTTAGAGGTTACTATTTATATACATATTGCATATAAAATTAAAAATAAAAAATAATAAATATATATTTACAAATTATACAAATATATTGTACAAAATGATACAAGTAAATTTAGCTCATTTAGTATTTTAATATAGAAGTTACTAAAATTTATGAATTTATTATTTTATTATAAAATAAAGTCCAAATTTCTAAACTAGAGCAGAAAGAATAATATTTGAGTATGTTTCGTTTATTTAAAAACAGTACAAAATATATGAAATTATTAAAATGTGTGAAACTATAAGAAATAAATAGATATGCATAAATTATATTAAACATATTACTAAATGCAGTAAGAAATAATGAATAGATATACTAATTATATTGAAAACAAAAGAAATAATAATATTTAGATGTTACTAACTAAGTTATAACTCCACAGATATATTATGTTTGTAAAAGATAAAAATGTATTTATAAATTATCAACATAAAACAGAAAATATATATATATATATATATATATATATATATATATATATATATATATATATATACTTACTAAAGTTACTAAAGTTTATGAAAATTTAACAAATAATATATAAACTACAAAATTAAGTATAATATAAACATTCAATTTACCAAAACTGTAACAAAAACAATGTGATTTAAAATTATTTAAAAAAATTAGGAGTCACATATGCATAAACTATTGTTTTTTATTTCAAACAAAATAAATATATTTTTAGATGTTGCTATTAATATACATATTACATATAAAATTAAACATAAAATTGATATATAAATATTTAAAAATTATACAAGTATATTGTACAAAATAATACAAGAATATTTTGCTTATTTAGAAGTTATTAAAATTTATGAAAATTTAATAAATAAAATTAAATTATAAAATAAAGTCCAAATTTTCTGAATTGGAGCAGAAAGAATAATATTTGAGTATGCTCGTTTATTTAAAGACAACTCAAAAAATTAGAAGTTATTAAAAAGGGTGAAACTATAAGAAATAAATAAATATTGATAAAATATATTAAACAAATTAAAAAATTCAAGAAGAAATAATGAATAGACACTAATTGTATTCAAATTAAGAGAAATATTAATTTTTAGATGTTACTAACTAAACTATAAATCCACATATATATTATGTTTAAAAGAGATAAAAATTTATTTACAAATCATTAATGTAAAACAGAAAAAAATTATATATTTAATTTTTTTAAATATATTTTGATTTAGTAGTTACTAAATTTTATAAGAATTCCATAAATAATATATAAACTAAAAAATTACGTATGATAAATATTTAATAATTTAATTCAAGAAGAAGAATAAGAAGAAATAATGTATAATCCATTTTTATACTAAACTAAAGATGTTACTAACTGTATTAGTAGTTATATATACAATACATTAGGGTAGACAACTATTTTTTAAACTTCCGACACTGAAAAAATGGTTTCTAGGCACTTTTAAAAAATGTTCTCCAAAGATGATCTCTTAATTTTAATAGGAAGGTCCTCCTCATCTCATTTTCCATTTTTTTTTTTTTCAGACCCATATAGCAAAATCTATATCCCACCATTACTTGATCGATATTACAGAAAATTTCTATTTAGATTTTTTGTAGAAAATTGAACTCTTTACAAAAAAGGTCTTCTGTGGTTAATCGATTGCTTTAGCCATTTAGAAGATATTCGTGTTGTAATCTCAATCCGTTTTTTTTTTTTTGGGAAAATGTAAAAACCCCTCTCCGGGCACCGATCCGGAGATCATAACCAAAATGCTGATATTAATAGTTTTTCAAAAAAACATTTTAAAATTATCCATTTAAGTCATGAATTTAGAAAATATTCATAAAAATTTGAGTTTAATTTGATAGAATAACAGTTTATAAGTTGTCTTATCATTGGTTTGTCATACTAGCGCCATCTGTGGTCGAGTAAAATATACTAATTTTAATAAAAGCCAATTTTTATAACAAAAGTTAAAAAATTATATTTTTTCAATATAATATTTTCGTATTAATACTGTATCAAGTAAAGTAGAAATTTCCATTGATCTACTTAATGATTTCTTAAATAAAAAACTAAAATAGATTTAAAATATTTATATAAAAACTATTTAAATCAGTACGAATAGTTATGGTAATCGATTAACCACAGAAGACCTTTTTTGTAGAGCCTTTAATTTCCTACAAAAATATATATTGGGTATTTCATAATAATTTACTTATTTACGAGTTTAAAAATTTAGAAGTAAAAAAGAAATACTTGTTAAATTCTTCACAATTTAGCCTCCAATATCTTCTAAATGGTAAGAATTATGAAAAAATTATAAAACACTTTTTTGTAGAGCGTCCTAAAATAAATGTAAACGGAAATTTTCTATACAATCAAGTAACGTCGAGATATGGATTTTACCAATTGGGACTGAAGAAAAAATGAAAAACTGAGATAGGGAGAACCTGCCTATTAAAATTAAGAGCTCATCTTTGGAGAACACTTTTCAGAAGTTAAAAAACAATTGTTTTAATATAAATATAATATTTAGTGACGATAAATATGTGGAAATTTACAAATTAATAATGTAAAGGAAACTAGATGATTTAAGAATATATCTGATTTAATTAAAAAATATCATTTCATTTAGAAATTATTAAAATTGATGGATATTCAATAAATTTAATATAATTAAAAATATCTTAATTACCAAAACCAGAACAAAGATTTGAGTTTTGAGAATTTTTTGTTTAAACAAATTGGAAATTAATAAAATTATTATTATTATTAATATTATTATAATTATTATTATATACTTTTTTGTTTATATTTGATATTAATTTTATTAAAAGATTATCACTTTCAGGAGTTTAACCCTCTTTATACTTTTTTGAATCAGGGAAGATGAAATAGAAAATATTATAGTAAAAATATCTCAGTGATTTATTTTACGGTGAAGTATACTTAATAATATTGAACCAAAATTATGAAACAATGACTAAACCACGATTATAATTTGGGAAATTAATAAAAAATATTTTTTTTGTTTATATTTGTTATTAATTTGATTAAAATGTTACGACTTCCAAGAGTTTTTAACCTCACTACAAGAATAATAATAAAAAAAAATTATAAATATCAGTGACCCTGATATTTATAGCACACAATAATTAAAATAAATCGGCTGCACACAAATAAACATTAATATTAGCTAAAGACGTTTGGCTTTTATCGCTTTATTTAGCTGACTTCGACTCGACTAAGGTCACTCCTTCCTGGAAGGGTGACGGCTACTTAATATTTATTGTCGAAATAAAACGTCGCATAATGGGAGTTAATATTTTTACAACGGTAATCCCGTTACGGGGCGAAATAATGTAAACAAGTTACAATACCGCTACGGCCAACGTGAATAGGGTCCGGTAAAATCGAGAATATTGGATTGTAAAAATTGTGGAATTGAGGCGCGTTACGGCATAAAAATTTTATACTTTACGTTTTTGGCTTTCGTCCGACAGTCAATTGTGGTTGTAAAATAATAAAAAGGCATTTTATTAAATTGGCCGAACGCTGATTTTATATTTCTCGGAACTTTTTAGGTAGATTAATAATAATTACTTAAAAAAATTTCCAACGTTACGAATAATGGGCAATATTAATATTTATTGAAGCTGTACGGTAACCACAAAATTAAGTGGCGTACGAAATTAATTTACAGTTAATAATTTTCCAATATTGGTCAATTCTGTTAATTTGATTAAATAGCTGGTTGTTAATAATTGAAATTGTGTCTCGAAAACCTATAATATTATACCTAAACTGTAACTTTTACAGTACAGGTTACTTTTTTATTTAGTCAGCTTTATAATTACCATGTTAAATTTCAACAAGTCTGCATTAGTTTAATTTATGAATACAAATATAATATTAATTAACATTTCTTCTTGATGAATTAAAATGGATAATTGTCATTATTTATAAATCTTCAAAAGTTTAATAGGTTCAAATCATTTTTATATAAAAAATATTATTAGATCATATGTATTATGTTTTACATAAATATTTATTATCATTAAATATAGTTTTTCTGATTTAGCACCGTAAAATAAATCGCTTTGTTTATAATATAATATCTTTTATTTTATTTTCCCTTTGGTAATTCAGGAAAAACAACTACTTGTAAATATATAAAAATAAATAATATATAATATTTGAATAATAAAAAACACATAAAGAGGATTAAACCCTTATATGTTATAACTTTAATAAAATGTGATAATTTAGTACCTTCCCAAATGTTAACATAGTTTTATAAATGTGTCTTATTTTTGTATTACTAATATCATTAAACAAAACGCTATACATTTTCTAATTTAGCACCACAGTGTATCTAAATATCTTAATTAAGAAATATTCTTATTAATGATCATAGAAACTAGTCAGATTTAATTATAATTAAAAGAATAAAAATATGAGAATAAATTACTGAAATATCTAAATAATCTGAAGAATATTAAAATTTATTAAAAATGATTAGAAATTCTAAAAAAAAAAATTAAGTAAGGTAGAACAATTAGAAAAAAATAAAATTAAATATCAAATAACAAAAAAATTAAAGAAATTAGAAAGTTTATAGAAACTATAAATTACATTTGACAAATTAATTTTTATAATTAACCATATAAACTAATTGGATTTAATTATTATAAAAAGAGGAAAAAATGTTAGGATAAAATTAAAAATATATGAAAAAATACGAAGAACATTAAAATATATTAAAAAAATAATTAGAGAATCCAAAAAGGTTAAAACAATTAGAAAATAAAAAATATTAAAGAATAATTAAAAAATTGAAAAAAATATATATATTTTTAAATATTATCATTAAATATAGTTTTTCTGATTTTCCAATTTAGCACCAAAGTGCCACAACTTAGCACCGTAGAATAAATCGCTGTGTTTATAATATAATATCTTTTATTTTATTTTCCCGTTGGAAATTCAGGAAAAACAACTACTTGTAAATATAGAAAAATAAATAATATGTAATATTTGAATAATAAAAAACACATAAAGAGGATTAAACTCTTAAATGTTATATCTTTAATAAAATGTGATAATTTAATAACTTAACCCAAATGTTAACATAGTTTTGTAAAAGTTTCTTATTTTTGGATTACTAATATCATTAAACAAAATACTATTCATTTTCTAACTTAGCACCACAGTGCCACTATTTAGTACCGTAAAATAAACAAAACTTGTTGGGAAAACTGTAAAAGGGAAATAAGCCCTTCTGGGAAAGTGTATAATAATCCAATAAGGACAGGTAAGTTGTACTTGTCGGCTTGCTCTTTGACTTTTAGAGCAACCATGATTTTCATTGGAAGCAAGCCCAAATCTATGTAAATATTCGACTTTCAACCACCATTTATGTTGTTAAATCGTCATTTATCTCATAAATGTCACAGCTTATTTTACTTTCTAAGGTTTTTTATATGATTATTGCTAATTGCAGTAATCGGTGCACAGTTTGCTGAAAGATTATTGTGGGGGCAGTGTGTTGGACACACGATTCAATAGAGTTGCAATAAAAATGAAATAATTATAAAATTTATGACATTTAATTGCTCTTTATTATCACAAATTTGACTATGAAGGTAAAAGAAGACATTATTTTTGAGTTTCTCAAAAATACTATAATAATTTAATTAAAAAAATTGTCAAATTATTAAAATTAAAAATTATAATTATGAAAAAAGTCCAAAAAATTGAAGGATATTAAAATATTAAAAAATATATAATAATTAAATAATTTAAATAGAAAAAAGGAAAAATGTAAAAAAATTGAAAATTTGAAAAAAGCTAAAGAAACTAAATGTCTTTATTAAGAAATATTCTTAACAAGCTGTTTATTACACTTCTATAATCAAAAAATTTTTAATTATAAAAATTTCATGTGAAAATTATTGTGAAATAAATTTCTTGTGAAAGCAAAATTGTAAGAAATTTCAGTCCTCTCGAACAATTTAGTTTTCCCGTATGGGTAGTAAATACTAATGAATCATACTTTCGAAATTTCTTGGGTGCATTAATTGGTATAATTACCAGTGGTAGCCTTAAAGAAATATATATACATACAGTATATATATATAAAAAACGAAAAACGTAAAAATTTACTAAAAACGAAAGTGACCTAATTCCATACGATCAAATTCCATACAATCATTTTCCATACGATAAAATCCGTACGATCATTTTCCATACGATGAAAATCCGTACGATCAAAATAGATATGATCGTTTGCCATACGATCAAAGTACATACGATCATTTTCCATAGGACTTCCATACAATTAATATCTATAGTATTAAAATCTATATGATTAAATTCATACCGATTAAATTACATAATTTCACTTTAATAACTTTATGGATTTTTATTTATTTGCTATAAATTTCCTGAAAAATCATTAAACAAGTAAAAATAATTCTAATTCTTCCTGAATTCCCAAAAAACTACTAAAAACGTAAGAAATAAATAAAAGAACAATTCTTTTTAATTTAAATTAATTTTATGATTAACCAGCTGTACCCGCGACTTCACGAAAAGAGAAAAAATATGACAAAAACAACATCAAAAAATGTAAAAAATTTGAAGAATATTAAAATATATTAAAAAATAATTAGAGTATATTAAAATAAATATAAAGTAATCCAAAATCAATTAGAAAGGAATAAAATATTAAAGAAAATATTAAAAAATTGAGAAGAATGTATTTTTTTATTTTTAAATAATCGAAGAAATTAATGAGTCTATAGAAACTATAAATTATAATTGCCAAATTAATTTTATTTTTATAATTATCCATAAAAATTAATAAAAATAAAAATAGTAAAAATATGAGAAAAACAAAAAAATTATATAAAAAAATCTGAAGAATATTAAAATATATTAAAAAATAATTAGAAAATATAAATAAAAGGAGTCAAAAAATTAAAAGATAATAGAAAGCAGGAGAATATAAAAAATATTAAAGATTAATTAAAAAAATTGAAAAAATTATACTGTCCACATAAACTATAAATTATAATTGTTTAGCAACCATAAAAACTAAGTGAATTATTATTAAAAGAATAAAAATCTGAGAATAAACAATAAAATGTTTAAAAATTTTGAGAAATATTAAAATATATTTAAAAATTTTGAAAACCATATTAATGTTATTAAATCAAAGAGGTAAAAGACTATTATAAAGTACAAAAATAAGAAATAATTTAAAATATAGACAGAACCATTCTAAAGAAATTTTTTTTTAACTTTTTATTTACCAAAATAATTTTAATAAGTAATTTTAAAATCAAAAATGTTTAAAAATAATGAATAATATTAAAATATATCTGAAAAATTAAAAAATCTAAAAAGTTTAAATAATACAAAGGGTATTAGAAAGAAAGGAAATAAAAAAATCAAAAGTACAAATTATTTTAAAAAAATTAAAGGATCTGCAGAAGCTAAATTAAAAGTTTTTACATTTAAGTAACATTATAAACAACAATCGGTCAAATGTCAATTTTCGTCGTCGAAGGAGAGATACCAAAAGTAACTTGAATTAATTAATGTTTAAAATAAATTGTCAGAAAGTCAATTTATTTTAAACAGTTTTTTCTATCTAAAACTAACTAATTTGAGGGTCCCAGCATAATGTAAAAATGATTTATTCAAATAGTATTAAAATATATTTTTTTTCTTCATTTTTCGTAAAAAAGCTCTTTGGTGTGGCAGTGAATACTTAATGCGATTATCCCCTAAATAGGAAACTAGATTCGGCATTATAAGCGAACGATTTTTCCGCAGTGAAAAATCTTTAATCCAACAAATGTAACCCATTTCCCCGGCACAAGGCAACGTGGACGGCGACAAATAAAATACACAAACGCGTCATTGTGTGGCTTGAATTTACAAAGCAATTGAAAAGATTTCAATATATCCACTGTGGGTGTTCTGTATGTTGCAGATATTTGTGTACAGAATTCTATAGAAAAGTCTCCGATTCACTATTATGATGAAAATTTACACTTGTGCACTCCAAGGCATGTGCCAGTGTTAGAAAATGTTTTGTTAAGTCGGGAAGTTTACGTTTTCAGCTAAATTTAATTCGTTTTCACTTCGCGGCTTTTACGAAACCTTATCGATTTATTTCGGCATTATGCCCGCAACATTTGCCTTTCTTGCCCGGAGCCGGGGGGCGGGGGGGTGCGTCCGCACCCCCACGAAAAGTTTGCATTTAATTTCATTATTCGGGACGGCACAAAACGCGAGACCGAAAAAAAATATGTGTGTATACATTCAATTCACCGAGATTTTTCGGGTGGACCGCCCCGAACGCAATTCCACCGATAAATACACACACGACCCACGAAGGAAAAGCCTCCGAGATTATTAGGTGCGAACAAAAGGAAACGGGAGCAGATGATTGAGAAAATCCAAAGTCTCTTCGGTCCGAGTTCGAGTCGGGAGAACGGTCTGCTGGTCATAGACAAGGGTTGTTTTGTGACCCCCGTGCGCCTATTACATTGTTAACAGTAACGGTCACAATGGTCCATTGTTTTCGCACATTTCGCCTATATTGTAAACGGGACCGGACCCGACAATGCCGCTACAGTTATATAATACAGAAACAATACGCCAAAGTGTTATTTAAACTAAAATTCTACGGATATAATGGCCGGCTAATGTAGAGTCGGCCACTCCGTCGTGTTTATTAGGGCTTTTATCGCAATTAATGGCCGAAAACGAAAACTATTTCCACTTAATTCATTCGTGGGGTTCAATTTACTTAATTTGGTGTCTAGTTTTCTTGTAAACAATATGAAAAATGTTGGAAACCCAACGATTTTCACTTCCAAAGTAAGAAATTTTAAAAATGGAAATAACTGTAAATAATTAAAGAATATCAAGAAAACAATAATGTCAAAAAGATTTAGAGATTGTAATTGATTTTAATAACTTTAATAATTGCCTAATTAACCTTAATTAAACTTGAAAATTTAATTGATTTAGCATAAGAACAAAAATATGAGAATAGAAAATGAAAAATTTCTAAAAAATCTTAAAAATATTAAAATATATAATAATTGTTAACTAATCCAAAAAGGTAAAAGACAATTGGAAGAAAGAAAATATTAAAATATACGAAAATGTTTATTTCAAAAAATTAAAAATATATAAAATATTTCTTAAAAATTGAAGAATTTATACAAATTACAAATTGTATATTAATAAAATTAGAAAATCTACATGATTAAAAGAAGTAAAGGACAATTAAACATCTGAAAAATATATTAGAATTATAAAATCAAAATTATTTAAATAATAGAAAAAGGTAAAAATACAAATAAGAAGAAAGAAACTATCAAAATATAAAAAAATATTTACTAAATTAAAAATATATAATATATTTTAAAAAAATTAAGAAATTAGAGAATCTATACAAATTATAAATTGTTATTGACAATTCAATTAATTCAAAGAGCTAAAAAACAAATAAACAAGAAAAAAAAAAATAAACAAAATATTAAAAATAAATTTAAAAAATTGAAAAAATATTTTCATTGCCGAATTAATCATAATAAATAACCTAGAAAACTAATTGAATTTAATTATAGCAAAAATATATAAAAATAAAGAGTCAATCAATGTTCAAAAAATCTGAAAAATATTAAAATTATATAATTAAAATTATTTATGAATTCCAAAAAAGTAAAATTCAACTAGAAAGAAAGAAAATAATAAAATATAAAAAAAAATATTTACAAAATTAAAAATATATTGAAGAAATTAGACAATCTACACAATTTAAAAATTGTAATTGACAATTTAATCTTGATAATTTTAATAAAATTAAAAAATTTAAATTATTCAAAAAGGTAAAAGTTAATTAAACAAGAAAATAATATACAAAATATTAAATATAAATAGAAAAAAATTAAAAAATATTTTTATTGCCAAATTAATCTTAATAAATAACATTGAAAAATAATTGGATTTAATTATAGCAAAAAATATAAGAGAAAAAACTCAAAAAATGTTTAAATGATCCAAAAATGTAAAATTGTAATTGACAATTTAATCTTAATAAAATTAGAAATTCCAAATTATTCAATGAGGTAAAAGTCAATTAAACCAAAATTCTCTTAATAAATAATTGTTAATACTAATTGCATATTAATGTAATAAAAAAAGCAAAATTAGTAGAATATCTAAGAAAAATATGTAAATAATATTTATAATAATAAATAGGAAATTTAAATAATTTAATTAATAATAAGATAATCAAAAATATTTAAAACAAAAAAAAAATAAAGAAATAATAATAAACAAATTGAAAAAATATTAAATCTAAGAGAAATAATTAATTACCAAATTATTCTCAATAAATAATCTTAAAAAAATTGATTTAGTAAATTAAAAAGAATGAAAATACGACAATAAACAATAAAAATATCAGAAGAATATTAAAATATACTAAACTCTTTAAAATATTCAACAATTTGAAAAATTTGAAAGAAACTAAATATTTTACCCATCATTTTACAAAGATCATTTGTAATTTTGAAAACTATAAATATAAATAATAAAATTTTTTTGTTCTGAATAATATTATAATATAGCAAAAAAAAAAAAAAATAAGTATAAAAAAGAAAAAAATATATCTAAAGGGGATATAAGGAAAAAAATCTTAAATATTAACTAGATTTAATGAATGATGAAAAAACAAAAATATAAGAAAGTTATTGAAAAATAAATTTTAAAATGTACAAAAAATATTGATTGATGCAAGAACGTAAACAATCTAAAATGTATAAACGATTTAAGAAAGTTGGCAAAACCAATTAAAAGACATTAATTAAAGGTTTTCTGTTAAAAATTTAACATGTAACAATTAATTCCTCGTTTAGTTCACTATAAAAACTTCAATTGAAATTAAATTATCCACTTCTACTTCTTCCTTACAGGCAAAAATATTCAACTAGTAGCTTTTATATCCGCAAAGAATCGCATGATCATTTAACAAATTAAACAGTTATTAAGTATGTTTGACTTTCACACGCCATTGTGCCACATCCAATGAAATAAATTAACTATAGAGGATAATTATTGTTAAAGTCAATTAAGATAGAATTCACCAAACAATCTCTATAAAAGGTTATCTGATTGTTGTATTTTTCTTATTGTAAAACTACGCATTGTTTGGTATTCGAGTCGTTCTTGTCATAATTGCAGATTCTGAAATATGTGGTGTATAAATGTATTGTAATTTTATTTATATTGGTGCTTAATTGGTTGATTGCTCAATTCTGATATCAAAGCCTTCAATTCTTCCAACGTTTATAATATGTATTTTTTCACTGGTACGACCTAGTGATTGTTCATGTAACACAACCCAATCGTATCCTTGTTGGGGTCCATTGTAACCATTGAAAGAGTTTTTTTTTTTGCTAAAGCGGAAGCTGAAATTAAACGCCTCCACCAATTTTTTAAAAAAACCCTTTGTCACGGTCTCACCTCAATTATGCCCAACAAAACAATTATTTTCAGTGCTAATTTTCCAAGAACCCAATCGTAATCGCTCCCAGCCACCACCCAAAAAAAACAACCGACCCTTAATTAAAACCACACACACACATACAAAAACAGTATCGAATGACCGAAAACGTTAACAGGCGATCCGACACCATAATCACACGTTGGCGAAAACGACAGAGGCGGGGTCGTGGCCGGGTGCCCCCACGGGTGCAGTTCTATCTGACCGCAGGGGGCGCAATTACGTTCGGTGGGTGTGCGAACAAAGGGCAGGACCGCGGTTGACCCCACGGGCAGCCCGGCCATGGGACTAGGCCGCCTTCGCTAATAACGGCCCTGTTTACATGGATGCGAAGAGTGGTGCTGACGTTTTTATGATTATTTTGTTGTTTTTTTTTTCTCTGGCTCGACGTTGCTGGGCGGAAGGAAGGAGGCTATTTTATGTTTTGATGGGGCTAGGGGGCAATAAAACGGGCGGGGGACGATGAGAACTGGGGTGGGTTTATTTGTTGTAATAAACGTTATGTGTCTTTCTCATATTGGTCGATAATGTTGCTATAAAGGCTATGTAGAGTTCTATTGTTTAAAGGAAAAAATAATGAAAAAATCTAGTTATGAAAAAAAAATCTAAAATTGTCTTTTACATTTACATTACTCAGATTATTCAGTCATTTTTGATTGTTTATTCCTATATTTTAAATGTTTTTAATATTATTTTGATAGTTACAATTTTTTAGTTTATGTGGATTCATTATTGTCTACATCTTTCCAACTTTTTCATTTTAATAGACTTCTCTTGTCAAGACACGTTTTATTGTTTGTTTATTGACTTTTTTAGTCATCACTAAATTTTTAATTTCTTTATTTTCTTTTAATTTTTTACATTATTTAATATATATATATATATATATATATATATATATATATATATATATATATATATATATATATATATATATATATATATATATACAAATGAATTGATATTTGTATTTTATAACTTATTGTGACCTTTTTCAAACATGATTGATATAAAATTTATGTATTTTAATTTAATTATAATATTTTTAAATTTATTTCTTTTTATAATTATATCAACATTATTACATATTTAAAAAAAAAATTTTAAACCTTTTGACTTTTTTTAACTCCTTTTTTTTAATATATAAAAATTTTAATCTAAATTTATTGATTTTTTATATATTTATTTTTAACTTTTAAATAATAAATATATACACAAAATATTAGATTTTCATAAAATTATTAATGGCGAGTATTTTTTCAAAAATATTTAACTATATGAATATATAAGAATTTTAATAATAATTTTTTTAATTTTCTACAAATTTTTATAAAAATTCTTAAATAATAAAAAAATTACTTTTTTAAAAATATTTTTAATTCATGAATATTCATAGAATTATTAATGGCGAGTATTTTTTCAATAATATTTTACTATATGAATATATAAAAATTTTAATAATAATCTTTTTAATTTTCTATAAATTTTTATAAAAACTTTAAAATAATAAAAAAATATATAAAAAAGTATTAATTTTCATTAAATTATTATTTTAAAAACATTTTTACTTCATGAATATATAAAAATTTTAATATAAATTTATTAATTTTTTATATATTTTTATTACAACTTTTAAATAATAAATAAATATAAAAAAATATTAGATTTTTATAGAATTATTAATGACGAGTATTTTTCAGAAATATTTTACTATTTTAATATATAAAAATTTTAATAATAATCTTTTTAATTTTCTACAATTTTTTATAAAAACTTTTAAATCACAAAAAAATATATATATATATATATATATATATAAAAAAGTATTAAATTTCCATAAAATTATTATTATTTTTTTAAAAACATTTTTAATTTTTGAAAAAATTTTAATACAAATTTATTAATTTTTTATATATTTTTATTAAAACTTTTAAATAATTGTTTTAAAAATATTTTTAATTTTCTCTATATATTTTCATTAAAATTTTAAATAATAAATAAATAGAAAAAAATATTATATATTTTTTCAAAAACATTTTAATATATGAATATATAAAAATTTTAATCTAATTTATGATTTTTTTTTATATAGTAAAAAAAATATAAAAAAATATTAGATTTTCATAAAATTATTGGAGGTGAGTATTTTTTCAAAAATATTTAAATCTAAATTTATGAATTTATGAATTTTTTATGTTTTCATTAAAACCTTTAAATAGTAAAAAATACTATTATAGGTATTTTTTAAAAATCCTTTTATCTAAATTTATTGATTTTTTATATATTTTTATTAAAACATTTAAATAATAATAAAATATAAAAAATGTTAAATTTTTTATGAATATATTGAAATTTTAATGCAATTTTATTAATTTTTATATATTTTTGTTAAAACATTTAAATAATAAATAAATACAAAAAAATATTAGATATTTTTGAAAAAATTTCACTTTTTTGACATTAGAAAAATTTTGTTTGAATTTGAAAATTATTGTTTAAGAGTATCTTTCAAAAATATTTTAATATAAATATATAATATAAAAGTACAACTTTCCTAATTTATTAATTTCTTATTATATTTTTTGAATATTTTCTTATAAAAATATTTTTTAAACAACAGAAAAATAAATAAATAAGTTTAAAACATTTGATTTTTATAAAATTGTAGTGTATTTTTCACAAAAAATGTCATGTATGAATTAAACAATTATTTACTATTTTAATTTTTTAAATTTTTGTTACATTATTTATATTATTAAATTTATTGATAAAATATATTTATGAAAAAATGAAAAAAATTTTAAAAAATCATAATAATGTGTTTCCATAAATGTTTTAACATAAAAGTATATATATTTTTATTTATTTTTAGATAAATATTTTTAAAGAGAAAAATAAAAAAAGGTATTAAACTGTAGATTTTGATGTAATTGTCTGTTGAAGTATTTTACGAATTATTATTTATTTATTTTTATAAATATATTTATATAATTTATTATATTTTTTATATATTTTTTGATAAAACATTTTTTATTCAACAAATAAGTTAATTATTATTATATTAATTAATAAAAAAGTTTATTTTCATATAATTAATATAGATATTAAAATTTGATTTATATATATATATATATATATATATATATATATATATATATATATATATATATATACATTTATAAATTTTTATTATACATTTTATATATTTTTAGATAATTTATTATTATTAATTTTAGCAAAAAATATATAGATTTTTCTTTTTTGTGAATTTCAACAGAAAAGGCATCGTGATTTTTTCGGATGTGCAGCTACAGCATTCGCCCCTCGGGCTTGAAGAAGGCACAACCAGACAACAGATCGATTATGCATTGTTTGATTTTTCAATAACAAAAACCGATCTAATGGCGGCTGTGTGATCGTGCCATCAAGACGTGCATTGAGGCGTTGGCGCCAACAATCAACCCCTGACACCGGCATCAGACGACCCATTCAACGCAAAACCAAATTGATTAAAAAAGGATTACGGAACTGAAAAAAATAATTAATCATTAACCCTTAATACTTGAAGACTGTGTCTCTCCGCGGTCGCGCACAATGCCCTCTAATGACTCGTACCACGGGCCCGAAACGGTTTTAGAGAATGCGGTCTAACGATCCGTTTCATCGCTCACGAAATTGTCTTGTCAGTGGCGTCCGTTGCTCGAAAATCCGGCGGCACCGGGCCCCGAGAAACGTTCCTTCCATTGTGGACAATTGACTCTCATTCATCCCCCTCAATGAAAAAAACAACAATTTTTTCCGAATAATCCTTGCCTGTGTCGTCTGGAATGGATGGAACGTTTCCTTTTGTGGCGAATACCGTCGCGTGGTGCACACGCACGCATACACAAAAAAATGGGCCAAATTGTGTGTTCGCACAAAAGGCCTTGCGATATTATTTTGCGGAATAAAACGGCGTCGCTGAATAAAATCTCATAATCGTATTGTCGAAGCGGCAGATCGACGCGGACGCTTAATGTGAGTAATGAAAGCTAATAAGATGAATTACTGCGCTCATTCTAACGTGACGATGCTGCTTTTCTTCGTGCTGCTTTCTAAATTTGTTTATTGTAAAAATATCTAAGCGGCGGTTAAAATTAAAAAATAACTACATAAAATTTTAATGAAGGAACTGAGAAATATTAAATATGCCTCATGTTTTATGTTACAAATTGACAGAAAAAATACGATTGTATTCATAAATTGAAATATTTAATTCTTGTAAAAGATTATGAAAATTATTATCCAAAGTTATAAGACAAAATTTTAAGAATTTATCTGCTTTTTAAAAAATAATTTATTCAAAAATAAACAAAATATATAAATTTTAAATATAGAAAAATAAAATTTGTTACCGTATACTAATATATTTGAAAAACACTAAAAAAGAATTTTATGAAAATAAGTATTTTAACAAAATTAATAAAAAAATTGTAATAGAAACTAATAAATTAAGAATAAAATGCCAATAAATATATAAATAATATATAATATAAATTTACAATTAAAACACATATATATATTTTGTGTTATATTATTTTCAAAAATTATTTAAAAAATATAAAATCTTTAGCATATATTTTACATAATTACATTTTTTATTATTTTATCAAAAATATAAACAATTAATTAAATTATAAATAATTTTATATATTATTTCTATATTAAAATATAGAAGAACAATTTTTTACATTCAAAAATTCAGTTAATTTTTGTAATTTTATATGTTATTTAAAAAATATTTTAAAAAATTAATAAATATAAAAAATAATTTTTATTAAATATTAAATTAATTAAATAAATTAAAAATTATATATTCAAAAAATACTCAAAACTTTGTGTAAAAAATAAAAATATAAATTTTATATTAAAATATATTTGAAAAACATCTTTAGTACATTTTTTTATATATATATTTCTGAAAAATATAAACTAAGTTTATGATTTAAAAAAATAAGATCAATTTGAAATTAATTTTATATTTTTTCTATATTAAAATATTTTTGAAAAATACTCTTAAGAACAATTTTTTTAAAATCAAAAATTCAGTTAATTTTTGTAATTTTTTCTATTATTTAAAAAATTAATAAATATAAAAAATAAATACTATGAAATATTAAATAAATTAAAATTAAATAAATAAATTAAAAATTATATTCAAAAAGTAGTCATTTAAATGAAAATCAAATAATATATTTTTTTAAATTGTTTAATTGTGTTAAAATTGAAAATATATTTTTTATATTAAAATATATTTGAAAAACATCTTTAGCACATTTTTTTTTATAATATATTTCTGAAAAATATATTTTAACTGCAAGTTTATGATTTTAACAAAAATAAGAACGATTTATAAAATTGGAAATAATTTTATACTTTTTATATATTAAAATATTTTAGAAAAATTCAGTTAATTTTTGTAATTTTTTCTGTTATTTAAAAAATATTTTAAAAAATTAATACACATAAAAAATAAATTTTATTAAATAATAAAAAATTAAATATTAAAAAAAAATATAGAGTATATTTAACAAATAGACAAAAATTTTTTGAAAATCTAATTATATTGTTTAAAAATATTTAAAAAATATATTTTTTATTTTTCATATATTAAAATATTTTTGAAAAATACTTTTAAAAACAATTTTTTTTTAAATCAAAAATTCAGATAATTTTTGTAATTTTTTCTGTTATTTAAAATTTTTTTTAAAAAATTAATAAATATAAAAAATAAATTTTATTAAATATTAAGGAAATTAAAATTAAATATTAAATAAATTAAAAATTATATATTCACAAAAATAGTCAAAAATTTTCATGAAAATCAAATGATATTTTTTTTTATTTTTCTATTGTGCAAAAATTAAAAACTTAAATTTTATATTAAAATATATTTGAAAAACATCTTTAGCACTTTTTTTATAATAATAATAATATAGCAGAAAAATATATAACTGCAAGTTTATGATTTTAGCAAAAATAAGAACGATTTATAAAATTGAAAATAATTTTATATATTAAAATATTTTGGAAAAATACTCTTAAGAACAATTTTTTTAAAATCAAAAATTCAATTATTTTTTGTAATTTTATCTGCTAAAATATTTTAAAAAATTAATAAATATAAAAAATAAATTTTATTAAATAATAAAAAATTAAAATAAATATTAAATAAATAAAAATTAAATATTAAATAAAAAATATTAAATATAGAATATATTTAAAAAATAGTCAAAAATTGAAATTGAAAAACAAATAATATTTTTAAATTTTTCTATTGTTTAATTTTTTTTTTTTTTTTAATATTTAAAAAATATAAATTTTATATTAAAATATATTGGCATATTTTTTTATAATACATTTCTGAAAAATATAGTTCTACTGCAAATTTATGATTTTAACAATAAAATTAAAATAAAATATAAATAATTTTATATTTTATTTATTAAAATATTTTTTAAAAAATACACTTAAAACAATTTTTTAAAAATCAATTAATTTATGCATATTCTTCAATTATTTATAAAATATTAATTCAAGAATTTTATGAAAATTTTAATAAAAAATATTTTAAAAAAATCTATTATTTAAAAGCAAAATATTTCTGTAAAAATATATTAAAAATATAAATGTCATATTATAGTATTTTTGAAAAATTTTGTTGACAATATTACGGAGTACAAGAGTTTTACTATTTTTTTAATTGTACAATAAAAATTTATAAATATTAGAAAACATAATATTTATCAATTTATATATTTTTTAATTTTTCTGCTAATTAAAATACATATATTGTATCAAAAAATATGTAAAAAGTTTGCAAAAAATCGGATTTATTAATATTTATGTATTTATTTATTTATTTTTCTTTTATTATTGCAAATCATTGTATCCAAAAATATATAAAAAAATTATAATTTTGTTAAAGTAAACATTTCGTAAAATACAATTTTAAGAAAATCAAACGTTTTAATATAATTTTTAATTATCCTGCTATTTAAAGATTATACAATATTATTTAATAAAGATTGTTTATTTAACTGTTACAAGTAACATCTTATAAATTTATATTAAGACTTAACTATTAATAATTTTAAGTGCAACGGGTTTAGACATATTCAAAAAAACTTTGTTACTTAAGACTACTTAAGAATTTGTTTTTTATTTAACTTAATTAAATAGACAAATAATAAATCCATCTCACTATAATTACTTTTTTACCTGCCTGGATACAATTATTATTATTATTATTACTATTATTTAAGTAAAAGATACATTATATCATTATATTCTGTTATTCTTATCTGTTATCTGTTCGTGTCTTCTTCGATGTCGAAGGAACACCCAAACCTGTACCCCCTGAAAGAAAAAATTCGCAAGTTCGGAAGGTGCGAAAATATGAAAGGGCCCGGCTCTGTGCACGGCACAAATCAATTTCCATATCATTTTCAACTCTTCGTTCGGTTGACACTTTTCAAATGCAGATGTGTATCATTGTAACTAGACACACTTCCCAATGTACGGCGCGTAGATTGAGATGTCCACAAAAGCGTCCATTGTGCGCGTACGCCCGCGCCTCAGCTCACTATCGAATCGAACCTTTTGTTGCATTCTACCATTTATTCAAATTTAAATTAGGTGCGCCAATTCATACACACACACACACACACACACATATACACACTGTTCACGCGCCAAATTCACCGTGCGACGTTTTTCCATTAAATTCCCTTTTTCACCTACAGGGATACTATTATTATTATAAAAAATATTAACTAGTTACTTTATAAAGCGGGATAACATTTCAAAATTCACGTATAAGTGGAATCTGTCTAAAACAAGTGTAAAAAGTAGGACACACTACATACCCTTCCCTTGTTATTTAACTTTTCCAAATTTACATAAAATCCTTCCTTAAAATCACAAAATTCGGTCGAAAGAAACATTGATTAATTGTACCAATATAAACAATTTGTGAAAATAAAAATAATGAAAGGCTACTCTAGAAAATTAAAAAAAAAAAAACAAAATTATAACTAACATACCTATAACATTTCTTCAAATTTCCATAATCCTTTGTTAAATTCACATAGTTCAGTTGAAGGAAACATAAATCATCACAGGACACATTTACAAAGTTACCATAATAAGAAAATCTGTTAAAATTGTTGAAAAAAGATAGAAGACTCGTCTTATTCCTATCAAAATCAAAAACTTTATAAATTGTATTGTTTTGTACAAAGGCCAACCCCAACAAAAAAAAACTGTTCTTGCGATTCCTGAAAACCAAGTATGTACCAGTGACCTACTTAATTTATTTGCATTTATTTTGGCCCATATTTGTAAAAAAATATTTTAAAATAAAAATTAAATTTATGTATATTCGGTAGAAAAAGTAATTAACAAGTAATATTGAAATTATTTATTCAATTTATTTAGAAAGCACACCGAAATTTTTACATTTTTATCTCATAAATAAATTATCTAAATATAATATAAAAAATCGAATTTTTTTTTCAAAATATTCTACTCTTTGGCGCATTAAAGAATATATTTTGATCCAGTAAAAAAAGATTTTTTACAGAAAAAATAATTTTAAATTAGAAAAAATTTTGCTTTAGCTTTTTTTTTACTATATGCCTATTTTTTTTCAATATATTTATCAAACATTTCAAAAAAATAAATTACCTTTAACATATACTTTTTTTTGAATTTTTGAAAGTTTAACAATTTTTATACAAAAAAAAAAACAAAAAATAAATATTTTTTCATATTTTTTTTAAATGTACAATTTTTAGGCAAAATAAAGAATTTGGAATTTGGTCAATTGAAAAAAAATTCTCAGATATAAATTAATTTTAAAATTGACAAACAATTTTTTTTTTTTTTTGAATTTTTGAAAGTTTAACAATTTTTATTCATAAAAAACAAAAAATAAATATTTTTTCATATTTTTTTTATATGTACAATTTTTAGGCAAAATAAAGATTTTGGAATTTTGTCAATTGAAAAAAAATTCTCAGATATAAATTAATTTTAAAATTGAACAATAATTATTTTTGAGATTTTCCCTTTAAATTTTTTTTATACTGTATACTTACTCTTTTTTAGAAAGTTTATCAAGTTTATATTTTCAAAAAAAATTATGGATAATGTAATTTGTTTATGAATTTTCGATAATTTAACAATTATTACATCATACAAAATCAATAAATCACATTTAAATATAAAATATTATTTAATTTAACCGTATTAAAAATTAATAATATATTTATAGAGTATTTTAAAATTAGAGTATTTAAAAAAAAACATGAGAAATCATAAAAAAATACATTTAATAAAAATTAAAAAATTGTCAAAAATTCATAAAAAATTGAAAAATTTTTGTGTTTTAAATATTCTATTTCTGATGAACTTTCTGATAAAAATAGGTTGTGTTATGTTAGGTTAGGTTTTTTTTGAATATATTTTATTTTCTAAGAAATTTTGGTTCTTCATCACGACTAAAAATAAAACATTTAAATTTGATTTTTTATCACATAAAAATTATTAAATTTTCAAAAATTCATAAAAAATTAAAACTTTTTGAAAATAAATAGGCATATAGTAGAAACAAATTTTTTCATAAAAATTTCAAGCAAAAAATTTTTTAAGCATAATATTGTGGAAGGCAGCAAAATTAATATAAAATAATATTTTAATATTAAAATATCGAAAATTTATTTCTAACTCTAAACCTAAAAATTTACAATAATATATTAAAATATACAAAAATGTTAAAAAATTATAAAAAATCAATAAAAATATATAAAAATAAAAAAATCTACTTAGAATTATACAAATATATTTAAAAATAAATAATATATATAAAGTATACAAAAATGTATAAAATTATATAAAAATTAAATTAAATTTATTAATTTAATTTAAATGAAGTTATAAATGAAAATATATATAAACATACTGAGTATATAAAATTATACGAAATATATAAAAAAATAACAAAATTCGTCTCCATTTAATGATATGAAAGAAAAAGTATATTTGCTATGTTTTAAGTATAATGAAATATTTTACAAATATATACTAAAAAGTTAATGTATGATTATTATAATTTTAAAATATTGAATATAAATGAAATTTAATAATAGAAAAATATAAATGAAATTTTAAAAATAGGGGAAAATAAAAAAATATCTTATAATATTAAATATCCAGTCATCCGAAGATTATTTTTAAAAAATTAAGTACACCAAATTTATAATTGCATCTATTCGATTATGTGAAAGAACCATATATATAAAATATATATATAAAATATATATATATATATATATATATATATATATATATGTATATATATGTGTATTTCATATATCAAATTTAAATAATATCTTAAAAATAAGGAAAAATATTGAAATTAAAACTTTTCTAATTTTTAAAATTATAATAATATTTAAAAAGTGGTTTAAATGTAATAAATTTTATTAGTATAAATAAAATAAACTAAAAATTTAATGATCTTGACAACCTTTACAATTTTTCTTTTAAGTGGTTCAACACAAATTCTAGACATGGTTAGTTTAGCTAAGGGTTGTTTGATTACGTTATGATAAGTGGAGAGAGTGTACATTGAATTTGATTATAGGTTAGAAACATAATTTTAAATTTCAGTGATTCAGAAATGAATTAATTTCATTCAAAAAGTAATTATATATTTTATGCCTATAATATTCGATTATTAAATATTAGATTATAATCTAAATCAGTTGTAACCTACAACTTGTAGGAAATTAAAAGTCTTAAGCATAACAATTTGAACTGAACTAATTGGATATTTTCACCAACATTGTGACAATCTAATGATTAGCTCCATTTTCTTGTGCAATTCTTGAAATGATATTTAACAATGACAACAGTTAATTTTGCATTTGATTGATTGATAAATTACACCTTGTTGCTCCCAATATAAAATTACCAATTTTTACAGCCATCAAACAATAATAACTCAATAACCCCGTCTGTGTATGTGTGGTGAGTGAGTAATGAAAAGATGAAAAAAATAAAAAACTACTTATTTTCGCATGGCCGTCATCAAAACATCGGCCACGTCGAAATAATTATATTAATTTTAATCTTGATTGATAGGAAATCAACGCATTGATTTGTTTAGACAAACGCAAATTGAATTGAATTCACAAAACTAATTTATCTTCTCATTACATCAATCAAAATTGACCGGGGCCCCGCAATCATATCTGATAACATCACTAAATAATAGAAAATATCTATTCAGCAAACATCAAACAAAACCACTGCTATATAATTATCATCGAGGTGTTGAAAATACGACTTCACGTCCACTAATCACAATGACGTGACGCATTTCGTCTGTTTACATTGCCACGATGCCAGCCAAAAGCTTATTCCCAATTAAAAACGGGAAAAATGTTGCTCCGACCATTTTAACAAGCAACCAACAACCAAACTTTCAGCTTCACTGTTTAAATAAATCCCAATCTCGGCCATTTTTATTAGCTTTTTTTCTTGACTTCCTTTGAGGCGAAGCTCAACTGTGCATGTTAAAATATTTCCCCCGTTTGGAGGAAGAACATTTTTTTGTTGTTGTTTCCCGGATGAGTTAATTCACCTTTCAAGTCTGTCAATTCGCTTTGAACACACGCACGGGGAGACAGACCGGAGGCAAAAAGTGAGAGAGAGAGAGAGAGAGACCCGGAGCGCGGATTTCTTAAGTTAATAACGGCGGCACAAGTGGAGGGTTGTTTATGAAAAGTCGACGGTGAGACAGTCGGGTTTCCCACAGCGCAAAACCGCAGCGGTCCACTTGTGTTTCGAGTGGCTTGTGTTAGGCCCAGTTTAGCCATTGTCGATATACTTAAAAGTCGAGCTTTCTTTTGACACTCGTCCACTTACTGGCCGTGTGTTGCGGCCAAAATAGCCCCGCATTAAAATCTTATTTTGCCGTCTTTTGTTCGTCGGCCGCTTGATGTCGAGTGATTTTTTTATTTGAAATAAAGGGGTAAGTGATATCTGGCGCTGGGTGAAAGGAAACTCTCACGTTGAGTGATTGTCGAAAGTAATGGACTGTTCCAAAACAAAAAGCAAAACAAAACAAAACTAGTAATGATAACAAAACTAATTGTTAAAGAATGATGTCAAAAACCATTTTATTTATTAACACCAAATTTAATATGAAGGATTAAATATTTAAATATCATATAATTTTAAGGTTAGCATAAACAATAAAAAATGTTTAAAAACAAGCAATTTGTATTATATTTATTTTATTTTAAATTTATTTGAAAATTATTTTTTTCTATAAATTTTCATAATTAACTATTATTTATACCTAAACAAAATTAATTCATTCATAATCAATTATTTCTGAAATAATAGACTGTAGAGTAACCTGACCTAACATAACATACCCCAACCTAAATAAAAGTTTCGTAACCTAATCTAATTTAAATTTAACAACTTGATGATGAGAAAAATTATTAATAATAGTAATTTATCAAGACTAAATAATTTAATAATTGTATTAACCATAGTTCAATACAAATCTTAAGTTAATTATGAAACAAAATTAATGTGATTAATAGTATTGAGTGTAAACTAATCTAACCTACCCTAACCTAAACTGCCAACGTAATTTTTCAATTTTTTAAGAATTTCTGAGAGATTAACAATTTTTATATCACAAAAATCAATATTTTTTCATATATTTTTTGTTAAATGTACGATTTTTAGGCATAATGAAGAAGAAAAATTAATATTAAATTTAAACAATAATGATTTCTGAAGTTTACCCTTAAAATTTTTATGATTTTTTTATATTGCATACCTATTTTTTTTCAGAAAGTTCATCAAAAATAGTAGTTTAAAAAAAAATATTGATAACGAAATTTTTTAAGAATATTTGAAAATTTCACAATTTCTGTGTCATAAAAAAATCAAAATATCATATTTAAATATAATATTATTATATTATATATTATTAATTTGATGTTTACAATAATAATAATTTAAATAAATAAATTCTGTAAGAATATGTTTTTGTTTAGAAAGGTTAGATTAAGTTAGTTAAGATACGGTTTAAGATAGTTTAGGTTAGGATAGGTTAAATTATTTGAGTTTAAATTTTATAATAGATTATAAACATCTTTTTAAAATTCAGTGATTCAGAACTGAACTAATTTTATTACAAAGTAATAATATTTTATTATATTTATTTAATTAACTATTATCTAATTATATAATTACTATTTTAATATCATTTACAAATTTTTAAGTGGTTAATTGCATTTCTAGGAAATAAATAAATAATAAGATTACGTTAAGTTAGACTAGGTTAGGGTATTAAACTATTAAACACGTTAATTTTTTAGTACACATTTGTAAAATATTTCATTATGCTTAAAACATAATATACTCTTTCTTTCATATCATTAAATGGAATTGAATTTTGGTATTTTTATATATTTTTAAATAATTTTATATATATTTATATATTTCATATAATTTTATACACTCAATACATATTTTTATATATTTTTGTATATAATTTCATTTAAATTAAGTTCAAAAATAAATTAAATTAAAAAATTTAAATTTTTATATATTTTTATATGTTTTTATATATTTTTATATAATTTTATATATTTTTGTACATATTATTCTAAAATTAAAATATTATTTTACATTAATTTTGTTACCTTTCACAATATTATGCTTAAAACATAAAATATATTTTTTTCATATAATTAAATGGAAATGGATTTTGTTATTTTTTATATATTTATATATTTTTATATGTTTTATAATTTTACATATCTTTATTATTTTATAATTTTATACACTTTTTATGTTTTTGTATATTTTTGTATATTTATTTTATATATTAATAAGTTACTCAAAAACAAACTGAATAAACATTAAAATATTTTTAGGTAGATCCACAAGGTGTTGTATGTTTCAATTATCGACAGTAAGAATCAACCTATAAGTTTAATTAATCTATTTGATCTTGCCAAAGAGTCATTGTAAAAACTCATTTACCAATTTGTGTGTGTAATTAAATTTATTATTAAAATTACTACCTTACATAATATTCCATTTACTGCTTGTTCTCCTTTTCATTCAGGGAGCTAAATTATACGCATTGTTCCCATTTTAAAACCAGAATTTGTGTTAATTACAAAACTAATAGGTTTTAATGTAATTTTCTGTTAAACGTGCAAGTCGAATTTCCTGCTTTTAAATTAGAAAATGACCGAAGATTGACAACCAGTTAAAATATCCAACAGATGTTCTAATCAATAGTGAATTTTTTCATATTTTTGGATGACTGAATCCGACCAAGCGATGGATTAGAAACCAACCCAAAACCGGGCGGCAATAATAATTACGTTACTCGAAAAACTGCTGTAGAAATCACAATATTGTGACGTCCCCTGAAAGCACAAAAGCGATAAATCAGAACCTATACGTAGGTGGCAAGTGAGGCATGAACCGAAATTATAGACGGTCGACTGGCAAACGTACTTAGAGGTTTCTCGCATAAAAAGATAAGAGAGTTGACCGTCGCAAACAAATCGCCGATCGTCCCGCCCTTCCACGATACCGCTAATAGCCGCCGGAAATGGGGTGGCGCTGGATCCATGAAGTTTTTCGCCGGCCGACCGCCATTTAGAAAAGTTCCGGAGATCCAGGAAACATTATCCGTTTTGTTGTAAGGTTATGTCGGGCCATTAATCATTTCTTGTTCTGAAACATAATGGCCCTTTGTTGCCAATATTATTATTGATATTCTTGTTTGCTATTTTCGTGTTATAAATGATATTTGTTGGCACGGCATTAGGATATGTTCGCTTTGTTGCCTCCTTTCTTTCGGAAGTTCGACGATAATGTGTTCTATTTTTATGAAATATGCCATACATTTTTATTATAGCCGTTAAGGTCTAATTTCTGGACAAAATAAATAATGACATTCAACTTAACAATACACTTTTATGTGGAAAGTTATATTTAACTTTTGAGTTTCGGTTTGGGCTACTTTTTATGTCGGTCAGAAAACCCTCAACCATTTTCGACGTTGGATGTTACACATCATTAAATTAATAATTTATTTTATTCGCCTTTCAAAGACCATTTTTTTGCTAGTTTTAAGTAAATATGGTAGAAGGACATAAGACATAATAAATTAAATAAAATCAATTCAATTGTGAAATACTACATCATAAATTTATTTAATAATCTGTAATAAAATTTAGAGTAGGGGGTAAACTAACCCAACCTAACCTAACATGTCCCAACCTAACCTAGACTAAACTAAGTTTCGTAACCTAATCTAACTTACTTTTTACGTTACCTAAATTATAACTTAACTAATGTATGTATGTAATGTGTAATAATATTTAATCAACTGAGTAATGAGAAAAATATTAACATTGCTGATTTATTAGGATTAATTAATTTAATAATTTTGTTAAGCATTATTAAATGCAAATTTTTGATTAATTATGAAAGAAAATTAACCTTAATCTAATCTAAACTAATTTAGCCTGATCTAACAATTTTAAAAATTACTTAAATTAAATATTTTGAAAAATATTCATTTAATGAATAGTTTTCTCTATCTTTAATATTAATTAAATATATAATATAATCAATAAAATATTGTTAATTTAAAAATATATTTGTAACTTGTCAAATAACCTATCCTAACCTAACCAAATAATCCGACCTAACCTATCTTTCTTAAACTATTCGTACTGAATCTAATTATATTAATAGTATTTATTTTTAAGAATTGTGTAACACTTAAAAAAATTGTTAGAAAAAATATAGAGGTTATCAAGATCATTAAATTGTTAATTTAATTTATTTGTATTTCAATGAGTTACTTAAGATAGATTTTACATGAAAGGTTCTTAGGTAAATATTATTACTATTTAATATTCTATATATTATCTATTATAATATCTAATATTCAATTCTGATTCATTAAAATTTAAAAATATGTTTATAACCTATAAAATTTAATGTCAAATAACTTAACTTATCCTAACTTAAACAAACATCTTAATTAACCTATCTCAAACTAACTTAACCTAATCTAACATTTCTAACCAATATTATTATTATTATTTATTTTATAGAATTTGTTTAATACCATTTAACAGAAAAATTGTAAAGATTATCACGAACATTAAATTGTTAATTTATTTTCTTTATATTTTAATGAATTTTTAATATGCAAATCTTAAACAAGTTACTTAAGATAGACTTTATGAAAGGTTCATAATTAAATATTATTAATAATAAAATTAATTCAGTTTAGATTCATTGAAATTTAAAAATATGTACATAAAAAATTTAATGTCAAATAACCAACAAAACAATCTTAACTAACCTAACTCAAGCTAACCTAATCTGATCAACAACATATTTTTACTGAATCTTATTATATTAATTATTATTTATTTTCCAGAATTTGTGTAATACCACTTAAAAAACTTATTAGAAAAATTGCAGAAGTTATCAAGAACATTAAATTATCAGTTTTCTTTATTTGTATCTCAATGAATTTTTAAAATTACTTAATATAGATTTGACATGAACGATTAATATTTAAATATTAGTATTATGTAAAAAAAATTATTCAGTTCTGAATCATTGAAATTTAAAAATATGTTTAAACCTATTACAAAATTTAATGTCAAATAACTTAACCTATCCTAATCTAATCAAACAAGCTTACCTAACCTATCTTAAAGTAACTTAACATAATCTAACCTTGCTAAACAATAACGTATTCGTTCTAAATCTAATTATATTATGTTATCAAAAATATTAATTATATAATTAGTTAATAATTTTCTCTACAAATTAATCTTTAATATTGATTAAATAAATATAAAATATTATTACTTTATAATAAAATTAATTCAGTTTTGCATCAATGAATTTTAAAAAGATGTTTATAATCAAGTTATAATATAACTTAATTTAATCACTCTAAACAACGACATTTTCGTACTTTATAAAATTCAATGTAAAATAACTTAACCTATCTTAACTTATCCAAACAATCTCACCCAATTTATCTTAAATTACCTTAACCTAATCATATTAATAAGTATTTATTTTCTAAAAAGGAATACTTTGATCCATCACAGTTTGTAAAATTCATTAAATCCATTTAATCCTGAAGCTCACCCCCGTATATTTGCGTCCGGTCAATTAAAAACAATTATTGGACAATTTTCGTAAACCAGTTGCCTAATCATCGTACCGACGGGCCCGATATTTTGCCATATTGTTAACGTCGGGCCCCACACAACAGTTCTTCGGATCTAGATAACGCACGCTCCGCCTCGTTCGCCATCTTGAAGATGGAAAATCCATCAATCTAATTGATAAAGATCATTAGTCATTGGAGGCAACTGTTGTGTGTCGATATTCCCGTTCAATAGTCAATCAGCGGTGCGGATAATGGCAACGGGCATTGGTCGTGGCGCCGCTTAAACACTGAAAAAAATCCGGAGTCAATGCCGTTAATTGGACGGTCCGGGTGAAGGGATTAAGGATTTTTGTTTTTCGATTTTTTTTTTTTGGTAACTGTTAAATTTTATTAAAATGCGTTAATTAATCGGTGGTTTGCCGGCTAATTAATTTAGCGAAGCGAGTGTTTAATTTTTTCGTCCGGCACCTGTTGATCTCCCGACCAAACCTTTTGTTAACACGGCAATGTTGATTATTTGGCGGCCAATTAAAAATAAAATGTAAGTATAGATTTTACTTGCGATTTGGATAATCGAGTGATTAAAGTAGTGAAGTGCGGTTTATTTGTAAGTGACAGACCACATCAGAATCGCCCCCGTAATACTTTTTAGACCGTTATCAGTAGTCGCATTCTTTTTAAAAATCTGTCAAATGCACGATGGCGAGGGTATTGTCGATGTGTCTGGGAGAAGGCATTGTCGTCGCCATTGCCGCTTTCATTATGTAAGTTGTAGGAGGCGAGAAATAATGCAGATATTGGTAATGGATTTTCGTCGCTTTCAACTTTTGTGCGATTTTAAATGCAATTGCTTTTTAAATTTGACAACGCCCGTTGTATTGATTGTGCCGTAATGAAAAATCTGCTTCTCCACCCCTTTTTTCACGTCCAATAAAAGTTTGAGATATTTCTATTTTTCCTTAGACGCCAATAATTTTGGTGTGTGACACACGATAAACCAATAATAAGTCATATTTATAAGTTTTTCACGTAAGTTTGGAGTAAAATTTCACTTCTATTTGTCAGGTTAGATTAAATTAGTATTGGTTAGGTTTTGTTAGATAATGGAAAGATAAGTTTGGTTGTAGAATGTATTAGGTTAGGTTAGTATCCAATAAATTTTAATTTTGGTAATATATTTTAAAATTCCAAAGATTCAGAATTGAATCAATTTTATTTAGGCGAATAACTAGAAAAATAAAGACAATTTATACGCATCAAGTTAGATTAGATCAGGTCAAGTCAAATTAGGTTTGGTCAATTAATAATAAAATTTAATTATGGATCTTTGATGTATAATTTAATTGATTATATTATAAATTATATTAAGAATATGTTATTGGCCAAAGAGGATAGAAATAGGTTCAGTTATAAAATAGGTTAGGTAAGGTTGTTTGGTTGCGTTAGGATAGATTAAGTTATTTTACATTGATTAATAAATAGTAATAATATTTAATTATGAACTTTTCATGTAAAATCTATCTTAAGTAACTTGTTTAAGATTTTCATTTTAAAAATTCATTGAAATGCAAATAAAATAAATTAACAATTTACTGATCTTGATAACCTCTACAATTTTAAGTTTTTAATTACAAATTCTCAAATTTTAGTTACAAATTCTAGAAAATTAAATAGGAATTTATATAATTAAATTCTGTAAGAATATGTTATTGTTTAAAAAGGTTAGATTAAGTTAGTTAAGATACAGTTTAAGATAGTTTAGGTTAGGATAGGTTAAATTATTTGACTTTAAATTTTATAATAGATTATAAACATCTTTTTAAAATTCAGTGATTCAGAACTGAACTAATTTTATTAGAAAGTAATAATATTTTATTATATTTATTTAATTAACTATTATCTAATTATATAATTACTATTTTAATATCATTTACAAATTTTTAAGTGGTTAATTGCATTCCAAGGAAATAAATAAATAATAAGATTACGTTAAGTTAATTTAGACTAGGTTAGGGTAGTTTGGATTAATTTATAACTCAATTCTATTAAACACGTTAATTTTTTAGTACACGTTTGTAAAATATTTCATTATGCTTAAAACATAATATACTGTTTCCTTCATATCATTAAATGGAATTGAATTTTGGTATTTTTATATATGTTTAAATAATATATAATATAATTTTATACACTCAATACATATTTTTATATATTTTTGTATATAATTTCATTTAAATTAAGTTAAAAAAAAATTAAATTAATAAATTTAAATTTTTATATATTTTTATATAATTTTATATATTTTGTACATATTTTTGTAGATTAGGTTAAGTTAATTTAAGATAGGTTAGGTTAGGATAGGTTATTTCAATTTTATAATAGATTATAAACATCTTTTTAAAATTCATTGATGCAGAACTGAACTAATGGTATTATAAAGTAATAATATTTTATTAATTATATTTATTTAATTAATATTAAATATTAATTGGCAGAGAAAATTATTAACTAATTATATAATTAATATTTTTAATAAAATTTATAAATTTGTAAGATAAGTAAGTTTTTTAAATGGTAAATATCTTTTTATTGCATTCCTAGAAAATAAATATTAAGATTAGAATAAGATTTAAGGTTAGATTATGTTAAGTTAAGTTAGGTTAGGTTAAGTTAGGTAGGGTTAGTTTACACTCAGTTCTATTAGACGTTAATTTTTTTTCATAATTAACTTAAGATTTGCGTTTAATAATGATTAATACAATTATTAAACTATTTATTCTTGATAAATTAGAAATATTTATATTTTTTCCATTATTTAATTGGTTAAGTATTTTCTGCATAATTTGTTAAGTTTTAATATAGGTTTGGTAAAATTAAATTAGATTAGGCTACAAAACTTAGGTTGGGATATGTTAGATTAGGTTAGGTTACACCCTATTCTGAATTTCACAGTCTATTATTTCAGAATTGATTGATTATGAACGAAATTTATTTAAGTATTATAATATTTAATTATGAACCTTTTATGTAAAAATATATATATATATATATATATATATATATATATATATATATATATATAATTTGAATTTGTGTAACTTAGGTTATGATATCTTATGTTGATAATTAACCATTTTATTGTCTTAATGATTTCAAATAAATTTAAAATAAAATAAATATAATACAAATAGCTTGTTTTTAAAAATATTTTAATTGTTTATGATGATTAAAATTATATCATATTTTAATATTTAATCATTCATATTAAATTTGGTGTTAATAAATAAAATGGTTTTTAACATCATTCTTTAACAATTAGTTTTCACTTTCATAAACGTTTTGTTATCCGACATATAATATCCGAAGAAACAATTTTTATAATTTTTCAAGTAGTTTTCATGTAAAATATTTCTTTTTAATATATTATATCAGAATAATAAATGATGATGACTAAGTTAAGTAAGTTAGGTTAGGATACCTTTATATTATTCAGAAGAAATTTCAGAAACCTTAGACAAATAATTGATTTAGATTTTTTCATTATTGTTCTAACTCAAAACTGTTAACTCCATATTTTAGAAACACCTTGTATAATTGAATTCCTTTCGAAGACGTGTTTGCGATTTATTTAGACCAATATAACTGCATAAATTTATACGGAACCCACCATCAAAATATAAGTTGGTGAAGTTGAACATATCATTTTGATAGACCCTTATCAATTCCCGTTGTCGACGAATCTGGAAGACAGTTACGTCGGTGGTTGAGGAGCACACAAAGACATTTCATATTAAAATCCAAAAACTTTCCCAGTGGTGTCTTATTTAAATTTCCAGTGTGACAATGGCCGTCCCTCTTTCGCCTCCGAAAAAAAAAAATGAAGTAAAATCAAAGCCTCCGGATATTAACCGAATGGAAATTCGAGCTTATTGAGGCCCCAGTTAAAACCTGTTATGACAACGGCGAGTGCCACTCCCCGATATTTGACGCCTTCACTAGTTTAATCGAAGACTTAACCCCTTGTATGTGAGGGTGGAGTGGAATAAGCTTTGTTGTGCTCGCGAGATAAAGCAGACAAAAACAACAATCGATAAGCTTCTTCGGTGCTTTCGGGGACCTGTGCAACGCATTGTTCTGGTTGATTAATTTTTGATTAAATTCGCGAATGGGAATTTGTCTTTCAATCCGGCCCCACCATTGTCTCGTCCGCCGTTCAAAGACTGGCAAAAAAACGGACGGTAATTACAAGAAATGCATTCGGGGTGCGTGTCTGCATTGTTCCTCGTATTATTGTTATGTTGTTATTGGCACAGTCAGGAACAACCGGCGTGTTTTTCGTTGCCGCTCGTCCTCAGACTGTAACAGTTATTATTATTTTTTTATCACTCGCAGTTACAGTCGCCACAATGGGATGCATTTTCTCGCATTTCAATTTTCACGGAGTCTAGTTTCGTGCGGATTGTGCGAGAGTTTTATGGCATATTCAGCGATGGCACTGCCTCCATTAGTCGTGCACAATGAGGCTTTTATCTGGATTAGCGAGACTCTCCCGAGACCCACCTTCGGGCCGTTTGTTTACCGCTTTCTTCACGGCCATCAACCGGCTCTATGCAAATTAAATGTCTCAATTAAATTTAGTGCGAATTAAATTATTTATTTCGTACGGGGGGCAGTTTATTGTTCCTGGGGCGATGGCTCTAATTGGCGCCGGGAGAGGGTCGCCAGCCGATAACACTTTTCCGTTTAGTAATCACTTTTTGCAGGTCGCACCAGGAAGTTTGCCCGGTTAATCAAATTGTATCGAATCTTACTCTAAATCCTGACCTAGTTAAATAAAACTAATTCACTTTTTAGTCCTTAAAATTTTCTAATAAAGTTAAGTGGATCAGGACCAGGGGAAGCTAGAAGTATTCCTCTTTATTGGACATAAATTGTGCAATATTAATTATTATGTAATAGCAAATTTAATTTGTTATTTTTATTAACATTTTTAACAAGACTAATTTTAGACCGTGTAAAAAATATGTTAATACTTCAATAAAAATAATTTATAAGGTGTTTTTAATTTAGCTGATCATTTTTTGGGACCAAGTTTCTCCTGAATAAAATAGTCCCTCGAATTTAAATTTAAAAGTTTGATTTTCGCACATATTTCCGAAAATTTTGGTCCAATAGTGTTTAAATTTGGAACATATTATTCTAAAATAAATATCTATAGTTCATTGTAATAATTTTTTTTCACAAAGACACAGTAGAGAGATTCTGGGAAGTGGTTCTCTTTTTCCTATCCTAATTTACTCCTCACTGAATATTTTTTAATACTATTAAGCTTCCTATATTCTTTGCATAATTTAGAAGAAAAAAGGCACTCTTAATTAATATTGATTATCATAACCATTTTTAAGAATTTTTCTTTTAATGTTTGAAAATAGTTAAAGTGAACATTAAATCTGAAATATCTCAAAAATGACTGTGATAATCAAAATAATCAAAAGAACCTTTTTTCTTAAAAATTGTGCAAAGAATATGAAAAGCTTAACAAGTTTAATAAATATTCAGTGGCGTCGAAAATAATGCCAGAAAAAGAGGTAAACTCTCCAGAATCTACGCCACTATGGACAGTTTATTAGAATGAATTGTTGATATATACTTTAGGATAATACATACCAAATTTAAAAACGATTTGGCTAAAGTATACATAAATATGAGGAAGAAACTATTTTTAAAATATAAATTTGAGAGGCCATATTTTGTTCAAGACAATTTTTAGAAAAAAAATTATTTAGGTTTTTCTTATTATTGAATGTGTTCTAACTACACTCAGATTTTGTCCACTCATTTTAGATACACCTTGTATAACAATGGAACATCAATAAGAGTGTTAATTCTGAAATATCTCAAAAATTGTCACGACAATCAATATTAATCAAGAGTACTTTTGTCTTCCAAATTGTTCAAAGAATATGAGAAGCTTAACAAATTTAAAAAATATTCAGTGGCGTAGAAAATAGAGCCAGAAAAAGAGGTAAACTCCCTAGAATCTACGCCACTGTAACAATATAGACAATTTATTTCATTGAATTGTTGGTATATACTTTAGGATAATACACATCAAATTTTAACACAATTGGAACAAAGAGTACAGAAATATGAGAAAGAAACTATTTTTAAAATAAAAATTTGGGAGGCAGTATTTTGTTCAGGACAATTTTTAGAAAAAAAAATTATTTAGATTTTTCTTATTATTGAACGTGTTCTAACTACACTCAGATTTTATCCACCTATTTTATATACACCTTGTATAACAATGGAACACCAATAAGAGTATTAGTTCAGAAATATCTCAAAAATTGTCACGATAATCAATATTAATCAAGAGTACTTTTGTCTTCCAAATTGTTCAAAGAATATGAAAAGTTTAACAAGTTTAAAAAATATTCAGTGGCGTAGAAAATAGAGCCAGAAAAAGAGGTTAACTCCCTAGAATTTACGCCACTGTAACAATATGGACAATTTATTTCATTGAATTGTTGGTATATTCTTTAGGATAATACACATAAAATTTAAACACGATTGGAACAAAGAGTACAGAAATATGAGAAAGAAACTATTTTTAAAATAAAAATTTGGGAGGCAGTATTTTGTTCAGGACAATTTTTAGAAAAAAAAAAATTATTTAGATTTTTCTTATTATTGAACGTGTTCTAACTACACTCAAATTTTATCCACCTATTTTATATACACCTTGTATAACAATGGAACACCAATAAGAGTATTAGTTCAGAAATATCTCAAAAATTGTCATGATAATCAATATTAATCAAGAGTACTTTTGTCTTCCAAATTGTTCAAAGAATATGAAAAGTTTAACAAGTTTAAAAAATATTCAGTGGCGTAGAAAATAGAGCCAGAAAAAGAGGTAAACTCCCTAGAATCTACGCCACTGTAACAATATAGACAATTTATTTCATTGAATTGTTGGTATATACTTTAGGATAATACACATCAAATTTTAACACAATTGGAACAAAGAGTACAGAAATATGAGAAAGAAACTATTTTTAAAATAAAAATTTGGGAGGCAGTATTTTGTTCAGGACAATTTTTAGAAAAAAAAATTATTTAGATTTTTCTTATTATTGAACGTGTTCTAACTACACTCAGATTTTATCCACCTATTTTATATACACCTTGTATAACAATGGAACACCAATAAGAGTATTAGTTCAGAAATATCTCAAAAATTGTCACGATAATCAATATTAATCAAGAGTACTTTTGTCTTCCAAATTGTTCAAAGAATATGAAAAGTTTAACAAGTTTAAAAAATATTCAGTGGCGTAGAAAATAGAGCCAGAAAAAAAGGTTAACTCCCTAGAATTTACGCCACTGTAACAATATGGACAATTTATTTCATTGAATTGTTGGTATATACTTTAGGATAATACACATACAATTTAAACACGATTGGAACAAAGAGTACAGAAATATGAGAAAGAAACTATTTTTAAAATAAAAATTTGGGAGGCAGTATTTTGTTCAGGACAATTTTTAGAAAAAAAAAATTATTTAGATTTTTCTTATTATTGAACGTGTTCTAACTACACTCAAATTTTATCCACCTATTTTATATACACCTTGTATAACAATGGAACACCAATAAGAGTATTAGATCAGAAATATCTCAAAAATTGTCATGATAATCAATATTAATCAAGAGTACTTTTGTCTTCCAAATTGTTCAAAGAATATGAAAAGTTTAACAAGTTTAAAAAATATTCAGTGGCGTAGAAAATAGAGCCAGAAAAAGAGGTAAACTCCCTAGAATCTACGCCACTGTAACAATATAGACAATTTATTTCATTGAATTGTTGGTATATACTTTAGGATAATACACATCAAATTTTAACACAATTGGAACAAAGAGTACAGAAATATGAGAAAGAAACTATTTTTAAAATAAAAATTTGGGAGGCAGTATTTTGTTCAGGACAATTTTTAGAAAAAAAAATTATTTAGATTTTTCTTATTATTGAACGTGTTCTAACTACACTCAGATTTTATCCACCTATTTTATATACACCTTGTATAACAATGGAACACCAATAAGAGTATTAGTTCAGAAATATCTCAAAAATTGTCACGATAATCAATATTAATCAAGAGTACTTTTGTCTTCCAAATTGTTCAAAGAATATGAAAAGTTTAACAAGTTTAAAAAATATTCAGTGGCGTAGAAAATAGAGCCAGAAAAAGAGGTTAACTCCCTAGAATTTACGCCACTGTAACAATATGGACAATTTATTTCATTGAATTGTTGGTATATTCTTTAGGATAATACACATAAAATTTAAACACGATTGGAACAAAGAGTACAGAAATATGAGAAAGAAACTATTTTTAAAATAAAAATTTGGGAGGCAGTATTTTGTTCAGGACAATTTTTAGAAAAAAAAAAATTATTTAGATTTTTCTTATTATTGAACGTGTTCTAACTACACTCAAATTTTATCCACCTATTTTATATACACCTTGTATAACAATGGAACACCAATAAGAGTATTAGTTCAGAAATATCTCAAAAATTGTCACGATAATCAATATTAATCAAGAGTACTTTTGTCTTCCAAATTGTTCAAAGAATATGAAGAGCTTAACAAGTTTAAAAAATATTCAGTGGCGTAGAAAATAGGGCCAGAAAAAGAGGTTAAATCTTCAAAATCTACGCCACTGTAACAATATGGACAATTTATTAGATTGAAGTGTTGGTATATACTTTAGGATAATACACATCAAATTTAAACCCGATTGGATCAAAGAATACGGAAATATGAGAAATAAACTGAAATATAAATTTGTGAGGCAGTATTTTCTTCAGGACATCCTATAAAGAAAAAAATTGTTTAGACTTTTTTCATTATTGGACGTGTTCTATCTATGTCCACCCATTTTAGAAACACCTTGTATGACAATGGTAACACCAATTAGAGTGTGTGAGACTTCCGGACGAATATTCCCATTTAACGCAATTAATCAGTGATTTACTGGCAACTGTTAATAAAATTGTAAACTAATCACGGAAATTTACTTCAACGAGGCTCTTTAATTGAATCCATTATGAAACTGACATGGAATTAAAACCATAATATAAACCAGCGTCCGCCGAGAGAATTTCCAATTTATTTAAAATCACAAAAGGACACAGCGTTACACAAGTAGCATTTTGATGGAACCGTTAAATTGCATTCTTGTAGGAAATTAAAACAAGAATGAAAAAGAAACCAACCCGAACACGTTAAATGGACACGTCAATCACTTTTTTTGCGAAATTATAAAAGCCTGGAAAGTCAATTTAACCATGCATTTGCAGAAAATAATAATAAAAAAAAAACAAAACGCAATAAAAACTAACTGCATACTCTCACTCTGTCCGACGCTGCAAATCCGTTTTGTGGGGGGCACAATGTCGTCTGAATGACGTTTAATTCCACATATCAGAGAGAAGAGGTACCCCCTTGATTAAAATCACGACAATGGACCGGCACTCTTCCCCTTACCCCGGTCCTGCTTAGAGCATGTCCGTCTAATCAAGTACGGGCCATTGTCAATACACATGTATTTGTGATTGATTGAATCCAAAATTGCTTTTGCTTTTTTTTCAGTTGTACAATCCATTTTGATACGGTTACCGAATTAAATCGTACAAAATTCCTCCGTTTACACGAGCTGGGATTCTGTCGTGTTTTTTTTCTGTCGATTTTTTGATTTGCTGTAATTGAGGATATCGAGCTTATTTACATCGTTTAATTGTTCCTAGTTTTACATAAAATTATACAAAGAGTTACAGGAAAATGTATTTTTGGTTCATGATTTATTTTATTAACATTTTTTTATCAAATATTGTAGAAACAACGATTTAAAGAATACTAACTATTTCTTTTTATTAATTATAATTTGTTAAGATTTAATTCAAATAATGCAAATCATACAAAATATAGCAACTAAGAAAAATATACAGGTATAGTGTGGGAGCTAGTTCCAGCCAAATCATAAGCATAAACTGATGCAGTTCTAAGAAAAACTAGATGATGCAAGTCTCCTTGAAAGCTACTGTAAGGTGGCAATGAGTGAATAGATAGAATATACTCTTGCTTGGAATGTTCTTCAGTTTGCCTCAAGGAAAAGTCTTGAAAACAACTCACTAATGATTACTTTAATTTCCATTTATTCTTCATTAAGTTTTAGTTCAAATAATGCAAAAATAATATAATAACAAGATTTATTATTATAGACATCTTATTAAAACAACAATTAAAGCATAAAAATAATAGTAATTAATGAAAATATACAGGTATAGTGTGGGAGCTAGTTTCAGCCAAATCATAAGCATAAACTGATGAAGCACTAAGAAGAACTCGATGATGCAAGTCTCCTTGAAAGCTACTGTAAGGTAGCAACGTGTGAATAGATAGATTATACTCTTGCTTGGAATGTTCTTCAGTTTGCCTCAAGGAAAAGTCTTGAAAACCGTCCGTCCTTTCCGGCAAACCTTGTGCTGGGATTGTGATTGAAATTGGATAGATTACCATCAAACTATGCTTCTCATCCGACATCAAAACTTTGTCTTGCAACGAAGTTGTTATTGGTTAAAGTGAAGGAATTAAAAATTGATACTTACCATTGAACAAACCCCGAAACAACACCTACTAATTATTTTTTGTTATTAATTACAACTCACTAATGATTACTTTAATTTCCGTTTATTCTTCATTAAGTTTTAGTTCAAATAATGCAAAAATAATATAATAACAAGATTTATTATTATAGACATCTTATTAAAACAACAATTAAAGCATAAAAACAATAGTAATTAATGAAAATATACAGGTATAGTGTGGGAGCTAGTTTCAGCCAAATCATAAGCATAAACTGATGAAGCACTAAGAAGAACTCGATGATACAAGTCTCCTTGAAAGCTACTGTAAGGTAGCAACGAGTGAATAGATAAATTATACTCTTGCTTGTAATGTTCTTCAGTTTGCCTGAAGGAAAAGTATTGAAAACCATATGTCCTTTCCGGCAAACCTTGTGCTGGCATCGTGATTGAAATTGGATAGATTACCATCAAACTGTGCTTCTCATCCGACATCAAAACTTTGTCTTGCAACGAAGTTGTTATTGGTTAAAGTGAAGGAATTAAAAATTGATACTTACCATTGAACAAACCCCGAAACAACACCTACTAATTATTTTTTGTTATTAATTACAACTCACTAATGATTACTTTAATTTCCGTTTATTCTTCATTAAGTTTTAGTTCAAATAATGCAAAAATAATATAATAACAAGATTTATTATTATAGACATCTTATTAAAACAACAATTAAAGCATAAAAACAATAGTAATTAATGAAAATATACAGGTATAGTGTGGGAGCTAGTTTCAGCCAAATCATAAGCATAAACTGATGAAGCACTAAGAAGAACTCGATGATACAAGTCTCCTTGAAAGCTACTGTAAGGTAGCAACGAGTGAATAGATAAATTATACTCTTGCTTGTAATGTTCTTCAGTTTGCCTGAAGGAAAAGTATTGAAAACCATATGTCCTTTCCGGCAAACCTTGTGCTGGCATCGTGATTGAAATTGGATAGATTACCATCAAACTGTGCTTCTCATTCAACATCAAAACTTTGTCTTGCAATGAAGTTGTTATTGGTTAAAGTGAATGAATTAAAAATTGATACTTACCATTGAACAAACCCCGAAACAACACCTACTAATTATTTTTTGTTATTAATTACAACTCACTAATGATTACTTTAATTTCCGTTCATTCTTCATTAAGTTTTAGTTCAAATAATGCAAAAATAATATAATAACAAGATTTATTATTATAGACATCTTATTAAAACAACAATTAAAGTATAAAAACAATAGTAATTAATGAAAATATACAGGTGTAGTGTGGGAGCTAGTTTCAGCCAAATCATAAGCATAAACTGATGAAGCACTAAGAAGAACTCGATGATGCAAGTCTCCTTGAAAGCTACTGTAAGGTAGCAACGAGTGAATAGATAAATTATACTCTTGCTTGGAATGTTCTTCAGTTTGCCTGAAGGAAAAGTCTTGAAAACCGTCCGTCCTTTCCGGCAAACCTTGTGCTGGGATTGTGATTGAAATTGGATAGATTACCATCAAACTATGCTTCTCATTCAACATCAAAACTTTGTCTTGCAATGAAGTTGTTATTGGTTAAAGTGATGGAATTAAAAATTGATACTTACCATTGTACAAACCCCGATACAACACCTACTGATTATTTTTTGTTATTAATTACAACTCACTAATGATTACTTTAATTTCCGTTTATTCTTCATTAAGTTTTAGTTCAAATAATGCAAAAATAATATAATAAGAAGATTTATTATTATAGACATCTTATTAAAACATCAATTAAAACATAAAAACTATAGTAACTAAGGAAAATATACAGGCATAGTGTGGGAACTAGTTCCAGCCAAATAATAAGCATAAACTGATACAGCTCTAAGAAGAACTCGATGATGCAACTCTCTTTGAATGCTACTGTAAAGTGGCAACGACTGAATAGATAGATTTTACTCTTGCTTGGAATGTTTTCCAGCTTGCCTGAAGAAAAAATCTTCAAAAACCGTCCGTCCTTTCCGGCAAACCTTGTGCTGGGATCGTGATTGAAATTGGATAGATTACCATCAAACTGTGCTTCTCATCCAACATCAAAACTTTGTCTTGGAACAAAGATGTTATTGGTTAAAGGGAAGGAATTAAAAACTGACATTTTCATTGTACAAACCCCAATTCAACACCTACTAATTATTTTTTGTTATTAATTACAATTCACTAATGATTACTTTAATTTCCATTTATTCTTCATTAAGTTTTAACTCAAATAATGCAAAAATAATATAATAACAAGATTTATTATTATAGACATCTTATTAAAACATCAATTAAAACGTAAAAACTGTAGTAATTAAAGAAAATATACGGGCATAGTGTGGGAACTAGTTCCAGCGAAATCATAAGCATAAACTGATGAAGCTCTAAGAAGAACTCGATTATGCAAGTCTCTATGAAGGCTTCTGTAGGGTGGCAACGAGTGAATAGATAGATTATACTCTTGTTTGTAATGTTCTTCAGTTTGCCTGAGGGAAAAGTCTTGAAAACCGGCCATCCTTTCCAGCAAAGCTTGTGCTGGGATAGTGATTGAAATTGGATAGATTGCCATCAAACTGTGCTTCTGATCCAACATCAAAACTTTGTCTTGAAACAAAGTTGTCAATGGTTAAAGTGAAGGAATTAAAAACTTTTACTTACCACATCTACTAATTATTGTTTGTTATTAATTACAACTAACTAATGATTACATTAATTTCCGTTTACTCTTAATTATTTTTTATATCAAATAATGCAAAAATAATGTAATAACAAGGTTTATTTTTATTGTCATATTAAAACAACACTAGAAACAACACTAGCTAGTGTCTACTATAATTTGGCAAAGAGTGAGTAGATAGAGTATATATTCTTGTTTGTAATATTCTTCAGTTTGCCTGAAGAAATAGCACTGAAAAACTTATTCAAACATGTAATAAATTATTTCTAATAAGTCTGAAGAGGAAGTCATAACTGAAGTTGAGTTATTCTACTCCACGAGCCCAAAAATTTGTTGTCAAACATTAAAAATCAATTTAATGGTAGTTTTTACTGAATAAGTAAATTTAATTTTGGATAAAACCTCCACACCATCCCAATGCAGTTGAGCCAAACTAATTATCAGACGTATAATGCTATAAAATGCGCCCATAAATTTATCATATCTAGTTTAATCAATCGACAAATATTTTCCCCTGATCAGATATTTAACGTTTTGTTTATTTAACACGATATACAATTGCGACCATAATAAAATATAATGGCTTTTCATTAGTATATTAAATTCTGGGAACTTTTTATTGTTGGCATAAAATGGGACATTATTTCTACCATTCTATTAAATTTCGTTCACGTCGTAAAAGTCTATTAGTGTAGATTAGAATAACGTTAATTAACTTGTTGTCCTTTTTCGAGCATATTAAATCAATCGATCGATCCTATCGTTACAAATTACTGCCCTTCAAAAAAAGGACGAAACTATTAAATAACTCCAATTTTAATTTATAAATAGGAAACGCTTTTGTCGGAAGCTCGGTATAAATATTGTTGCGTGAAAAACACGACGGTTTGATATACATTTAAAAGGACCGAAGTTAGTCCTAATTAATTTCAGTGGTGCGTGCCACGAGCACATTCGGCCGGATGAATAAATTTGAATATGGTTGTGCGGCTTAAAACATTATGAATATAAATGATAGTTTTTAATATAAATCACTTGCGACAAAAAGTAATATCAATTTAACAATGTGCATTAAATTATCCTCCTGAAATTGTGACAGTTCATAAAGTATCAAAAATTAATTTAGGTCAAATTAAAAAAAAAAAATTTATTAAATTCACCGGTTTGGCTTAACATAATTTATTTTAATTTATATTATTTTCCTGTGTTAATTTAAATTTTGTTGTTTAGCTTTATGTCTAATTAGGTTGAATTGGATTAGATTAGGTTAGTCCAAGTTATATTAGGTTTAAGTGACTGTTAATATTATTTGTATGCCTAATAAAATATTTAAAATAACTTTGGAGACGAATTTCCAATAAATATAAATAAATAAATAATCTCCAAATGTTTAATTAGTTTTTCAAAAAGAACAATTTAGAATTTTGTATGTTTTTATATATTTAACTAAAGTATTTAAGTTTAATTAACCCATCCTGTTAGGTTAGACTGGATTAGAATAGGATTAAAAAGTTTAGACACAAATTTTCAATCAAAAAAATAAGTAATCATATCTTAATATCTAATTTTTAAAAGTGAAATGTCCGTCGGTATGTAAATGGATTTAGGTTAGGTTAGCTTAGATATTAGATTCAAGTTAACTGTTATATTTTATTTAACATGTTGGTATTATTTGTCTGTCTAATATAGTATTTAAAGAAATTTTGGAAACAAATTTCCTATAAATAATATATTGATGATATTAATAATATTAAAATATCACCGAATAGATACATTCTCAAAAAGTTTGATTTAAAAATTTTTTAATTTTAAAATGTTTACTATAGTTGAGTTAGGTTGTGTTAGGTTAGATTAGGATTAGAAAGACGAATTTCCAAGGTATAAGTAATAATTCAAAACATTATTTTTTTTAAGGAATCATATTGAAAGTTTCAAATAGTGAAATATATCTGCCGGTATTTAGGTTGATTTAAGTTATATTATATTAGATTAGGTTAAAATACAATAGATTAGGTTTATATTAATTTTTTTTTCTGAAAACTTAAAAAATTGGAAAGACTAATTTCTTACAAAGAATAAAATTCATAAAATAAATCTGCGGAATGTTTCTGAGTTGGATTAGGTTGGATTAGATTATGTTAAATTAGAAGTTTAAGTTAAACTTTATATTTATCACTGAAACATCTCTAACTGTATTTATAAAATTTGCAAAACAAATTTTAGTTTAAAGTCATTATTTCATAAAAATAAACATTTAATATACAAGGAATAAAATTCATAAAAGAAATCTGTGGAACGTTTCTGATTTGGATTAGGTTGTCTTAGATTATGTTAAATTAGAAGTTTAAGTTAAACTTTATATTTCACATTGAAACATCTCTAACTGTATTTATAAAATTTGTAAAACAAATTGTAGTTTAAAGTCATTATTTCATAAAAATAAACATTTAAGATACAAGGAATAAAATTCAGAAAAGAAATCTGTGGAACATTTCTGATTTGGAATAGGTTGTTCTAGATTATGTTAAATTAGAAGTTTAAGTTAAACTTTATATTTATCATTGAAACATCTCTAACTGTATTTATAAAATTTGTAAAACAAATTTTAATTTAAAGTCATTATTTCATAAAAATAAATATTTAATATACAAGGAATAAAAATCATTAAAGAAATCTGTGGAATATTTCTGAGTTGGATTAGGTTGTATTAGATTACGTTAAATTAGAAGTTTAAGTTAATCTTTATATTTATCATTGGAACATCTCCAACTGTAATTATAAAATTTGTAAAATAAATTGTAGTTTAAAGTCATTATTTCATAAAAATAAACATTTAATATACAAGGAATAAAATTCAGAAAAGAAATCTGTGGAATGTTTCTGAGTTGGATTAGGTTGGATTAGATTATGTTAAATTAGAAGTTTAAGTTAAACTTTATATTTATCATTGAAACACCTCTAACTGTATTTATAAAATTTGTAAAACAAATTGTAATTTAAAGTCATTATTTCATAAAAATAAATATTTAATATACAAGGAATAAAAATCATTAAAGAAATCTGTGGAATGTCTCTGATTTGAATTAGCTTGTATTAGATTATGTTAAATTAGAAGTTTAAATTAAACTTTATATTTATCATTGAAACATCTCTAACTGTATTTATATAATTGTAGAACAAATTGTAGTTTAAAGTCATTATTTCATAAAATTGAACATTTAATATAAAAGGAATAAAATTCATAAAAGAAATCTGTGGAATGTTTCTGATTTGGATTAGGTTATATTAGATTATGTCTCCAACTGTAATTATAAAATTTGTAAAACAAATTGTAGTTTAAAGTCATTATTTCATAAAAATAAACATTTAAGATACAAGGAATAAAATTCAGAAAAGAAATCTGTGGAATGTTTCTGAGTTGGATTAGGTTGTATTAGATTATGTTAAATTAGAAGTTTAAGTTAAACTTTATATTTATCATTGAAACACCTCTAACTGTATTTATTAAATTTGTAAAACAAATTTTAATTTAAAGTCATTATTTCATAAAAATAAATATTTAATATACAAGGAATAAAAATCATTAAAGAAATCTGTGGAATATTTCTGAGTTGGATTAGGTTGTATTAGATTACGTTAAATTAGAAGTTTAAGTTAATCTTTATATTTATCATTGGAACATCTCCAACTGTAATTATAAAATTTGTAAAACAAATTGTAGTTTAAAGTCATTATTTCATAAAAATAAACATTTAATATACAAGGAATAAAATTCAGAAAAGAAATCTGTGGAATGTATCTGAGTTGGATTAGGTTGTATTAGATTATGTTAAATTAGTTTTAGTTAGTTAAGTTTCAAGTTTCAAGGAATAAAATTCAGAAAAGAAATCTGTGGAATGTTTCTGAGTTGGATTAGATTGTATTAGGTTATGTTAAATTAGATGTTTACGTTAAATTTTATATTTATCATTCATCAAACATCTCTAACTGTATTTATATAAACGTAGACCAAATTGTAGTTTAAAGTCATTTGATAAAAATAAATATTTAATATAAAAATACCAATAGTTAATTAATTAGATGTGCATTGTGCGAAAGGGCATTAATGAGGAAACGGTTCAAAGAACGGATCAGAAAAGTATGTCATGCGGCAAAGCACCGGCAATATATAGAACTCAATTCCCGATTCAGCGGTTTTCAATTCTTCAGTGGGGGGAATTGCTTTAGACGAATACAACCGTCTTAAATGTATGATCCACCTATTAATGTCATAACGTAATTTCGAGGTGCCGTGCCAATTCATCACGGGCCCCATTATGCCCGACAACCGTCCCAAGAAGTAGACGACGAAAAATAAATAATCCCGCGGCAGTAGTGAGCTGGTTAAACATTCCTGCACGTCACAAATCTTAATATGTGCATTAATATGTCACCGGGAACGCGAAATCAATTTATTTTCACCTTTCAGAACTAAAATCGTATTATCATTTCAAGTTCTAGTGGAGAATTTATCATGCAAATGAATGCGCGTGACGTTATACGCTGTTAGAATTATGTTTGCATAGGCGGATTTCAATATGGGCACAATAAACATCTTCCTAATGAATTTACTGCGCACAAATAAGAATGCGACGAACGACCATACATTCTGCTAATTATTTCTTGTTATTAATTACAACTCACAAACGACTACATTAATTACCGTCTACTTTTCATTAAGTTTTAGTTCAAATAATACGAAAACAATGCCACACACCTTATTCAAGCAACACTAAAAACGTTGGTAACGAAGGAAAATATATTGGTATAGTGGAAGCTAGTTCCACAAAAGCATAAACTGATGTATCTCTAAGAAAAGCTCGATGAGGTAAGCCTCCCCGAAGGCTACTATTAGGTGGCAACGAGAGAATAGCAGGATTATACTCCTGCTCGTAATGTTGTTCAGTTTGCCTGAAGGAAAAGTCTTGAAAACCATCAATCTTTGCCGGCAAACCTTGAGCTGAGATCTTACTAGAAATAGAATAGGTTACCATCAAATTGTGCTTCTGATCCAACGTTAAAGGTTTGACTAGTAAAAAAGTTTTGTGCTGACTGAAATGAACGAACTAAAAACTAATAAGTACCATTGAAGGAAGCTCCTTTCAAAGCCTACTAATATTTCTTGATATTATTTAAAACTCACAAACGACTATATTAACTCCCGTCTACTTCTCATTAAGTTTTAGTTCAAATAACACAAAAATACTGCAACAACAAGATTTATTATTACAGATATCTTATTAAAACAACACTTAATACATAAAAACTTTAGTAACTAAGGAAAATGTACAGGCATAGTGTAGGAGCTAGTTCCATCTAAATCATAAGCATAAACTGATGCAGATCTAAAAAGACCTCGATGAGGAAGCCTCCTCGAAGGCTACTATTAGGTGGCAACGAGGGAATAGCAGGATTATACTCCTGCTTGTAATGTTTTTCAGTTTGCCTGAAGGAAAAGTCTTGAAAACCATTAATCTTTTCAGGCAAACCTTGAGCTGAGATCTTGATAGAAATAGGACAGGTTACCAACAAATTATGCTTCTGATCCAATGATAAAAGTTTGTCTAGAAAAAATGTTTTGTGCTGATTGAAATGAACGAACTAAAAACTAATAAGTACCATAGAAGGAAGCTCGTTTCAAAGCCTACTAATATTTCTTGATATTAATTAAAACTCACAAACGACTATATTAACTCCCCTCTACTTCCTCTTAAGTTTTAGTTCAAATAACACAAAAATAATGCAATAACAAGAATTATCATAACAGACATCTTATTAAAACAACACATAACACATAAAAACTTTAGTAATTAAGGAAAATGTACAGGTATAATGTAGGAGCTAGTTCCATCTAAATCATAAGCATAAACTGATGCAGATCTAAAAAAACCTCGATGAGGAAGCCTCCTCGAAGGCTACTATTAGGTGGCAACGAGGGAATAGCAGGATTATACTCCTGCTTGTAATGTTTTTCAGTTTGCCTGAAGGAAAAGTCTTGAAAACCATTAATCTTTTCAGGCAAACCTTGAGCTGAGATCTTGATAGAAATAGGACAGGTTACCAACAAATTATGCTTCTGATCCAATGATAAAAGTTTGTCTAGAAAAAATGTTTTGTGCTGATTGAAATGAACGAACTAAAAACTAATAAGTACCATAGAAGGAAGCTCGTTTCAAAGCCTACTAATATTTCTTGATATTAATTAAAACTCACAAACGACTATATTAACTCCCCTCTACTTCCTCTTAAGTTTTAGTTCAAATAACACAAAAATAATGCAATAACAAGAATTATCATAACAGACATCTTATTAAAACAACACATAACACATAAAAACTTTAGTAATTAAGGAAAATGTACAGGTATAATGTAGGAGCTAGTTCCATCTAAATCATAAGCATAAACTGATGCAGATCTAAAAAAACCTCGATGAGGAAGCCTCCCCGAAGGCTACTATTAGGTGGCAACGAGGGAATAGCAGGATTCTACTCCTGCTTGTAATGTTCTTCAGTTTACCTGAAGGAAAAGTCTTGAAAACCATCAATCTTTTACGGCTATCCTTGAGCTGAGTTCTTGATAGAAATAGGATAGGTTACCATCAAATTATGCTTCTGATTCAACATTAAAGGTTTGTCTATAAAAACAGTTTTGTGCTGATTAAAGTGAACGAACTAAAAACTAGTAAGTACCATTGAAGATAGTTCGTTTCAAAGCCTACTAATATTTCTTGATATTAATTAAAACTCACAAACGACTATATTAACTCACGTCTACTTCCCATTAAGTTTTAGTTCAAATAAGTCAAAAATAATGCAATAACAGACATCTTATTAAATCAACACTTAACACATAAAAACTTTAGTAACTAAGGAAAATGTACAGGCATAGTGTAGGAGCTAGTTCCAGCTAAATCATAAGCATAAACTGATGCAGATCTAAAAAGACCTCGATGAGGAAGCCTCCCCGAAGGTTACTATTAGGTGGCAACGAGGGAATAGCAGGATTATACTCATGCTTTTAATGTTCTTCAGTTTACCTGAAGGAAAGTCTTGAAAACCATCAATCTTTGCCGGCAAACCTTGAGCTGTGGTGTTGATAGAAATAGAACAGGTTACCATCAAATTGTGCTTCTGATCCAACGTTAGAGGTTTGTCTAGTAAAAAAGTTTTGTGCTGACTAAAGTGAACGAACTAAAAACTAGTACGTACCATTGAAGAAAGCTCCTGTCAAAGCCTGCTAATATTTCTTGATATTAATTAAAACTCACAAACGACTATATTAACTCCCGTCTACTTCCCATTAAGTTTTAGTTCAAATAATACAAAAATAATGCAATAACAAGATTTATTATTACAGGCGTCTTATTAAAACAACACTTAACACATAAAAACTTTAGTAACTAAGGAAAATGTACAGGTATAATGTAGGAGCTAGTTTCAGCTAAATCATAAGCATAAACTGATGCAGATCTAAAAAGACCTCGATGAGGAAACCTTCCCGAAGGCTACTATTAGGTGGCAACGAGAGAATAGCAGGATAATACTCCTGCTTGTAATGTTCTTCAGTTTACCTGAAGGAAAAGTCTTGAAAACCATTAATCTTTTCAGGCAAACCTTGAGCTGTGGTCTTGATAGAAATAGAACAGGTTATTATAAAATTGTGCTTCTGATCCAACGTTAAAGGTTTGTCTAGTAAAAAAGTTTTATGCTGACTAAAGTGAACGAACTAAAAACTAGTACGTTCCATTGAAGAAAGCTCCTATCAAAGCCTACTAATATTTCTTTATATTAATTAAAACTCACAAACGACTATATTAACTTCCGTCTACTTTCCATTTAGTTTTAGTTCAAATATCACAAAAATAATGCAATAACAAGATTTATTATTACAGGCGTCTTATTAAAACAACACTTAACACATAAAAACTTTAGTAACTAAGGAAAATATACAGGCATAGTGTGGGAGCTAGTCCCAGCCAAATCATAAGCATAAACTGATGCAGCTCTAAGAAGAGCTCTATGATGCAGGCCCCCTTGAAGGCTGCTGTAAGGAGGCAACGAGTGAATAGCAGGATTATACTCTTGTTTGTAATGTTCTTCAGTTTGCCTGAAGGAAAAGTCTTGAAAACCGTCCGTCCTTTCCGGCAAAGTTTGTGCTGGGATCGTGATCGAAATGGGATAGGTCGCCATCAAACTGTGCTTCTGATCCAACGTTAGAGTTTTGTCTAAGAACAAAGTTGCAAGTTGATCAAAGTGACATGATTAAAAACTGGTACGTACCATTGTAGAAAGCTCGATTCAAGGCCCTCTGCAAAGGATCACTGAACTGATTGGTACTGGTGGCATTTTTGGTTTCCTTCTCGAACTTCGCCTTCCTCCTCGGCCTGTACTTGTACTCCGGATGGTCGAGCATGTGCTGGCTCCTCAGACGTTTCGCCTCGTCGATGAACGGCCTCTTGTCGATCTCCGACAACAGCTTCCACTCGGCGCCCAATATCTTGCTAATTTCCGAGTTGTGCAGCCTGGGATAATCGCCAGATATTCTCTTCCTCCTGATCCTGGACCAGACCATGAACGCGTTCATCGGCCGTTTGATGTGTCCACTGTCCGACATGTCCGATTGGTATATTGTCGTAATGTCGAGTTCGAAAACACACTGATGTGGATAAAAGGAAGCGGGAGCGTGTTTAGCGCTGTGTAAACAGTGATTTAAATCTCATTGTGTTATCGACAATATGGTATTGTCGAAGATCCATTGTAGGTTAAAAAATGTTTTGTTTGAATTTAAAATTGTGCCCGCCGTAAATTGCATTTCGATTATTTCGAATCAAGGGCGGAACTTGGACGAAAGGTGCCGAAGGGCAGGGTTTGTTACGTGATTGAATAGGTTGGTTTGTTAACGATACAATTGGTAATAATCAAGAAACGCATTTGATGATGGTGTTGAAAAGGCAAATTTTTTAATTCAATTGAAAACAATATTCATTGATATTGTTTAATAAAATGTATTTTTTATTACTCGTCTATTTTAAAGAACTTTTATTGATACAGAAAAGAAAATCGTAGAAAAAATGTGTTTTATATTTGTAAATAAATTTGAGTAATTAGATTAGAAAAGTTTTGACTAACAAAGTTGTATCAGTTATACAGCAGGGGTTAAAGTTTCTTTTGGGTGATTATCTCTAGATGTGATTTATTGATTTGATGAACATTCAACCGTCAAGAAAGGGACAAGAATTTCACAAGTTGATTGAGTTTCTTCATCAACTTTATTACAACGTTGAAGATTTAGAAGAAGAAGTGAAGTAGTAATCGTAGAAAAAAATTGTAAATTATCTTCATAAAGATAAATAATCTGATTTAGTTTGTGGTCAGTGTTTTAAATTTGTAAACAAATTAGAAGTAAGATCTTCTAACCTTATTGGATTATAATTTGATTTATAATTTTTTCTTTTCTCAACAATTTTGACTAAGAAAGTTCTATCAATTATACATCAGGAGTTAAAGATTCTTTATGGTGATCATCTCTGGATGTGATTTAGTGATTGGATGAAGATTCAACTTTCAAGAAAGGGACAAGAATTTCACAACTTAGTTGAGCTTCTTCATCAACTTTATTACAACGTTGGGGATTTAGAAGAAAAAGTAAAGAAGTAGTCCTAGAAAAAAATGGTAAATTATCTTCTTAAAAACAAATAATCTGTTCTAATTTGTGTCCAGTGTTTTACATTTGTAAACAAATTAGAAGTAAGATCTTCTAACCTTATTCGATAATAATTTGATTTATAATTTAGTCTTCTCTCAAAAATTTTGACTAAAAAAGTTCTATCTGTTATGCAGCAGGAGTTAAAGTTTCTTTTGTGATGATCATCTCTGAATGTGATTTAGTGATTGGATGAAGATTCAACATTCAAGAAAGGTACAAGAATTTCACAAGTTGGTTGAGCTTCTCCATCAACTTTATTACAACTTTGAAGATTTAGAAGAAAAATTAAAGTAGTAATCGTAGAAAAAAATTGTAAATTATCTTCTTAAAGATAAATAATCTGACCTAATTTGTGATCAGTGCTTTAAATTTGTAAACAAATTTGAAGTAAGATCTTATAACATTATTGAATAATAAATTAACTTATAATTTATTTTTCTCTGAAGAATTTTGACTAACAAAGGTCATTTAATTATACAGCACGAAGTCCAAGTCTTTTCAATGGTGGTGATCATCCCTGGATGTGATTGTTTGATTGGATGGAGATTCAACCTTCAAGAAAAAGAGAAGAATTTCACAAGTTTTTTGAGGTTTTCATAAACAACGTTGAAGAATTACAAATTATCTTCTTTAAAACAAATATGTTAATCTGCTCTAATTTGTGATCAATATTCCATATTTGTAAACAAATTAGGAGAAAATCTTCTAACTCTGTTGTATGTTAGATAATTTAATTTAGTTATTCTCTTGAGAACATTAACCGACAAATCGGAATCAGTTTAAACATCAAGTCAGAGATAAAATCTTTAATGGCGATTTCATCTTTGGATGTGATTGATTGATTGGATGAAAATCTGGTCCCTTAAGAAAATCAACATATAATTTCGCGAGTTGTTTGTGCAGCAATCGAGGATCTGTGAGCGACAGCACAAACACTACTAATTGATTGAAAAAGTAAATTAAAATCGAGACGACTCGACGGGCTGCACAAGTTTCAATTTCAGTCTATAATTCGGAAAGTTTTCAGGTAATAATACAAAGTTTCCAGATCGAACGATGTAGATTAAATCTAACCACAAATTGAAAAGCCACGATCAGAGTCTATAATTACTGAAACCTTATCAATTTATTTTTAGGACACGCCAATTGGTCCCGGGGAAGGGGTGACATAATAAAAGCCTCGAAACGTTTTTCGGGGCACTCGATGAAATGAAATTGTATGCAGTTTCTATGAGAAAAAACAACGCGACAATGATCCGCATTATGCGAGAATCATTTTGTATTTAGAACGGGACAAATAGCAGAAACGAATGCGTAGACATTCTTTAAAGAAAATAGCAGCCACAATTCTTTCTTACAGTGCATCTCTAGAGAACGCGCGCTAACAACAATGGACGCTTTTCTATCGAAAAGTCTCTGTTGTATGACTTTTACATTTCTTCGTATAGCTCCAAAGAACAAAGCTCATTCTGGGAGCTTTTACGTTATTCAGTTCCGATACTGGGGACAATAATGGTCGTTTTATATTATGGTTGTATTGAAATACTTTGTTTTATTTTATGCTGGATTTATTTTCATTTTCAAATGGTATGGTGCATATTGTGCGCCTGCTTGGGTTTGTTTCTTTCCATTCACTCCACCTTTGTTTTTAATTTTCGTGCCAACATTGCACTCGACGACCGGTCCGAATGCGGCCAGATTAATATCCATTACTGCAACACTGATGGAGAATACTCTAATTTTATTTCCTGCCATAAATATAAAACAGGAACAAATCCTGAATATAAACGAATGAATAAACTTAAAGCAATCAAGGTAATGCATTCCTGTGCTCTTCACTTGTAAAAATCTAAGTCCGCTGTATCTTTTAGTGTCAGTTCTTTTAGCACATTGTTGTTGGTGAAATTGTTAAATTCCTGTTAATGGCATTATAATTATTGCGAAATATCAATACGGATGAACAATGCCGTTTCTGCTGTTACACCCATAAAAATGACAGTAATTGTTGGTCTAATGTGATTTTAATTTTTCACACATAATAATGCGAATTACCAAAAATTATTGTTGGTTATATGGCACTTCCGTCAACCGACATGTGTTACAAAAGGCGTGACATTGACAATGGTTACACTATGCGCTTTTATCGCTAAATACGAACATAGAATGTTGTAAAATATGTGAAAAAAATGTGTATTAAACAAATAATTATTTATTGACAATGGCTCGACATATATGTTTTGTGAATAATTCCGCTTACAATGTCACACCAGTGCGGCCCGTAAATATTCGATTGTTATGCTGATTAATCATTAAATATAATTTGTTTACTCATAAAATTTAATCTAATAATAATTCAATTTTTAATAAATTATGCAGGTCTTAAAACTAACTAACTTAAATATCTCGATTTAATGTAAGTATTATTACAGAGTTTAAAAAATAGTTTATTTATAATATTTGTTTTTATTATTATGTTTCAAAAATCTATTTAATAATATCTGTTACGTTTTTAAAATAGTAATATAAAAAATCTTTAAATTACAGAAAATTAATACATTTTTTAAATTTAGATAAATATAAGTACAAAAAAACTTTTCAACTAAATATTAAGATATTATAGAAACGTAATATTTTTTTATTAGTATATTTTGAATTATTATGTGAAATTGTAATTTTTTTTTCAAAATTCCTCTCCAAACTTAATAAATAAAATGAAACAAATTAAGAGAAATTTTTATACCATTTAAGAAATACTTCTAATTATTTAATTAGTATTTAAGTAAAATAATCTGTTAAAAAGTTGAAAAATAATAAATTTTTTGAATATACTTTGTGTGAAATTGTAAAATATGTCTTCCTTTTCAGCAATAATATCTGTTAAAATAGAATAAAAAAACTAAAAATTACAGAAAATTATAGAAATATATATTTTCAATTTAGATAAATATAAATATATTTTGAATTAGTATGTGAAATTGTAAAATATTTTTCAAAAATCATTCTCCTAAAGATATAAAACAAATTTAAGAGATATTTTTATAGAATTTAAAAAAAAACATCTAATTATTTAATTAGCATTTATGTAAAAATAATCTGCTAAAAGTTACAATAATACAATAAATAAATAAAACAATAATAAATTTTTTGATTATACACATTAATATATTTTAAAAAATTGTTTATATTTTTGTTTTTATTATCATGTATCAACAATCTATTTGATGAAATTACAGAAAATTAACAGATTTTTTTCTTAATTTAGATAAATATAAATATTAAAAACTTTTCAATTAAATATTTAGAAACTATAGAAAATTTTTATTATTATTTTTTATTAGTGATTATAAAATTCTTTAAAAAATGAAAAATGTAAATGATGTTTCTAAATTATACCATCCTTGTCAGCATTTATATCTTTTAAAATATTATTAAAAAAAAACTAAAAATTATAGAAATTTATTTCTATTAAATTATACATTTTTTTAATTTATATAAATATAAATTTATTTTTAATTAATATGTGAAAATATAAAATATTTTTCAAAAATCCTCTCCTAACTTAATAAAAAGAAATTAAACATGTTTAAAAGATATTTTTATAGAATTTAAGAAAAATTATCTATTTAGCAATTAAGTAAAAATATTCTGTTAAAAATTTAAACAATAATATTTTTTTTGAATATACACATTATTATAATTTAAAAAATTGTTTGTTTATATTTTTTGTTTTTATTGTTATGTATCAAAAATCTACTTAATCATACCTGTTACATTTTTAAAATAAAATAATAAACAAAATATTAAAATTACAGAAAATTAATAGTTTTTTTTTTTTTAATTTAGATTAATATAAATACAAAAAGCTTTTCAATTAAATATTTAAAAATTATAGAAACGTAATAATTTTTTATTGGTGATTAAAATATGAAAAATGTAAATGATATTTTTTAATTATTTCATCCTTGTTAGCAATAATATCTGTTAAAGTAGATTAAAAAAACTAAAAATTATATATATAAATATAAATATATAAAATAAATAGTAAAATTAAAATATATATAAATGTAAATATATAAATAAATTAGTATGTGAAATTCTAAAATATTTTTCAAATATTCTTCTTAATAAAAGAATTTAAGAACTTTAAACAAATTTTTTAATTAGCATTTAAGTACAAAAATCTGTTAAAAATTTAAACAATAATATATTTTTTGAATGTACACATTAATATAATTTGAAAAAATGTTTGTTTATAATGTTTGTTTTTATTATCATATATATAAAATCTATTTAATAACATGTGTTACATTTTTAAAATAAATTAATAAACAAAATCTTCAAATTACAAAAAATTAATAGATTTTTTTTTAATTTAGGTAAATATAAATACAAAAAAACTTTTCAATTAAGTATTTAGAAATTATAGGAACGTAATAAATTATTTGAACATACATATTAGTATAATTTAAAATATGTCAAAAATCTGTCGATTTCTAATATGTTCTTTTCATAAGGATTGAATCTTCATCCAATCAATCAGTCACATCTAAAGATAAAATCCTCATTAAACAAAGTTTATCTCAGACTTTGTGTGGCATATCTAATACAGATTTGTTAGTCAATGTACTAGAGAAAAAACAACTTATAAATCAAAATATCTAACATTCCACAAGATTAGTTACTTCTAATTTCTTTTTAACTTAACTAATTTCATTCTACGATTTCTACTTTATTTTTTCTACTAAATAATTAATATTCTAATAAAGATGAAGGTGAAGGTAAAGCACAAACAGATTATGGAATTGACTGTTCTCTTCTGGAAGATCAATTCCTCATTCAATCATTCAATCTACAACGTTTTATTAAAGTTTATGATCAATTTCAAACATCTCGAGAAATTGTATATTTGTTACTTGAAGGGTAGTATTTCACCAAGTCAAAACAAGAAGAATGTCTTAAAAATGTTTGTTTGAATGATGTTTAAAATAAATGAATACATGTCAGAAATAGAGATTTAATATGTAAGAAGATAATAGCTAAGGACTTATCCTGATGAATTAAATTTTTAAGTGTAGTTAACAGAAGGGCATTTTTATAATGCCATTAGCACTCTCAGAAACAGTGATAGGTTTTTCAATTAGAATCGCCCCCGCATAATCCCGATAATTAAAATAGTCATCGAGTGACATAAACAAACAGAGGAGCTTGTTGATTGGCTTATCTCGGTTAGATGGTATTGTGGCTGTCACGTGTCTGTCGGGGCGTGATAAGAAATCCCGAGGGAACACGGTGTCGGGAACTCCTGCCATGCTGTTGCTTCTCCATATATATTGAGGTTATTTGCATTCGTTCGAGGGGTGAGAGAGACCGTAATCACGATTTTTATGAAGATGTTATTCTGGGGTGGGTGATCGAATTTTGTTGCATAAATTGTCGCACGCACCGCACTGGCTGCGACTGATTGGTATCGATGTCGGTCCTTATAATTCGATAGACAATAGGTTGCAAAGATAATAAATAACAGCTTCTCCTACAATTGCTAATAACAATCAATTTACATAAGTAATGGGTGTATCGTTTACTGAATAGTTAATCTATAGTTGTTATGCCCTGAGTGCATCAATAGTTTGACTGTGTCGGCCCAATAGACACAATGGCCAACAATACTGCCACACATGCAATTGTATGCATTGTTAACTACGCCATCTATCTATAACAATGTGGGGAAATGACAACGGGCCGCAGGAAATGGCACTACACTCGATTCCAAATATCGACAACACTGTTACACAACGCAAATAATTATTGAAATTATTTTACACCGCCACTTAACCGATTGTAACCCATTGTGACGGCGGCCATCGGTTTAATGGCTCAGCTTCATTAGCACCAAGCGTCCCGCCAGTCGGTTCGTCAGTTCATCGCATCCAGCGATCCAGTTTCTGGACCGCCAGGCAAAAATTTATTTATTAGTCGAACCCCCAATCAACGTTTTATTAGGTCACCGAACAAAAGACGATTTGCGTAGTTAAAACGGCACGGCGAAAGTTTTCGAAGAGCACAATCCTGCGTTTCCTACACCCCCACCACCCATCCTCCCCCAAAGCGTGGTACACATCCTGAAGGAGAGTTTGGGGAGATCCCCGTTCCCATCGTGATTATATTATTGTTCGTTCGGGTGTGAGAACTGCGGCGTATTTCACACCCGTTTCACCCGCTAATTACCAATTTGGAGCATTGCAGGTGTACCATGAGGTATTCATCGTAGAATTGCATTGTTGCATATTCTAGTTAATAACTTCGTTGTAGGTTTTCTGGGCGGAGGCGTGTTGCGCGTCGGATTTGTGTTTTACAAGTTGATCCGGATCCGGCTTGCATAATTGTTTAATTGATGGCTTTGCGTCCTGCCGCAATGATCCACTGGTTCATTTCAATATTGTGCCGGCTCACAAATAAACTATTCGATCGTGTTCTTTAAATTAATGGAACTACGTTGGTGTGGACTTTTGATTTTTGACGAGAATGAATTTTTAAAACGTGATTTGTTAAATTAGATTCTCCACTTTTTTTCTTAAGTTACCATGGAAAGTCTAATGAGAAATTGATAATAACATATTTGACTTTGTGTTCCCCAACAGATTTTAGTTTGTTAAATTAATTTTGTCAAGTGAAGAACAACTACAAATTATCTAACCATAAAAAAAGTTGAAAGAACTTCTAATATGTGTATAATTATGAGATATTGAACTCAAATTAAACCTTCCTTGTAATTTCCAAGCTTACAACATTCGATTAAAACACCTGGTAAAATTATATGTTGATATTCTTTTAAGAATGAATTTTCATCCATTCTTTTGTTATTCATCTGATTCCAATTTGTTAATATTATGCTCAAGAGAAGAAAACTTACAAATGGAATTATCTAACCTCAAACAAAGTTTCTTCTAATTTGGATATAATATATGATACTGAACTCAAATTAGAATATACATTTCTTCTTTAAGAAAGTTTCCTTTAACTATTAATTCATAAACATTCAATTAAAGATGATAAGAATCTCCAAACAACTGGTAAAATTATGTGTTGATAATATAATAATAATATAAAATTTATAAAATGATACTTGAATAGGATAATTTTTAAGTCTTTATGTTATTCTTCTGATTCCAATTTGTTAATTATTATGCTCAAGAGAACAAAAAAACTTGAATTTGATTATGATTATAAGATACTGAACTTATATTAGATTAAACATTTCTTTAAGAAGTTAGTTTCCTTTAACTTTCAGTCCATCAGCATTCAATTAAAGATAATGAGAATCTCTAAACAACTGGTAAATTATGTGTTGATAAAATAATAATAATAAAAAATTGATAATGGCTTATTTAAAGAGGATAAATTTTCAGACTTTATGTTATTCTGATTCCAATTTGTTAGTTATTATGCTCAAGAAAAGAAAAACTTATGAATGAAATTGTATAACCTCAAACAAAATTATAAGATCCAACTTCTAATTTGGTTATAATTATAAGATACTGAAGTTAGATTATATTATTCATTTCTTCTTTAAGAAGTTAGTTTCCTTTAACTTTCATTCCATCAATATTCAATTCAAGATATTGAGAATCTCTAAACTACTAGTACAATTATGTGTTCATAAAATAATAATAATAAAAAATTGATGACATATTTAAAGAGGATAATTTTTCAGACTTTATGTTATTCTTCTGATTCCAATTTGTTGGTTATTATGTTCAAGAGAAGAAAACTTATGAATGAAATTATCTAATCTCAAACAAAATTAGAAGAATCACCTTCTAATTTGGTTATAATTATAAGATACTGATCTTATATTAGATTATACATTTCTTCTTTAAGAAGTTAGTTTTCTTTAACTTTCAATCATCAACATTCAATTAAAGATAATGAGAATCTCTAAACAACTAGTAAAATCATGTGTTGATAAAATAATAATAATAATAAAAGATTGATAATGGCATATTTAAAGAGGATAATTTTTCAGTCTTTATTTTATTTTTCTGATTCCAATTTGTTAATTATTATGTTCAAGAGAAGAAGATTTATGAATGAAATTGTGTAACTTCAAACAAAATTAAGAGATCCACCTTAGTTATAATTATAAGATACTGAAGTTAGATTATATTATTCATTTCTTCTTTAAGAAGTTAGTTTCCTTTAACTTTCATTCCATCAATATTCAATTGAAGATATTGAGAATCTCTAAACAACTGTTAAAATTATGTGTTGATAAAATAATAACAATAAAAATTTATAATGGCATATTTAAAGAGGATAATTTTTCAATCTTTATGTTATTCTTCTGATTCAAATTTGTTAGTTATTATGCATAAGAGAAGAAAAACTTATGAATGAAATTGTCTAACCTCAAACAAAATTAGAAGATGCAACTTCTAATTTGGTTATAATTATAAGATACTGAACTTATATTAGATTACTCATTTCTTCTTTAACTTTCAATCCATCAACATTCAATTAAAGATAATGAGTATCCCTAAACATCTGTCAAAATTACGTGTTGATAAAAGAGGATAATTTTCAGGCTTTATGTTATTCTTCTGAATCCAATTTATTAGTTATTATGCTCAAGAGAAGAAAAACTTATGAAGGAGAATGTCTAACCTCTAACAAAATTAGAAGATCCAACTTCTAATTTTGTTTGATAATTATAAGATACTGAACTTATATTAGAATACCATTTCTTCTTTAATAATTTAGTTTCCTTTAAGTATCAAACAATCAACATTCAATTAAAAATAATGAGAATTCTCAAATAACTTTGTAAAAATATATGTTGGTATTCTTAGAGTGAATTGTCATCCAATAAATCAGTACCGTCCAAAAGATTAAATTACCATTTCTAACTTCATGAATTGTAATTTATTTCAATTTGCTATTGTTTTTTGAAAAAAAAAAAAATGAGGTATTAATATTGGAAACAGTTATGAGGAAAGAGTTTTACATTTAAGAAAATCATTTATAATGGTCTCAGCTTCTATAACTTCTAAGCATTCAAAATTCCAAAGAAGTTCATAATGATGGTTAAATTAAATTTTCAAGTGTGGTTTCTTTAAATTAATATAACCGTATTTACCTCAGGTCATTGAGAATGAATTTTTAAGACGTGATTTGTCAAATTGGATTCACCCCTTGGCAATTTCGAAAATTACCAGGTGACATCTAATGAAATATTGATAATGGCATATTTAAAGAGGACGTTTTCTCTGTATAGAGCGACGCTTTTAAGGGTCGAAATCTTGTATTGTCACTTCCAGCAAATCGATGAAATTTACGTACGACCGAAAACAAATTCCAATATCCGGGACGTTCGGCTGAACGAGCCCGTCAAAGCAAAATGACAAATCCATTCACCCATTAAAACGCACACAATAAAAAGCAAATAATTCCCGGGCACTTAAAGATAAAAATATTAAATTCCATATCGCATTAATATCAAAAAGGACGGCAAACAAGATATTTCATATATGAGCTCCGGAGGGATAAAAAGGAACGTTTTGTGATTGTGCGAGGTGCGTGGCCAATCCAGGAAGGGAAAATACTTTCCGCCAGAATAATTATTTTATGCGCAGACAATGGCCGGAACCTTTTCTCTCCTCTCTCCACTCGCGCTGCGTCCTTGTGTTTCGGGCACCCCACCCACTCCAATCTGTCCAACCCTTATCTTCTTTCAGGTGAGATAATTCGAATTCTCGGTGACGCCGCTTTATGAGATCCTACTTATTCGATTACGAGCACCGGATGTTTTATTATTTTCTTTTTTTATTTTTATTATCCGCCGCTTCTGCCAGCCTTTCAATGCGTGGGTTGTTTTCTTTTTCACCGTCGGTTTATTAAAATGTAATGTAATGTGTATACGTTTATTAAAAATTCGTCTCTCTGGGTGTACGCGCACTGACGTCTTTTAAAATTAAATAAACGTCCGACGTTACGATTATTAAAATCTAATTTTAAAATGACAAAAAATTAAACTCGAAATTAATATTTTCCAATACCGGTTCCGAAGATCAATTGTGCGCCGCATCGAAATTAGACAATGTGCCGATGCTGTAAACGCGCGGATTCCATTGAGATTAAGGTCCTTTCATCCCCCGAATGATTTATTGATTTTCCAGCCAAAAATGAACAAGGTGATGCAAGAGATGCAGTTATTGCTATGTAGACCGTGTGGCCTAATGGATAAGGCGTCGGACTTCGGATCCGAAGATTGCAGGTTCGAGTCCTGTCACGGTCGCTTCACTTTTTACTTTATTTTTCCAAAGTAATTATTTATTTATCATAAATATTCGTATTTCACTAAGATTTTACAAAAAAATAAATTTAATTTTTAATTTAAATTTTATTATAATTTTGTGGTCAATTTATTTATCTTTATTTCACACATTTTTTAAATTTAAATTTATTACAAAAATGCTTTAAGAATACAATCTTGATTTATTATTTTAATTAATTATTATTTAATAATGAATAAATAATAAAAATATTTGAAGAAGTATTAAAAAAATTATAAATATATTCTATAAAATGTAAGTGTTGTCATCTATGTTTATAACTCTTAATTCACTTGATCATGTGGTGGCGCCATCTAGCATTCTATTCTTGAATTATAAATAGAGATCAACATCAAATTGAAGAAAGCTATAAATATTTGGAAAATGTGTGACAATGATAATTTAGAAAACTTTGCTTTTTATTTGTAAACTCTTTGAACTTGTAAAACAATAAATATAAAATATATATTTTTTATGTTACAGGAAAATAATTTCTCATTATTTTATTTAGTTTTGTTTAGTAATTATTTGATGATTATATTTAATGCGAAAACTATCTCTGATTTAGAGGGGTAACATAGCCAAGTGATAGATGTCGCTCGTTTAAATTTAAATACATATATTTAATTTTTATTATAAAACTATAATAATATAAATTATATAATATTATAAAACTGTATTAATATAAATAAATATTAAGTGATTTATTATATTGATGTTTTATTATTATAGTTCAATAACGAAGAAAATCTAAATATTTTTTCTTGAAGAAAATTCTGCCCAACAAATTTGAATTTCAAAAATAGTTTTTGCTCATATTTCCACTATGGTGAAAAGAATTTGTATATTATAATTTTAAAAAATGAACGATGTAGAAAATAAGGAAAGAAAAAGAGAAAAATCATCATGTAAATTAAAGCAACTTAAATATATTTAAATATGAATTGCACTGCTTAAATTGGTTGGAAGTACCTAAAATGTTTATTATTTCTTGTACTAGATCTATGTGTTCTGTTGCCTATGTCGTTGATTATATTTTATAGAATCAGACTGAAATCTTCTAAAAGTTTTCTGGGTTGGAAACTTTTAGTGGGATAATTGTGTAATAAGTCCAATTACTCAATAGAGATTTTAGGATGTAAAAATCCATTTCCTTCTTCACTAAATGAATTGACAGACTAATAAATTGTTGTACGGAAAAAATGTTACGATGTTACGAAAAACGTAAAAATTTACTAAAAATGTAAAAAACTACTAAAATCAAAGTCCATATGATCATTTTCCATAGGATCAAATTCCATACGATCATTTTCCATACGATCAAAATCCGATACGTTCAATTTCCATACAATTAAAATCTCTATAGATTTTTAATCCTATGATTAAAATCCATACGATTAAATTCATACTGATTAAATTACATAGTTTCAGATAACTTAAAAGAACAATTCTTTTTAATTTAAATTAATTTTATGATTAACCAGCTGTACCCGCGATTTCGTCAGGGAGGCGCGTGGTACTGGACAGTACATACTTGGACATTGCAACATTACTATTATTTTTCTAAAATAAAAGAATTTTTCTAAAATAAAAGTAGCCTAAGTTACTCATTACATCAGCTACCTGCCAATAAAAGACAGAGAGACAAAAATTGTAAAAAATGTTATTTTGGTATATGTATCGTATTTATATCCATATGCATGTAGTAAAAAACAGTTATTTCAATATTACAAACAGACACTCCAATTTAATTTATATGTATAGATGTCATTGAGTATATAATATGGTATTTTAATGAATCATACTTTGAAAATGTTTTCTGCTCACTTTTAGTGAGTGAGATAGTTGAGTAATATAGTAAGTCCAATTACTCAGTGGAGATTTTAGAATGTATTTTATTTTAAAGAATTAGATTGAGAGCTAATAAGTCCAATTACTTAATTGAGATTTTAGAACATTCAATATATTTTTAATATATATATATATATATATATATATATATATATATATCAATCAAAAATCTGAGTTAATCTGAGAAAATCGATAATTGGATAATTAAAATATCAAAAATCAATCGAATATTATTATCGACCTGGAGGAAAGGGAAATAAATTCAACTACTGTGAGAAAATGGTTAGTGGATGAGGATTATGGTTAAAAATATTTAAAATTGCTTTAAAAATGGCCACACCATATGTATTTTAGAATAATATATACCAAATTAAATTATATACTTTTGTACTAAAGGTTATGGAAATATAAAAAAAAACATTTTTTTCTTGAGGAACTGAAATAATGAAAAAAAAATTTTTTAATATTTTTTATTATTGAATTGAGTTCTATTTTAGGAACAACTTTTATAATAATGTTACCTTTAAAATATTGATTGATATTTGTAGCGCCATCTATGATACAGTATCTAAAACTCAGCCAAAACAGATTCTCTAAAAACGTTTTCTGTAGTAATACATCTTTTGTGGCGCCATCTGTGGTACAGTAGGTTAAACTAAGTCAAAACAGATTCTCCAATGAATGTATTCTCTAGTAATACGTGAGGTAAATTCTTTATTCTTAGATAGATATCACTTGGTGGATATAAATCGCAAATACCTGATGTATTTGAAAAGTTTATAAAGGAAATTTAACGTAATATCTAAATCTCTGTAAGTGTAACATTTTAAAGGTTTAATTAAAAAAATAATAACAAACAAGAACAGCAAGTTATTGTTATATTTATTGGAATCAGATTAAGTTTAATTAATTATGTTTAATAAAATTGTGCTATTACTTTATATTAATTAATTTATTATTCTATTTAATCACGTTCACATAATAATATTTTTCCGGAGCAAATCGTTACATCACAGAATCCGGAAACAAATCCATCCCCAATAACTCCATTGTCCCCAACACGCAAACAAACAAACAAACAATTCCTTGTGCCCACCTCGGAGCAGAACCAATAATTCCGGGCCCGGGGCCAAATCAACACAAAACAATCATACCAGTGTCGATAATAATCCACATGACTGAATAATTAACAGGGATGATTGGTTGCAATCAGGCCCGTTTGGTCGGTTACGTTGCCCGGAGCCGCGATGCACGGACCGCTTTTTGGTCAGGATATTACTGGGCCCCCAAGTGCTGCCAGACCCGGGGACTTCATTAGTTTGAATTTATTGTAATACAGTTGACCTGTGTTAATCAATTAATTAATACATGGAATACGAGGTGTACATCCCCCCAGACATACGGATTAAAGGATACAAAGCAAATTATCGGATGTAAACTGGTTATGTTGGTTATAGACGTCGGTTATGACGCCGCCGTTAACACCTTATTTGTTATTATCGGTTAACCCTATTTATTTTCATCGAGTCCGGCAAATAAATTAAATGTATTCGCCGGATTTTTAACACGGACACATTGTTGGCGGTCACCGGGGGCGAATGCATAAATAATTAACATAAACCGAATTAAACCAATTAAAATTAATTTAGTGCAAACCCGGTGCACATGTTGATTGGCCAAATGTCCGTTTGATTAATTGAAGACAAATTAGTGTATAACCTGGAGAGATTAATGGTTTTGGCGAACACACGTTAAACCCCCACCTGATCTAAATTATAAATCTTCGGTGTAATTAGTGCATTTCATCAGCCCCCACGAACGGTGAATTTGAACGGACGTCGCGAAGAAAACGAAATGCGAATATTCCGTTACACAAAAGTTTTCGGTTTAACAACGAACGATGATTTATTTTTGGGGGGCGTTCCAGTCGAAACAATATCTCAGAAGTTCCTAGACATATCATGTTCATTAGTGCTTTCGCTTACAAAATGTTGACGAGTCGCAGACTCAGACGTTGTTTGATTAGCACTAGTCAAATACTTATTTCATAATGAAATGTAAATTTGCGTTGCCGTAAAGGTCGACATTGCAATATTTTACGTACGGAAAAATAAATACTCCGTAAAGTTTCTTAAAAGGGCGTTTTCAAATAACTAACATTTAATTCATTTATGTCAGAAGACGACCATTAAGTTATCACCTAGAGATAGGGAAATACATTAACTTAATGCGTAAACCCTCTTCAAAGGCATGAAAGTGATAAACTACTTTAGAAAACGGAAATGTATTTAAAATATTCTAAAATGTTTCATGTCGGGCACTGGAATTCAGCGGGAGGCGTTTCTTTTCAGTTCAAAATCTTTTGAGAAGTTTCAAGCTTCGAGTCGATTAAACGTGTACGGTTCGTAATTAAAATTTATCTTTCAGACTCACGTTGTTATTCAGTAAAAAATGTTTCTACAAATATTGAGAACAGTAAAATACAATTTACGTTTTTAGATTATCGTTTATTTGAATAAATGTTTTATTTATAATGACTTCTACTTCGGGAAGAATGTAGTTTTTTATAAATATGTCTCACAAGCTGTTTATTATATTTCTATAACCAAAAATTTTTAATTATAAAAATTTCATGTGAAAATTATTGTGAAATAGATTTCTTGTGAAAGCAAAATTGGAAGAAATTTCGGTCCCCTCGAATAATTTAGTTTCGAAGAAAATTTCTCGGATGAGTAGTAAATACTAATGAATACTAAATACTTTCGAAATTTGTTGGGTGTATTACAATTAACGTAATTGTAGCAATCTACAATTACGAGTGGCAGCCTTAAAGAAATATATATACATACAGTATAACGTTACGTTATATAACGATGTTACGAAAAACGTAAAAAACTACTAAAATCTCAAAAATTCGTTAAAATCGAGAGAAATTACTAAGTGACCTAATTCCATACGATAATTTTCTATATGATCAAAATCCATACGATCATTTTCCATACGATTAAAATCCATATGTCCATTTTCCATACGATCAAAATCCATACGATCATTTTCCATACGATCAAAATCCATACGATCATTTTCCATACGATCAAAATCCATACGATCATTTTCCATTCCATAGGATCAAATTCCATACGATCAAAATCCATACGATCAATTTCCATACAATTAAAATCTATAGTTTTAAAATCTATACGATAAAATTCATACTGATTAAATTACATAGTTTCACTTCAATAACTTTATGGATTTTTATTTTTTTACTAATACTAATTTCCTGAAAAATCATTAAAAAAGTAAAAATAGATAAAAAAGTAAAAATAGATAATTCTAATTCTTCCTGGATTCCCAAAAAATTACTAAAAACGTAAAAACTAACTAAACTAATCACTTTATGAAAAGAACAATTCTTTTTAATTTAAATTAATTTTATGATTAACCATCTGTACCCGCGACTTTGATAAATCATTCTGAAATCTCATGTTCCATAATTTTATTTTTATCAATAATAAACCAGCCTCCAAGTAATTATAAGGCAGTCAAAACAGATGTCAAACTATCCTTCTCTTCCAAGAAGTCAGTACTTTCTCAACGCTACTGTTGAGTATTTGGTAAAGAAGAAAGTATTATTTCTTCAAGTAGGCAATTCTTTGTACATTCACAGAACATTTTTATTTTAACAATATTCAATGGAAGAAAATTTCTCATCTCCAATGACATAAATAATGGAGATTATTATCAAAAAGCTTAATTAATAATGGCTTTTTCATTGGGAAGAATATAAATCTTTCTGAAGTCTCATGTTGCTCAATTTTATTTTCATCAACAATAAACCACATTCAAGTCAATTACAAGCAGATGAAAACAAGGGTCGAACTTTTCTTCAGTTCCAAGAAGGTAGAATTTTCTTCTCAAGGCTACTATTGAGCATTTAAATCATGATGAAGTCATTATTTCTTCACATAGGCAATTCTTTGTAGAGGTACAGAACATTTTCATTTCATCAATATTCACTGGAAGAAAGCATCTAATCCCCAATGACATGAATAATGAATATTATTGTTAAGAAGCTTCTTCTTTGGGAAGAAGGTAGCTTTTGATAAATCTTTCTAATGTCTCATTATCCACCCTTTTATTTTCATCATCAATAAACCATCGTCCAAGTAATTATTAGGAGGTTAAAACAAAGGTTGAACTTTTCTTCAATTCCAAGAAGGCAGAATTTTCTTCTCAAGTCCACTGTTGAGTATTTGCATAATGATGAAACTATTATTTCTTCAGATAGGCAATTATTTGTAGATGTACAAGATATTATTTTACCAATATTCAGTGGAAGAAAATTTCTAACTTATATTGACATAAATAATAAAGATTACTGTCAAGAAGTTTAATTATTAATGGCTCCTTTTTTGGTAAAAAGGTAGCTTTTAATAAATCTTTCTGAAGTCTTATGTTCCACAATTTTATTTTCTTCAACAATAAATCACAGTCCAAGTAATTGTAAAGAAGTTAAAACAGAAGCCGAACTTTTCTTCAGTTTCTGGAAGGCAGGATTTTCTTCTCAAGACAAGTATTGAGCTTTTTGATAATGATGAAACCATTACTTCTTCAGATAGGCAATTATTTGTAGAGGTACAGAACATTTTCATTTTATCTATATTCAATGGAAGAAAATTTCTAATCTCCAATGACATAAATAATGAATATTATTGTCAAGAAGCTTAATTAATAATGGCTTCAATAAACCACAGTCCAAGCAATTATAAGGAAGTTAAAACTGAGGTCAATTTTTTCTTCAGTTTCAAGAAGACGGAATTTTCTTCTTCAGGTTACTATTGAATATTTTGATAATGAAGAATCCATTATTTCTTCAGATAAGCAATTATTTGTAGATGTACAGAACATTTTTATCAATATTCAGAAGAAGAAAATTTCTAATCTCCAATAATATAAATGATGAATATTATTATAAAGATGTCTTTAACATATTATTGTCTCTTTCTTCGGGAAGGAGATAAGCTATTGTTCAAGCAATTATAAAGAGGTAAAAAGAGGTTCCAAAAAGGCAGAATTTTTTTCTATTATTTCTTTAGATGGAAGTTGAACATTGTAAATGTAAATTACCTTTTCCTGCGCCTAATATTTTATAACGGGGAAGTTTTAATTAACCCCAAAAATTTCGCATCCATATCAACCGTTTTGCAATTATCGCATTTCGAGGTGTAATTTCGGCCGGCATTAAATAAAAAATCTTTTCATCAAGATAAAAAAACAAAAGAGCCCCCCATTTGAATGTCATGATACGCCATAACCTGGAACACCAGAGGAGGGAATTAAAGCGCCGATCCAATTAAACGCGAAATTTGGCGGCGTCCGAAAAATTTCGGCAGGTTTTCGAGACGAAAACCGGAAACCGAGTGCGTGTCGGCCAGATACAACGGTTCTATAATTAAATTAATAATACATACGGATGTATTGAAGCCTAAGGGAAATTCATACAATGGCATATTTATGTGTTATAAATTGAAAGGCCGGCTCCTACGGATTCAAATGCGGCCTCGCTCCGTGTGTGCCATCGATGTAAATATTAAAAGCCGCATTAAATCTAAATGGCGCGTAATTACATTTGCACTATCGCTCGTGTCTATCAACGGTGAATTATGGGGGAACAGTCGCCTCGCGGATAAATCCATGTGATTAATGAAGACAATCAAATATTTGCCACCGCGATATGCGCACATGTCACGTCGGTTTCACCGCAAACTCGTTGCAGTTTGGTTTCGAACATTGCAAAAATACAGGGAACTGTAATATTAATTTGTCAGTTGTGTGAACATCTGGGAGATGGTACTGATCGAAGCGTTCACTTTGTTCACTTACCTACGTAATTCTTTCCGTTCTTTTAATCACGGACGATTATTAAAATGTGCCGAAACGGCCGAATCATTAGAGAACAACGTCCGTACGTGACGCCCCCGCCTAATCCCTACATAATCCGTGCCGTTGGCGGAATCCCGATCAAAATATATTTACAATAAAATTCGGTCGTTCCATTTAAAGATTTCCTGAAGCAGCAGCATCGTGGTCCCAAAGATAACGTAAGACGGGTTTTACTTTAATCGCTGGATGCGGCATTTTTCTCAAGAAAACGTGTTAATTGCAATGGGCCGCTTTCGGCTATCAAGATCGGCTAGAGGTTTTTACAATCTCAGCTATTCTCCACTTGTCTTGGCGAGATCTGCAGGAAATTGGCTACGGACAGAGAAATATTGGTTTGTTTTAGGTAGATAACTCTTACATTATATCAAGTTAATGTCGCGTGTGTGGATCTACAATAGAGTCGTATTTATACGCCAGATAAGGTAAATATGCTCGTTAAATGTAATGTGAGCAGGAATATATCAGGATTAAGTGCGAAAGGGTTGTATAATAAAAGAGGATTAAAAGTAATAAAATTCTCACGACGAACCCTGCTTTTAAGTGCTCCTGTTATTTATTTTAAAATCTGGGCCTTATTGGTTCCTATCTGATCAATAAAGTCCCAAGCATAAATTTTGGGTGCTACATTGCTTTAAATAGTATGTTTAAATTTTATCCAACCTTCTACTTTATTTTAGCTACAACATATTAATGGTTTTATACGTTATAACGTTTATAAAATATTAATAAATATAGAAAAAATATATTATTTAACATATACCAAATCTTCAAAATATACAAATTATAAAATAAAAATATATATCTGTAAAATCTGTAAAATGTAAGTTTTGTAAAATCTATAAAATGTGTATAAGATACAAAATATGTAAAATATAAAAAAATATATAAAATCTGTAAAATATATAAATTCTGTAAAAATATTTAAAATCTGTAAAATTTGTTAAATTTGTAGAACCTGTAAGATCCGCAAGTTCTGTAAAATCTATAAAATCTGTAAAATCTGTAAAATCTGTAAAATCTGTAAAATCTGTAAAATCTGTAAAATCTGTAAAATCTGTAAAATCTGTAAAATCTGTAAAATCTGTAAAATCTGTAAAATCTGTAAAATCTGTAAAATCTGTAAAATCTGTAAAATCTGTAAAATCTGTAAAATCTGTAAAATCTGTAAAATCTGTAAAATCTGTAAAATCTGTAAAATCAGTAAAATCTGTATAATCTGTAAAATGTATAAAATCTGTAAAATCTGTAAAATCTGTAAAATCTGTAAAATCTGTAAAATCTGTAAAATCTGTAAAATCTGTAAAATCTGTAAAATCTGTAAAATCTGTAAAATCTGTAAAATCTGTAAAGTCTGTAAGATATGTAAAATCTGTAAAACCTGTAAGATCGTAAGTTCTATAAAACTATAAATCTGCGAAATATATAAAATCTGTGAATTTTGTAAAATCTGTAAAATTTTTAAAATCTGTGAGATCTGTAAGTTCTGGTAAAATATACAAAATTTATAAAATATGTAAAATCTGTAAAATTTGTTAAAACTGTAAAAGTTGTAAGATCCGAAATTTTCGTAAAATTTATAAAATCTGTAAAATATACAAAATCTGTAAAATCTGTAAAATTTGTAAAATATGTAAAATATGTAAAATCTGTAAAATCTGTAAAATCTGTAAAATCTGTAAAATCTGTAAAATCTGTAAAATCTGTAAAATCTGTAAAATCTGTAAAATCTGTAAAATCTGTAAAATCTGTAAAACCTGTGAAATCTGTAAAATTTGTAAAATCTGTAAAATCTGTAAAATCTGTAAAATCTGTAAAATCTGTAAAATCTGTAAAATCTGTAAAATCTGTAAAATCTGTAAAATCTGTAAAATCTGTAAAATCTGTAAAATCTGTAAAATCTGTAAAATCTGTAAAATCTGTAAAATCTGTAAAATCTGTAAAATCTGTAAAATCTGTAAAATCTGTAAAATCTGTAAAATCTGTAAAATCTGTAAAATCTGTAAAATATGTAAAATCTGTAAAATCTGTAAAATCTGTAAAATCTGTAAAATCTGTAAAATCTGTAAAATCTGTAAAATCTGTAAAATCTGTAAAATCTGTAAAATCTGTAAAATCTGTAAAATCTGTAAAATCTGTAAAATCTGTAAAATCTGTAAAATGTGTAAAATCTGTAAAATCTATAAAATCTGTAAAATCTGCGAAATATATAAAATCTGTGAATTTTGTAAAATCTGTAAGATCCGTAAGTTCTGTAAAATATACAAAATCTGTAAAATATGTAAAATCTGTAAAATTAAATCTGTAAGATCCGCAAATTCCGTAAAATCTATAAAATCTATAAAATATACAAGACCTGTAAAATATGTAAAATTTGTTAAATCTGTAAAACTTATAAGATCCGCAGTTTTGAAAAATCTATAAAATTTATTAATATACAAAATCTGTAAAATCTGTGAAATTTGTAAAGTCTTTAAATCTATAAAATCTGTGAAATTTGTGAAGTCTATAAAAATATGTAAAACCTGTAAATTCTGTAAATTCTGTAAATTCTGTAAATTCTGTAAATTTTGTAAATTCTGTAAATTCTGTAAATTCTGTTAATTCTGTAAATTCTGTAAATTCTGTAAATTCTGTAAATTCTGTAAATTCTGTAAATTCTGTAAATTCTGTAAATTCTGTAAATTCTGTAAATTCTGTAAATTCTGTAAATTCTGTAAACTCTGTAAATTCTGTAAATTCTGTAAATTCTGTAAATTCTGTAAATTCTGTAAATTCTGTAAATTCTGTAAATTTTGTAAATTCTGAAAATTCTGTAAATTCTGTAAATTCTGTAAATTCTGTAAATTTTGTAAAATATGTAAAATCTGTAAAATCTATAAAATCTGTAAAATCTGCGAAATATATAAAATCTGTGAATTTTGTAAAATCTGTAAGATCCGTAAGTTCTGTAAAATATACAAAATCTGTAAAATATGTAAAATCTGTAAAATTAAATCTGTAAGATCCGCAAATTCCGTAAAATCTATAAAATATACAAGACCTGTAAAATATGTAAAATTTGTAAAACCTGTAAGATCGTAAGTTCTATAAAACTATAAATCTGCGAAATATATAAAATCTGTGAATTTTGTAAAATCTGTAAAATTTTTAAAATCTGTGAGATCTGTAAGTTCTGGTAAAATATACAAAATTTATAAAATATGTAAAATCTGTAAAATTTGTTAAAACTGTAAAAGTTGTAAGATCCGAAATTTTCGTAAAATTTATAAAATCTGTAAAATATACAAAATCTGTAAAATCTGTAAAATTTGTAAAATATGTAAAATATGTAAAATCTGTAAAATCTGTGAAATTTGTAAAGTCTTTAAATCTATAAAATCTGTGAATTTTGTAAAATCTGTAAAATTTTTAAAATCTGTGAGATCTGTAAGTTCTGGTAAAATATACAAAATTTATAAAATATGTAAAATCTGTAAAATTTGTTAAAACTGTAAAAGTTGTAAGATCCGAAATTTTCGTAAAATTTATAAAATCTGTAAAATATACAAAATCTGTAAAATCTGTAAAATTTGTAAAATATGTAAAATATGTAAAATCTGTAAAATCTGTGAAATTTGTAAAGTCTTTAAATCTATAAAATCTGTGAATTTTGTAAAATCTGTAAAATTTTTAAAATCTGTGAGATCTGTAAGTTCTGGTAAAATATACAAAATTTATAAAATATGTAAAATCTGTAAAATTTGTTAAAACTGTAAAAGTTGTAAGATCCGAAATTTTCGTAAAATTTATAAAATCTGTAAAATATACAAAACCTGTGAAATCTGTAAAATTTGTAAAATTTGTAAAATCTGTAAAATCTGTAAAATCTGTAAAATCTGTAAAATCTGTAAAATCTGTAAAATCTGTAAAATCTGTAAAATCTGTAAAATCTGTAAAATCTGTAAAATCTGTAAAATCTGTAAAATCTGTAAAATCTGTAAAATCTGTAAAATCTGTAAAATCTGTAAAATCTGTAAAATCTGTAAAATCTGTAAAATCTGTAAAATCTGTAAAATCTGTAAAATCTGTAAAATCTGTAAAATCTGTAAAATCTGTAAAATCTGTAAAATCTGTAAAATCTGTAAAATCTGTAAAATCTGTAAAATCTGTAAAATCTGTAAAATCTGTAAAATCTGTAAAATCTGTAAAATCTGTAAAATCTGTAAAATCTGTAAAATCTGTAAAATCTGTAAAATCTGTAAAATCTGTAAAATCTGTAAAATCTGTAAAATCTGTAAAATCTGTAAAATCTGTAAAATCTGTAAAATCTGTAAAATCTGTAAAATCTATAAAATCTGTAAAATCTGCGAAATATATAAAATCTGTGAATTTTGTAAAATCTGTAAGATCCGTAAGTTCTGTAAAATATACAAAATCTGTAAAATATGTAAAATCTGTAAAATTAAATCTGTAAGATCCGCAAATTCCGTAAAATCTATAAAATATACAAGACCTGTAAAATATGTAAAATTTGTTAAATCTGTAAAACTTATAAGATCCGCAGTTTTGAAAAATCTATAAAATCTATTAATATACAAAATCTGTAAAATCTGTGAAATTTGTAAAGTCTTTAAATCTATAAAATCTGTGAAATTTGTGAAGTCTATAAAAATATGTAAAACCTGTAAATTCTGTAAATTCTGTAAATTCTGTAAATTCTGTAAATTCTGTAAATTTTGTAAATTCTGTAAATTCTGTAAATTCTGTTAATTCTGTAAATTCTGTAAATTCTGTAAATTCTGTAAATTCTGTAAATTCTGTAAACTCTGTAAATTCTGTAAATTCTGTAAATTCTGTAAATTCTGTAAATTCTGTAAATTCTGTAAATTCTGTAAATTCTGTAAATTCTGTAAATTCTGTAAATTCTGTAAATTCTGTAAATTCTGTAAATTCTGTAAATTCTGTAAATTCTGTAAATTCTGTAAATTCTGTAAATTCTGTAAATTCTGTAAATTTTGTAAATTTTGTAAATTCTGTAAATTCTGTAAATTCTGTTAATTCTGTAAATTCTGTAAATTCTGTAAATTCTGTAAATTCTGTAAATTCTGTAAATTCTGTAAACTCTGTAAACTCTGTAAATTCTGTAAATTCTGTAAATTCTGTAAATTCTGTAAATTCTGTAAATTCTGTAAATTCTGTAAATTCTGTAAATTCTGTAAATTCTGTAAATTCTGTAAATTCTGTAAATTCTGTAAATTCTGTAAATTCTGTAAATTTTGTAAATTCTGAAAATTCTGAAAATTCTGTAAATTCTGTAAATTCTGTAAATTCTGTAAATTCTGTAAAATATGTAAAATCTGTAAAATCTATAAAATCTGTAAAATCTGCGAAATATATAAATTCTGTAAATTCTGTAAATTCTGTAAACTCTGTAAATTCTGTAAATTCTGTAAATTCTGTAAATTCTGTAAATTCTGTAAATTCTGTAAATTCTGTAAATTCTGTAAATTCTGTAAATTTTGTAAATTCTGAAAATTCTGTAAATTCTGTAAATTCTGTAAATTCTGTAAATTCTGTAAATTCTGTAAAATATGTAAAATCTGTAAAATCTATAAAATCTGTAAAATCTGCGAAATATATAAAATCTGTGAATTTTGTAAAATCTGTAAGATCCGTAAGTTCTGTAAAATATACAAAATCTGTAAAATATGTAAAATCTGTAAAATTAAATCTGTAAGATCCGCAAATTCCGTAAAATCTATAAAATCTATAAAATATACAAGACCTGTAAAATATGTAAAATTTGTTAAATCTGTAAAACTTATAAGATCCGCAGTTTTGAAAAATCTATAAAATCTATTAATATACAAAATCTGTAAAATCTGTGAAATTTGTAAAGTCTTTAAATCTATAAAATCTGTGAAATTTGTGAAGTCTATAAAAATATGTAAAACCTGTAAATTCTGTAAATTCTGTGAATTCTGTAAATTCTGTAAATTCTGTAAATTCTGTAAATTCTGTAAATTCTGTAAATTCTGTAAATTCTGTAAATTCTGTAAATTCTGTAAACTCTGTAAATTCTGAAAATTCTGTAAATTCTGTAAATTCTGTAAATTCTGTAAATTCTGTAAATTCTGTAAATTCTGTAAATTCTATAAATTCTGTAAATTCTGTAAATTCTGTAAATTCTGTAAATTCCGTAAATTCTGTAAAATCTCTAAAATCTGTATAATCCATAAAAATTGTAAAATCTCCAAAACAATGTAGAATCTGGAAATCAGAAGACATTTTTGTTCCTCTTTAATTATTTATTGTTCACATAAATCCGTTATCCCGAAATTCCCGAACGTTTGATTGCATTTGACCAATTTTTAATTATATCCGGTTCCTCTAAAAATTTCGTTTTGGCCGCGTATCCTTGACATGCCAATCCGAACGAATGATTCGAACATTTTCATTATTCCGTCTGAACACATCGCGCCGGTTAATATTACAATTTTCGCGGTTACATTGTTCCGTGCATTGTAACGTAATTACGGAAATTTTATTCCATTTGTTGTCGGTGGGCGGAATTGGCGCGGCTCAGCCGCAACACGATCGCCGTGACGAAAAGCGTGCTTCACTCTAAAAACTGTTACGCGAAGGGGATTTGTATGTGGCCGGATTAAAATGTCATTTATTTCTGCGATTAAAATTTTAGTTTGCGCGACAGAGACCCAGACGCGGGAGCAATAATCCCCGCAGATATTTACAGTAAATTAAGTTTCGGATTTCCCATCGGAGCATTTTCCGCGGACCCAAAAATTAAGCTGCGAACAACAAAAGTTTTAAAATACTCGAAACGTTGGTGGGCACGTCGCCATTTTCGGCAGTGTCTTGCGGCCAATTAATTACGCACTTGTTCCGGTGCCAGACAATGGGATCACGCAATCTCGACCGCCCCCGAAAACCGCCGCCACCCGCTCCCGTTATGTTTTAATTAGCGGTACAAAAACCGAGTGCGTTTGCTTTTTGACCGTGTGCCATCATTCCGGAACAAGTGGCGCGTTCACTTCACTTCGCTAACCGTGCAATTTCACATGGAAAACCGACTCGGTAAATGTACACAGTTTTTTCAATGTAAAAATATGATATTGTACGAACTCAAAAATGTTTTTGCCCTTACAATAGACGACCGCAGTGCTAATTTCAGGTTATGGACAGCAAATTTAAAAAGAAAAAAAAATGGCGAATGCGTTGCGGACGTTGTTGCATGTCATTCTCTTTTTATTTTATTTGATTGTTGCATAAGACCTCAACAGATATAAAAGTTCTATAATTTCTATTCTCTATCTAAACTTTAAATTATTTAAATATTCTATTCTCTTAAATTTATAAAATTAATGAAATCTATGAAATCTATGAAATCTATGAAATCTGTGAAATCTGTGAAATCTGTGAAATCTATGAAATCTATGAAATTTATGAAATTTATGAAATCTGTGAAATCTATGAAATCTATGAAATCTATGAAATCTATGAAATCTATGAAATCTATGAAATCTATGAAATCTATGAAATCTATGAAATCTATGAAATCTATGAAATCTATGAAATCTATGAAATCTATGAAATCTATGAAATCTATGAAATCTATGAAATCTATGAAATCTATGAAATCTATGAAATCTATGAAATCTATGAAATCTATGAAATCTATGAAATCTATGAAATCTATGAAATCTATGAAATCTATGAAATCTATGAAATCTATGAAATATCTATGAAATCTATGAAATATCTCTGAAATATCTATGAAATCTATGAAATCTATGAAATCTATGAAATCTATGAAATCTATGAAATCTATGAAATCTATGAAATCTATGAAATCTATGAAATCTATGAAATCTATGAAATCTATGAAATCTATGAAATCTATGAAATCTATGAAATCTATGAAATCTATGAAATCTATGAAATCTATGAAATCTATGAAATCTATGAAATCTATGAAATCTATGAAATCTATGAAATCTGTAAAATCTGTGAAATCTGTGAAATCTATAAAATCTATGAAATCTAGGAAATCTATGAAATCTATGAAATCTATGAAATCTATGAAATCTATGAAATCTATGAAATCTATGAAATCTATGAAATCTATGAAATCTATGAAATCTATGAAATCTATGAAATCTGTGAAATCTATGAAATCTATGAAATCTATGAAATCTATGAAATCTATGAAATCTATGAAATCTATGAAATCTATGAAATCTATGAAATCTATGAAATCTATGAAATCTATGAAATCTATGAAATCTGTAAAATCTGTGAAATCTGTGAAATCTATAAAATCTATGAAATCTATGAAATCTATGAAATCTATGAAATCTATGAAATCTATGAAATCTATGAAATCTATGAAATCTATGAAATCTATGAAATCTATGAAATCTATGAAATCTATGAAATCTATGAAATCTATGAAATATCTATGAAATCTATGAAATATCTCTGAAATATCTATGAAATCTATGAAATCTATGAAATCTATGAAATCTATGAAATCTATGAAATCTATGAAATCTATGAAATCTATGAAATCTATGAAATCTATGAAATCTGTAAAATCTGTGAAATCTGTGAAATCTATAAAATCTATGAAATCTATGAAATCTATGAAATCTATGAAATCTATGAAATCTATGAAATCTATGAAATCTATGAAATCTATGAAATCTATGAAATCTATGAAATCTATGAAATCTATGAAATCTATGAAATCTATGAAATCTATGAAATCTATGAAATATCTCTGAAATATCTATGAAATCTATGAAATATCTATGATATCTATGAAATATCTATGAAATCTATGAAATATCTATGAAATCTATGAAGTATCTATGAAATCTATGAAATATCTATGAAATCTATGAAATATCAGTGAAATCTATGAAATATCTATGAAATATCTTTGAAATCTATGAAATATCTATAAAATCTATGAAGTATGTATGAAATCTATGAAATATCTATGAAATCCATCATATATATATAAAAAATCTAAAATATGTGAAATGTATGAAATATATATGAACAATAAAATTTGTGAAATTTATTATATTACTGAAGTCTATGAAATCTCCAAAAACAATAAAATTTATGAAATCTATGAAATCTTGATTTTTATGAAATAAAATCTATAAAAACTTGAAAACAATAAAAAATATGAAATCTTCAGAAACAAAAATAAATCATAAAATCTATGAAATACTGATACCTATGAAATCCAGAAAGCCTATAAAAATTATAAAAATTGTGAAATTATATGAAATTTGTGAAATTCATGAATTGTATAAAAATATGAAATTCATTCATGAAAATGTATAAAAATCCATGAAATTTCTGAAAACAATCAAAAATATGAAATTGTAAGATATTGATGAAATTTGTAAAACATACAAAAATAATAAAAATTATGAAATTTATGAAAATTATGAAAGTTCAACGAAATTTTGATATCTATGAAATCCAGGAAGTGTATAAAAACAATAAAAATTAGGAAATTTACAAAACACATAAAAACATTAAAAATTATGTTCTTGAGTTTATAAAATTAAGACCATGAAATTTGTGAAAACAATCAAAAATATGAAATCTTGATATCTATTAAATTCAGGAAATCTATAAAAACAAAAAAATCATGAAATATTTATTAAATTTGTGAAATATTTAAAAATATTAAAAATTATGAAATTTATGAAAATTACGAAAGTTCAATAAAATCTCGAAAAACAATAAAATTTATGAAATCTAAGAAATCCTAATATCTATTATATTCAGGAGATCTATGAAAACAATCAAAATTATGAAATCTATGAAATATACAAAATTTGTGAAATTCATAAAATGTATAAAAATTATTTGTGAAATATATAAAAACAATAAAAATTATGAAATAAATAAAATTTGTGAAATCAAATAATCATTATATATTTATTAAATCAATGATTTCTATATAAACTGTGGAATATACAAAATCTGCTAAAAATATACAACATCTAAGAAATTTATTTAATTTATAAAAATTATGGATGTATTAATTTCAATGAGTTCTATGAAATTTAAAAATTCTGTAATATCTGTATCTGTAAGTGTATAATTCTGTAGAATATTGAAGCATTTAAGTTTGTCGCTAAAAATGTACACATCTAAAACTTCAATCTCTTAAAGATATATTAACCACCCTTATTCTCAGATCATATCTACAATTTCCCCATAATTATATCCACCCCTGTAGTCATATTTACGACTCTAAAACATATTACAATCTTACATCAAAAATTTAAATAATATATACGACACATACGCAAAAGGTTATTTCAAGATTTGAATTTATAATAGAAATATCTGAATACGTTTGACACACCCTCTCCTTTACGTAGGGGGTTATAAACAACACACGGTATAAATTTAAGATTACCCAGGGAAATTACGAAATAAATTCCATAATTTCATAAGTAAATTATAACTCTCTATTCATCTAATAAAACAGTGACTTATTTTATGGTTTTGTAATCGTCTTGATTAAACCATGGGTAAACTGGTTCAGGATGATCATTGGTGGTGTACTTAATGGCCGCACGGATTAATTTGTTCCAACATGTAAATATATGTACATTTGCAAGTTTCGGCCTATCCAAAAGCGACGATTACAATAATAGAGTTGAATATAAACTAAGCCTCTTAGGTCTTATCTCATTGCCGTTTATGTATATTGCCAGCTATGTGTCATTTTCCACTTTAATTATGCATATAAGTTTTGGGGAAGCGTCCATGCAAAATTTATGGTCGTGTTGTCTTCGACTTTAATGCAATTATCAATGTGAATTTCGGCCTGCATTTAGTTACAACCTATCATTTATTTGGATCAGTTTCAGGCGGTCGTTACAGACAGTATTTGAAATTGGTTAATTACGGTTTAGAATTCCGGTCGCAATTTCAAAGTCTCTTCGGCGGTTCGACGTTAACGTGAATTGTTCGGCCGACCGCTGAAACTTCACTATTTATAATAGAACAATTTTTCCGCATGCGAAACGACGTCGTTTCCATTTAAAATTTACGTGCAAAAATGGAACGGCGTCCGTGCCAAAAACAACAACAAAAAAAAGCTAAATTTTCTAAATATATAACACCCCCGTCGAACGGGTCCATATCGTATAAATTATGGCCGAAAGAACGGTTAGTAAACAACGGCAATTGAACAGTGCATCTAAATCGCATTATGCATTAATGTAGCGGTCTATGGCAGCTGCGCCATTTCCCAGCTTCAATTGTCGAACAATGGAGGATCCCGCTGCCATTGCTGACTGCCAACCCATTGTTTATGGCCGATATTTTAAAACTATTCTATTAACAATTCACGCCACTTTTGTCTTTGATTAATACGCAGCGGTTTTAAAATAAAAAGCCAAACCACAATTGAGAATTTAATCTGCAGTTTCGTAACGATTTTGTCGAAAGTTTCGATTCCATTCTTTTGTAATTTTTTTTAATTAAATGTATATTGTCACGATTGCACTTCATTTTGGGTACACATAATTGCTTAGCACAAATTTGTGCTTTTGTACGAGGCGGTAACAATGTGCAATCTTAAATACAAAAGACATTTTTGTTCCTCTTTAATTATTTATTGTCGGTATAAATCCTTTGTGCGAAAATTCCGGAGTGTTTGATTGCGATTTGACCAGATTTTAATTAAACCAATTTCTTTGGAAGTTTCTATGAAATTTTCATAAAATCTAAAAAATATATAAATCTATAATTTTTTATTTCATATATAAAATGTCTAAAAAATGCATATAAAATTTATAAAAAATATATAAATAAAGGTGTATAAAATGTATAAAAAATGTATAAAAAAATGTATAAAAAATATTTAAAATGCACATAAAGTATAAAATTTATAAATTGTATAAATATATAAAATGTATAAAAAGTATACAATATATAAATTAAATAAAATGTATAAAACGTATAAAATGTATAAAATGTATAAAATGTATAAAATGTATAAAATGTATAAAATGTATAAAATGTATAAAATGTATAAAATGTATAAAATGTATAAAATGTATAAAATGTATAAAATGTATAAAATGTATAAAATGTATAAATGTATAAAATGTATAAAATGTATAAAATGTATAAAATGTATAAAATGTATAAAATGTATAAAATGTATAAAATGTATAAAATGTATAAAATGTATAAAATGTATAAAATGTATAAAATGTATAAAATGTATAAAATGTATAAAATGTATCTGTAAAATGTATAAAATTTATAAAATGTATCTGTAAAATTTGTGAAATCTGTAATAACTGGTAAAATCTGTAAAATCTATAAAATCTGTAAAATCTGTGAAATTTGTAAAATCTGTAAAATCTGTAAAATCTGTAAAATCTGTAAAATCTGTAAAATCTGTAAAATCTGTAAAATCTGTAAAATCTGTAAAATCTGTAAAATATGTGAAATATGTAAAATCTGTAAAATCTGTAAAATCTGTAAAATCTGTAAAATCTGTAAAATCTGTAAAATCTGTAAAATATGTGAAATATGTAAAATCTGTAAAATCTGTAAAATCTGTAAAATCTGTAAAATATGTGAAATCTGTAAAATCTGTAAAATCTGTAAAATCTGTAAAATCTGTAAAATCTGTAAAATCTGTAAAATCTGTAAAATCTGTAAAATCTGTAAAATCTGTAAAATCTGTAAAATCTGTAAAATCTGTAAAATCTGTAAAATCTGTAAAATCTGTAAAATCTGTAAAATCTGTAAAATCTGTAAAATCTGTAAAATCTGTAAAATCTGTAAAATCTGTAAAATCTGTAAAATCTGTAAAATCTGTAAAATCTGTAAAATCTGTAAAATCTGTAAAATCTGTAAAATCTGTAAAATCTGTAAAATCTGTAAAATCTGTAAAATCTGTAAAATCTGTAAAATCTGTAAAATCTGTAAAATCTGTAAAATCTGTAAAATCTGTAAAATCTGTAAAATCTGTAAAATCTGTAAAATCTGTAAAATCTGTAAAATCTGTAAAATCTGTAAAATCTGTAAAATCTGTAAAATCTGTAAAATCTGTAAAATCTGTAAAATCTGTAAAATCTGTAAAATCTGTAAAATCTGTAAAATCTGTAAAATCTGTAAAATCTGTAAAATCTGTAAAATCTGTAAAATCTGTAAAATCTGTAAAATCTGTAAAATCTGTAAAATCTGTAAAATCTGTAAAATCTGTAAAATCTGTAAAATCTGTAAAATCTGTAAAATCTGTAAAACCTGTAAAATCTGTAAAATATGTAAAATATGTGAAATATGTAAAATCTATAAAATCTATAAAATCTATAAAATCTGTAAAATCTGTAAAATCTGTAAAATCTGTAAAATCTGTAAAATCTGTAAAATCTGTAAAATCTGTAAAATCTGTAAAATCTGTAAAATCTGTAAAATCTGTAAAATCTGTAAAATCTGTAAAATCTGTAAAATCTGTAAAATCTGTAAAATCTGTAAAATCTGTAAAATCTTTAAAATCTGTAAAATCTGTAAAATCTGTAAAATCTGTAAAATCTGTAAAATCTGTAAAATCTGTAAAATCTGTAAAATCTGTAAAATCTGTAAAATCTGTAAAATATGTGAAATCTGTAAAATATGTGAAATATGTAAAATCTGTAAAATCTGTAAAATCTGTAAAATCTGTAAAATCTGTAAAATCTGTAAAATCTGTAAAATCTGTAAAATCTGTAAAATCTGTAAAATCTGTAAAATCTGTAAAATCTGTAAAATCTGTAAAATCTGTAAAATCTGTAAAATCTGTAAAATCTGTAAAATCTGTAAAATCTGTAAAATCTGTAAAATCTGTAAAATCTGTAAAATCTGTAAAATCTGTAAAATCTGTAAAATCTGTAAAATCTGTAAAATCTGTAAAATCTGTAAAATCTGTAAAATCTGTAAAATCTGTAAAATCTGTAAAATCTATAAAATCTGTAAAATCTGTAAAAGCTGTAAAATCTGTGAAGTCTGTAAAATTCGTAAAACCTGTAAAATTTGTAAAATCTGTAAAATGTATGAAATTTAAAATCTGTAAAATCTGTACAACCTATAAAATCTGTAAAACCTGTAAAATCTGTAAAACCTGTAAAATCTGTAAAACCTGTAAAATCTCTAAAATGTTTAAAATATTAAAATCTGTAAAACCTGTAAAATATGTAAAATAAGTAAAACTTGTAAAATCAGTAAAATATGTAAAATCTCTAAAGCCTGTCAAATTATTAAAATCTATAAAACTGATAAAACATATATCAGCTACAAAACATATAAAATTTATAAATCAAATTAAATGTTTTTCAGTTTTCATAAGAAATGTTATCTCCACTATAATAGATTATTAAGTAATCCATGTTTATTAAGAAAAAACAAAACAGGTAATTGTTTCAAATAAATCACTTGCAGGATTGCGTTTTTGCTCGCAAAACTATTTCCTGAGGTATTAGATATTAGGGAATAATGAATTGGGAGCGTACAAAAAACGAAACAATTTCATCCCAATTTTCTCTAACGAGCGTTCATATATCTCTTGTTTCCACAGCAACAAAAACCTCCACGATGACATGTATTTTCCAAATGATCTAATAAACATTTGTTACATCGGGAATTACAGAAATTGGTTAGAGTTTTTTTTTCTTCATACAAGACATGTCGTGAGCAATAACGAGTACAATACGTTTAATGAAATAATTAAGATGAGAACGAACCGATTCTCCGTCTCGAAGACGAGTACAATTTCATAAAATCCGATGTCTCATTCCGAAAAGAACATCTTTGACAAGCCAATTACGTCAGTCGCATTTGTGCATAAAACAAGAACCGTTCCCGATTCGGACGTCGCAAAATTCACTGAACACGCGAATAAAAACGCGATTTTATATTGTAAAATACATGTTAAACTTAAAAATTCGTCGAACTTCCAGCCAGTTCGAAAGTATCCCATTTCCACACTCACTTGAAATTCAAGAGTGTTGTTTGAAATTTTTTACATGGCGAAACTTTCGCGTAACATCTTGTATCTGTGAGCTTATAGAGGAGGTCGGGCCGAAAGTTTCTGGGCATAATGTAAGCGTTATCTGCCTAATACAAACTTATATTTCACTGTCCGATACCAATTTCCCGCAGATCCGCAAACGAAAGAAACTACGGAAACGACCCCAACGGTCCAAACTCTACCAATATTGATAATAAAAAATAAATAAAATGTTTCGCGTTTATCGGATGGAAGATATTTATTAGGAAGTTCTCTCTTCTTGTCGGAGTGTTCATTTGTTTCCCGTTTAAGTGGGCGATAAAATTTTATTTTAGATGGATGCATTATCTGCAAATATTTAGTTAAGGCAAACGAAGTTTAATTTTATCCCTTTGAATGTTTCCTTGAGTTAAATGCTTCTTAATTTACAAGAAAACCTTCAATTTATTTTACAAACTCAATCAAGATGTTGATTACTTTTAAAAATGAACGTGTAACAAACTAAATTTATTAAAGGCTAAAAACATTTCAAATTAATTGAAAACAGGCTCCAGTAAAACATCTTTCATATTCTAAAGTGAGATGTGAAAATTGCTTTCGCCCAGCTTGATTACAATTCTCGGAAAGTGACCGCAGATAGACAAAAAAGACCTGAGAGGAATATACAATGAGGTTCCTCCACTAAAAATTCCTGGTCCTTCAGATTCGTTAGCCTAATCTATATTTGTCAACATAGATTTTAAATATTACCTATAAATTCTGCCAAATCAGCTTCGACGAACGATCGGCGTGATGAATTTTAAAGTAATCTAAGTTTCTGCTGAAATTGTAACAAGGTAATTCGTTTGGGTACAAGGATTCAATGAGGTGAAAGAAAAACTCCGGTGGGTGTTACCCCTTTATCAAACTAGATAGGATACCTGGGGGGATCAATAAGATTAGTTGGATAGAATATTTCACACTAGTAAAGAATTATGCTATCATTCAGAAATTCAGAGAAAACATCTCCGGAGGATCGGGATGAAAAAATAAGTGCAATGACTGCGTCATTCTTCTGCTTCTTCGGGCAATATCTAAGACCTCAGGAAATAGTTTTGAGAGCAAAAACATAATCCTGAAGGTGATTTATACCTAGTAATCTATTATAGTGGAGGCCCTATTTCTCATGAGAAATAAAAAGTAATTAATTGGATTTATAAATTTATTTTGTAGCTGTTGTTACAGGTTTTATCAATTTTATAGATTTTACTAATTATACAGATTTTACATATTTTACAGATTTTACCTATTTTACCAATTTTATAAATTTTATAGATTTTACAGATTTTACTGAATTTACAGATTTTAGAGATTTTACAAATTCTACAAATTTTACAAATTTTAGAAATTTTACAAATTTTACAGATTTTACAAATTTTAAAGGTATTACAGATTTTATATATTTTAGAGATTTTACAGATTTTGCATATTTTACAAATTTTAGAGATTTTAGAGATTTTACAGATTCCACAAATTTTAGAGATTTTACAAATTTTAAAGGTATTACAGATTTTATATATTTTAGGGATTTTACAGATTTATAGATTTTACAAATTCTACAGATTTTACATACTTTACAAATTTTACAAATATTAAAGATTTTACAAATATTAAAGATTTTACAAATTTTCCAGATTTTACATATTTTACAAATTTTACAGATTTTGCATATTTTAGAGATTTCAAATTTTAGAGATGTTATAGATTTTGTAAATTTTACATATGTTATATATTTTAGAGATTTTATAGATTTTGTAAATTTTGCAGATTTTACATAATTTAGAGATTTTACAAATTATAAGTATTTTAGAGATTTTACAGATTTTACAAATTTTACAGATTTTTCAAATGTTAGAGATTTTACAAATTTTACAGATTTTACATATTTTACAAATTTTAGAGATATTACAGATTTTATGTATTTTACAGATTTTACATTTTGCATATTTTAGAGATTTTACAATTTTAGATATGTTACAGATTTTATAAATTTTACAGATGTTACATATTTTAGAGATTTTATAGATTTTGTAAATTTTGCAGATTTTACATAATTTAGAGATTTTACAGTTTTTAGAGATTTTACAAATTATACGTATTTTAGAGATTTTACAAATTTTACAGATTCTACAGATTTTAAAAATTTTGCATCTTTTACAGATTTTACATATTTTACAAGTTTTACAAATTTTATATATTTTCCTGAATTTACAGATTTTACAGATTTTACAGAATTTTCAGATTTTACAAATTTTACAGTTTTTACAGTTTTTACAGATTTTACAGATTTTACAGATTTTACAGATTTTACAGATTTTACAGATTTTACAGATTTTACAGATTTTACAGATTTTACAGATTTTACAGATTTTACAGATTTTACAGATTTTACAGATTTTACAGATTTTACAGATTTTACAGATTTTACAGATTTTACAGATTTTACAGATTTTACAGATTTTACAGATTTTACAGATTTTACAGATTTTACAGATTTTACAGATTTTACAGATTTTACAGATTTTACAGATTTTACAGATTTTACAGATTTTACAGATTTTACAGATTTTACAGATTTTACAGATTTTACAGATTTTACAGATTTTACAGATTTTACAGATTTTACAGATTTTACAGATTTTACAGATTTTACAGATTTTACAGATTTTACAGATTTTACAGATTTTACAGATTTTACAGATTTTACAGATTTTACAGATTTTACAGATTTTACAGATTTTACAGATTTTACAGATTTTACAGATTTTACAGATTTTACAGATTTTACAGATTTTACAGATTTTACAGATTTTACAGATTTTACAGATTTTACAGATTTTACAGATTTTACAGATTTTACAGATTTTACAGATTTTACAGATTTTACATATTTTACAAATTTTAGAGAACTTACAGATTCTACGGATTTTAAAAATTTTAGATATTTTACATATTTTCCAGGTTTTACCGATTTTACAGATTTTATACATTTTACAGATTGTAGGATGATGAAGTTGTTTCTACACAGAATTACCTGATAATGTTTTTCACCTTCGCTTTTACATACTCATCAGGAGCTGAAGCTGAAGCCAAACAATTTTAAAATAAAGGATAATAACATTATCATTGCCACATATAAATAAAAAAGTCTCAAATAAAATATTTGACACAATGAGGTTTCACAATTACAAATGTTTACTCCTTCAGGTGAGTTGGTGCAATTTATATTTGTCTAGACATAGATTACAATATTTCCTATACATTTTGCTGCACCAGCAAAAATATTCGCCTTGGCATTTTCGAATTCGTCGAACGATCGACCCGATGTGTTTTAAAATAATCGCAGTTTCCACTGAAAGCGTAACAAGGTAATTTCGTTCGACTACAAGTATTCAATGAGTCAGAAGAAAAACTCGTGTGCGTGTCGGCCATTTATATTCATCAAACCACCGTATAAAATATATCGGACATGTTATACAAATGGGCTAATTTAAAAATAAATGGTATAGTAGTTCATAATTCACAAAGCTGTCAGACCTGTGCTAAATTACCTGACCACGAGCACCATCTCGCATGACGGATCCACGCAATAAACTCCCCAAGATCGAAAACCTTTTTATCCTTGATTAAGTAGTATCCTGGCCACTTTATCTGTTAGCAAAACGCGGTCCCGCTTTAAACTTGCTAGATAGTTTGTTAACTGACCATTACGGTCATTAGTTATTCGACCAGAAATTGATTGTGCTACATTTTCTATCTGCTTTGGGTAATAAATACTTATTATGGATTCACGGGAATCGGTTTTTCATTTAAGGCGGTTCGCAGTCGTTAATGGATTTGCTGGAAAATAAATATTTACTAGCGAGCTTAGTTTGCTAACAATTTTACTTGCTTTCTAGCTTGTATTTATTTCATGTCACAATTGTGGGAAAAATAATAATAAATATAATACAAATTTATAACAGATACACGGTTTAATTTTATATCCTTTATAGTTCTCATAATTTTATATTATTTTCTGGATGTTATAATTTTGTATATTAACATATTTTAAAAATTTTATATTAGATTTTGTATATTATATACAGATTTATTTAAGTATTCTATAAATGTTATATATACTTAAAATGCATTTTCTAAATAATATAATTCTTATAATTTAAATGTAATTTATACATTTTACAGACATATTTTCTATAGGGATTTTACAAACATTTTTATATAAAGTTACATTTTTTATTAATTTTTTACACTTTATTATACATTTTATACATAAAACAACATACATAATACATATTTTCTAAATAAGATTATTCTCCATTTGATATATTATAAGTATATTTTACAGATTTTACAGGTTGTATAGATTTTATTACACATATTTTATGTATTTTTTGTACATTTTTTATATATTTTTTATACATTTTTTACCCATTTTGTATATTTTATACACATTTTTTATATTTTTTATTTATTTTATATATTTTATACATTTTTTATACATACATCATATTTTTTGTACATTTTATACTCTTTTTTATACCTTTTATACATGAAACAAATTTCCTAAATAAGATAGTTTGTTCTAATTTTTTGTACATTTTGTATCCATTTTATACATTTTACATTTTATAGATTTTACAAATTTTATACATTTTATATATTTTATAAATTTTATACATTTTATACATTTTATACATTTTATACATTTTATACATTTTATACATTTTATACATTTTATACATTTTATACATTTTATACATTTTATACATTTTATACATTTTATACATTTTATACGTTTTATACATTTCTTTATATATTTTGTACATTTTATTCATATTTGTATATTGTTTTATAAATTTTTGTACTCATTTTTATACATTTTATATATAAAATAAAAAATTATAGATTTATATATTTTTTAGATTTATACAGGCAAAAATAAAAAATACTGAAGTTTTATCCATTTTATATATTTTATACATTTTTTATACATTTTATATACTTTTTTATATACTTTGTACATAAAATAAAATACCATGATTGTTGCAATTCCTATAATTATTAAAGTATTTTAAAATTTATATAAATAATGATTACTGATTTCAAATGTAGATTTTATAAATATTTCACCAATTTCATAGATCATTTTCCATAATTTCATAGATTTCTTAGTTATGGTCGATTTCATAGATTTCATAGATTTCATAGATTTCATAGATTTCATAGATTTCATAGATTTCATAGATTTCATAGATTTCATAGATTTCATAGATTTCATAGATTTCATAGATTTCATAGATTTCATAGATTTCATAGATTTCATAGATTTCATAGATTTCATAGATTTCATGGATATTTCATAGATTTCATTGATATTTCATAGATTTCATAGATATTTCATAGATTTCATAGATTTTATAGATTTCATAGATTTCATAGATTTCATAGATTTCATAGATTTCATAGATTTCATAGATTTCATAAATTTCATAGATTCCATAGATTCCATATATTTCATAGATTTCATAGATATTTCATAGATTTCATAGATATTTCATAGATTTCATAGATATTTCATAAATTTCATGGATATTTCATAGATTTCATAGATATTTCATAGATTTCATTGATATTTCATAGATTTCATAGATATTTCATAGATTTCACTGATATTTCATAGATTTCATAAATTTCATAAATTTCATGGATTTCATAGACTTCATAGATTTCATAGATTTCATAGATAGATTTCATAGATTTCATAGATTTCATAGATTTCATAGATTTCATAGATTTCATAGATTTCATAGATTTCATAGATTTCATAGATTTCATAGATTTCATAGATTTCATAGATTTCATAGATTTCATAGATTTCATAGATTTCATAGATTTCATAGATTTCATAGATTTCATAGATTTCATAGATTTCATAGATTTCATAGATTTCATAGATTTCATAGATTTCATAGATTTCATAGATTTCATAGATTTCATAGATTTCATAGATTTCATAGATTTCATAGATTTCATAGATTTCATAGATTTCATAGATTTCATAGATTTCATAGATAATAAAATAACATAATTTACATTTACATACATTAATATACGTCTGTATTTAATAATTTCTGTTCCTGAAAACGAATAACACAATTAAGTAGTTCACATTTGTGCCTCGAATATAAAAACCATGTTCCCGCTCACAAAAAATACCCGGTCCATTAAAAGTATGACATAAATATTAGCATACAGTGCACGTTCCGGACTGACATCGTCACATCCAACAAAAATATCAACTCGGTTTTGATATAAACTTGCGGAATGCGTCTGGAATCCGAATATTTCATAAACACTTTGATACGAACGTGGCCCTTTTTTAATTACCCCTACGTTCACCGCCTACCGAAATAAATAAAATCCCGCTAAAGCGTGGCGCAATTAAAACCGACCGCCGAAAATTTGAATTCAATTACAAGACGACACACGCATTAACGTGCGGCACGTGACCTGTTTATTTTTGTATCGCATTGGGTAAATAAGTGTTGTCGGTGTGCGGGGGTCGGCATAAATCCGCGGATTTTATGTTACGGTGAAAGAAACGAAGCGAACCGAAATCGGTTTATGGTACTCCTGTGTGCTGTGCCGCTCGTAAAATGCTGATTGGTGACAGCGACGTAGGCCGCGTCGGATGACAAATGTCGGTCGGCTCCGCAGAATCCCCATGATCTCGGTTAGCCGGGAAGATATTCGCCGTTTCCGTTTCACCCACTTCATATTTTTATTGTGTGTGTGTTTGTGTGCACGGCCCGATCAACTGGTAGCCGGAAAAATTGGGGGCGGATTATTTTCGTATGGAAACGAGGATTGCGGTTAATTAAGACGGGGCGGATGTTGCTGCAGATTGGAGGATGTGAGGTTGATTAGGGGAGGCCGTAATTCCGGAATTGCCTAAAGTTTTTATAACAGGCAATAAAAATTTTGACGTTTGCAGCTCTTAAAAATATGTTTAAATATATTAAAAATCAATTTTAGGAAGGAAAAGATATAAAATAGAGTATTTGATGCATTAAAAACAAATAATTAAATTTTTATATTTAAAAATATGGTAATATAATCTGAAAAAAGTTAAGTATATTAATATATTTCGACCAATGCTAATTCATGTTCCCTTCATATTTTGACAGTTTGACCATAACTAATCTAGAAAATAAGTTGGATAAGTATTTATTATCAGCTTATTAGAAACAAGCTGCTTATTACACTTCTATAACCAAAAAAATTTTAATTATAAAAATTTCTTGTGAAAATTATTGTGAAATAAATTTCTTGTAAAGCAAAATTGGAAGAAATTTCGGTCCTCTCGAACAATTTAGTTTCGAAAAAAATTTAGCCTTAAAGAAATATATATATATATATATATATATATATATATATATATATATATATACATACAATATACATTTATATATAAAAATTCATTAAAAATTACTAAAAACGTATGGAAAATGATCTAATTCCATACGATCATTTTCCATACGATTAAAGTTCGTACGACCATTTTTCACATGATGAAAATCCGTACGATCAAAATCCATACTATCATTTTCCATACAATCAAAATCCATACGATCATTTTCTATACGACTAAAATCCATACGATCATTTTTCATATGATCAAAATCCATATGATCAAAATCCATACGATCAAAATCCATACGATCATTTTTCACATGATCAAAATCCATACGATCATTTTCCATATGACCAAAATCCATACGATCAATTTCCATACAATTAAAATCTATAGGATTAAAATCCATACGATTAAATTCATACTGATTAAATTACATAGTTCTACTTTAATAACTTTTTTTCAATTCAACTTCAATTAGCTTTTAACACTGATTTGTCTATAAAATAAGTTAGACAAGTATTTTTTATTGTTATATTTTTATAAGAAATTGGTAATATAACTCATTTATTCTAATTATGAACAACTTATCACAAGCTCTGAAGAGAGCTATTACAACTGATTTGTCAAGTATTTTTTTTATATTTTTGTTAAAAAATATAGGTTATTTATTGACTTCAAGTAAAGTTTAAATGACTAATTTAAACATGAAATCAGATTATATAATACTGTATAATACAACAATAGTAAATTAATATTATTTTAACAGTTCACGTTAAATGATCCATAAAAGTTATTTATGATACAAAAAAGTTACTATAATAATGAACACTACTGTGTATGACTGAAATATTTTATAAACAAAATTGGGAATTTGAAATATAAAAATGTGAATAAAAACAATTGCCAAAAAAAAAAAATGCAATTTTTTATAAATTAATTAAAATGTAAAAAATAACAAAAAATTAATTTAAAATATATCATGAAGTAATTAAATTGATTAAAATTATAAATAAAATACACTGAATATTGGTTGAATGTTTTTGTAATATAAAATGTCTCTATAGTTTTTAGATTTTATTATGTTTTATTAATATAAATTTACATGGTTTGAAATTTTTGAACAATGAAAATTAAAAGGCAATATTTTTAGTTTCAACATACGTAAAAATTTGATTTCTATAACCTTTTTGATATAAAATGAAATATTTGCGGTATTTTTTAATGAATAAAGATCAAATGAAACAATAAAAAAAAATAAATATATATTGGCTAAATATAAAAAATATCAAAAATGAATACTTATTTGTTTTAAAATTGTGGCCAAAATATTAATATAAAAAAATTGTTTTATATAAATTCCATTTTATCAAAATTTATTCTGTCAAATATTTCAGCACTGGCAAATAATTTTTACGTTAAAATATATTCTATTATGAAATATTTTTTTTATACAGAAAACCGGAATAAAATATTACCGAATGCGTGATACGATATACAGTTTTAATTTCAGCTCCAATTTTATAATTTAAGACCGACTGGAAAAAGTAAATTTCCACAATTACGTGAATATTTAATAAAACTCCCGATGTACGCATTAACGACTTTATAAATTTTAAAAAAACCGGAGCGTGCAAACGACAGATATCGATGGGTCCGATCGTCGTCATTGTCCGTCGATCGAACATCTTCGAATAAATTAAAAAGGGATGTTAGGGGGGGTGTGATCAATAAATTAAAGTCGTAATCGGATCGACAGCGAGGAACGTTTCGCAAACATGTCGCGGCCGGCAATAAATAATGGAGAATCATCGGAAAACCGTCAAACTACCGCTTTAGAGCTCCGCGCCACGGTGATGATCCATCACCCCAAGAGACCGGACCCGATCATTGTTCGCTTAACAATTAGAGAATTTGATTTTAATCTGCGGTTTTATCGCGGTAATTTATGGCCGTATCGTAAATATTGCAGTCGTATTTGGCCGTTGCACCGCTCCCACTGTTCCAAAGCTTTTAAAATTAACTACATATTTGTACATTTATTAATTGCCATAACATTTTGTTTCTGAAATCGGTTTATCGCAGATGCATAAATATTAATTATGGACGTTCTATTATTTATGGGCCGACGCCGCAGTCATTTATACATATTACACATGCAAATTTATTTTTCCGTGTTTGCATTTAAATTACTCGATTAATAATAAAATTGGAAAAATACCCACTGAATTATACCGATTGATCTGCTATGTAAATCGTAAAAGCCACTTTCTCTTTCTTTTTTAATTGACACGTCTCTTTTGTGTTCGGATTTAATTACTTTAATTTTAAAAATAAATTGGGTTTTTTCTTATATATTTTATTCATGTACAGTAGTGACCATAATTATAGCAACTTATTAAAATATATTCAATACTGCCCTATAATTTTAATATATATTTTTTGTTAACGTTGTGTCCAAGATTGACAACTGGTCAATATAATTTAAACTTTAAAAAATTGACCACTTTTTTAATTTTAAATGTACAAAATTGTAGAAACTTTTTACTTTGTGGTTTCTCATTGATCTCTGTGAATTTAAATCAATTATTTACTATCGGTCCTTTACCTATTATAATTATTTAATCATTGGTCAAAGAGAAACTTTAAGAGAAATTATAATTCAGCGTTCCAAGACTGAAAGAAACAAGATGAGATGAGTGGTATCTACGAAGAAATTTGTCTGAGTTCGAACGAAAATCAAGAACAGGATAATTCGAATGTCAAAAAACAATCCAATCTTATCGTCGACTGAAATTAAAGCCAACCTGGAGGAAATGGGACTTGTTGAAATTAGTACATGTGAGTATGTGAAGATGCTTAGTGCAAGGGGGTTCGTTTGACCCCAGTCTTACAAGAAAAATCCTGATTTCTACTAAAAACGTGAAAGACCAATTAGCGAGTAGTTTTTAATGACGTGTCTAAGTTTAATTTATAATTTTTTTTTGTGGGAAACTTGGTGGTGGTGGTTTAATTATGAAATGGGGTTGTTTCTATTCTTCTGGCGTAGACCATTTTACGTATAGGGATATATAAAACAACAATTTGTTTTCATATATTGAAGGAATGCTCTTAATAAATATGTTTCAACCCGGAAACGATTCCAAACACAAATCTTAAATTATGACGAATTTGTCCAAAGTCCAAAGCATCTATGTTTTGTCTTCTCCGTCCCAATCTCCACTTGTCAACCCTGTAAAAAACATGGGAGATCACAGTTATAATCAAATTTCATATTTAAATTATTCAAGTCAGTAAGAAATTTTACTTTTTAACAAAAATACAACAAAAAATAATAGTTATCCAACTTATTTTCCAGACAAATCAGTTTTAAAAGTTTCTTTCATAAATCAACATTTTAACTACAATTTATTTATAGTTAGACTAAATGAGGTAGCTTGCCAATTTACAAAGAATATAATCTATTTTCATATTTAAATTATTCAAGTCATTTTACTTTCTAATAAAAATGTAACAATAAAAAAAACTGTTCAAATTACCTTAAGCCATTAAAGAAATTTTACCTTTTAATAATAAAAATATGATACAAATTTTTGTGCAGTTTATTTTCTTGATATATTATGATTTAACAGCTAATTCTCTTCATAAAAATTTTAACCATAAATTGCTTATAATTAATCTTACACAGCTTGGTTACCATTTTCGAAAAAACAATCTGATTTCACGTTCAAATTAGTTATTAGAGAGATTTTACTTCAAGCCAATAAATAAGTTATATTTTTTAACCAAAATATAAAAAAATACTTGACAAATCAGTTTTAAAAGCTCTTTTCAAGGCTTGTGATAAACTGTTCACAATTAGATTAAATGAGTTATATTACCAATTTCTTAAAAAGTACTTGTCCAACTTATTTTCTAGACAAATCAGTCTTAAAAGCTAATTGAAGTTCATTTCAAAACAATATTTTAACCACAAGCTGTTTATAATTAGATTAAATGTGTTATATTGCCAATTAAAAAAATATATTATTTGCCTTCTTTTTTAAATTATTCAAGACAATTACTTTCTAATAAAAATATATCAATAAAAAATACTTGTCCAGATAAATCATTTTTAAAAACTAATTGGTGTTCCATTCATAAATCAACATTTTACTCATAAGCTGTTTATAATATTAAACGAGTTTGATTGAAAATATAATCTGTTTTCATATTTAAATTATTCAAGTCAGTAAGAAATTTTACCTTCTAACAAAAATACAACAAAAAATAATAGCTGTTCAACATATTTTCCAGACAAATCAGTTTTAAAAATTCTTTTTATAAATCAACATTTTATGCACAATTTATTTATAGTTAGATTAAATGAGTTAGCTTACCAATTTTAACTACAATTTATTTATAATTAGAATAAATGAGTTAGCCTGCCAATTTACAAAGAATATAATTTATTTTCATATTTAAATTATTCATTTTACTTTCTAATAAAAATGTAACAATAAAGAAATACTTATCCAACTTATTTTCTAGACAAATCAGTTCTAAAAACTAATTGAAGTTCTTTTCATAACAACATTTTAACCACAAGCTGTTTATATTTAGATTAAATGACTTATATTGCCAATTAAAAAAATATATCATGTGTCTTCTTTTTTAAATTATTCAAGACAATTACTTTCTAATAAAAACATAAATAGATAAATCATTTTTAAAAGCTAATTGAAGTCCCTTTCATAAATTAATATTTTACTCAAAAGCTGCTAATAATTATATTAAACGAGTTACGTTGAAAATATAATTTATTTTCATATTTAAATTATTCAAGTCAGTAAGAAATTTTACCTTCTATCAAAAATACAACAAAAAATAATAGCTGTCCAACTTATTTTCCAGACAAATCAGTTTTAAAAATTCTTTTCATATGTCAACATTTTAAGCACAATTTATTTATGGTTGATTAAATGAGTTAGCTTTCCAATTTACAAAGAATATAATCTGTTTTCATGTTTAAATTATTCAAGTCATTTTACTTTCTAATAAAAATGTAACAATAAAAAAATACTTTAATACAGTTTTAAAAGCTAATTGAAGTTCTTTTCATAAATCTGTATTTTACTCCTTGCCAACTTAGAAAGAACATAATGTGTTTTCATGTTTAAATTATTGAAGTAATTAAAAAGATTTTATTTTTAAATAATTGAAATATAATAATAAGGAAATTGAAATTCTCCTTTTAAACTTTCAATTTTATAACTAGTTTTACTGAGTTAGGTTGCCATTTCAGAAACATTAATATGTTTATATTTAAATTACAATGCATTAAAGAGATTTTACTTAATTAATGAAAATATTGTTTAGTATATTTTCTATATAAACCAGTTTCAAAATTTAATTGAAGTTGTCTTTATAAATTAACATTTTAATTATAATCTGTTTATAACTAATATTATTGAGTTACTTCTCATTTTAGGATGGAGATAAACTATTTTTCATATTTAAATTACGATATTTTATTTTCTATTTATGATAATATAATAAACAAATACCAGCTAATGAAGACAAAGAGTTATTCCTAAGTTGATATACGGCTAAAAAGTTATTTAATTTATATTTTCAACATTTAAATACATGCAAAAAATAATCAGCCGACAAAGAAACTCGTACAAAAGTACAGAATAGAATAATTAAGATTATGCCCAGTTTTATTGGTCCTTGAAAAGTTGCCGGGGCCGGAGTATTCACAAAATTAGAACCCCATATTCACAAAGGGCCCTTGTAATGAGAATATCCCCACCGTAAAAGTTTCGTGAACCGCAAAAACAACATTAATTATGGCCATTGTTCGTTTTGTAGACGAACAAATTGATGCTACCCGATAAGTAATTTCGTTGCAGATCATAAAGTTACCTCGAGTATTTATTTAAGAAAGCAATTAAAGAAGTAACTGCTAATGATGGTCCTTTCTGATTGTGTGTACTCTGCACTCGTGCACGTCCCGCAATCTTACTAGTCCCGGTGATCCTGGCGCGGCGCGGAACGTGGGGGGACGAAATTTCCGATCCCCCCCGACGAAGTTTTTGCCACGGATTCTGCTCACGTAACTCCCTGTTATTTACACCAAAAACTAAAGTATTGCTGTTCTTTTGACAAACGAAAATATGTAACCTGTCAGAGGAAGAATTCTGAGTTGCTCTTTCTTTGGAATTTATTATCAGGCGGATTCAAGCAGTTCAAATTTATACCGACTCTCTTGTAGAGAGCTTCGATTTACGAGACGCGGCGAAAGTTATTAGGTAAACAGTTTCGTAAAGGTGGATTGCTTGTGTTTTAGTACCGAGTTTTTTTTTATACGAATAAAATCTGGTTTTATTAAAAACCCAAGAAAAAAACTTTAATTTTAAAATTCTTAACTTTAACCGTTTTATATAAAAAATAAGTTGGATACATATTTTTTCAGTTGTTATTATTAATGTGTAGACAGATGTCTAGAAAATAATTTGTACAATTTATTTATTATTTTTTATTATTAAAAAGTATATTCTCTTACTAAAATAATTTAAAATTGACAATAAATTAGTTTAGGATCAAACTGTCAAAATATGAAACAAAGATGAATTAATATCATCTAGAAAATAAACTGGAGAAGTTATTTTTTAGACTTGAATAATTTAACTATAAAAACAGATTATATATTCAAGATAGATTATGAGTAAAATGTTGATTTTTGAAAGGAACTTCAATTATCTTTTAAAAATGATTTATTTAGAAAATAAGTTGGACAAGTATTATTTTTTTGTTATATTTTTATTAGGAAGTAATTGTCCTGAATAATTTAAAAAAGAAGGCAGATAATATATTTTTTTAATTGGCAATATAACTCATGTAATCTAATTATAAACAGCTTGTGGTTAAAATGTTGTTATGAAAGGAACTTCAATTAGCTTTTAAATCTGATTTGTATAGAAAATAAGTTGGATAAGTATATTTGTTACATTTTTATTAGAAAGTCAAATTATTATAAACAGCTTGTGAGTAAAATGTTGATTTATGAAAGGAACTTCAATTAGCTTTTAAAAATGATTTACCCCAAAAATAAGTTGGACAAGTATTTTTTTATTGTTATATTTTTATTAGGAAATAATTTTCTTGAATAATTTTAAAAAAAGACAGATAATATATTTTTTAATTGGCAATACAACTGATTTAATCTAATTATAATCAGCTTGTGGTTAAAATGTTGTTATGAAAAAAACTTCAATTAGCTTTTAGGACTGATTTGTCTAGAAAATAAGTTGGACAGCTATTATTTTTGGTTGTATTTTTGTTAGAAAGTAAAATTTTTTACTGACTTGAGTAATTTAAATATGAAAACATATTATATTTTTAATCTAACTCATTTAATGTAATTATAAACAGCTTGTGAGTAAAATGTTGATTTATGAAAGGAACTTCTATTAGCTTTTAAAAATGATTTATCTAGAAAATAAGTTGGACAAGTATTTTTTTTTGGTTATATTTTTATTAGAAAGCAATTATCTTGAATAATTTAAAAAAAAAGACAGATAATAGTTTTTCTAAATTGGCAATATAACTCATTTAATCTAATTATAAACAGATTGTGGTTAAAATGTTGTTACGAAAAGAACTTCAATTAACTTTTTAGACTGATTTGTCTAGAAAATAAGTTGGATAAGTATTTTTTTATTGTTACATTTTTATTAGAAAGTAAAATGACTTGAATAATTCAAATATGAAAACAGATTATATTCTTTGTAAATTAACAAACTAATTCATTTAATCTAACTATAAATAAATTGTGTTTAAAATGTTGCTTTATGAAAAGAACTTTTAAAGCTGATTTGTCTGGAAAATAAGTTGAACAGCTATTATTTTTTGTTGTATTGCTGTTAAAAGGTAAAATTTCTTACTGACTTGAATAATTTAAATATGAAAACAGATTATATTTTCAACCTAACTCGTTTAATATAATTATAAATAGCTTGTGAGTAAAATGTTGATTTATGAAAGGAACTTCAATTAGCTCTTAAAAATGATTTGTCTAGGAAATAAGTTAGACAAGTATTTTTTATTGCTATATTTTTATTAAAAAATAATTGTCTTGAATAAAAAAGAAGACAGATAATATATTTTTTTAATTGGCAATATAACTCATTTAATCTAACTATAAACAGCTTGTCGTTAAAATGTTACGAAAAGAACTTCAATTAGCTTTTAAGACTGATTTGTCTAGAAAATAAGTGGATTAAGTATTTTTTTATTGTTACATTTTTATTAGAAAGTAAAATGACTTGAATAATTTAAATATGAAAACAGATTACATTCTTTGTAAATTGGCAAGCTAACTCATTTAATCTAACTATAAATAAATTGTGCTTAAAATGTTGATTTATGAAAAGACTTTTAAAACTGATTTGTCTGGAAAATAAGTTGGTCAGCTATTATTTTTTGTTGTATTTTTGTAAGAAAATAAAATTTCTTATTGACTTGAATAATTTAAATGTGAAAATAGATTATATTTTCAATCTAACTCATTTAATATAATTATAAACAGCTTGTGAATAAAATGATGATTTATGAAAGGAACTTCAATTAGCTTTTAAAAATGATTTATCTAGAAAATAAGTTGGACAAGTATTTTTTATTAGAAAGCAATTATCTTGAATAATTTAAAAAAGGAGATAGATAATATAAGAATGTAAGAACTTCAATTAGCTTTTAAGACTGATTTGTCTAGAAAATAAATTGAATAAGTATTTTTTATTGTTATTAGAAAGTAAAATGACTTGAATAATTTAAATATGAAAACAGATTATATTCTTTGAAAATTGACAAACTAACTTATTCAATCTAACTAAAAATAAACTGTAGTTAAATTGTTGATTTATGAAAAGAACTTTTAAAAATAAGTTTGACAGCTATTATTTATAGTTGTATTTTTGTTAGACAGTAAAATTTCTTACTGACTTGAATAATTTAAATATGAAAACAGATAATATTTTCAATCTAACTCGTTTAATATAATTATAAATAGCTTGTGAGTAAAATATTCATTTATGAAAGGAACTTCAATTAGATTTTAAAAATGATTTGTCTAGAAAATAAGTTGGACAAGTATTTTTTTATTGTAATATTTTTATTAGATAGTAATTGTCTTGAATAATTTAGAAGACAGAATATTTTTTCTTAATTGGCAATATAACTCATTTAATGGGTGGTTAAAATGTTATTATGAAAAGAACTTCAGTTAGCTTTTAAGACTGATTTGTCTAGAAAATAAGTTGAAGAATTATTTTTTTATTGTAATATTTTTATTAGAAATTGATAATATAACTCATTTAATCTAATTATGAACAGATTATCACAAGTTTTGAAAAGAGCTTTTAAAACTGATTTGTCAAGTATTTTTTATATTTTGGTTAGAAAATATAATTTATTTATTGGCTTGAAGTAAAATCTCTCTAATAACTAATTTGAACATGAAATCAGATTGTTTTTTCGAAAATGGTAACCAAACTCTGTAAAGCTAATTATAAACAATTTGTGGTTAAATCATAATTTATCTAGAAAATAAACTGCACAAAAATTTGTATAATATTTTTATTATTAAAAGGTAAAATCTCCTTAATGGCTTAAGATAATTTAAACATGAAAACAGATTATGTTCATTCCCAAATGGCCAAACCCAATAAAACTAGTTATAAACACTTTATGGTTAAAATGTTGATTTATGAAGAGAAGTTCAATTAGCGTTTAAAAACTGATTTATCTAGAAAATAATTAATTCTCAACAGACAATAGTGCAGGAAATTAGAGTAGATGATTAACGGCAATAAATTCCCACTGTATCTTCATTTAACGAACAAGATCCCCATTAATCTTCGGACGCGTCCCAAGTTTTGCTTGCAAATTATATCAGATTCGTTCCGTTTGAATGGTTCGGCGATCCGGAGCCGTTTTCGGTTCGTAATTATCGAAATTCGGAAAGACAATGGCACGATGTTGCGTCTGGATCTGGATCCGTCTTCGTGAACATTGAGGGACGACGGCGGCCCTTTTGTTGCTCAGCCACGGCACCCGATATGTATTATATGAATGTCTCAGCCGTCGTTGTTTTCGCCACCCCCGCACACACTTTTCCTTATCCGCGTCGCTCTCTCACATAGCTAATCTTCCAGACGCATCCGGTTGATTTCCCATTATACCTTACGGTTTTCGCCCTCTTTTCTTTTTGTTTTATCCGCGACTGCTCCGACAGACGGGGCGGCGTCGATTTTCGGGGTGTGTGGTGCAATTCGTGACGGCGATGAGGGAAATTACTCCAACTGCATACTTCTTTACGAATAAATTAACGTCCGATTGGGGGGTAGATAAAACTTCCATTTCCCGTGGTACACACTATTCAATGGGCTGGGGATAAAGGGAAGTGTTTCGTTTTAGGTGTACGAGGAAACGGGAATGAATATAATATAAACTTTTAAATTACGATCATTTATTGACGACCTGGAAAAAAAAATTACATGTTTTGTTCCAAAGTGAATGTAAAAATATTATAAATGAATGCAAATGAAAGTCCATAAAAGTGTGCAGCGAAATTGAAATAGTATATTTATGGAAGAAATAAATAATGGAGGTTGTAAACTCGTTAATAACCAATCGTTATTGATGTTTTAAAGTAATATAAACGATTATACATAAAAGCAGTCTATGAAGAAAATAAATGGAATTGATTTACAGTTTTATATTTTTATCTCTGTTAAAAAATTGGTCATGCATACTACTTTTAAAATTTAAAAAGGTTTTATGTTTTACAATTCTACAAAACTAATATTATTAAATATATAAATATCACAGTAAAATAATAAATCATTATGTTACAATTACAATAGAAAACAGGAAAAATTTACAGTAATTTTCCTTACTAAATAGTTTCTTTAAAACAAGAAAATGATGCAAAAGAAAGAAGAAAAGCTAGTATAAAATTTACTGCTAAATCTTTACGTACTTTCTTAACTGTATTTTAAATATTGATACTAATTATCCATACCGAATTGTTTCTTTAAGAAAAAAGAATATTCATAATTTTTAATCCCTTAATCGAATAAAAAATTAAAATATTATGAAAGAATGAAAAAAAAACCTAATATATACATTTATATCTAAATAACTGTATAAAAGAAATTTAGTTTTAGAAATTGATACTAATTTTTCATACTGAATTGTTTCTTTAAGAAGAAAGAAGATTCACATTTTTAACCCCTTAGTCTTAGAAGACCAAGGTAGAATAAGAAATGAAAATGTTATAAAAGAAAGAAGAAAAACTAATATATAAATTTACTTCTAAATCTTTATATACTTCGTTAATGGTATAAAAGAAATTTAGTTTTAGAAATTTATACTAATTTTTCATACTAAATTGTTTCTTTAAGAAGAAAGAAGATTCACATTTTTTAACCCCTTAGTCTTAGAAGACCAAGGTCGAATAAGAAATGAAAATGTTATAAAAGAAAGAAGAAAAACTAACATATAAATTTACTTCTAAATCTTTATATACTTTGTCAACACAGAAAACAGGAAAAAATTTACAGTAATTTTCCTTACTAAATAGTTTCTTTAAAACATGAAAATGATACAAAAGAAAGAAGAAAAACTAATATATAAATTTACTTCTAAATCTTTATATATTCGTTGACTGTATAAAAGAAATTTAGTTTTAGAAATGGAGACTAACTAATTTTTCATACTGAATTGTTTCTTTAAGAAGAAAGAAGATTCACATTTTTTAACGACTTAGTCTCATAAGACCAAGGTCGAATAAGAAATGAAAATTTTGTAAAAGAAAGAAGAGAAACTAATATATAAATTTACTTCTAAATCTTTATATACTTCGTTAACTGTATAAAAGAAATTAAGTTTTAGAAATTGATACTAATTTTTTATACTGAATTGTTTCTTTAGGAAGAAAGAAGATTCACATTTTTTAACGACTTAGTCTTAGAAGACCAAGGTTGAATAAGATATGAAAATGTTATAAAAGAAAGAAGAAAAACTAATATATAAATTTACTTCTAAATCTCTATATACTTCGTTAATGGTATAAAAGAAATTAATTTTTAGAAATGGATACTAATTTTACATACTGAATTGTTTCTTTAAGAAGAAAGAAGATTCACATTTTTTAACGACTTAGCCTTAGAAGACCAAGGTCGAATAAGAAATGAAAATGTTATAAAAGAAAGAAGAAAAACTAATATATAAATTTACTTCTAAATCTTTATATACTTCGTTAATGGTATAAAAGAAATTTAGTTTTAGAAATTGATACTAATTTTTCATACTGAATTGTTTCTTTAAGAAGAAAGAAGATTCACATTTTTTAACGACTTAGTCTTAGAAGACCAAGGTCGAATAAGAATTGAAAATGTTATAAAAGAAAGAAGAAAAACTAATATATAAATTTACTTCTAAATCTTTATATACTTCGTTAACTGTATAAAAGAAATTTAGTTTTAGAAATTGATACTAATTTTTCATACTGAATTGTTTCTTTAAGAAGAAAGAAGATTCACATTTTTTAACGACTTAGTCTTAGAAGACCAACGTCGAATAAGATATGAAAATGTTATAAAAGAAAGAAGGAAAACTAATATATAAATTTACTTCTAAATCTCTATATACTTCGTTAATGGTATAAAAGAAATTAATTTTTAGAAATGGATACTAATTTTACATTCTGAATTGTTTCTTTAAGAAGAAAGAAGATTCACATTTTTTAACGACTTAGCCTTAGAAGACCAAGGTCGAATAAAAAATGAAAATGTTATAAAAGAAAGAAGAAAAACTAACATATAAATTAACTTCTAAATCTTTATATACTTCGTCAACTGTATAAAAGAAAATTAGTTTTAGAAATTGACACTAATTTATTCTTACTGAATTGTTTCTTTAAGAACAGAGAAGATTCACATATTTTACCCCCTTAGTCTTAGAAGACCAAGGTGGAATAAGAAATGAAAATGTTATAAAAGAAAAAAGAAAAACTAATATATAAATTTACTTCTAAATCTCTATATACTTCGTTAACTGTATAAAAGAAATTTAGTTTTAGAAATACCGAATTGTTTCTGTAAGAAGAAAGAAGATTAATATTTTTAATCCCTAAAAAGAAGAAAAAACTAGTATAAAATATTTACTATTTAATTCTAAATCTTTTAGCATTAGAAATTGACACCAATTTTGTACTGAATTGTTTCTTTAAGAAGAAAGAAGATGCACTTAGTTGATCTAACTTTAAGCTTAGTTTATATAGATTTGAGTAAACATACCCTGAGGTACACTATGATAGATCTAGACAAGACACCATCACACTTGTTTTCTTCTATTGTGTATTAAGATTACAATTAAATCACTTTAGCACTATTTTCTTCAGTTTCTTATGTAGATATCTGTTTATTGATTCAATATCTATTTTAAATTCAAGAAAGGCAACTAATTTAACTAATCTAAAAGTTTAAGATATTAGTTATAAAAATTAGTAATAAACGTGTATTAGTTTTTGCCTACCATAAAATAAAATGAATTAGTCCAATCCATTCATTTCGTGATTATGAACTGACAAAAAGGGCAACAAGAAATAACCCTCACTTTCGTTGTATATTACGCAAGTTTCTAGTTTTTGCCGTCAACTCTGGAGAGATGAATTATTTAGGCCGTAACAAATTAATGACTTTCGAAATTGTTGGCGTCGAAAAAGTCGAGTTATCTAAATAATAATTAATTTTAAAGGAGACAATTGTTGAGGAAATTAGACAAAATGATTAAGGACTATTAATTTCCAGTATATCTTTAAGCGAAAGTAATTTATCATTCATCTCGTAGTCAGATTTACAACTAAATTATGTCTTGGATAACTTTGGACGTTTTGGAAAGGTTTCAAATTTTTACACTTTAACGATAATAAAATTTATGTTTCGACTTAAATATCTTAGAGGAAAAAAACTATTCGTAATAAAGACGGATATCCCGGACGGATCAAACAAAGGACTAGAGATCCACTAAACTTTTAACAACTTAACAAAATTCCTGAGTAAAAATAATTGCAGTTTCTTTGTGAAATAAACGGTATTATAAATGGACAAAAGGATTGTCTTTTTCGTTTTATTTTGGCCGTAACAAATTTCGACTGTTAAAACTCAGTAAAAACAATAGAAATGGAACAAAAGGCACGAAACTCCATCCGTAAGATAGTGAAAGAATTTACAGGCTTGGAAGTTGTATCAAAGTGACCCGACTACTTTGTATTTTGTCTTAAACATCCTGATACGACGCACAATAATAAATTGCCATTTCGCCTTTGATGTGCCCGAGAATTTTTGGAGTTTTAGTGTGACGGTCGTCTCAATAAAGCCATTATTAATTTCCGGCCGTTTCAGGATCCACATTTAGTGGCTTGTAAATACAACAGCACTAAACAGCACGACGGCAATTAATCATCATTTAAAAAAGTTACGGGTCCGTGGCCGGGCCGAGTGAGAGAGAACAGTTTATTGGAGTCATAAATCCACGACAAGAACTAGGCTAATGGTTCGGACTTACAAAGGACTGTGTAGTGTTGTGAACTGCGACGTCCACACTCAAAAGGATATTTAGCGCCGAAAACCCTTTGCATGATTCACCGGATCCAAAACAGGCTCCGGGCACAAGGAGAAATTACTGTCCAGATGCACCACTACTACATTGTCTTTGCTCATTGCACACACACATACACACACATTACTTTGGATGTTTGCACAATGCTAATCTATCCACCCAAATTTCGCTTCAATAAGATCTGCCACTGCTATTTGGTACCCATGGTGTTTACTCAAATTTATACAAATCATACTCCCTTCTCCAAGAAAAAATTATTGTTAATTTCTAATATCAGATTATCTTGTACAATGAAGAGTATGGAGATTTATCAAATATTTTATGTACTTTTTTTGTTACATTCATAATATTTGTATCTATTATCTACTATTGATCTGCTAGCAGTAGGAGATTAAACTTTCTACTTCTCAAAGAAATAATATTAATATATTAATATAAATATTTAATAGATTTATTTAATTTTAATTTAAATATTTTAATTGTTTTTCAATTTAAACCAATTTAAATGAAATATTTTATTGTTTTTTTTTATTTAAAAATTAAATATATTATTTATTATTATTTTAATTTAAATCAATTTAAATTAATTATTTAATTGTTTGTTTCTAATTTTGAATTAAATAAAATAAAATTTTTAGTTTGAATTCCATTTAAATTAAATATTTTATTGTAATTAATTAATTATAAATATTAACTTTTTTATTGTTTTTAATTTTAAATTAAATAAAATTATTTTTTTAATTCAAATTCAATTTAAATTAAATATATTATTGGTTTTTTTAATTTTTAATTAATTCTTTTTTAATTTAAATCAATTTAAATTAAATATTTTATTTTTTATTTTAAATTAAATATATTAATTATTTTTAATATAAATCAATTTAAATTAAATAATATTGTTTTTTAATTTAAAAATTAAAAAAATAATTCTTTTTAAATCAATTTAAATTAAGTATTTTATTAATTTCTAATTTTAAAATAAATAAAATTGTTTATTTTTTAGTTTAAATTCAATTTAAATTAAATATTTTATTGTTCTTTTTTTAATTTTAAATTAAGTAAATTAATTATTTTTTATTATTAATTTTTATTTAATTTAAATAAAATTATTATTTTTTAAATATTAAATTTAATTAATTAATTCTTTTTAAATTTTGTCCAATTTAAACTTAATATTTTATTTCTTTTTTAATTTTAAATTAAATATACTTTTTATCTTTTTTAATTTAAATAATTCAATTAAAAAATATAATTGTTTTTTTATTTTGAATTAAATATATATATTTTTTTTGAATTTATTTTATTGTTTTTATTTTTATAATTTTAAATTAAATATATTATTATTATTTTAATTTAAATCAATTTAAATTAAAATAAAATTTAAATTTATTGTTTTTTATTCTAAATTAATTAATTATAAATATCAATTTTTTTTATTGTTTTTTAATTTTAAATTAAATAAATTAATTCTTTTTTAATTTGAATCAGTTTAAATTTAATATTAAATTAAATATATTAATTTTTATTTAATCTTAAATAAAATTATTATTATTTTTTTAATATTAAATTTAATTCAATTTAAACTTTAAATTTTTATTTTCTTTTTAATATACATGAATTAATTAAAAAAATAAATATTTTAAAAAGTAAATTAAAACAATTTAAATTAAATATTTTATTTTTTTATAGTAAATTAAATATATTAATATTTTTAAAATATTAATTAATTATTATTTAATTTAAATTAAATATTTTATTGTTTCTAATTTTAAATTATATAAAATTATTTTTTTACTTTAAATTGAATTTAAATTAAATATTTTATTGGTTTTTTAATTTTAAATGAAATAAATTGATTCTTTTTTAATTTGAATTTAAAATGATTTTTTTAATTTTAAAACAACTATTATTATTTTTTTATTAAATAAAATTAATTTTTCTAGTTTAAATTAAATATATTATTGCTTTTTTTTAATTTTAAATTGAATTAATAAATTCTATTAAAATTTAAATCAATTTAAATTTAATATTGTATTGTTTTTAATTTTTTTTTAATTTACATAAATCCTTTAAAAAAATATTTTATTGTTTTTTTTTTTTAATTTTAAATTATATATAAATATTTTTTTAATGTGAATCATTTTAAATTAAATAATTAATTGTTTTTTTTTTATATTAAATGTATTATTTTATTTTAAATTATTTATACAATTGTGATCTGTTAGCAATAGAAGATTAAAGATGTGAAAATTTTATGGTGGTAATTATTATGTCAGTTATTTAATATCTGCTTTTTTACACAGATTTAAAAGGAAATGTATATACCAATATCTTCCTTATTTTAAAACATTCTCATTTTTTTTTTTTCATTTGGTGAAAAAGAACACTCAAATAAAGAACATAGCTGAAAATAATCTGCCGTAACTCAGCTATAGTTATGGCAGGCAACATGTAGCAATTAAACATTTATTCACTGAAAACGGCCATATTAAAAGAAGAACAAGAACAAAAGAAATTCCTTAATTGCATCATAATAAATTTTTTATCATCAGATCATGAATTAAACGGGAGTTAGTGGTACTTAAATTTACATACTTCTCGAATATTTATGATCGTTGGCGGGCAAAAAACCGTCCGCTAAATATGTTGAAAAACAAAATACCTCGTCTTTATGATCCCGTTTTATTCATGTCCTGGCCGATTTTTTGTGTGCGAAATTAAAATTTATGCCAATAAAAACGTAGCGTTACATTCAAATTGTAGTCAGATGCCTGCCATAATTTATTTTTGTCCTAATATTTTGTCCTCCGACCGTCTAGACTCGATGAATTTCGTTGCCGCACGATTTCTGAATATAAAACGTTCGTTCCTTAGCCGTAACAAACATTTACATTTATGTTGTTCGGAAAAGTGCTCATGTGACTGATGTTAACTTTGACATTGGATAAGGAACGTCGTTTGAATAAATTCTTTTCGATTCAAAATGGACGGGGGTGGACTAACGAGGTTTTTCTTTGTCTGCGAAAATTTCACATCGATACATAAATACTGTCTATTACTGTCTATAAATTGTTTTATTTGGAATTTCAGAATTATAATTCATAACTAATCAAATTGGATCATCATCATTTTGACACAAAAATTAATTTTTACTTATTGGCAAAACTCTAGAGAAGCTCTTTTTCCTATTTCAGGAATTTCAAAAAAATAGATTAAATAACCAAATTTGAAAAATATTATCTTCAAATGGTTTTACAATGGAAATTTATGAAACGATACATAAAACTACTTAAATTAGAACATCATCCAAAACAAGCCTTCCTCTTCCTGTTAAAGAGAAAGAGACATGTTTAACATAAAAGATCACTCTTCTCAATTTAAAATATTCTAGATAAATTCCTTTTTTGATCTGTTTTAAGGTACCTAAGAGGAATATCTATAAAGTTGAATGACATATTCAGAAGGTTAGTTATTTCAGGAATCAGTTTCAGCAAGAAAGTGGTCTAAGTAACGAACCTTCAAAAATAGTATCCACAAATGTATTTGCAATTTATGGAAATTTCTGAAACAAACTATAAGGCTACTTAAAATAGACCATCATGGAAATCAAGCCTTCCTCTTCCTGTTAAAAAGGAAGATCAACATTTGACATAAAAATGAACTCTTTCCTATTGCAAAGATGCTAAAGATGCCCTTTCTTGATTTGTTGTAAGATACCTTAGAGGAATATGTATAAAGTTGAATGACATATTCAGAAGGTTATTTCAGGAATCAGTTTCAGCAAGAAAATGTAAGTAACGAATCTTCAAAAACAGTATCAACAAATGTATTTACAATTTATGAAAATTTCTGAAACAAAATATAAGGCTACTTAAAATAGACCATCATGGAAATCAAACTTTCATCTTCCTGTTAAAGAGGAAGATCAACATTTGACATAAAAATTAACTCTTCCCTGTTGGAAAGGTGCTAAAGATGCTCTTTCTTGATTTGTTGTAAGGTACCTTAGAGAAATATGTATAAAGTTGAATGACATATTCAGAAAGTTATTTCAGGAATTAGTTTCAGCAAGATAATGTAAGTAACGAACCTTCAAAAACAGTATCAACAAATATATTTACAATTTTTGGAAATTTCTGAAACAAAATATAAGGCTACTTAAAATAGACCATCATGGAAATGAAACCTTCATCTTCCTGTTAAAGAGGAAGATCAACATTTGACATAAAAATGAAGTCTTCCCTGTTGGAAAGATGCTAAAGATGATCTTGATTCTTGATCTATTGTATGGTATCCAATAGGAATGTGTAAAAAGTTGAATCACATATTCAGAAGATTATTTCAGGAATCAGTTTCGGCAAGAATATAGTCTAAGTAACGAACCTTTAAAAACAGTATCTATAAATGTATATACAACTTATGGAAATTTCTGAAACAAAATATAAAGCTACTTAAAATAGACCATCATAGAAATCAAGCCTTTCCCTTCCTATTAAAAAGGAAGATCAACATGTGACATTAAAATGAACTCTTCCCTGTTTGAAAGATGCTAAAGATGCCTTTTCTTAAGCTATTGTAAGGTACCTAAGAGAAATATGTATATAGTTGAACGACATATTCAGAAGTTTATTTTAGGAATCAGTTTCAACAAGAAAATGGTATAAGTAACGAACCTTCAAAAACAGTAAATACAAATGTACATACAACTTACGGAAATTTCTGAAACACAATATAAGGCCACTTAAAATAGACCATCATGGAAATCAAATCTTCATCTTCCTGTTAAAGAGAAAGATCAACATTTGACATAAAAATGAAGTCTTCCCTGTTGGAAAGATGCTAAAGATGCCCTTTCTTGATTTCTTGTAAGGTACCCTAGAGGAATATGTATAAAGTTGAATGATATATTCAGAGGGTTGTTTCAGGAATGAGTTTCAGCTAGAAAATGTAAGTCACGAACCTTCAAAAACAGTATCAACAAATGTATTTACAATTTTTGGAAATTTCTGAAACAAAATATAGGCTACTTAAAATAGACCATCATGAAAATAAAACCGTCATCTTCCTGTTAAAGAGGAAGATCAACATTTGACATAAAAATGAAGTCTTCCCTGTTGGAAAGATGCTAAAGATGCCTATTCTTGTGAGGTACCTAAGAGAAATATGTATAAAGTTGTACCACATATTCAGAAGGTTATTTCAGGAATCAGTTTCAGCAAGAAAGTGGTCTACAAATGTTTTTAGAATTTATTGAAATTTCTGAAACAAAACATAAGGCTACTTAAATTAGACCATCATCGAAATGGAAATTTTTTAAACAAAACATAGGGCTACTTATGAGGAAACAGGTCTCCCTCTGCTTATTAAAGAGAAAAACCAACAATGTGTATTTTTAAAACAAAATGCGATTTCAAGAGCCACTTTCATCATGAAACAGTTCAAGCTTTTAAAAGAACACTCATCAGCTGGACCAGCAAAAAACTCTGACCCATTTCTGATATTAAAACTATTTTAGATGTTTATATCGTTATCGGGAAACTTCCGTCGAGTTTTTTGCCCTGAATATTTTCGCCTAATGAGCGTGGCCATTATGACCACGCGTCGTTTTCCGTTTGTTTTGACACAGTTGGCAGCGATGTGGGAAACGTTTCATCATAAGTATTAGGAGCCCGTGTCACTTCCACCAACTTATCATTCGAGGATTCGAGTCCTAGTTGGATTCTTTTTATATCGCGCCCATTATATGATGTGATGAGCATTTTTGCGGATCCTTTTTTCGGCCGCGTTCTCGTTATTGCAGCGTTAAAAGAATTATTTCCGTGATAAATCGCTTTCTTACCACTTGTGTGTTTTTTTTGTGTTATTAAATCTTTCGCATTGTATTTTTATTTACAATTGTGTATTCCCAACTAGAAAATTACGTGGCGTCAGCTGGCGCAATTTTCTAATTCAGTTATTTCAGTAGATCCACCCAGACGCCCGGACTCACTCCGGCAATCCGGCAACGAGGTTCGGGGGCGGCTAAAAAATTAAAATTAAATTACCGCAGCGCAAAGGAATTTCTATTTTGTTTTCGTTGATATATGCACAGTGGGATAGGTCGTACTTTTATGTATTTTGCTCAGTTTTGAGGGCACCTTTAAATATTGTGTCGTAAACAAAGGATGGAAGGAGCCGGAGTGATCCGATTCGACGTGGAACGGTCGTAATAAACATTTTATTTTTGAATTGAATACCCCCTAGTACATTGCCAAATCTAATTCCGGGCATTTACCAACCGAGTTGCCCAAACGGAATTTATTCCGTGCAACACTCCAGAACATAAATCAGCTTTCAAAGGCACCTTATCACCGCCGGTATACAAAACGCTCCATACAAAGCATTATGTATAATACAAACACAAAATGTATTCAATTTGAAGAGAGAAGAGAGAAGAAAAAAACGATAACATTTTAAGCAGCCGCATTACGGACATTTTTTATACATTCCCGTGGTGAGGCGCAGAGGAGACAGAGATTCGAGTCGATATAAGCAATTTAAAAGGGATGTTTATGAAAATGAAAGTAGGTGTCGGGATAATGGGGCTAAATATTCCGTGCACGTCAGCACTGATATCGGTGTGGGCCTGTTTCTCCGGCTACAAACTGTGCCACTCGATATATTCTCGCTGTTTGTGAACGCCCGTTCCTGAAAATCAGTTCCCCCGCACCAGTGCTGTAACCAGGTGGTCCTGAAACACCCAAAAATCACCGGCACATCTACAATAATTTATTCAAAAAATACAGTCAATAAAAAATTGATTAACTACTTAATTTCACCAGTTCTTTTCCAATGACTCTTCAGTTGTTGTGTGAAATGTGAAACATCATAAGGTGAGGTTAGGTTGAGATTAAATTAAGTGGAAATGCGTTTAATTAAAATTTTTGCCAATTACAACGTTTTAGTTTACATGGCACACATATTAAAATAAATATTCATGCAAAAATTTCCATAAACATTTTGCAGCGGCGAAGGGCAATAGAGAAAATTGAATATTTATGGATTCTACGCCACTGTATTAGACAATTTCAGCTGAATCAGTTAAATTGTTCTGTTTAGAAATACGCGGGCTTTGCAAGGTCTCCAAAAACATCTCTCTCTCTGTATTCACGTTATACGTTTTTATTTTATTTCCGCTTTTCTGTTGATCCAAGTGGATTATATTATTAGTGTATAAATTTGAGCGGCTCCTTTATTGGCGCACTTTCATATGCCAAAGGAGAATTTGTTTATCAGCAATATGAAGTAATAAGTTTTTCTTTTATATGCGTAAATAAAATTTTCGGATGGATTGGTTAAGAATTGCAGCAGTGTTTGGATCTAATAGACAAGTTAAAAATGGCTGCTGAAAATGAAACTTCATCTAAAGTAAGACTTCCTGTTAAAGAGGAATACTTGCAGGAAAGATTATGATGTTGACATGATCCATTTAGCAGATTATTCCAGAGCCAGTTTCAGCTCAGAAATTTATTTCTTGAAATGTTTTACTATAGCCAAGTCAAAAGTCGTATTCAGAAGGTAATTTTAAGAACCAGTTTCTGTTTGGAAGGAGACTAATAAAGGTTTTCCTTGTCTAAGATAAATTCATATCAAAACTTTCAGAAACTATCAGATTGGAAGAAGACTAATGAAGTTTTCCTTTATTTGCGTCAATTTAAAATTAAACTTATAAAATTATTATTTATAAAGTGAAAAATCTACTTTTGACATACGAAGAAACTCTTAAGTAAAGGAAAGATTCTCAGAAACTTATTTTTTAAAATGTTTCTCAATATTCAAGTCAAACGTCGAATTCAGAACGTAATTTTAACAACCAGTTTCAGCTTGTAAGGAATCTAATAAGAGTTTTCTTTGTCTGAGATAATTTCACATTAAACCTTTCAGAAACCAAGTCAGATTGGAAAAAGACTAATGAAGTTGTCCTTTATTTGAGCTAATTTAAAATCAAATTTTGATAAACATTATTTACAAAGGGTTCTACAATTCATTATATGTCTTCCTCTGCTTGTGCACGAGCAAAATATTTTTTGACATACGAAGAAACTCTTAACTGAAGGAAAGGTTCTCAGAAATTTATTTTTTGAAATGTTTTTCGATATTCAAGTCAAACATCGAATTCAGAAGGTATTTTTAAGAACCAGTTTCAGCTTGGAAGGAGTCTAATAAGGGTTTTCTTTGTCTGAGACAATTTCATATCAAACCTTTCAGAAACCAAGTCAGATTGGAAGAAGTCTAATGGAGTTTTCCTTTATTTGAACTAATTTAAAATAAAATTTTGATAAACCTTATTTACAAAGGGTTCTACAATTCATAATATGTCTACCTCTGCTTGTGCACGAGGAAAATATTCTTTTGACATACGAAGAAACTCTTAACTGAAGAAAAGATTCTCAGAAATTTATTTTTTGAAATGTTTTTCAATATTCAAATCAAACATCGAATTCAGAAGGTATTTTTAAGAACCAGTTTCAGCTTGGAAGGAGTCTAATAAGGGTTTTCTTTGTCTGAGACAATTTCATATCAAACCTTTCAGAAACCAAGTCAGATTGGAAGAAGACTAATGAAGTTGTCCTTTATTTGAGCTAATTTAAAATAAAATTTTGATAAACCTTATTTACAAAGGGTTCCACAATTCATTATATGTCTTCTTCTGCTTGTGCACGAGGAAAATATTCTTTTGACATACGAAGAAACTCTTAACTGAAGGAAAGATTCTCAGAAATTTATTTTTTGAAATGTTTTTCAATATTCAAGTCAAACATCGAATTCAGAAGGTATTTTTAAGAACCAGTTTCAGCTTGGAAGGAGTCTAATAAGGGTTTTCTTTGTCTGAGACAATTTTATATCAAACCTTTCAGAAACCAAGTCAGATTGGAAGAAGTCTAATGGAGTTTTCCTTTATATGAACTAATTTAAAATAAAATTTTGATAAACCTTATTTACAAAGGGTTCCACAATTCATTATATGTCTTCTTCTGCTTGTGCACGAGGAAAATATTCTTTTGACATACGAAGAAACTCTTAACTGAAGGAAAGATTCTCAGAAATTTATTTTTTGAAATGTTTTTCAATATTCAAATCAAACATCGAATTCAGAAGGTATTTTTAAGAACCAGTTTCATCTTGGAAGGAGTCTAATAAGGGTTTTCTTTGTCTGAGACAATTTCATATCAAACCTTTCAGAAACAAAGACAGATTGGAAGAAGTCTAATGGGGTTTTCCTTTATTTGAACTAATTTAAAATAAAATTTTGATAAACCTTATTTACAAAGGGTTCTACAATTCATTATATGTCTTCCTCTGTTTGTGCACGAGGAAAATATTCTTTTGACATACGAAGAAACTCTTAACTGAAGGAAAGATTCTCAGAAATTTATTTTTTGAAATGTTTTTCAATATTCAAGTCAAACATCGAATTCAGAAGGTATTTTTAAGAACCAGTTTCAGCTTGGAAGGAGTCTAATAAGGGTTTTCTTTGTCTGAGACAATTTCATATCAAACCTTTTAAAAACCAAGTTAGATTGGAAGAAGGCTAATGAAGTTTTCCTTTATTTGAGCCAATTTAAAATCAAATTTCGAAAAGCATTATTTACAAAGTGTTCTACAATTTATCACATCTCACATCACGGAGGAACTTTTAACTGAAGGAAAGATTCTCAGAAATTTATTTTTTGAAATGTTTTACAATACTCAAGTCAAAAGTCGCATTCAGGTTATTTGAAGGACCAGTTTCAACTGGGAAGGAGGTTAATAAGCATATCTTTTGTCTTAGATTATTTCATATCAAAACTTTCAGATTGAATGATAATGAAACTTTCTTTTTCTATTGGCGGTCAATTTAAAATAAAAGTTATAAAATTATTATCTACAAAGGGTTCTACAATTCATTACAAGTCTTCCCCTGCTTGTTCAAGAGAAAAAACTTTTTTTGACATATGAAGAAACTGTTAAGTAAAGGAAAGATTCCAAGGAAACTAATTTTATTACATACACAAGTCAAATGGTATCTTCAGAATGTTATTTCAAGAACTAATGTCGACTTGAAAGAGGACTAATAAGGCCTTTTCTTTATCTGAGACTATTTTGTAAACCTTCGAAACATATTATCTATAAATAAACTTAAAACTCATCAAAATCCCGAAGGAAATGAATAAGGGCAATATAAAGTAATATGATTTCCCTTTATAAGCAAAGATAAAATTTTTCGACGGATCGGTTGCGAATTGCAACAGTGTTCGGGTCCAACGGACTCCATGGAATTATTTTAACAGATATCGCGTATCTCAAAGCCGTTTGCATGCAGTCCAGATCCGTTTCGAAATCCGTCGGGATGAATGTGTCTGTTCCGACTTTTGCAATGGTGTAATGTTGCCAGATACTTGTTTCCGTTTCCTGTAATATCGTAAACTTTGCAATCATAGTTTCCCGAATAATGGACGGCAGTAATGACCACTTCATATTTTGCTGTCACGTTTTAATTGGACGAAACTTAACCGTCCATTTTGTGGCGCATTGTGTGCTTTTTGTTGCAAATTTGTCTGGTGAAATGTAGGTAATTAAATTAGTTCATAATTTAATTAGTTTTTGTACTTTATGTACTTAATTTGTTTTTAATAAAGGCGTTGTTAATATACGTGATTTATTTTAATGTAAAAATATTATCAAAATTACCCTTTTATCTACTGTCTTTATGGTCATATACTGTGTTTTTAAAACATTAAATAAAGTGAACCGGCTTCAACAGTATAATGGAAAATAATTTTCGTAATAAATCCCAGTTAAAGGATGCTTTTCTTAATTTAATTTAGTTCTGCAATTTATAGTGTCGACAAACAGTGGATAAAACGAACAAAACTGGTCATAAAATAAAATGTTTAGAACTATGGAAAAATGGGGATATTTTAGTCTTATCTATTAAAATGTCTGAACTCACAATAAAAAGCATCTTAAAAACTGACAAATTATGTTATAAATTACAAGCAAAGTCCAGTATGATAGAAATACTATAGGAAATAACTTACATAATACTGGTTATAAAATGAAACATTTAAATATTATAGAAAAATGACGAAATTTCAGTTTATTAAAATGTCTAATAATTATATCACTATGCTAGAAATAAACCTGAAAAATATCAAAAGGTATACTGGTCACAAAATAAAGTGTAGTGTCTCAGAAAATAATAATATTTTAGTCTAATGTATTAAAATATCTAAGGCCACAATAAAAAGAATTTTTATCTTACAAATTAGAAATAAACCTATTTAAAATAAAATCAATAAAATATTTGTTTTACTATGATAAAATTGATATACAAAATAATTAAAACATGCTGGTCATAAAATAAATTGTCTAGTAGTGTGGAACAATGAAGATATTTTAGTTTTATCCATTAAAATATCTAATAATTATTTCTAAGTTTACAATAAAAATAATTTTAAAAACTAACAAATTATTTTACAACTACAATACAGATCTACCTATTTTCTTCCTTTCCTTCTATTTTCTATCAATGAAATCGTTTCACTATGGTAGAAATACTAATGAAAATAATTAAAATATGCTAGTCATAAAATAAAATGTCTAGTAGTATGGAACAATGAAGATATTTTAGTTTCATCCATTAAATTGATTAATAATTATTTCACCATGATAGAAATATTAGAAAAATACTGAGCATAAAGTAAAATGTTTAGAAGTATTGAGCAATAAGGATATTTTAGTATTATCAGCTAAAATGTCTAAATTCGCAATAAAAACTGAAAATTATCATATAAATTACAAGCAAAGTTAATATAAATACTATAGAAAATAATTGAAATACTGTTGATCATAAAATAATATATTTAAATATATAGAAAAACTGACAAATTATCATATAAATTATAAGCAAATTCCACCATGATATAAATACTATAGAAAATAATTGAAATACTGTTGGTCATAAAATAATATATTTAAATATATAGAAAAACTGACAAATTATCGTATAAATTACAACCAAAGTCCACCTTGATATAAATACTATAGAAAATAATTGAAATACTGTTGGTCATAAAATAATATATTTAAATATATAGAAAAACTGACAAATTATCGTAGAAATTACAAGCAAAGTCCACCATGATATAAATACTGTAGAAAATAATTGAAATACTGTTGGTCATAAAATAATACATTTAAATATATAGAAAAACTGACAAATTATCGTATAAATTACAACCAAAGTCCACCATGATATAAATACTATAGAAAATAATTGAAATACTGTTGGTCATAAAATAATATATTTAAATATATAGAAAAATTGACAAATTGTTTATAAATTACAAGCAAAGTCCACCATGATATAAGTACTACAGAAAATAATTGAAATACTGTTGGTCATAAAATAATATATTTAAATATATAGAAAAATTGACAAATTGTTTATAAATTACAAGCAAAGTCCACCATGATATAAGTACTACAGAAAATAATTGAAATACTGTTGGTCATAAAATAATACATTTAAATATATAGAAAAATTGACAAATTATCGTAGAAATTACAAGCAAAGTCCACCATGATATAAATACTGTAGAAAATAATTGAAATACTGTTGGTCATAAAATAATACATTTAAATATATAGAAAAACTGACAAATTATCGTATAAATTACAACCAAAGTCCACCTTGATATAAATACTATAGAAAATAATTGAAATACTGTTGGTCATAAAATAATATATTTAAATATATAGAAAAACTGACAAATTGTTTATAAATTACAAGCAAAGTCCACCATGATATAAATACTGTAGAAAATAATTGAAATACTGTTGGTCATAAAATAATACATTTAAATATATAGAAAAACTGACAAATTATCGTATAAATTACAAGCAAAGTTCACCATGATATAAGTACTATAGAAAATAATTGAAATACTGTTGGTCATAAAATAATACATTTAAATATATAGAAAAACTGACAAATTATCGTATAAATTACAACCAAAGTCTACCATGATATAAATACTGTAGAAAATAATTGAAATACTGTTGGTCATAAAATAATATATTTAAATATATAGAAAAATTGACAAATTGTTTATAAATTACAAGCAAAGTCCACCATGATATAAGTACTACAGAAAATAATTGAAATACTGCTGGTCATAAAATAATACATTTAAATATATAAAAAAATTGACAAATTATCGTAGAAATTACAAGCGAAGTCCACCATGATATAAATACTGTAGAAAATAATTGAAATACTGTTGGTCATAAAATAATATATTTAAATATATAGAAAAACTGACAAATTATCGTATAAATTACAAGCAAAGTTCACCATGATATAAGTACTATAGAAAATAATTGAAATACTGTTGGTCATAAAATAATATATTTAAATATATAGAAAAACTGACAAATTATCGTATAAATTACAACCAAAGTCTACCATGATATAAATACTATAGAAAATAATTGAAATACTGTTGGTCATAAAATAATATATTTAAATATATAGAAAAACTGACAAATTATCGTATAAATTACAAGCAAAGTCCACCATGATATAAATACTGTAGAAAATAATTGAAATACTGTTGGTCATAAAATAATACATTTAAATATATAGAAAAACTGACAAATTATCGTATAAATTACAACCAAAGTCTACCATGATATAAATACTATAGAAAATAATTGAAATACTGTTGGTCATAAAATAATATATTTAAATATATAGAAAAATTGACAAATTATCGTAGAAATTACAAGCAAAGTTCACCATGATATAAATACTGTAGAAAATAATTGAAATACTGTTGGTCATAAAATAATACATTTAAATATATAGAAAAACTGACAAATTATCGTATAAATTACAAGCAAAGTTCACCATGATATAAGTACTATAGAAAATAATTGAAATACTGTTGGTCATAAAATAATATATTTAAATATATAGAAAAATGAGGAAATTTAAATTTTATTTATTAAAATGTCTCATAATTATTTCTGAAATCTTAGAAGAATGCTGGTCATAAAATACAATGTTTAGAAGTATAAAAAAATTAGGGTATTTTAGTTTCATCTATTAACATGGCAACCCTAGAAAAATGCTCGTCATAAAATAAAATGCAACAACAAGAATATTTTTTCAAATAAAATGCATAATAATTATAGATAATAGAAAATCGTTGGACACAAATAAAAAAAGACTAAGACCTATTTTTAGAAAAATTAATAAAACCATTATAATAAAAATACTACTGAAAATAATAAAAACAATGCTGATCATTAAACAAAATATTTAAAAGAATAAAAATATGACATTATTTTTGTTTTATCTATTAAAATGTCTAAAATTTATTTCACAAAATAAAATGTTGAGAAGTATAGAAAAAATATATATAAATGAGAAAATTTTAAGTTATTTTAAGTAATTACGGTGATAAAATGTTTAGAAGTATAGGAACATAAAGATGGTTCATTTTTTATTTTCTTAAGGAGATCAGTAAAATAATTGCTTCGTCCTACAAGAAATGTAATACTACAGCAAATAATAAAAAGGAACCATTATAGAGTTAATAATTAATTTCATTACCCAAAGTGAGCCACAACAAAATAATGCAATAAAGAAGTAACACCACCCAGTATGTATTATACCGTCAAAAATTACAGTATCTTAAATTAATGCCATAGTGATAGCGAAACATAAAGGCAACGTAACTTGATAATAACGTAATTTTAAGTTTGCATGTAGAAGCGGTGCATAGCAGCCAGACGGACAATGGCGGCCTCGGAGGACGAAAATTGAATCAGCGGCGGTTTGATTAAAAACTTCCTCCAACTTCTCGACTTCATTGCACGGCTTTAATTGCATCACATTCAACGTGATTTATTATGCATCTGTGAAGATTGCACAAAACCGAATTTATTATTTATTTAATTTAGATCGGTCGGCCAAATTTCTTTATTTTTTCTTTTTTCATTTATTTTTATTTTCCCCTCTTGTTCCCGATACAAACGGATCTCGTCCGGCCACACGGCCGACACCATGTTTTATTCAACCGGCGTCATTGTTTCGGCAAAGTTTTGCGGACCGAACGAGAAATTCATCTTGGTTTGTTTTTAATTACCGGTTGCCGTTGCACTTCCGATCTTAATCTCCATGTACCCCCGCGGCAACGGTTTTTTTTGCGTCTAATTAATCCCGCCGAGCGGCAAGATTTAGCGCGTGTCCCTAAATTGGATAACAAATTGGAATCAGGGCAAATTAACATATTAGCGAGGAAGCGGATCTGAAAAGCGCCGAATTATCTTTTGCCTACATCTTAAATGTAAAAGAACAACTGTAAGATTTGTAATTTTATTTCATTTGAATACATCACTAATTGTGAACAAATTTATCGAAAATAGTTAAGCATATTGCTTTATTTTAGAACTAAACGATTATTTATTAAAAATTAAAATTGTAATAGTAAAATTGTAAAAAAATAAATAAATATTAATAAGAAATTAAACCAAAAGCAACTATTTTACGAAATTATGTTCCCACATATAAAATAAAAAAATACACCATCAAATAATTCCACATCTGCCTTCTATTACAGCTTGTACCCTACGTGGCATACTTCTTATCAGGTCATCCAGATGATTTTGAACATATCAATAAAATTAAAATTGTCCTAATATACCTCTTTTGTTTTTCATTTAAATGCATGACTTCAATAAATAATACAAAATTTTTTATTATATTATTAATATATATTTATATTTACATAAATAACGTTTGGTAAAGTTGCAGAATCCCCGACTCTAAGGAAATTTATCCAGCGCATGCGTCGTGATTTCGCGCTTCTTGAACATTTTGAAGTGCAGTGTTGTCGGTTTGCAACGGTCAAAATATTCGAATCTTTTTTTATGGTTGAATTATTGTTGTGTTGTTGTGTATGTATTATATTTTTTATTTTTTTGGTAAGTATATTATTTCTTCTAATTTGATGATTATTGCTCATTTTTAATATATTATACTTTACAGATTATATGCTCATGGCGTTTTTAAAAACAATATATTATTCCTATTCTTCTGCTAATTACTTTCTTAATTTATTGGTATACTCATTTAATATATTTTACTTTATAGATATTTCCCATTTTTAAAATATTATACTTTTATTCCTTTAGTAAGATCATTTTTAATTTGTTAGCAGTCATATTTTAAGTTATCTTACTTTATAGATTATTTGTGTGCTGTATTTATTATTTTTTTTTGTACAATCTTAATTTATTGATGTGGATCGTTAATTAATTAATATATTTTACTATATAGATAATTGTATTGTATTTAATTAAAAATGTTTTTAATTTTTATTATTTTTTAATTTATTCCAATTTATTAATAAATTTATACTATATTTGCATTGAACAATTTTTTTCCATTTACATAGACCATGACTGTTCCTCCGAAGATCTATTTCCATCTTACCTCCACGAATTCATATGGAGAAATAAATTTAAAAATCAAAATATGTTTATGAGCATTTTAAATTGTATTAGGGAGCAATATCCAGTGGAATAGATTTTTTTGTTTTAATTGATTTAGTTTTTTATTATATAATATATAAATATATCTTTTTTGTTAATTTTATATTAATGTTGTAAATTTACCTAATTTACCTTTGTAAATTTACCTAATTATTTAATAAAGAACTTTTAATTAGATAGTTAAACTACCAAAGAAATATAGAGTAAAAAAAAATGAATATACTAATTAATAAAGTGATTTGGCGAATTTTATCTCTTTTCGAATTCAACCACATAAATAATATAAGTCATACATGAAAAACATAATAAATTACATATATATTTTTCTAAAAATCATTTCTCTACATATTTCGTTAAAATTGAAATCTGGCAACTATGCTGTCTAAAATCTCCGAAACAGACGATTTCAAATCAAGTTGACGCATGCGCTAAAAGCATTCCTTAGAGTCGCGGATCCCGCAATATTACCTAACGTTTTATTCCTTCTTATGGTTATTATATTTTTAATTATGTATGCCGAGAGAATTCTTCAAATTCTGTTCCTTACAAATGTTGCATATATATTAGAGGTCCTTCTCAAACCATAGGAAAAATTGGCGGATGCGCCGGCTAAGTCAGCTGTGTACAATTTGTGTGGTCGACGTGTTCAATTGTTACTTCTTATCGCAACTAGAAATAAATACATGATAACATTAGTTAAAATACTTAACAAGAAATTATTCTAAACAATTTTAATAGACTATCTTCCTAAAATAATTATACAAATCAATTACATTTACTTCAGTTTTAACCCAAATAATAGTCACACGTTTTTAATCATTTTTAGCCGTTTTGTCCATTTAAGTAACTTTTTTCTACAACTTATGATATTAATATCCCAAGTTTACATATTTAATCCTTAATTTATTTATTTACAAACTTTCCGCGGCCCAAAAAACGAAAATCGCAATTGAAATGAAAATGTAATGGGTTAAACATATGAAAATACTGCAGTAAATTTAATCATTTGTTTAATTAATAAAAATGTTACGGGGAAGCTCTATATAAATATATTTTTATCATTAAATGGTGTGAGTAATTGTAACAAAAAATATTTTTGCACTTAGTGTTTGATAAATAATCATTAATTAATTTTAAAATTGAAATAAAAACTATTTTTATATTTAAAATGCGTAATTAGATATTTTTAATATTTAATAAATCATAAATTTTACTCATTTAAGTAATTTTTATTTAATTGTATAATATTTATAAATTGAAAATAACCGAATTGTTACATTATTGTTATATTAAGTATTAAAAACCAAGATAGAATTAAGATATTAATAACTTATTATTAATTTACTGTAATTTTAGCGGATGTATGAAATTAGAAAAATGTGCTTATAAATGAGAATATTAAATATACTATAAATTTTTAAAAATTCGTTGGGTGTTATTTAAAATAATAAAAATAAATTGTAATAAAATAGTTTACGTAGTTAATCAAATAATAATACTTTTACTAAAATCTTATTTTAACAGAAATTAATCTAAACAATTCTAATATCGTCTCATATAAAATTACTTATTTATTAAATCAATTACATTTACTTCAATTTTAACGCAAATAATGGTGCACGTGACTTTGTCTCTGTAAGAGTGACAGAGAAAGAAATATATATATATATATATATATTCATAGAGTTTGAGAAGGACAAAAATAGCGATCGGCGGATGCGCCTGCGTAGTAAGTTGTGCAAATTAGTGTGGCCGGTGTGTTCAATTTTTTAGATTCGCACATTTAGACAGAAGAATGGGAAATTTTCGTATTTTGTTGTTTGAAAGCGCTTCAATAATATTTATGGTGATAATTATATTTCCTTACTACTTTCAACTAATATTCTGGTATGCATCTCGTATGTTTGTGTTGGACACTTTAATGCATTTAAATGGTAATTGTTTATTTAAAATATATTTTATAAAAATAGTTTAAATTGAATTAAACGTTTATGTCGGAATTTTAACCAAGACTCTTCTTTCTTTTGAAGAAACTTTGAGTATGTTATATTGACATTGTTTATTATATTTATTTAGTAATTAATTTCAGTTTGAGAAAAATAGTTTTACTGGATTGATAAATTATTGTTAGTATTAAAGAGAGAATAAAGATATTAATAATTTATAATTTAATTAATTAATAAGCGGGTGTGTGCAATTAGAAAAATGTACTCATAAATGAGAGTATTAAATATACTATAAATTTTTAAAAATTTGTTGGGTATTATTTAAAATAATAAAAACAAATTGTAATAAAATAGTTTAGGTAATAGTACTTTTACAAAAATAATTCTAAAAGACTACCTTCCGTTTCATATAAAATAATTACATTTACTTCAATTTTAACGTAAATAATGGTGACATGTGCAGGCATCTTTTCTAGGAATCGCAAGAACCGGTTTGTTCTGCATTTCTATTGGTCGACGGTGTACAAAACAATATTTGCGACTTAAATGGTTTTTGAATTTGGTTAGAATAAGACGTGTCCTTAGACTTTACTCAGGTTTTCGATATTTTTCATAAGTTGTATGCTGTAATAACTTGTAAATATGTGTGGTGTTGTTCTATGATTCCATTGAATCATTTGTGTGATTTTAATGTTACATTTTATGAAGATTCTTTGGTAAGTTTTATTTTTAGGTTAGTATACGAATTCATTTCATTTTTACATTATATCAATATAATTAAAATTGTCCTAAATACCTCTTTTGCTTTTCATTTAAATGCATCAAAGTATGACTCCAATAAATAATATAAAAATTGCAAATTTCGATTATGTTATTATTATTATATTTTCATATTTATATAAATAATATTTTTTATTCAACTTACGGTTATCATATTGTTATGTACGCCGACAGAATTCTCTAGATTTTGTTCCAATCAACATTCAAATTTTGTCGCCGTGAGAGTGAAAGAGAAAGAAATATATATGCATTAGTGTTTGAGAAGGACGAAAATCGCGATCGGCGGATGCGCCTGCGAAGTAAGCTGTGCAAATTAGTGTGGTCAATTGTTATTTTTTGGAATCGCCGATTTAGACAGGAGAAGGGGAAATTTTCGTATTTTGTTGTTTGAAAGCATTTCAATAATATTTACGGTGACAATTATATTTCCTTACTACTTTCAACTAATATTCAGGTATGCATCTCGTATGTTTGTGTTGGGGACTTTAATGCATTTAAATGTAATTTTTTATTTAAAATATATTTTGTAAAAATATTTTAAATTGAATTAAACGTTTATGTATCGGTATTTTAACGAAGAGCCTTTTGAAATTTTGAAGAAATTTTGGGTACGTTATATTGACATTGTTAATTAGATTTATTTAGAAATTAATTTTAGTTTGAGAAAGATCAATATTATTAAGATAAAAATTGTCATTTATAATCACATAGTTTTAATTTTGACTATGCATTTGTTTAGTCTACATCTAAGAAAACTAATAATGATATTTTATTTATTAACAAAACATTAAAATGAAGATTTTTATATACATTGTTCTAACCAATATATTTAAATTTAATTTTGATTTTAAAATATTTTTACTAATATGGGCCAAAATAAATGCAAATAACTTAAATGGGTCTGAATATGCAATAAATAATATATGTTATTATTATTACATTTTCATATTTATATAAACAATATTTTATTCTTAAACTTATGGTTATCATATTGTTAACTATGTACACTGACAGAATTCTCCTGATTCTGTTACAATCAACATTCAAATTTTGCATTTGTCTCCGTAAGAGTGAAAGAGAAAGAAATACATATTCATTAGAGTTTGAGAAGGAGGAAAGTAGCGATCGGCGGATACGCCTGCGAAGTAAGCTGTGCAAATTAGTGTGACCGGCGTTTCAATTGTTATTTTTTAAAATCGCACATTTAGACAGAAGAATGGGAAATTTTCGTATTTTGTTGTTTGAAAGCGCTTCAATAATATTTATGGTGATAATTATATTTCCTTACTACTTTCAACTAATATTCTGGTATGCATCTCGTATGTTTGTGTTGGACACTTTAATGCATTTAAATGGTAATTTTTTTATTTAAAATATATTTTATAAAAATAGTTTAAATTGAATTAAACGTATATGTCGGAATTTTAACCAAGGCTCTTCTTTCTTTTGAAGAAACTTTGAGTATGTTATATTGACATTGTTTATTATATTTATTTAGTAATTAATTTCAGTTTGAGAAAAATAGTTTTACTGGATATTGGTAAATTATTGTTAGTATTAAAGAGAGAATAAAGATATTAATAATATATAATTAATTAATTAATTAGCGGGTGTGTGCAATTAAAAAAATGTACTCATAAATGAGAGTATTAAATATACTATAAATTTTTAAAAATTTGTTGGGTATTATTTAAAATAATAAAAACAAATTGTAATAAAATAGTTTAGGTAATAGTACTTTTACAAAAATAATTCTAAAAGACTACCTTCCGTTTCATATAAAATAATTACATTTACTTCAATTTTAACGCAAATAATGGTGACATGTGCAGGCATCTTTTCTAGGAATCACAAGAACCGGTTTGTTCTGCATTTCTATTGGTCGACGGTGTACAAAACAATATTTGCGACTTAAATGGTTTTTGAATTTGGTTAGAATAAGACGTGTCCTTAGACTTTACTCTGGTTTTCGATATTTTTCATAAGTTGTATGCTGTAATAACTTGTAAATATGTGTGGTGTTGTTCTATGATTCCATTGAATCATTTGTGTGATTTTAATGTTACATTTTATGAAGATTCTTTGGTAAGTTTTATTTTTAGGTTAGTATACGAATTCATTTCATTTTTACATTATATCAATATAATTAAAATTGTCCTAAATACCTCTTTTGTTTTTCATTTAAATGCATCAAAGTATGACTCCAATAAATAATATAAAAATTGCAAATTTCGATTATGTTATTATTATTATATTTTCATATTTATATAATTAATATTTTTTATTCAACTTACGGTTATCATATTGTTATGTACGCCGACAGAATTCTCTAGATTTTGTTCCAATCAACATTCAAATTTTGTCGCCGTGAGAGTGAAAGAGAAAAAAATATATATTCATTAGTGTTTGAGAAGGACGAAAATCGCGATCGGCGGATGCGCCTGCGAAGTAAGCTGTGCAAATTAGTGTGGTCAATTGTTATTTTTTAGAATCGCCTATTTAGACAGGAGAAGGGGAAATTTTCGTATTTTGTTGTTTGAAAGCATTTCAATAATATTTACGGTGACAATTATATTTCCTTACTACTTTCAACTAATATTCAGGTATGCATCTCGTATGTTTGTGTTGGGGACTTAATGCATTTAAATGTAATTTTTTATTTAAAATATATTTTGTAAAAATATTTTAAATTGAATTAAACGTTTATGTATCGGCATTTTAACGAAGAGCCTTTTGAAATTTTGAAGAAATTTTGGGTACGTTATATTGACATTGTTAATTAGATTTATTTAGAAATTAATTTTAGTTTGAGAAAGATCAATATTATTAAGATAAAAATTGTCATTTATAATCACATAGTTTTAATTTTGACTATGCATTTGTTTAGTCTACATCTAAGAAAACTAATAATGATATTTTATTTATTAACAAAACATTAAAATGAAGATTTTTATATACATTGTTCTAACCAATATATTTAAATTTAATTTTGATTTTAAAATATTTTTACTAATATGGGCCAAAATAAATGCAAATAACTTAAATAGGTCACAGGTGCATGATTCGTTTCCAGGAATCACAAGAACCGGTTTTTTCTGCACTTCTGTTTGTTGGCCTGTGTGCAAAACAATATTTACAGTTTATTTAGTTTTTGATTTTGATAGGAATACGACGTGTCTTCCGCTTTTACTCGTTTTTTTCAACAATTTTCACTGATTTCTTATTGTGGTAATTTTGTAAATGTGTCCTGTGATATTTTGTGTATCCTTCAAATGAACTGTGCAAATTTAACTAAGGATTATGGGTATGTTTTGAGACTTTTTATGTTACTATAGGAATTAATTAATTACAATTATATTAAATACCTGTTTATATATATTTAAAAATGACTTTAATAAATTACATCATAATTGAAATTAGAATCATATATTTTTATATTTATTTAAAATTTCTTTATACACTTGATAATTATTTATTTTTAAATATGTGCTAAGACAATATTCTCTAAATTCTATTCTAATCAAAATTTGGATATTGTATTCGTCTCCACAAGAGTGAAAGTGATAGAAACACATATTCATAAATGTTTGAGAAAGACGGAAATAGCGATCGGCGGATGCGCCTGCGAAGTAAGCTGTGCATATTTATGTGGTCGGTGTGTCCAATTGTTATTTTTTAGAATCGCAGATTTGGACAGAAGAAGGGGAAATTTCTGATTTTTAGTGTTGTCGTTGAGAAACATTTCAAGAAGGTTTGAGGTAACAATTATTATTTGCTTTTTTTAGTTTTGTCTGATATTCAAGTATGTATTTTGTATATTTATGTAATTTATACTAATAATAATAGTTATGTATAAATTAGTTAATTTTGACTAATTAATTTAATTAAATAAAATTTCATATTTTAAAATTAAATAGACTAAAATTTATATTTATAGTATTTATGAATACTATGTGTATGCGATTTAGTAGTAAATGAGTACAAATATTTTATTGTATTAGTAATAATGGACTGCATACGTAAAATTAAAATAAAAATTTAGAAATTGTAACTTTTATTACAGTTCAAATGTTTCATTTAACAAATTTGTCTGAATTTAACAGGGAATTTTATTAAAATTTGTTCCATCTATAGACACCCTACAGTAATATATTATAGTAATATTAAACAGAAAATCTAAATATACATTCTATAAATAACGTGCAGAGATTTGTACTAATTAATATTATTTAATTAAAAACTAACGTAATGTAGCATTATTAAAATATAATTTTTACTTAGTTCAAATTAAATGTAAACAAATTAAATAGATCACAGATGCACGTATTTTTTTTGGAATAACAAAAAATTGTTTATTCTGCTTTTCCATTGGTCGACGGTGTTTAAAACAACATTTGTTGTTTAAAAACGTGTACCAATTTTTTACTTAGTTTTTAAATAGTTTAGAAATAAATTTCAGTTTGAAATATATTGTTATAATTACAACTGTTCTAAATATTTTTTCCACTCCAATAAACAAAATATAAATTGTAAATTTCGACTAATATAGTTTTGTATTTATTTAAAAAATATTTTGAATAACTTACCGTTTTTATATTCATAATTATATAATTTTAACGATTAAAGTGTTTCGATTCTATTCTAATTATAATTCGAGTTTTGTACGTGTTCCCGTAAGAGTGAAAGGGAGAGAAGTACATGTTAAGGATTGTTTGAGAAGGACAAAAGAGGCGCCGATGCATATTTGTGTTATTTCTTAAAATCGCAGTTTTAGAGAGAGGGGGAAAACTTCCGAATTTTAATTTTTGAGAAATATCGAAATAAGATTTGCTCCGACAATTATTATTTTATGTGTTTCCTGTGTATTTCGTATAATTGTAGATTACATTAGTTTACAGAAAACATATAGAAACATAATTTGAACGTACTGTGGGTCTGTTCTCCATCAAAATTATATTCACTTAGATAATTGCAAATTTGTAATTTTCAGATTATGGAAAGTTAAAATTTCATGTAATTTTTAATCATTTTTAACCGTATTTAAGTAACTTTTTTTGCAATAATTGAGATATTGTTTAGAGTTGTACATCCTTACTTTATTTATTTACAAGCGTTGCATGGTTTCGAGAAAATTTAAATATTTCTTTAATTAATAAAAAAGTTTAGAAGCTTTATAATTTGAAAACAAATTAATTGAAAGTACACAATTAATAAAATATAATTATACTTTTACTGAATTGTTAAATTATTGTTATGTTTAAAGTATTAAAGAGAGAATAAAGATATTAATAATTTATAGTTAATTGTAATTTTAGTGGGTGTGTGCAATTAAAAAAATGTACTCATAAATGAGAATATTAAATATACTATAAAGTTTTAAAAATTCGTTGGGTATTATTTAAAATAAAAAAAACAAATTGTTATAAAATAGTTTAATTTCAATTTTAACGCAAATAATAGTCACACGTGCAGGCATCGTTTCTAGGAATCGCAAGAACCGGTTTGTTCTGCATTTCTATTGGTCAACGGTGTACAAAACAATATTTGCGGCTTAAATGGTTTTTGAATTTGGTTGCAATAGGACGTGTTCTCAGACTTTACTCAGGTTTTCGATATTTTCTATAAGTTGTATATTGTAATAGGTTGTAAATATGTGCTGTGTGTTGTTCTGTGATTCCATTGAATCATTTGTGTGATTTTAACATTGGATTTTAAGAATATTCTTTGGTAAGTTTTATTTTTAGGTTAGTATACGAATTCATTTCATTTTTACATCATATCAACATAATTAAAATTGTCATAAATACCCCTTTTTTCATTTAAATGGGTCTGAATATGCAATAAATATTGCATATTTATATAAACAATATTTTATTCTTAAACTTATGGTTATCATATTGTTAACTATGTACACCGACAGAATTCTCCTGATTCTGTTACAATCAACATTCAAATTTTGCATTTGTCTCCGTAAGAGTGAAAGAGAAAGAAATACATATTCATTAGAGTTTGAGAAGGAGGAAAATAGCGATCGGCGGATGCGCCTGCGAAGTAAGCTGTGCAAATTAGTGTGACCGGCGTTTCAATTGTTATTTTTTAAAATCGCACATTTAGACAGAAGAATGGGAAATTTTCGTATTTTGTTGTTTGAAAGCGCTTCAATAATATTTACGGTGATAATTATATTTCCTTACTACTTTCAACTAATATTCTGGTATGCATCTCGTATGTTTGTGTTGGACACTTTAATGCATTTAAATGGTAATTTTTTTATTTAAAATATATTTTATAAAAATAGTTTAAATTGAATTAAACGTATATGTCGGAATTTTAACCAAGGCTCTTCTTTCTTTTGAAGAAACTTTGAGTATGTTATATTGACATTGTTTATTATATTTATTTAGTAATTAATTTCAGTTTGAGAAAAATAGTTTTACTGGATATTGGTAAATTATTGTTAGTATTAAAGAGAGAATAAAGATATTAATAATATATAATTAATTAATTAATTAGCGGGTGTGTGCAATTAAAAAAATGTACTCATAAATGAGAGTATTAAATATACTATAAATTTTTAAAAATTTGTTGGGTATTATTTAAAATAATAAAAACAAATTGTAATAAAATAGTTTAGGTAATAGTACTTTTACAAAAATAATTCTAAAAGACTACCTTCCGTTTCATATAAAATAATTACATTTACTTCAATTTTAACGTAAATAATGGTGACATGTGCAGGCATCTTTTCTAGGAATCGCAAGAACCGGTTTGTTCTGCATTTCTATTGGTCGACGGTGTACAAAACAATATTTGCGACTTAAATGGTTTTTGAATTTGGTTAGAATAAGACGTGTCCTTAGACTTTACTCTGGTTTTCGATATTTTTCATAAGTTGTATGCTGTAATAACTTATAAATATGTGTGGTGTTGTTCTATGATTCCATTGAATCATTTGTGTGATTTTAATATTACATTTTATGAAGATTCTTTGGTAAGTTTTATTTTTAGGTTAGTATACGAATTCATTTCATTTTTACATTATATCAATATAATTAAAATTGTCCTAAATACCTCTTTTGCTTTTCATTTAAATGCATCAAAGTATGACTCCAATAAATAATATAAAAATTGCAAATTTCGATTATGTTATTATTATTATATTTTCATATTTATATAAATAATATTTTTTATTCAACTTACGGTTATCATATTGTTATGTACGCCGACAGAATTCTCTAGATTTTGTTCCAATCAACATTCAAATTTTGTCGCCGTGAGAGTGAAAGAGAAAGAAATATATATTCATTAGTGTTTGAGAAGGACGAAAATCGCGATCGGCGGATGCGCCTGCGAAGTAAGCTGTGCAAATTAGTGTGGTCAATTGTTATTTTTTAGAATCGCCGATTTAGACAGGAGAAGGGGAAATTTTCGTATTTTGTTGTTTGAAAGCATTTCAATAATATTTACGGTGACAATTATATTTCCTTACTACTTTCAACTAATATTCAGGTATGCATCTCGTATGTTTGTGTTGGAGACTTTAATGCATTTAAATGTAATTTTTTATTTAAAATATATTTTGTAAAAATATTTTAAATTGAATTAAACGTTTATGTATCGGTATTTTAACGAAGAGCCTTTTGAAATTTTGAAGAAATTTTGGGTACGTTATATTGACATTGTTAATTAGATTTATTTAGAAATTAATTTTAGTTTGAGAAAGATCAATATTATTAAGATAAAAATTGTCATTTATAATCACATAGTTTTAATTTTGACTATGCATTTGTTTAGTCTACATCTAAGAAAACTAATAATGATATTTTATTTATTAACAAAACATTAAAATGAAGATTTTTATATACATTGTTCTAACCAATATATTTAAATTTAATTTTGATTTTAAAATATTTTTACTAATATGGGCCAAAATAAATGCAAATAACTTAAATGGGTCTGAATATGCAATAAATAATATATGTTATTATTATTACATTTTCATATTTATATAAACAATATTTTATTCTTAAACTTATGGTTATCATATTGTTAACTATGTACACTGACAGAATTCTCCTGATTCTGTTACAATCAACATTCAAATTTTGCATTTGTCTCCGTAAGAGTGAAAGAGAAAGAAATACATATTCATTAGAGTTTGAGAAGGAGGAAAGTAGCGATCGGCGGATGCGCCTGCGAAGTAAGCTGTGCAAATTAGTGTGACCGGCGTTTCAATTGTTAATTTTTAAAATCGCACATTTAGACAGGAGAAGGGGAAATTTTCGTATTTTGTTGTTTGAAAGTACTTCAGTAATATTTACGGTGACAATTATTTTTTTTTAATTTTTTAAGTAAGGCCCTTATGAAATTTTGATATGTTATACTGACATTGTTTATTAGATTTATTTAGTAATTAATTTCAGTTTGAGAAAAATAAAAAAATATTATTAAGATAAAAATTGCTATTTATAATAATGCATTTTTATTCAATAATAAAATATTAAAATGAAGAATTTTATTTACTTTGTCCTAACGAATATATTTAAATTTAATTTCTATTTTAAAATATTTTTACTAATATGCACCGAAATAAACGCAAATAACTTAAATAGGTCACAGGTGCATGATTCGTTTCCAGGAATCACAAGAACCGGTTTTTTCTGCACTTCTGTTGGTTGGCCTGTGTGTAAAACAATATTTATAGTTTATTTAGTTTTTGATTTTGATAGGAATAAGACGTGTCTTCCGCTTTTACTCGTTTTTTTCAACAATTTTCACTGATTTCTTATTGTGGTAATTTTGTAAATGTGTCCTGTGATATTTTGTGTATCCTTCAAATGAACTGTGCAAATTTAACTAAGGATTATGGGTATGTTTTGAGACTTTTTATATTACTATAGGAATTAATTAATTACAATTATATTAAATACCTGTTTATATATATTTAAAAATGACTTTAATAAATTACATCATAATTGAAATTAGAATCATATATTTTTATATTTATTTAAAATTTCTTTATACACTTGATAATTATTTATTTTTAAATATGTGCTTAGAAAATATTCTCTAAATTCTATTCTAATCAAAATTTGGATATTGCATTCGTCTCCACAAGAGTGAAAGTGATAGAAACAGATATTCATAAATGTTTGAGAAAGACGGAAATAGCGATCGGCGGATGCGCCTGCGAAGTAAGCTGTGCATATTTATGTGGTCGGTGTGTCCAATTGTTATTTTTTAGAATCGCAGATTTGGACAGAAGAAGGGAAAATTTCTGATTTTTAGTGTTGTCGTTGAGAAACATTTCAAGAAGGTTTGAGGTAACAATTATTATTTGCTTTTTTTAGTTTTGTCTGATATTCAAGTATGTATTTTGTATATTTATGTAATTTATACTAATAATAATAGTTTTGTATAAATTAGTTAATTTTGACTAATTAATTTAATTAAATAAAATTTCATATTTTAAAATTAAATAAACCAAGATTTATATATTTATAAATTTATATTTATGGCATTCTTATAAATTTTCATAGTGGTGATTTAGTAGTAAATGTGTAGGTGTATATATTTTATTGTATTAGTAATAATAGACTACAAACGGGAAACTAAAATAAAAAATTGAAAATTGTAACTTTTATACATTTTAAAAGCTTCATTTGACAAATTTATCTGAATTTAACATGGAATTTTATTAAAATTTGTTCTTTTTAGTTACACCCTAGAATAATTAATATTACAGTCTTTTATTTTTTAAATATTAAACAGAAAATCTAAATATAAATTCTACAAACAAAGAGAAAATTTTAAAATTTTATCCACATATTTGAAAGTTCGATTAATAATAGGGCTCCTCCTACTTAGAAAATTATATTTATTTTGATATATAATCAAGAAAACTATAATAAATATAATCTGACAGGATAAATAATTTAAAAAGAAATTTTAAATTAATTTGAACTAATTAATGTAATTTAATTTGGATAGGAAAAGGGGAAATTTCCGATTTTTGATGTTTGCGAAGCATTTTACTAGGATTTACTGCGACAATTACTATTTATATTTTTTAATTTTGTCCAATATCCAAGTAAATATTTTGAATATTTGTGTAATTTATATTAATGATGTATTTAAACAAAAATTAATTTATTTACACTTAAATGTAATTTCATATTTTAAAATATAATTTTTATTAATATAATCAAAATTTAATAGATCTAACATTTATATACCGATATTTTTATAAATTTTTGTTGTCGGAATTTTGTAACAAGAAATATATTTTTTATTAATATAGCTCAAATTAAATAGATAAAATGTTTGTGTGTTGGTATTCTTATAAATTTTCATTGTGATCATTTAGTAGCAAATGAATCCAAATATTTTATTATATTAGTGATAATGGAAAATACGAGTATAATTAAAATAAAAATTTAGAAATTGTAAATTTTTTAAAGATTTTAAATTGCTTTATGTAAGTTTTCCTAATGAATATATTTAAATTTAATTTTTATTTTAAAATATTTTTACTAATATGCACCAAAATAAATGCAAATAACTTAAATAGGTCACAGGTGCATGCTTTGTTTCCAGGAATCGCAAGAACCGGTTTTTTCTGCACTTCTGTTGGTTGGCCTGTGTACAAAACAATATTTACAGTTTATTTAGTTTTTGATTTTGATAGGAATAAGACGTGTCTTCCGCTTTTACTCGTTTTTTCAACAATTTTCACTGATTTTCTTATTGCGGTAATTTTGTAAATGTGTCCTGTGAATTTTATAAGAACTGTGCAAATTTAACTAAATACAATGGACATTTGAAGAAATTTTGGGTATGTTTTGAGACTTTTTATATTACTATATAGAAATTAATTAATTACAATTATATTAAATACCTGTTTATATATATATATATATATATATATATATATATATATATATATATATATATATATATATTTAAAAATTACTTTAATAAATTAAATCACAACTGAAATTAGAATCATATATTTTTATATTTATTTCAAATTTCTTTATACACTTGGTGGTTTATATAGTTTTAATTATTTATTTTTAAATACGTGCTAAGACAATATTCTCTAAATTCTATTCTAATCAAAATTCGGATATTGCATTTATTTCCGCAAGAGTGAAAGAGATACAAACATATATTCATAAGTGTTCGAGAAGGACGAAAATAGCGATCGGCGGATGCGTCTGCGAAGTGAGCTGTGCATATTTGTGTGGTCGGTGTGTCCAATTGTTATTTTTTAGAATCGTAGATTTAGACAGGAGAAAGGGAAATTTCCGATTGTTGGTGTTGTTGAGAAATATTTTAATAAGGTTTACGGTGACAGTTATTATTTGCCTTTTTTAGTTTTGTCTGATATTCAAGTATGTATTTTGTATATATATGTAATATATACCAATAATAATAGTTAGGTATAAATTAGTTTATTTTAACTAATTAATGTAATTAAATAAAATTTAATATTTTAAAATTAAATAGTCCAAGATTTATATATTTATAAATTTATATTTATGGTATTCGTATAAATTTTCAAGTAGTGATTTAGTAGTAAATGAGTACAAATATTTTATTGTATTAGTGAGAATAGACTGCATACGTAAAACTTAAAAAAAATTAAGAAATTGTAACTTTTATTACAGTTCAAAAGTTTCATTTAACAAATTTGTCTGAATTTAACAGGGAATTTTATTAAAATTTGTTCCATTTATAGACATCCTAGAGTAATATATATATATATATATATATATAAATTAAATGTAAACAAATTAAATAGGTCACAGATGCATGTATTTTTTTCTGTAATCACAAAAACTTGTTAATCGCACTTTTAGACAGGAGAAGGGGAAATGTTCGTATTTTGTTGTTTGAAACACAGAACACCCAAGAAGTACCAACCTCTTACTAAAAATGGGAAACAACACTGGACGATAAATTGATTTGTAGTGTTTAAATTAGTCAATAGATGTCGCCTTTATAGTTTTCTGTATTTGACATTTGACAAAATTGGCGGGAATAGTTTCAAATTTAAATTAATTGGTATATTATTGGGAATTGTGAGAAATAAAACAAGCTATGGAATTAAAACATTTTTATTACAAATTATTTATTGTACATTATAAAAAATATATCAGTCTTCTGTATACTTCATATTATATATAACAAAAATAAATAAATAAATACAAATACAACACAATAAATTTCTTCAACAACAATAACAAACAACATAAAAATAAATAATTCGTATTAGAATTCTAATTAGACAATGAACTTTTAAAAACATTAAAATTAAGATCTCTGGACGTTGAAGGAATAGATTGACTAGAATTCAAATTAGACAATGGATTTTCAAAAACATTAAAATTAAGATCCCTGGAAGTGGAAGGAATATAAGAATGAAAAAGTAATGGTGGCAAAGGAACTATTTTAGGTTTAAGGCGACGAATTTTTTAGTGAAAAACATGACATGTTTTGATAGAAGGATTAATATTACAAATTGACAAATTGAACGCCATACTAAATTTAATTTAGAATTGGAAGGTGGCTTAAAAACGATTTATTTTTAAAATTAGAATTATGAACATTACTATAATATGTATTGAAACATAATATAATATATATTGAAACACATTTTGACACAGTAACCAGACAGAGATTGAGGCTGAGAACTCATGGCTGAATTTTATAAAATTATTAAATAAAATCGCAGAAAAAAATTCTGTATTTTAATAAACTACCTAATTCCCATTGATCGAACCTTTCCAATCTAGTTGGAACCTAGAATACCCACTTTTAATAATATATATAATAAGATTAACATACCTAAGAAGTGCCGAGTCTATTTTGGTTAAATCATTGGTCCGGCAGACTATTTAACCTACAAAATAATATTAATTTAATCAACAGATAAGAAAAAGTATATTAATATATAAAGCATCTTATTCAAATTTGAGGTTATTTTATTTCTAATATGATTGTAATGTAAAGTAAACATCTTAAGTACTAAATTATTGAATTACAAAGCATAGGATCCAAGTGTGATTTAATTTATTAAGAAATATAAGAAATAACTTACCTAACACAAAAATTTTAAACAATTTTATTCATTAGCTCTTTTCCATTCTCCCGGCGTCTTCGGATAGAAGCCCGCGCCATATTTAAATACTGCGTAGCTATTGGTCAAAAAATTAACGAATAAATCTAGTTAAATAGCCATTACCAATTGTCATACCAACATTATAAACAACATATCAATTTTAGAAAATGAGTGTAACTTCGGGAACATTCGGCTGTTTCCATTCGGGCCTATTCACTTGCCCCCCCCTGGTTTGAAAGCACTTCAGTAATATTTACGGTGACAATTACAATATTTCTTTATTACTTTCCACTAATATTCAGGTATGCATCTCGTATGTTTGTGTTTGACAGGTTAATGCATTTAAATGTAATTTTATATTTAAAATATATTTTGTAACAATAGTTTAAATTGAATTAAATGTTTATGTATCGGGATTTTAAGTAAAGCCCTGATGAAATTTTGGTATGTTACATTGACATTGTTTATTAGATTTATTTAGTAATTAATTTCAGTTTGAGAAAAATATAAAAATATTATTAAGATAAAAATTGTCATTTATAATAATGCATTTTTATTTAATAATAAAATATTAAAATGAAGATTTTTATTTACTTTGTCTTAACGAATATATTTAAATTTAATTTCTATTTTAAAATATTTTTACTAATATGCACCGAAATAAACGCAAATAACTTAAATAGGTCACAGGTGCATGCTTCGTTTCCAGGAATCACAAGAACTGGTTTTTTCTGCACTTCTGTTGGTTAGCCTGTGTACAAAACAATATTTACAGTTCATTTAGTTTTTGATTTTGATAGGAATAAAACGTGTCTTCCGCTTTTACTCGTTTTTTCAACAATTTTCACTGATTTTCTTATTATGGTAATTTTGTAAATTGTCCTGTGATGTTTGATGTATCCTTCAAAAGAACTGTGCAAATTTAGCTAAATATAATGGATATTTGAAGAAATTTTGGGTATGTTTTGAGACTTTTTATATTACTATAGGAATTAATTAATTACAATTATATTAAATACCTGTTTATATATATTTAAAAATTACTTTAATAAATTAAGTCATAACTGAAATTAGAATTAGAATATTTGTATATTTATTTAAAATTTCTTTATACGCTTGACGCTTTATATAGTTTTAATTATTTATTTTTAAATATGTGCTAAGTCAGTATTCTCTAAATTCTATTCTAATCAAAATTCGGATATTACATTTGTCTCCGCAAGAGTGAAAGTGATAGAAGCACATATTCATAAGTGTTCGAGAAGGACGAAAATAGCGATCGGCGGATGCGCCTGCGCAGTGAGCTGAGCATATTTGTGTGGTTGGTGTGTCCAATTGTTATTTTTTAAAATCTTAGATTTAGACAGGGGAAGGGGAAATTTCCGATTCTTGGTGTTGTTGTTGATAAATATTTCAATAAGGTTTACGGTGACAGTTATTATTTGTCTTTTTTAGTTTTGTCTGATATTCAAGTACGTATTTTGTATATTTATGTAATATATACTAATAATAGTTTTGTATAAATTAGTTTATTTTAACTAATTAATGTAATTAAATAAAATTTAATATTTTAAAATTAAATAGTCCAAGATTTATATATTTATAAATTTATATTTATGGTATTCGTATAAATTTTCAAGTAGTGATTTAGTAGTAAATGAGTACAAATATTTTATTGTATTAGTGATAATAGACTGCATACGCAAAACTAAAAAATTAGAAATTGTAACTTTTATTACAATTCAAAAGATTCATTTAACAAATTTGTCTGAATTTAGCAGGGAATTTTATTAAAATTTGTTCCATAACTTGAAAAAAATTGTACTAATTAATATAATTTAATTAAAAACTAACGTAATGTAGCATTATTAAAATATAATTTTTACTTAGTTCAAATTAAATGTAAACAAATTAAATATGTCACAGATGCAAGTATTTTTTTCTGTAATCACAAAAACTTGTTTATTCTGCATTTCTATTGGTCGACGGTGTTCAAAACAACATTTGCTGTTTAAAGACGTGTCCCAATATTTTACTTAGTTTTTCAATAATTTTTTTTTTATTTTTTTATTGTATTAACATTCTAAATGCATTTTAATGTGTTTTATGTTTCCTTTGATTGATTTATGTGAAGAATTTCAGGTATCGTTTGTTGAAACTCTTTACTATAATAGTTTAGAAATAAATTTCAGTTTGAAAAACATTGATATAATTACAATTGTTCTAAATATATCTTCCACCCCAATAAATAAAATAGAAATTGTAAATTTGGAATAATATATTTTTATATTTATTTAGTTATATGTTTTGAACAATTTACCGTTTTTTTATTCATAATTATGTATTTTTAACGACAAAAGTGTTTTGATTCTATTCTAATTATAATTCGAGTTTTGTATTTGTTCCCGTAAGAGTGAAAGGAAGAGAAATATATGTTAAGGAGTGTTCGAGAAAGACAAAATATGCGCCGATACATTTTTGATTTATTTCTTAAAATCGCAGTTTTAGAGAAGCATCGAAATAAGATTTGCACTGAAAATTATTATTTTATGAGTTTTGTGTGTATTTATGTAAATTTCTTCTTAAAAGTAGATTACATTAATTTATAGAAAAATATAGAAACTTAATTTGAAGGTAATGTGGGTCACACACAAAAATTATATTCACTTAGATAATTGCAAATTTGTGATTTTCAGATTATCATTATACTTACTTAGAATAATCAATATACAACACAATTTACAACTATGGAAAGTTAAAATTTCATGTAATTTTTAATCATTTTTTGCCGTTTTTGCCATTTAAATAACTTTTTTCTACAAAATGTGATATTAATATTTCAAGCTTACATCTTTAATCCTTAATTTATTTATTTACGAAACTTTTCATGGCCCAAAATCCCAAAATCCAGTTAATTTAAATATTTGTTTAACTAATAAAAATGTTACAGGGAAATTGTCTATAAATATATTTTTATTTTGAAATGGAAGTGACCGTATCAAAAATATTATCGCTCTTAGTAATTAATAAATAAATTAAATGAAAATATTATTTTTATACTTAAAATGCAAAATGAGATATTTAAAATTTAATAAATCATAAATATTACTGTTTTAAGTCATTTTTATTTCGCTTAATATTGTAATTGAAAACAAATTAATTTTGACTCATTTGGGGGATTTCATGAAAATTCTTTGGTAAGTTTCATTTTGTTAAGTCGTTTTAGGTTAGTTAGGAATTCATTTCATTTTATCACAATATCAATATAATTATATGACTCCAATAAATAATATAAAAATTGCAAATTTGAAATCATCTATTTTTATATTTACTCAATAATTTTTAAACAACTTATGATTTTTGAGGTTTAATTATATACGTAAAGAGATTTCCTTAAAATTCTAAGCCAATAAAAGTTCGAATTTTACAAGAATGAAAGAGAAAGACATACATGTTCATCAGTGTTCGAGAAGGATGTCATTAGCGATTGACATCAGCGTCAACTAAGTGAGCTGTGCAAATTTACGTGGTCGGCGTTCAATTGTTATTTCTTAGAATCGCTAGTTTAGACACGAGAAGGGGCAAATTTTCGATGTTTGTTGTTTACGAGTCATTTCAACGACTGCGACTGCGGTGACAATTAATATATGTGATGTAACGAATTAAGTTTAGATTATATGAAAATTGTTACTAATTGTTTATTGTGGTAAATATGTGTTATTATTTTACGTTTCCTATTACTCTTTTTTTTTGAGATTTTTATAAATTTTCACTGAAGCAATTTAGTAACAATTGTCCAAATAATTTATTGTATTAGTTATAAGCTTAGAATAAATATCTATAAAATTACATTATTAAGTACTGAACTAAATTTAAAAATTTTAATTGGACTATTTTGTTTGAATTTAACGGGTAATTTTATTAAAATTTTTATCTTTTAACGATTAACCGGACAATCTTAATTTAATAAAGAAAGTAAAATTTCAATCTGCATAATTTGCTGAATAAAATATTTGGTCTAATTAATATAATTAAATTTAAATATAATATATTAAGTGTTCAAACTAAACGAAAATAAATTAAATAGTTTCATCTCAACATTCAAGTAAATATTTGTGGTTTTTGTGTAATTTGTATTAATGATGTATTTAAACAAAAATTAATTAAACACAGACTAATTAGTATATTAATATAATCAATATAATATATAATGTAATTTAATATTTTACAATATTGTTTTATCAACATATTTTTCTTGTGGTGTTCTTTAATCGAATCATGTGATTTAACGAACTAAATTTACATTTTATGAAAATTTGAAAAAATTTTAATATATTTATATATTTATTTTTAAATTTGGTAAAGTAAAGCAAAGTCTCCAATTTTACTCAGTTTTTAGATATTTTTCACTAATTGTTTATTGTGCTAATTTTGTAAATACGTGGTATAATATTTTAAGTTTTTTTAGTCATTGGCATGATTTTAACGCAAAATTAAAAAAAAAAAATTGAAAAAATGGGTATTTTGTTTGTTTTGTTAGTATAAGAATAAATTTTATTTTGGTATAGATCGATATACTGACAAATTAGTATTTCTAAATACGACTTTAATAAATAATAAAAAAATTACAAATTTGAAATCATGTTTGTATTTTATATTTATTAAAAAATATAATGATTTATTTTTAAAATGATATATTTTTAATTATTTACGAAGACAAATTGTCTATATACTATTACATTCAAAATTCGAATTTTGTATTTCTCTCTCAAGAGTGAAAGAGAATGAAATATATAATCACGAGTGTCCGAGAAGGACAAACATAGCGATTGGCGAATGCGCCAGCTTAGTGAGCTGTGCATATTTATGTGGTCGTTCAATTGTTATTTCTTAGAATCGCAGTTTTAGAATGGAGAAGGGGAAAATTTACGTATTTTAATATTTCGAGAATTTCAATAAGGTTTGCAGTGACAATTATTAAACATTTTTAGTTTTATGTAATATTCTATTTTGTACATGTTTCGTGCATTTGTTTCATTTATACTAATAATATATTTATATAAAAATTAATTAATGTACTTAAACATAAATTCAAATTTTATAATATAATTTTTATTAATATAATCCAAATTAAATATATGAAATTTTTATGTCTCATTATTTTTATAAATTTTCACTGTACGATTTAGTAGCAAATGTGTCCAAATATTTTATTATATGAGTGATTATGGATATAAAATTATGAATATTATGTAAATAAACAAAAATTAATTATTTTAGATTAATTAATATACTTTTAAAATATTGTTTTATTAATATAGTTCAAATTTTTATGGATTATGCAATTTAACGAATTAAATTTACTTTTCATGAATATTTGAAACAATTTTGATATATTTATATATTTATTTTTGTTTTTGATTTCCAATTATACTCAGTTCTGATTATCGAGATAATTTTGTAAATATGTGCCATTTTGCTTTATTTTATTCATTTGTATGATTTTAATTAAAAATTTTATCAAAATTTGGGCGATTTATTGAAATTACTAATAAGTCGATTTCATTTTGGTACACATCGATATATTGAAAATTTAATATCTCTCAAAATGGCTCAAATAAAAATATATATTTTTAATTATTTACCAAGACAAAATTCTCTAGATTCTATTCAATACAAAATTCTAATTTTACATTTGTCCTGCAAGAGAGAAAAAGAAAGAAATACAAAATCACCTGCGTCCGAGAAGGACGAACATAGTGATTGGCAGATGCGCCGTCTAAGTGAGCTGTGTATATTTGTGTGGTCGGCGTGTTCAGTTATTATTTTTTGGAATCGCCGTTTTAGACTGGAGAAGGGGAAAATTTACGTGTTTTGATGTGTGAGAACCATTTCAATAAGATTTGCGGTGACAATTATGAATTGCAGTTTTGTATAATATTCAACAACGCACGTGTTTCGTATATTTGTGTCATTTGTACTAATAATACATTTATATAAAAATTAATTATTACTAATATTTTAACTTATAATTTTTATTAATACAGTTTAAATTAAATATATCAAATATTTATTTATCCTTATTCTTATAAATTATCACTGTGGCAATTTGTAGTAAATGTGTCCAAATATTTTGTTGTATTAGTTATTAAGGAAAGTACACATGTAATTAAAATAATAATTTAGAAAATTCAATTTTCGTATAAATTCAGAATAAATATTTATAAAATTTTATTGATATTTTAAAATATTCTTTTATTAATATAATTCAAATTTTTCTTTGATCAAATTATGTGATTTAATGAATCAAACTTACGTTTTATGAAAATTTTAAAAAATTTTGTTATATTTATGTATTTATTTTTGATTTTGGTGAATAAAATGAGTCCTCCAATTTTAATCACATTTTAGATATTTTTTATAAATCATTTATTGTGGTAACTTTATTAACAAATAACACTTGTTGTAAGTTTTCCTTGACTCATTTTTTTGTGTTTTATAGAAAACTTTTAGATTAGTATATGAATCAATTTTATATTGCACATTAGAATTCATTTCTGTATTTGAAAATTTATGGTTTTATGTTTGAATTTTTTTCTTTCATCTAAATACCTCTAAATATGACACCAATAAATAATACAAAAATTGTAAATTTGAAATTTATATTTATTAAAAAACTTGTGGTTTTATATTTGAAACTATATATTTTTAATTATTTACCAAGACAAAATTCTCTAGATTCTATTCAATACAAAATTCTAATTTTACATTTGTCCTGCAAGAGAGAAAAAGAAAGAAATACAAAATCACGTGCGTCCGAGAAGGACGAACATAGTGATTGGCGGATGCGCCGTCTAAGTGAGCTGTGCGTAATTGTGTGGTCGGCGTGTTCAGTTGTTATTTTTTGGAATCGCCGATTTAGACTGGAGAAGGGGAACATTTACGTGTTTTGATGTTTGAGAAGCATTTCAATAAGATTTGCGGTGACAATTATGAATTGCAGTTTTGTATAATATTCAACAACGCACGTGTTTCGTATATTTGTGTCATTTATACTAATAATACATTTATATAAAAATTAATTATTACTAATATTTTAACTTATAATTTTTATTAATACAGTTTAAATTAAATATATCAAATATTTATTTATTCTTATTCTTATAAATTATCACTGTAGCAATTTGTAGTAAATGTGTCCAAATATTTTGTTGTATTAGTTATTAAGGAAAGTACACATGTAATTAAAATAATAATTTAGCAAATTCAATTTTCGTATAAATTCAGAATAAATATTTATAAAATTTTATTGATATTTTAAAATATTCTTTTATTAATATAATTCAAATTTTTCTTTGATCAAATTATGTGATTTAATGAATCAAACTTACGTTTTATGAAAATTTTAAAAAATTTTGTTATATTTATGTATTTATTTTTGATTTTGGTGAATAAAATGAGTCCTCCAATTTTAATCACTTTTTAGGTATTTTTTATAAATCATTTATTGTGGTAACTTTATTAACAAATAACACTTGTTGTAAGTTTTCCTTGACTCATTTTTTTATGTTTTATAGAAAACTTTTAGATTAGTATATGAATCAATTTTATATTGCACATTAGAATTCATTTCTGTATTTGAAAATTTATGGTTTTATGTTTGAATTTTTTTCTTTCATCTAAATACCTCTAAATATGACACCAATAAATAATACAAAAATTGTAAATTTGAAATTTATATTTATTAAAAAACTTGAGGTTTTATATTTGAAACTATATATTTTTAATTATTTACCAAGACAAAATTCTCTAGATTCTATTCAATACAAAATTCTAATTTTACATTTGTCCTGCAAGAGAGAAAAAGAAAGAAATACAAAATCACCTGCGTCCGAGAAGGACGAACATAGTGATTGGCGGATGCGCCGTCTAAGTGAGCTGTGCGTAATTGTGTGGTCGGCGTGTTCAGTTGTTATTTTTTGGAATCGCCGTTTTAGACTGGAGAAGGGGAAAATTTACGTGTTTTGATGTTTGAGAACCATTTCAATAAATTTTGCGGTGACTATTATGAATTGCAGTTTTGTATAATATTCAACAACGCACGTGTTTCGTATATTTGTGTCATTTATACTAAATAATACATTTATATAAAAATTAATTATTACTAATATTTTAACTTATAATTTTTATTAATACAGTTTAAATTAAATATATCAAATATTTATTTATCCTTATTCTTATAAATTATCACTGTAGCAATTTGTAGTAAATGTGTCCAAATATTTTGTTGTATTAGTTATTAAGGAAAGTACACATGTAATTAAAATAATAATTTAGAAAATTCAATTTTCGTATAAATTCAGAATAAATATTTATAAAATTTTATTGATATTTTAAAATATTCTTTTATTAATATAATTCAAATTTTTCTTTGATCAAATTATGTGATTTAATGAATCAAACTTACGTTTTATGAAAATTTTAAAAAATTTTGTTATATTTATGTATTTATTTTTGATTTTGGTGAATAAAATGAGTCCTCCAATTTTAATCACTTTTTAGATATTTTTTATAAATCATTTATTGTGGTAACTTTATTAACAAATAACACTTGTTGTAAGTTTTCCTTGACTCATTTTTTTATGTTTTATAGAAAACTTTTAGATTAATATATGAATCAATTTTATATTGCACATTAGAATTCATATCTGTATTTGAAAATTTATGGTTTTATGTTTGAATTTTTTTCTTTCATCTAAATACCTCTAAATATGACACCAATAAATAATACAAAAATTGCAAATTTGAAATTTATATTTATTAAAAAACTTGTGGTTTTATATTTGAAACTGTATATTTTTAATTATTTACCAAGACAAAATTCTCTAGATTCTATTCAATACAAAATTCTCATTTTGCATTTGTCCTGCAAGAAAGAAAAAGAAAGAAATACAAAATCACGTGCGTCCGAGAAGGACGAACATAGTGATTGGCGGATGCGCCGTCTAAGTGAGCTGTGCATAATTGTGTGGTCGGCGTGTTCAGTTGTTATTTTTTGGAATCGCCGATTTAGACTGGAGAAGGGGAAAATTTACGTGTTTTGATGTTTGAGAAGCATTTCAATAAGATTTGCGGTGACAATTATGAATTGCAGTTTTGTATAATATTAAACGTATATTTGTGTCATTTATACTAGTATTATATTTATATAAAAATTAATTATTATTAATATTTTAACTTATAATTTTTATTAATACAGTTTAAATTAAATATATCAAATATTTTTATCCTTATTCTTATAAATTATCACTGTAGCAATTTGTAGTAAATGTGTCCAAATATTTTGTTGTATTAGTTATTAAGGAAAGTACACATGTAATTAAAATAATAATTTAGAAAATTCAATTTTCATATAAATTCAGAATAAATGTCTATAAAATTATATTGATATTTTAAAATATTCTTTTATTAATATAATTCAAATTTTTCTTTGATCAAATTATGTGATTTAATGAATCAAACTTACATTTTATGAAAATTTTAAAAAATTTTGTTATATTTATGTATTTATTTTTGATTTTGGTAAATAAAATGAGTCCTCCAATTTTAATCAGTTTTTAGATATTTGTTATAAATTATTTATTGTGGTAACTTTATAAACAAATAACACTTGTTTTAAGTTTTCCTTGATTCATTTTTTATGTTTTATGGAAAATTTTTAGATTTGTGTATGAATCAATTTTACATTGCACATTTCAATTTATATGAAAATTTATGGTTTTAAGTTTGAATTTTTTTCTATCCTCTAAATACCTCTAAATATGAACATATGAATAAAACAACAATTGCAAATTTGAAATTTATATTTATTAAAAAACTTGTGGTTTTATATTTGAAATTATTTACCAAGACAAAATTCTCTAGATTCTATTCAAAGGACGAACATAGCAATTGGCGGATGCGCCGTCTAAGTGAGCTGTGCATATTTGTGTGGTCGGCGTGATCAATTGTTATTTTTTAGAATCGCCGTTGAATTAGATTTGCAGTGATAATTAGTATTTATATTTTTTAGTTTCGATTGATATTGAAGTACGTATTTCGTATATTTATATATATATATATATATATATATATATATATATATATATATATAAATTAGTTAATTTAGACTAATTAATATACTTACACGTAATTTTAGCGTTACTAAGTAAAATAAATAAGATAACTCATAATTTTATGGAAGTTTGCAGAAATTTTAATTATTGTTTAATTGTTTTATTTATTTAGATTAATTTAAGAATTAGTTTCATTTTAACAGATATCGATGGTGTTACAATTATTATTACTATTAAATAACTTATTACTTTAAATACAATTGGATTTATTAATTTTTTTAAATTAAATTAGGTAAAAAAGTAATATCAATATTAAATCGAAAAATATCGAGTAAATTCATTGCTCATTGCAATACGATGAAAAAGATATTGATATCCTATAATAAAATAATATGTTTACTCTCTTAGTACCAGAAAATTAAAATTGTTAAAATCTTGACTCCAAAATTGATATATTTAATTGTGGAACGTTTTTCGTATTTAATATTTTTAATGAGAACTTTTTTGATCACTAAAAACAAATTTTTAAATTAAAATAAAATTAAAATTATTATTGATTAGTAAAATATTTAATAAATTCACTTTTAGAAAATTTAAATTAACTATTAATTAACGAATGTCATTTCATCTTTATAAGAATGATTAAAATATTATCTAATTTTTTAATATAAATTAAATATTTTCATTTTTATTTAAATTATTTATTTATTTTATTTTAATTTTACATTATATAGTTACAATTATTTATTAATATATACTCTCCAGAGTTTGTTCAAGAACAGTCGATTGTCACAAATATCTTTTAACTGAGTTTAAACTGTACAAACCCTACTTCTCTATATTTTATTATATTCGAAACAAAATTTAAATTTTGCATTATACACTGCAAGAGAGACAGAGGGAAAGAGATGCATGTTCATGAGAGATAGAGAAAGATAAAAGAGAGAAGCGGAGTCGTGTCGGTCAAGTAAGCTGTGTAATTTTGTCTGGTCGGCGTGTTCAAATGTTATTTATTAGAATTGCAGTTTTAGAGAGAAGAAGAGGTCAAATTTAGATTCTTAAAGTTTGAGAAATATCTGAATATTATTTGAATTTTTTAGTTTTAGTATATTCTAGTTTTTTACACAACTATAGTTAGTCATAGTATCATTTCATAAACAACTGTAAGAGAAAATTTGTGTATTTGCTATTTAGAAATTAATAACTCAGTTTTATTGTTACAATATTAGAAATAATTAAACAATTACGCTTAAAATTTTGTTATGTATTTAAACAAGAAAACAAAATTTAAAAAAAATATTTATCTTTTAGGACCATTTTTAGTGGAGTTGCACATTTAAAACGGTTATTAAAAGTTAACGTGTGTTACTGGTAACCGGGAGGCGTTTTCCGTCCGATCGCATTGGATAATTTAGTGGTCGAAAAACTGCACGACAACAACATTTGAACTTTCAAATTCGATAATAAACTGTTACGTAAATTATACCCCGGGCGAAAAAGTGCACGTTGGTCCGTCGAAATTGCATGTACACACACTGCTGTGTGAAAGCACGAACGTGATATATGGTCTAGCATGCGGACAAATTGAAGATTCTTTTGATATATGGATGCTTGTGTTTAATATATTATATGTGAATATATTTTTCTCGGGAAATAACGACATGAATTATATTTTATCAGTGCGACTTTACTGCCATGCCATGAAAGGGTAGTAGGGTATTAATAAGAAATTTGGGTATTTTTTCTGGTAGGGGAAGGGGTAAATTAAGTATAACCAGTGTATATAATAAAGTATTTATACAGGGTAGTTCATTTATCTTGAGGCAGCTCGACAAAAATGGTAAGTTATTAGAAATAGAAAATTGTGAGAATTATTTTCGACCTTGTTGACTTTCTTAAAGTTATTTCAAGGTCAACTTTGTACTTTCTCCAGGAGAATTCTTTTTTCTATTATTGAATGTGTTTTACCTGGTCCCAAATTTTGGTTACCAATTTTAGAAACACCTTGAATCCTTTTCCAATGTTATTTTATATATAGAGTTTATTAATTATTGGAATTTTACCTTCTCTCAAATTTTAGAAACACCGTATGTAATACATTTTAATACATATTTATTTGCTGTGTGTCCTTTAATTTTGAACTAGAAATTTATTCAGGGTCATTTCAAGGTCAACTGTGTATGTTAACGAAAAGAATATTTAGATTTTCTTCATTATTGACGTATTTTATTTATATTTCAAATTTTGACTGTGGGTAAAAAAAGACTGGCATAGAAACCTTTTTCAAAATCAACTCCATTTTTTAAATGGTATGTTAATTACCTTATGTCCAAATGACCTAATGACCGAGATACATAATGACCAAATTATCTAATGACCGAATTATCTTGTAACCAAATTACAACACTTTATAAAATGAATATTTATATTTTCTTCATTATTTGGCGTATTTTACCTACATTTAAAATATTGATGACCTATTTTAGAGAAGTTTGCAGAAATTTTAAGTATGTTTTATTGAGACTTTTTTTTAGATTAATTTAAGAATTAGTTTCATTTTAACAAATATCGATGGTGTTACAATTATTATTACTATTAAATAACTTATTACTTTAAATAGAATTAGATTTATTAATTTTTTTAAATTAAATTAGTTAAAAAAGTAATGTCAATACTGAATCGAAAAATATCGAATAAATTCATTGCTCATTGCAAGACAATGAAAAAGATATTGATATCCCATAATAAAATAATATGTTTACTCTCTTAGTACCAGAAAATTAAAATTGTTAAAATCTTTACTGCAAAATTGATATATTTAATTGTGGAACGTGTTTCGTATTTAATATTTTTAATGAGAACTTTTTTGATCACTAAAAACATAATTTTAAGTAAAAATAAAATTAAAATTATTATTGTTTAGTAAAATATTTAATAAATTCACTTTTAGAAAATTTAAATTAACCATTTTTTTAAATGGTATGTTAATTACCTTATGTACAAATGACCTAATGACCGAGTTACATAATGACCAAATTACCTAATGACCGAATTATCTTGTGACCAAATTACAAAACTTTATAAAATGAATATTTATATTTTCTTCATTATTTGGCGTATTTTACCTACATTTAAAATATTGATGACCTATTTTAGAAACACCTCGTATAATACTTTTTAATATATATTTAAATGCTCTGAGTGCTAATGTTCAAATGATCTAATGACCGAATAACCATTTAAATGCTGTGGGTGAAAGAAGATATTTATTATTGACCTTGACACTTTATTTTCAAAGTATTTTTCAAGATCAACTTGGATTTTTTAAATGATAATATTAATTATCTAATGTCCAAATGAACTAATGACTTAATGACCGAATTATATTGTGACCAAATTACCTAATGAAACTTTATAAAATGAATATTTAAATTTTCTTCATTATTTGACGTATCACTGTTTATAATACTTTTTAATGTGTATTAAAATGCTGAATTACCTACAGATCTTGTGACCAAATGACTCAATGAACAAATTATTTAATGACCGATTACCTAATGACCGAATTACCAAATGACTAAATGACGAATTGTGGAAATTAGAGTAATTTAAGAATTTGAAGAATCTACATCTTTAGTTTTTTAAGAATTTAGTGAATAAATTATTATTAAAATTACAAACGTAAAAATTACTATGACTGTAAAAAATTACTGAAAACGAAAAATCATTAAACATATAGAATGTAATTAAGATCCTCAAAAAATCATTAAATGTAAAAATTCACCAAAAACGTATCAATTTACTAAAATTCCAAATTGGCCAAATTACTTACAAAAAGGTCAATAATATATATATTTTTTTAATAAAATGTATTTTTATTGCTTAATTTTCGATTTTTTTCCATATATTATTTTTAAACTGACTTATTTCACTGACAAACTGTTCGTACTTAAATTATCAAAATAGTAAAACTTTGGCTGTTTATTTAAATTCTAATGTGATGAGTACTTACCCATCACTGACTGTATGTATTTTTCTCGTTTATGGACTAGTTGTTTACCCGAACGGTCCCGCTTAAATATCCCAGAGGAAAAAACGAATATGATAGACATCGGAATAAAGTTCGGCACTTCTGCAAACTTCCTGTTTATCGTCCCGGCCCGAAAGTTTAGAGTCGCCGTTGACGTAAAAAAAAATGTTTAAGTGGCAAAGAAAAGACCGAAATTTGAATAAAAAGTGAGACGGAACGTCGCTTCGTAAAAGATTTATTATTATTGTGATTGTTGAATCCTGAAACTGTCTGTGTGTATGTGTGTGTGTCTTTTTTCCTTAGAAATCACCCAGAGAACGGAAACACAAAGAAATTGACGGTAATCTGTGCCCGCCAATATTATTAGGAGGAATGATGCTGATGTATTTCGTCAGTGGTGCAATATTATTACGCCCGTCGTATAATATATATGCTTTATCAAATCTCCGTCTAGACTTCTCTCTTTCTTGTTATCCGCACTAATGCCATTTGAAGTTGACGTAATCCCGCTGCCTTATACCCTTCGGGCCGTTACGAGCCCCGTAGATTTTCGACGGAACACCAAATTGTTATTACGGTTTAATTATTGCAAAGTTTTTTGCCCGTGAACCGCCGAAAAGGTTGGAATCCACGGGAATTATAACGCAAAACCGAGGTGAAATTAAACGATTTACATTATATATTATTGCTCAGCTCTGATGGATGCCACTTTAGTAACTTTCGGGGGATTGTTCTTATTAAAGGAAAATGTGCGAAGCAATAATGCAGATAACGGCAAAGTGCCTAGTACAATTAATTAATCAATCGCAACGGGAAAGTTTAGTTAAATGCCTAATGAAAAGCAATCTCAAAACTGGCTCTCGTGCCATTCGACGTTCAAAGACAATTTGCTTAATAAGCTTTTCCATTGACGCTTTAATCGACGTTTCTGATTGAATTTAATGAGTAAACATGATTACTTTTATTACGCAATTTGCATTAAATAGTTACATTCATTTACTATTTTAGTATTATATACTTATTCCATAGAATGTTACATATATTTTTCTTCAGTTCCATATGACAAAATCCGTATCTCGTCATTATTTGATTGTATTGAAAATTTCTATTTACTTTTTTTATAGAAAATTGAACGCTCTATAAAAAAGATATTTTAAAATTTTTTTATAACTCTTACCATTTAGAAGATATCGGAGGTCAAAGTTTTAAGAATTTAACAAAAATTTCTTTTTTACTTCTAAACTCTGAGATAAATAAATATAATAACGTAACATATATCTTTGTAGGAAATTCGTTAGGATTAATACTATGACCTGGCCAGCCCGCAGTCCAGACCTTAACCCAATGGAATATATCTGGGACATTCTTGGGAGATGTTTAAGGACCATCCAAACCTTCCGAATAATTTAGAGGATGTGGAGTCTCTTCTACTCGAAATTTGGGAGAATTTGGACCAAAATGAAAATCGAACCCAGATTTTGAGTAAGAATAGAAGATGTGAGTCTGTCATTCGTAGTAGTTGAAATATCCCATACTAAATTCAAATTTTTATTTTTTATAGACATCAAATTTTGTTAAGTTTTTAAATTTTTAGAAAAACAATATTTTTTAAGACTTTTTGAAACAAAACAATGTATACATTTATTTTTTCAGTTTTCATAAAATATAAATTATTTATCAATCATTATTGTTGTGGTATGTTAGTTTCTTATATATATTATAATTTAACATCCCCCGTTGTAGCATACCACTACCACTACCACTATCACCATCACTACCACTATCACCACCAATACCAATACTAAACCACTGCCACTACACTACCACTACCACTGCACTACCACTGCACTACCACTGCACTACCACTACACTACTACTACACTACCACTACACTTCCTCTAGACTACCACTACACTACCACTACACTACCACTACACTACCATTACCACTATCACTACCACTACTACTACGAATACCACTACCACTACCACTACCATTACCATAATTTTGCTAGAAATTAATAATTGTTTTATAATAATGACAATTTTTTAAATTATCATGTAAGGTTTTTAATATTCCAAAAACTTTGGTATAGGTGAGACTGATATGCAACACATTTGTCTATTTGTGTAGAATTCTGTTCATAATTTTAACAGCATTTAAAATCCCTTTCGAAATTATTTGTTACTGTATTTATGTCCAACTCAATTCAGAGAAAAATACAATATAGTAAAGGGTTGATGGATGCCTTTTTTATATTAATAACCATTTTATTAATAATCATTATAATTAATAAAACTTTGATTTCACCATATCTATATAAATATATATTTTTAATAGATATTTAACCAGAAACTTAATTGTTACAAACACTTAAATGGCATTTAAGAAACTCTATATTTTAAAAGTTATTTTTCAACCAAAAATCACCTTGTAAATAAATTAGGAAGTAATTTTCACAATAAAATCAACAAATGTTTTATGTCATAAACAATATAATAATTTCTATAATACATTTATCATAAATTTGATAATATTTTTAATGTAATTTCACCTTTTTTAGAAAAAAATTGTCCTTTTTTATAAATATTTTCTCATATATTTCATTCTCTACTAAATGATATTTAAATTTAAGGAATATTATATTTTAAAAGTGAATTTGTTGAGAGATGTTTAATGGACCACCCAAACCGGCCGAATAATTTAGAGGATGTGGAGTCTCTTCTACTCGAAATTGGGGAGAATTTGGATCAAAATGAAAATCGAACCCAGATTTTGAGTAAGAATAGAAGATGTGAGGCTGTCTTTCGTAGTAGAAGTTGAAATTTCCCATACTAATTTCAAATTTTTATTTTTTATAGACATCAAATTTTGTTAATTTTTAAATGTTTAGAAAAACAATAGACTTTTTGAAACAAAACAATGTATACATTTATTTTTTCAGTTTTCATAAATTATTAATTAATTACCAATTATTATTGTTGTGGTATGTTAGTTTCTTATATACGTATATTATAATTATATATATTATATTATTATTTATATATGTATATTATAATTTATAATTTAACAACCGCCTGTTGAAATATATTTAGTAAAGGGTTCATGGATGCCTTTTTATATTAATATTCATTTTATTAATAATTATTATAATTAATAAAACTTTGGTTTCATCATATCTATATAAATATAATTTTTTAATAGATGTTTAACCAGAAACTTTCCTGTTACAAACACAGTCCTTCACACTTTTAACCATTTTATTCCCACAATCCAATGGAGAGACGATAACGCAACAGAGAAACTGCATTAAAAGTAATTATACATGTTCTATTATTAATCATTAAGTCTAATTAAATGTTTTAAAATATTCACAGGTACGTCTAGAACGGGACCAGTTGAATGGACAGCTGGCAACGCAAAGTGAGTTGTTGCACAAATTAAACGACACGGAATTACACATCTGGAAAACCTCGTCTAAAGTATAACGTTAACGTTTCATTTTTTTTCCTGTACCTAATATTGAAATCACGTTCCCTTTGAATTATTCACTGTCGAAAAGATTACGTTTATGAAAATATCCCCGATGATTCTGCCGAAAAATACGATTTTTTTTCTTCTTCTTATCCAAACGTATAACTATTGAAACGAATCCTAAAGTACTCGGGGCATAAATAATGTAATACCGCATAAATCCCCCAAGACCGTTATATAAATTTTCTTATCTTTAAATCAGGTTGTTCATGGATTTTACTTTAAAACGTCTTTTCTTTCCGTCTGCTCTTAATTTATGTATTTGAATAAATTTGTTCGCGAGATCATTGCCTAAAACACACTTGACATATGACACTCGTTTACATCGGAGAAAGACTTGAGAAAATCTGGGGACACCCAGTTTAATGGAATTGTCTTCAGTGTGCTTTGTGTGTGTGTTATATAAAACGGTTATGCTGTGTTAAAGAATATTTACTAAATGTACTGATAATATTTTTATAAAAATCAACGTTTAAATATTTGTTCAAATTTTATTTAATGCTAAACTAGTTTAATCTGAATATTCATATTCGTTTACATTTAAATACTACAAAGTAATTTACATAGAAAATTCAAAACATTTCTTATGTTACAAACTTGATAGCAATTTTTAGTATTACGTTTTAAAATATATAAATTAAATTCAGCATTTTTAAAAACAAATGATTAAATGATACATACAAAAATTAAAAAAATATCATACAATATCATAAATTTGATAATTTTTTCACCGCAAATACAAATTTTCTCATATATTTTCATTTTTTACTAAATAACCTTAAAAAAGATTTTATTGACAAAAATAAAAAATATAGTAATTTTAACAGAAAAATAATGTTATAAATTTAATAATTCTTATACTATGTACTTAAAATTAATAAACATTAAATATTAAAATAGATTTTTTTAACTAAAAGTTATCTTGAAAATAAATTATAAACTAATTTTCACAGAATATTCAAAATATTTCTTTTGGCATAAATCTCATCTTTTTTATAAAAACTTTCGTACTTTCCATTCTCTACTAAATAATATTTACATTTAAGAAAATTTAAGACATTTTTTTACCTTAAAAATATTTTTTATATAAAATTAAAAAGAGATATTTTAAAGTCAAAAATTTGACCCCAATTTTTATTGTATATTCATTAAATTAATAAAATATTATATTTTAAAGTTAGATTTTTTAATTAAAAAATCTTCTTTTTGTAAGATAAATATTGAAGTGACATTAAAAATTATATTATAATGTCACAAATTGATAATTTTTATATGGCGCATTCGCCTTTAAAAAAAAACTTTCCTGTCACATTTTATAATTTCTACTAAACGACATTTAACCAAAATTCACTTCTAAAAAATTAAATGATTTAATAAAAATTAAAATATGGTCTTATAATGAGATAAATATTATAGTAATTTTTATAATAAATTGATTAAATTAATAAATAAAATATTTTAAAAGTTTTCAATCAATATTCCCATTTTTAAAAAATGAACGTTAAACTATTTTTTATAAGATTGTCTTATAATTGAGAATAATTTCAAATTTTATTTAATACTAAACTGGTTTATAATGTCACAAATTGATATATTATATTCTAATGTCGCAAATTGATAATTTTTATATTCGCATTCGCCTTTTTTTTTAAAAAAAAACTTTCTTGTCACATTTTCTAATTTCTACTAAACAACATTTAACCGAAATTCACTTTTAAAAAATTAAATAATTTAATAAAAATTAAAATATGGTCTTATAATGAGATAAATATTACAGTAATTTTTTAAATAAATTGATTAAATTAATAAATAAAATATTTCAACCAATATACACTTAAATACATTCGAAAATATAAATGGATTTAAAATGATTAATTATTCACCTGTGTGAATACACTATACATTTGTTTACTTGTACCTAATTTGAATGGAGTATACGTAGCATTTTATTTATATTTGATAACACATTTACTGAACGTCTAAATTAGTTTCATCACGTGATTAAGTGCAACTTCAATGAATTGTTTGTTGAAAAAGTAAAATAATTAACGTTGTTCTTGCGGCTGAAACAAAAGAACTAGCGGAAATGCTTTCGACTGAAATTAAAAACAATACCAAAGTTTTTTAATATAACCGGATTAAAGTTGCTCCGGGTTGTAATGAAAATACTTTTCTCTGTCAACTCACTTTAATGACTTCTTCAGAAATGCAAAAAAAAATTAAATTGTGTATTAATAATATTACGCCGAGATGAAATTCGGTTAACGAGCTGCCGTTTTCAGTTTTTTTTTACCTTGATGTCTTTGACACGAGACAACAAAATCTGCATTTTTAGATTACACATTTATTTTTTATTATTATTTTTTTTTTTTTTCTTGTAAAACTGTTCCATAACGATTTTCAATAAACGGGATACAAAATCGCACAAACGTTCCCTTTTCCAGGCACACATCTAAAAATACCTCAAGGAATTCGTAATTTCTTTACGGCCGCCCTTCTCTCCGTAATAACTTAACATCGGCAAAAGGTAGAGTATTTTTTTCGTTATTTCTCGTGGGAGTAATGCTTGTATTTCTACGGCCAAGTCTAAACCATTATATACTCTCGTCTTCGCCAGTGAATCACATCACACACTCGTTTCAAACCGCATTTCTGGCGGAATTCTTCAATTTGCTAAGAAAGTTTAATTTTGTCTCTAGGATACGATTATAGTTTGTAACATATTTTGCTAAACATTCACTTTAATAAATGAAAATTCAAATATTATATTATAATGTCATAATTCTTTTTAATATATGCATTAGTTTAATAGACATTAATATTTTTAAACAATATACAACTTATTAAAAAATAAATAGTAATGTAATTTTTAGAGAAAATAAAAAAAATTCTTATTGTGTCACAAATTTGATAATTAGTATAATATATTCATGAAATTAATTATAATATTAATATAAAATAGATTTTTTAATCAAAATTCAGCTGTTTAAAAAATAAATGATGAAATCAGAAATAAAAAAATATCTTCTAATGTTACAATTTTGTTTACATATTCGTATTTTTCATTTTCTATTAAAATTTAAGAAATAACATATTTTAAAAGAGATTTTTTTAATCAAAATTCATCTTGAAAATTAATTATGAAGTAAGTTTCACAAAAAATTAAAAAAAATTTATGACATAAATTTTTATAATTGCATTTATATTTATTAAATTAATGAATATTATATTTTAAAATATATTAAATGAAATATCAGCTTTTTTAAAAAATAATGACTAAGTAATATAGATATCATATAATGTCAAAAATTTGATACTTTTTTTTTTACTGTAAATACCCTTTTTAAAAAAAATTCCAATATATTCCATTCTCTACTAAATGGCATTTAAGAAACTTTATATTTTAAAAGTTATTTTTGACCAATAATCATCTTGAAAATAAATTAGGAAGTAATTTTCATAAAAAAATCAAAAAATTTCCTATGTCATAAACAATATAATAATTTTTATCATACATTTGATATTTTTTTTACTGTAAATTCACTTTTTTTAGAAAAAAATTGTCCTTTTTTATAAATTTTTTCATATTTTTCATTCTCTATTAAATGATATTGACAATAAATGATGAAGTAACTTTATAACAGTTTTTATAATATATTTATTAAATTAACGAGTATTATATTTAAAACAAATTGAAGTAGATTTGTTTAAACAAAATTCATCTTAAAAATGATGATAATGATAAAATAATTTTTATAGAAATTTAAGAAAATTTCTTATGACATCGTAATATTCATTATATTTTAAAATACAATTATTTAACCAAATTTCACCTTACACCCACAAAAATTAAGAAAAAAATATATAATTTTATTTAAAATATTTCACCTTTTTTATAAAAACTCATATTTTCCTTTATTTACTAAAAGACATTTAAATTTTAGAAATATCAAATTTTAAGACATTTTTTCATCTTAAAAATAAGTGATTAATTTTTTACACAAATTTAAGTAATCTTATAAGGTTATAATCTTTTTACAGTATATTTAATAGAATTATATGTTAAGAGATTTTTAACCAAAATTCATCTTTTTATAAAATAAATTATTAAGTGTTATTTACAGACATTTTAAATTGCGAATCCACCATTTTTGTAACAACTTTGTCATATTTTCCAGTCTCTACTAAAGAACTCTTAAATTTAAGAAAGATATTTCAAAACAAATTTCTTTAACCTAATTCACCTTAAGAAATTAAATAATTTTTACTAAAAATGAAAAAATATTTTATAATGTCATAAATATGATAATATTTTTATAATAAATATATAAAATTAATAAACAATATAAACATAAAAAAATAAAGATTAAAAAAAAATGATAAAAAAAATTGTAGAAAAAATTGTCTCATAATGTTATTAATTTTATTATTTGGGCTTTTACCACCTTTACAACCGTATTCTGTGGAAAAGAATATTAAAAATTAATAACAGTATAAATGATAACAAAAATTTTAAAAATTATCTTATAAGACTATTTTAATATTGACAGAAACATAATATATTTGTTTATAACATTTAGTGAGGAAAATTGGGCATAAACTGCCGCCAATAGTTACTTCAGCATACAGTGCGTGTGGGCCGCTTCAGACAGCACATGTTCCCGCTTGGCAGACGTGACCGTTTCGGCGCCCCGAAAAGTGGGTTAATGCAACCGCCACCGCCCCTCCGTATGCGAATACGCCGCGAAATTGTCGGAAGAGGTTGCGGAATTATAAACACGGCGGCCCGAATATGGTCGAGATAATAAGATCAGGTCGGCGCCGCCCCCGCCCTCGCGGCCTAACTCAATTTCACTGACGTGTTCCGGTTTTAAAAATGAAATTTTACAGTTACGTCCTCGGAATGGTGTTCGGCCCGCCTGATGTTGCACGATGATGGGGGTGTGGGGTGAAATAATTCGGTTAATGTGGTGGAATTAGTTAAATAATAAATAATTGTTATATATTGAAGGTTACCAAGTTGATTTCGACAAGTTCCATCAATAAGTTAAAAGACGATGAATAAATAAGGCAAAAAATTGCCAACTTATGAGACTTTAAAGAGAGATAAAACATTTTAATGGTCCTACATAATCTACAATTAAAGGTACTACTTAAGGACACCCTGTATTTTTCAAAGATGTCTTTGATTTTGTTTCTTTGATTCGGTAGTAGTTGTTTCTAATGATGTTACAGTTGCCTAGTGATAGTTTAAACAAATTAATTTATCTTCAAAAAACGTTTTAAAAATCCCAACAGACCATCAAACAGCGGTTGCTTACAAAGTGTACCATTTAAATCCTTGATTCTCATATATATAATGACTACCAAAGAAGTAGAGTAGCCAAGAATCAACAAGTACCCTAAATCCTGATGAAAACAATTTAAAAGTAATCAACAAGAAGAATATTGAAGTAATTTTCACAATAAAATCAAAAAATTTCTTATGTCATAAACAATATAATAATTTCTATAATACATTTATCATAAGTTTGATATTATTTTTACTGTATTTTCATCTTTTTAAGAAAAAAATTATCATTTTTTATAAATATTTTTTCATATTTTTCATTTTCTACTAAATGATTTTTAATTTAAGGAATATTATATTTTAAAAGTGATTTTTTTAATCAATATTAACCTAGACAATAAATTATGAAGTAACTCTAATAGTCTTTATAATATATTTATTAAATTAACGAGTATTATACAATATTTAAAATATATTTATTAAATGAAAAATCAGCATTTTTTAAAAATTTAATAATATACAAAAATTTAAAAGAAAACATATAATGTCACAAATTTCATAATTTTTTTATTGCAAATCCATCTTTTTTTAGAAAAATTTTTTAATATTTTCTATTCTTAGGTACTACTTAGGGACACCCTGTATTCTTCAAAAATGTCTTTGATTTTGTTTCTTTGATTCGGTAGTAGTTGTTTCTAATGATGTTACAGTTGCCTAGTGATAGTTTAAACAAATTAATTTATCTTCAAAAAACGTTTTAAAAATCCCAACAGACCATCAAACAGCGGTTGCTTACAAAGTGTACCATTTAAATCCTTGATTCTCATATATATAATGACTACCAAAGAAGTAGATCAATGCCAAGAATCAACAAGTACCCTAAATCCTGATGAAAACAATTTAAAAGTCATCAACAAGAAGATTATTGAAGAAAATGAACGCCTTATAATGGAAAATGCTCACCTAAGAAGCTGTTTGGAGGAACTAACAAATTTGAAGGAAAATATATCCTCAATAACCAAATCAGCTGTAATAAAGTTGGTGGCAATTACTGATAGTTTCATTAATTTACAACATGATGTATCTTCGGCCAAAGAGAAATTTGATAGCTCCTTACATGCAACTCCATCTCTCGTTAATGGACAAACTGTCATATCAAAAGAAGGACTCTCTAGAAACGTACAACCAAATAAGAATGGTCCAAGCACTTTGGAAAGTATCGAAGAAGTTCAAGAGCCTCCTGAATTTGAAAATGATAATGAAGATAAAGAGAATCTGACTGTCTTTGACAACAATCAATGTCTTGACTTAGACAAGATAACTCAACGTCCCAAAGTACGAGGACGACCTAAAAAAAGTGATTTTCCCAGGGACTCAGCCCAAACTCAACAACAAAGCTTGAAACAAACCTCGACTACAAATGTAGAACGAAATAATGTTGGTAAGAAAAAGGTTTCAAGGAAGGCGAAAGGAGTAAATGAGAAAACTGACAAATGCGAAAGTAAGAAACCACGTCTGTAAACAATGGTTAAAATCAGGTTTCAATTTTAATTTTATCTTTATTTTGCTGATAATATATGTGATTTTATTTATACCAGGACTTTTATAATGTGTGTAAATCTAGTGAAATTAATTAAATAATAAAAAATTGATATTCTAAAACAAACATCTTAATCGTTCTAATTTGTTGACCAACCCATTTACAATTAAAGGTGATGGACACACTGAGATATTCAAAGATATCTCTGATCTGTCTTTTTGATGTAGTTGTGATTGTTTTAAATAGCTGGTACAGTTGCCTAGTAATATTTTAAACATAAATAAATGAATTAACCTTCACAAACACTCCATAGATCATCAAACTACTCTCCTTGAACAGTTGTATACAAATTGTATCCTTTAAACCCTTGATTATCATTGATATAATGAGTAGTAAAAAAATTGATAAAAAAGAAGAAAGAATAAGGACTCTGGAGGCAGAAAAAAACAATTTAAAAATAATAAACCAACGTCTTGAAGAAGAAATTGAGTGCCTACGAAACAACCCAGAAGATCTAAGACATTTGAAACAAATGATGTCGTCTCTAACCGACTTAGTGGTGGTAAACTTTAATGCATTTTCCGATAGTTTCAATGCATTACGTAATTATTTACATGTAACTCGAACTTCGTCTGACAATAATGGACAAACCGCCGCATCAACAATAACACTATCTGAAAACGTACAACCGGAACGTGTTCCAGATAATCTGGAAAGAATTGATGAAACACAAGGGCCTGCTGAATTAGAAAATGACATTGAGAACAAAGAGAATTTGATAGCCTTAGACACATATAATGCTGTTCATCGTGGCAAAGTACGTAGGAGGGCTAAAAAAGATGGCGGCAATTCTCACAAGAACTTGGTCAAGTCGCAGCAAAATAGCTTAGACAAAATGTCGATTACCAGTGTAGTAAGAGGAAATACTTCTGGCAAGAAAAAGGGTTCGAAGAAGCCCAAGTCGAAAGCATTGGATGTGGAAACTGGAAAATCTGTAAGACAAAACATAAGAAAGAATCCACAACGTCTATAAGCAATTATTAAAATTTGCTTTTATTTTTATTTATACCCTTATTTTACAGACATTTTATTTGATTTATGGTAATTTATATTTAGACATACTGTAATCTTAAATGTATAAATAAATTTATTTGACTAATTTATATAAATTCAATTCAATTATTAAATAGGCCACAAGGGTCTTTAATTAATTCCAAAATTAAAAGTAAATTAGTTAGTTAGTTTACATATCTGTAAACAGTGGTTAAAATCAGGTTCCAATTTTAATTTTATCTTTACTTTAATGATATTGTATGTGAATTTATATCTGGATATTTATTTTATATATGTTAAATGTGTGTAAATCTAATGAAATCAATTAAATAATAAAAAAAATGATATACATTGAAATAAATAAATAATTGAAAAAATTTTAAATATATATTACTGTTGCCTAGTGATGGTTTAAACATAAATAAATGAATTCATTTAACATTCAAAAACTGTTTTAAAACTCTCCATAAGTCATCAACCTACTCTCTCCTTCAAGAGTTGTATACAAAGTGCATTATTTAAACCCTTGATTATCATTGATAAAATGAGTAATAAAGAAATTGATGAAATCCAAAAAAGAATAAGAACTTTGAAAGTAGAGAAACGCAAATTAATGATGGATAACGAGAACCTTCTAAAAGAAAATAGGAACCTACTGATCTGCTTAGAAGAACTAAAAAGTTTGAAACAAATGATGTCTCTAACCAACGTATTGGCGGTAAACATTAACGCATTTTTCGATAGTCTCAATCTATTGCGTATTTATATATGTTTGGGTAGAAGGGAATGTGACCCACCCATAGATTTAAGTCAAATCTTTTTTGTCAATAATGGACAAACTGTAACATCAACAACCGCATTATCTGGAAACAATGTTCCAATGAATCTGGAAAGAGTCGAAGAAACACAAGAGTCTGCAGAATTTGAAAATGACATTAAAGATAAAGAGATTTTGACAGCCTTGGACAACTCCCAGCGACTCGGCTCAAAAAATACAATTCATCGTCGCAAATTACGTAGAAGAGCCAAAAAAGATGGCGACAATTTTCACAAGAACTCGTTCCAGTCGCAGCAAAAAAGGTTAGATAAAATATCGATCACCTGTGTAGTTGGAGAATATTCTTCTGGAAAGAAAAAGGGTTCGAAGAAGCCCAAGTCGAAAGCAGTGGATTTGGTAACTGGAAAACCCATAAAACAGAACTTAAGAAAGGATCTACAACGTGTGTAAGCAATTATTAGAATTTGATTTTATTTTTACTTATACCCTTATTTTACTGACATTTTGATTTATGCTAATTTTTATTTAGGCATACTGTAATCTTAAATGTAAAAATAAAATTATTTAACTTATTTATATAAATTCAGTTATTATTAAATAGAACCCACAGACTTAGATAGAATTTAATTAATTCCAAAATTAAAAGTAAATTTGAGTTAATATTAATATCCAATTAATTGACTACATTTCAAAATTTAAGAATATTAATTTAGTTAGTAACTTAATAAAAACTGTATTTGTAGTTGTTAAGATGTTAAAATTAATTAAATAAAGTTCAAAATTCAAAAATAATAATTGAAGTAATTTATTATAATATATAGTATTTTTTATATTAATTAAAATATAAATAATTTAATATGTTAAAATTAATTAACTAAATTTCAGAATTCAAAAGACATATTTAAAGAATCTTAATAAATAAAAAATTATTAATTTAAATTTATTTACTTAAGTAATATCTAAATTAAAACTAAATTTGAGATAATATTAATTATATTATATAATGATTAATATATAATAATTTAAGATGTCACAATTAATTTAATAAAATACAAAATTCAAAGAATAATAATGTTGAAGTAGTATATTATATCGTATTTTATAAAAAACTATTATTATAATTTTACTTATACAATTTTATTATATTAATTAAAATACAATAATTTAAAATGTCAAAATTAATTAACTAAATTTCAAAATTCCAAAATAATATATGTATTTAAATCTTAATATATTGTATTTATTAATTTAATTTTATTTAGTTCATTAATTTTCTAAATTAATACTAAATTTGAGGAAATATTAATTATATTATATGCTAATTATTATATAATAAAATGTCAAATTAATTAAATAAAGTTCAAAATTCTAAAAATAATATAATTGAAATAATTTAATATATTGTATTTTTTAGTAAGTTAATATTTTAATTTTATTTAAATAATTATATGTTATATAAATTAAAATATAATAATTTAAAATGTCAAAATTAATTAACTAAATTTCAAAATTCAAAAATAATATATTTAAAAAATCTTAAAATATATTATGTTTATTAATAAATTATTAATTTAATTTTATTTAGTTAATTAATATCTAAATTAACATTAAATTTGAGGTAATATTAATTATATTATATAGTGATTAATATATAATAATTTAATATGTTAAAATTTATTAAATAAAGTTCGAAATTCAAAAAAATAATATAATTTTTAATGAACTATTATTTTAATTTTATTTAAATAATTGTGATATTAATTAATATATTATAATTTAAAATATCAAAATTAATTAATCAAATGTCAAAATTCAAAAAATAATATATTTAAAAAATTTTAATATTCTATTTTTTAATAAATTATTAATTTAATTTTATTTACTAATATCAAAATCAAAACTAAATTTGAAATAATATTAATTATATTATATTAAGATGTCACAATTAATTGAGTAAATCATTTTTTAATAAATTATTACATCATTTTTTTTTTAATTAAAACAAAATTTCCAATAATATTTGTCATGTTATGTTATACTATGTTTTATATTTGTAATTTAATTAAGTAGGTTACAACTGCATTATTAAGAATGAGTTATAATTTAAATGCACTTTGGTAATAACAGATAGTTTATGTCATAAATTTTGTATCCCATTAGAAATTAGTCAGAAAATAGTGACAAAGACACATGTAACGTTATAATACTTAAAATTGTAATAATTAATCCACATTCATGTCCTTTGTTTGAACTTTACGGCCCTGACAAAAGTCATAAATTAAGCCGCTCATTAAACATATTAATTCAACTCATCGTTTCCTTGCACCATATAAGCCGAATGATTTATTTTATTGCTGACATATCAAGAGCGCATAATTTTACAACACAATTTCGCAGCGAGATAACGGGCACACCTTTCCATAATTAACGACCCCGGCTCGTCAACCCGCATTTCGAGCGCTTTCGGATACATTGTGACAAAATCGTGTGAAATTACTCATTCGCGCAGACCTCAAGCATTAAAACTACGCGAACGACTTTCGTGATAAGATATCGTGGGGGGTGCAACGTGGATATTCCGTTAACGGATGCCGACGGATAATTTATGTAACGCGAACAGTATTGGTATTTAATTTACCTTCGGGTTCGTGCAATAAAGAGTGCCAAAGGTGAATTACGGCCCCGGCATTGTTACGTATGCAACTGGTTCAACGACGACGTGTTCAGTCAATAAACACACCCCCCCATTCCTCACCTTCATTAAGGCGTTTACCCGCGAAATATTGTATTGTTTTAAGAGAAACGCGATAAATAACTGGGAGGGATGAAAACGTGAAGGTGGAATTTTCGTTGTCCCGGAAAGAATCTTGCGTCGGGGTCCTATATTGCCTCACTCCCGTTCGCCTCGAGAGCACTTCCAACCACAGCATGTAAAAGAGATCTAGGCTTTTTTATTTAGCAACTTGTGCTGGCACGAACTATTTGTCACATTCTATTCCCAGGGAATATTTAATGGTGCGATATTTTATATCTTCCCAAATGGTGCCCGCAAATGCTCTTCTTACATATTTATGTATTTTCACTTCCTTGCCTTGGTTCACTATGAATAAATTACATGCGGAATTAAATACTGGCGGTCCTCCGGGGCCCGGCATAAAAACGATACAGGGATTTTGGAGATTTGTTGCTAGAAATTTTAATGGAAGTTATGGAGCAGTTTTGTTCGTCTCACCTAATTCCTTTGTTACACTTAAAAATTGCGGGACAAAAGTATACTAAAAGGAAACTATAAGTCCAGAGTTAAGAAGTTGCAGTATACAAACAAACTTAAATAAAGAGGTAAAGTATAATTCTTACAGAAATTTAAAATTTGTACTACCTCACAAATTTTAATATAACGCATTCACCATTATTTTAAAACTTGTCACATTTGATATTTTTTAGAATATCTTTAGAAAAGGTAATTTAAATTTAATTATTACCACCTTATATATAACAGTCTTCTTACATTTGTTTCAATCTTTTAAACTCAAAATTTACTTTATTTCTGGAAAATAAAGTATTTTTTACAAAATTTTTACAAAAACTATAAAAATATTTTAAAACATCATAAAATTTGTAATAATGTTTATATTTATACATTCAATTTTAATAAAAATATTTTCTCACATTTATCATTATTCATTAAATTTTTTAATTCAAAATTCATCTTTTTAAAAAATAAATTATAAATCAGTAATTTTTATAAAAATTAAAAAAAAAAAATGTGTCATAATGTTATAATATTATCCATACGACCATTTTCCACACGATTAAAATCCATACGATCAAAATCCATACGATTATTTTCTAAACGATCAAATTCCATACGATCATTTTCCATACGATCACTTTCCATTATTAAATTTATAGGAATATTACAAACAGACACTCCAATTTTATTTATGTGTGTAGATTTATAATTCACCTTTTTTACAAATATTTTCTCACATTTGCTATTCATTAAAATTTTAAACTCAAAATTCACCTTTCTAGAAAATATGTACTAAAATAATTTTTACAAAAATAAAAATTATAAATTTATTATAATTTTTATATTTGTGAACTCACTTTTCTTTTAAATATAATTCTAACATTTGCCATTTTTGAAATTTGTAAATTCAACATTCATTTTTATAGAAAATATATGATAAACTAAGTTTTATTAAATTATACAAAAAATTTTTTTTATAATGTTATAAAGTTTAATATAATATTTATAAATCACCTTTTCTACAAATATTTTCTCACATTTGCTATTCATTAAATTTTTAAACTCAAAATTTACCTTTCTAGAAAATATTTGCTAAAATAATTTTTATAAAAATAAAAAATATAAATTTATTATAATTTTTATAGTTGTGATCTCATCTTTTTTCAACATTTTTTCACATTTTGCGATTTTTAAGATTTTTAAATTCAACATTCATTTTTCTAGAACTAAGTTTTATTAAATTATACAAAAAAATTTTTTTATAATGTTATAAAGTTTAATATAATATTTATAAATCACCTTTTCTACAAATATTTTCTCACATTTGCTATTCATTAAATTTTTAAACTCAAAATTTACCTTTCTAGAAAATATGTGCTAAAATAATGTTTATAAAAATAAAAAATATAAATTTATTATAATTTTTATATTTGTGAACTCATCTTTTTTTTCAACATTTTTCTCACATGCCATTTTTGAGATTTTTAAATTCAACATTCACCTTTCTAGAAAACATATGATAAAATAAATTTTATTAAAATTTTCAAACTTATGTTTAATAATGTAAAATTTATTATAATTTTTATAATTCACCTTTTTTACAAATATTTTTTCATATTTTCTATTCATTAAATTTTTACTTTCCTAGAAATTATGTTTTAATAAAAATAAAAAATAAACCAGTTTTTAAAAAAATTAAAATAAAATGTCTTATGTCATAAAATTTATTTTCTTTATAAATTTTATATTTATGGTGCATTCACCTTTTTTACAAATCTTGTTACAAAATTTATGATGAAAAATAAAATTTAATAATCGTCACGTTTTAGAAGATATCTTTTTTATTCAAAATTCATCCTTTTTAAGAATAAATGATGAAGTACTGAAATTAAAAAGTTGTCTTATAATGTCACAATTTTGTTCTTTAGAAAAACTCATTTAAATTTAATAAAAAATACATTTAAGAGGGATTTTTTACTTAAAATCCACCTTAAAAAAATTAATGAGAAATTAACTTTTGCAGATATAAAAAATTTTATTATTGACACAAATTTTAATTATCATTTTAGTCTCCTTTTTACATTTTTTTCATATTTATCTTAAAGAGACGTTTCTTAAAACTAAATTACACCTAATACAGTGTGTACTGAGTGTGTTAAAATTTATTAATAATGGAAGTTCCCGAAATCACAGAGTCAATTAAACCAAAATATAGGAAATTACTGACGGCCTACATGAAACTGTTGTCCCGAGACCAGACAGACATTGGCGGCAATTCGAATAACTTTTATGATTAGATTCGCAATCTCCGGAAAGCCCATTACACAGTGGGTACGTGTGTCCTAAATAATCCGGCATTCGCTTAGTAAATTTTAAAGCTCCTCGGCGTGGCGTTATGTCGTTAACCCGAATTTCGACTTTCGCTTTGAAGACGGACCACACTAAATTAAACGCGATATCATATTCATGTGAACTACGTCCCCATCACATTTCAGCGTGGCGATAATTTTTGGGTTTGCGAGTCGGTCGGATTTGGCCACAATATCAGTGCGACATTATGGGTTCCGAGTTCGGAACAGTTGCCCGTATTATGGCTCCTCTTCCTGGACTTTGGGTCATTCATTTGGTCGGGGGCAGATTACAATCCCCTTTGTGTCGTTGCCTCCAGACTCCGGGGCGAAGCTACACCCGCCCCGAACCCGACTGGAGTCGTCGCTTTTATCATTCGGTCGAGAGGCACAATTGTACGCTTTTCCAACTTCGCATCTACTTACACTCCAAGCGTTTTAACGCAGACGTTCACAGTTAAGCGTTTATGGAACAATAACTGATTTGTGTAGGCTCAACCGTTTATTGTTCCAGGTCTAATCCATTATTTAACTACTATAACCTTTGTTTTTAATTAAATTATTGCTGCGTCAATTCCTAACAGACCTCGCATCCACCATTTTTCATACACTTATTTATATGTGAACTATAGTGTATTCACGTAAGGTATGAAACAGTGGCGGCTCATGTAAACGTTTTTTACAAGAACTCATTTATCCCCATTTTCTTCAATTTTTGCTAATTGTCAATCTTAACCCAATCGAATATATCTGAAATATTCTTGGTAGACGTTTAAGGGACCGTACTAACCGTTTGAATAACTTAGAGGATGTGGAGCGTCTTCTACTCAAAATTTGAAATTTGAATCCAGATTTTGAATATAAACAAAAGATGTAAGGCTGTCGTTCGTAGTAGAGGTGGAATTACCCCATAACCTTCAATAAATCTTAGGGGGCTCATGTTTTCTATATTCTGGATAATGTAATTGTTCTATTGTTCATTCTGTAACTCAAGAATTTCGTATTTTTTTCTTTTTTGAATAAATGACAACAAAGAAAGGCGACGGTGTTATTATCTCATTTATGTTTCTGGAACATTTAATAGATCTTGGAGGGCTGTTTTTTACTATATTCTGGATAATGTTCAATTCTTTAACTCGTCTCTTCTATTTATTTCTTTTCTGAATAAATGAAATCAAAGAGAGTCAAGGGTGTTATTTCCTCATTTATCTTGCTGGAACTTTCAATAGATCTTGGGGCCTCATGTTTTCAATATTCTGGATAATGTAATTGTTCAATTGTTCATTCTGTAACTCAAGAATTTCGAATTTTTTTCTTTTTTGAATAAATGACAACAAAGAGAGGCAACGGTGTTATTTCCTCATTTATCTTGCTGAAACTTTCAATACATCTTGGGCGGCTGATGTTTACTATATTCTGGATAATGTAATTGTTCAATTGTTTAATTTGTAACTCGAGTCTTTCCTATTTTTTTTTTCTTTTTTAATAAATGACAACAAAGAGAGACAGAGGTGTTATTTCCTCATTTATCTTAATGGAACTTTCAATAGATTTTGGGGGGGCTGATGTTTAATATATTCTGGAAAATGTAATTAATCAATTGTTCTTTCTATAACTCAAGTCTTTCCTATTTTTTTTTCTTTTTTGAACATATGACAACAAAGAGAGACAAGGGTGTTATTTCCTCATTTATCTTGCTGGAATTTTTAATAGATCTTGGGGGGACTAATGTTTACTATATTCTGTATAATTTAATTGTTCAATTGTTCATACTGTAACTCAAGAATTTAGTATTTTTTTCTTTTTTTAATAAATGACAACAAAGAGAGACAAAAGCGTTATTTCCTCATTTACCTTGCTGAAACTTTCAATAGATCTTGGGCAGTTTATGTTTACTATATTCTGGATAATAAAATTGTTCAATTGTTCAATCTGTAACTCACGGCTTTCCTATTTATTTCTTTTTTGAATAAATGACAACAAAAAGAGACAAAGGTTTTATTTCCTCATTTATCTTGCTGAAACTTTCAATAGATCTTGGGGAGCTGTTTACTATATTCTGGATAATGTAATCATTCAATTGTTCATTCTGTAATTCAAGTATTTCCTATTTTTTTAATAAATAACCACAAAGAGAGACAAGAGTGTTACTTTCTCATTACCGACTACGATGAGTACGAAATGTTTAGACACTAAATAATTATAAAATTAATTAAATTAATAAGAATTGTTGTTTTAATAAAATGTCTATATATTTTAATTTGTTGCTCTACAATATGCTATATGAAGAAAGTATACAGAAGTAAGAGAACATAACCAGTCAGTAGGATACGAGGAATCTCCGCAGGAAGGATTGGAGCGTCACTGAGAAGTGCAGTGATGATACTGAGCCCCAGGATCACGACAAGGTGGATCCATCCTGAAATTTTATTCCAACAAAAAAATAGGAATAACTCGAGTCACAGAATGAACAATTATTTCATTCAAAGGAGGGCCAAATTTAATTTTGAACACCCAGCACTATAGGAAATAAAAATGTTTTTTACCAGCCCCCCAGATGTACTGTAAATTCCGGCAAGATAAATGGAAAGTTAACACCCTTGACCGAGTTGTCATCGCTTCCAAAAAAGCAGGAAAAACTCCAGTTACAGAATGAGTAATTACCCGGGGTAGTATAATTATTGGGTGATAAATTAAATAGTGTCTTGAGTTTTTGTTTTTTTTTTTTGCAGAAAACGGCAGCCAAGAAACCGCGATGGGGGACAAACCGCAAACTGTATAAAGTGTGCCACCGGTCAGCGACACAAGACAAACGACCCGTAAGATTGATGGTAATATGTTGACGTCCAAATTCTATACGGAAAATAAATTAATATTGCTTTTTCCTTACATTTTTTCCACGTCATTGTCGTCTGCTTGTTTACAATAGATTATCGCGGAAGTTTTCTAATTAAAAGTGGGATGACAAGAACGCCATAATGAACAATGTCTCGAGTATGAATTATGTTGATTAAGAGCCTCCCCCTTTATAGATGAAAAATTAATTAATTACTTGGTAAACATTTATCAGTTTATAGACTTTTTAATCTATCAAGTTGAAATGGGTTAAATAAAAGTTGCTTTGTTTACTAGACTTCCTCTCTTATTTATATATTGATTAATGAATTATTATCACGTACTCCAACCAAAAGATACAACTTTATGCTGGATAAAACTTTCTTTACAATCATGCATTTACCAAAACTTTGAAAGACTAATGAAAGAATTCACAGTTAGTTTATGGTTGTGAGAATTATAGATAAAACTCGTCGGATTCTCAGTCCGTACTTCATTTTGATTTTATAGGTTTCCGTGCAGGATTGCACTCAACCAACTTTCTACTTTGGAACAAATTGTTTAACAAACTGTTGGAGATCTGCACAAACAGTCAACAGAGCCAGATCATTTGCACTTTAATTCAAATATGAAAAATGTCGTCCTGTTTCTCTGTTTTCTTATACTATACTCTATTCAAACTAAGTATGGCGTAACATACACAAACTTAGTGCGGTAATAAGCATGTGATCACAGGTAAGAATGGATAACATGCTTCCTATTGGTCAGTTCAGAAGAATTGCCTCGTTTTGACATCTATTTAATTCTTAAATTATTCCGAGGGTGGAATTCAGACATAAAGAGTATCGTGCCATTCCGGTCTAAACGGAAAAAATAAACGTACACTTTGTATTTACGTATTAAAAAATAGGTTTTGTAACAACTACATTCTGGATAATGTAATTGTTCAGTTGTTCATTCTGTAACTCAAGGATTTCCTATTTTTTCCTTTTTTGAATAAATGACAACAAAGGCAGACAAGGATGTTTTTTTCTCATTTTTCTTGCTAGAACATTCAATAGATCTTGAGGGGCTCATGTTTATACTTTTCTGGATAATGTAATTATTCAATTGTTCATTTTGCAACTCAAGTATTTCCTATTTTTTTTTCTTTTCTGAATAAATGCCAATAAAGAAAGATAAAGGTGTTATTTCCTCATTTATCTTACTCGAACTTTCAATACATTTTGGGGGGCTGATGCTTACTACATTCTAATATAATTATTCAATTTTTCATTCTGTAACTCAAGAATTTCCTATTTTTTTCTTTTTTGAATAAATGACAATAAAGAGACAAAGGTGTTATTTTCTCATTTATCTTACTGGAACTTTCAATAGATCTTGGGGAGTTGATGCTTATTATATTCCGGAGAATGTAGTTATTCAATTGTTCATTCTGTAACTCAAGTATTTTCTATTTCTCTCTTTTTTTAGTAAATGACAACATAGGGAGACAAGGGTGTTATTTCCTCATGTTTACTCTTTTCTGGATAATGTAATTATTCAATTGTTAATTTTACAACTCAAGTATTTCTTATTTTTTTCTTTTTTGAATAAATGACAACAAAGAGAGACAAAGGTGTTATTTCCTCATTTATCCTACTAGAATTTCCAATAGATCTTGGAGGGCTGATGTTTACAATATTCAGGAGAATGTAATTATTCAGTTGTTCATTCTTTAACTCAAGTATTTTCTACTTTTTTCTTTTTTGAATGAATGACATCAAAGAGAGACAAAGGTGTTATTTCCTCATTTATCTTATTGAAACTTTTAATAGATTTTGGGGAGCTGATGTTTATTCTGATTCTGTAAAATGTAATTATTCAATTGGTCATTTTGTAACTCAAGAATCTTCTATTTTTTTTGAATAAATGACAAAGAGAGACAAAGGTGTTATTTCGTCATTTATCTTACTGGAACTTTAAATAGATCTTGGTGAGTTGATACTTACTATGTTCTGGATAATGTTAATTATTCAATTGTTAATTCTGTGACTCAAGAATTTTCTATTTTTTTCTTTTTTGAATAAATGACAACATAAAGAGACAAAGGTGTTATTTCTTCATTTATTTTACTGGATCTTTCAATAGATCGTGGGGGGCTGATATTTACTATATTCTGGATAATGTAATTATTCAATTCTTCATTCTGTAACTCAAGAATGTTCTAGTTTTTTCTTTTTCGAATAAATGACAGCACAGAGAGAAAAGGATGTTGTTTCCTCATTTATCTTGCTGGAACTTTCAATAGATCTTGGGGGGCTGATGCTTACTACATTCTAATATAATTTTTCAATTGTTCATTCTGTAACTCAAGAATTTCCTATTTTTTTTTTCTTTTTTGAATAAATGACAACAAAGAGAGACAGGTGTTATTTCCTCATTTATCTTACTGGAACTTTCAATAGATCTTGGGGAGTTGATGCTTACTATATTCTTGATTATGTAGTTATTCAATTATTCATTCTGTAACTCAAGAATTTAATATTTTTTTTCCTTTTTTGAATAAATGACAACAAAGAGAGACAGAGGTGTTATTTCCTCATTTTTCTTGCTGGAACATTCAATAGATCTTGGGGGCTGATGTTTACTATATTCTGGTGAAGGGTGTTAACTCTACATTCATCTTAATGGAACTTAAAATACATTTGTGGGGCTGTGGAGTTTTTATTTAGTATAGTAGTAGTACAACCAATGCTGGATTCTCCAGGATGGGGTGCTGAGGCTTTGTACCACAACTACAAAAGCCAATGAGAGTAGGTAGCTAATTTTCATGTTTTTTGGAAACGATGAAGAATGTTAACCCTCATCTGTCTTGACAAAACTTACATAACATCTAGGGGGTTAATAAAAATATTTCTTGTTCATCATACCACTCCAACAAAGTTAGTAGATTCAGACATTCAAAATTAAATTTGCCCCCCTTTCGGACGAGCCGTTCTTTTTGTGTTTGCAGGCCAAACACAAGCCGCAACTGTCCTCTCGTGTATAATTCACGACACATCATTATCGCCCCTGTTCACTGGCTTAGGGAGGGAAAAAATCGAGGCCTCGCGTTTGCCGAGTAAATTTGCTCGGACCACGGTCGAAAAATACTATATCAAATATTGACCCCCAGCAGATTAACAAAATCAGCAATCATCTCCGGTAACGTCGGACTTGATTGCGATCGTGGGCCACCCCCTTGACCGGGTTTTAGCGTCCCGACATCGATGAGTCACTACGCCAAATTTATGGCCGCTCTTTAGCTGATCGCATTCCCTTGCCTGGTTTTCAAAAAGGACGTTTCGGGTCGCGCCGGACGCCGAAGGTTAGTTTACTCTTTTGTTCCCTCATAAAGACAAACGAAGGGATTTGCACTTATTTTATGGACGACGTGTCCGCCTAAAACTTACTTCGATATGGCTCGCTCATAGATAAAACGCATCCTCGCCCGGGTTTGAATGAATAAATTGATTTGTCAATGTTTAATTCGGGAATTAGATTATGTTGACTTAATTTCCACTTTTGCCGTATCAGGATTTGAGCCTGCAATCAGATTAATTCGATTTGCTGTCGGGCCGACGGAGTGGCTCGAAACTCTTTCTTTTTAGCTACTTGTTTTTACGTTCTTAAGTTCCGTTCCGTTGTTTTGTTGAACTTTATAATACCGACGATATTTTGATAAGCCAATATTGATGTAGGACACGCCCTTACGATTGTTTGTTTTCGGGGGAAACTCGAGCAGTTTTTTCCTTCGCAAAAAACGACATATTTTTGTTGTGTTTTATTAAAGGAAACTTTTCGTCAAACAGTAATTTTATACTACGAAAATATCCTCTTATTTTATTATTAAAACACTTCAGCGAAGAACAAGTTTGGATCAGAAAAAATTTATTAATACCAAAACGTGAATGATCAAAGATCACGGTCACCATTACGGCCGTTGTTATTCGGACCAATTAAGTGATCCCCCGTCTCTGGAACAAAACATTTATCCGTAAACAATAATACGAGAACGCGAACGAAAAATACAGGGTCCCTCAATTACGTGGGAAATGTTATTCGGAATAATATTAAAACCGTGGAATTGTATTTCTAGTCAAAAACGGCGGGGATAAACGAATTTACGGCATAGGAGGTAATCAGTGACTTTACGGTAAAAGCAAAATTCAATTTTCAGCATTACGTAATTACAGCTGAATTCAAATTCTGATTGATCGAAGAGTAAATCCGGACCGGGTATTTCGGGTTTTAATTCCGACGGTTCAAGAACTGACTAATTGCAAAATTAAGAGGGATTTTTTATTTTTTGTTTCAATCGATTTTTTTCGCTTGATGTTTCGAGACGTTTGTGTTTCAGTTAATTAAATAGATGAAGCAAAGCTTTTTATGGTAAATAAAAAAAATAGAAGAAGTAAAAAACACAAATTTCAATTACTTGCTCTTTATTTTCTTTCTTATCTAAGGAAACAGATATTTTACTTCATTTATATCACAAACTGGAAACAAGTTTAATTAACATAATTTATATCTATATACTAATTTTTTATTTAAAAATATTAGTTATATAAATATTTCACCTATGAGGACATAGTAAATAATTACTTTCCTTCATTTATATTATCGACTGGAAAAAAGTTTAATTATCGTTTCTTATTTTATTTTTTATTGACTTTTTTATTTAAAAGTATATGATTTAAAATGTGAATATATAAGATATTAATAAATTTATATTCAATAAAATATCTCAGGTATGAGGAAATAGTTAATAGATACTTTTCCTCATTTATATTATTTATAGGAAACAAGTTTAATTAATGTTATTTTCCATTATATTTTTTTTTTTAAATATAAAATTTAATATGTGAATATACATAATAGAGTTTAGGAAATCTCTATTAAATAAAATATCATAGTTATGAAGAAATAGTAAATGGATACTTTCCCACATTTATAATATCGATTGAAAACAAGTTTAAATAACGCCATTTCTTTTATTTTACATTATGTTTTTTATTTAAGAATATAAGATTAAATATTTGTGAATACATAATAGAGTTTATTAAATAATTCAACAAAATATCTCTATTTAAAAATAAAAGATTTTATATTCGTGAATACACAATAGAGTTTACTAAATAATGCAATAAAATATCTCAGGTATGAGGAAATAGTAAAAAGATACTTTCCCTCATTTATATTATCTATTGGAAACAAGTTTAATTAACGTCATTTCTTTTATTTCTCATTAAAACATTTCTATTTAAAAATAACATATTTAATATTTGTGAATACATCATAGTGTTTACTAAATAATGCAATAAAATATCTCAGGTATGAGGAAATAGTAAAAATATACTTTCCCTCATTTATATTATCTATTGGAAACAAGTTTAATTAACGTCATTTCTTTTATTTCTAATTAAAATATTTCTATTTAAAAATAAAAGATTTTATATTCGTGAATACATAATAGAGTTTACTAAATAAATCAATAAAATATCTCAGGTATGAAGAAATGGTAAAAAGATACTTTCCCTCATCTATATTATCTATTGGAAACAAGTTTAATTAAAGTCATTTTTTACTTTTCTTTAAAATATTTCTAATTTAATTAACGTCATTTCTTTTATTTTTCATTATAATATTTCTATTTAAAAATAAAAGATTTTATATTCGTGAATACACAATAGAGTTTACTAAATAATGCAATAAAATATCTCAGGTATGACGAAATAGTAAAAAGATACTTTTCCTCATTTATATTATCTATTGGAAACAAGTTTAATTAACGTCATTTTTTTTATTTCTCATTAAAATATTTCTATTTAAAAATAAAATATTTAATATTTGTGAATACCTAATAGAGTTTACTAAATAAATCAATAAAATATCTCAAGTATGAGGAAATAGTAAAAAGATACTTTCCCTTATTTATATTATCTATTAGAAACAAGTTTAATTAACGTTATTTCTTTTATTTTTCATTAAAATATTTCTATTTAAAAATAAAAGATTTAATATTCGTGAATACGTAATAGAGTTTACTAAATAATGCATTAAAATATCTCAGGTATGAGGAAATAGTAAATAGATATTTTCCTTCATTTATATTATCTATTGGAAACAAGTTTAATTAACGTCATTTCTTTTATTATTTATTTAAATATTTTTACTTAAAAAATAAGATTTAATATTCGTGAATACATAATAGAGTATGAAATAATTAATTGATGCTTTTCCTGGAAATAATTTTATTTAACGTCATTTATTTTATTTTCCATTATAATTTTTTTTGATGATAAATACTTTCCCTCATTGTTATCATCGATCGGAAAAAAATAATTAAAATATTGTATTTAACATTTTTGAAGAGATAAAATGATTTACTTATATATTTATTTAATAAAACTTCTCAGACTTGTGCAAAATCCCAATAAACACTTTCCTCCATTAATATCATCGATTGGAAAACTAGTTTAATTAAAGTCATTTCTTTTATCTTATCCATTATAACTTGACGTTAGTGTAACACCTGAAGAGGAGGCACTAACATAATTACATTAGCATCTGGTGAATTTCCTTTGATATTGTTATCAGAAATTGATTTAGCCCGAAGTGCTAAATGTTAATACCTCCATATAGTATTAAATTAGAATTTAACGGGCGGGTGTTCCCTCACCTGTCCCGGGAATCTGTCGGGAATGGCCGTGATTATATTAATAATATCGAATTTTATCCTGGATCAACTGTTAAAACAAAGAGCGAGGGTTAAACCTCGTATAAATTACGGTATTATTATAGGTAGCCCAGCCAACTATTTCAAGGATTTAGAAGGGTTAAAACTGGTCCTTGATCTCGACACAACAGTGCGTATCATGCAATCTACATTAGGGTCAACGGTTGTAATAAATGAAATGTTTCGACCTGAACTCGACATCACGTTCGAGGGACACTAAGAAGCTTTCTGTTGGTAACAGGTCCCGGAATGACGTCTGTATTTTATTGGAGCGTTTTTTACGCGCGGCTCTCTTGTCTGTGCCGTTTCGTGCCTTTAATGTGAAAAGCTGATTATTCTTGTATAAAAGATGTCCACGGATAAAAATCCCCAACATTATCAAGTGCTGTTGTTCGTGACACTCGTTATACATTATCACATTTCCTCCGCACCGATATATATATATATATATATATATATATATATATATATATGTGTGTGTGTGTGTGAGTTTTTTTGTACATCCTGTTTAAGTCAATGATTTCCTCCGTGCCAAACAAAGGCATTAGCCGCAGCACTGGAAAAAAAGTATCCGCACCGGAATAATTAAGGTCACATCGCGACCTAAATAGCCGGAGATCATGTCGGGAACCTACGCAGCCATAAACATTTTTTATTATACCTTTACTTCCATCTGGTAGCAGCCGAACATCCGAAGACTTCGGATACGGGCCTTTCATCAAACCATCTCGATGAACTGTGTTTACTGCGAGATCCGGAATAAAATATAGATAACACTGGAAATTGATCATAATAAGATGCTAGATGAAAGGGAACGCGGAAATATGATCCAGAAATGCTCATCTCGAAGTAGCATGCCGATTGAAAAAGATATTCGCATATAAAATATTGCCAGTACACAATCGAAAATTGTTTTCCCTTTTCCGAACAAAATGAATGCCGCCAATTTATATTTCCATCGATTTCACAATGTTTGGCCGTATTAATGTACGTTCTGTTCTGCGTTTTTGTCGGAAGGAAGTTCTTTGAAAGGAAAATTTAATTTCCTACGCTGTTGTTTTGCATTGATGTGCAGGTAAATTTAGTTTTTGGGTGAACAATATTAACAGTCATGTTTTGATAATTATCCAATTATTTGATGATTTAAAAATGAACGCAAATAATTTAGATTATTGCGCAGCGTTAATTAGGGGGGCCCTTTGATCACATATTTATATTCACAATTGTCAATGTTCGGCCGAATTATTAACTAAATCAAACATTTTTATTGATTGCAGCACAGTAATTAATAATGTAATTACAATTGTTATCATATTATAATTATGGAATGGAAGTTTCTATTAAATTTACGTCGATAAATCTATTTCAATTGTAATTGATTTATTAGAGGATGACGAGGATTATGCAGTCACAAATATATTAATTAACATAGCGAAATGTCAGTAAATTAGCGTTATGTTGTTATTAAAATCCATACTTAATATACTTCATTTATATATTACATAGGGATTTTTGTGTAAATTAGGTTTATTTTGTGTTTTATTGCGTTTATGACAATTTTAACTCTAATACAGTTACAGATAATAAATGTAAATTTGTAATAAAAATGTGAAACAAAGCCAGTCGGTTATTTGAATACTCTTGGGTCATACAAAATGGGATATTGTTCAAAAAAGATGTTTTATGTAAATGCCCGAATTTAAAATTTAAATAGGTTTTATAAAATATTTTTTTTAGTTAAAGGTCTGCATAAAATTATTATGAGATAAAATGTGTATAAGGAATCGAAACTTTTTACAGCTAATACCTTTGAATACATTTTAAACCTTTTGTATGGGTTCAGCTGAATATTCCATCATTTGACTTTATTATTTATTTTTTATGGAATATCGTTTTTCAATAAAAGTATATTAAATTTTTATGACAATTTTTGTTGCAAATAGTTAAATTTAATGTTTTAAAATATTCTTCAACGAATTGTAATAATACACATTAATTGTTATCAGACTTTATTTGATTGAATTCACATTATAAATTAATAAATTTATATTAAATTTTATATATTTTGTTACATTTTTCCTGTTTGTAATTTATCAAACTCATCACCTAAAATTGTAGTAAAAATACATCAGGTGATTGAAAAAGTAGTTGGTAGATGATTTTGGTTTATGATTTATTTGAATAAAATATTATTTTATTTATTAATATTTTGGCAATAGATTGTATAAGTGTTTTTATAATGGGTGGTCAAAATTTGGGAGTAGGTAGAAATCTAAATTTTTTTTTGAACAACTTACAAAGTTGAACTTGACCTTCATCTTGAAATAACATTAAGAAAGGTTTCAAGGTCAAATATAATAATAATTATTATTATATTATTATTATCATCAAACTTATTAGTAAAAATTGTAATAATAATACATTAGGAGACTGAAAAAGTAGTTGGATTTTGATTTATGATTTATTTAAAGAAAATATTATTTTTTTAATATTTTTTCATTAAACTGTATAAAAATGATTTTAAAATAGGTGGTCACAATTTGAGAGCAGGACCAATAAAGTAAAAAATCTTAATATTTTTTTCCTAAAATTTTTTCTCAATAAAATACAAAGTTTATCTTAACCTTGACCTTGAAATAACCTCGAGAAAAGTTTTAAGGTCAAATAAAATAGCTACTAAAATTTTGAAATCATTTAAAAAGGATACAATAATAAAGAAAATGTAAATATATTTTTTTTCAAAGGTTTTCCTCTATCAAAATACAAAGTTGACCTTGAAATAACCTTGAAAAAGGTTTCTAGGTCAAAAATATATGTCACAATTTTCTTTGTATTAAAAAATATTATACAAGATGTTTCTGAAATAAGTAGTCAAAATTTAAAAGTAGGTAAACACGTCATATAATAAAGAAAATCTAAATAAATGTTCTTTCTAAAGTTGTTTCTGAACAAAATATAAAATTGACCTCCAAATAACCTTGAAAAAGATTTTATGGTCAAATATAAATGACCATTTTTTTCATCCTGATTCTTGAAAAAGTTTTCAAGGTCAAACATATCATCACTTTCTTCCACAATCAGTATATTAATAATAAATAAAATCTTTCTTTCCAGGAAATGTTTACGTGAGGAACAGATTTCCAATAAAACATGTATGTCACAATAAACTAATGTAACACATTCCATAGTTTCAAGAACTGTAATAAAAGAACAGCTGCATCATTACTAATATCTACAAGCATAAGATCTTCTAGAAGGAGAAGCACCATTAACGTTGTACAAGAAGCCTCTCATAAACAGGACATCAAGAATATTTTCTTCTGTTGAAGCAATTGGACAACGGGTTGAATGCCTCTTTACTGCCAGCAAATTGATCAAATTCATGAAAAACTTAATCAATGAACTTCTTTAGCCCTTAGAAAGCTGTCCTGTTTCTTTTTGACTTACGCAAGTCCACATGCCACACTAGATCCTCAAAGGAAGCTCCAAAATGTTAAAAGTGGAGTTCCACCTTGCTCACCATATACTCCAGATATTGCTTCATTTATCCAATTTTTTCATGATAAACAATATGAAGAGGAGGACAAAAGTGAAGTTGATATTTTGGTGGTGTAATGGTTATTTTATTGAATAAATTCATTAATTTAATTATAATTAATACAAACTAATATATATATAATTAATACAAACTAATAATGTCTAATATTAAATAATACAAATTAATTATAATATTAGAGATAATATGAATGGAGACAGACATTGAATGCAGTGATTCTGTAAATGTATAACGTAGATTAATATATTCATGATCCATTATGAACATCGGAGTTTGAAGCATGCTGCAACATGAAAACAATCGTATAGTTTGTAGACGTCGTTGTTAAAACGTCGGTTAAATGGGTACAGTTGGAATAAGTAGTGAAATTAGGGCCGTAAACCACCGGCTAAGTTATTCGAGTCAGTTATGCGCGCATCATCGTAAATCCGTTAGTGTCTCAACGCGCTCAACGATGTCGTTACATTTTACGAGGGATGGATTATGGACGATAGAAAGGGGGGAAATGGTAACGTGGCCCCGTCCTTATAAACTGTTAAGGAATTAAGGACTTTGCACTATTCCTATACACGGGGCATTATATCCGACGGTAGTTCGCTATTTTGTTGCGGACCGACAGCGAATACCTCTTCCGACGGGTTTACGGCCACTTATATTAATTACATGAGACTTTTAAATCCTTTAAGCCAGATTAATTTTTAATACTTACAGCACTTGACGCGGCTTTCACGGCGAAAACGTTCACTTGCAAATTATTAAGGACGATGTTAACCCAAAAACTTCGGCCCACATTAAACATCAGGTCGGACCGGGTTTAAGCCAGGTGAAATTTTACGAATTTCCCGTCGCGTCTTGTCTGCACACATTAATTCAAATTAACCGCCGAAGACTGTATGTTAGAATGCAAACTTATCCGGTTTGCTGCACATTATCCTTTGGGTTTAATATATTAGTTATGAAAATAATGTCGGTCATGCTCATATCATTATTTGATTGTTGTTTGTTCACTTCTAAATAATTCATAAAACAAAAACACTATTTCAATAATGCACAGTATATAGACATTGAACCTTTCACTAAATCCATTGAATTTCACTTATAAGATACACACAGCACTATACGTCAGCTGTATAGCTACAGATATACAGCTATAAGCATGTCGGTGACGCGAACGCACGAGATTTGTCTAAGGCGCACAGTACTCTGCGCGTGCGCAGGTCATGAGCATGTCGGTGACGCGAATCCATAAGATCTTCCCCTATCAAAAAGTGTCCAACGCAGCTAAAAAAGTTTTCACTTCAAAAATTAACAAAATTTGATGTTTACAGAAAATAAAAGTTTGAACTTTTATTACGAATGACACCCTCACATCTTCTGTTCATACTCAAAATCTGGGTCCGAATTTCATTTTGGTAATTTTTACTTTTGTCATTTAGCTGAATTACAATAATTTGGGAAGTTACAACTCTTGACTTCTATAAATTATTATTTCAAATTTGCATTTTAATGAGGAAAACCATTTTAATTTGGTCAAATAGTTCGTTATATTATTTAGTCAAGTATTACTGACATGTTTCAAACATTTTAATTAATATTTCAATTAAAAGGACATTTATAAAAATGTGTTACATTGATTCGATGCGTTCATCATTCAATTACACAAACCCGTAATACTTTAATTACTCTTCGATCAATAAAATTAAAAATTAAAAAAAATTTGTAGTTATAGTTATAGAGACTGCCGATAGAAGTGAAAATTTAGAACTTTTAGTATTAAAATTTGAAATTTCATAATGTTTGAATTAAAATTATCAACAATCTATCGACACTCCAAGTAACAATTATATGCATGTTTATATGGTTTTTTATTATTCAAATATATTACGGGCTGTACAAGATCATGACAAAATATAAGTGCAATTCAATTGAAATAACAATTAATATACAATCATCATATTATTTATGGGTATTATTTGTATTTACCTAAATTTCAATGTACTTGATTTTCAACATTATTTTAATTGTTTGCATCATTGTCATCATTAATTTCAACAATATTTAGACTTTTTGTACTTTCAATTATTTCATTTTGTTCTAAATACAAGAGGCTTATGGTAACTAAAGTAGGAAATGAAAATGTTTGATTCATATTTATCTAAGTATCGCATAAAAACGGCATCGATTGTCGTTTTATATTTTGAAGTACTGAGTTTTCGATTATTGGACATATTTAAATAAATTGTTCACTAAATCCATTCAATATCACTTATAAGATACACACAGCACTATACGTTAGCTGTATAGCTACAAATATACTACTATATGCATGTCGGTGACGCGAACGCACGAGATTCCACTATCCAAAAAAGTGTGTAAGGCGCACAGAACACTGCGCGTGCGCCGGTCATGAGCATGTCGGTGACGTGAACCCACAAGATTTTTTCCTTACCGAAAAGTGCCCAGTTTTTTTTTGAAGTTTTTCATTTCAAAAATTAAAAATTAACAAAATTTGATGTACATAAAAAATAAAAGTTTGAACTTTTACTACAAATGACACCTTCACATCTTCTGTTCATACTCAAAATCTGGGTCCGAATATCATTTTTACATCATTGTCATCATTAATTTCAACAATACTTAGACTTTTTGTACTTTCAATTATTTAACTTTGTTCTAAAAAAGATACAATAAGCTTATGGTAATTGAAGTAGGAAATGAAAATGTTTGATTCAAATTTATCTATGTATCGCATAAAAACAGCATCGATTGTCGTTTTATATTTTGTAGTACTGAGTTTTAGATTATTGGACATATTTAAATTTTTCACTAGATATACTGTTATAAGCATGTCGGTGACGCGAACGCACGAGATTTTACTCATCCAAAAAGTGTCTAAGGCATACAGCACACTGCGCATGCGCCGGTCATGAGCACGTCGGTGACGAGAACCCCAAACATTTTCCCCTATCAAAAAGTGCCTAACGCGGCTAAAGAAGTTTTCACTTCAAAAATTTGAATGTAGTTCAAAATGCCATCTCGAGATATTTTACTCAATAACTAATTAAATTTTATCGGTCCGGGAAGGTTGTTAATAAAGACGGTGATTGCACTATTGATTAAAAATAAAAACTTAATAAAAATTTAAACGTTTGAATTTAATGTAAGTATACGATGTTACTTTCCGGTCCCCCAAACTGATAAAATAAAACCCCGCATCCGGAATCCAATCATTGTTACCAATCGCCGATCCAATCGGAAAATCCATGTTTACATGCACCCCCGACATAACGGATCGGCGAACAGTCATCTTTCAGCTTAATGATCTCAAAGTCGTTAACACGTCCCAATAGAACGGGGACGATTGCCGATTCAGACGCAGGAGGCACTTGTTTTGTAGCCGAAATTAAAAATGATTTCCATTAGTTGCATGCGAAACGGCGCACCGAACAATGAAAAGAGTTAATGGACCAATTTAATGTGCTCTTTAAAATACACAAAATTTTACGATGCCGGCAAAAATATTAGTCGCTCGTTGGGTAATTGAATTTACAACGGCCGTTTAAAATGTCAAATGGGGGATGTATTCATTGTCATATTCGGTGCGGTGGCCAAGGGACCTCATCCATTGTGTCGTGTGTGTCTTTAAATTAACTATTAATTGTGCGCCAATAAATAATACGCATATTGACGCGTGTAAATGCGTATTTTACTTTAATGGGACAGGAAAATAAATTAAGCACACAACTATCAATCACACACACTTTTCACCTTCACATTTTAATAGATATTTAACGTAATAATGGGCATTATTTTGATTGATTAATATCATTCGTATAAACGTTAAACTATTTGCAGCTGTTATTTATAATTACAATAACATACCGTTAAAACATATAACATCTATGGCAGATCCATAAATCCAAATAATTCCTACTGTTTAACGCCAGATAACCATAAATAAAACAATACAGATTGATCGTCATCCGAATAATCTTGTTTATTATTCCAAAAACCACTTAGTGTATTTATAATTGAGGCACATTGATGTTAACAAACAGATTAATCACAGCCGATAAATTTCAATGCTGACACTAACAGACAAACTTGCACGATAGTTTCAAACTTCGATGTTTACTTTGCATTAAGTTTTCATAATCGTGAAAATATTGATATCTGTATCAGAGTGGTAAACGAGCACTGTTTTTATTAGTTCCGAAATTAGTTTCTGCATTATAGGGTCAAACTTTTACTGGGCTACAGCACTAAATGCTGTTTAAATTCTAGATAGATTAGAAAACTTGTTCTTATTTGATGTTTACTGATGTTATTTTGCTGGGCTGCCAAGTACACTGTTGTAACAATTTGGGAAGTTATATCATAACCCTTCACTGCTGAGTATTATCATTTCAAGCAGGTATTTTAATTAGGGAAACTATTTTAATTTGCTTGAACTGTTTGTAATGTTATTGAAAACTTTATTTTATGTTTTTGGTTCGTGATTTATTTGAATAAATTTTAATGGTTTAGCATTAAACTTCATATTTTGTTTGAAAGCTTTCTGAATATGCTGTTTATTTTTCATACATTTAACACATTTGTTACGTTAAAACTATATTAAATGTAAGTGTAACTTCTTGTACAAGAAAAAAATGGCAGTTATTGAAACTGCTGATAGAAGTGAAAACTTCTAGTACTAAAATTTGAAATTTTCACATCTATTGACACTCCGAGCAACAATTATATGCATGTTTATAAGGTTTTTTATTATTCAAATATATTACGGACTGTACAAGATATTGACAAAATATAAATACAATTCTATTGAAATAACAATTAATATACAATCATATTATTTATGGATAGTATTTGTATTTACTTAAATTTCAATGTATTTGATTTTTAACATTATTTTAATTGTTTATATCATTGTCATCATTTATTTCAACAATACTTAGAATTTTCGTACTTTTAATTATTTCATTTTGTTCTAAAAAAGATACAATTGATTTATGGTAAGTAAAGTAAGAAATGAAAATGTTTGATTCAAATTTATCTAAGTATCGCGTAAAAACCGCATCGATTGTCGTTTTATATTTTATAGTACTGAGTTTTCGATCATTGGACATTCAAATAATAATCAAACAAAAACACTATTTCAACATTGCACAACATATACACACTGAACTTTTCACTAAATCCATTTAATTTCACTTATAAGATATACGCAGATGTACTGCTATAACCATGTCGGTGACACAAACGCACGAGATTTCACTCATCCAAAAAGTGTCTAAGGCGCACTGCACACTGCGCCTGCGTCAGTCATGAGCATGTCGGTGTCGCGAACCCATAAGATTTTCCCCTACCAAAAAGTCCCTAATGCAGCTAAAGAAGTGTTAACTTCAAAAATTAAAAATTAACAAAATTTGATGTTTATAGAAAATAAAAGATTGAACTTTTACTACGAATGACACCATCACATCTTCTGTTCATACTCAAAATCTGGGTTCGAATTTCATTTTGGTAATTTTTGCTTTTGTCATTTAGCTGAATTACAACAATTTGGGAAGTTACAACTCTTGACTTCTATAAATTAATATTTCAAATATGCATTTTAATCAAGAAAGCCATTTTAATTTGGTTGAATAGTTCGTTATAGTATTTAATCAAGTATTACTGACATATTTCAAACATTTTAATTAATATTTCAATTAAATGTACATTTATAAAAATGTGTTACATTGATTCGATGTGTTCATCATTCAATTACACAAACCCTTAATACTTTAATTACTATTCTATCACTCAAATTAAAAATTAAAAAAAAATTGGTAGTTATAGTTATAGAGACTGTCGATAGAAGTTAAAAACTTACAACTTTTAGTATTAAAATTTGAAATTTCATAATGTTTGAATTAAAATTATTAACATCAGTCTGGTTTTCACATCTATTGACACTCGGAGCAACGATTATATACATGTTTATATGGTTTTTTATTATTCAAATATATTACGGGCTGTACAAGATCATGACACAATATAAGTACAATTCAATTGAAATAACAATTAATATACAATCATATTATTTATGGATAGTATTTGTATTTTGTGTAAATTTTAATGTACTTGATTTTTAACATCATTTTAATTGTTTGCATCATGGTCATCATTAATTTCAACAATACTTAGACTTTTTGTACTTTGAATTATTTCATTTTGTTCTAAAAAAATACAATAGGCTTATGGTAACTAAAGTAAGAAATTAAAATGTTTAATGCAAATTTATTTAATTATCACGTAAAAACGGCATCAATTGTCGTTTTATATTTTGTAGTACTGAGTTTTCGATCATTGGACATATTTAAATAAATTTTTCACTAAATCCATTCAATTTCACTTATAAGATATACACATCACTATATGTCAGATGTATAGCAACAGATATACTGCTATAAGCATGTCGGTGACGCGAACGCACAAGATTTCACCTATTCAAAAAGTGTCTAAGGCGCATGCTCAGTCATTAACATGTCGGTAACACGAACCCATCAGATTTTCCCCTACCAAAAAGTGCCTAACGCGGCTAAAGAAGTTTTCATTTCAAAAAGGATCTTGAACTGAAGTTGTAGCACGATTTCTGTCTTGAGCTAGTCTCCTAGAATGATCACCAATCTCCATGTACCGTTGTAACATAAATGGAAATGGGTAACGAAACCTATCGGTAACTTCTGGGGTAACTGGTAGTAATTTATCAGAATCGGTATATTTCAAATAAAAAAATAGTTTATACACTTTTTAAAAGTCCTATCTATAACAATGTATTTAAAGTTAATACAAGCAATGTACTATTTATTTATATATAAAAATTTATTTACATTTACGTTAATTCCTTGGAACAGTGTAATTTCTCTTAAAATTATTTAACGGGGTTTATTCAAAATGTCAGTCAAGGCACAACACTTCCTGGACGTGGCTCAGAACTGATTGATGGTGAATGTCCCCCCTAAATTAGAAATACGGTCCCGACGTATCATTTAAAAGTTTCTTTATAGGCCGAAATTGTATGGAGTCAAACCTATCGATCATAAAAACCTGGAACCGGTGTTTCGTATTACATATTATTGGCGGCTCCATTTCGGAAATGATCGAGCCGACCACAAAATCAGATAAGTATGAAATGTGAAAATATTTTTTGAAGCGAAAAATATCCAGCTACTTCCGCAGGAAATTCTACGTGATTGAACGCTTCGTTAAATTCCTCTGTCAAACACAAACATTCTCCTGGATTGCCGCCACTCGGTGAATATGTGAAAAGTTGTATGAATTCGGAACGATAAAGTTATAAGCCAGAAAACTTACACCCTTTTATATAAATTGGTGCGATGAACCTGAATACATTCGGATTTGTATACTTTGTTTCTATGTGGGACTCCGCTTGGTTATCATGTCGCTCCAAAAGTAATAAAATGCATGACGCATTGTGCACATCGTAAATAGTTTTGCATGTCTTTCTTACAAAAATAAATCCCTTTCTTTTATACCTCGGGGTGAATAACGATAAAGTTCAATGCATCGTGCACGGACACTTTGATGTTCCGCTACAATTTGTACATTTCGCCGACATTCCATACATTGATGCACCCTCTAAATCCCCAAATTGAATAATATGCATTGCATTTAATCATCCGGAGCGGTTGTTTCTTACATCAACGACTCCCAAAAGGATTACCACCCTTCGGCGGCTCGCGCAGTAAGAATTAATTTCTTCCCAATATAATTTACACATTCGAACGCTCCCCCAGGCCGTAATCAAATTATTTATCCCTTTAGAAAACTGCACACAATCTCAAAAACCCATTTATATTTCTGTAATGCATTTATGGTAAGTAATTTTTCTCAATGCGACGCCCGAACAACGTTATTGCGTCCCGGTGCGCGATTTGATGTCTATAAAACTTAATTTGTCGCGTTAAAATTGCTCAATGTCATAGTTTGACTGGCTGGAATTCAATTTCGAAGCGCCCGACTAGACTGTGCGACGTTGAGCGTTTTTTTCCTAGGCTAGTTTCAAGAGTATTTTGCGAGCAGGTTCATTAGTGTCAAGCAGTAATTTACCGATGTTTACGTGGGGAAAAAGATGAGGTGAAACAAATATTTACACACTTTCGGAATGGATCAATTTGGCTACGTTTTTTTTTTAATTTTTAATTTGATTGATCGAATGGTAATTAAAGTATTACGGGTTAGTGTAATTGAATGATGAACGCATCGAATCAATGTAACGCTTTTTTATAAATGTACTTTTAATTGAAATATTAATTAAAATGTTTGAAATATGTCAGTAATACCTGACTAAATAATTCGATCAATTTAAAATGGCTTTCCTCATTAAAATGCATATTTTAAATAATAATTTATTGAAGTCAAAAGTTGTAACTTCCCAAATCGTTGTAATTCACCTAAATGACAAAAGTAAAAATTACCAAAATGAAATTCGGACCCAGATATTGAGTATGAACAGAAGATGTGAGGGTGCATTCGTAGCAAATGTCCAAACTTTTATTTTTTATAAAAATTTTATATAATTTTTAATTTTTGAAGTGAAAACTTCTTTAGCTGCGTTGGGCATTTTTTGGTAGGGGAAAATCTTAAGGGTTCGCGTCGCCGACATGCTTATAGCAGTATATCTGTAGCTGTACAGCTGACGTATAGTGCTGTGTATACCTTGTAAGTGAAATTGAATGGATTTAACGAAAAATTTATTTAAATATGTCCAATGTTCGAAAACTCAGCTCTACAAAATATAAAACGACAATCTATGCGATACTTAGATAAATTTGAATCAAACATTTTCACTTCATACTTTAGTTACCATAAGCTTATTGTATCTTTTTTAGAACTGAATGAAATAATAGAAAGGACAAAAAGTCTAAGTATTGTTGAAAGTAATGATGACAATGATGCCAACAATTAAAATAATGTTAAAAATCAAGTACATTGAAATTTAAGTAAATACAAATACTATCCACAAATAATATGATTGTATATTAATTGTTATTTCAATTGAATTGTATATATATTTTGTCATGATCTTGTACAGTCCGTAATATATTTGAATAATAAAAAACCACATTAACATGCATATAATTGTTGCTCGGAGTGTCAATAGATGTGAAAACCAGACTGATGTTGATAATTTTAATTCAAACATTATGAAATTTCAAATTTTAATACTAAAAGTTCTAAGTTTTCACTTCTATCGGCAGTCTCTATAACTATAAGTACCATTTTTTTTTAATTTTTAATTTGATTGATCGAATAGTAATTAAAGTATTACGGGTTTGTGTAATTGAATGATGAACGCATCGAATCAATGTAACACATTTTTATAAATGTACACTTAATTGAAATATTAATTAAAATGTTTGAAATATGTCAGTAATACTTGAATAAATAATATCACGAACTATTCGACCAAATTAAAATGGCTTTCCTGATTAAAATGCATATTTGAAATAATAATTTATAGAAGTCAAAAGTTGTAACTTACCAAATTGTTATAATTCAACTAAATGACAAAAGTAAAAATTACCAAATTGAAATTCGGACCCAAATTTTGAGTATGAACAGAAGATGTGAGGGTGTCATTCGTAGTAAAAGTTCAAACTTTTATTTTTTATAAACATCAAATTTTATTAATTTTTAATTTTTGAAGTGAAAACTTCTTTAGTTGTGTTGAGCACATTTTAGTAGGAGAAAATCTTATGGATTCGCGTCACCGACATGCTTATAACAGTATATCAGTAGCTATATATCTGACGTATTGTGCTGTGTATATCTTATAAATGAAATTGAATGGATTTAGTGAAAATTTTATTTAAATATGTCCAATAATCCAAAACTCAGTACAACAAAATATAAAACGGCAATCGATGCCGTTATAACGCGATACTTAGATAAATTTGAATCAAACATTTTCACTTCTTACTTTAGTTACCATAAGCCTATTGTATCTTTTTTAGAACAAAATGAAATAATTGAAAGTACAAAATGTCTAAGTATTGTTGAAATTAATGACGACAATGATTCAAACAATTAAAATAATGTTAAAAATCAAGTACATTTAAATTTAAGTAAATACAAATACTATCCATAAATAATATAATTAAATATTAATTGTTATTTCTATTGAATTGTATTTATATTTTGTCATGATCTTGTACAGCCCGTAATAGATTTGAATAATAAAAGAACATATAAATTTGCATTTAATTGTTGCTCAGAGTGTCAATAGATGTGAAAGCCAGATTGATGTTGATAATTTTAATTCAAAAATTATGAAATTTTATATTTTAATACTAAAAGTTCTAAATTTTCACTTATATCGGCAGTCTCTATAACTATAACTGCCAAATTTTTTAGAAAAACAATATTTTTAAAGACATATTGTAACACTTATAAATAAAAATCTCCTAAAATATTAATTATTATTATTAGTATATTATTCGATTATTATTGGTGTGGTGCGTTAATTTCTAAGAGCACTATATTTAGCAGCACCTAAACAAACATTTACGGTGCGTGAAAAATGCATAGATCCGAACGCACCGAAACCGAAATTAGCAACGTAACTCTATCTAAACAGAAGCTTTAATTACGAATCGAATCCACACTCGAACAAACACGCACACAGGGATCCGCTTTGATAGGAATTAATAAGTGATTCGTCCCGTGTGCCGGCGGTGTGGGAGACGGCGATTATCATTCAGGACCACGCCGTGTATCTGTGACGGATCCTCCGACCCGGGGCCCCGACGTTTTTCGGTTGTCCAGGGAAATTCACACTAATCTATAATGTATTACAGTCACGGGTCTGTCTAAGACGGTTTATGTTTCCACGGCTGCGTCGGGACGGCTCCCCAGCGAAGAGGCCCTGTCACATTCGATAATGGCGAATATTACGTACTGTATTGATCACCGGAGATAAGTCTGTTTTCGATGTCCGTTGTCATTAACAGAACACGGCTGTGTGTAACCAGATACACGCCGTTGTAATTGGCCGGGCCAATTTTGAAAGACCTTATGACAACAATGCTGATTAAAACTTATCAAATACAATTAATTATTACATAATTTCAAAATGAATGGTTTTGTCTAGGTATAGGAATGTTGTAATTGACAGGCTGTAATGTATCCTGCTATATTTGGATTGGTTAAGATTAATCCTTCTTCTTTAGATTCTTTAGATTCTTTAGGTTCTTTAGATTCTTTAGATTCTTTAGATTCTTTAGATTCTTTAGATTCTTTAGATTCTTTAGATTCTTTAGATTCTTTAGATTCTTTAGATTCTTTAGATTCTTTAGATTCTTTAGATTCTTTAGATTCTTTAGATTCTTTAGATTCTTTAGATTCTTTAGATTCTTTAGATTCTTTAGATTCTTTAGATTCTTTAGATTCTTTAGATTCTTTAGATTCTTTAGATTCTTTAGATTCTTTAGATTCTTTAGATTCTTTAGATTCTTTAGATTCTTTAGATTCTTTAGATTCTTTAGATTCTTTAGATTCTTTAGATTCTTTAGATTCTTTAGATTCTTTAGATTCTTTAGATTCTTTAGATTCTTTAGATTCTTTAGATTCTTTAGATTCTTTAGATTCTTTAGATTCTTTAGATTCTTTAGATTCTTTAGATTCTTTAGATTCTTTAGATTCTTTAGATTCTTTAGATTCTTTAGATTCTTTAGATTCTTCAGATTCTTTAGATTCTTTAGATTCTTTAGTTTCTTTAGATTCTTTAGTTTCTTTAGATTCTTTAGATTGTTTAGATTGTTTAGATTGTTTAGATTGTTTAGATTCTTTAGATCCTTCAGATTCTTTTGATTCTTTAGTTTTTTCAGGTTCTTCAGATTCTTCAGATTCTTCAGATTCTTTATATTCATTAGATGCTGTAAATTCTTTAGATTTTTTAGTTTCTTTAGATTCTATAGATTCTTTATATTCTTTAAATTCTTTAGATATTTTGGATTCTTTACATTCTTTAAATTCTTAAAAATTCAGGCCTAATTTTGCGCCGTATTTAAGCAATTAGTTAAAGGATACCCTGTACAGAGCATTACCAAGAAATAATACAATATTATTGTAGGTAGTGCAATCAGCTAATTGAAATTTGCTTAACTCCATTAATTATATCAAATATCTAAGCAAATTCCACAAGGCACCGAGCACTTCCCATGTTTACATTTCGTGACATTCAACCAACTCATTTGCAATTGCACCATATAATCATCCGGTAAATTACACACTTTTAACATCCCTTCCGATAATTCATGTAACAATATCTTTAATTTAAAATAATAACACATCAGTACCAAACTTAATTGAAATCCGATATCTCATTAAAAAAAAATTCCATATGCTTAACATAATTTATTTAATTACACGCAACAACGCTTGTTTATAAACTATGGCAGGATGGCGACGCTTAGCATATTTGCATCAGTCAGCCCAAAATGCGACCAACACCGCTGTTGTTTTTCCTTGTGTTGGGAATTTTTTTCCAACATAATGCCGAATCGGCCGTATGCAAAGCGCACATCCCCATGTCCGCCCGTTTTATTAAGTTCTGAGTGTTTCAGATGACCGAGGCCCAAATTAAGGCCACCGGCAAGCTACTGCGGAATACGTGTCAGCCAAAATCGAAAACAACGGACGGTCAGTATTTCTTTTCTTTTTAATAATTTTTTGGTCCTCCAAGTTAAAAAAGTTATAAAATCACGGAGGATGAAATAATGTTGGCGTAAATGGTGAAATTAAATTTTCCTAATTTAACTGAACGCCGGTTTAATTATCAAACTAAAACTAGCCGGTGTAATGTAATTTTGGTGTTTTAATTTTTATTTTATAGAGATTATAGAGGGTATGCACCAAGGCAACTGGGACATGGACCGAACGGGAATGGTAAAAATTGCACTTTAATTAGTTTAACATGCCATAACTAAGTATGTTTCAGTGTTACCTGCACTGCATTTTTAGCTCGACCAAAGTGGTTGGTATTGTTGGAGTTATTACGTCGAATTATATCTCACCCACCAATTATTTTTTTCAGCTAAACAAGGACAACACGTTCAACTACGACTCAGCCATGGCACAGATAAAGTCTTTGCCTGAGGGACGAAAGGAGCCGGCCAGGATTTGCATGGAGCAATGCAAGGACGCAGGTAAAATACGAAAAACGTCCCGATTTAAAAGTATAATGGCGTGTTAGATAAAAATATCCAATATTTTAATCTCCAGCTCAATATTTTAGCCGATTTGATTTGCAAATAACGGTCCCCGACTCCTTTGCACCTTATTTTCCGCCGTGCACTTCATTGAAAACCCTAATTTATTCGCTTTAGAAAATCAAGTGTTACTTCGTTAATACAGAAAACAACGGTGGCACCTGCCGATAGACCGGGGCACATGCGGCTCAACTCGAGGGAAAAACGCCAATTTTCTCAAATTGCCATTTTCCAACGGAGCACCCCGATCCTGATGAGAAGACTAAAGTCCCAATCGATAATTCGGCACGAAACACTAATTTTATTCAATACTTACGGTCTCTGTTGTGTGGTTAAAGGGTAATTTAATTTTTGCAGGGGTGACGACGAGTGACAAATGTATCGTCGGGTACGAGATTGGCAAGTGCATCTACGACTGCAACCCCGCCGTAAGTTGTGACTTGACTTCCTTGTTTGCATGTTTTAATTTGTAATTTTTCAGAACTACTTACTGCCCTAGGTACAAATTGGTGGTAACTTTAGATATGTATATAAATTAAGCTATTTATTAAAGTTGTTTTCAAAACGGACTTTTTGTTTATACTCGTCACTCAACACCTCTAATTTATAAAAGGTTTTTGCTGAAGAATTATCTCCAATATTTTACGTCACTTGAAAGTTTTTGAGTCAAGCACACTTCAGAATGAAATATTACAGACTTTCATGTTACAGGGGTTTTTATTGACAAGTTAGAATAACTTTATTGATTGATTAATATATTCTCTTGCACGACAAATAAGTTTTATATTTTCGACAAGCAATAAATTCTTATAAATTTGAATAAAAACTTACATATAAGGTGTTTCTAAAATAGGTGGTAAAAATTTGAGAGCAATATTTCAATATTATTTTTCTGTCCAAAGAAAATATAAATTTGAAAATTTGATTCTTTCTCATATTTCTGTAACTTTTGGTATAATTCAATTCAACGTAATAAGCAGTTGATTAGCAGGGGTTCTCCTCTTATTCTCGCCACTTTTTCTATATGAATATTTTTTAAAACAATTAAGTTTTTTATATTCCTTGCATAATTTGGAATATGATTTGTACATTTTAGAATAATCTTTAAAAATCAAATTCCTTGATCCAGTCCAATTCAATGTAATAAACAGTTAATTAGCAGGAGTTCCCCTCTTATTCTCGCCATTTTTTCTTTATGAATAATTTTTAAAATCATGAAGCTAATTATATCGTATGGAAAATGATCGTATGGATTTTAATCATATGGAAAATGATCGTACGGATTTTCATCGTATGGAAAATGATCATACGGATTTTAATCGTATGGAAAATGATTGTATGGAATTTGATCGTATGGAATTAGGTCACTTTACGTTTTTAGTAATTTCTCACGTTTTTAATAAATTTTTGAGATTTTAATAGTTTTTTACGTTTTTAGTAAATTTTTACATTTTTCGTAACATCGTTATATTTATGTATGTATATATATTTTTTAAGGCTACCACCCGAAATTGTAGCAATTAATGCACCCAAAAAAATTTCGAAAGTATGGCTCATTAGTATTTACTACTCATACGGGAAATTTTCCTCGAAACCAAATTGTTCGGGAGGACCGAAATTTCTTCCAATTTTGCTTTCGTTTTTGAGGTCGCCTCCCGGACAAAGTCGCGGGTACAGCTGTTTAATCATAAAATTAAGTTAAATTAAAAAGAATTGTTCTTTTAAAAAAATGATTATGACTTTTAGTAATTTCTTACGTTTTTGGGAATCCAGGAAGAATTAAAATTATTTATTTTTACATTTTTAATGATTTTTCAGGAAATTAGTATTAGTAAAAAATAAAAATCTTTAAAGTTATTAAAGTGAAACTATGTAATTTAATCAGTATGAATTTAATCGTATGGATTTTATCCTATAGATTTTAATTGAATGGAAATTAATCGTATCGGATTTTGATCGTATGGAAAATGATCGTATGGAATTTGATCCTATGGAAAATGATCATATGGACTTTGATCGTATGGAAAATGATCGTATGGATTTTGATCATATGGAAAATGATCGTATGGATTTTAATCGCATGGAAAATGATCATATGGATTTTGAACGTACGGATTTTCATCGTTTCATTTCATCGGAAAATGATTGTATGGAATTTGATTCAATGTAATAAACAGTTGATTAGCAGGGGTTCTCCTCTTATTCTTGTCATTTTTTCTATATGAATATTTTTAAAACTATTAAGCTTTTTATTTTCCTTGCACAATTTGTAATATCATTTATATATTTTAGATTGGTAGTTAAAAATTAAATTTCTTGCGATGCATCTTAAAAAGCTTCTTTCTGACTAGAAATGGAAAGTTAATTTGTTTGTAAAATCATAAATTTAAATTTATAGCTTCATGAAAAGTCTTAAATTGTTTATATTTCGAATAAAATTGTACTTCCGAATATTCCCAATATTCCCAGAAATATCTCAAAAACGGTAGTGATAATCAAAATTAACCAAGAGTATCTTTTTTTTTAATCATGGCACATGAATACCAAATATTTAAATCAAAAAATGTTTTAACATGATATAAGAAAAAGATTAGTACAGTTATAAATAATACATAAAGAAAGAAATACGAATAATGTAAAAAAATTACATAAAAACTTATTGAAATAAATCACGAACTTTAACCTATTTTCTACGTCTAACGTTACGATAATTGAATTTACGCAGATACCTCAGCGGAACGTATTTAAAAGGGTTGATGAGTCAGATTCGCCCGCCATACTGAAACTACCAATTTCCCGTTACCCCGTCTTTGCCGGTTGCCGACTTCAAAAGTTTTACGAACTGCGAATTTCCGAACGGGTGAGCATCCCCTTGTGCCAGGATATTTAATGTATTTAATTTTTGAGCAACCTTTAAACATGATGATTCTCGCCCGGCGTGCCCAGATGAAACACAATATAAAATAGGAAATTAGGTGTATCTCGCTGAGCAGCTCATCGCCGGAGCGGCCGACCCCCCCCGAAACTTTTAAAATAACTTAATGCGGAGAATAAGACGTCGGCAGACGCCGGTGGAAAATGCAAAGGGTATATATTATTCATTGCCTGGTTTATTAAGAACATCAGTATTATGCTTTAGTTAGCTCGTCGGAGCGGCGGGAGCGGCAAAAACAGCCGGACGTGACGTTTAAGAAGTTTGCAAAACCCGGAAATAACTTCTTCTTCTTCCACTTCCAACAACGTCGTCGTTGTAGGCAAGAATGTGTTTAGAACTTAATAGAGGTCTGCAGAGAGTTTCTTAAAATTTGCAAGTCCCACGTACAGCGCCATGTTTATTCAAATACCGGAGCTTTCATCGCCTTTGTGTAAGTCCGGGGAAATTTGTTGGCCGCGAAGTTAATTTATTCCGTATTAAGATATTAAAAGGACGCCATCAACTTTTACATTAATTTCGCCGGAATTATGTATACGTTTTCAATTTTAGTAGCGCCGGAACGATGCACGATATGTTTTTACAAGTTTCCAACTGAATTATGTATGTATTTTGTTTTAAAGCCGGTTTTGTTTGTTACACCGGTGAATGCTTAATATAAAATAATCCTTTTTAATGTTGAATGTTCTCCACATAACCATGTTATAAATTTATCCAAAAAAGTTAGGCAAGGTTCGATCATGTCTATAGTTGTACGGGTTTATAGGTCACCAACATATAACATAACTGGAAACACCCCAACCTTTATCAAATATTCCACTCATTTTGTTGAGATGTTGAAAAGATTACATCTTGATGTAGAAGGTGGACTGGTGAGTTTCGAAGTACTGTTACTTTTCATTAATTAAGATCTTTTCCGTATGTGCCTTACTGAAAGCTTTTTCGTTAGGAACAACAAATTCTAAGAACAGACTAAAGGATTAGCAATGGGCATTCCTCTTAGTCCATTGATTGCAATTTTTTTATGGAAAAGTTTGAACAAAAACCAACTGAGACTTCCAAACACAAATCTTCTGTTTGGTATCGTGACGTAGATGATACTTTAGTGATACGGAAACATGGACAAGAAGAACTAGATCAGTTTCTAAACCACCTAAACTCTTAACATAATATCAAATTCAGAATGGAATTGGAGAAGGAGAACCAAATACCTTTTTTGAGTTGGTTGGTCCACCGTGTTGTAGATGTATTGCAAATCGCTGGTTAGGAGTTAATCTGGATGTAATTATTTTTATATGAATTTTATTGAATTTGCATGAACCGCGGCCAATATATTTTAGTATGCCATAAATGAACTAGATTATTGAAAAGCTAAACTGGTTAATATAGACGATAATTTTAAAGGGGGCATAAAATGAAGGGAAACAATAAAAATTTAACTACGATATAACTTCTTGTGAGACTTATCTATATGGAGAATTATTAATTTATTGTTAATGTAAAAGCAGAAACAGAATGTTGCTCACTCAAGTCGGAGTCGTCAAAGTTATAGCTCCTAAATTCAAAAGCAACAGCGGCCAGCACATTGAAACATAAAATTTTATCCATGTTGCTGAAAGTAACTAAATCTTGCTGAGTTGAGCTGAGTTTATCTTAAATTAGCTGTACCATCTGAACTATTTGCTGAATTTATATTAAACTTGCCTGAGGAAAAATACATAATTATCCATTTTTTGTCTGGAAATAGATTTGCAATTGATTTATCAAATGAATGTCACCATTTTCGCCACGAAAATAAATTCATTCTATTGAATCATCCAGTCAAATTCGCTAGTGGGTCCCATTTTGACGTGTTTAGGATTCCCATCGTATATGGACCATAGAACAGTGGGGATGAGTAGTTTTCAGTGACGAGACACATGGTGGCGGTTCAATTGTACTATGGAGATGCTTTAATTCTTCTGGCGTAGGCCTCCTTAGACTGATTTATGCACAGGGATATATTAAACAACAATTTGCTTCCATATATTGAAGAAATGATGCTCTAAATAAATATGTTTCAACATCAAAACTATCCCAAACACAAATCCAAAATTGTGACGGATTGGCTAATTGCTATAATTATGACCACCACTGTAGCTCCCAGTTGGTTTGAAGAAGAGCTTGAATTTTTTCTCGTAAGCTGAAATGGCTTGTACAAAATTCAAAAAAAAAATGTTTATTTTAATGTTGCCGACGATCTTTAACTCCTTTTCGACTATCCTGGACAGTCTCTTCTTGTGGCGTCCGCTTCTTCGCCTCGATAATTTCTTTCGTTGGACTGGGGTTCGTCCACCGTGTTGTAGATGTATTCCAAATCGCTGGTTAGGAGTTATTCTGGATGTAATTATTTTTATGGGAATTTGATTGAATTTGCATGAACCACAGCCAGTATATTTTAGTATCCCATAAATAAACCAGATTATTGAAATGCTATACTGGTTAATATAGACGATAATTTTAAAGGGGGCATAAAATGAAGGGAAACAATAAAAATTTAACTACGATATAACTTCTTGTGAGACTTATGTATATGGAGAATTATTAATTTATTGTTAATGTAAAAGCAGAAACAGAATGTAGTTCACTGAAGTCGGAGTCGTCAAAGTTATAGCTCCTAAATTCAAAAGCAATAGCGGCCAGCACACTGAAACATAAAATTTTATCCATGTTGCTGAAAGTAACTAGATCTTGCTGAGTTGAGCTGAGTTTATCTTAAATTAGCTGTACCATCTGAACTATTTGCTGAATTTATATTAAACTTGCCTGAGGAAAACTACATAATTATCCATTTTTTGTCTGGAAATAGATTTGCAATTGATTTATCAAATGAATGTCACCATTTTCACCCAGGAATTAAATTCATTCTATTGAATCATCCAGTCAAATTCGCTAGTGGGTCCCATTTTGACGTGTTTAGGATTCCCATCGTATATGGACCATAGAACAGTGGGGATGAGTAGTTTTCAGTGACGAGACACATGGTGGCGATTCAATTGTACTATGGAGATGCTTTAATTCTTCTGGCGTAGGCCTCCTTAGACTGATTTATGCACAGGGATATATTAAACAACAATTTGCTTCCATATATTGAAGAAATGATGCTCTAAATAAATATGTTTCAACATCAAAACTATCCCAAACACAAATCCAAAATTGTGACGGATTGGCTAATTGCTATAATTATGACCACCTCTGTATCTCCAAATTGGTTTGAAGAAGAGTCAGAATTTTTTCTCGAGGCTTGTACAAAATTCAAAAAAGTTGTTTATTTTAATGTTGTTGAATAAAAATTATTTTGAAGGAAGTTACGTTATTTTAAGATTATACTTTAGAAAGATAATTTAATATTCATTACATTTAAAAGTTACATCAGAATGTGGTCGTCATATTCCGTTGAACCTTCCTCAACTAATTCGTCGTTGGGAACGAACTAATTAAATTGTGCGCATTCCGCCAGTGACAAGGAAAACAAGGCGGAATCCATTAATTTAAAAAAGTCCCACTTTTCACCGGCCAGACACGAAATGATTATCCTTAATGGTTGTCAAGGAAGTTGGCGGACGGTCAGCATTTCCGCCCGGTCCCGTTCAACTTAACCCAATAACACGTTCATAAATTAAACAGCCGTTCACGTGGGGGCCACCAGAACACACAGCGCCGGAGCCGCAGTAATTCATCAGTCGTGTTTCAACCCGCTCCCCCAGTCCCGTTCAAAAGGCGCGCACATAAAACCGGGACAAAACATCGGGAGGCCCGTTGCCCGACCACCATAAATATTTCACGGCAATCGACAGGGGTCGGCGGACAAAGCGACGCGTACGGACGCCGCGACGCGCCTGAATAATGAACCGGGAACCGCTAATTAAGACCGGCCTGTTGGGATGCCTCCGACACCTGCCAATACGGCCTGAGTGGATTTATGTTAACCCAGTTGTAGGAGCCATAAATACTCATTAACGGGTGCTCCGGCTAATTTTACGAAACACGCTCGCTGCGTCGACAACATGTTTTTCAGATTTGTTTTGACTCCACGGCCGTTTGCTTTGAGTAATGCCTCCTTTTTGTGTCGCGGTTTCGCTTTAATTTACGCCGACGGGGCCGGATATCGTGTTTTGACGCGTAGTTTTTTCACTAAAAGAAAACTACACCAACCACCGGCGCTGCGGAGTCCTTTTTAATTCCCTTATATTCGACGAAATTCCATCAAAGCATAATACTGAAACGAAATTATTACAGCACTCAAGAAATATTAAACTTACACACGACTGAAATATAGTAATAAACCTCAGAATTTAATAAGAACCGTATTCAATTAAAATGCAAAACACATTTAAAATGGAAACGAGACTAGTTTTATAAATATATGTATCTAGGATCACCAGTAAAGTTTAATTCCTTCTTGGCAGATTACTCGCTTCCAGTTTTAAAATAACTTCTATGACCGAAATCACATTCGTGGCTTCACCCGGTGCTAAAATCCTGGATTAGACATAAACTTCTGAGTGGGTAATGAAAGAAACATAAACGTTTTTCTTAATTTAACGGTTTAGTTTTACCACACCATCTGAACTACTTGCCGAATTATTTTAAACTCCCGCCAAAAATAAATGTTCTAAACTTAAAAAAGATTGTATTGTACTTCTGGGAACATATATAATTATTTTTTTAATTATTTAATTCGACATTGTTTTCATCAATCAAGGAAATAAAATGCGACAGGAGGACAACGATTTAGTTTAGTATCCTTGACACCACGTTCTTCCCTTTCGGTCTTGGTATCTTTGTGATACTTACCGACGATATCCTTGAAGCAGGTTCTTTTCAACTACTTTTGGGCTTCGAACTGAGTGTCCAGGATGTTTTCGGCGCAATACAGTTTCTTCTTGTGGCGTCCGCAATTTTTGGGCATCACCGTTTCTTGTTCTTCGAGGATTTCTCACGTTGGACCGGGGCTAGTCCACCGTATTGTGGATGTATTCCACAGTTTAAGGTTAGGAATTGATCTGGATATAATCATTTTAACTCCGATACTATCTAATAGTTTTGTTAGACCTATTTATATGGACAATTATTAATTTATTATTAAAGCATAAGCAGAAAGATAATACTACTCACTGAAGGTGGAATCGCCAAAGTTAAAGCCACTAACGGCCTAAACAGGAGCGGTCAGCACATCGAAGCATAAAATTTTATTCATTTTGCTGCACATAATCAAATGCTACCAAATATAGTCAGTCCCTGTGGGGATAATAGCCTACATATTAGCTGAACAATCTGAACTATATGCTGAATTACTGAAAACTCGACTCCAAATATAAAAGTTCTAAACTAAAAGAAGATTATCCTTTTGAAAAAATTCTTCATTCTGTTTATTAATTAGCTCCTGCTTATCAAGAAAATGGAAGGGACAGTAAAACCATGATTTAGCTTAGTATCCTTGACTCTTTCTTACCACATTATTTTTTTGACTGATACAGTGCAAGAAAAACGAATAAATCAGAATTAAATTGTATAAATACACATAAAATTAAACTCACAGACATTTCTTTTCGATGTTTCTCAGCTTTATCGTGTTTGAAAGGATCAATTTCACCACGTTCTTCCCTTTCGGCCTTGGTACCTTTGTGATCCTTGTCGACTTTCTCTTCAACTCCATTTCGGCTATTCAGGACAGTTTCTTCTTGTGGCATCCGCTTCTTCGCCTCAATAATTTCTTTCGTTGGACTGAGGTTCGTCCACTATGTTGCATGATGTATTCCAAATCGCTGGTTAGGAGTTAATCTGGATGTAATTATTTTTATGAGAATTTGATTGAATTTGCATGAACCGCAGCCAGTATATTTTAGTATGCCATAAATGAACTAGATTATTGAAAAGCTATACTGGTTAATATAGACTATAATTTTAAAGGGGGCATAAAATGAAGGGAAATAATAAAAATTTAACTACGATATAACTTCTTGTGAGACTTATCTATATGGAGAATTATTAATTTATTGTTGATGTAAAAGCAGAAACAGAATATTGTTCACTGAAGTCGGAGTCGTCAATGTTATAGCTCCTAAATTAAAAAGCAGCAGCGACCAATACACTGAAGCATAAAATTTTATGTATGTTGTTGAAAGTAACTAAATCTTGCTGAGTTGAGCTAAGTTGATCTTCAAGTTAGCTGTACCATCTGAACTATTTGCTGAATTTAATTTAAACTTGTCTGAGGTCAAATACATAATTATCTGTTTTTTGTCTGAAAATAGATTTGCAATTGATTTATCAAATGAATGTCACCATTTTCGCCACGGAAATAAATTCATTCTATTGAATCATCCAGTCAAATTCGCTTGTCGGTTAGCAACGCACACAACCGAATGCAAACTGCTGCATATTGTCAACAGAATTGTTTTATCTATGGGTACCATTTCAAGAAAAACCATAGTTTCTACTAAAAATGTGAAAGTCCCATTTTGACTTGTTTAGGATAACATACGCTGGACCATAGAACAGTGGAGATGAGTAGTTTTTAGTGACGAGACACATGGTGGCGGTTCAATTGTACTATAGAGATGCTTTAATTCTTCTGACGTATTTCTCCTTAGACTCAGTTATGCACAGAGATACATTAAACAACAATTTGCTTCCATATATTGAAGAAATGATGCTCTTAAGAAATATGTTTCAACATCAAAACTATCCCAAACACAAATCCAAAATTGTGACGGATTGGCTAATTGCTATAATTATGACCTCCATTGTAGCTCCCAGTTGGTTTGAAGAGGAGGCAGAATTTTTTCTCGTAAGCTGAAATGGCTTGTACAAAATTTAAAAAAAAAATGTTTATTTTAATGTTGCCGATGATCTTTAACTCCTTTTTCTGCTATCCAGGACAGTCTCTTCTTATGGCGTCCGCCTCTTGGCCTCGATAATTTCTTTCGTTGGACTGGGGTTTGTCCACCGCGTTGTAGATGTATTCCAAATCGCTAGTTAGGAGTTAATCTGGATGTAATTATTTTTATGGGAATTTGATTGAATTTGCATGAACCACAGCCAATATATTTTAGTATGCCATAAATGAACTAGATTATTGAAAAGCTATACTGGTTAATAAGGACGATAATTTTAAAGAGGGCATAAAATGAAGCGAAACAATAAAAATTTAACTACGATATAACTTCTTGTGAGACTTATCTATATAGAGAATTATTAATTTATTGTTAATGTAAAAGCAGGAACAGAATGTTGTTCATTGAAGTCGGAGTCGTCAAAGTTATAGCTCCTAAATTCAAAAGCAGCAACGACCAGTGCACTGAAGCATAAAATTTTATCCATGTTGTTGAAAGTAACTAAATCTTGCTGAGTTGAGCTGAGTTGATCTTCAAGATCTGAACTATTTGTTGAAGTTATTTTAAACTTGTCTGAGGTCAAATACATAATTATCTGTTTTTTGTCTGAAAATAGATTTGAAATTGATTTATCAAATGAATGTCACCATTTTCGCCACGGAAATAAATTCATTCTATTGAATCATCCAGTCAAATTCGATTGTCGGTTAGCAACGCACACAACCGAATGCAAACTGCTGCATATTGTCAAGAGAATTCTTTTATCAATGAGTACCATTTCAAGAAAAAACATAGTTTCTACTAAAAATGTGAAAGTCCCATTTTGACTTGTTTAGGATAACATACGCTGGACCATAGAACAGTGGAGATGAGTAGTTTTTAGTGACGAGACACATGGTGGCGGTTCAATTGTACTATGGAGATGCTTTAATTCTTCTGACGTATTTCTCCTTAGACTCAGTTATGCACAGAGATACATTAAACAACAATTTGCTTCCATATATTGAAGAAATGATGCTCTTAAGAAATATGTTTCAACATCAAAACTATCCCAAACACAAATCCAAAATTGTGACGGATTGGCTAATTGCAATAATTATGACCTCCATTGTAGCTCCCAGTTGGTTTGAAGAAGAGGCAGAATTTTTTCTCGTAAGCTGAAATGGCTTGTACAAAATTTAAAAAAAAAATGTTTATTTTAATGTTGCCGATGATCTTTAACTCCTTTTCGGCTATCCAGGACAGTCTCTTCTTATGGCGTCCGCCTCTTGGCCTCGATAATTTCTTTCGTTGGACTGGGGTTTGTCCACCGCGTTGTAGATGTATTCCAAATCGCTAGTTAGGAGTTAATCTGGATGTAATTATTTTTATGGGAATTTGATTGAATTTGGATGAACCACAGCCAATATATTTTAGTATGCCATAAATGAACTAGATTATTGAAAAGCTATACTGGTTAATAAGGACGATAATTTTAAAGAGGGCATAAAATGAAGCGAAACAATAAAAATTTAACTACGATATAACTTCTTGTGAGACTTATCTATATAGAGAATTATTAATTTATTGTTAATGTAAAAGCAGGAACAGAATGTTGTTCATTGAAGTCGGAGTCGTCAAAGTTATAGCTCCTAAATTCAAAAGCAGCAACGACCAGTGCACTGAAGCATAAAATTTTATCCATGTTGTTGAAAGTAACTAAACCTTGCTGAGTTGAGCTGAGTTGATCTTCAAGATCTGAACTATTTGCTGAAGTTATTTTAAACTTGTCTAAGGTCAAATACATAATTATCTGTTTTTTGTCTGAAAATAGATTTGAAATTGATTTATCAAATGAATGTCACCATTTTCGCCACGGAAATAAATTCATTCTATTGAATCATCCAGTCAAATTCGCTTGTCGGTTAGCAACGCACACAACCGAATGCAAACTGCTGCATATTGTCAACAGAATTGTTTTATCAATGGGTACCATTTCAAGAAAAAACATAGTTTCTACTAAAAATGTGAAAGTCCCATTTTGACTTGTTTAGGATAACATATGCTGGACCATAGAACAGTGGAGATGAGTAGTTTTTAGTGACGAGACACATGGTGGCGGTTCAATTGTACTATGGAGATGCTTTAATTCTTCTGACGTAGTCCTCCTTAGACTGATTTATGCACAGAGATACATTAAACAACAATTTGCTTCCATACATTGAAGAAATGATGCTCTTAATAAATATGTTTCAACATCAAAACTATCCCAAACACAAATCCAAAATTGTGACGGATTGGCTAATTGCTATAATTATGACCACCGCTGTAGCTCCCAGTTGGTTTGAAGAAGAGCCAGAATTTTTTCTCGTAAGCTGAAATGGCTTGTACAAAATTCGAAAAAAAAATGTTTATTTTAATGTTGCCGACGATCTTTAACTCCTTTTCGGCTATCCAGGAGAGTCTCTTCTTGTGGCGTCCGCTTCTTCGCCTCGATAATTTCTTTCGTTGGACTGGGGTTCGTCCACCGTGTTGTAGATGTATTCCAAATCGCTGGTTAGGAGTTAATCTGGATGTAATTATTTTTATGGGAATTTGATTGAATTTGGATGAACCACAGCCAATATATTTTAGTATGCCATAAATGAACTAGATTATTGAAAAGCTATACTGGTTAATATAGACGATAATTTTAAAGGGGGCATAAAATGAAGGGAAATAATAAAAATTTAACTACGATATAACTTCTTGTGAGACTTATCTATATGGAGAATTATTAATTTATTGTTGATGTAAAAGCAGAAACAGAATATTGTTCACTGAAGTCGGAGTCGTCAATGTTATAGCTCCTAAATTAAAAAGCAGCAGCGACCAATACACTGAAGCATAAAATTTTATGTATGTTGTTGAAAGTAACTAAATCTTGCTGAGTTGAGCTGAGTTGATCTTCAATTTAGCTGTACCATCTGAACTATTTGCTGGATTTATTTTAAACTTGTCTGACGGAAAATACATAATTATCCGTTTTTTGTCTGGAAATAAATATGCAATTGATTTATCAAATGAATGTCACCATTTTCGCCACGGAAATAAATTCATTCTATTGAATCATCCAGTCAAATTCGCTTGTCGGTTAGCAACGCACACAACCGAATGCAAACTGCTGCATATTGTCAACAGAATTGTTTTATCAATGTGTAACCAAAATTCTCTTTTTAACGCCACACAAAAAATCACACTATTCCAGATTATTCAGATATGAAAGAGGCGGGAGCGGCGGATAAAGGAACATAATTATACCAGTTCTAATTTATTTTTAACCAGCCCGGACCGAAACTCGATGATCAGTCACCCGCATTTAACGATACTTTCATCAACCAGTATTCAATTCTCAATCATCGGACCCCACCGGCTGAAAGGGGGTTAGTCGTGAAGCCATTAACATTTCGCGATGGCCGGCCAAATGTTTCGGAAATTGATTCGTAACCGGCATCGCTGAAATCGTCACTTGATTTCGCTTTATTTGCATATTAATCATCCCGTCGATTTTTCCTTCGCCTTCGCCCGTTTCCCCAACGTTTTCAACGCAACGCAATATCAACGGCTGAAAAAAAAAAATTAAATGTTTTGGTTGCATAATAAAAAGACGACGACTCAATTCAATGGGGATGGGAGTTAAGTGAAAAATGAGATTTTATGCAGGAATTGGTACGATGTACTTAAAATGCTATTAGCAAAACTATTTTGTGTTTTTCGCTCGCCCTGAAAGGAATTAATATTCAGTCCATGCTCTAAATAAACTCGGCGTGTTTGATACATTCCCTCGTTCCGTTGAACGCTACAAAAAAAGTAAAGGGAATGAGCTTATTTAGTAAGGTATATAATGCATATATTTATTATGTATAGAAGTTTCGTTTTTTTTCGACTCCGTACGTACTTAAGGAACTTCATGAAAAAAGTTCCACTTTGAATGTAGAGTTATAATCGGGAGCCATAAATAATTTTAAGTAGCTTTCTCAGACAAACTTGTAGTTTTATTGATAGTAGCGGTAGCCTTTTGAAATTTTAATGTCTTGCCTTCTTCTGCCTCTCGTTTATTTATTGTCGGATGTGAAATATTGCCGTCTATATGAATATTATAATGGGTGAATAACAAACTTGGGGTCTATTATGTCTCCTGTTCCTGATGCAAATGAAATAAGAGCTTTTAACATACAATTTGCGTTGGTTGTTTATGATGACGGCATTTGCTTTCAAGTTTTATAACGCTGGCATTTGTTAAAGAATATCTACAATGTGGTCTTGTGAAAGAGACAATGTATAGACCAGGGGAGAAGGCCAAGTGTCCTTACATATGATGTGTCTTAAACTCTAAAGGAACTAATACTTACAATTGCTGAGTATTATCGAAATTAAAAAGATTTATGGGCAATTGAGTCAATTGATAAATTCAGAAACCTCTGAAGAAATTCACACAAAATTGCTGAATATTATCAAAATTAAAAAGATTATTGACGATTGAGTCATCTGATAAGTTCAGAAAGTATTTGAAGTCGTTTAATATGATATTTTGGCTAATATAAGGTAGTACGAGGTAATTGTGGATAATTTACTGATGTGCATCAATTATTTCAAACCTCTGCCTGATCATCTTGTTAAATGTGTGATTAAAAATCCATATATAAATCTATAATATGGACATGTCTGTGAGAGAGGTTATATTGATGGGACAAGGAAGAAGGCCAAGTGTTCTTACATTTGATGTGTCTTAGAGTCCTTAAAGAGGGAAAATCTTTTTGAGAATAACGATCTAAATCTTAAAACTTAATTATAAAAATTAAAAAGATTATTGACGATTGAGTCATCTGATAAATTCTGGAAGTATTTGAAGACGTTTAATATGATGTTTCGGCTAATCTAAGGTAGTGTGACGTAATTGTGGATAAAATATTGATGTGCATCAATGATTTTAAACCCCTGCTTGATACTCTTGTTAAATGTGTGATCAAACATACATATATAACTCTACAATGTGGACATGTCTGTGAAAGAGGTTATATTGATGGGACAGTGAAGAAGGCCAAGTGTTCTTACATTTGATTTGTCTTAGGATCCTTGAAGAACAAAAATCTTTTGGAGGATAATGATCTAAAACTTAAAATTGCTGAGTATTATCAAAATTAAAAAGATTATTGACGATTGAGTCATCTGATAAATTCAAGAAGTATTTGAAGACGTTTAATATGATGTTTTAGCTAATCTAAGGTAGTATGACGTAATTGTGGATAAAATATTGATGTGCATCAATGATTTTAAACCCCTGCTTGATACTCTTGTTAAATGTGTGATCAAACATACATATATAACTCTACAATGTGGACATGTCTGTGAAAGAGGTTATAATGATGGGACAGTGAAGAAGGCCAAGTGTTCTTACATTTGATGTGTCTTAGGATCTTTGAAGAACGAAAATCTTTTAGAGGATAATGATCTAAAACTTAAAATTGCCGAATATTATCAAAATTAAAAAGATTATTGACGATTGAGTCATCTGATAAATTCAGGAAGTATTTGAAGACATTTAATATGATGTTTTGGCTAATATAACGGTAGTACGAGGTGATTGTGGATAATTTACTTACGTGCATCAATGATTTCAAACCTCTGCTTGATTTTCTTGTTAAATGTGTGATCAAAAATCCATATATAAATCTACAATGTGGACATGTCTGTGGGAGAGGTTATATTGATGGGACAGTGAAGAAAGCCAAGTGTCCTTACATTTGATGTGTCTTAGAATCTTTGAAGAACGAAAATCTTTTGGAGGATAATGATCTAAAACTTAAAATTGCTGAATATTATCAAAATTAAAAAGATTATTGACGATTGAGTCATCTGATAAATTCAGGAAGTATTTGAAGACGTTTAATATTATGTTTTGACTAATATACGGCACTACGAGGTAATTGTGGATAATTTACTGACGTGCATCAATGATTTCAAACCTCTGCTTTATTCTCTTGTTAAAGGTATGAGTATAATGATCTGAAACATAAAATTGTTGAATATTATCAAAATTAAAAAGATTATTGACGATTGTAGTTAATCGATTATTCTAACCATTTAGAAGATATTTGCATTCAAATTTCAATGAGTTTTTTTAAGTATTTTTTAATAATAATAAAAAAAATAAAATGAATCAAAAATTTTTTTAATTATTAATGTACTTAATAGGGTGGGCCAAAAAAGTCGACTATTTTTTTTAACTTCTGACACTGAAAAATTGATTTCTAGACACCTTTACAAAAAAAGAATTTTTCTTAATTTTAATAGGAAAGCCTTCCTCATAATAGTTTTCCATTTGTTTTTCAGTCCCATATGGCAAAATCCATATCTCGTTTTTACTTGATTGGAGACAAAATTTATATTTATATTTTTTGTAGAAAATTGAATGCTCTACAAAAAAGATATCTTACAATTTTTTCATAATTCTTTCCGTTTAGAAGATATCAGATGTCAAAATTTGAGGAATTTAACAAACATGCCTTTTTTGTAGACAAATTAATTTCCTACAAAAAATGTAAATATGTAAATAAATTTTATATTAACGTTTTGTAAAAGAAAAAGAAAAGGTTGAACATTCAACCCCAACTGATAATGGTAAATTTTAAAAAACTGACATTAGTTATATTATTATATATAGTTTGAATTGAAATTGATGAGCACTAAACTGTAATAACGCTAATAACCAGAGACAAGGGATTACATAATCCCAACCTGCGAAATGGTCGAATGGACGACTTCAAAGCTCAAAGACCATTGGACCTTATTCAATTAAACACCGATGTCACAGGTTGTAACAGGGTAACCAGAAATAAAAAAAACATTGGGGTGGGGTAAATTTCCATAAATAAAGCAACATGATATTTACTCTGTGAAACCACGATCCAATTAATCCTTTGTCATCGGTGCGACCTCAGTAAAATGAGGCCAAGCGATCTGAGAGGACATTTAAACCTCCATCGGGGATGCAAACTGGCTTTAAACGATTGTAAATTGCAATATACCGACCGATAACCGAGTCCCCAGATGTACTTTAAATCCAGGTGTTGCACCCCAAAACAATTATTTTAAAATTCACTTTGCCCATTCGGTTACACGTTTCAAAAATTATACACATGTTCGATGAAAAAATTAATAATCTCTTTAGGGCCGAATGGATATGTTGGAAACCATCAAAAGAGCCGGGATTAAACTACGATTTACCCGTAGTTCCATTAACCGGTTCATTCCCCGAGGCAATCAGTTCTTTTTCGAGCCCGTTGTCTCAATAACATAAATCACCGTGCAGTCCCATATGTCCCCGCCCGCAAAAACAATTACCAAGCCAATTATAAATGGCGAATATTAAAACCAGAAATCAAAGCGCGGTATGGAGGGGCGGATAATGCCATTATGGCTTTGTATCTATCTCATAATCCATTAGCGTCCTTTGTACTCACGGGGAAATACAGCCGTGACCACGTTTGTTATTCCCTGCTTTCCCTCCGTTCACGAGATTTTCAGCCGGAGCTCGCGGGATACAAGAAGGGGTTGGAAGTTTACACCGCGAGATCAAAGCTGCATTGTAGTCGGGGCTTTGCAAACTGTAGTTTTCGCATTGCAAATTCAATATCTATTAATATTCCTTTTTGAGAGATTACAAAGTATTATGCCCGACCGAGCAACAGTACAAGCAAACTATTATTAAAGTTACCCGGAGCAAACGGCAGCCAGTTATCCGGCCTTTTAGCTGTTGTTGATCAATTTTATTATTCCGACGATGTTGCCCAAGTTATCTTAACCTCAAGCTTTGCAAAAAACGAACATCTTCTTTAACTAATACAAGTTTTTTAAAACTTGAACGCAAATTTACATATCAGAATTAATTGGGGACGGATTTTCAACCTTGAATGTTTTCTTTTACATATGTTAATATGCTATAAAAATATGATAAATTGAAGAGAATTAAACTATTGTCGTCATCATCAAGGGGAGATTTAATATTATTGATCCTTTTTCTCTGGTTCATCAATATAACCTCTCTCATAGATACATCCACTTTGTAGATTTATGAATGGATTTTTGATCATGCATTTACCAAGAGTATCAAGTAGACTTTTGAAATTATTGATACACATCAGTAACAATTACTTTATATTAGCCAAAACATCGGATGAAGCGTCCTCAAAGATTTTCTGAATTTATCAGATGATTCAATTGTCAATGATCTTTTTAATTTTGATAATATTCAGCAATTTTAAGTTTTAGATCATTATCCTCCAAAAGATTTTCATTCTTCAAGGACCCTAAGACACATCAAATGTAAGAACATTTGGCCTTCTTCCCTGTCCCATCAATATAACCTCTTCCACAGACATGTCCATATTGTAGATTTATATATGGATTTTTAATCACATTTAACAAGAGAATCAAGTAGAGATTTGAAATCATTGATGTACATCAGTAAATTATCCACAATTACCTCGTACTACCTTATATTAGCCAAAACATCATATTAAACGTCTTCAAATACTTCCAGAATTTATCAGATGACTCAATCGTCAATAACCTTTTTTGATAATATTCAGTAATTTAAAGTTTTAGATCATTATCCTCCAAAAGATTTTCGTTCTTCAAGGATTCTAAGACACATCAAATGTAAGAACACTTGGCCTTCTTCCCTGTCCCATCAATATAACCTCTTCCACAGACATGTCCACATTGTAGATTTATATATGGATTTTTGATCACACATTTAACAAGAGAATCAAGTAGAGATTTGAAATCATTGATGTACATCAGTAAATTATCCACAATTACCTCGTACTACCTTATATTAGCCAAAGCATCATATTAAACGTCTTCATATATTTTCTGAAATTATCATATGACTCAATCGTCAATAATCTTTCTAATTTTGATAATATTCAGCAATTTTATGTTTTAGATCATTATCCTCCAAAAGATTTTCATTCTTCAATGATTCTTCTTCTGGCCTTCTTCCGTGTCTTTTCAATATAACTTTTCCCACAGACACTAGTTTTCCATTTTTTTTCAGTCCTATATGGCAAAATCCATATCTCGTCATTACATGATCGTAGACAAAATTTGTATCTACATTTTTTTTAGTAAATTGAATGCTCTGTAAAAGAAGTATCTTACAATTTTTTCGTAACTCTTACTGTTTAGAAGATATCGGAGGCCAAATTTGAAGAATTTAACAAAACTTTATTTTTTACTTCTAATTTTTATAACTCGTAAATAAGTAAATATTATAAAATGTCCAATATATATTTTTGTAGAAACTGAAACGCTCTACAAAAAAGATCTCATGTAGTTAATCGATTACTCTAACCATTTAGAAGATATTCGCATTCGAATCCCAATGAGTATTGATTTTTACTAAAATCAATACTTATTTTTTAATAAATATTTCAAATTTATCCATTTAAGTCATGAAATTTCTATCTAATCTGAATGTAGTGGAAGAAGTAGATCTTTCTATTAGATATCTTGAAGTTTTTTTTAAGTATTTGTTAATATTAAAAAAAATAAAATGAATAAAAAATTTGATTAATTACCAATGTACTTAATAGGGTTGGCCAAAAAATCAACTTTTTTTTTAACTTCTGACACTGAAGAATTGGTTTCTAGACACTTTTACAAAATGCTCTCCAAAAAAGTGCTCTTAATTTTAATAAGAAAGTCCTCCTCCTAATAGTTTTCATTTTTTTTCCGTCCTACATGGCAAAATCCATATCTCGTCATTACATGATCGTAGACAAAATTTGTATCTACATATTTTGTAGTAAATTGAATGCTCTATAAAAGAAGTATCTTACAATTTTTTCGTAACTCTTACTGTTTAGAAGATATCGGAGGCCAAATTTGAAGAATTTAACAAAACTTTATTTTTTACTTCTAATTTTTATAACTCGTAATATTATAAAATGTCCAATATATATTTTTGTAGAAACTGAAACGCTCTACAAAAAAGATCTCATGTAGTTAATCGATTACTCTAATCATTTAGAAGATATTCGCGTTCGAATCCCAACGAGTATTGATTTTTATTAAAATCAATACTTATTTTTTAATAAATATTTCAAATTTATCCATTTAAGTCATGAAATTTCTATCTAATCTGAATGTAGTGGAAGAAGTAGATCTTTCTATTAGATATCTTGAAGTTTTTTTTAAGTATTTGCTAATAATAAAAAAAATAAAATGAATAAAAAATTTGATTAATTATTAATGTACTTAATAGGGTGGGCCAAAAAAATCAACTTTTTTGTTACTTCTGACACTGAAAAATTGGTTTCTAGACAAAATAATACAAAATATTCTCCAAAAAAATGTGATGATGATGGTGATGATTGTGTATTTTAATTATTAACGTTATTTTAGTAGAATACTGTTGAATTTCCATAAATATTTGATGCAATAAAAACATGATAACTTCTTAAAGAAAATAGCTGGAAATATTGAGCATTCCTGCTTGATTCCGGAATGGCGACCCATGCAAATTTTAATTTGTAACAAACAAACCGGGTTTGCTTTATGAAATTCCTGATGAAAACATCCAGTCAGCTAAAACAATTTACACCGGCAGTGGTAAATGTACAGAAGAAAAACACCACACTGCTTTTAATTTATTTAATATCGTACATAATTCAGATACAACGGAACGAGTACATCGCAACTTAAATAAAGCTATCACAGGATTCCCTTAAAACGCGGATGGTGCACCCATTTCGGCGATCCTATTCGTCTTGGAACGATGGCGGCGGTGGGGGTAAGTCGTTCCTCCTGAGCCTCTCCTGCAAACGGGAGCAGGACTTCTCGTCCTTTATCTGATCCGCAGGACAACTGAGCTGAATTTCCCTGAACATGCAGTGATGGAGCTTAATGCCGGCCGGATTACAAGTGCCCTTATCCTTATCGGCGTTGGCTGTGGCATTCCTGGCTTCTGCCAGGCAGGTGGAGATTATTTTATCCTGCAACGATGCGAACCAGGATTCCTTTGCGAACTTCTCCTTAACGATAGCCCTGAATTCCTCGTCCTTCGGGTTGCCGGCTTCGTCCAACTGAAATTCGTGTTAATTCATTAAGAGCCGTCGAAATGTAACGACGGTTTGGCCTACGTGTTGTTTTTTGTTATTAATTTTATCGTGTCTGATCGGAGTTTGTGTTGCGTGCGAGTGCACAATGTTGTGATTAGAATCGGGCCGTTTCGCCTCTTAAATGTCCTAATTTGTTCATACAAATAATAAAATCGTCGACACAGTTTTAACTAGTCACTACTGCTGCTGCTTGTACGTTGTAAATCGGCATTGTTTTCGTAGATTATCGTCAATCAAGAAAATGAAATGCGACAGGAAGACCGCGATTTAGTTTAGTATCCTTGACTCTTACTTACCACGTTCTTTTTCTGGCCGATGCATTGGGAAACGCACTGCAAGGAAAACAAGGAAATCAGCATCGAATTGAATGGATACAAATAAAGTACTTACGGTCATTTCTTTTCGGTGTTTCTCAGCCCTGTCGCATCTGAAGGGATCGATTTCACCACGTTCCTCCCTTTCGGCTTTGGAATCTTTGTGGTCCTTGCCGACAATCTCCTTGAAGCAGGCTCGCTTCAACTCCTTTTCGGCTTCGAACTGTGAGTCCATGACGTTTTCGGCGCAGCACAGTTTCTTCTTGCGGCGTCCGCATTTTTCGGGCATCACCGCTTCTTCGTCTCGACGGTTCCTCACGTTGGACTGGGGCTCGTCCACCGTGTTGTAGATGTATTCCAAGTCCCGGGTTAGGAGTTGATCTGGACGTAATCATTTTTATGGGTTTGTCATTGAGTATGTATAATTTTAATAAGCAATAAATGAGCTAGATTATTGGGAAGCCCGGTTAATACAGCCGAGAATTTTAAGAGGCCATAAAAATAGAGGAACAGTAAAAATTTAACAGTTTTTGCCAGACTTATTTATGCGGAAAATCACTAATTTATTGTTAACGCAAAAGCAGAAACAGAATGGTACTCACTGAAGTCGGAATCGTCAAAGTTATAGCCAGTAACGGCCAAAACAACGGCGGCCAACACACCGAGGCATAAAATTTTATTCATGTTGTTGCAAATAATCAAATGGTACTAAATCTTGCCGGTCCCAGCGGCCAGTTATATACTGCCGAGTTCGTCTGCAAATTAGCTGTAAATATGACACGTGAACAACACTCACCTGGCGCAAAAAAAATCACAAACACGGGATGCTACCAGATATTATACCATGACACGATTAATTCGGTATTTTTTTTTTTTTGTGTGTGTGACCGTCCGCAGTTTATATGTAATTAAGCGCGAAATTTTTAATCGCGGTCATGTGAGAACAATACGCGAATCGGGCCATAAATCACTCTCTAATGCCTTTTTTAAAAATGTTGATTTTGAAAAGTAATCGGCTCGTTTCGTGCATGGAAACATAAAAGCGCAGCGCATTAAATTTTTTATTTTTTTTTCGTTTATTCCATAATAAAAAATAAAAAGCTCAACCCCGAAACTTGTCCATAGATCACATTCTATTTAGTTAGGTGGAAATGCGCTGTGAATGTGATAAGGGGAAAAATAAATAATATATTCATATATTTAAAGCCAATTTCCATTGTTTAAACATTTATATGATAAACGTGCCATTAATAAAAGTGTAGATGTGTGTATCCTTTCAAAATGTAAATAAAATAGGCCGGATTCGGCATGTTTTATGTATCGCACCCTAAAATGTGTTCTCAGGAAATCTATCTTGGTAAACTGTCAGAAGCTCTTTTTAAAAAAGCATTAAAACTTACTCACTGGTCATTTTCTGCAGTCGATTTCCCTTCGATCCATTTACTTAGCTAGAAAAAATAAAACCGGGGAAGTTATGGTCATAGGAATTTGCATAAAATAACATCCGGAGTATAGAACACGAATTTGTGTAAAAATATAAAGATTGAGGGAGTAACTTGAAAAAGTCGCTTATGAGAAAATAATTGCTGTAAGTTTTTCTGTTAATTATTATTTTGATGGTTATTTGATTAATGGTAAACATATTTACGTACTTTTTAAACTGTGAGTAATTTTATGATTTCACATATTGGTGTCAAGAAATATTTCTCTTCTTTTTTGTCATAAAAACTACTTAAAATATTGTTTGAAAACGGTAAACAAGAACATCTGATTTATGTTATCTCTTCTTTTCTCATAAAATATTAATTAAAATATTGTATAAAATCTATAAAAAATATTTGTCCACCTGATCATATATATTTTGAATTCTCAGACACTACTTATTAGATTATTATTATATTTTTATTTCTGATCAAAATGGCAACATCACAAAAAAGAACATTCGGTTTATGTCATCATATCTGATAGAAATACTTACTTCCCTTCTCCTTATGTCATAAAAAACTAATTAGAATATTTTATTACTAATCCAAATCGCAATAATAGAAAAAAGAACATACGTTTTATGTTATCTATTTTTTATCATAAAAAACTAATTAGAATGTTGTATAAAATCTGTAAAAAATATTTGTCCACCTGATCAAATATATTTTAAATTCTCTGAAAATACTTGTTAGATTATTATTATATTTTTATTTTTGATCCAAATGGCAACATAACAAAAAATGACATCCGATTTATGTCAACATATTTGATAGAAATATCTACTTTTCTTCTCCTTGTGTCATAAAAAACTAATTAGAATAGTATATTTTATTACTGATCCAAATCGCAATAGAATGTTGTATAAAATCTGTAAAAAATATTTGTCCACCTGATCAAATATATTTTAAATTCTCTGAGAATACTTGTCAGATTAATATTATATTTGTATTTTTGATCCAAATAGCAACAAGGACATTCGATTTATATCATCATATTTGATAGAAAAATGTACTTCTCTTCTCCTTGTGCCATAAATAACTAATTAGAATATTTTATTACTGATCCAAATCGTAATAATAGAAAAAAGAACATTCGACTTATGTTACCTACCTCTTCTATTATCATAAAAACCTAATTACATTGTTGTATAAAATCTGTAAAAAATATTTGTCTACCTGATCAAATATATTTTGAATTCTCCGAGAATACTTGTTAGATTATTATTATATTTCTGATCCAAATGGCAACATCACAAAAAAGAACATTCGGTTTATGTCATCATATTTGATGAAATACCTTCTCCTTGTGTCATAAAAAACTAATTAAAATATTATATTACTGATTCAAATCGCAATAATAGAAAAAAGAACATACGTTTTATGTTACCACTTTTATAACATAAAGAAAACTAATTAGAATGTTGTAGAAAGTCTGTAAAAAATATTTGTCCACCTAATCAAATATATTTTGAATTCTCCGAGAATACTTATTAGATTATTATTATATTTTTTATTTCTGATCCAAATGGCAACATCACAAAAAAGAATATCCGGTTTTTGTCATTATATTTGGTATAAATGTCTACTTCTCTTCCTTGTGCCATAAAAAACTAATTAGAATATTTTATTACTGATCCAAATCGCAATAATAGAAAAAGAACATCTAATTTATGATACCTCTTCTTTTATCATAAAAAACCTAATTAGAATGTTGTATAAAATCTGTAAAAAATATTTGTCCACCTGATCAAATATATTTTGAATTCTTCGAGAATATTTATAAGAATATTATTATAATATGTAACTTTGGTCAAAATGACAACATGAGAAAAAAGAAAATATCACTTCTCTTCTCCTTGTGACATTTCGTCCATCTGATCAAATCATATATATTTTAAGTGCTCTGAGAATATTTACTATGTTACTATGTTTATTATTTTTGATCGAAATGGTAATACTAGAATAAAGGATATTCTATTTATGTTATCTCTTCTTTTAACACAAAAATCTAATTAGAATATTGTATAAAATCTATAAAAACTATTTCTCAGTTTGAACAGGTATATCTTGAATTCCCTGAGAATATTACAATATTATTATATTTTTATTTCTGATCCAAATGGCAACATCAAAAAAAAGACATTCTATTTATATAACATAAATAGAATGTCTCTCCTCCTTTTGTCATTTTGACCACCTGATCAAATCATACATATTTGTGTACTCTCCTTAATACATTATTATATTTTTATCCTTCATCCAAATAGTAATAATAGAACATGGAGAGACCACTTTATGTTATCTTTTCTTTTAAAATAAGAAGCTAATTAGAATATTTTATAAAATCTATAAAAAACCTAATGATGTGTATTTGACCTTGATCCAAAGGGCAGCAACAGAAAAAAGAACATTCGATTTATGCCATCATATTCTATAGAAATTATTATTTGTCTTCTTCTTTTGTCATTTTGTCCTCCTGATAAAATTACACGTATTTTGAATACTCTGAGAATATTTACTACGTTATTATATTTTTTAATTTTAGAATCAAATGTTAATAATAGAAATCCATTATTTTATTGCAAAAATCTAATATAAAAAATATTTGTTTTCCTGATCATGTATATTTTTAATTCTCTGAAAGTACTTATTAAATTATTATTATATTTTTTTATTTCTAATCAAAATGGCATCATCATAAAAAGGGACATTCGATTTATGTGATCAAATTATATGGATATAATTATTTATATTCTTCTTTTGCCATAAAAGAGCTAATTGGAATATCGTATAAAAACAATAAAAAATATTTTGTCCCCCATTCTCTATTTTGGTAAACTGTCATTGTCTAGATTTGATTCCCTTCAATCCATTTACTGAACTATATAAAATAAGTTATGGTCATAGACATAAAATAACATCCGTAGTATAAAACACAAATTTGTGTAAAAATAAACCAGAAAGCTTGAGGGAATATTTTGAAAAAGTAGCTTATGAGTAAATAATTGCTGTAACTTTTTTCTGTTAATTGTTTTTCATACAAGGTTGGACAATTTAACGTATAAAATTATGGTTATTTGATTAATGGCAAACATACTTACATAATTTTTAAACTGCGATTAATTTTATGGTTTCTTTGTCGAAAACAATTGCATAATTGGATTTTGATTCATTTTAATTCGATTGCGGTGAAAAAATTAAACAAACGACGTATTTAAAATTAAATCACACGATTAGTAATAAAAAATTATTACCCAATATGATGAAAACTTGATCTATAAATAAATTAATTTCCTTTTATGTATCATTTCCTCTTTTACACTCGTATATTTTAACCTTGCTGATCAATTGTCAAGTTCACGGTCACACGATGTAAACATTCGGGAACCGCATTACATAACAAGATTGTTGTTGGTCGATCAACGGAGACGTCCAATTAATTATGACTAAAACCTTTCTAATAATATTTTTGGAACCGTTAAGCAGTAACTGTTTCCGAATGAACAGATCGATTCGACTGATAAAAGCGTAACAGCCAACGTTGAGACGCGACAAGAAATATGTATCTCTTAAAATTAAAGTTTGAAGAAGCGCCAGAAATTTAATTTGCAGACAAGTGCATGATGGAATGCACTTGATAATGGTGAACGGCTCCTATTCTATAGTTAATTTGGCAATTTTTCACTTTATTCAGTACACGGGAGCGTACAAGTGTATGCAATTTGTAATGTCGATCGATCATTCGAAAATCTTGGCAAACTTTATAAAATCGGTTCATTAAAGCGTTCCTGTCTATTTGTAACCTCTGCTGTTTTGAAAAGCACGGTGACAGCAGTTGTCTACTTTGCAATCAATTTCGGATGATTTATTGAGCAAATGTTCACTACAAGGATATTTGTTCATTTTCCGTAATGGCGTATTCCGTCGTTTCTCGAAGAATGATACACATTCCATCATTTATGCTGCACTGCATGCAATCGATGGTCCTTTTGTCGTTTTTAGTGCACCTGCAACTATCACATTTATAAATTACTGTGCTTACGCATCGATGGGATTTTCGACATTATTACAATATTTTATTTCTGATCCGAATGGCAATAATAGAAAAAAGGACGTACGATTTATGACGTCATATTCTATAAAAATAACTCCTTCCCCTCTTCTCTAGTCATAAATATCTAACAGGAATATTGCACAAAAACTGTAAAACTTATTTTGTCCAAACGACGAAATCATACATATCTTTAATACCACATTGTTATATGTTTTATTTCTGATCTAAGGGACAATAAAAGGAAAAAGATTATATTCTACAGAAAGAACTATTTCTCCTTTTCTTTAATCATAAAAATATTAATTTGTATTTTGTATAAAACTTGTAACAAAAATAGTTTGTCCAATTGATCAAATCATACATATTTCGATTATTATATTTTAGAGAAAGCACTATTTCTTCTCTTTTATCATAAAAAAAAACAAATTGGAATATTGTGTAAAACCTATAAAAAAAATAGTTTGTTCAAATGAACAAATCATACATGTTTTGAATAATCTAAAAATATTTATTACATTTTTACATAATTTATTTCTGATCCAATGGACAATAAAAGAAAAAAAGACGTCGATTTATGGTAATTAAATTTTACAATAACACCTCTCATTTTTATTCCGCATAAATAAACTAATTGGAGTATAGTGTAAAACTTGTAAAGTCTATTTAGTTTATATCATTATGTTTTAGAGAAAGCACTATTTCATCCCTTTCAACATAAAAAAAACAAATTGGAATATTATGTAAAACATGTCAAAAAGTAGTTTGTCAAATGAACAAGTCATACTTGTTTTGAATAATCTAAAAATACTTATTATATTTTTATATAATTTATTTCTTATCCAATGGACAATAAAGGAAAAAAGGGCGTCTATTTATGTGATTAAATTCTACAGAAAGAACTCTCTTTTTTATTCCTTATAAATAAACTAATTCGATTATAGTGTAAAACTTGTAAAAAACTACTTAGTTTGTCCAAATAATCAAATCATACATATTTCATATATAAAAATATATACTTATTGATTTTTTATATATTTTATTTCTAATCCAGAGGACAGTGAAAGAAACAAAGACATCGGTTTATATCATTATATTTTATAGAAAGCACTATTTCATCTCTTTCAACATAAAAAAAACAAATTGGAATATTGTGTAAAACATGTAAAAAAAATGAACAAATCATACACGTTTTGAATAATCTATATATATTTATTACATTTTTATTTTTATTTATTTCTGGTCCAATGGACAATAAAAGAATAAAGGACGTCACGTCGTTTTAAGTCTCTTTTTTTATATATTTAATTCTCAAATTGAAGCAACATATTTTTTCGACGCATACTTCAATTAATTAAAAAAGTTTAAAATTCTACACTTCAAATACTGGACAAAAATAATATAGATTTTGATGTGATATTAAATACAGATATTATCAATATAATTATAGATATTATATTATATAGAAAAATATACTTTTTTCCAATGTATGTTTAAAGCAATATAGAGATCGGTTTTAACAATGTCGTGCTGTAAACAAACGTATAGAAGTGCAATTCTCATACCGTTTAAATAAACAAGCTCAGTTCAAACGTGTCCCCCTCATAAATTCAAATAACATTTTGAGCTTTCGCCGCCCCCACCGGAACGGCGGACCGCCGCCGACGACGAACCCCCCCACCCCCCAAAAACCGGCTCAGTAATTTATACCGTAATTTATAACTATAAGAACGACGGGCGAAAACAATTTTGGCGGGAGCACGGCGAAAAAAATGCGCGACAAAAATAAAAAATATCTCGTCGCGTAAACAACGGCGGAATAAAAAATGGACGTCATTTTTCTCCGGGTTTTGCCGTTTCGCGTCACGTTCACGCGGAAAAGTGGAAGAGTGGCGGTAGCCGAACGGTCAGCTGTCGGTGACAGGAGGTCGCGCCCGCTTATAGATACTAAAGACAGTTTCCAAGTCCCCCGGGTAACGGATACGGTCGGCTCTTTCGTCATTACCGGGCAGAGAGTTTGGTTTTCAAAATCACCACACGCCGAACTCCTTCGGCCGTGGGATATCGATTCGCCTTAATGTCACGGTGGTTCTAATTCACTCACGGTCGTCTATCTCGGATTATTAATTAATTTTATGTTTGGATGCAAAATGTGAGGGCAGATTACATTACTTTTCAACGAAAGTGTGCCTGCGTTGGTAACTGATTTGGACGCCGATTTTTTTCTTGAAAGTACGTCAGATATAAAGATGATATTGAAACTTTGAGATCGATTCGATCAAATATGGCCACAGCAGGTGTTTTTGAAATTTGAAAAAAGTCAATCTTTTATTAATTTTCATAAATTTATATCTCAGCTTCTATATAGTTTAGAGATTCCGTTCGAACGGCATTCTCCTCTGTAGACCATCTTTTTTCAAGACAAAAGCTATTAGTGTTAAATTTATCTCCGGCTTAGCTGGAAGCTTCCAGCTAAATAACTACATTAGCAAAAATTTACCTGTTTTCAAAATGCTCTCAAATCTACAGCTACCAAAGTATGGGGCTAAATAAATATATAATAGATAATATTTTTGTGGAAGTGTATTTTGTTAATACCTGCCCATTTTTTACTTTAATTGTTTGGATTTCGTTATTATACGGTCATCCAAAGCCAATTGATTTTTCAAAAATCACTATTTTTAGATGGCTGTAACTTTTTTCTAAGAACTTCGATTTGCCTCAAATTTTCAAGAAAGTTAATCTAATATATTCCTAGTAAGCCGTAATAAATTTTTATTATGGTATCGAGCTTGGATCATTTGGATAAACTAAATAGTTTTTTACAAGTTTTACACTATACTCCAATTAATTCATTTATGAGAAATAAAAAAGAAATAAAACGACATCCTTTTTTCTTTTATTGTCCAATGGATCAGAAATAAATTATATAAAAATGTGATAAATATTTTTAGATTATTCAAAACATGTATAACTTATTCAGTTGATGAACTATTCTTTATATGTTTTACACAATCTTCCAACTATTATACAGTATATATTTTTATAATATTCGAAATATGTATGATTTGAATATTTGGACAAATTAAATAGTTTCTTACAAGTTTTACACTATACTCCAATTTGTTTATTTATGAGGAATAAAAAAGAGAATTGTTTCTGAAGAATTTAATCACATAAATCGACGTCCTTTTTTATTTTATTGTCCATTGGATTAGAAAAAATTTATATAAAAATGTAATAAGTAATTTTAGATTATTCAAAACATGTATGATTTGTTCATTTGACAAACTATTTTTTTACATGTTTTACACAATATTTCAATTTGTTTTTTATGTTGAAAGAGATAAAATAGTGCTTTCTCTAAAATATAATGATATAAACCGATGTCTTTGTTTCTTTTATTGTTCTCTGGATTACAAATAAAATATATAAAAAATCAATAAGTATATATTTTTATAATATTCGAAATATGTATGTTTTGATTATTTGGACAAATTAAATAGTTTTACACTATACTCCAATTAGTTTATTTATGAGGAATACAAAAAAAATTCTTTCTGTAGAATTTAATCACATAAATCGACGTTCTTTTTTCTTTTATTGTCTATTGGATCAGAAATAAATTATATAAAAATGTGATAAGTATTTTTAGATTATTCAAAACATGTGTGACTTATTCAGTTGACGAACTATTCTTTATATGTTTTACACAATCTTCCAATTTGTTTTTTTTTTATGTTGAAAGAGATGAAATAGTGCTTTCTCTAAAATATAATGATATAAACCGATGTCTTTGTTTCTTTTACTGTTCTCTGGATTACAAATAAAATATATAAAAAATCAATAAGTACATATTTTTATAATATTTATAAGTTTTACACTATAATACAATTAGTTTATTTATGAGAGATAAAAAAGAGAGTTCTTTCTGTAGAATTTAATCCTATAAATCGACGCCCTTTTTTCTTTCAATATCCATTGGATCAGAAATAAATTATATAAAAATGTAATAAGTATTTTTAGATTATTCAAAACATGAATGACATATTCATTTGACGAACTATTTTTTTATATTATTTACACAATATTCCAATTTGATTTTTTATTTTGAAAGAGATGAAATAGTGCTTTCTCTAAAATATAATGATATAAACAGATGTCTTTGTTTCTTTTACTGCCCTCTGGATTAGAAATAAAATATATAAAAAATCAATAAGTATATATTTTTATTATATTCGAAATATGTATGATTTGATTATTTGGACAAATTAAATAGTTTCTTATAAGTTTTACATTAAACTGCAATTTGTTTATTTATGAGGAATAAATAAGAGTGTTCTTTTTGTATAATTTAATCACATATATCGACTTCCATTTTTTTTTATTGTCCATTGGATCAGAACTAAGTTATATAAACATGTAATCAGTATTTTTAGATCATTCAAAACATGTATGATTTGTTCATTTGAACAAATTATTTTTTTATAGGTTTTACACAATATTCCAATAAATTTATTTTTTTATGTTGAAAGAGAGGAAATAGTACTTTCTCTAAAATATAATCATATACCCCAATGTCTTTTTTCTTTTTTTGACCTTTGAATTAGATCTAAAATATATAAAAATTTAAATTGAAAAATATCTCTAAAATTGATTAAATAATTTTTATGAAGTCAATTTTTATTTTAATTGTTTATTAAACAAAGAAGTTATACGGACCACAACGTATACAGGGTGATTCACCAACGTATTCATTAGATGTTTATGGGGAAGGGATAAACGTATTGATTTGAAATTTTTATAGCAATTGTAACTTGACTTGAACTACTTTTCTAATTTGTTTGGAATAAAAATTACAAATAAAATGGCTATACCATGTCTCATATCTAAACCCAAAGTTTTATGGATCACAATGTGACTATAAACCTGAACAAATATAGATATGGACACGTCTCAGTTAGTTAAAGAATGGTTCGCTTGTCAAGGAGTACGTGTAATGTCTTGGCCAGCACAAATTCCAGACTTGAATTCAATTGATAAAGCCTTTGGTGGAAAAGAATAATGGAGCCTACTAAAATCAATAAAAAAGGTGTTTAGAAGTTATTAAAAATGGTGGATACTAAATAAAAGATGAGTAAAAGTACGTAAGGTTGTTTAATTTTCTCTACTTTTGACTCTTGAATTTTTTTCAAATATTAATAAATACCTAGCTAAACCCACTAATAAACAATTAAATTGCCGTCTTGTTACACTTTTATCAAGACAAAAGAAAATTTCTATATGATAGTGTTTATTTTGAACTTTTTTCATAGTATTTATTACTTTATTATAGATTTGATTTCTGATCCAAATGGTAATAGCCAAAAAACGGACATTCGATTAGTGTCATCGTATTCTGTAGAGAGAACGATTTATGTATATTTTTGTATAAAAACGAATAGGAATATCGTGTAAAATGTTTGTCCACCTGATCAAATCATACATGTTTTGAATACTGAGAATAGGTAATTCGTTTTAACGTCCAGTGTAAACCTCGATAATATTTGTTTAACCTTAATTGAGATAGCGGATGCAAAATGGCTAAATCAGATTGGATTTATTTATAATAGAAAGCCGTAATGCGGAGTCTCAAAATGAAAAACTAGATTTTATTCAGATTTCATGTAAATACATTGCTATTTCCCACCGGAAATGGTAGTTCATAATTGTTTTGTTTGAAATTATGAAAACTGCACATAGAAATATAGATTAAAATGTAAATTTTTAACCGTTCTTTCTCCGAAATTAGTAAACAGAGTGCATTTTATATATTGTATTTATCGAACCGGGGCATACATCAACCATTTTACAATTTCCGTTATTTTGGCGCGATAAATAATTCTCGAGTGTTTGCTCGCTGGAAGCAAAAATTCAATAAAATTATAGTGCAGTTACACAAATCCAATTTATTTCGCCGATACATGTCCGACAATGTATAGAGACGGGAAAAAATCGAAAAAAACGAAAAAAATAAAAATAAAAAATAAAACACACGATAAATAAAAAAAAAAACAAAAAATAAAAATGCACCAAATTACATTTCAAGACCAAGTGCACATTGCGGAACATGGCGACCGTACGTAATGTAATAAATGACCGTGTTCCAAATGTTTTTGTATCAGAAAACGCCGCGGCGTAAGTCAAAGCGGAATTTAATGAATCCTGCTGCCTCGAATTTTCTAATCCGTCGCACTTAATGCTTATTTATTTGTAAATAAATTTATTATTTGTTGACAGTTTGTATTCTTTAAGTGATATATTTTATACCTACATTTTATAATAAAATTCAATTTAAAAGAAGAACAATTTTGATAAATTATTGTAATATTATGACGAAGGATATATTTAATTAAAAGATTACACGTGTATAGTGATATTTCCTAAATTTATATTTGTTATAAAGTATAATATATAATTTTCGAAATGATGGTTATTAAAATTTATACATTGCCAAGGGATTATAATTTTAAAATTATCTACTCTATAATTAATGTGATATTAAAATTCACATTTGGAAATTAGTTGAATTTACGTGTAATTAATTGTAAATTCAACTGTGTAATTTAATTAAAATCAAATTATTTAAGCTAGTTTTGAAGAGTCTGTTCAATTTACAACAAATTTAGTCGTCCATTTATATACATTTTTTACATTTCTAGTGGAAATAATGATATTCAAAATTAGCATGTACAGTGATTGATTTAACTTATTCATTATTAGTTTATAAGGAATACTTAAACCAATAGAAGGATTTTTTAATATTTAATTTAATTATGAAAATAACAAATTTATTACTGTTTTAAAATGCACAAAATTAAACGTAAATAACGAACACCCTTTACAAAATTTTCTAATATTAAAAATGTCACAGTTAGGCTGAAAAGTTGGTAGGCTAGCATAGAAAAAATCTTTTTTTTAAGAGAATTTGATTTTATTATTCAATATAATTGCCTTCGGGATCGTCCTTTCAGATCGCTACACTTATTCCAGCAATTTTTTTTTGATCCTGTTCGAAAATTAAAAAATTAATGTTCCGGGAGGTCTAAATGTAAATAACGAACACCCTGTACAAAATTTTCTAATATTAAAAATGTCACAGTTGGGCTGAAAAGTTGGTTGGCTAGCATAGAGAAAAACTTTTTTTTGATAGAATTTGATTTTATTATTCAATATAATTGCCTTCGGGATCGTCTTTTCAGATCGATACACTTATTTCAGCAATTTTTTTTTTATCCTGTTCGAAAATTAAAAAATTAATGTTCCGGGAGGTCTAAATGTAAATAACGAACACCCTGTACAAAATTTTCTAATATTAAAAATGACATAGTTGGGCTGAAAAGTTGGTAGGCTAGCATAGAGAAAATTAAAAAATTAATGTTCCAGGATGTCTAAATGTAAATAACGAACACCCTGTACAAAATTTTCTAATATTAAAAATGTCACAGTTGGGCTGAAAAGTTGGTAGGCTAGCATAGAGAAAAACTTTTTTTTGATAGAATTTGATTTTATTATTCAATATAATTGCCTTCGGGATCGTCCTTTCAGATCGATACACTTATTCCAGCATTTTTTTTATCCTGTCCGAAAATTAAAAAATTAATGTTCCGTGAGGCCTAAATGTAAATAACGAACACCCTGTACAAAATTTTCTAATATTAAAAATGTCACAGTTGGGCTGAAAAGTTGGTAGGCTAGCATAGAAAAAATCTTTTTTTTTTGAGAGAATTTGATTTTATTATTCAATATAATTGCCTTCGGGATCGTCTTTTCAGATCGATACACTTATTCAAGCAATTTTTTTTTATTCTGTCCAAAAATTAAAAAATTAATGTTCGGGGTGGTCTATATGTAAATAACGAAAACCCTGTACAAAATTTTCTAATATTAAAAATGTCACAGTTGGGCTGAAAAGTTGGTAGGCTAGCATAGAGAAAAACTTATTTTTGATAGAATTTGATTTTATTATTCAATATAATTGCCCTCGGGATCGTCCTTTCAGATCGATACACTTATTCCAGCATTTTTTTTATCCTGTCCGAAAATTAAAAAATTAATGTTCCGTGAGGCCTAAATGTAAATAACGAACACCCTGTACAAAATTTTCTAATATTAAAAATGTCACAGTTGGGCTGAAAAGTTGGTAGGCTAGCATAGAAAAAATCTTTTTTTTTTTGATAGAATTTGATTTTATTATTCAATATAATTGCCTTCGGGATCGTCCTTTCAGATCGATACACTTATTCCAGCAACTTTTTTTTTGATCCTGTCCAAAAATTAAAAAATTAATGTTCCGAGAGGTCTTAATGTAAATAACGAACACCCTGTACAAAATTTTCTAATATTAAAAATGTCACAGATGGGCTGAAAAGTTGGTAGGCTAGCATAGAAAAAGTCTTTTTTTTTTTTTTGATAGAATTTGATTTTATTATTCAATATAATTGCCTTCGGGATCGTCCTTTCAAATCGATACACTTATTCCAGGAATTTTTTTTTTATCCTGTCCGAAAATTAAAAAAATAAAGTTCCGGGAGGTCTAAATTTAAATAACGAACACCCTGTACAAAATTTTCTAATATTAAAAATGTAACAGTTAGGCTGAAAAGTTGGTAGGCTAGCATAGAAAAAATCTTTTTTTTTTGAGAGAATTTGATTTTATTATTCAATATAATTGCCTTCGGGTTCGTCCTTTCAGATCGATACACTTATTCCAGCAATTTTTTTTTAAACCTGTCCGAAAATTAATGGATAGAGAAGCCTTAATCGATGTTTCCTTAACCGTTTTGCCTCTCAAAAAATAATGTTTTATGAGAGAATGAAAATCATGATGCCAAACACTTGACATGTCGGCCTAAATATGAATGGACTATAAGGCATCATAATCTTTTTCGCCACAGCAGCGCATTTTTGGTGGTCAGGGTGGTTACTTTTCATCCCACCCGTAATCCCTATTTCTTAATTCAACCCTTCGAGGTAGATCTTTAATTAAATGATTGATATATTGGTTCAATGTTGAAATTGAACATGTACTTCACATTTCAAATATTTGAAATTGATAAAAGGGTTTCTTTTAAATTGAACCAACTACCTCAATATTATCCCCACTTTCTGTTTTGGTTTCTTTGTAGACCAATCGAGAAAAGCCCAAAAAAAATTGTCGAAACTTAAAAAAATGGAAATTGTCCGCGAAACTTTCACGGCCGACCGAAATGCGAGAGCGATCCTCCGCCTGCGAGGAGGTGCAGGGGGGTAATTGACGGCGCGGGGGGCGGCCGGAGGCCCGACACTCGGCGACGGGGCCGTGATGTTGACAACGCAAGACTCAAATTAACAAAGTTTGCCAACTAATTAAGAAACTACGGGGAGTGACCTCCAGAGACTCCGAACGGAATGCCTCGTCCCCCCGGTGCCGTGGATCTCATACGCTCAGGAAAGTCGCCCGTGTTATCTGGGGATTGATATTGTTTTCTGGGCAAACAGGGGGATCCGTTCCTCGCTGTTCGCGTCATTTCGCGGGTCAGGCCCGTCCTAGACGGCGCGAGGGCTGCACGGGGACGCAGCGGAATTTAATAAGACGGCGGCACGGAGATTTTCGGCGGAATTGTTTTAAATTATCTCGTCGAGTTTTGCCGACTGGCGGTCCTTATTTTGTTGTTGCGTCGCTCGTGTTTTGCGAATTGTTTTGACCTCGATGTCGGTCGTTGTACCCGGGACAGTTATGGTTCAATTCAATCGATAATCAATTTTAAAATTAACTTTTGTTATGATGAAACTGAGTAAACTTTCTAATTAACTTAACAGATAGTTTTTAAACTGGGTTATTACATCGTAAATAGCACAAGTTTTGATTTGCCACTCTTCTTAACTAAACATTCCACAATCACACCACATATTTACAAAATTACAAAATCCAAATACCGAGAAATTGAAAATTAATTCGTTTTAAATAGAAACGTTCCCTCCGGGCACAAATCTAACCTGTATGGTATTTAATAATAAATTATCCAAAGGCTGAACTTGCAGGAGTCAGATTCTAAGCCGTACAAGTAGCAATAAGGGAGGTGAACAGGAAGAAATATTCATCCGTTTTCACTAAATCTCCATGAAAATGTTGAGTGCTTTCGAGTTTAAGGTAAACTTCTTTAGTTCTCTTTTCGTTATTTAAAAATGCTTAAAATGGAAATTTACTTTATAAGAAGTTAGTTAATATTGCCCCGGAAAGTTAATGTGTTTACTTAAGTTTGAAATGAATATATAAAAGCTTTTACAAAATCATTTTTGTTTTTAATTTCAGCGTCAGAATTTTTTTTACGTATTATATTATTTAAGTTAATTTTGTTTTGAACAAAATATCTGTTTCTGTTGGCGCCTTCCTGTTTGTTCCATAAATAATATAATGGGAAAAACATATTCGTTAGTATGAATGAAATTTATTATTAAAATTTTAAATAATAAATGAAAAAATATACGGAATATAAAATTGTTTTTTACATTGGCCATGTCATTTCGGGTTCCCATTTAAAAATAAATCATTCAAGAGACAATTATAAACATTCAGATTAAATTCACTTTATTATACAAGGTGTTTCTAAACTAGGTAAACCAACAATAAAAAAATCTAAATATACTTTTTCTCTTCTCTTTTCTCTGAAGAAATTATAACCTCTCAAATTTAAATTTAAAAAAATTGTTTTTTTTTCCTCATGGATCCGTTATCTTTGATCCAGTCGTGCATATATTTATTGTTATAGAATAACCGAAAGGTATCCGAATGACTTAGAGGGTATGAAGCGTCTTCTCTTAATTTAAAAGAATATAGACCCAAATGAAATTCAAACCTTTGGTGATGTTAAGCACAAATTTTTATTTTTTATAAACATCATATTTTTATTTTTTTAGAAAAACAATATTTCTTAAGAGTTCTTGTAACAATGATAAATAAAAACCTATTTTTAAATAAATATTACAAAGAGTGTTTCAAAAAAATCAACAATTTTTCTTTCTTATTTATATCGAAAATCTTGTTGGAAATGGTAAAAAAATATTGTGAAAGTTACAGCTCTTAATATTAATATTAAGATATTATCACGGGAACGGTGTTCTCTTGGATTTTGAAATTTTTTAACTCTCATTGGAGATAATATTTCAAAATGATCAAAACAGATTTTTATAGAAAAATTAACGCCCTACAAAAAATGTCTCTTACAGTTTTTTGATAAATTCATTTTTTCAAAAGTTATTTAACATTAAAGTACGATTGATTTAAAATTTTGACATTTTTCTCATTTTCTGACGCAACCATCAACTTTATGGGAAAATTTTATATGACATTTTTTGTAGAGAATTCAATTTTCTATAATTTATCTGTGAAAAAGTTTTTGATATTTTTTACAGATCATAAGTTATCTGCAGAAAACTAAAAATTTTATTAAATAAATGTTATTTACTTATTTTACTGCTTAAAATTAAACATTTTATTTAAATAAATAGATTTTTACTAAAAAAATTGATTTTTTATTATAATCAAAGTAGTATAAGTAACACTTATTGTATTGTTCAATCAATGTAACACCACTCTCCGTCACATCATTTACGACAGTTAATTTCGCAAAAAATTGCACACATTCTTCAAAACTTTAACCACTAGCCCAAGAATTTATATCTTTATCAAGTTTTCTGCAGATAACTTATGATCTGTAAAAAATATCAAAAACTTTTTCGGAAATAAATTATAGGAAACTGAATTCTCTACAAAAAATATCATATAAAATTTTCCCATAAAGTTGATGGTTGCGTCAGAAAATGAGAAAAATGACAAAATTTTAAATCAATCCAACTTTAATGTTAAATACCTTTTAAAAAAAGGAATATATCAAAAAACTGTAAGAGAGATTTTTTGTACAGCGTTAAATTTTCTATAAAAATTTGTTTTGATCATTTTGAAATATTATCTCTAACGAGAATTAAAATATTTCAAAATCCACGAGAACACCGTTCCCGTGTTATTTAAACGAGAAATTAAAATTTACGATGCGGCACCTCTTAATATTGATATTAAGAGCTGCAACTTTCACAGTATTTTTTTACCATTTCCAACAAGATTTTCGATATAAATAAGAAAAAAGAATTTGTCGATTTTTTTTAACAGTCTAGTGTATACGTTTATTCCTCTCGTTTACGTTAGCTAAATAATTAGGGGTGATTTATTTTAGTTTGAAAAGCCAACCCGTAAATTTTAGTCGGCAATAACCCAAAACATAATTGATTACAAGACATCCACCACAATAAACAAGACGGGCCGGGCCAATAAAAAAGATTATGGGCCGTATCTCTTTCAAGGTGTTTTAAATCTGCTAAAATGGTACGTTTTTAGAGGCCGCAGAGCCTACAAATGTCAGTCGGGTATCTGGCGCAACAATCTGACAAATTTACGCGGTGCCTCCGTTTTCTTTAAAACTCGGATAAAAAGTACATCGGGTTAAATTCCAGAGTTACAACCGCGCCAGAGCCTCGAAGTACAAAACACCACGGATAAATCAACACATCGTGGGGGGTGAGCGAGAGCGACGACGCCCTCTGGCAACTTTTCCTCGGACTAAATAAAGTGGCAAGATTTATTCGCCATTTGTTCTCGCCCTCTGCGGTTTTACTTTCCTAGATAAATAGTCAATTACAAATAGCCGAAGAATGGTCTCTTCTACCAGCTAGTTTTATTACCAGCCGAGCGCATAACATTGAAATTTATTCACCATATATTTTAACAAGTCGAAAATCCAACATCTTTAAGATCCAAACTGGTAATTTATTGGCGGTACAAGAAAGCGATGCTTTAAACTGAACGTTTCGCTGCCACTTGTGAAGAGACTAAAGGGTATAGATGCGAGGGGGACTTCCTAAAGAGAAACTGGTAGTTTTTATCTACTTCAGTTACGAAAAACTGAAAAGTTTATATTAAAAATGCGACGAACTCAAATTTATGTAAAATTGGAATATCTGAAGAGATAAGAAGACATGGATAAAAGAAGGAACTACCTCAGTGTTACCAGAATAAAGCCAAGATTTGCTAGTTAAAAAATGAACAAGTGTAACTCGTAGAGTTTATCTACTTCCGATATGAAAAATGAGACGAATTCAATTTCCTGCAAAACTGGTATATCTGAAGGACTAAAAAAACATGGATAAGAGGAGGGACTTATTAAAGTCAGTATTTGCTAGATAAATAATAAACAAGTGTAACTCGTAGAGTTTATTTAGTTCATTTATGAAAAACTGAAAAGTTGGTATTAATCATCCTAACTAAAAATTCAATAAACACAATTTATTGTAAAACAGAAATATTTGAAGACATAAGAAGATTGGATAAAATGAGGAACTTTCTCAATGTCCCAAGATTAAAGTCAGTATTTGTTAGTTAAAAAATATACAAGTATAACTCATGGAGTTTATCTACTTCAGTTATAAATTCTATAAACTCCATTTCCTGTAAAACGGGAATATCTGGAGAGACAAGAACACATGGATAAAATGAGGAACTTACTCAATGTCACCAGAATAAAGTCACTATTTGGTAGTTAAAAAATGAACAAGTGTAACTCGTAGAGTTCATTTACTTCATTTATGAAAAACTGAAAAGTTTGTATTAATCATCCTAACTAAAAATTCGATAAACTCAATTTCCTGTAAGACAGGAATATTCGAAGAGACAAGAAGATTGGATAAAATGAGGAACTTTCTCAATGTTCCAAGGTTAAAGTCAGTATTTGCTAGTTAAAAAATGAACAAGGGTAACTCGGTAGAGTTTATTTACTTCTTTTATGAAAACCTGAAAAGTTTGTTAATACAAACGGGAATATTTGGAGAGATAAAAACTCAAGGATAAAATGAGGAACTTCCTCAATGTCACCAGAATAAAGTCAGCATTTGCTAGTTGAACAAGTGTAACTCGTAGAGTTTATTTACTTTATTTATGAAAACCTGAAAAGTTTGTATTAATCATCCTAACTAAAAATTCAATAAACTCAATTTCTTGTAAAACAGAAATATCTGAAGAGATAAGAAAGTTGGTTAAAATGAGGAACTTTCTAAATGTCCCAAGATTAAAGTCAATATTTGCTAGTTAAAAAATAAACAAGTGTAATTCGTGAAGTTTATCTACTTCAGTTATAAATTCGGTAAACTCAATTTCCTGTAAGACTGAAATATCTGGAGAGATAAGAACACATGGATAAAACGAGGAACTTCCTAAATGTCACCAGAATAAAGTCAGTATTTGCTAGTTAAGAAATGAACAATTGTAACTCGTAGAGTTTATTTACTTAATTTATGAAAGTCTGAAAAGTTTGTATTTATCATCTTAACTAAAAATTCAATAAACTCAATTTCTTGTAAAACAGAAATATCTGAAGAGATAAAGACTGGATAAAATGAAGAACTTTCTCAATGTTCCAAGATTAAAGTCAGTATTTGCTAGTTACAAAATGAACAAGGGTAACTAGTAAAGTTTATTTACTTCATTTATGAAAACCTGAAAAGTTTGTATTAATCATCCTAACTAAAAATTCAATAAACTCAATTTCTTGTAAAACAGAAATATCTGAAGAGATAAAGACTGGATAAAATGAAGAACTTTCTCAATGTCACCAGAATAAAGTCACTATTTGGTAGTTAAAAAATGAACAAGTGTAACTCGTAGAGTTCATTTACTTCATTTATGAAAACCTGAAAAGTTTGTATTAATCATCTTAACTAAAAATTCAATAAACTCAATTTCTTGTAAAACAGAAATATCTGAAGAGATAAGAAAGTTGATTAAAATGAGGAACTTTCTCAATGTTCCAAGATTAAAGTCAGTATTTGCTAGTTAAAAAATAAACAAGTGTAGTAACTCGTGGAGTTTATCTACTTCAGTTATAAATTCGATAAACTCAATTGCCTGTAAAACGGGAATATTTGGAGAGATAAGAAGACATGGATAAAATAAGGAACTTCCTCAGTGTAATCAGAATAAAGTCAATATTTGCTAGTTAAAAAATGAATAAGTGTAAGTCATAGAGTTTATTTACATTATTTATGAAAACCTAGAAAGTTTGTAATAATCATTCTAACTAAAAATTTGATAAATTTCTTGTAAAACAGAAATATCTGAAAAGATAAGAAGATTGGATAAATTGAGGAACTTTCTCAATGTCCCAAGTCAGTATATGCTAGTTGAGTAACTGAAAAATGAGATGAATTCAATTTTCTGCAAAACAGGAATATCTGAAGAAGTAAAAAGTCATGGATAAAATGAGGAACTTGTTGAATGTCACCAGAATGGACTAGTACTTGCTAGTTAAAAAATGAACAAGTGAAACTCGTACTATACATCTACTTCTCTACTTATTTATTAAAACAGAAAGAAATATCTGAAGAGATAAGAAGACATGGATAAAAAATTTCTTCACATATTCCTGTTTTATGGAAAATTGAATTTGTCGCATTTTTAATTGAAATAATTAATTGAAATCTTTTCAGCTGAAGTTGATAAACTCTACAAATTTCACTTGTTTATTTTTTAACTAGTAAATATTGTAGAGACTTTATTGTGGTGATATTGAGAAAGTTCTTCATTCATCTATGTCTTCTTATCTCTGCAGATATTCCTATTTTACAGGAAACTGAATTCATCAAATTTTTAATTGGAATGATCAATACAAACTATTCAGTTTTTCATAACTGAAGTAGATAATCACAATGAATTTCACTTGTTCATTTTGTAACTAGCAAATACTGGTTTTACTCTGGTGACACTGAAGATGTTCCTCCTTTTGTCTAAATCTGTCTTATCAAATATTTATCTATCCAGTTCCACTATTAAGATTCCTGATTGGAGTAGTGACTGAAGCGATTTTTCATGTAATTCCTCGGAATTCCATTCACATTTTTTTCAGACGCAAAAATCTGCAGGTATTAAGAATAGCCGCAGTATAAATTTCATCAGATCACTTTGACGTGGCGCCGTCCCGTCCGAAATGAGTCTCACGCGTTCCCATAATCCTCGTAGATTAAGCCGTTATTCCGATGGAAATTCTATACAAATATGCAAGGGTCAAGTAATTTATCACTGTATCCTTACAAGTCCAGATGCGTAACGGTTATGTGTATAACTTGTTTAACCTAGGATCGTGTAACTTTTGATCCAGATAGATCGGGTATCCGAAACATGTAACGGATCATGTAACCTTACATAAATTTTGCCATCCCCCCAACGAAATAATCGGAATTACAATAACGTCGGATTGTGTAGCACCGACGAGAAATACAATGCCGAATCAAACATTCCGAAAAGTTTCGCGGAGGAGGAAAAAATGATTCCCATTGAGATGATACAAAAGCTTTTCGCCCCGAACTAGACCAATGGCCGTTCTTTCGGTGGGCATTATTGAATTATTAAACCACTTTTAATACATGTTGGCAATTTCCCACGTTATGGAGTAACTACACGTGATAGAAATCTGAAATCGCCGATCGCAATTGACCCCAATAATTCATCGGGTCTGCATGACGGTTAATTTTTAACGCGCCGATATTTCACTGCATCTAAAAATGACGGACCTAAATATTTCCACATATTCATGTCACACGGAATATAGTTTTCAGCCGGGCGTTGTTTTTTTTTTGTGCACGGACTGCATCAAGCACACGTCAAAATTGATATCTCCATTAAATATTGCATATGGAAATGGAACACGCGATATTGTGTGTGGCTGAGGGTAAATATTTATTAAAAAAGGGGCCGCATTGTTTCACTCAAAGACAAATACTGCGCCTTTTCCCACATAAATTGAAATAGAAATGCAATTGTTCCTGTTTTACAGAGAATTGGGTTTGCTGCATTTTTAATTAGCATGATTGATGAAAAATTTTCGGTTATGCATAACTGAAGAAAAATAAACAACGCAAGTTTCATTTGGGCACTTTGTGAGTAGCAAATATCCGTTTTATCTTAGTGATATTCAGAAAGTCCGCACTTGTATCTGTGTCTTCTAATCTCTTCATAAATGAAGTATATACTTGAATCAGTACGAGTTTCACTGGTTCATTTTTTAACTAACTTTATTCCATTGTAACATGACATTGTGGATGTGCCTCCTTTTACCTATGTGCATCTCTCTTCAGATATTCCTGTTTTACAGGAAATTGAATTCGTTGTATTTTTAATTATATTTGAAAAGATAAAGTGACAGGGATAAATGAAGAAAATTCCTCAGATTCATCAAAATAAAACCAGTCTTTGCTACTTAAAAAATAAACAAGTGAAACTAATTTCTATAAAAAAATATATTAAAAAAAATTTGATTCTTTTATGAAAAACAATTAAATTTTATCTTAATTAATTAAAAATGTCACAAAATCAATTTGCTGTAAAATATGAATATATAAGAGATAAAAAAACTGATAAAAGAAGAAAGTTTGTATTAATCATCCTAACTAAAAAATCGATAAACTCAGTTTCCAGTAAAACAGGAATATCTGAAGAGATTAGAAGACTGGATAAAATGAGGAAGTTTCTCAATGTCTCAAAAATAAAGTCAGTGTTTGCTAGTTAAAAAATAAACAAATGTAACTCGTGGAGTTTATCTTCTTCAATTATAAATTCGATAAACTCAATTTCCTGTAAAACGGGAATATCTGGAGTGATAAGAACCCATGAATAAAATGAGGAACATCCTCAATGTCATCAGAATAAAGTCACTATTTGCTAGTTAAAAATGAACAAGTGTAACTCGTAGAATTTATTTACTTCATTTATGAAAAACTGAAAAGTTTGAATTAACCATCCTAACTAAAAATTCGATAAACTCAATTTCCTGTAAAACAGGAATATCTGAAGAGATAAGAAGACTGGATTAAATGAGGAACTTTCTCAATGTCCCAAGATTAAAGTCAGTATTTGCTAGTTACAAAAAACAAGTGTAACTCGTGGAGTTTATCTACTTAGATTATAAATTCGATAAACTCAATTTCCTGTAAAACGGGAATATCTGAAGAGATAAGAACTCATGTATAAAATGAGGAACTTCCTCAATGTCACCAGAATAAAATCAGCATTTGCTAGTTAAAAAATGAACAAATGTAACTTGTAGAGTTTATTTATTTCATTTATGAAAAACTGAAAAGTTTGTATTAATCATCCTACTAGAAATTCGATAAACTTATTTTCCTGTAAAAACAGGAATATTTGAAGAGATTAGAAGACTGGATAAAATGAGGAACTTTCTCAATGTCCCAAGATTAAAGTCAGTGTTTGCTAGTTAAGAAATAAACAAGTGTAACTCGTGGAGTTTATCTACTTCGGTTATAAATTCGATAAACTCAATTTCCTATAAAACGGGAATATCTGGAGAAATAAGAACACATAGATAAAATGAGGAACTCCCTCAATGTCACCAGAATAAAGTCAGCATTTGCTAGTTAAAAAATGAACAAATGTAACTTGTAGAGTTTATTTACTTCATTTATGAAAAACTGAAAAGTTTGTATTAATCATCCTAACTAAAAATTCGATAAACTCAGTTTCCAGTAAAACAGGAATATCTGAAGAGATTAGAAGACTGGATAAAATGAGGAACTTTCTCAATGTCCCAAGATTAAAGCAGTGTTTGCTAGTTAAAAAATAAACAAGTGTAACTCGTGGAGTTTATATACTTCGGTTATAAATTCGATAAACTCAATTTTCTGTAAAACGGGAATATCTGAAGAGATAAGAACTCATGGTTAAAATAAGGAACTTCCTCAATGTCACCAGAATAAAGTCAGCATTTGCTAGTTAAAAAATGAACAAGTGTAACTCGTAGAATTTATTTACTTCATTTATGAAAAACTGAAAAGTTTGTATTAATCATTCTAACTAAAAATTCGATAAACTCAATTTCCTATAAAATATCTGAAAAGATAAGAAGATTGGATAAAAAGAGGAACTTTCTCAATGTTCCAAGATTAAAGTCAGTGTTTGCTAATTACAAAATAAACAAGTGTAACTCGTGGAGTTTATCTACTTCGGTTATAAATTCGATAAACTCAATTTCCTGTAAAACGGGAATATCTGGAGAGATAAGAACTCATGGATAAAATGAGGAACTTCCTCAATGTCACCAGAATAAAGTCAGCATTTGCTAGTTAAAAAATGAACAAGTGTAACTCGTAGAATTTATTTACTTCATTTATGAAAAACTGAAAAGTTTGTATTAATCATTCTAACTAAAAATTCGATAAACTCAATTTCCTATAAAATATCTGAAAAGATAAGAAGATTGGATAAAATGAGAAACTTTCTCAATGTTCCAAGATTAAAGTCAGTGTTTGCTAGTTAAAAAATAAACAAGTGTAACTTGTGGAGTCTATCTACTTCAGTTATAAATTTGATAAACTCAATTTCCTGTAAAACGGGAATATCTGGAGAGATAAGAACACATGGATAAATTGAGGAACATCCTCAATGTCACCAGAATAAAGTCACTATTTGCTAGTTAAAAATGAACAAGTGTAACTCGTAGAATTTATTTACTTCATTTATGAAAAACTGAAAAGTTTGAATTAATCATCCTAACTAAAAATTCGATAAACTCAATTTCCTGTAAAACAGAAATATCTGAAGAGATAAGAAGATTGGATAAAATGAGGGACTTTCGCAATGTCCCAAGATTAAAGTCAGTATTTGCTAGTTAAAAAATAAACAAGTGTAACTCGTGAAGTTTATCTACTCCAGTTATAAATTCGATAAACTCAATTTCCTGTGAAACGGGAATATCTGAAGGGATAAAAACATATGGATAAAATGAGGAACTTCCTCAATGTCACCAAAATAAAGTCAGCATTTGCTAGGTAAAATATGAATAGTTTATATCTACTTCAGTTACGAAAAACTGAAAAGTTTATATAAATCATTCAAATTAATAATGCGACGAACTCAATTTCATGTTAAGCAGAATTATCTGACTTGATGAAATTTATACTGAGGCCTGGCCATTATTAATACCTGCAGATATTTGCGTCTCAAAAAATGTAAATGGAATTCCCAAGATTTACATGAAACTTCGCTTCAGTCACTATTCCAATCAGGAATGTCAATAGGTGAAACTGGCTGGAAACTTTATTAAGGAAAACAAATAGATTTAAGAGATTTGCAGTGCTGCATAATAATGCACTCAGTAAGATTACCTACCTCATCCCATTGTGCCAGAACTGCACTTGTGCCCAAATTGAAAAGGAAAGTGGTCTAAGTGTAGACCCCCCATTTTCGTGAATATTTCATGAAAAAAGGCCTAATGGACAGGGATATGCGGGCCGTAGTTAAATGCCGAATCTTTTAGGTCAATTTAAAAGAGGGGGGCACTTATTGTGTTGGGGTGGAACGTAAGAATGGCGTACGGCGTACGGCATTAGTAGTTCCTGTCTGGGATTGAACATGTGTCGGAAATCAATCACTATTCCGTGCCGATGACAGGGATGAAACAAGGGACGACACGTTACATGCCAAATTATTGCCACTATTATACGCCCTTTTCTGTAATTGCGTGGAAATGACAATGAACTAATTCGGGCCATAATGGCCCGGTGATCGGTTACGTGTCATGTCATCGGCTAGTTTTATGATTTATTCAATTATTTGTCTGCTAGTGATCATTGCTGTTATACAAAAGCGCTTACAACCCCTGACACGGGGACACGCATTGATGATGTTAAGCGTGTACGTGATAAATAATTGCCAAATTAACAAACCAAAATCGAACTACAACTTCATAAACACATAAAGCAGTTTAACGTCAAAAAAAAAAAAACTGGCAATTAGTTTCAATATACAGCGGCAGCCACGCAAATTCTCAGCATCCAGCTTCCCCAGCGAGTACTATTCAATTTTGTTCGCGAACTTGTTTATTAAGTTGGGTAGTAAGTGAAAAAGGGAAACTTGACTTCACAGCATTCATTAGGATGACTTTAAACCAAATCATATTTTTAATTGCATCTCCTCCTACAGATATCACGGCAGATACGGTAATTTAATCTCCACTCCAGGAATAATTTTATTTGAAATGTTTTCGAGTTTGGTGCAACTGTTTGCGACACTAGCGAAATATGATTTCCACTGCAAATTGCTCTCTCATTTCTTGCCTCTTATTTGTATATTGAGATTTGTCACACTTCTTAGAGTTAGGTAAAAGAAAAAATATAAAAATATTTGTTTTGTTTTGAATTAATGACCTGTTTTTTTTTTTAAATTAATGACTTATGATGTATGATTTCATACTTTGATGTTTCAAATTTGTAGTTGTAACATAAGTTGTTTGTTTTCGTTCCCTTTTTCTATTTTAAATCTCGTATCTCATCACCAAATACTTAATCTTTTAGGCCATCACAATGACTGACTAAAGTATCATTCCTGATATCACATTTTGATGTTTTGAACGTGTAACAAATCGTTACAGCTGTGTTCTCGATCCCTCTTTTTATTGGCACTGTGGGTCTTTTGAAGTGGATAAGTTTCTATTCCTTCAAACTGCTTAGATTTCTACGATGTGTTCATTTAAATTTGTAAAATTTCGACCAATACAACTGGCTCATGACAAGTTGATTGGCTGAAGCATTTAATGTTGACCAATTCGTAATGTGCAGAATCTATCAATCGTTTTTAGAAACTGTATATTGGCCTAGAGATAGTCACAGTTACATCTGACCGGGAAGACTGATTATTAATCACTGGAACCAACAAGAAACTAGACACTTCTCAGGTAAGACCTGATTTTGGCTACTGCAAGACATATAAGCTCAAGGACAGTTTTAAATCGGTTAAATGATGCAGGACGCCGTTGCAGGAGAACCATAAGGCGACTACTCCTCTAGTCTGTCCATCGTGCATTAGCTTGATGTCAAGTAAAAGATTTGTGGCATGTAGAATAGAATACTGTGATGTTTATAGATGAAAGCAGATTTGGAGTATTTGTGAGAGAAGCTCAATATGAGTCCGGAGACCTCCAAGTCAAAGCGTAAATCCACGTTAGGTGCAGTGTATTTTTCTAAGAGGTAGAACAGAGCTCTACATCTGCGACCGTGGCATGACCGGTGAAATTTATCCAACAGACCTATTAATATAAATCTAGTGACATTTAAGGAATTCCTCCTTTTATCCATACCTTCTTATTTCTTCAAATATTCCTGTTAATTGGAATAATAATACAAATTTTTCAATTTTACATAACTAGAAGCAGATAAATACTTTGAGTCTCACTTGTTCATCTTTTAACTAGGAAATACCACTTTTATTCTGGTGACATTCAAAAAGTTCCTTCATGACTTCTTATCTCTTCAGCTATTCCTGTTTTACAGAAAATTGAGTTCGTTGTATTTTTAATTGGAATGATTAATACAAACTTTTTAGTTTTTCAAGACTGAAATAGACAACTGAGTTCGTTGCTTTTTTAATTGGTATGATAATACAAATTTTTAATTTTTCATAACTAAAGGTAGACAGATACCACTAGTTTCACCTCTTTATTTTTTAACTAGCAAATACTGGTTTTATTCTGGTGACACTGTTAATAACATTGTTGAATTTGTTTTTTCTTTTCATATGAGGGAACAAAATTTTTTATTTATTTTGTAAAATAAATTTTAAATAGTCTTAGGTTTAATTTCTTATTGATATTTATTTCTTTTATTATATTTCTACTATTATAATTTTAATTTTTAATAAATAATCATTTAGATCTCAAATAAGGCAACTGCTTCACAGTTTAGATCTAACAGTCCAGTTCAATTTTCTTCAAGTTTAATTTCATTTGATATTAAGATTGGATTCTTTTCTTTACATTCAGATTACTCAGTTATCCATTTCTTTCAGGTCAGATAATTTTTATCTTGTTACTACTTGGCCATTTTCTTTAAATTTTTTAATAATACAAGAAACAATTGACTTTTCTTGTTTTTCCAGGTTTTAATAAAGGTGAATTACAATTTTTCTTACAGATTCCCTTCGACAAAAATTAAATAATTTTATTAAACAAAAGACCTTTAATAAATAATTGAATTAAATTCACAGAGAGCAATGAAAGATCATAAATTTTGTTCATTGACAAATAAAAAAGGAGGCAATTTTAAAAAAATACCAATTAATTTGAAAGAGAAAAAATAAAACATTATAGGTACTGACATCCAATTCAAGTAGTGTAACTCATGTTTCTAATATATTTTAATTATTAAAATAGTTCGTACTTATGGGGAATTATTTCCTATAACTATGGACATTACTGTATACAAAATCGAACATTTTTCATCACACAGTATAATAATTAAGACGTAATATGGGTTGCATAACTTGCACGTATTCAAGACCGTCTCTCCAGGAGAGTATTCAGTGGTTGAGCGGCATAACATGGGGTACAATTGTGCACGGCACGTTCTTACAGCGATAATTATCAAAGCATGAATAATGAATTGCACACGTTACGTACACCACTCCCGACGTAGGGATGCAACGCGACGTTGCCCCATCTATTTACACATGATCCTCCGCCTCAATATGTATGGGTGTAAATGAGATGTGGCGTGCCGTCTGCAGATGGGAATCAGTTATTTTTTCTATAAATCTTCCCGCTTTATACACGTAATCTGGGCCATCAATACTTTGATATATTACCCATCAAATCAGTCAAAATAACCGATGAATTACCGGATGACACGCAAGAATCCCCCGTTTATCTGCCTAACATCTAAACTTGCAACTGTTGAGTCACCGCACCGCGTTGCCGTCATTCCAGTTTTTCACCCATTTCCAGCCTAACGACCGCCCGGGAATTATTAATGCGAACCTCCACCGCGGCTCCATAAATTCCCAATAAATATTTATAGGATTAGCCGTCTTCTTATCCCATTTACGTATGCAGATATTCGCAGCCCGCAGGAAAACAATTCCGTTCTTATCAACGAAATAAATTAATGTCGGGTTATTTAAAGGAACAATATTTTTTTGGTTCGGGGCGGAAACGCAGTCATTGATAGCGTTCTTCATTCACAAGCAATTGCCGGATTGCGGGAGATGAATACGAATCGCGAATATTACGGATTCCGCCGCTTGCGCCAAAGAGATTTAATAACAATGCGGTTCGTCGGTTCGAATTGACTATCTCCATTTTAATTTCGTCCCCGATAACCCCAAAAAAACAAGTCCACAACGGGATGACGTTGCATCGTTACGCCGGTGGGAAGATAATTAACTGCAACTAGCTCAAATCAGGGCAGCAGCTGAGTGCGATATTATATTCGACCCCTCAGGTATGCCCCGACACCATCATTAATATCAATGTATCAAGTTTTCCACTCGAGCCGTGCAAACACCTCTCGAATATTCTGTTTACATGCCGATCTCGCGATTCCCGTCCCATTCCAAATACGTAATTAATCCGATCCTCTGAAAACAATACGGCTGCCCTTCGAGTGCGAACGTGTTTGTCTCTGTGAGTGCATTCCCGTTATTGATCTGGGTGCACGCACACACACATCCCCCCCGGGCTCCTAAGAGGGTTCGGACAACAAGGGGCCGGCCCAGTTGCCGCCACTAACGGCTGTCTCGAGGGTGTACACTATCATCATCATTCACTGTTCTGCATCTAGATATCCAGACCGGAGCTGGCTGCGATGTTGTCGATGTTTACTGTGTGTTTCACGCTTGTATTTAACAGGTTGCGACTGGTAATGAAACATTGACTGGTGCTCAAAGTTATTGGAATTTATTTCTACTAATTCTATTGTACTACGATATAATCAAAGTTATTTCAGAATTTTTTGCTCTGCGGTGTTACTGACAATTTGTCTGGATTTTTAGTATGTTGTTCAATTAAAACTAAAACTACCTCCGTCGCAATCCTAGTTTGCTCGAAGTCCTCGATCCTGTTCAGCAACATGATCAGATGTTTTGAATCTGAAAAGCCATCAAGTATTAAGCTTCGTCCAAAATATTAACTAGGCCACCACCTCTCGGGTCGATGTTTGTGCTTATGTATGTTTTCAGTTGTTCCACTTCCTTTTGGGCGTACTCCTTGCATCGTTTTTCGTTCTCCAGATCTTGCTCCAGGTAACGTATTTTGTTTTGCAGTTGCGTCAGTTTCTGTTGAAACTTGGCCTCAAAAAATTTAGCCTTGTGCAAACTTTATACGGAGAGAGAGGAGATTAACAATGTTTGGAGTTTAAGGTTTAAGAACTCACTTGTAATCTAGCTTGTGCCTTTCTGAATTGATATCCCCTAAAATTGAAGCCACCATATTCATCGTCTTTTCCAATGTGATATTTGGATTTATGTCTTCGTGGGTCTCGCATCCTACATCCATTTTGTTGGATAGTTGGCAAACTGTATAAAAAAGCAATAAGAATAAACAAAATATACGATGTTTCCTAAAATTTCTTTTACATTTTTCTTAACAATTTCTCAAAACATATTTCAATATTCATTAGACTTCACGAATTTAATATAAATATATATATATATTAACATTATCTGAATTTTTTATCAATGGCAACTAATTCCCGACTTTCATGTTCTATATTAAAAAACTTTTATAATGTCTTTATTGAAGAGAAAACTCAAAATTTGTATATTGGTTATAAGAATTTCCTAAATTTGAAAAGTGTTTAATAAAAACTGTGAATACAATCGGTCTTATTATGGTACCTTGAAGTACGTGTATAGTTAATTTTTTAATTCTCAACAACTAAGTTACATTATATACTCTATTAATACAACTTGACTGAACATACTGATATTCATTATTAACTAAATGTATTATGGATAGTAAATAATTTTCAATTGTTTTATTTTACATAATAAAATGTGTTTTCATATTTATTTAAAAGATATTTTACTTTATTAAAATAATCATTTCCATACAAAAATAATTAAAATTATTTCTTAATTGATTCTAAATATATTTCACCCACAATCAAAGAACTTGAATCACCTGCAAATGTTTTTATATATTGGTTATTGGAATTTCCTAAGTTTGAAAGTCATTAATAAGAATTATGAACACAATTGGTCTAATTACGGTACCTTGAGGTAGACATATATTTAATTTTTTAATTCTCAACGAATAAGCTACATCATCTTTTTATATACTCTATTAATACAACTACTCTGGTGTTTAAGTAAAAGAAATACATGATAATTAGTAAATGATAGTTACATCAAATATTTTACGTTTGGCTTGACTGGACATAGTGATATTCATTATTAACTAAATCTATTATGGATAGCAAATTAATTTTCAATTGTTTTATTCTAATAATAAACTGTGTTTTCTTATATATTTAAAAGATATTTTACTTTATTAAAATAATCAGTTCTATACAAAAATAATTAAAAACATTTCTTAATTAATTCACAATCACAATTCACAATCAAAAAACTTGAATCACCTGCAAAATTTTTTATTTATTGGTTATTAGAATTTCCTAAGAAATCCAGACTGGAGCTGGCTGCGATATTGTAGATGTTTACTGTGTGTTTCACGCTTGTATTTAACAGGTTGCGACTGGTAATGAAACATTGACAGGTGCTCAAAGTTATTGGAATTTATTTGTACTAATTCTATTGTACCACAATATAATCAAAGTTATTTCAAAATTTTTTGCTCTGCGGTGTTACTGATAATTTGTCTGTATCCGCTGTGGATTTTTAGTATGTCCTTCTTCAGTTCCGACACTCTAACTTCCCTGTTCTTCAATCTTTCAGCCAACTAAAACAGTTAGTATGAAGTTTATATTAGATAATTGTTGTTGTTCTTACACTCTTTAAACACGTCTGAAGTTCCTTCACGGATTTGACGAGACAAGCGTTTTCCCTGGTCAATCGGTTTTCGTTGTCGTTCTCCACCATCACTTCCTTGTTCTGAAACCAAACTGATCAACTCGGGGGGCCTGTTCAATTAAAACTAAAACTACCTCAGTCGCAATCCTAGTTTGCTCGAAGTCCTCGATCCTGTTCAGCAACATGATCAGATGTCTCGAATCTGAAAAGCCATCAAGTATTAAGCTTCGTCCAAAATATTAACTAGGCCACCACCTCTCGGGTCGATGTTTGTGCTTATGTATGTTTTCAGTTGTTCCACTTCCTTTTGGGCGTACTCCTTGCATCGTTTTTCGTTCTCCAGATCTTGCTCCAGGTAACGTATTTTGTTTTGCAGTTGCGTCAGTTCCTGTTGAAACTTGGCCTCCAAAAATTTAGCCTTGTGCAAACTTTATACGGAGAGAGAGGAGATTAACAATGTTTGGAGTTTAAGGTTTAAGAACTCACTTGTAATCTAGCTTGTGCCTTTCTGAATTGATATCCCCTAAAATTGAAGCCACCATATTCATCGTCTTTTCCAATGTGATATTTGGATTTATGTCTTCGTGGGTCTCACATCCTACATCCATTTTGTTGGATAGTTGGCAAACTGTATAAAAAAGCAATAAGAATAAACAAAATATACCATTTTTCCTAAAATTTCTTTTACATTTTTCTTAACAATTTCTCAAAACATATTTCAATATTCATTAGGCTTCACGAATTTAATATAAATATATATATATATATATATATATATTAACATTATCTGAATTTTTTATCAATGGCAACTAATTCCCGACTTTCATGTTCTATATTATAAAACTTTTATAATGTCTTTATTGAAGAGAAAACTCAAAATTTGTATATTGGTTATAAGAATTTCCTAAATTTGAAAAGTCTTTAATAAAAACTGTGAATACAATCGGTCTTATTATGGTACCTTGAAGTACACCTATAGTTAATTTTCTAATTCTCAACAACTAAGTTACATTATATACTCTATTAATACAACTTGACTGAACATACTGATATTCATTATTAACTAAATGTATTATGGATAGTAAATAATTTTCAATTGTTTTATTTTACATAATAAAATGTGTTTTCATATTTATTTAAAAGATATTTTACTTTATTAAAATAATCATTTCCATACAAAAATAATTAAAATTATTTCTTAATTGATTCTAAATATATTTCACCCACAATCAAAGAACTTGAATCACCTGCAAATGTTTTTATATATTGGTTATTGGAATTTCCTAAGTTTGAAAGTCATTAATAAGAATTATGAACACAATTGGTCTAATTACGGTACCTTGAGGTAGATATATATTTAATTTTTTAATTCTCAACGAATAAGCTACATCATCTTTTTATATACTCTATTAATACAACTACTCTGGTGTTTAAGTAAAAGAAATACATGATAATTAGTAAATGATAGTTACATCAAATATTTTACGTTTGGCTTGACTGGACATAGTGATATTCATTATTAACTAAATCTATTATGGATAGCAAATTAATTTTCAATTGTTTTATTCTAATAATAAACTGCGTTTTCTTATATATTTAAAAGATATTTTACTTTATTAAAATAATCAGTTCTATACAAAAATAATTAAAAACATTTCTTAATTAATTCACAATCACAATTCACAATCAAAAAACTTGAATCACCTGCAAAATTTTTTATTTATTGGTTATTAGAATTTCCTAAGATATCCAGACCGGAGCTGGCTGCGATATTGTCGATGTTTACTGTTTGTTTCACGCTTGTATTTAACAGGTTGCGACTGGTAATGAAACATTGACAGGTGCTCAAAGTTATTGGAATTTATTTGTACTAATTCTATTGTACCACAATATAATCAAAGTTATTTCAGAATTTTTTGCTCTGCGGTGTTACTGATAATTTGTCTGTATCCGCTGTGGATTTTTAGTATGTCCTTCTTCAGTTCCGACACTCTAACTTCCCTGTTCTTCAATCTTTCAGCCAACTAAAACAGTTAGTATGAAGTTTATATTACATAATTGTTGTTGCTCTTACACTCTTTAAACATGTCTGAAGTTCCTTCACGAATTTGACGAGACAAGCGTTTTCCCTGGTCAATCGGTTTTCGTTGTCGTTCTCCACCATCACTTCCTTGTTCTGAAACCAAACTGATCAACTTGGGGCGTTGTTCAATTAAAACTAAAACTACCTCCGTCGCAATCCTAGTTTGCTCGAAGTCCTCGATCCTGTTCAGCAACATGATCAGATGTCTCGAATCTGAAAAGCCATCAAGTATTAAGCTTCGTCCAAAATATTAACGAGGCCACCACCTCTCGGGTCGATGTTTGTGCTTATGTATGTTTTCAGTTGTTCCACTTCCTTTTGGGCGTACTCCTTGCATCGTTTTTCGTTCTCCAGATCTTGCTCCAGGTAACGTATTTTGTTTTGCAGTTGCGTCAGTTCCTGTTGAAACTTGGCCTCCAAAAATTTAGCCTTGTGCAAACTTTATACGGAGAGAGGAGATTAACAATGTTTGGAGTTTAACGTTTACGAACTCACTTGTAATCTAGCTTGTGCCTTTCTGAATTGATGTCCCCTAAAATTGAAGCCACCATATTCATCGTCTTTTCCAATGTGATATTTGGATTTATGTCTTCGTCGGTCTCGCATCCTACATCCATTTTGTTGGATAGTTGCCAAACTGAATAAAAAAGCAATAAATAAACAAAATATACCTTTTTTCCTAAAATTTATTTTACATTTTTCTTTAACAATTTTTCGAAACATATTTCAATATTCATTAGGCTTCATGAATTTAATATAACTCCATATATATAGCATTATTTGAAGTTGTTAATGATGGTAACTAATTCTCAACTGTTATGTTCTATATTATAAAACTTTTGTAATGTCTTTACTGAAGAGAAAATTTGAAATTTGTATATTCGTTATTAGAATTTCCTAATTTTGAAAGGTTAATAAGAATTATGAACACAATCGGTTCTATACGGTATCCTGAGGTATACTTTCTAATTAATTTTCTAATCCATAATGAATAAACTACATTATGTTTTTATATACTCTATTAAAACAACCACTTTGGTGTATAAGTAAAGAAAGAAAGCCATGATAACCAGTAATGATAGCCACATGGAATATTTTATGTTTGGCATGACTGGCCATAATAATATTCATTATTAACTAAATGTATTAGGGATAGTAATACGTAATTAATTTTCAATTGTTTTATTTTAAATTATAAAATGTCTTTACTTATTTACTTGAAAGATATTTTACGTTATTAAAATAATCATTTATATATAAAAATAATTAAAAATATTTCTTAATTATTTCTGAATATATTTCACCCACACTCAAAGAACTTGAATCACCTGAAATTTTTTTATTTATTGGTTATTGGAATTTCCTAAGTTTGGAATGTCATTAATAAAAATTATGAACACAATCGGTTTAGTTACGGTACCTTGCAGTACACATATATTTAATTTTTAATTCACAACGCATAAACTACATCATATCTTTATATACTCTCTGAATACAATTACTTTCGAGTTTAAGTAAAAGAAATACATGATAATTAGTAAATGATACTTGCATCGAATATTTTCTGTTTGGCATGACTGGTCATAATAATATTCATTATTAACTAAATGTATTAGGGATGGTAAATTAATTTTCAATTGTTTTATTTCAAATAATAAAATGTCTTTACTTATTTACTTAAAAGACATTTTACGTTATTAAAATAATCATTTATATACAAAAATAATTAAAAATATTTCTTAATTATTTCTGAATATATTTCACCCACACTCAAAGAACTTGAATCACCTGCAATTTTTTTATTTATTGGTTATTGGAATTTCCTAAGTTTGGAACGTCATTAATAAAAATTATGAACACAATCGGTTTAGTTACGGTACCTTGCAGTACACATATATTTAATTTTTAATTCACAACGCATAAACTACATCATCTCTTTATATACTCTATGAATACAATTACTTTCGAGTTTAAGTAAAAGAAATACATGATAATTAGTAAATGATACTTGCATCGAATATTTTCTGTTTGGCATGACTGGTCATAATAATATTCATTATTAACTAAATGTATTAGGGACAGTAAATTAATTTTCAATTGTTTTATTTTAAATGATAAAATGTGTTTACTTATTTACTTAAAAGATATTTTACATTATTAAAATAATCATTTATATACAAAAATAATTAAAAATATTTCTTAATTATTTCAGAATATATTTCATCCACACTCAAAGAACTTGAATCACCTGCAATTTTTTTATTTATTGGTTATTTCAATTTCCTAAGTTTGAAATGTCATTAATAAGAAATATGAACACAATCGGTTTAATTAGGGTACCTTGAAGTACACATATAGTTAATTTTTTAATTCTCAACGAATAAGCTACTTCATCTTTTTATATACTCTATTAATACAACTACTTTGGTGCTTAAGTAAAAGAAATACATGATAATTAGTAAATGATACTTGCATCGAATATATTCTGTTTGACATGACTGGTCATAATAATATTCATTATTAACTAAATGTATTAGGGATAGTAAATTAATTTTCAATTGTTTTATTTCAAATAATAACATGTCTTTACTTATTTACTTAAAAGATATTTTACGTTATTAAAATAATCATTTATATACAAAAATAATTAAAAATATTTCTTAATTATTTCTGAATATATTTCACCCACACTCAAAGAACTTGAATCACCTGCAATTTTTTTATTTATTGGTTATTGGAATTTCCTAAGTTTGGAACGTCATTAATAAAAATTATGAACACAATCGGTTTAGTTACGGTACCTTGAAGTACACATATATTTAATTTTTAATTCACAACGCATAAACCACATCATCTCTTTATATACTCTATTAATACAACTACTTTCGTGTTTAAGTAAAAGAAATACATGATAATTAGTAAATGATACTTGCATCGAATATTTTGTTTGGCATGACTGGTCATAATAATATTCATTATTAATTAAATGTATTAGGGATGGTAAATTAATTTTCAATTGTTTTATTTCAAATAATAACATGTCTTTACTTATTTACTTAAAAGATATTTTACGTTATTAAAATAATCATTTATATACAAAAATAATTAAAAATATTTCTTAATTATTTCTGAATATATTTCACCCACACTCAAAGAACTTGAATCACCTGCAATTTTTTTATTTATTGGTTATTGGAATTTCCTAAGTTTGGAACGTCATTAATAAAAATTATGAACACAATCGGTTTAGTTACGGTACCTTGAAGTACACATATATTTAATTTTTAATTCACAACGCATAAACCACATCATCTCTTTATATACTCTATTAATACAACTACTTTCGTGTTTAAGTAAAAGAAATACATGATAATTAGTAAATGATACTTGCATCGAATATTTTGTTTGGCATGACTGGTCATAATAATATTCATTATTAATTAAATGTATTAGGGATGGTAAATTAATTTTCAATTGTTTTATTTCAAATAATAACATGTCTTTACTTATTTACTTAAAAGATATTTTACGTTATTAAAATAATCATTTATATACAAAAATAATTAAAAATATTTCTTAATTATTTCTGAATATATTTCACCCACACTCCAAGAACTTGAATCACCTGCAATTTTTTTATTTATTGGTTATTGGAATTTCCTAAGTTTGGAACGTCATTAATAAAAATTATGAACACAATCGGTTTAGTTACGGTACCTTGCAGTACACATATATTTAATTTTTAATTCACAAGGCATAAGCTACATCATCTCTTTATATATTCTATTAATACAACTACTTTGGTGTTTAAGTAAAAGAAATACATGATAATTAGTAAATGATACTTGCATCGAATATTTTATGTTTGGCATGACTGGCCATAATAATATTCATTATTAACTAAATGTATTATAGATAGTAAATTAATGTTCAATTGTTTTATTTTTAATAATAAATTGTGTTAAAAACATTTTTTAATTAATTCTGATAATATTTCACCCACAATCATCATCACCACATGAATCAGCTGCAACATTTTTATTTGTTGGTTATTGGAATTTCCTAAATTTGAAAAGTCATTAATACGAATTATGAACACAATCGGTCTTGTTACGGTACCTTGAGGTATACATATATTTACTTTTCTAATATAGATCATATTAACGCAGTAGCTGGTGTAAAAAATAAATAAAAAAAACAACGAGAATCAGTAATGAATGTCACATGGAATATTTTATCTCATCCCAGAGAATCCCCGTTATTTTTTCCTTTTAACACATGTGTACATATTTGCCTTGGCCGTTCTCCACGCTGTCTGCACGTCACATTCGGGGCTTATGAAATTAATACGGTCCCGGCCGTTCCGCAAATCCAAAAGCGGCCACTAATGTCGTTATGCAAACACACACACACACACACACACACACACACGGTTTTTGTATTGCAGGAACGTCCAGTTTCCGGCGTCGGCCCGTAATAAAGTTAAATTCGGCTCGTTCCGAACGCGACGGCTGAAATATTCGCGTAGCGAGCATAATTTTATTTGCAAGATGTGAAAGGCGGCGTTCGGCCTGCATAAAAGGTGTGCGTTACACGTTCTTCCGCCGGTCTCGCTCCGGTCTCGCCGATCTCGTTTGCATATTCATACGCCGGATTGCTAATTAACGCTCTTGAGTATGCGACACACCGCATATTTCAAGTTCTTCGCCCGAGCCACCCCCGATGCCGTGCGGATACAATTATGTGGGCCGGCTCCTGTGTGTGGTATAAATTTGCTAGTTTTTCAATTAGGATGGGTACAGGTTGGCCGGTTTGTTGGGACAGTAGAACGGTGGCCAGTGAAACTTTGTAAGATATTTCATGAAAAATGTAAATCAAATTTTGCCAAGTCAATGTAAAAAATATTATAAACATTTTTTGTATTTTTAAATTGTAAATATTTTTAAATTGTAATAAAACCAAAAAACCTAATGTGAAAATATAATGAATTAATAAAAACACGTTTTTGTAACTAATTATTCGTATATAAAATATATATTGCAAAATGATGTTACATTACCTTCAAAAATTAAAATAACAACACCCACCAAATATCTAAATATTTATTACATATTATGGTATATATAATAATTATGCCAAAATTAGCTGCTGGTGGTCTCCATAATGATTTTGGCGATTCAATATAATTAAATTATTGCATGCAGACATTAAATATTATGTTATTTTATAATTTATAAGTTAAATTAATTTATAGTAGGTATAATTTAATTCGATTTTTCTGGGTGTACTCTAGACACCTTTAAGTTTTGTGGCACTACTTAATTAGAAGAATTTATTCTTAATAACATTTATATTATTTTATTATTGAATAAGTCACACTTACTGAGATGAAAGAAACATGAATAATGAAGGTCTAAATATTACTGACGTTACTAAAAGCTTAAGTTCCTCTTGAAAAATGGTTTACAATATTATTACCAAGTATGAAACAACACACTGAATTGAAAATACACTAAGAGAATGTCCAAACAATAAAAAAAATAATCTTTAGACACTCTAGAGGAAAGGAAAATAATAATTAACATGAATATTGAAGGTCTAAATATTACTGACGTCACTAAATGCTTAAGTTGCTTCCGGAAAAATGGTATACAATGTTATTAACAAATACGAAACAACACACTAGATTGAAAATACAGTAAAAAGACGTCCTAAAAAACTGTAGACGTTCTAGAGTAAAAGATAAATAATAATTAACATGAATAATGAAGGTCTAAATATTATTAATGTCACTAAAAGTTTAAGTTGCTTCCGGGAAAATGGTTTACAATGTTATTAACAAATATGAAAGAACACACTGAATTGAAAATACAGTCAGAAAATGTGCTAAAAACTGTAAAAATAATAATTAACATGAATAATGAAGGTCTAAATATTACTGACGTCACTAAAAGCTTAAGTTGCTTCTGCACAATCTTATTAACAAATATGAAACACCACACTGAATTGAAAATACAGTAAGAAAATGTCCTAAAAAACTGTAGGCATTCTAGAGTAAAAAAAAATAATTAACATGAATAATGAAGGTCTAAATATTACTGACGTCACTAAAAGCTTAAGCTGCTTCTGAAAAATGGTTCACAATGTTATTAACAAATATGAAAGAACACACTGAATTGAAAATACAGTCAGAAAATGTGCTAAAAAAAAACTCTAGACATTTTAGAGTAAAAGAAAATAATAATTAACATGAATAATGAAGGTCTAAATATTATTAATGTCACTAAAAGCTTAAGTTGCTTCCGGGAAAATGGTTTACAATGTTATTAACAAATATGAAACACCACACTGAATTGAAAATACAGTAATAAAACGTCCTAAAAAACTGTAGACATTCTAGAGTAAAAAAAATAATAATTAACATGAATAATGAAGGTCTAAATATTACTGACGTTTCTAAAAGCTTAAGTTCCTCTTGAAAAATGGTTTACAATATTATTACCAAGTATGAAACAACACACTGAATTGAAAATACACTAAGAGAACGTCCAAATAATAAAAAAAAATAATCTCTAGGCACTCTAGAGGAAAGGAAAATAATAATTAACATGAATATTGAAGGTCTAAATATTACTGACGTCACTAAATGCTTAAGTTGCTTCCGGAAAAATGGTATACAATGTTATTAACAAATACGAAACAACACACTAGATTGAAAATACAGTAAAAAGACGTCCTAAAAAACTGTAGACATTCTAGAGTAAAAGATAAATAATAATTAACATGAATAATGAAGGTCTAAATATTATTAATGTCACTAAAAGCTTAAGTTGCTTCCGGGAAAATGGTTTACAATGTTATTAACAAATATGAAAGAACACACTGAATTGAAAATACAGTCAGAAAATGTGCTAAAAAAAACTCTAGACACTCTAGAGTAAAAGAAAATAATAATTAACATGAATAATGAAGGTCTAAATATTATTAATGTCACTAAAAGCTTAAGTTGCTTCCGGGAAAATGGTTTACAATGTTATTAACAAATATGAAACAACATACTGAATTGAAAATACAGTAAGAAAATGTCCTAAAAAACTGTAGACATTCTAGAGTAAAAAAAATAATAATTAACATGAATAATGAAGGTCTAAATATTACTGACATCACTAAAAGCTTAAGTTGCTTCTGAAAAATGGTTCACAATGTTATTAACAAATATGAAAGAAGACACTGAATTGAAAATACAGTCAGATAATGTGCTAAAAAAAACTCTAGACACTCTAGAGTAAAAGAAAATAATAATTAACATGAATAATGAAGGTCTAAATATTATTAATGTCACTAAAAGTTTAAGTTGCTTCCGGAAAAATGGTTTACAATGTTATTAACAAATATGAAACACCACACTGAATTGAAAATACAGTAAGAAAACGTCCTAAAAAACTGTAGACATTCTAGAGTAAAAAAAATAATAATTAACATAAATAATGAAGGTCTAAATATTATTAATGTCACTAAAAGCTTAAGTTGCTTCCGGGCAAATGGTTTACAATGTTATTAACAAATATGAAACAACACACTGAATTGAAAATACAGTAAGAAAATGTCCTAAAAAACTGTAGACATTCTAGAGTAAAAAAAAATAATAATTAACATGAATAATGAAGGTCTAAATATTACTGACATCACTAAAAGCTTAAGTTGCTTCTGAAAAATGGTTCACAATGTTATTAACAAATATGAAAGAAGACACTGAATTGAAAATACAGTCAGATAATGTGCTAAAAAAAACTCTAGACACTCTAGAGTAAAAGAAAATAATAATTAACATGAATAATGAAGGTCTAAATATTACTAACGTCACTAAAAGTTTAAGTTGCTTCCGGAAAAATGGTTTACAATGTTATTAACAAATATGAAACACCACACTGAATTGAAAATACAGTAAGAAAACGTCCTAAAAAACTGTAGACATTCTAGAGTAAAAAAAATAATAATTAACATAAATAATGAAGGTCTAAATATTACTGACGTCACTAAAAGCTTAAGTTGCATCTGAAAAATGGTTCACAATGTTATTAACAAATATGAAAGAATACACTGAATTGAAAATACAGAAAGAAAATGTCCTAAAAAAACTCTAGACACTCTAGAGTAAAAGAAAATAATAATTAACATGAATAATGAAGGTCTAAATATTACTAACGTCACTAAAAGCTTAAGTTGCTTCTGGAAAAATGGTTTACAATATTATTACCAAGTATAAAACAACACACTGAATTGAAAATACAGTAAGAAAACAAACTAACAAAAAAAAAAACAACCATTTGTATAGGCAGATAAATTGAAAGATTCATTTTAAATTATCATAGAGGACCCATCTTTCTCTCTCCAATGATCAAATGATCAAAAAACGATTCTGTATGGTGCTGTTGAAGAAATACGTTGTTTAAGAAGGATCGATTGGCTTTGTTCTCTTCGACCAAATTATAGGGGATCCAAGCACGTGCACTCTTTATTTTTTTCAAGATGGTCGACTAAGGTTGGTTAACAGTTCTTCGATTGTCTGACATGGATTTGCTTCCACTTCTGCCCTTAGCATGTTGTTGTCTAAGGCAGTTGGTTTTCCTAATCCATAGGAGTGAGAGAGATCAATATTACCGGATCTGAACTTGGAAAACCATCTTTGGCATTTACAAACGTCTGATACTCTTGGATAAACATCGCAATTTTTGTTTTACTACCTTTGAGAGACTCGAAAATCATACAATGTCTGATATGCTCTTCTGGTATTTGGCTGGTCATTTCACCCCAAATTGCAAAAAAAACTTTAATATTGATCATTTAGAAGTGACACAATAACTAAAATGACTTTGGCACCCCTTCGAGATACACAATGAGCTGACAAATGGCAATTAAATATCGACATTCGCAGAAACATAAAAAATCAACAATTTTATGGTAATTTGTGCTACTTCTCAGGCCACCACAGTATGCTCAAAGCGGCCGCTGCCAAGAATTAAAGCGTAAACTTGGCGATACACTTGTAAAGCGGATCCGTAATAGAAGCGGTGCAACGACAACAAACATCGAATCAGAAATCGCGGAACTATCGCGCACAATAGAGCCGTCGAAGGATTCCGCAATTTTCGCGTCGTATCTGAATGTAATGGCGATTCCTCTTAAAAAATCGATAAGCCATTTCCTCGGCGTAATTATTTTTCTTGGGGTGTCATCCGACAATTTCTGATGCGGGGCCGTAAATAAGCCGTCGCGACGCCGTTTTCGATTTGAATTCCGCGTCCGCGTCGCAGATAAAAAATCGCGGCCGTTCCTTTTTTTAATCACGGTCATTTGTCCGGTTTAATCAGGACGTACGTAAGCTAAGTGGCCCGATTAATCACATTCCAGTCTGCACCATTTCCTTTCAATTTTCAAATGGGGGGTTGTAATTTTAGCGGCGGGAACACGACTCAATCTCTCGACCCTCGTAATGTTTTTTTCAGTGTTGTTATGGGGAAAATATTTTTTTCACAATTGATTAATATGATAATAAAAAAATATGATAATACTTGTTTCTGAAGCTTCAAATAAATAGCCCTCAGGCACTTTTTTGTACTAAAAATAATTAATTAATTTTACTTTAATTAACAACCACTTCAAATCTGGAAACGAGTTTAATGAAAATACTTCATTAATTTTTATTTAAAACAAAGCGAATAAAAGCTCATTTTAAATAGTTTATTTGTTTCATTAAAATGCTTAGTTATAAATTAGTTAACTGAACATACAATAGTAATAAAATTATATTTAATATTTTAAAATGAAAATTGACACTGAATAAATTATTGTCCCAAAACAGAGAAACAAAGCTTTTCATTGAACTTTACTCTCTATTTAATAATCATCAATGTTTTTTAAGAAAAAATGATTTCAGATTCATAATAAACCGCCTTCAGGTACTTTGATAAATTACGAGAAGAAAAAAATATTCATTAATTTTGTTTTAATTTAAAAACACTGAAATTTTTTAATATTTATTTAAAATCAAGAATATGAAGTTATTAAATATTTTTCAGACAGTTTCTTTGATTTAATATATATGTTAAATTTAATGCTAATTGAACAATTAGAATAATAAGAATATTATTATAATTTAAAAATATAAATTAACTAGAAATAAATTATTGTTATATTATTGCTTCAAAACATACTGAAACAAAGCTTTTTATAGAACTTTACCCTCTATTTTATAATTATCAAAGTTTCAAAAAAATAATTATTGATTTTTGATTGATAATAAATCGCCTTCAGGTACTTTTGGTGAATTACGAGAAGAATGAATATTGATTAATTGTTTTAATTTGAAAACACTGAAATTTGTGCAGGGATGTACTGAAAATACTTCCGTAATAATTAAAATCAAGAAGAATAAGAAGTTATTAAATAGTTTTCAGGCAGTTTCTTTGACTTATTAATATGTTAATTTTACTGCTAATTGAACAATTAGAATAATAAGAATATTCTTATAATTTTAAAATGTAAATTAACGCAGAATAAATTATTATAATATTCTTGTTTCAAAACATACTGAAACAAAGCTTTTCATAGAACTTTACCTTCTATTTTGTAATCACCAAAATTTCACAAAAATAGTTATTGATTTCAAATTCATAATGAATCGCCTTCAGGTACTTTTGGTGAATTACGGGAAGAAAAAATATTAATTTTGTTTTATTTTAAAAACAATGAAATTTGTATAGGAATATACTGAAAATACTTCCTTAATTTTTATTTAAAATCAAGAAAAATAAGAAGTTATTAAATATATTTCAAACAGTTCCTTTGGTTTAACAATATGTTAATTTTATTGCTAATTGAACTATTAGTATAATAAGAATATTATTATAATTTTAAAATATAAATTAACGCAGAATAAATTATTGTAATATTCTTGTTTCAAAACATACTGAAACAAAGCTTTTCATAGAACTTTACTCTATATTTTATAATCACCAAAGTTTCACAAAAATAGTTATTGATTTCAGATTCATAATAAATCGGCTACTTTTGGTGAATTACGAGAAGAAAAAATATTAATTTTGTTTTAATTTAAAAGCACTGAAATTTGTGCAGGGGTATACTGAAAATACTTCATATTTTTATTTAAAATCAAGAAGAATAAGAAGGTATTAAATATTTTCAGGCTGCTTATTTGATTTATTAATATGTTAATTTTATTACTAATTAAACTAAAATAAAACCAATATTATTGTCATTTTGAAATGTAAATTAATGGATAATAAACTATTGTAATATTTTTGTTTAAAAACATACAGAAACAAAGCTTTTTATTGAACTTTACTCTCTATTTTATAGTCATCAAAGTTTCAAAAAAAATAATGATCGATATCAGATTCATAATAAATCTACCTGGAGGCGACTGGCTTTTGATGTATTACAAAAAGAAAACATATTAATTAACTTTGTTTTAATTTAAAATCACTGAAATTTGTTCAGGGGTGTACTGAAAATAGTTTAATTTTCAATAAAAATCAAAAGAATAAAATGTTTCTTAAATTGCTAAATAATTTATTGAACCTATTTAATTAATTTTTATTAAAAAGAAATAAATCACATTTTTCAGTTTAATTTAATGAAGAAAACAAACCCAGAAAAATATTTATAATAATATTAATAATATTTTGAAATTTAAAATAACACAGAGTAAATTATTATTAAATTCCTGCCTCAAAAAACATAAAAACGATGTTTTTATATCACCCCAAGCCCGATTTTATAATAATATAATTTTGCCAGTCTAATTCATATTTAAATTAAAAACCGAATAAACCGTTTACGCCTGAAATCCCCCAACGTATTATCCACGGTTTTAGTTTAATTTTCCACTCATGATCTCGTAAAATAAAATTACATTGTGAATAAAACGGAACTTTCCCTAACTCCTACTTACTGCGTAGAGACGATAAGAAAGAATTGATATAGGATTATCTTAAACCGATTTCCTTTGCCGTCTAACATCCCGTGCATTATGTTTATTATTGTTTGATTCGCATTGTTCACTTTTGATAAACCGTCAAATCCATTGCTCACCATTCACATCGATAATAATCAGAAACCATTTCATTTTTTTTTCTCGTTGCGCGCCAGTTTTCCGGCGTATAAATTCCGGGGTCAGTTGCGGACTCTACGGGTCCGTAATAGTTTAAAATTTGGTCACGATTCGCCGGGACTTTTTCCCGCTGTGGCGCCCTTAAAATTTATTTCCATTTGACCCTTATAATCCGTGTTCTTGATTCGAGATTGTCAACAGTTCTGCAGCCGTGACATGATCCCATCAGATACACCGCAAATGCCCTAAATAAACTTAAGTGGCCCCGATATTTGGACTGAATATAAATTGATGTGTGTGCTCACTTGACGCACCGCTCACCCAAGGTGTATTTGTTTTTAATTAATGCCAAAGCCAGGAGGGATGTGAATGACTTAATCAAGTTTTTTCCGCTTCAGAAAAACCCCGTTCTTTACGGCCGGCTTTGCACACTTTAAATCTGGAATTATCCATCCCCTTAATCAGATAACGATAATTTAATTCACTGTTACCCCATTTAATTTCGGCGACAATTACCGCAAGAATATGTTAATATTTCAAAATAAATAGGCGACGTCGTGAGGCCGTTGTTGCTGCGGCGCGGACCCTCGAGTGCCGAATTAAAAAATCCTTTTAATTTAATTACAACCGTCACCCTCTTTTATGACCCCGTGTTCGGGGCTGCGCCGAAAGGAACAGGGATTTATGTTTGAATTCGCTCCAGACCATTAATGATCCACTTCGGTCTATCCGCCGTGTGTGTGTACAACATTACTACCAACTGACAGTCCGGGGGGATGGGAGGGTGGCTCGCAGCCGAAACGGGGGTCGCGGGGGCGCACATCTTATAAATTTCAATACGTCGGCGACGCCACTGCAGATTTACAGGGTCGGGTGTTACGCGATATGTGACGTGGGGATGATAAAGTTATTCGGCTCAAGGAGTTAAATTACTGAGTGGTATGTGGATATGGAAATTGTAATTTGAATGGGAATTAATTGTTGTTGTAGAAGGAACGATAATGGAACATGTGTTACGTATTTGAATAATTATCTATGTTGGTGCTCACTCGGCACATCGCTATTAATCTGCCCAAGAACCTTCATGGTAAACGCCGATAATCTGTTGTTTGGATGTTGTGCGGATTTTGATGTCAGCCAAAAACCAATGAAATTAATCAATGGAGATTCAGTTTCCTTCCCCTATGATAATTTTTCCTGTGTTGGAGAAAAAAGAAATTAACGCACCACACCAATAATAATTGATTATTTTCAATTTGTCCTTGAAAACAAATTCCTTCTCATGTATATGGAAAACTGCCAAAATTACCCCAGTATTCAAAAAAGGTGATTAATTAAGTAATTTCTCTAAAATATTTGAGCAGGTGTTATATTCTGTCATTTATCAAAGTGTTCCTTATAAAATTTCTCCTAATCAGCATGTTAGGCAGGTCCATCATCAGTAATTTGATACGTATGACTTATGATACAAGTTCGTTAATAGATCCTAAAAGTCAGATGGACATCTTTCATACAGACTTTTCACGTGCATTTGATACTATTGACCATGATATACTGTTGAACAAAACTTGATACTTTTGGTCTTAGTGGTAGTCTTATTAATTTAATTGAGAGTTATGTGTGAAACAGAACTTGTTACGTCTACTACAATGGCCTTAGGTCTTACACTTACACTGCAACGTCTGGCGTACCGCAGGGGTCTGACTTGGGACCCCTATTATTCCTTTTATTTATCAATGACTTGTTGATTTTGTTTTTATGCTATAGTCTAGCCTAGGCTGATGATCTGAAGCTGTATTATCAAGTCGACAGTATTTTACAAGCCCTCACTCTACAAAGTGATATTGACACTTTGTTGGCATAGTGTCAGAGTAATAACCTCCATCTAAATGTAAAGAAATGCTTTATTATAAGTTACACCAAACGTAAAGTGCAATTTCAGTTTTCCTACAACATAAATGGATGCGTGCTGGAGGGGAAAGATTGCTGTAAAGATCTGAGCATTTTATTTGACAACGAATTATCTTTTGTGTCTCAAATAATGGAAGTTTCTACATCAACTTTCAAGATTGAGATTTGTCTTAGGAAACTGCAAATCGATAAATTCTCAAATTGCATTTCAGACTCTTTTTTCTGCACTAGTATGAAGCAAATTGGAGTATTGCAGTATTGTCTGGAATCCCATTTACACTTGCCATCAAATTAGGCTGGAATCTGTTCAATGACGATACCTTAAGTACTTGAGCTTTCTTAAGAACAATATATACCCTGCTCGTAACACCTATCATAGTATATTGCTGCAAGAACATTCTATAGATTCACTGCTAGTAAGAAGAGGAACAATGTCAGCAAAGTTTCTTGTCAATATATTACATGGCAAAATTAATTATTTTTATATACTAGCCAACATTAGTTTTAATGTGCCAAGACTTCATTTAAGAAGCAGTGTTTCTCTCACCATACCAAGACATAGAGCCAATGTTTTACTAAAAAATCCAGTTTTCCAAATGTGCAGAAATGCTAACAAATATTATTATTATATTATTATATTAATTTATCTTATCTTTGAACTCAATATGGGATATTTCCACCTTTACTACGAATGACAGTCTCACATATTTGTTCATACTCAACATTTAGGTTCGAATTTCATTTTGGTCCAAATTCTCCCAAATTTCGAGTAGAAGATGCTACACATCCGCTAAGTTATTCGGACGGTTAGGATGGTCCCTTACACGTCTCCCAAGAATGTCCTAGATATGTTCTCTTGGGACAATGTCTGGACTCCAAGCTGGCCAGTCCATTGAATTCATCCCAACGTCAGTAAGATAATTTCAGACCTATAAAAGAAACATATGGCACGACATAATCTTCTAGAATGTCCAAAATGTAATGATCAGTACTAAGGTTCCCATTATTTATCACCACCAAGTCTGTATGTCCTCCTAAAAAAAATGTCTCTCCACACCATAACTGAGCCTCGATCAAATGAGGTTGTATTTACGAAGATACATTGACCATATCTTTCATTTACCATCGAAATACACACTTTATCCCATGTATTTTGGCAAAGTTTAGATTCATCTGTAAATTAAATTTGTTCCCAATCCATTTTTACGTGCTTTCCTGCAAAATTTAGTCGGGACTGCGATGATCCACGGTTAAGGTCGGACCTCGAGCAGGAACATGGGGTTGCACATTACCTTTTTGAAGTCGTTGTTGAATAGTTTCAATACTTATTCAAATTTCTACGTTCTTTAAACTTCTTGTAGTTACAAACCGATGTCTCAAAGTTAAAATTCTCAAAAACGATCTGAGCAGAAGTTGTGAATGGTTTCTACCCTGACCTGGTCACTAGTAGGGTCCTTGTACCGTTCAAAGTAAATACAAATAATATACTATTTACATAAATATTTATTTACAAAATTATGTGGTGCGTTAATTTCTTGGAAAAGTACATTAAACATGTAATAGTACTTGAAAACACTTCGATGGCAGGTTTTTTCACCCTTAGATTTATGTATTTAGCCCCCGGCCTGCAAGTTATAGATACCGAGTGGCGCAGTCGGTGCAGACGTCTACCCGAACAATGCGATGTGTTGTTGAAATGCGCGTGGCGGCCCGGGAGACCGTGAAATATTTAAATTAGGGGCTGTTATGTACACATCTCGTGCCGCTGATGGGAGATTGAGCATTGGTTGGTGCTACATTACGATTTAACACTGGCTGCACCGCTTTGTTCATGTCTGCCGAATCATTAATATCGATATGATGGGGGGGTGCAACATTTTTTTTTCTGTGGGGTGCGTTTCTTTACGTCGAGTGTTGTGTCAGGAAATGCGGGCCTTACCTACTGGAATATGGTGAAGAGGGGACGCTCAAAACACACAGCTCACCGGAACATTTACACTTTTTTATTTACATGATTTAAGAAATCTGACACGTGACTCACTTAACAAAAATGACAGTTACTAATGGTGACGGACGAGTTAATTAATTGTTGGAATTTTTAAGTTTTGGAGCTGCCCGTACCCGAGCTCAGTAATTAATCCGTGTAGTTTCGGAGTAATAGTTCAATTCGTGACTGAAAACATCCCCAAGAAGGCGTCCGAAGCTCACGGCGGTAAATCATTCGGTCTGCCATCGTGTTCCATTATCTAAATATTAGAAGATCATGGAGTTGGGAGTCGTGAACGAATTATAAACTGTGGTTAGCCCCGGATCGTTTAATGGATTTGATAATGTTATTGCGGTCATAACGGACAATTTAATTAGAATTTAGTTAAAGCATCACGTCGTTGATCCACGAGCCGAAGTTTTAATATCCCCATTAAGTCCGTGTGAATGGGCGCAATTCAAGTTTCTTACAATAAAGGGACGTTAATACCCCCTGCCCATATTACGTTGCACGAAGTTACTTTGTTGTTGTGTTATTTTAAAAACTGACGTCTTTTGATATTAATTTCAGCTTTCGAAAAAAACAACGTGGGATGGAAGGAACGCAGGAAAACAATAACAATCGCTTTGGCATTATACACGACGGCCGGGATATAATTTTTCTGGCGTCTGAAGTCGTAAAGCGTTAAGAAGGGGCCGGCACTCGACTGGCGGGCTTTTCTCTTTTGTTCCGTTGACGGTAACGCCGTAAGACGTCCTGAAGATATCTTAACAGTGCTCAGCATGCCTCGTCTGTCGTCGTTACGTGTGTTTAAGTGCAGGGACGTATGCACGGGCTTGTTACTCGAGTTTTGCCTCGAACGCGAGAAATATTTATGTGTCTAAGTGGAAAGTCCAATTAGGAAATTATGTTAATGAACGCACAAGGTATTGTGCAACTGTGTATTTATGTTACAAGCACCATTGTATTTCGTACATATTTTTACAGTTTAATTGAAGGGGAAAACGACATTTAATATTTCCTTTTTTTTTGAGAAATTTATTGAAAATCTTTATGAGAAATTTATACAGGATGTTCCATTTTGATATCTCTGGACATGACTCCGAAATTTCTTTGATAATTGACAATTGACAGACTTTAAAAGTGTAGTAACTTTTTTATGGAAATGTACAATTTGTGATATCTCAAATTATCTTAATGTACGAAAAAATGGTAAATTTTGAGATATTTAATAATAAAGATATATGAAAAATAGCACAACCACTAATAATTTGTTTAAATATTAATAACTACGTCATTGTCTTTTAAAAACCAAATTTTGTATTCACAAAACCAAAAATTGTTACATAATTTCTAATTTTGAAACAACTTTTTTTTTATTTCAAATGGAAATTATAATTGAATTTACTTTTAAAATATTAGAAAAAATGAAGCCTTTTGAAAAATATATAATTTTTGATATCTTAAGATAAAATAGTAAATTTTGAAATATTTTATATGAACAAAATATGAAAAATAGCAACATAAGGTCAAAATATTATTAACTTATATTATCTTAGCCACTAATAATTTGTTTAAATATTAATAACTACGTCACTGTCTTTTAAAAACCAAATGTTGTATTCACAAAACCAAAAATTGTGACATAATTTTTAATTTTGAAACAACTTATTTTTTTATTTCAAATGGAAATTATAATTGAATTTACTTTTAAAATATTGAAAAAAATGTAGTCTTTTGAAAAATGTGTAATTTTTGATATCTTAAGTTAAGATAAAACGATAATTTTTGAGATATTTAATATTAACGTTTATAAAAGATGAAAAATAACTTTTATTTAGAAGTATTATTAATTTGTCATAAACATATTTTTAAAAACCAAATTTTCAACAAATGTTATGTCATAATTTCTAATTTTGATAATATGTACTAATATTTTTGTTTTGTATAGTTTTTTTTATTTCAAATGGAAATTATAATTGAATTTCCCTTTAAAATATCTGAAAAAATAAAGCTTTCTAAAAATAGATAATTTGTGATATCTTAAATTAAGATAAAACTGTAAATTTCGAGATATTTAATATCACAATCTATGAAAGATGAAAAATAGCTTTTACTTAGGTCAAAGTATTATTAACTTATCTTAACCACAATAATTTGTTTAAATATTTTTAAAAACTAAATTTTATATTTACGTAAACAAAAAGAGTGACATAATTTCTAACTCTGAAACTAAAAATAGGTAAAATATGTTACTAATATTTTTGTTTTGTACATTTTTTTTTTATTTCAAATGGAAATTATAATTTAATAACCTTTAAAATATCTGAAAAGAAAAACGTAGCTTTCTAATAAATAGATAATTTGTGATATCTTAAATTAAGATAAAACGGCAAATTTTGAGATATTCAATATCACAGTTTATGAAAGAAGAAAAATAGCTTTTACTTAGTTCAAAGTATTATTAATCTGTCTTAACCATTGATAATCTGTTTAAATATAAATAATTATGTCACAATATTTTTAAAAACCAAATTTGATATTTAACAAACGTCATGACATAATTTCTAATTTTGAAACTATTAATAATTAATATTTTTGTTTTCTACAAGTTTTTTTTATTTCAAATGGAAATTATAAATGAATTTATCTTTAAAAGATCTGAAAAAATGAAGCTTTCTGAAAATAGATAATTCGAGATAACTTACATTGAGATAAAAGGGTAAATTTTGAGATTTTTAATATCACTCTCTATGAAAGATAAAAAATTGCTCTCAAAATATTACTAATTTGTTTTAACCATTGATAATTTGTTTAAATATAAATAATTAGTTACAATATTTTTTAAAACCAAATTTGATATTCGACACACATTGTGACATAATTTCTAATTTTGAATCTACTAATAAATAAAACATTTGGTAATATTTTTTTCTACAGTTTTTTATTTCAAATGGAAATTATTGAATTTACCTTTAAAATATCTGTAAAAATGTATAATTTGTGATATCTTAAATTAAGATAAAATGGTAAATTTTGAGATATTTAATATTAATATTTATGAAAGATGATAATCACTCTTAACCATTGAAAATTTGTTTAAATATTAATAATTATGTCTCAATAATTTTGGTATTCAACAAACATTGTCGCATAATTTCTAATTATTAAACTACTGATAAATAAAACTTATTAGTAATATTTTTGTTTTGTGTAGTTTTTTTTATTTCAAATGGAAATTATAATTGAATTTCGTTTTAAAATATCTGAAAAGATGAAAGTTTCTAAAAATGGATTATTTGTAATATCTTAAATTAAGATAAAACGGTAAATATATATTAGATATTTAATATTAATATTTATGAAAGATGAAAAATAGCTTTTTTCTTAATGCAAAGAATTATTAACTTGTCGTATAATTTGTTTAAATATTAATAATTGTCATAACATTTTTAAAAACTAAATTTGGTTAACAAACATTGTGACATAATTACTAATTTTGAAACTACAAATAAATATAATATATTACTAATATTTTTGTTTTGTATAGTTTTTATTTCAAATATAAATTATAATAATTAATTTGGCTTTAGAATATCAAAAAAATTAAATTTTCTAATAAAGTGTGATATCTTAAATTAAGATAAAAAGGGTAACTAGAATTATTTAATATTAATGGCTGAAAAATAGGTTTTATATAGGTCAAAGTATTATATACAAACAACTTTTTTTTTGACATTAGTGTCTGTAGAATGTTTATACAGAATTTCAATAATATGTATATAAATAAAGTTATTACACTTTCTCAAAATCTGTCAAATATCATTTTTTTTTTAGATATTTCAGAATTTGGTTTAAAAGGATCGAGGTCCTAAATCAGTTTATTTCTACGTCGTCTGATAATACTCACAACAACCGAAATTCCCAAGAAAAATGGACATTTTAACATTAAAAAAGAGATAAAATATATTATGTTTCTGTAATTTAATAAACTCGTTTTATTATCCAGATCGTCTCTCAATACCCCAATAAATTTAAATATTCAAAATTAAATTAACATAATGAAATACACACCCGAATTTAACAGCTGAAATAAAATACCCCGTTAAATGTTACCATTGCTAGGAGACTAATAAATCCAGTTAATAAAATAAACTTTATTTTATAACATAAATAAAAAACGGGAGCCCGATGAAATTTACGACCCCAGAGATTTTTATAATTGAAGGCACAATAAATTTGGCCGGTAAATTGGAATTGTCTTACGGGACTGGTGCAAATTAATGGAGCAGTTCGCGTTTCGTTTCCAATGAATAAAGGCAAAAATTATTGAATTGCATGCTGATTCGTTGGCAACACTCGAACGCATTCAACACGTATGGAACCTCTGTTAAAATTGGAGCACAACCGAGTCGAAATTAACGGGCGCGCAGATTATTATCGTTGTACGACGTAAGATAATTAGTTTACGGTTTGTACGTGGACTTACAAAACTACACGGAGACGAGCAGTTATCATTATCGTGGAAACGATGCAGTTAACATAAGTGCTTTATTTCCACGACCGCCGAGTGCGAAACTTTTGTCGCATAATTTGAGCTGGTTGGTTCAAAAATAGTAAAGTGGAAATTGCGAATTGAAGGACTGTGAAAAATTGTATTTGTTTAATTCGATTTGATGAAATTTTAATATACACTGCCAGTTCTTTGAAGTGGATTATTTGATTTCCCTAGATTAAATAAATATCTTCAATATATTTTATTTTGAGCAGAAATATTGTTTAAATATTCGTAGCTCTAGACGGTCACTAGTTTAAATTTATTTTACTTTTAATACATTTAATAGGCATAAAAATAAACAACATTCCAATTTCCGTAAAATTTTAATTTCGAAAAAATACGTTTTGTGGATTTGAACACGTTTTATTTGATTAATTCACAATTTGTCTGTTGTTTTCTGTTGTGGCACCGTAAGAAGTCTCAAAGACGACGTATTTACGTCATACTTTTAATTTTGCAACAATTTTGAGGCAAATTTACATTGGAAATCACCAGTTGCAAAATTTGGGGACCCTTTCTATTACTTTTTTTAGTTGTTCACCTGTTTTGAGCACGTAAGTGGCTCTTCGTGATTTTTTTTTCAAATATTAACTTAAGCTAATAAACAATCATATTGCTGTTTTGTAGTTATCAAACATACTGCATAACTGACAGTAATATAGATATCTTTCAAATTTTGAAATAAATATTTAATTCCTTCAGCTTAATCTATATATTTTTTTAAATTATTTTACAACTATTTATTACTATATAAATTTTATATGAAGAAGAAAAATATATTTAATTATTAAATTAAAGAAAACTTAATCTATGCTTTTATATTTAACAATTATCTAATATTTAAAAATTATATACATTTAATATAAAGAAGAATAAATAATTGTCTATTAAAAAAACAAAATATTTATTATTTAATAAAATAAAAAACTATATTTTTATAAAATTATATGATATCTGTGTATTACTTATAAATTGAATAAATTTTATATGAAGATGAAAAAAAATATATGGCATATGTATATATACATAAAATCTTCAAAATTATGAAAAACATATTTAATTATCAAACAAAAGTAAAATTTTAAACCTTCAATATTAGTTTTACTTTTATAAAATTATTGTAGAACTATTTAATACTTAAAAATTATATAAATTTGATGTAAAGGAGAATAAATAATGTCCTATTAAAATAAAAAAACAATTTTAAAATTTTGAAAAAAAAAATATTTAATTATTTAATAAAATTAAAATTGTTAACCTTCAGCTTAAACTATATTTTTATAAAATTATTTGACAACTGTCTATTAGTTATAAATTGAATAAATTATATATGAAGAAGAAAAAAATATATGGCACATGTAAATAAACATAAAATCTTCAAAATTAAAAAAAAAAAACATTTAATTATTAAATAAAAGTAAAATTTTAAACCTTCAACATAAACTATACTTTTATAAAATTATTTTACAACTATTTAATAATTAAAACTTATATAAATATAAATATAAAAAAGAATAAACAATAGCCTATTAAAAAAACAAAAAATCTTAAAATTTTGAAAAAAATATTTAATTATTTAATAAAATTAAAATTGTTAACTTTCAGCTTAAACTATATTTTTATAAAATTATTTGACAACTGTCTATTACTTATAAATTGAATAAATTTTATATGAAGAAGAAAAAAATATAAAAAATTAAAAAAAAAAACATTTAATTATTAAATAAAAGTAAAATTTTAAACCTTTAACATAAGCTATACTTTTATAAAATTATTTTACAACTATTTAATACTTAAAAATTATATAAATTGAATATAAAGAAGAATAAACAACGGCCTATTAAAAAAAGAAAAAACAAAAAATCTTAAAATTTAAAAAAAAAGATATTTAATTATAAATTTCATATAAGAAAAAATAAATTATGGCCTATTAAAAAAAAAACAAAAAAATTTTAAAATTTTGAAAAAAATACTTAATTATTTAATAAAATTTTAATTGTTAATCTTCAACTTAAACTATATTTTGATAAAATTATTTGACAACTGTCTATTACTTATATACTGAATAAATTTTATATGAAGAAGAAAAAAATATATGGGACACGTAAATAAACATAAAATCTTCAAAATTTTGAAAAAAAAAAACATTTAATTATTATATAAAAGTAAAATTTTAAACTTTCGACATAAGTTATACTTTTATAAAATTGTTTTACAACTATTTAATACTTAAAAATTATATAAATTGAATATAAAGAAGAATAAACAACGGCCTATTAAAAAAAAACAAAAAATCTTAAAATTTAAAAAAAAAATATTTAATTATAAATTTCATATAAAGAAGAATAAATTATGGCACAAGAAATTATGGAACAAGAAATTTTTAAAATTTTGAAAAAAATACTTAATTATTAATAAAATTTTAATTGTTAACCTTCAACTTAAACTATATTTTTATAAAATTATTTGACAACTCTCTGTTACTTATAAATTGAATAAAATTTATATGAAGAAGAAAAAAATATATGCCATATATAAAAAAACATAAAAATTTCAAAATTTAAAAAAAAAAAACATTTAATTATTGAATAAAAGTAGAATTTTCAACCTCCAAATTAAACCATATTTTTATAAAATCTATGTTATTCATTAATACTTTGTTTATATAAATTTGTAAAATTTGATAAATGTGATCCCCAATGTTTATGGGGTTGATGACTGGAGATTGGAACGAGTAAGACATGAGATTTGGGATCCTTTTTAATGTTGAAACACATTTATTAAGAGTGTCATTTCTCCAATGTATAGAAATAAATTGTTTTTTTAAAATATTCCTGTACATAAATCAGTCTAAGAGGACACCAGAAGAATTGAAGCTGTAGATATGACGAACTTTTTGTGTATTTTTGTCTCTATAGAATGTTTAACATAAGCAGAACCATCATTTTTTATAAATAAAATTTATACTTGTCATTAAAAGCTGAACCTTCACATTTTTAGTAAAAACCAGGGTTTTTCTAACTTTCTTTCTAAGGGTCCACCTAACCATTTTCTCACTGCTTGAAATAATTTCAGCCAGTCCCATTTCTTTCAGGTTGGCTCTAATTTCAGTTGACGATGAGATTGGATTGTTTTTTGACATTCGAATTATACAGTTATTGATTTTCTTTCAAGTTTTTAGAACTGAGACAAATTTTTTCGTAGCTATCACATGGCTAGTTTCTCTAAATATTTTAATAATACTGGAAGTTGCTATAAACAACAGTATTTGTTGTATTGGTATTCTTTAAAAGTTGCACAATATATATAAAAATTGTAATGTGCAAATTATCTTCGTTTCCGTATAATTTGTTAAATTAGTAAAATTAACAGCACCGTTTCGGGCTAAAACAACCCATACGTAAAAATTTAAATATATCGTACAATTTGGAGACACGAAAGTTGACAGTTAGGGCAAATACTGAATGATTAATTAAGTATAATCGGTATGTTCCGGCCCATTTAATAATATATCACGGTTTTGAAGTTGCAAATGCCTTTTATTTATGATCTATTTACGATGGATGGGCCGGGGACCGAAACAGTGGATCGCCTCCGAAAACGTATATTTTATTCACGTGTTGACTAGACAGATTTAATTAACAATTTACCACGTTTACCAATTCACAACATAGTTTTACTAAATGAACGAAATCTTCGTCTGAGAGGTGAAATAAATCCACATCCACTTGTGCATTTCGCAGTCTGAAAAAAAATCATCCACCGCCGTTTCCACATTAATTTCATTCCCAGGCAAAGACCCAATTATCTTTTTTTTTTTGCTGCTTTCGCCCTGCCCTGAGATACGTAGGCTACATTCACATGGCTTAACATTAACGAAACGAAAATGGGTGCGTCATTTCCAGGAGCCATTATTTTATTTTTTAATTTCAGTACCAACTAATTTTATATACGTGTGGCTAAATCATCGGGGAGCGAATTTATTTGCGTATAATTACATGCACGAGCGGAACGTTTTTAGTTTTCACTCGTTAAGTTTCGTTTTAATGGGTTAATTTAAAATGCGGCCCGCGGTTAATAGATTTCCGCGGTTTGAGTTATTTCCAATTAAAACTCATTGAATTCGAATAAACTAATTAATTACTGTTCCGTGTTAAAAATACGGGCTAATACGATTACAGGAAAAAATATTGCAGCTGGTCATAAATAAAATATTCACCACTCATAAATTGGCCAATGTGCACCGTAATTATTTGTAATTTCATACCTACAAATGTAAAAATCTTTGCATTTTACAATGATGTGTCAAAATGTGTCTTTAAAGTTTGATAAATGGTGAGTAGATCGTCGTAAATAATTTATTCACCTTTCGTCAATTATTCACTGTACGTCACAGTGATCCACAAATTTTTTATCACAAAGTAGCAACAGTAAATATTGTCCCATCATAAACGGTTCAATTACAATGGTCATAAATAAATTATTCACCAGTCATAAATTATTGATTATATTCATCATTATTCGTTAATTTTACAGAACCTTTGTCATAAATAAAAAAATGTTATTATTTTCAATTAAATATACTATTTAAATTATGAGAAAAAATTATGTAGCTGGTTATAAATAAATTATTCAGCACTACAATTATTCATTAAAAACTTTTATCATAATCAAAAAAACATGATTTATTTGAACTTCAATACTATTAATGATTATCTTCTGTTAAAATTTTGAGAAAATTGAATTACAGAAAAAAACATGCAGCTGGTCTCGAATAAAATATTCATCACTAATAAATTATTCACTGTACATCATAATTATTCATAAATTTCAGGTGACTTTTGGTCATAAATAAAAAATAGCGTTGTTTTAAGTTAAATAAACTATTTAATGAATGTTCTGTGTAATAACTATGAAAACAGTAAATTATGAAAAAAATTATACAACTAGTCATAAATAAATTATTCATTGTACAGTATAATTATCCATAAATTTTAGATATGATTGTTCTGTGTTAAAATTATGAGAAAGTTGGATAAAAAAATACCAGCTGGTGATAAATAAATTATTCATCACTCATAGTTCACTATATGTCATAATTATTCTGAAATTTTACATGACCATAACATAAACAAATCTTTTGTCATAAATAAAAAATGTGGATTATTTTCAGTTATGTACACTATTTAATGATTGTTCTGTGTTAAAATAATGAGAAAGTTCAAATCATTTATCACTCACAAATTATTCACTATACATAATAATTAATCGTAAATTTTAAGAAACCAAAACATAAACAAAACTTTTGTCATAAATAAAACATGATTTATTTATAGTTCAATAAACTGTTTAATGATTATTTTGTGTCAAAATTATGAAAAAACTGGATAATAAAAAAATTATGCAGCAGATCATAAATAAATTATTCATTGAACATCATAATTATTCGTAAATTTTAGATGACTTCAATATAAACAAATATTTTGTTATGAACAAAAAATGTTTATTTTCAGTTAAATATGTTGATTGTTCTGTATTAAAATTATGAGAAAGTTGAATTAAAAAAAAAAATATACACCTGGTCATAAATAAATTATTTATCATTCATAGATTATTCACAGGACATTATAATTTTTCGTAATTTTTAGATGACCAGAATGTAAACAAATATTTTATCATTAACAAAAAAATATGGTTTATTTTCAGTTAAATAAGTCATTTAATGATCGTTCTTTGAATGTTGGATTATTAAAAAATATGCAGGTGGTCCTAAATATATTATCTACCACTCATAAATTATTCACTGTACCTCACAATTATTTGTAAATTATAAACTATAAACAAATATTTTATCTAAACAAGAAAAAATATAGTTTATTTTCAGTTATTTAATTTATTTGATGAGTGTTCTATGTTAAAATTATGAGAAAGTTGGGTTATTAAAAGATATGCAGCGGTCATAAATAAATTATCTATCACTCAGGGATTATTCACTGTCATGAACAAAATAAATATGGTTTGTTTTCAGTTAAATAAATTATTTAATGATTTTTCTGTGTTAAGACAAAGTTGTATTATTAAAATATATGCAGCTGGTCATAAATAAATTATCTATCACAAATCATTCACTGTCATGAACAAAATGAATATGGTCATCAAAGTATAACCTATTAAAATGTATCTTAAATCTGCGTATAAAGATATAAATAAAACTTAAACAAAAAAGTAAATGGAGTCATTTTTAATTAAATAACTATTGATTTATTGTTGTTCATTATTCACTGTACATATTGATTATTCGTAAATTTTAGATGACCAAAATATAAACAAATATTTTATCATAAACAAAAAAACATGGTGAATTTTCAGTTAATTAAGTTATTGAATGACTGTTAAAATTATGAGAAAGTTGGATTATTAAAAGATATGCTGCGGTCATTAATAAATTGTTACTCATAGATTATTCACTGTCTTGAATAAAATAAATTTGGTCATCAAAGTACAACCTATTAAAATGTATCTTAAATCTGCGTATAAAGACATAAATAAAACTTAAACAAAAAAGTAATTAATTAAATAACTATAACACCCGTTAAAAGTTGTGATGCTAATATGATTAGAGGAATAAATATGCAGCTGGTCAAAAATAAAATATTCAATGTACATCATAATTATTCATAAATTTTATACCATCAAAGTAGCAACGGCGAATGTTGTCCCATCATAAACGTAAGGCCCATTAAAATACATTTTAAAGCCCTGCACCAAAACATAAACGGAACTTTAGCCATAAACCAAACAAAAACGTGTCTGAACACGTTATTTACAAAACCATTCGCAGTAAAAGCACCGTGTATCACTCGGGTGTAATCTCGATCTTCTTGATTTAATTAAGGACTGCGAGTTTCTCATTATGTGCATCGAGTACGATCCGCCGAGGAATTACATGTTAGCTTACCATTAATTAATCTTATTTTAATCCTAATTACCACGTGTTAGTTATACGGGGCCTCCGAGTCTCTGTGTGCGCAAAACCGTAAAAGCACACGTATCTATCATAATAAAGTTAATGTTTCATTTTATGCGCCAATTAATTGTCTCGAATTGATGCCGTTACAGTCGTGCAATTTGCCTCCAAGGATCACGCCGCATTAATCAGGTTCTTTCGATAATGCCTCTTAATTGCGTCGGTCGCCTCCAAACACCCGAATTACGTGAGTGCCGCTCAAACTTCCGACCGGGGCATTCGTCATTCGCCGCCGTTCGTTCGCAATTAATTCGCGATTGTGGCCGAATATTTTCGTGTTTATGTTTTCGCATATTAAAATTAAATCCCGTTAAAAAATCATCCGGGCCAACGGACGGGGCCGGGATCCACGGGCGGAATTAACGAATTTAAATTGCAACTTTATAAACGCATCGGAACGTAACTTATTAATAGTTTTATCAAAGCTGTCCCCGATTGCGGATTTATTAATTTAGTGATGAACGCGATCGGTTATCGAAAAAGTTTTGCATATTAAACAACGGGTCCCCTAATGTGATTTTGTCGGTGAATTAGGCGGGCGTTTTCGGTGATCTATATGCGACTGTACTGATTTAGTTTCACATTTGAATTGGTTTAATATTATTTTGTGCAAAACCGACGCTATTTTATTACAATGTTCGAATGCGACCAGATCAATTCTATTATGCGATTTGAATGTTGTTTGATTGTTTAGTCACTGCATTGAATTGATGATTTATCGGGTATTATTACCAGAAATCTGTCACAATCAGTATTATTTAATATTTGCTGTGGGAATTTATATATTTTAATTATAATCACATCAATATTTTGTATTTACAAGTAACAGAAAATCATAATTATATTTAAAGTAGACTTTAAAATCAAACTGTCTAACTTTATTAATTTTTAAATCTAAATGGACTTTAAAGTAATCGACCATGAAACTTGAGACAATCTTTTAGTTTCAAAATTGACGTCATAATTTCATAAATCTGTTTAAAGTTCAGCCAGTAATAATGAATAATTATTAATAAATTAATATTTTTTTTTTTTCAAAAAATAACATATAATTAACTAATTAGACTAACTCAAAAATTATTAAATTAAGATAAAAAAATATTAATTCCATATTATAATCATATTTAAGGCTAACTTTAGAGTTAAGGTAAGTTTAAGTTTCATAATGTCAAAAGTCTGATTAATAAGCTTTTAAAATTAAAATATTTATTATTAATAATAAGTAATTATTGATTTTCAAAATAAAATATTTTATTCTAAAAAATATATTCATTGATTTTAATAAATAATTTATTTGTGACCATTCGTCACATATATCAGTCATTAAATAGTTGACTTAACTCTAAGTAATCCATATTTTTTTGTTTATGACAAATGTTCTATTTATATTTTAGTTACCTAAAATTTACGAATCATTATGATGTACAGTGAATGAGTGATAGATAAATTTTTTATGATCACTTGCATATTTTTTTACAATCCAACATATTCATAATTTTAACACAGATTATTCATTAAATAACTTATTTAACTGAAAATAACCCATATTTATCTTGTTCGCGACAAAATATTTGTTTATGTTTTGATTATCTAAAATTTACGAAAAATTATAATGTACAGTGATGGATAATTTATTTATGACCACCTGCATATATTTTTATAATCCAACTTTATCATAATTTTAACATAAAACAGTCATTAAATAACTTAATTAACTGAAAATAAACTATAATTTTTTGTTCATGACAAAGTATTGAGTATGACCAGCTGCATATTTTTTAATAATCCAAATTTCTCATAATTAACAGAGAACAATGATTAAATAACTAATTTAAATGAAAATAATTCATTAGGCATTTAAAATTTTCAAATAATTATGATGTATAGTGAATAATTTATTTATGACCACCTGTAAATTTTTTTATAATCATAATTTTATCACAGAATAGTTATTAAATAACTTATTTAATTGAAAATAAACCATATTTTTTGTTCATGACAAAATATTTGTTTATATTTTGGTCATCTAAAATTTACGAATAATTAATGTACTGTGAATAATCTATGAGTAATAGATAATTTATTTATGACCAGCTGCATATTTTTTATAATCCAACTTTCTCATAATTTTAATACAGAACAATCATTAAATAACTTATTTAACTGAAAATAAACCATATTTATTTTGTTCATGACAAAATATATGTTTATGTTTTGGTCATCTAAAATTTATGAATAATTATGATGTACAGTGATGATCTGTGAGTGATGCATAATTTATTTATGACCACTTGTATATTGTTTTAGAATCCAACCTTCTCATAATTTTAACACAGAACAATTATTAAATAACTTTTAAATAATATTTTATGTTAAAAAATATATCAACTGATTAAACTAATAATTGATTTTATAGTGTCAAAAGTCTGACTAACGTGCATTTAAAAGTTAAAGTGACAAAAGTGGCTTTTAATGATTAATATAATATTAATAATTATGATTACTAAATTAATTTATTAAAGAAAATATATTAACAGATTAAACTAACACTGAAATGATAAAATTAGGAATAATTAAAAATTATTTACTACATAATCACATTTAAAGCAAATTTTAAAGTTAAAGTAACTTTAAATTTTAAAATTCATTTTATTATGTCAAAGAATTTAAAGTTAAGGTTAAAGTGACAAAATTTAATGATTGATTATTATTATCAGTTATCTTAGTGGTAAATTAATTTTAAATTATTATTTTACACCAAAAATTGATTTTATAATGTCAAAAATATGACAAAAATGCATTTAAAGTTTAAGTGGCAAATTATCATTTATTATTAATATATTGTTTTTGATTATCCTATTGGTAATTATTAATTTTAAATTAACATTTTATATGAAAAAATATATTAACTGATTAAAGTAATAGTTTTTAATATCAAAATTCTGACTAAAGTGTCTTTAAAGTTAAAGTGTACAAAATCTGTTATTAATGATTAATATATTATTATTCATTATCTTAATCGTAATCATTAATTTAACAAAAAAGTATGAGAACTGTTTAAACTAATGCTAAAATGACTAAATTAGAAATGATAAATTAAATTTTATAATGTCAAAGGTCTGACTAAATGTCTTTAAAATTAAAGTAATAAGATCTGTCATTAATGAAAAACTTTTAATTATAATGTTGGTAATTATTAATTTTTAATTGATATTTTATGTCAAAAAATATATCGATTCAAATGAAATTGATTAAACTAATACTATAATGATGAAATTAGAAATAAGAAAATTTAAGTCCATTTCGTAACAAACAAACTTTAAAGTTAAAGTAACTTTTTTGTTCCAAAATTGATTTTTATGTCGTGTGTAATTTAGTGTAACTAATGTGCCTCTAAAGTTTAAGTTAAATAAAAACTTATTTTATTTATGAAAAAATAAAAATTGAAAGAAATAAATGAAGTAAATGTTGTTAATAGATTTTTACTTAGTGAAGTTATAAAATATTTTATTGAAGTCATCAACACTAGTTCTAAACCTAATTTAAAAATGTAATTGTTACATCCATTTGGAAATTGGCAAAACAACAAATCATCTCTGACAATTCGAAATCGGATTGCAAAAGGCAATCACATATTGAATTTTAATTTCGCATTAATGTTTCTTCCCCTTCATTGAACGCATTGGCTCTTTGAAATTGCAAAATGATGCGGTTTGCGCGTCCGCGTTTTAATAGGTTTTGAATGGGAAAACGCGGCGAAATTGACTTTGAGGCCGTTCGATCCGATCAATATTTATTACACGGTTAATTAAAGTGTAATATTTCACCTGTACGATTATTATTAATACGTGGACGGATTGAATAATTCAATTTCGATCGTAAATTATATTATAACACTTTTAAAAACGCGTTCCACCGAAAACCAGTAAAAGTGCAGTAAACAAACTGTAACTGAAAAGTTATTTAGCCCATAATAATTTTATTTCTGGTCCACCATTTTACCTACAATGTATCTTTTACAATCTTTCCTTATTAACTGCTATTGTGTAGCTGATAAAATTTATATTGATGAACTTTTAAAATGCGCCAGTCATAAAGCCAGATGCTCCATAGATTAAAGTGCAATAAAAATAACTTCAGAAATTACAGCAGCAATTAGTTAATTAGGTTAAAAACTTGCATTCGCCAGTACGAAGTTTACAACTAGATAATGTCCCATGATCTCGTGTCGGTGTAGAATAAAATTTTATAGTGTAAGTGCAGTCATTTCGGGTAATGCAACCGAACGTAAAAATCACCTTTAATTTTATAACTTTTATGTCCAGTTTTATGCGGCCAATGCACTATTAAAAGATGTATAACTGCCAAGTTTTTAACATACTCTCGGTAAAAGTTGCTGTAAATATTCGTGTTTTTGATGTAGAAGTACAGACCATTACAGATTCCCGTGTCATGTACTGGTTAAACACGGGCATAACATTTTAAAAAATTGTGCCTATAAATTTCGTTCTTGTTTAAAGATAAGTAATGTATTTAACATTTATTAACTCATTGGATTTTATTTCTTTACGATTCGATTTTACGATGTTTATGTGTTTAATTACTTTTGGAAATACCAACATCAATTTTACTTATTTATTAACAATTTCAACAAAAAAAATCTATGTAAAATCTGTAAAATTTTAGTAAATTATAAATTGTACTTTAATAATTTAAATTATACTTTAAAATTTAACGTTTACTATGTTTATCTTTACTAATATAATTTACTAACGTCAAAAATTCTAGAAAAATTAAGTTATATCTTTACAATTTTCACTTTCTTCTCAATTAAAAATCTATAAAATTTTAAATTTTTTAATCTTTAGAAGTATAATATAAAATTTTTATTTTCTTTATTTTTATTTACTAATAAAATTTACTAAATTAAAATTTAAGAAAAATTATCTTAATTTTTACAATTTCCTATATAATGAATTGTTAAAATCTAAAAAATTTTAGGAAATTGTACTTTAAACACGTATTTATAGGTACAATAAAAAATAGATTAAAATTTATAAAATTTTAGTAAATTTTAATCTTTTTAGGAGTACTGCACAAAATTCTGTTTTATGTATTTTTATTTACAACAAGCTGTTTAGAAATGTAAACTTCTATAACTAAAAAATTTTTAATTATAAAAATTTTATGTGAAACTTATTGTGAAATAAATTTCTTGTGAAAGCAAATTTGGAATAAATTTCGGTCCTCTCGAACAATTTAATTTCGAAGAAAATTTCTCGTGTGAGTAGTAAATACCATACTTTCGAAATTTCTTGGGTGCAATTACGAGGGGTGGCCTCAAAGAAATATACATACATACCCTATATATAACTATAACGACGTTATGAAAAACGTAAAAATTTACTAAAAACATAAAAAACTACTGAATCTCAAAAATTCATTGAAAAGGCGAGAAATTACTAAAAATGTAGTGCCTCATATGCCATCATATGGAATTCCATACGATCATTTTCTATGAAAAATTGTATGCGATGAAAATCCGTACAATCAAAATCCATATGATCATATTTCATACGATCAAAATCCATACGATCATTTTCCATAACGATCAAAATCCATACGATCATTTTCCATAACGATCAAAATCCATACGATCATTTTCCATAATGATCATTTTCCATAACGATCAAAATCCATACGATCATTTTCCATAATGATCAGTTTCCATAATGATCATTTTCCATAGTGATCAATTTCCATAGTGATCATTTTCCATAATGATCAAAATCCATAGTGATTATTTTCCATACGATCAAATTCCATGCCATCAAATCCATTCAATTTATTTTTTATTTTTTTACTAATATTAAATTCTTGAAAAATCATTAAAAAAATAAAAATAAATAATTCTAATTCTTCCTGGATACTAAAAACGTAAGAAATAAAAGACATAATCATAATGAAAAATTAAAAGAACACGTGGTACTGAACATTACAACATTACTTTGTTTTTCTAAATAAAAGATTTTTTTCTAAAATAAAAGTAGCCTAAGTTACTCCTTATTACATCAGCTACCTGCAATAAAAGTTCTGCCATTTCAGAGATTAGCCGGAACAAACAGACAGACAAAGAAACAAAAATTGTAGAAAATGTTATTTTGGTGCATACACCATATTTATATATACGCATGTAGTAAAAAACGATTATTTCAATATTACAAACAGACACTCCAATTTTATTTATATGTGTAGATTTCCTTATTTCCTTACAGTTTCCATAGAAAATACTTGAGTAAAATATTTAAATTTTTTGTAAACTTTACTTTAAATAAAACTTTATTTCTTTACAATTTCTATATAAAATACATGATTAAAATATATAAATGTATATGTAAATTATACTTCAGATAAGTATTTAGTAAATTTTATTAGTCCAATATAAAATTTTACGTTTTATATATTTTTATTTATTAATATAAAATTTTAAAAAAATTTCTTTACAATTTCCATACAAATACCTGAGTAGTCTATAATTCTAACTAAAGTCAACTTTAGTAGTACAATTATAAAATTTTATATTTTCTATAATTTTATTTACTATATAATTTACTAATTTAATTTTTAGTAGTAGAATGTTAAATTTTAGAAAAAATACTAATTAACTATAATTTTGATGGTTCTAATATGAAACAATAAATAAATATACATTTCAAAAATCATTTTCATAAGTTAATTGAAGGGTTGTAAAAGGGATGAATCCCCCTCACTGAAATGCTAATATCCGAATACCCTGTATCGGTGTTAAAACCATCTTCCAGAATCAAAAACTTGCTGATGTATCAATAATCCGTTCGCGAACATCAAACAGGCGCATTAGTTAAAATTCTATTATTGTGCAAATTTAATAACGATCCATTCATTGATATAATCCTCTTATTACCATCCAATATCTTTCAAATTGGTTCTGAAAATCCATTAACTTAAGCCGAAGTGAGACATTGGACGAAAACAGAGCGAAGTTAGGAAACAATATTCGGTGCATTGGAATAGGAGTGAGTTGGAACAATAGCGACCATTACAAAATCAACCGTCACATTGTTTAACCGAATCGGAAAGCGTATATGTATTTACAAATCATTTGTACGGTCGTGTTACAGCTGAAACTGAAATATCCTGTCACATATAAAGCCATTTCGCTGGATAAATTGTGGGATATTATCCTTTAGCTATATATTCTTATTGTTAACTTGTTTGTTTTAACCTAACGTTGCGTACCACCCTGTGTGTTCACGTTAAATTGCTATTTACTTTGCGAAAAGTAACAAAAAAAAAAACGGGGACCTTTCAATTTAATTTGTACGCGTGGGCACAAAAATGGTTTTTGTTGAAAATGAGTCACAATTTTCCATTTTGAGTTTGACGTGTGTCGTTTAAAATAAAATGCAGTGTCTCTAAAATCTGATGTACGGCCATAAATCAAACGAATTAATTTTTTTCCTGCCATAAATATTTTTAAATATTAACTCCGGCCGTTTGATATATTGGGCGGTAAGCAAAACATATCAAGCCGGTTTTTGATAAAACAGAATTGTGATAAATTGTTATGCTGTTAGGATTATGATGCATCCAGTGTCTACTGGATAAATGCTAAATACACAACTTATCTTTAAACAACAACGAAATTTATGGGCACAATTTTTCAAAATGTTACGCCCGTGTTTAACCAGTATATGACAAGGGAATCTGTAATGGACCGTACTTTTACATCAAAAATACGAATATTTACAGCAACTTTTGCCGGAAGTACATTAAAATCTTGATAGTTTTACATTTTTAATGGTGCATTTGCGACGTAAAATTGTACATAAATGTTTCATAATAAATAAGGTATTGTTTAAATTATAATTTACTATAATTTTGATCTTGTATTTTGTAGAATAATTGTAAATAATAGTTATTTTACGATAGTAAATTAAATTAGTAAATAATTTAATGTACAATTATACTAAAATTTTTAGATTTTACTACAATTAGTATTTTGTATGCGAATTGTAAAGTAATATATTTTTACGTTAGTACATTATATTAGTAAATAAAAATATAGAAAACATAAAATGTTTGTACTTGTAATACTGAAGTTTACTTAAATAATTGTTTTAAATACAATTTACTACAATTTTATAGATTACACTGAAGTGTTTTGTAAAAAAATATAAGGCAACTTTTCTAAACTAACTTCTATGTTAGTAAATTAAATTGGTAAATACGTTTTATAGATTTTACACAAGTAATTTGTTTGGAACGTTTAAATAACTAAATTAATTTTTCTAAAATTTGACGTTAGCAAATTACATTAGTAAATAAAAATATAAAAAACGTAAAATTTTACCTTGTACTACTAAAGTTTACTTTTACTTGTTTAAAATACAATTTACTAAAATTTTATAGTTTTTAACCAGTTATTTTTAAGAAAATTGTAAAAATTTGGTAATCTTCCTAAAATTTTAATTTAGTAAATAAAAATACTAAAGTTTACTTAATATTTATTTAAGATATAATTCATTAAAATTTTATATATTCAACTTAATGTTTTTAGAATTTAACTATTTATTATACTAATATACTTTATACTAATTATATTAGTAATTAAAAATAGAAAACATAAAATTTACATTTACTTAAATAATTTTTTAATGTTTAAATTACTAAAATTTCACAGATTTTAACCGGTTATTTTGTAATTAAACTGAAAAGCCAGGGCAATTTTTCTAAAATTTGACGTTAGTAAATTACATTAGTAAATAAAAATAGTGGACTAAAGTTTACTTAACTAATTGTAATTAATGAATAATTTAATTTTATTAGAATTTCAAGTTATTATATCACATTAGCAAAAAAATATGGAAAACAAATTTTTACATTATACTACTAAAGTTTACATAAATCCTCATTTAAATTATACTTTACTAATATTTTATATATTAAACTCAGATATTTCGTGTGAAAAGTGTAAATAAATTACATTAGTAAATAAAAATATAGAGAACGTTACTTAAAAATGTTTTATTATTTAAATTATAATTTAGTAAAATGGTGTTTCTTGTATTTTTAATAAAATAAGTAAAAAAGTGCTAAAGCTCTTGCTCAAATAAACATTTTGATTTTATTAAAAAATCTTGATTGGAAACATTGCTTGATATATTGAAATTTGATTTGTAATATTGAAATTTTGCACAGTGAATAATTTAGAAAATTTATAAACCAATTTCAATGGAATTGACATTATCAGTTCTATTAAACATGATTTTTTAATCATATTACAACATTAACTATAACATATGAATTTACGTCCGAAATTAAACAAATTAAATATCAAATTACTTTAATATTTCATTTACATTCAAACAACATAAATTCGTGAATATTTAAACAATCAATTTACCATTAATTACAACTATAAAAATATTTAAACTAATTATTTTATTTAAATTTATCGTTAAAATTAAAACGTGGGGTGAATTTATTTCTCTGTTCAAACTCACATTTATAAATGTATTATTTTACAAATATGAGCTGGATAAATTTCATTTGACATATACATAATTTAATCTATTATATGCAATGCAAATACGCTTTCGTTTACAAAAGTACGAATATGATTCATGCTGTTCCATTTCTGTTTACTGACATGAATTTGCAACATAAAATATGCATTTCGAAATCCTAATGTTTGTATCGATTGTTCTGGATGTTTGAACCCTTGTTTGCGTTGAATTTTGCAAACATCGCAGTAGCTTGCACAAAATATTAATTATTCGCCCGTTTTTCTTCGGGCATCAAACTGCTATTTGACCAACTTTATTATTCGAAAACACTTGACAGTTTCACAACGTATTTTAAAATAATTTGCCTACAATTTCTTCAGGAAAAATATTTAATAAGACTGTTCTCTCAACAAATGTACATTGTTTCAAGAAATAAACGTATACACGCTTTGTGTATTTATTTAAAAATAGGTTTGTATTTATAATTGTTAAAAAAAATCTTTAAAAATATTGTTTTCCTAAAAAATTAATCTACTAATCAGTTTTACTGATTCTGAATAAATCCACCAAATTCTATTGGTTAATCCAATGTTTAATAACTTTCAGAGACAAATCAGTCAGTTCCTAATTGATCAGTGTAATTACTTAGTTAATCAGCCATTTTAATATTTTGATTAATCAGTAAGTATCACTGATTAATAACAATTGTCTTATTTATCAATATAATTTTAATGACTAATTAATAATCTCAATAAATGAATCATTAAATTTTTGGTGGTAGTACCAGATCCTGATTGATCAGTATATCAGATATTTCAACTAATAAATTAATAACTTTATTTAATAATTCTGAAAGTTCTATGATTATTCAGAAAGTTCCACTCGTTATTCAGCGAGTTCCTGATTCCACTGATTAATCAATATCAGTACGCTTTATTAATTAATTACCCAATTCTAATGATTATTTCTCTAATAATTCAATAAATCCTATTGATTAATCACTAATTTCTACTGACAAATCTATCAGTACTATCTAATAGGGAAGTTTCTGACTAATCAGTAAATTAATCATTAATCAGTAAATTAATCAATATAATTTTACTGATTAATTAGAATTAGTTTTCACTGACTATTCAATCAATTGGACTGATAGTTCCTGATTGAGTAATATAATTTACAGAAGAATCAGTAAATTTTACTGATTAATTAATAATTTCCATTGATGAATCAGTAAATTCTATTGATTAATCTATATCGGTAAGTTCTGCTGATTAATTAATCATTTCCATTGATTATTCAATAAGTTTCACTGATGTTTAAGTAAAATGTACAATTAATTAGTATAAATTTCACTGATTCAGTAGTCATTTTCACTGATTAATCAATTAATTCCGGGTTGATCAGTATAATTTCTCTAAGTAATCAGTCATTTCAATTGTTAAATTAAAAAGTTTCACTGATAATTCAGTAAATTAGATTATTCTGTAATTTCTACTGACGAATCAATCAGTAAGTTCCACTGATTAATCAGTAATTTTCTGATTGAACAGCATTGTTTTACTGATTAATCAGCTATTCAATTGATAAATTAATAAGTTTCGCTGATAATTCTGAAAACACCACTCACTAATCAGTAAGTTTCTGATGGATTAGTATGTCACTGATTAATTAATCATTTTTACAGATGAATCAGTAAATTCTACCGGTTAATTATTAATTTCTATTGATTATTCAATAAGTTTCATTTATAATTCACTTAAATTATATAGATTAATCTATAAATTTTACTGAATAATTATAATTTTATTGAATAATCAATAAATTAGATTAGATAGAATAGATTTTCACTGATAAATCAGTAATTACCATTGATTGATTAATAAATTCTGAGTTGGTCAATATAATTTCACTGATTAATCAGACATTTCTAATGATAAATTAATAATTTTCGTTAATAATTCAGAAAATTACACTCACTAATCAGAAATTTCCTGGTTAATGAATCATTTTCACAGAAAATCAACTGATTAATTAGTAATTTCTATAGATGAATCGTAAATTTCATTGATTGATCAATATCAGTGACTCATTTCCAATGGTGATTCACCATATTTCACTAATAATTCAGTAATTTCACTGATTAATTAATCATTTCCACGTATTTTAATATTTGGAGATAAATTAACAGTAAATCCAAATTGCGTAGATTTATTGAAATTGAGTCTTTTGAAATGGCGGATGCGCCAGTATAACGTGACACCCACACGAATGTAGCCAAAATGGTGAATGTGAATCTTGAGCAGGAGTTGTAGCATAATTTCTACCATGACCTGGCATCCTAGTATTTCTTGGAAGTGTATATGTTGTTAATAAATTGGAATTTAATAACCAGTCGAGAACATTTAAAGCGGTTTAATAAAAGATGTGAAGACGTTGCTACACACCCCCGATATTGAATACGTGCCCAATTACGTAACAAATTTGGAAAACAATGTGGGCCAACCTAATTTTCCTTATAAAAAATAATTAATTGCTAGGGTCGCATTCTGGGCCCCGACGTTATCGTTGCCTCCAGGTGCCGGAAAAACTTCTTACACGTGTTAAGTGGAAATTTGATAAGGGCAAAGTTCTGGAATGGAGCTTATATCTTATTTACTGTGAGAAGCGGAGGGTGAACATGATGTTTATGGCTGGTTAAGGAAACATTTACGGCGTATAATGAACGTCATACAAACGTCGGAACCGGGTGGAAAGGCGAGGCGGCGAAATGCGTGTGGGCTGCGTCCAGTTTCGTCCAAATAGCTTCGAAATGATCGCGACGCATGCGCCCTCAAGAGAACTAATAATTGTTTTTGCAGTTTTGTTTTGAATGGAAACGAAAACGTTGATTGTGCACCACCTGCTGAAATTTTGTTTTGTTCCTTTTCACCACTTAATATGGAGGTTGGATTTTTATTCACCGTAATTACTCAGTTCGGATAAGGTAAGAGTCGTCGAGCAGCGGCTTTTAAGCTTTGGTGCAATATAAAAATTTAAAGTTTTATTAAAAGTGTACACTGCGAAAAGCACATTATGAACCGGAACGCACTCAAGCATAGAATTTGGGTCATGTCCTTAAGGACCTAATGGTATTTCTGGCACATTGAAACCGCGTTATTGTTGTCGCAACTAGCTACCTACAGGACAATAAGATCGTCTGCTGAGCAATATCAACGCGACTTTATTCTTTTGCCTGGTAATAAAGAAATATACCGAAATAAGTTTGGGTAATTCTACACAAAATTTACATCATTATTATGAATTATATACTTTTTTCATACATTCATTAAATTTAAAGGACTACAGTAAATTATCGTTTCAAATTATATTACTCATGTTACAATATTGCTTGTTTTTAAATGTATTAAAACATTAAATCCATTATTAAAAATTACATAATTTTACTAAATTATAATTAAATCAGAATTTAAATAAACTTTTGTAGCTTAACGTAAAATTTATTTATTAATGTATTTACTAATGAAGAATTTTAGAATTATTACTATATTTTTTGGTAATTTTAATATTAAATCCATGAGTAAAAAACAAAACTTTATTAAATTATAATTCAAATCAATATTTAAACAGATTTCTGTACCAAAACATAAAATTTTACTTGTTTTCACATTTATTTATTAATCTAATGAATTTTTAGAATAATTACCTTATTTCTTGTCAACTTCTTCGTTAAATCCATGAAAATTCATTACAAAAATTTGCTAAATTACTATATAAATAATATTTAATTAAACTTTTGTAGCAAAACGTACAATTTTAGTTGTTTTTAAATTTAATTACAAATATAATATGCTAATGAAGAATTTTAGATTAATTACTGATTATTTTTTTGACAATATCAATATAAAATTCATGAGTAAAAACCGCAAAATTTTATTAATTATAATTTAAATAATTATTTAATTATTTTAACTTTCGTAGCAAAACGTAAAATTTTAGTTGTTTTTAAATTTATTTACTAATGTAATATACCAAAAACAAATTTTAGAATAATTAATTAGTTTATTTTTGGCATCACAATATGTATTCAATCAACGAATAAAAACTACAAAATTCAGTCAATATTTAATTAAACTTTTGTAGTAAAAACGTAAAATTTTAGTTGTTTTTTGTTAAATTAAAAGGTTTCTCCGATAAATCAGTAAATTCCATAGATTATTCTGTAATTTCTACTAATGAATCAATCAATAAATTTCACTGATTAATCGGTAAATTCCTGATTGATTTATTTAGGTTTACTGATTAATCAGTTATTTTAATTGATCTATAATAAGTTTCGCTAATAATTTTAAAAGTTCCATGATTACTAAGTAACTTTCACTCATTAATCGGTACATTGATCATTAATCAGTAAATTGATCAATAGACTGAATTTACTGATTAATCAGTGTTCACTGACTGTTCAGTCAATTGGACTGATAATTCAGAAAAATTTATAGATTAATAAGTAATTTGTAATGTCAAATCAATCACTGGCTAATAAGTCATTTCAATTGATAAATTAATAAATTTTGTTAATAATTCTGAAAGTTCCACTCATTTATCAGTAAGTTCCTGACTGAGTAATATAATTTCAGTGATTAATTAATTATTTTCACAGATGAATCAGTAAATTTTGCTGATTAATCAGTAATTTCCATTGATGAATCAGTAAATTCCATTGATTAATCTATATAGGTAAGTTCTATTAATTATTCAATTCAATAAGTTTTACTGATTAAGTAAAATGTACAATTAATTAGTATAATTTTACTTATTCATTAGTCATTTTCACCAATTAATCAATAAATTTTGGGTTGATCAATTTTAATTATCATTAAATCAATTAATTGATAAATTCCATAGATTATTCTGTAATTTCTTCTAACGAATCAATCAATACGTTTCACTGATTAATCAGTTCCTGATTGATCAGTATAGTTTTACTGATTAATCATCCATTTCAATTGATTTATACAATGATCAGTATACTTTTACTGATTTTTAATTCATTTTTACTGATGAATCAGTCAGTTCCACTGATTAATCAGTAAATTATTGGTTGATCAGCATGATTCCACTAATTAATTAGTCATTTCCACTTATTATAATATAGACAAATCTGTCAGTAAGTTTCTGATTGATAAAAAATACTCAATTTACAAAGATTACTTTTTAATTGGAGATAAATTAACAGTAAATCCAAATTGCGTAGATATATTAAAATGATGCTTTTAAAATGGCGGATGCGCCAGTATAACGTGACACCCACACGAATGTAGTCAAAACGTTGAATGCGAAAGTTTCAATAAACCATTAAAGGTGAAGTGGATGTGTGTGGTAAAAGTTGTTGAATAAGGATTTAAGGTCGATCGGGTCAATCGGGCTTGAAACTTGGAAATCTTATACGTAACACACTTAACAAAACTGAAACCTAATACGTGTTCGATAACGCTCTTAAAAGCAATTTACTCAAACAAATATATCGATAAGACAGATTTTATGGCACACCTACGCCGGCAAAAACTTAATTTTCCGCAGCGATATTCGGCCCTAATCAGTGTGTATGGTTTCAATGTGCGATTAAATCGTGCCGTTAGCATTACTTCCCGTGCCAGAAATGGCAACTCTTGTGCAGTTTCTGGCTTTACCTTGCCGGTTTTACTGTTCCACGTTCCTGGCCGTCCGGCGACGTGACTTTTAATTTGGCATTTGCACAAAAATAAAATCCGATATTGCTTTTGATTAACGAAACCGAAAATTAAAAATAATATGTTATGCATTGTTTTTATAGAATTACCCACAAACCTCAAGCTTTGCATTATACTACTAATGTTTACTTAGATATTTATTTTAATTATAATTTACTAAAATTTTATTGTTCCTACTCATGTATATTTCAAGGAGTTTTTATATAATTTTACGTAAATAAACTACATTAATAAATTAAATTATAAAAAAATATAAATTGTCAAAAAATAAGATAATTATTCTGAAACATTACATTAGTAAATAAGTATAATAATATAATATAATATATATATATATATATATATATATATATATATATATATATATATATACATAAAATTATAATATATATATATATATATATATATATATATATATATATATATATATATTATAATTTTATGTTAGCTACAAAAGTTTATGTAAATATTGATTTAAAGTTTTTACTCATGGATTTAATGTAGAAATTGACAAAAAATAAGGTAATTATTCTAAATTTTTTTATTAGTATATTACATTAATAAATAAATATGAAAATAATTAAAATTTTTTTTTTGCTACAAAAGTTTATTTAAATATATATAACATAAATAATTTGCCTGATCAATCAGAAACTTACTGCTTGTTTCGCCAATAGATATTACTATAATAAGTGGAAATGACATTATTAATTAGTGGAATCATACTGACCAACCAAGAATTTACTGATTAATCAGTGGACCTTACTGATCAGTGAAAATGATTAGTGAATCAGTGATCAGTGTATAAATTTGACAGACTTATCAGTGAAATATGGTGAATAACCAATGGAAATGACTTAATGATATTGATCAGTCAGTCAGATCAGTGAAATTTACCGATTCATCTATAGAAATTACTAAGAAAAGAAAATTATTAACGAAAGTTATTAATTTATCATTTTAAATGTCTGATTAACCAGTGAAATTATACTGACCAACCTAGAATTTACTAATTAATCAATGATAATTACTGATTTATCAGTGAAAAATTAATTAGTGAAATTGTATTAATCAATCTGTAACTTTTACTGAATTATCAATGAAACTTATTGAATAATCAATAGAAATTAGTAATTAAACGGTAGAATTTACTGATTCATCTGTAAAAATTATTAATTAATCAGTGAAATTATATTAATCCATCAGAAACTTAATGATTAGCGAGTGGAGTTTTCAGAATTATTAGCGAATCTTATTAATTTATTAACTGAAATAGCTGATTAATCAGTAAAACTATACTGATCAATCAATAACTTACTGATTAACCAGTGAAACTTCCTGATTGATTCGAAAGTAGAAATTACAGAATAATCTATGGAATTTATTGAATTATCAGTGAAACTTTTTAATTTAACAATTGAAATGACTGATTAATTAGAGGAATTATACTGATCAACCCAGAATTTATTGATTAATCGGTAAAAATGACTAATTAATCAGAAAAACTTACCGATATAGATTAATCAATGGAATTTACTGATTCATGAACGGAAATCAGTTAAATTTACTGATTCTTCTGTAAAAATGATTAATTAATCAGTGAAATTATATTACTCAATCAGAAACTTACTGATCAGTGAGTAAAACTCAGAATTATCAAAAAAACTTATTAATTTATCAACTGAAATGACTTATTAATCAGTGAAACTACTGAATTGTCAGTAAAAATTACTTGTTAATTTATGAATTTCACTAAATTATCAGTCCAATTGACTGAATAGTCAGTAAAAATTAATTCCAATTAATCAGTAAAATTATATTGATCAATTTACTGATTAATGATTAATTTACTGATCAATCAGAAACTTCCTGATTAGATAGTACTGATAGATTTGTCAGTAAAAATTACTGATTAATCTGTAGTATTTATTGATTTATTAGAGGAATAATCATTAGAAGTGGGTAATTAATTAATAGGGCTTACTGATACTGATTAATCAGTGGAATCAGGAACTTGCTGAATAACGAGTGGAACTTTCTGAATAATCATGGAATTATTAGATAAAGTTATTAATTTATTAGTTGAAATATCTGATTGATCTGTGAAAATATACTGATCAATCAGGATCTGGTACTAACTATCAAAAATTTAATGATTCATTTATTGAGATTATTAATTAGTTATGGAAATTAAATAGTTAAATAAGACAATTATTATTAATCAATGAAACTAACTGAATAATCAAGACATCTTCTTGAATTATCAGCGAAATTTATTGATTTATTAGATGGAAATTATTGATTAATCAGTGAAACTTACTGAATTATCAGCGGAATTTATTGATATATGAGTAAAATGGCTGATTAACTAAGTAATTACACTGATCATTTAGGAACTCAGTGATTTCTCGCTGAAAATTATTATTAAACAGTGGATTAACCAGTACAATTTGGTGGATTTATTTAGTATCAGTAAAACTGATTAGTCAGTAAAACTCTACTAATTCAAATTTAGAGTGTGTTACACATAAGTTTTCCAAGTTTAAAACGATTCCCTCCGATCGACTTTAAATCCTTATTCAACAACTTTTACCACACACATCCACTTCACCTGAAACTTTCGCATTCTCCATTTTACGACACTTATTGTATTTGTTCAGAGATACACTGGCGCATTCACCATTTTAACTCATTTTTTAAAAATAAATTGAATTTTTTAATGCCCTCCTGGTTGAACCAGAAAGTGAAACGTAAAAAATATTTACCCGAATAAAATACACCATAAAGATAAAAATGTTTTACAGTGGGATTTAAAGCGGAGCGTAAACACGGCCATTTTTTTTATTATTTTGCACTATCATCAAATTTATTGTTTTTCCAGTAATGCGGTATTTTTATGCACGGGAAACATTAAATATTTATTTTTTACATTACAGCCATAAATCAAAACTAACAATAAACTTCTTCAATCTCACCAAAAAAGAAAAGGAAAGAAAAAATAATAAATATTCCAGCGTCGCACATACGTGTATTTAAGAACAGGTTTCGGTGGAAGCTCCAGTCTAATTTTACACCCACAACATGGAAAATTAATCGCGTTCAAGTTCGTGCATCCGCACATGTACATGTACTGTTCTAATTTAAATTTGCGGCAGTAAATTTCGAAATGGCATGTGTTATGGCCGATGTTATCTTTGCATTAAAATTATTTATCCTCGTAGCCATTTTGCAACACTCGTGTAATCGTATTCGGTGTCGATAAAGTCGGTCATAAAGTTTACATAAACAGCGCGACCTCATCACAGTAAAGAAGATCGCTTAAGGTCGTCCCGACTATATTTTTGATGTCGTACATGATCAACTGGAACGAGTACACCGACTTATTGCTTTATGTTTCAATTTAACTGTTCAAAGGATGCATTTTATATTCGTATCTTGTTTGTCTATTATATAGTCGGGAATAGTTATTTAAACGACTTCGTTTTGATTGAATTATTACGTTGTTTGTGCAGTACTTTTATTAGTAAACGAATGGCCACAATTATGCTAAACAAATATTAGTAAAATTGGATAAAAACTGTCGTTTCAAAGTTTTAAATTAATGCAAATAATGTAGCATACGGCTGTTATAGTAAAACATGCCGTGGCAACGTTTAAAAATACTTTAATCAATAGTTTACATATTATACGCCACGGCTCAAATTACACTATTTTCGAATGCAAAGTACAGAAAACATTAACCTAGTTCTTTAGAATCAAAGCTCCTACCTACCTTGGTCGGTAAAAAACCAATAATATGCAAACCAACCTTATATGTCATTTTATTATGAACTGATCTCCATTTCAAGCTTTCCTTAAAGCTCATTATCATACGTAGACCACAAGAAAATAATAACCGGTACTTTTTCCTAGGACGCCTTATCTCGCATTCAGTCCTTCGTGGTTTACTTTTTTCCGCGCCGTCGAAAAACAAAAGATTCCGCAGTAAACTATACAAAGGAGCAGTCAATAAAGTTGTCGGCGAACTTGGGGCAACATAATTAAAAAAGTTTCATATCGGAAAAATAAGAAATTCAAAGGTAGCAATGCAAACTGTTTATATGAGTTAAATTCCTGAGTAGTTGAAAAACTTATTCAAAAGATGGTGGTTTTTAAGGCGATTCCTTGTCGAAAGTTTCGCCTGGCTTTCCGGATGCCACATGTCTGCGAAACTTTCAGACAAATTTTGACGGAATCTGAAAGAGTTATGATTTTGGGACGAAAACTTTCGGAAAAAACTAAGAAAACTAATCAATATTTTCGGGTTGTTCAGGGATTTTATTATATTTATATATCTTTATTATTATTTTTATTATATTTTTTAATTTCTAGTTTTAGTTAAATCTAATTATAAATATAATTTAAAAGTTAAAAAATTAAGAGTTTTAATAAAATAATAAATACAAAACAGCAATTTTTAAAGAGTTTCCAAATAATTTTTATTAAAGCTTATTTAAAGTTGATAAAAAAATATGTTAATAAAATGTATAAATTTAATAAAAAATGTAAATCATTTTTTTGTTGGTTTTAATTAAATTTTATTAAAACATATTATATTAAAAAATCGTGTGTTAAAAAAAATTTTAAATCAGTTAATAAAAAACAGTTAAAAAAATTATGTCTAAAAATTATAATTAATAATTAAATAAAAGAATAAGAAAAGAATATAAATAAATTTAGTAAAAAAAAAAATAATATTATTTTTTACCAAAACATATTTTTTATTTTTAATTAAATTTTATTAAAACAATAATCGTGTGATAAAAAAGTTTAATTCAAATAATAAAAAACAATTAAAAAATATATCTAAAAAACCTAATTATTAATTATTAAAAATAAAAAATAAATGAGTAAAGAACAGAATATAAATTTAATAAAATAAAATTAATATAATTTTTCAGTTTTCAAATAATATTTGTTATAATAAAATATAAATTTAATAAAAAATATAAATCATATTTTTTTAATAATAATTGGATTTTATTTTAATATTTTTAAAATATTTTTAATATAATTAGAATAAAGAGATTAATTATTAATTAAAACAAAAATGATTTTTTTTTTAATTTCTAAATAAATTTTATTAAATCTTATTTAAAGTAGATAATAAAATGTATATACATTTAATAAAACAATATATTTTTTATAGTTTTTAATTAAATTTTACTATAACGAAATATAACATAAAATTTTACTTTTACATATATAAAAAATCAATGATGATGTGAAAAATTTAAATAAATTAATAAAAAATTGTTAAAATACTTAGGTTTAAAAAAATTAATTATTAATTATTAAAAACAAAGAAAATGTGAGAAAAGAATCTAAATTTAGTAAAGAAATAAAATTATAATTTATTATAATATTCAAATAGTTTTTATTAAAAAACAAAAATATGTAAAAATATTGTAAAATATAAATTTAATAAAATATATAAATCATATTTTTTAGAATAAATTGATTCTTATTTAAAACATTAAAATATCAAAATGTATTTAAAAAGTTTAATTATTTAAAAGAAGAAAAATAATATGTGAAAAATATAATATAATATAATATATATATATATATATATATATATATATATATATATATATATATATATATATATATATATATTTATATATATAATAATTTATATATTTAAAGTAAATTAAAAACAAAAATAATACAATAAAAAAATAAAATATAGGTTTAAAATATTTAAAATTTTAATTATTAAAAAGTACAAAATATCGTGTGAAAAAAAAAAATAAATAATAAATTTAATAATTAAATTAATATTATTATTTTAGTTGTATTTTCATTAAATTAAATATAAATTAAGTGTAAATCAAAATTTTTTTAGTTTAAATCAAATATTATTCAAAATATTTTAAAATATCAAAAGTAGTGGTTTAATAAATAAAATATAATTTTATTAAAAATTTAAAAATTAATATTTTTTAGTATCTATTAATTAAATTATTATATTAATTGTTAATAGTTAATATAAAATAATCAATAATATTTAGTTTAAAAATATTAAATAAAATATTGTTATCTATTTCTTTTTGCCAGTTGATTCAAATTATTTATTCATATTTTATTTACTACATTTTTTATATTATTTGGGACACCCCGTAAGTAATTTTGAATTTAATTTATAGGTTTACGTAAATAAAGCAGAAATGAATGAAGACAAATTTAATGTCGGACGAAATAAATTTATTGGTTTCTAGTTTTTTCCGGCCAACTGGTTCAAACCATTTGTTATTATTTTAGTATACGGTAACAAATCAATTTGTTTGCATTTCATAAAATACCTTTATAGTCAATAAACAAACAAATAAACATTCCCATTCAATGTAAACAACTATTGCACGTATGGAATGAAATTCAGTACAAACAAAGGCAATATAAAAATTTCGTATTGGAGACCCACTTGAAAAATTAACATAAAAATACCCCCCAGGTTTTGATAGAATTTTATGCAAAACTACATTTAACTTGTAAATTAAACAATACTAGAAAGTTAACTAAAACTTTCTGGTAGCGTTTTAAATTAACAACTCAAATAGGAGCACCGAAACATCTGCATACTCCTTGGAGTTCTGTTCCGTCCTTTATCTACCGGGGTTTAACATTATCATACACTGGAAACTTTTCGTGAGTGCAGGCAAAAACTCAATTTGTATCGGCGTTCGATAAAACTTTTCCATGTAAAACAGAAACATAAGATGTAAATAAGGACAATTGCAGTTTCGGTAATTCCCCGGAACTAAAGCTGAACTCGCGCTTACTTCCTTGTAAATTCCAAATTCAAATCAAACTAAGAAGAAAACTCGTCAATTTGTTTATAAAATCTTAAAGTGGCTCAGTTGCGGTGCCGATAAATATCGGAATCGACCGGATAACATAAAGCTGATGCGAAATTTAATTCTGCCTATGGTTCCCCGGATATCTATTACTCTTCTTCCGGTTTTAACTAAATCACCTGTGAGATATTGCTCGTCTAACGCCATGAAATTGCCAGAATGATTTGCAACTACCTCGATAATCGAGATCGAAACCGCAAACAATTATTCTCAATTGTACTGTTCAATGTATTGCAATAAAATTTTATAACAATTTCAGAGTTGGTGGTATGTTGATTTTATTTGTTTTATACAACTTTTTATGTTATTAGTATTTTTGATTTTTAATCAGGTTTAAATCTAATAAAATCAAAATCATTTTGATGTTTATGTTTTTTATAAATATATATTTTATAATACATAAAGTACATAGATGACTTTTAAATCACAATTATTCTTAGTTCAGTTAATTATACTTATACCAAAATTACCAAAATAAAATTTTAATTCAAAATTAGAAATCAATAAATTATGTAAATATTTTTAAACCCAATATTTCTGATTTTTTAAACAATTTTTAATTATTTAGAAAAAAATATAATGTTTTTAATAAAATTTTGTACATTTTATTTCAACATATTATTTCTGTTATTTAAACCTACTTTAAATAAGGACTAATAAAATTTATTTAACAGCTAAAAAAATAAATTATTTAAATAATTTTGTATACAATATTTGTGATTTTTATTTTATTTATTATTAAATTATTTATTATTATTATTATTTTTATTATTCTTTCTAACATATTTTTATTTTTTAATCTGTTTTTAATATGGTTTTATAAAAATTATTTGGAAACTGAAAAAATAATTTTTTTTTATTAATTAATAATTAACAGTTAATATTTTAGTTTTTTATTTAATTTTGATAAACATAAATAATAAAATATAATAATAGTAAAAATTATTTAGAAACTAAAAAACACATTCTAAACTTTTTAAACACATTACTTTTGACTTTTTAATATATTATTAATATATATTTATTAAAAAGTTTTAATTGAAACAAAAAAGAATAATTTACATTTTTTAATTTATATTTTATTATTATATTATTTCTTAACGTATTTTTATTTTTTAATCTATTTTTTAGGAGTTTTTGTTATTCGATTTAAACTTTTTATACAAATGATTTTTTATTTTAAAATATATTGTGAATAAGATTTAATTAAAGCTAAAAAAATAATGATTTATATTTTTTATTAAATGTATATTTAATTTTTTAATTTAATAAAAATAAATAAAAATTATAATAATAGTAAACATTATTTGGTACTAAAAATAATATTAATTTATTTATTTTCCTATTTTTTTCTGATCATATTGTTTTTGTTCTTTTTAATAATTCAATTTTTTAGATATATTATTTTTTTTTATTAAGTTTCTTTAAATAAGGTTTAATAAAATTTATTTGGAGACAAAGAAAATAATATTACGTTATTTTTTACCACTAAATTAATAATTTTTTTGAACAAAATTTAATTAAAGCTAAAAAAAATATTGATTTATTTTTTATTAAATTTATATTTATTTATTTTAATTTAATAAAAATGAATAATAAATTATAATAATAATAAAAATTATTTGATATCTAAGAAAATAATATTAATTTATTTATTTTTCTAATCTTGTGATTTTTTACACACATTGTTATTGTTTTTTTTTTTAATAATTAAAATTTTTAGACTCTTTTAATTTATATTTTATTTTTGTAATATATTATTTTTATTTTTTAATTTACTTTAAGTAAGGTTTAATAAAAATTATTTGGAAAGAATAAAATTATTTTTTTTATAAATTTATTTTTTATTTTTTTCATACATTATTTTTCTTCTTTTTTATACTTAAAAAATATTAATTAATCTGTTTCTCACATTATTTTTTTAATAATTGCTAATTATATATTTTAGTTTTAATTAGACTCAATGAAAAAAACTACAACTAAAAAATTTATTTTTTATTTTTATTTTTTTCATACATTATTTTTCTTCTTTTTTATACTTAAAAAATATTAATTAATCTGTTTCTCACATTGTTTTTTTAATAATTGCTAATTACGTATTTTAGTTTTAATTAGAATCAATGAAAAAAACTACAACTAAAAAATGTTGATGTTTTAATAAAAATTATTTGCAAACATCTTCACTCTTTTAGAATTGATGTTTGCGTATTTTAAACACTATTTTTTAATGTGCTTTAAATTAAATTAGTTTTAATGAGAGCCATTCACAAACTAAAATATCGATTTTTATTTTTAATAAATTCATGTTATATTTTTTAACTCATTTTGTTGTTAATCAGCCAATAATAAGTATTTTTATATAGAAAAAAAAATAATAATTATTTATATGCTTTTAATATTTTTATATATTTATAATAAATAAAACAAGTAATAATATACAAAAATATTAATTGTTTCTTTCGTATTCTGAGACATTTTAGAAGAAAAATGTACTCTTTATTAATTTTGTTTATCACGACTGTTTTTGAGATATTCCAATTTTAAATATAGTTTCATATAATACAAAATGAAGTACGTATGTCGTTTTTCTTTGTTTTATCTGAAAGTACTGATATCCCGTGCATTAAATTTGTCCTCATTCTCTTCCACATTATTGACTCGAACATAAAAATCAAATTCAAGTCCGGCGCATCCACCATTTTTACCATTCCAATTGTTCATATAGCGAATTTGATGTTTGACCCGTTAAAATAAATCGAATCGTCCCGACATCTAAGAAAATCACTTCCGGTGGAAACCCAAGCAATAAACATAAAACAGAACATTACCAATAACGCAATAAAAGTTTATCGAACCGGCAATTTTCCAGGTGTATTGTGTTCCAGCAGTTAGACGAGTAATAAAACAGGGTCGAACGTCCATAAATTAGGCGAAATTAAACCTGCAATGACTGTTTATTAAGCAAATGACAAATGCCGTATTAGAATAATAGAGAAATATGGGCGAGGCCTTGCCAGTCCTAACGCATTACATTTCCATATATACGACCCCGTATTTATTTTCATAAAGCAAACATAAAATAACAAATAAATAATACTTATCTACTCAGCGAAAATTCAATTACCGTTTCCTAAACAAGGAAATGAACGCCGCTCATTTTCCGCCTTCGCTTTTAATTCGGGTCGCTAAGCGGATATGAATATGGATTTTAATTTTTACCGGTGTTTTCGTTCGTTTTTACTTATTTCAACTTTGAAAGTGTATTTGTAACTTCCCTGACTTGCTGTAAAAATGTCTGAATACTGAAAGAATCAATGGTAAAAAGCGTTTTATCCAAATAGAAAATCCGTAAGACCATTAAACAAAATTTGTTCTCGTATCTTATTGTCTCCTTTCTCAAGTAGATGTAGTACAATTGAAGATGCATCTACTGAAATTACGTAATACAATTGTGTACTCCCCGATTGAATTTATTGCGGAGATTTTTAGCCATTTTCTCGAAACAATTTCCAAATGTAAACAAAGTAAATGTATCACGGATTATTAAATCCTTACTTTCCATTGGTTCTCGTCGTCTGTCGAATCAATCTATCGATTACTCGAATTGTTGTTGTAAATCTCTTTGCAAATCATGTGTACTTGTTCGGAAAATTATAGCCAATTTTGAAATATTTACCAAATAAACATAAAACCGGCTGATTTTAAGTAGCCCAAACAAAACGTTAGTATCATAATTTATTGCGTCACTTGTTTAGAGTTTGGACCCTTTAGGATACATTGTGATACATCCTTGTGTTCCTTCCGTTTTTAATTGTTTCTTGTAAGATCTCGCAATTAAATCATTTAAGTACTTTTTATTACAACTGTTTAAAAGGATTTAATTATCTCGCAGGGATGAAATAAAACTTCGAAAGAATTAGATGGCAATTCAAAAATTGTTTACAATGTGCCTTTATTTATTTAGTACAAATTTGAAAAGATAAAACGAACAATACCCCTCTCTGTTTTCTATTATCTGCCCTAGTTGTGTACTCAGTTTATTTTTTTGTAATTAAGATTCAGGGAGTGATAATAAAGGAAATTAGTTACGCTGCAAGAACGTTTCTTGGATTAAACGTGTTTAAATACGTAATTGGGGATGAGATCAAAGAATGCATAAGTGAATTTAATTGTGAACATTGTTTCCCATCGTTCGTTAGTTCAATTATTTATTTTATTTTGGTTTCAGACATCTCATTAATTTTATTTACATAGTTTTTACATAACTTTTTATTTCGAGCAAGGTTCATAAGTAAAACACCTAAACCTATACTCAATACAGTTGTTGTTGTTGTTTCTGTGTCCGATATCGTCCTTAAACCTAAAAATGGTTTGAGGTGTCCATTTATCGATACAATTTAAACAACAAATTGTAGAAAAGGAATGATGAAAAGCAGAGTAAAATTTAAATAAATAGTACAGTTTTTTAAGGTGACCAAGCACTTTAATGATCTGAAACGCACGTCTAAATTAGTTAAACAATGGTTCGCTTCTCAAGGAGTACGTCTAATGTCTTGGCCAGCACAAAGCCCAGACCTTAATCCAATTGAAAACGTTTGGAATGAAATTTATTATTGGAAATTCATGTAAAAAGAGTATCAAATTTGAATAATCTCTATGAACTTCAAAATCAGTGGAAAGACGTTTATATTGAAAAGCTACTGAAGTCAATGAAAAAATGTATTAAAAGTTATTGCTACTAGATTCTAAATAAAGGAATACTAAAAATACGAAAGGTTCTTTTAGTTTATAGTTGCTCTACTTTTGAGACTTGAATATTTAACTAAATCCACTAATAAACAATTATCTTGTCGTATTGTTGTTATCATACATACTGCATAACTGACAATAATATGGTTATTTAAACGTATACTTTAATCAAGACAAATAAAAATTTTTAAAATTGGTCAACATATGAGTGTATATGATACTAATAAGTATGTAAGCATAAAAAACAGATTTTTATTTTTTTTATTACCTATGTTTTAAGATATTATAAAAAAACTATTTTTCTTAATATATAATGTAATTTAAAATATTTAAGATAAATAAAATTCATCTCATCTTTATTAAATGAAATGAATTTTTTAACATTTAAGTTTGTTATATTTTTGTAAAATTTGCTGATTTTATCATAATTACTATTTTAGTAATTTCATACAAGGTAAATTAGTAATTTGAAATTTTAACTAAATCAATATTCCGTAAAAAATAGTTCTATTATATTTTCGTATCAATTGTTTTTCTTTTAATTTTTAAATTCATTTTACAGATATTCGCAGATTCACATATTTATTCTTTTAAAAAATATAACCTTAACAGATAAAATTTACCAATTTTTTACCATGAAATTATTACAGTTGAATTTATCTTTAATACAATTTTTTGCAAATTTCCCATTTTCATTTAAAAATCATAAAAAGTAACCAAACATAATATTAATTTGAAAAAAATTTAGATTTTAGCAAAATAAATAAAATAATGGGAAAAATTATATTTTTAAATTTATAATTGATCTATTAACATCTGTTATGAGTTTAATTTTAATTTTTTATTTAAAACTTGAATTTCGGGAATATTTTTGTAAATTTGTTATATTTTTCATATATGTATGAATAATAATATTTAATTAATAATAATTTTTGTACCATGTATTATTTTTTATATACTAATAATTTATTTTTATTAAATTTTTATGTCCAATGCTTTTTACTTTTATTAGAAAATGTATTATTTATATACTAAATATATTTTTTAAGGATACGTAATTATTCGATTTAATTCAGTTTTGTGATTTTTATAATTTCGAATTTTTAAAATTAAATTTATCTTTAATAAACCATTTTGTTGTAAATTTCCCATATTATATTTATTATTATTTAAAAATCATAAAAAGTAACCAAAGATAATATAAAGTTGAAAAAAATTAGGATCTTAAAAAAATAAATAAAATAATAGGAACGATTAGATAAATAATATTTATAATTTATGTATTAAAATTTTTTTTTTTCAAATATATTACCAGTTTATTTATTAATATTAATTTGAAAAAAAATGAAGATATCAAAATAAATAAAATAATTGGAGAAATTAGATAATTTTAATTTTAATTTGATATTTAAAACATTTCATGAATAGTTTTGTAAATTTGTTATATTTTTCATATATGTTATGTAAATATAATTTTTGTGCCATATATAATTTTTTACATGCTAATAATTTATATTTATTAAATGTTTAATGCTTTTTACTTTTATTATAATTATAAAATTTTATTATAATTATAAAATTTATTATAATTATATAATTATTATAATTATATAAACTTTTATCAAACAATTTTTTAATGGTAAGTAATTATTCGTTTTAATTCAATTTTGAAATTTTATTCATTTGGAATTTTTAGAATTAAATTAATTTTTATAAAAAAGTTATTCTTTTGGAAATTTTCCATTTTTACTTAAAAATTATAAAAAACAATGAAAGATAATTTAAAGTTGAGAAAAATTAGAATCTAAATAAACAAAATAAATAAAATAATAGGAACAATTAGAAAAATAATATTATAATTTATTTATTAACATTTCAAATTTTTGAAATTTATTACGAGTTTGTAATTTTAATTTTTTATTTAAAACTTGAATTATTGGAAAATTTGTTATATTGTTTTCATTTAGAAATCATAAACAAACATAATTTGAAAAATATTAAGATTCTAACAAAATAAATAAATTAATTTTTGTCATATTTTGTAGAATTTGATGGTTTTATTATAATTGTTATTTTAGTAATTTTTTTTGATTTCTTATCAATAATACATTCAAAGGCAAATTAGTAATTTTAAATTTTAAATAAATTATAATTCAGTAAAAAAATAGTTCAGTTTTATTTTTATATAAATTGATTTTTTAATTTTATAGATAGATGTAGGCGGATTCACAAATTTATTCTTTTTTAAAAATATAACGCTAATTGATACAATTTACATAGTTAATACATATTTACTAATTAAGAGCAATCCACTTCAATTTCGTCGTACAAAACCTATGCGATATTTTCGTCGGGCTTCCGAAAATTAGAATTTCGAGCCGCGTATCGTTCCATGGCCACCGGCGATCTGTCTGACAATAGGCCGAAACGGCTGAGCGACCGCCATACACGGCGTGTATTGTCGTAAAAAGTCAGCGTGATATGATGAAGAAATTTTCAATGGTGGATTTAAAAGTGCGCCCTGGGACACGTTATCGTGCCAACGTAGGAACCACATTTACATACGTGCACACACACACACACACACCGACGACTCGTCGGAACTTGATAACTATTTTTCTTTCGCTGTTTTTTGTTAAGCCTTTTTTGCAGCAATTTTCAGTTGGCAATGATTACACCGGAATGTTAAAATTAATCCGGGGGCCTGCGGCCTCATTTTTTATTTATTATTCGGCTCGGTGCAATCTTCTTAAGACCCTCCTCGGCCTCCTCGCGTTCCGCCGAATCGATATGTTAAAATAAAACCGCGGGTCCTCCGTACCTCCGTAAGTACGTTGAAGGGGATTGATAAAGGTCGCGGTCGTGAAAGGAGAGGTATAACGGCGACCCTGCCCTCCTGAATTTTCCATCGAGATAAGTCCCGCCGCGGCGAGATTATTTTCACTTACAGTTTACCTCAGCGTTATCCACAAAAATCCTCCTTATCAGACTTTTATTTGAGCCGGGACTGCGGGTAATTGCTCCAGTGTTATTACGTTTTAGTGACTGACGAAATTAATGGGCTGTGTACAGAACGTAACAACTAAATACTGACTAAATATTCACCACAGATATTACTATATTAATATATTTTAGCAGCGATGACAGTGGGTGTTATTAGAAAGAAATTTGATTATACTGACAGGATGAAGGGCAGGAAGTATTGGACTTTGCACTTATCCGTTATCATTCTTGCAATGTTGAAACCAATTTTTGAATTTTTCACAAATTATACATTTGACATTTAAATTTGAGGGACTGTATTTTCATTATGAGAAACTTTTGAAATGAATTTTACTTAGACTTTCTTCATTAGAAAGAACCTTGTGAATTAAGAAATATATTTTATTTGTAGTCATAAAATATTTAAAAAAAAAGTAAATGTGTAAAATAAAAATTATAATAAAAGCAACTTTACATTATGAATTTCTGTATTTATTTAAAATTTTGTTTTATTAATATGCTTTATATGTTTTTTATACTTAATTTAAGTAATTATTTCTTTGTTTAAAAATTAATTTTGTGATATTTTTATATTTTACATGTTTATACAAATATAACTTTTTCGAAACATTTTTAAATTATATTTAATAACTTTTTATAAATATATGTTTTTCTAATATAAATTATAAAATAGAAAGTAATTAAATTATATATATATATATATATATATATATATATATATATATATATATATATATATATATATATATATATGTGTATATAAAAGTAACCAAACATGATATTAATTTTAAAAAAATTAAAATCTTAATAAAATAAATCAAATAATAGGAAAAAATAGATGATAGATTTTTTTTTTAAATAAATTATTACTAGTTTATAATTTTAATTTTTTATTTAATATAATATAATTGCTCTAACAAATTTTTATATGAACTTTAGAAATTTTCTTTAAATTTAATTTCCAATTATTTAATTGAATATCATATAAAAGCAACCAAACATAATATAAAGTTCAGAAAAAATTGAATTTTAGCAAAATAAATAAAATAATAGGAAAAATTAGATAAATATATTACGAGTTTAATTTTAATTTTTTATTTAAAACTTGAATTTTTGGAAAATTTTTATAAATTTGTTACATTACTTTTTGTACCATATGTAATTTTTTACATACTAATTTATTTTTATAAAATTTTTATATATAAACTATTATCAATAGAAATTTTTAAAGGTAAGTAATTATTTCTTTTAATTCAGTTATGTGATTTTTTATCTTCAATAAATTTTTATAAAATCTTAAACCTTTTTTTTCTTTTGGAAATTTCCCATTTTTTATTTAAAAAGTGATTAAACATATTATGTTGAATAAAATTAAGCTTTTTATTATTAAATAGAATAATAGAAAAAATTAGATAAATAAATTTTTAACTTATAATTTGTCTATTAATATTTTTATTTTTTTATTTAAATCTTGAATTTTAGGAATATTTTTATAATTTTATTTTATTTTTCATTTATGTGCCATAAATAATTTTTTATAATTTAATTTATTTTTATTTAATTTTTAATCCGATGCTTTGTACTTTTATTTCAAATTTTTTTGTGTATAAACTTTTATCAAACGAATTTTTAGGTTAAATTATTTCTTTTAATTCAGCTTTGTAATTTTTTTTACTTTGGTATTTTTATAATTAAATTTATCTTCAATAAATTTTTATAAAATATTCCCCCTTTTATTTTGGAAATATCTCATATTTTGTTTAAAAATTATAACAAAAGTGATCAAACATAATATTAAGTTGATTAAAATTATGATTTTAGCTAGTACTTAGTACTTTTACTTTTACTTGCCTAAAAATTAGAAATTTTTTATACAAAAACTTTTATCAAACAAATTTTTTAAAGGTAAATAAAAATTAAATTCAGTTTTGTAATGTCTTTCTTTGGAATTTTTGTAATTAAATTTATCCTCAATCAATTTTTATAAAAAATAGGGAAAATTTAGATTTTTTTATTTAAAAATCATAAAAAAGTTATCAAACATGATATTAAGTTAAGTAAAATTAGGATTTTAGCTAATAAATAATATTAACATTTTTTTAAATATAAATTACGAGTTTGTAATTTTAATTTTATATTTAAAACTTGATTTTCAGGAATATTTTTGTAAATTTGTTTTATTTTTCTTATATGTATTTATAATTTATGTACCATATATATTCTGTTTTGTGATTTTTTTATTTTGGAATTTTATAATTAAATTTATCTTCAACATATTTTTATAAAATCTTAAACCTTTTATTTAGGAAATTACCCATATATTGTTTAAAAATTATAAAAAAGTGGTCAAACTTGATATTAAGTTGAGTAAAATTAGGATTTTTGCTAAATAAATAAAATAATAGAAACAATTAGAGAAATGAATTTTAATCTTATAATTTATCTATTAACATTTATTTTTAAATACATATTACGAGTTTGTAATTTTATTTTTTGTTTAAAACTTGAATTACAGGAATATTTTTGTAAACTTTTTATATTTTTTTATATGTACTTATAATTTGTCTATTAATTTTTTTAATATTTATACGAGTAATTTTATTTTTTTATGTAGAACTTGAATTCCGGGCATATTTTTGTATATTTGTTAAATTTTTCACATATGTAAATATAATTTTTGTTATACGTAATATTTTACATACTAATTTATTTTTATTAAATGTTATGTCCCATGTTTTTTATTTTTATTTGAAAATTTATTATATATAAATTTTTATCAAACGTTCCATCTACCGTTTTAAAATTGTTCCATTTTTTAAATATTAATAACCATGTATTATTGTTCAGCGATTTTTAACAAGTTTTCAAGTTTTATGTACATATGTAATCAAATATTTATATTTTTGGGTTTATTAAAAACTATAATTTTTCAAAATCTTTCTCTACTGAAATGAAAACATTTGTTTGTGCACACAAACAGAAAAAACAATTCCTGGCAGTTTTACATAAATGTGAATTCTTTGTGTGTTTTTCTTGTGACATTATTTCGGCCATATTAAAATATAGACTGGCGTTAGCAATAATATTTCGAGAGCTTTCGTCGTCCCCAAAAGCTATTCCGTCCTATTGTGACTGCCGATGCCCGATGGCCATGAAAATAATTTCGGCAACGCACCGAGCTAATGCGACGTCGAGATAGTTTCTTCGCCATTATTGTGATGTACTGGGTTTTACCCTTTATGTTGGATTTATTGTTATTGCCCCGCGTCGAGAGGAACACGAGCCGAAGTCGAAAAAAAGACGAAAACCCCGAAAAGAAAGATACATTTTGATTTACGACTGGATACATCGACTGCGTTGTTTCACATAATGAACTGCACCGGGGCACCCGGATTTATGGGGAGTGTATCTTGTACGAAATAGTTTTAGTGCTGCCGCAAAACAGCAATAATAGATATAACCTTTGTAATCCGACCTCTCGTACTGCACAAGTAATTCATTAGGCCCATAAAAGGAACTGGCTGTAAAACGCGAGAGCTATAGGTGTGTATCTATGTAAAACAGGCCTACCCCGTATTATTACAATGTGAAAAAAAACGAGGTTCATAAAGCGCAAAACCCAATTACTGCCTCGTAAACCGTACGTTTAACATATATTTTTACGGAGCCATAACTTTTGCGATACCACCTTAATTACGCATGATAATGTATGCTGTTCGTGGAGGTGTGTTAACGGCTTTGGGACGACGTTTTTATTGCCTGCGGCGATTCCTCGACGTTGCACTGATTCCGGGACGGTTAATTGTCTAATCTGCTACACGGTTTTTTGTGCTGTTCCAATTCTAATGAGGTACAATAAAAGGAATCCACTCAATTAATTACTGTATGAGTGCACAATGTAATTATGGGGTGGTCTCTTGCGAATCGAGTGGGGGAGCTTGAAGTAATACTAGTGTTTTATTTAATTTATTTTGCTAGGGTGCGTTTTTATCTCGGCATCAGGTTTCAAATAGGCGTCAAGAGGATTAGATTTAAGACATCTGTATAGGGAGAATTCTTAATTGGTTGATTTTGACTACACATGAAAACAGGAGTTTTATCATAGGAATTGGAAATGTAAATTACTTTTTCGATACTTAGTATTTCACAATGGGTGACTGGAGGAAAAGTAATAAATAGTATAGTTAGAAACTGTATAGAGATAGCTTTTAAATCATAATATAAACACTTATTCGAATAAAATAAGAATCTAGAATGCAAATTACTTTTTTGGGTGCTTAATATTTCATAACTGGTCACGGGAAGAAAATATGGTATAATGAATAAAGAAAGTTTTCAAATTATGTACTTCAATTTTTTTTAATAAATCATGATTAAAAAATATAAATTACTTAATATTTTACAATTGGCAATAGGAAGAAAAAAAAATGAATGGTTTATTTTAATATAGTGCATAAAGAAAGCCTTCAAATTATATATACAGTTTAATAAAAATATGTTAAAATATATTATAAAAATTTATTTAAATAAATTATGAATCAAACATGTAAATCAGTTACAAGAGGAAAAAAATGAATAGTATGGTGAGAAACTGCATGAAGAAAGTCTTTAAATTTTGTATAAATTTTAATACAAAATTGTTAAAATATAATATAAAAATTTATATGAATAAAAAATGTAGATTACTTTTTTGGTTCGTAATATTTCACAATTGGTCCCAGGAGGAAAAAATAAATGGTAAATTTTATATAGTGCATAAAGAATGCTTTCAAATTATATATACAGTTTAATAAAAATATATTATAAAAGTTATTTATATAAATATTATATGAATCAAACAAGTAAATAATTTTTTTCTTTACATAATATTTCACAATCGGCCACGGGAGGAAAAAATTAAATAGTATAGTTAGGAAGTGTATAAAGAAAGCTTTCAAATCATGTATGGAGTTTAATACAAAATTGTTAAAATATAATATAAAAATTTATTCGAATAAAACATGAATTAAAAATGTAAATTACTTTTTGGTACTTAATATTTCACAGTTGGTCCCAGGAGGAAAGAATAAATGGAATAATTTAGTATAATGCATAAAAAATGCTTTCAAATTTTATATACAGTTTAATAAAAATATGTTAAAATATAATATAAAAAAGTATTTATATAAATCATGAATTAAAAAAAGGAAATAACTTATTTTTTAAAGAATATTTCGCAGTCGACTATAAGAGGAAAAAAATAAATAATATAATTAGAAAATGTATAAAGAATGTTTTCAAATCATGTATAGAGTTTAATACAAAATTGATAAAAGGTATTATAAAAATTTAGTCGAATAAAACAAGAATCAAAAATGTAATTTACCTTTTTGGTACTTAATATTTCATAATTGATCCCACGAAAAAAAAGTAAATGATACATTTTAGTATAGTATATAAAAAAAGCTATCAAATTATGTTAAATATATTATAAAAAAATATTTATATAAATAATAAATTAAAAAAGTAAATAATTTATTTTTCTTAATATTTCACAATCGGTCACAGGAGGAAAAAATAAATAGGTACAAAATGCAAAAAGAAAGTTTTCATATGTATAGAGTTGAATACAAAATTGTTAAAATGTAATATAAATATTTATTTGGACTAAACATGGATAAAAAATCTAAATTACTTTTTTGGTACTTAATATTTCACAGTTGTTCCCAGGAGGAAAAAAATAAATGGAATATTTTAGTACAATGCATAAAGAAAGCTTTTAAATTATATATACAGTTTAATAAAAATATCTTAAAATATATTAAAAAATATTATTTATATGTCATGAATCAAAAAAGTAAATAACTCTTTCTTTTACTTAATATTTTACAATCGACTATAGGAGGAAAAACTAAATAGTATAATTAGAAAATTTATAAAGAGAGTTTTCAAATCATGTATAATGCAAAATTGATAAAATATAATATAAAACTTTATTCGAATTAAACTTGAATCAAGAATTTAAATTAGTATTTTGGTACTTAATATTTCACAATTCACAGAAAAAAATAAATGGTGCAATTTAGCAAAGAACATAGAGAAAGTTTTCAAATTATATATATAATTTAATAAAAAATGTTTAAATTCAATATAAAAATTTATTCAAATAAAACATGAATCAAACATGTAAATTAACTTTTTCGGTACTTAATACTTTACAGTTGGTCATAGGGAGAAAAATTAATGATATAATTAAGAATAGTTCATAAAGAATGTTTTCAAATCATATATACAGTTTAATAAAAAAAAACATTGAAATATAAAAATTTATTCAAATAAGACATGGATCAAAAAAGTAAATTGTTTTTTGTGTACTTAATATTTTACAATCGGTTTATATATAAATAAATAATATAGTTAGAAAGTGCATTAAGAAAAAAAAATGTAAATTATTTTTTCAGTATTTAATATTCCAGAAATTGTCAAAGATATCAAAAAGAATTTTGAGCTCGGGACACCCAAATACTTCAGTTTTTGTTTTTCAGGTGTGGAAACATTAGTAACAGCCAAATCTACCATTTTGAGAGCCCTTGTACAATTACGTACATTATATTAATTATTGTATGTCGCAAAAAAAACCTGGATTAGAGTGGCTTGTATCGAGGTAATTAGTTTTTATTAACAGAAATCATCATTTATATGCAAATAAAAAATGCTCGCGAATTACGTGGCTCGGTGTTTTTTTAATGTGCTGCCATAATAATTTGCTCGAAACATGGCCGTTTCCCGTTTAGAGTGTGCCTTTCTTTTAAAAACTGCGTTCCTCGCCGATGTAATGGATTGCAGTCAAAAATTTATGGGCCTACTTTAAAAATACTTACTTTACGAAATTCAGTCCTGCTTCCGGTTGTATATTATGTAAGTTTTATATTAGCTCTATGGCCTTTTTGCGAGATTGTGCAGACGTAAAGCTGCGCCATGTTTTTTGAGGGCGTTTATGTTGTTGGCGGTAATTCTTGTTCTTGTGTTACGCGAAATTGGACACGGAATAAAAGTTTACGTTTTTATTTTCGTCGGCGACGTCTTCAGGTCGTGTCCTAATTAAAAGATAAATCTGACGTCCGCGTTGGCGGGGCCGGAAATGAAAATTTGAGGCCTCAAAGTGCGCGTTGTTTGTAATTCTAATTTCGCCTCGTACAATCTGATTGATGGCATGCGATGAAAATTGAGAGGTACAAATGAGGCGACCCGTCAAGATATATCGCATTAGCCGAATTATTTTCAGTCAGTCGGTGGGCCCATATCTTACAAGGATAAATAGCTTGTTTGGACACTTCTGATCATTTTTTACGTGATCCCTACAACAAAACCCACTAAATCCCGTATTTATCAATGTTACCATCTAAAACTTCTATTTCCTGTCGCTGCAGGGGACCGAAACGTCTTAGGATTTTAGAGGGTGAATCAATCAACAATTAATATAAACTTTCGCCAAGTCCGAGGGTAGAATGGGGAGTTACTTTGGGAAGTTGACAAAGGGAAAGTAATGTTACCAAGCCGGACATTGCTCCGACGATTTTGAGCCAGATTAACGGGACCCCCGACTAGGATTTGACACAGACAATGCGGATTTGATGGAGTTTTGATTGTTGGAGAGTTAGTAAATTACTGGGATGGATAAATAAAACACCAAATGGAGTAGAGGGATTATAGAAATCCCATACAACTACCAAACTGTACAATTGTACAAGTTGCTTAACACAATTTGTTAATTGTTTAACCCAGTTCCGGTAAAAATTATCATAATTATAGCAACTTAACATATTAAAATATACCAAAAATATGAGCTCATTTTGTTCTTAAATATTGCCTACTTCTTTTATTATTCAATGATCACATTTATGACAACTTTTTTTCATTGCTCTTTGTGAATTAAAATCGATTATTTACTAGGGGTCTTTTGTTTATTATCATCAATTAATCATTAGTCGAAATGAAACTGTAAGAAAGAAGATAATTCAACGAAGATCGAGAACAGGAGATGGCTAAAAGTTTACGGCTAAATAAGTTATTATACAAAATGTTATGGTTAAAGTAATAATACAGAATTAATCTCTAAAGATCTCTTTCAAAATTAAAGTTGCTATATTTATGTCCAGCACAGTTCACATAAATATATATATATATATATATATATATAGAATTTTATAGAATAAGAGTGCAGTAGATTTTATAATACAGTATAAAACATTAAATAAATAGTACATTTATGTTATTTTAACAGTTTACATCAAATAAAAGAGTTATGACTAAATATTTAACATTTTAAATATACACTTATTTCTAAAAAAGAGTAAAAATCTGATGGTAACACGTAGTATAAAAATAGAAGATTACTATTATTATATTATTTCAAATATATTTTAAAACTTTTGTGGAAACTATATGAATGTTATAAATATTGTAAATAAATCCATTAAAATACATTAAACTTAGATGAATATTATGTTAGGTATTAAAAAACCTTTCTATAATAATTATTTCAATATTTTTTTGTTTTCATTTGAAATAATTTAACTTATCTTTTATTAATATGCAAAATAAATGAATCTTTTTAAAAAAATTTAAATCTAATATTTTAAAATAAAATTTTGTTTATAATAATTATCAAAAAACAGAAAAATTGTATAAAGATAAAAGTAAATGATATAATGTGTTTATTATTCTTGTCAAAATATTTGAATTAATCCCTTTAAATATAATATTTTAAAACCATTTATTATTTTTTTATCATTATAATAATTGTGAGTTATATAAAATTTTAACTATTTGTTTTTTTACCATTTTAATTGGATTTTATACACATTAACAAATATTTAATAATAGTAATATTTTAAAATAATATTTATTTAAAAATTTGCACTCCTTTTTGCCTTTATTTATTTATATCTATAAAGAAAAGTAACTGAAAAATAAATAAAAATCCTTTAAATTGCTAAAATTAACAATTTTGTTAATTACAATATGATTTTATACACATTAACAATTATTTATCAATAATAATATAATAAAAAATAATATGTAATTAATAAAATAATATATAATGTTTAATCTAATTTTATATTATACATTTTCAGAATTTTCTCTACATATATATTTCCAATGTCTGAAAATGCTCATTGTGAATGAACACAAATTGCTGGACTAAATAAAAACTGCTGAACCAACAGTTAAATGTATTTGAATTTTTATTGGAATAATTAAGAAATAATTCAAAATATTCAAGGTGTTACAAAATCAACATAGCATTCAACGAAAAAACAAGGAAAAAGAAAGTTCTGAAAATAAATTTTGATTATGAATTAGTTATTTTGTATTTGTATTTCAGTTTATTAAAGTAATAAGGTACAAACTTATTACAGCTTTAATTAATTTGATTCAGTTGTTGAGATGTAGATGTAGGTCTAAATTCTGACGTTCCTTTTTTTTTTGTTTTTATTAATTTTTAAAATTTTTATAAACTAAAGGACTAATTCCAACTGATAGACCAGATTTTGCTGTCCCGCCGAAATTCCGGTACATCCCAAGTATTTATAATTAACATTGTCCCATCAAAAAATCAATGTTTAAACAGCCCCCCATCCAATTATGGAAATTAATGATATTTGCACAAAACGGCGCTAACCCCCAAAAAAATTGGTCCGGAATCGTGTTTGCTCGTCTAATGCAGCTTTAATTCGGAGTTTATTTAAAAGCGTCCATAAATTCTGCAAAGCCCCCCTCTCAGAAAAACACCCCCGAGTTCCTACCGGTGTTCATGACTCGTATCGACGGAGTGGGGGAGGGGGTTGAAATGCCATTTTATTACGTATTACGTGCGGTTTAAAAATCTGAGGTGTATTTATGGTGTTTGGGGTCGTCTCACAGTTTAATACGTTCCGGATTACGTTTGGTATGCGCCGGAGCCGTCACGGGCGGGGGCAGCGTTTAAATCATTGCCGGCGTGCATTCGACGGATTTTTGTTACGCGTCTCCTTCGGTGTTTGGTTAGAGATAATAAATAATTGGCGACTAGTGTTCGGATGATGCAGAGCCATCAGTGCCGTATTTATTAGTTTGCTCACCTACGTAAAGCACAGCAAGTGTAGTCATTCGTTTAGCTTAAAAACGTTCGGTGTTTTTGCGCAAAAATGAATCATGCAAAATGTATGGCGTGCGTTTGATATAGTGCACGGTTTATCAAAATTGAGGTATTTTTTTCCGCCCATATTTATGTCGTTTCGGCCGGTCGAAACAGAAGAACATAAATTGGCGCTCGTTTGTAAAGCTCCGAAGCTCGGATGAGAGTACACTTTACGGACCTGTGTGTGCTCATTATTGTCGAGTACATTTTTGTACTTGTCTAGGTTTAATTGTACAATGGTGCCGTGCCGTGTCTCTTTGAAACGAATGCGGTGTACAGAAGACAGAGTCATTAATAACGCTAATAAATCCGGTTATCCGTTTGACTATCGCACAATACGAATCGTCTTTAAACTGTGCGTCCCAAAATGTGAAATTTTCGATAACTCGAGGGCCTCTTGATAATGAGAGGGTAAGAACTGAGGACCGAACTTTAGGAACTCCTGTAGGCCGGAGCTTGTTCTCCTCACTGGCCCGCCTGATACCCACTCTAATTAAGAGCTATTAATCATAGTGGTCGAGCCCTTGGGCCCCCCTTTTTACCCTGTGTCCGTCCTGCTACCGAAACCAGTGGCACGGCGTTTAATAGGAAGGGAATTTATTTGAATATGCAGATTGGCACTTAAATTTTAATTATTTGTTTAGTCGTCGCGGACGAGAAAGTTTTGATTAACGCAATACGTTTATTGCCGCAATAAATATTTGATTGCCCGGAACTTTGCGTAATTTTTGTCGGAACTGGGTTAAACAATTAACTGTGTTAAGCAACTTGTACAATTGTGCAGTTTTATGGTGTCGTATGGGATTCGTATAATCTCTCTACTCCATTTGGTGGTTTATTTATCCAACAATCAAATGTCCATCAAAACGGCATTGTTTGTGTCAAATTCTAGTCGGGGGGCTTTGTTAATCTGACTCAATGTCTGTCTTGGTAACACAGTCAACGTAATCATTTATTATGAACATTAAGTATATATGGAAGCAAATTGTTGTTTAATATATTCGTGAACATAAATCTATCTAAGGGGTCCTACGCCAGAAGAACTGGGACATATCCATAAAATAATTGCTACGATATAGTGGTGGTCAACGAAAAAACAAGGAAAAAGTTTGTACCTCACTACTTTAATAAACTGAAATATAAATACACTAATTGCTGGACTAAATAAGAACTGCTGAACTAAATTAATTAAAGCAGGAAATATTTTATGATATCTACCACAGCAGTTAATTGTATTTGAATTTTTATTTGAATCATTGAGAAAGGATTCAAATAATCAAGGTGTTACGAAGTCAGCATAGAACTCAACAAAAAAAAAACAGGAAAAAAGTTTGTACCTCTTTATTTTAATAAACTGAAATACAAATACAAAATAATTAATTCATAATCAAATTTATTTTAAGAACTTTCTCTAGATCTAAGATCTACATATATATTTCCAATTTCTGAAAATACTCATTTTAAATGAATGTACACTAATTGCTGGACTAAATAAAAACTGCTGAATCAAATTGATTAAAGCAGGAAATATTTCATGATATCTACTACAGCAGTTAATTGTATTTGAATTTTTATTTGAACCTTTGAGAAAGGATTCAAGTAATCAAGGTGTTACAAAGTCAGCATATAATACAACAAAAAAGCAGGAAAAAGTTTGTACCTCTTTGCTTTAATAAATTGAAATACAAATACAAAATAATTAATTCATAATCAAGTTTATTTTAATAACTTTCTCTAGATCTAAGATCTACATATATATTTCCAATTTCTGAAAATACTCATTTTGAATGAATGAACACTAATTGCTGGACTAAATAAAAACTGCTGGATCAAATTAATGAAAGCAGGAAATATTTCATGATATCTACTACAGCAGTTAATTGTATTTAAATTTTTATTTGAATCATTGAAAAAGGATTCAAATAATCAAGGTGTTACAAAGTCAGCATATAATACAACAAAAAAGCAGGAAAAAGTTTGTACCTCTTTGCTTTAATAAATTGAAATACAAATACAAAATAATTAATTCATAATCAAATTTATTTTAATAACTTTCTCTAGATCTAAGATCTACATATATATTTCCAATTTCTGAAAATACTCATTTTGAATGAATGAACACTAATTGCTGAACTAAATAAAAATTGTTGAACCAAATTAATTAAAGCAGGAAATATTTCTTGATATCTACCACAGCAGTTAATTGTATTTGAATTTTTATTTGAACCTTTGAGAAAGGATTCAAATAATCAAGGTGTTACAAAGTAAGCATAGAACTCAACAAAAAAAAAAAAACAGGAAAAATTTGTACCTCTTTATTTTAATAAACTGAAATACAAATACAAAATAATTAATTCATAATCAAATTTATTTTAAGAACTTTCTCTAGATCTAATATCTACATATGTATTTCCAATTTCTGAAAATACTCATTTTAAATGAATGAACACTAATTGCTGAACTAAATAAAAATTGCTGAACTAAATTAATTAAAGCAGGAAATATTTTATGATATCTACCACAGCAGTTAATTGTATTTGCATTTTTATTTGAACCTTTGAGAAAGGATTCAAGTAATCAAGGTGTTACAAAGTCAGCATATAATACAACAAAAAAGCAGGAAAAAGTTTGTACCTCTTTGCTTTAATAAATTGAAATACAAATACAAAATAATTAATTCATAATCAAGTTTATTTTAATAACTTTCTCTAGATCTAAGATCTACATATATATTTCCAATTTCTGAAAATACTCATTTTGAATGAATGAACACTAATTGCTGGACTAAATAAAAACTGCTGGATCAAATTAATTAAAGCAGGAAATATTTCATGATATCTACTACAGCAGTTAATTGTATTTAAATTTTTATTTGAATCATTGAGAAAGGATTCAAATAATCAAGGTGTTACAAAGTCAGCATATAATACAACAAAAAAGCAGGAAAAAGTTTGTACCTCTTTGCTTTAATAAATTGAAACACAAATACAAAATAATTAATTCATAATCAAATTTATTTTAATAACTTTTTCTAAATCTAAGGTCTACATATATATTTCCAATTTCTGAAAATACTCATTTTGAATGAATTAACACTAATTGCTGAACTAAATAAAAATTGTTGAACCAAATTAATTAAAGCAGGAAATATTTATTGATATCTACCACAGCAGTTAATTGTATTTGAATTTTTATTTGAACCTTTGAGAAAGGATTCAAATAATCAAGGTGTTACAAAGTCAGCATAGACCTCAACAAAAAAAACAGGAAAAAAGTTTGTACCTTTTTATTTTAAAAAACTGAAATACAAATACAAAATAATTAATTCATAATCAAATTTATTTTAATAACTTTCTCTACATCTAAGATCTACATATATATATTTTCAATTTCTGAAAATGCTCATTCTGAATGAACACTAATTGCTGAACTAAATAAAAACTGCTGAACCAAATTAATTAAAGCAGGAAATATTTCCTGGTGTCTACTAAACTAGATAATTGTATTTGAATATTCATTTTAATCATTTACAAAGGATTCAAATATTCAAGGTGTTACAAAGTCAGCATAGCACTCAGCGAAAAAGCAGGAAAAATGTTGTATGTACCTTATTATTTTAATAAACTGAAATACAAATACAAAATAACCAATTCATAATCAAGATTTATTTTCAGAACTGTCTCTACATCTATGATCTATATATCTGTTGCAAATTTCTGAAAATGCTCATTCTGAATGAACACTAGTGCCTGACTAAATAAACTGTTGGAACAAATTAATTAAAGCACAACATATGTTATGTTATGGTATGGTGGCTACTCTACCATCCAATTTTATTTGAACATTCATTTAAATCATTGAGGGAGTATTCAGATGTCAAATGTAGGATAAAGTCAGCAGGATCAAAAATAATTTTACACAATTTAAAAGAAAAAAAGTACTATTGATTAATTCACAGCCGTTTTTAAAATACATACAACCTCGGTTGTAGTGATAACAAAGTGGGAGGAAAATTCACCGGGAACGAATTGGCCGACGCCGATCCGAAATTATTTTCCAGATTTGCGTGGGACTTAATTAGTGCGGACCTTAAAAAGCGCTGTTTTATTTGGCGGCATTAACATGATTAATGAATGCCCGCCATCCTACACATCTGTTTCGAAAACATTAATCCCCGCGAATCTGCTCAATAATTTGAGGACCTCTCGGCGAATTAGTGAATTAATTTGAGTGATATCCCAGCAATGGTCTCATCGTCCTTAATTAACGGAAAGAAATTTCGTTCCGTTCACGTTTTTATTTCGGTCGGTCGGAAAATTGGGGGCCCATCATTATTAAGCTCATTGAAATGCCCATCACACTTTCGTTTTGCTTTAGTTGCTCCATTATAATTTTGCTTCGGCAAAGACCTTATTACACTTAATTAAATAATTTAGGTCGGGAAAGTGCTCTAAGATTGTTTTAATTAATTTAAGTGCGCAAAAGGTAAGCACTTCGAGGAAAAACCGGTGATCCATTTTCCACTTTAATCGTTGCCTAAAATTGAAGATAATTTCGTACATTTTGTACATTTAATAATTATAGCATTAAATGTAAATTTATTTGCCAATTAATAAATCACATAAGTAAATTTCAGTGTGAACTTTCGGACGAATCCCGAATTTGTACGGTGGCAGTCAACAACAGGCCGCTTTTGCGGCAAACTTCAAAGGATTAATTCAATTAGTAGATCCTTCATTAATTAACTGGTTTGCACATTTTGATTACATTGCAACATCATAAATATTCAACCAATCTGAATAATATTGTCGCACAATTTACAATTTGCCTAATGAACTGAACGATGTGCGTTGTATTTACATTATTTGCACAGAATGGTGGTTAAAGTTGTATTTAAAATCGATTTAATAGAAATTTGAATTAATTTCGGCAGTGCCGAAATACGAATTCATTAATGGCATATTCATAAGTATATTTGCTAAAACTAATTGACTCATGTTTAGTTGTTTAAATATAAATATTACACATTTAAGCCTAATGTATTTCGTTGAGGGTGAAACCACCACCACTGGCAATAAAAACAGGGTTGGTCCCAACCACTAAATCTTTGTCCGATAAATGGATTCTAAGTAAGTGGTGTTTCAAAAAATTTCGTATTCATGTCATATAAAATACTGGAATCTTGAATGATGGGATTTTTAGGCCGAATATTGATTTATGCTTTTATATAAAAAAGACCTCAATTCATGCCCTAACGGCGGTTTAACGCATCCATTTTACATTCATACTTTTCCTGCTTTTTTTTAACTAAGTGTGGCTTCATTGAATGAATGAGAAAAAGTAATGGTAAAAAAAAAATTATTTATTATGATTTTACCGTATTTAGCAATGCCTGGAAAGAAATACCTTTCAAAATATAAAAAACAAACTCATGAGGAAAATCATAGAGATTACTAGAAGCTTAATAGTTCAAAGTGGTGTAGAAATTCGGAAGAGAAGAGGAAAAACCCCTAAAATCTACGCTACTGTAACATTATGGATAAAGTTTTTTATGTATTGAATTGTAGACATGTATTTTAGGATAATACTTACCAAACTTAAATACGATTGGACCTCAGGTTACCAAAAAATTGAAATTTGATATTTCTAAATTTTATATTAATTTTTGTCATTAATATTTTAATTTCTTAGTTTACGCTTAATTAAACGTAATTTTTGCTTGACTGGTGCATGATTGGGGCATGATTTTTGCATGATTGGTGCATGCTTTGTACATTTGTACCCGTGATCGGTGCGTGACTATGCGTGATCGGTGCGTGATTATGCGTGATCGGTGCGTGACTATGCGTGATCGGCACGAGATAGTACAAGATACAATCCAAGATAAACACTTTAGGTTACGAAGATATCAGAAAAAAGGTGATATTTGAATTTTTATACTGCTATTAACACTTTAATTTCTTAATTTACATTTTATTAAACGTTATTCGTGCATGATTTGTACATTTGTATGCGTGTTCCATGCGTGATTATGCGTGATCGGTACGTGATTGGGCGAGACACATGTATTTAATTTAAACACGACTGGACCCGAGATTACCAAAATATCAGAAAAAAAAATTGATATAATTCTAAATTTTTATAGTAATTTTTGCTATTAATATTTTATTTTAATTTTTTAATTTACGTTTACTTAAAACGTAATTCAGGCTTGATTTTGCGTATTTGATAAATAATTTGCAAATTTGTACGCGTGATCGGTGCGTGATTATGTATGATAAGCACGTGGTTGTGCGAGATACATATCGAATTTAAACACAAATGGATTCGTGCATGATTTGTACATTTGTTGCTCTTGATTGTGTGAGACACATATCAAATTTAAACACGATTTGGATCTCAGATTACGAAAATATCAGAAAAAAAATTGAAACTTTGTGCGTGATTGCGCATGATTTACACATTTCTATGCGTGATTATGCGTGATCGGAACGTGATTGCATGAAAAACATAAAAATTTAAACACGATTGGACTCAGGTTACAAAAATATCAGAAAAAAAAATTAAAATTTTGTAATTCTAATTTTTTATACTAATTTTTGTTATTAATATTTTATTTTAATTTTTTTTAGTTTTCGTTCACTTAAACATAATTCATGCATGATTTGTGCGTGATTGGTGCATGATTTGCGCATTTGTATGCGTGATTGTGCGTGATCAGCACATGATTATCCGAGATGCATACCAAATTTAAATACGAAGGGACCTCAGGTTACAAACATGTCAGAAACAAATTTGAAATTTGATAATTCTAAATTTTTTATATTAATTTTTGTCACTTACACTTTAATTTCTTAGTTTACGTTTAATTAAACGTAATTCATGCATGCATTAGTGCATGATTTGCACATTTGTATATGTAATCGGTGCGTGATAGGTACGTGATTGAGCGAGATGCATACCAAATTTATACACAACTGGACGTAAGGTTACAAAAATGTCAGAAAAAAAAATTGAAATTTGACAATTCTAAATTTTTATACTAATTTTTGTCATTAACATTTTAATTTTTTAGTTTACGTTTAATTAAATGAAATTCGTCCATGATTGGTGCATGATTAGTATATATGTACGCCTAATGATTGCGTAATTGTGCGGAATCGGTTTGTGTGAGGGTTTGGTGCGTGATAAGAGCGTGATCGGTGCACGACAGTCTCGTAATTATGGGTAGTTGGTGCGTAACCGGTGCGCGATAGTGCGTGATCGTGCGTGATTGGTGCGTGATCGTGCGTGATCGGCGAGTAATTGATGTATTTGTACGTTTGTAATTATAAACTAAAATAATTACACATGTTTATCGACATTTATTTATAACATTTAATACATTTCTCACTTTTAATTTTTATTTAGTGGAAATCAAATAATGAATTGGAAAACAATAAATTTAATACAAAATTAAGAAAATATATTTTAAAAGCGTAAAATCTGTATACACTTTTTTTTAAATTTGCAGAGTAAGAATAAAAAAATGGTTAAAACAAGAATGAATTTAATATAAAATTTAGAATAATATTTGTTGAACAACATAAAACCAATATTTAACAACGTTTCAGTCATATATGTTTGAAAAATGTGTTTTTAACTTTTTCCATGTTTTAATTTCTTCATCGAATTCCCCCTCAACTTTTTAATACGGCATCAAACTTCTGCCGCTCATTTCCACATGCACCATACATTATTAATTCCTCAAATAAAGAGTGCTAGTGGTGATTTTAAATCACCCGCAAAAATAATAAAATTGAAATACGGCCGGCAAACTTTAAACTACCGCCGGATTTAATCCGGCATATTTCGTAATACTAAAACCAATTCATTTACAATTTTCCACTACATTTTCCTCGTCTCGCCCCGTTAATTTATGGTATGGTAAAAGAATGGTGTGCGCCCCGATGGCAATAATTCGCAGCTGTCGCGGACCGTTGCGTCGTGTGACGACTGAAATTCTTATTTGTACTAATGAGCGGGACATGTGTTGTTGCCAAGCCGCAGAAACACTAGTCAACGCACACATTCGGTTGCGTCCCGAACTTCCTTTGATAAATCGCTCATTACATGTTTCGCTACAGCCCCGTAAAACCACCAGGTCCCAAATCATCCTCGTTTTTCCATCCGACAACAGTAATTTATTTACGCCGAAAAGTTTTCGAAGAGCCAAAGCGAAGGTGGTGAGCAAGTCAACCTTCGTCTCATCCCATTATGCATTTTAATTAGTGAAAAAAGATCCCCTCGTTACTCACCCCCGGATATAAAACATGTCGGAGTGAATACCTTGGCGGGGTTCGTTCTTCGGAGCTATCCAATTTTTACGATTTCTATAGTCACGCAAAATACCCTCTCTTATAAGTTGATGGTTAAAGTGACGCTGTCAACATATACATGACTGTCTCCCCCGCTTCGACTAGGATTCCACCACTTTCAATTGAGTATTTCTCGAAGGCAGTGGCGGGTGGTCCCTTTTATCCTGCAGTCTCTCTCTTCAGTCGGTCGTACATTATTCATTTTATTTTACAAGGCGTCTTTCAAAAAGTTCAAATGTAGACCTTTGTTTGCACATCTTAGCACGCCTGTACGCTCCAGGCCACGCCAAACGAACCGAACTCAACTCCAGTTTATTCATATAGAGATGTATTGAGTTTAATAATTGCGTTAGCATGGCTGTTAAACTTTCGGCTCACCTGCGCCAGTGTATTTGTCTGCCCAACTCCCCGAACATCTTACTTTACCATACATGAAAGGAAACAGATAATTTATTAACACATTTTATTACAAAACTTCGACGTTTCATTTTAAATATTCATGGGCCCCCCCCCAGGAAAGTTTTCGCTCCCCGTCAAGAAATAAAACTTCGAATTATTTTATTAAAAGAGATTGTCCTTTTTAAATGAAATTTCGGAGCGGGCAAATTATGAAGCCAGAAGGAGCAGGCGAAAAAACTGGAGAGTGCTAAATGAATAAAATTGCAATAAAAAGTGGGACGTCTAATTTTCCGACACGAAAAACCGTTCAGACATTTCAACTTATGAAAAGTCGGTGCAAATTCAACGGCTTTACCAAAGCCAAATACAATGAAAAATTCATATTTGACTCGCACTAACTAGGGTCGACATTTGCATTTTTATTATGTTGGCTCTCTTGCCAAACTCCTCGTTTGTTTTCTTTTGTCTTTTGTCTATTTACTTAACAATTGACAAATTCCCCTTTTTCGTCTTTCGTCCGCCCTAATTGTCTCCGGGTCTGTTGTGCCATGTAATTCAATATTTGGCAATTATCAACAATATTTTAGCCAGCAAGCATTTTAAATATAACAATCGTAAGTTACTTATTTTCCACATAATTTATAACAATTTTACATTTTGTCCTTAAGCTAACTGAAAAATAAATTAATATTACTGAAAAAGAGTATTTGGCAATTATCAACATTTTTTCCCATCAAGTATTTTAAATATAAAAAAAATTGTATGTTGTATATTTTGTTAAAATGAAGTTTTACTTTTTTTAATATTTTATTTATCTTTATGTTAACTGAAAGTTTAAAATATCAATAACAAAAAATTATTATTTGGCAATTATCAATAATATTTTATGTTATATCATTAAGTATTTTAAGCATAAAAAATATAGTTTTTATTTTTATTTTTTTTTGAAATATAATTTTGTTTTTTCTAATATTTTATTTGTCTTTGTATTGACTGAAAAATACAATAGTAACATTAAAAAAATGGTTATCTGGCAATTGTCAATAATATTTTTTATCATCAAGTATTTTAAATATAAAAAAAATATAATTTGTGTATTTTTAACAAATTTTAAAAAATATAGATAATTTTTTTAAATATAATCTTATTTTTTCTAATATTTTATTTGTCTCTATATTGACTGAAAAATTACAAAGGTAAAACAGATTATTTAACAATTGTAAAATGTAATTTATAAGTAATTTTAAAAAATATAGTTAATTTTTATAAAATATAATATTGTTTTTTTCTACTATTTTATTTGTCTTTACGTTATCGAAAAATTGAAATAGTAATACTGAAAATAGATTATTTCTCAATTATCAATAATATTTTATATTACGTATTTTTAGGCATAAAAAGTTATTTATTTCTAACAAATTTTTTCTAATATTTTATTTGTCTTTGTATTGACTAAAAAATACATTCAATTGTCAATAATATTTTTTGTCATCAAGTATTTTAAATATAAAAATATTTAATTAATTAATTAATTAATTAATTAATTATAATTAATTTTTAACAAATTTTAAAAAATACAGATAATTTTTTTAAATATAATCTTATTTTTTTCTAATATTTTATTTGTCTCTGTATTGACTGATAAAAATATAATTTACAACAAATTTTAAAAAATATAATTAATTTTTATGAAATATAATCTATTTTATTTGTTTTTGCGTTACTGCAAAATTACAATAGTTATACTGAAATTATATTATTTAGCAATTGTCAATAATAATTTATATTATGTATTTTAAGTTATTTATTTCCAAGAAATTTTTAAAAATGGAGTTATTTTTTTTAAATATAGTTTTGTTTTTTTTCTAATATTTTATTTGTCTTTGTATTGATTGAAAAATATAATAGTAATACTAAAAAATAGTTATTTGGCAATTGCCAATAATATTTTTTGTCATCAAGTATTTTAAATATAAAAAAAATTAATTTGTGTATTTTTAACAAAAAATTTAATTGTATATTTTGTTAAAATGTAGTTTTTTAATATTTTATCTGTTTTTATGTTAAGTGGAAGATTAAAATAGCAATAATGAAAAAATATTATTTGACAATTATCAATAATATTTCAATAGTAACACTAACAAAAGGTTATTTGGCAAATGTCAGTAATATTTTTTGTCATCAAGTATTTTAAATATAAAAAAAATTAATTTGTGTATTTTTAACAAATTTTAAAATTATACTTATTTTTTTTTAAATATAATCTTATTTTTTTTTAATATTTTATTTGTCTTTGTATTGACTGAAAAATTACAATGGTAATACTGAAAACAGATTATTTGGCAGTTATCAACAACATTTTACATCATGAAGTATTTTAAACAAAAATACAAAAATAATATTGAAAATAATTTGGCAATTTATCAACACTATTTTAAACATAAAAAAATTAAGTTATTTATTTCATAAATTTTTTTAAAAAATATAGTTTTTTAAAATATAATCTTTTTTTCTAATATATTATTTACCTTTTTATTGACTGCAAAATACAACAGAAATAGTGAAAAATGATTGTTTGTCAATAATATTTTTTGCCAAGTATTTTAAAACATAAAAAAGTATGTTATATATTTTTAACAAATTTTAGAAAATATAGTAAATTTTTTGAATTATAATCGGGGTTTTTTTCTACTATTTTATCAACACGTCATCAAATATTATAAACATCAAAATGTATGTTATTTATATCTAACAAATTTTAAAAAATATAATTAATATTTTGGAAATATAATCTTGTTCTTTTTTTCTAATATTTTATCTTTTTATTAACAGCAAAATAGAACAGTAAAACTGAAAAATGATTATTTGACAATTATCATTAATATTTTTTGCCATCGAATATTTTAAACATAAAAAAGTGTTATAATTTTAAACATAAAAAATGTACTAATTATTTATATTTAAAAAAGTTTAGAAAATATACTTAATTTTTTTGAAATATAATTTTAATTTTTTGAGTAGACTTTTCTTAAAAGTATTATTGCATTTTTCTAATATTTTATTTGTGTTATCTGAAAAAAATACAATAGTAATACAGAAAAATGAAATATGTTATGCATAAAAAGTAGTCACACGAACGTGCAAAATTTATGTTGAACGGTGCGCCGTTTGCGAGTTGTTTCCCATATTTCAGATCGGGCGTCTCCCCACCTGAAGATTACCAATATGTATGCGAAATCAAATTGCGACAAGGTATACAAATTCCCCGCGTTGTCGCGAAATTCAGTGCCGCCGCCTCGGCGCACTCAAAATATACGAGCCGGGGGCAGGACGAGCTGTAGGGCGGAATCGGCGGCGGCGGCGAAGAGGTGTGAACCCAGGAAACGTGATTCTGATCCCGGTCGACTTTAAACTATAAAAGTGGATCTTGTAACGGGGCGGCAAATAGTGGCGCGGCCCTCATCCGCCCGTATACCACCCGCGGGACCTGGACTGAATCCTGAAACACTGCCGCCGCTTTCAGGAATAACTAACAGACGATTCCGGCGAACCATCCAGCTCATATCGTCCCAACTATCGCACTATTCATTTATCTAAAACTTCTATTACACCCGAGAACTCTTACCGAGTTTCAAGGTGAAATCGACTTTCCATATATTGATTTATTTTCCTGCACGTCCCGTCTGTTACATAAATACAAATATATTTTCCCTCGGGACCGTGCCGTACTTCCGGCAAATTTTATTTAGTATATTCCATCAGCTTATTTCCACTCGACTTCATGTGCTTGTGACAGATAGTTTACAATAATTTTGTGATTGTACGGGGTGTATCCAAATTACACCGACAACGTTTAACTCAATTCAATAAAAAAAGTTCAATAAAATGTTTTTTTTTTTGGTGTTGTAGCCTCCTTTGAGTCTTGAGTTGACTTAAAGAAGTAGGACACCTTTTCTATTGACCAAAGAAGCTCGCTCGACTTCGTGTAAGTTTTTCAAGGATTTGGTCAATTTACAAAGGATAAAAAACTTTCAATTACAATGTAAAATATTTGGCGAATGCGCAGAAACTACCAAAGAATATAATTAACTGGCGCATCCACCAAAAGTAAAATTTCTGTTGACTCACAGTTTGTTTCGACCTTTTAACTGACATCATGTGCTTCCACCCTATAACAAGAGGGACGTAATCTCGCACATGCATGTATCAAATTTAATTTTTCGAATATAATCCGATAACTGTTGTCGTAATCTAGTAAAACAACCCATTGTACGATGATTAATAGACCCACCGTTATCAGCTATTTAGGATGACAATCCTGGGTCGTTCCTGGTCGCAGCTTAATAATCCTCACAATGCAGAAACGAGCCACCCAAACCATTGAAATACGATTCGGTTGATTTGTCGGAAACGTGACCGAGTTTAAACGACAAACAACACAACGACATCAAGACAAACGATTTCGCAAAAGGCTTAAGGAGATTAAAAGTCTCAATTAAAAGTGAAAAGTAAACATAATTACAATACTGATTAACATTGTTTCAGTCAAGTCGTCGGACGTATAATGGGAACAAGGGAACAAAAATAAGGAAACTCAAACACCGTTTTTAATCTTTAGTTGCAGTGGCAGAAGTGAAATTGAATTAATTTCTTTTGATGTTGAATTATGAGTTTATGTTTCGGAAAAGTTGAAAGAAACATTCTGCCAACAAGGAATATAAATATAAACGAATTTTCTGCAAAGCATACAAATATAAGGGAATGATTAATTATTTAAATATAATTAAAAGTTACTTTCAAAAGTTTGCCAATTTAATTTGATCGCTTGTTTTATGTTAAGGATGTAGGCTGTAAGCTATATATTCTTTAAAATTCATAAATAAAACTTTTTTCCTTTTTTCTACTCTTTTCAGTGAACATACAGTGAACGTATTTCTTGAATTGTAATTAAATTTTGTAAATGACAGAAAGAGAATATCAGGAATGTGCATTCAAGATTCAACTTAAAAGAGTTGATTCTTAAGGCAGTTAATGTGTCTTTGTTTGCGACCAGTGTTTAAATCAGGTGCCATATCGAGAGGGTTGATTTTTGCAGCTTCAAACTCTTCAGTAGTACTGCAATGTTGTCTGTTGGGTGCGTAGAAGGAAATATGAGAAAACGATGTATTGAATATCTCTATCGTCTCAGGAAATTTAAATGTGATAAATTTTTTCCACTATGATACAGAGATTTCTTTTTTTTTGGGGAGGGTTCTATTTTATTACTAATGATTAATATTTTATTTTAAGATATTTCACTTTCTAATTAAATTAAAGTGAACATTAAAACTGAAACTGAATATTTTTTAAAACTGTTAAGATTTTCATATGCTTAGTATAATTTAAAGAAAAAGTAAGTATTTTTGTTTAAAACAGCCGTTTTTGAGATAGTTCAGTTTATATTTGTATTTTAATTTTCTTCTAACATCAAAACTGAAATACCTCAAAAACGGCTGTTTTAATCAATATTAATCAACAGTAATTTTTTCTTCTAAATTGTACACAGAATATAAAAAGCTTAATAGTTTAAAAATATATTCAGCGGCGTAGAAAATATGGCGAGAAAAAAGAGAAAACCCCTACCTAATCTACGTTACTGTATAATTATGGATAAACTTTACATTAAATTAAAAGCACGTATTTTAATATAATACATACCAAATTTAAACTCGATTGGCTTAAAAGTTACGGAAATATGAGAAAAAAAAATAATTTTTGAAATTTATATTTGAGGAGCTGTTTTATTCTTCAAGAAAAACTTTAGAAACAAAATTTATTTAAAATTATATTATTGATTGTGTTTTAAGTGCTCCCAAATTTTAGAAACATTTTTTCAACTTCCACATATAGTGTCAATCAATAGATTATCTAATTAGGTTTATTATATTCATCAAGAAGTATAAAAAATTTAAGATTTTCATATTCTTAGTATAATTTAGAAGAAAAAGATGCTCGTCACTAATTTTGTTTAACACAACCGTTTTTGAGATAGTTCAGTTTAAATTTGTATTTGTGTAGAAACACCTTATTCATTTATTATTGGACTGATTTATATTTATCTTCAGTGGTTTATTATAGGGTCATACGGTGGTAGATTTATAGGATAGGTCCATTACTTACATTCTTATTGACTCTTTATGTTAATCGTCCTTAATCCTCTTCCGCAATTATTAAAATCAGATTTAAAAACATGAATTTATTTCCGGGCAATTTCAAGGGACGTCGGCGACGCCGAACCACCGGGACATCGGCATCGGTAATGGATCCCATAAAAAATCCCTGAACAAGGAAACAATACGTCACATAAAAAACGTCGAGTGAACGGGATCAAGTCGGGCTGACCGTGTCCAGTTGGCCTCCGACCCATCGGTCACCATTTGTGATCGAGGTCGTTACACGACGGACCCAATGAGGTGGACGTAACGCCGGGGGCCACCCGGAAGGGTCTCTCGCCCGGCCGATACGTCCGAAAGACGGACGTCGATAAATGATTTGCGAGGTGGGCACCGAAAATTAGGAGGAGAGAGGACGCACGCAAAACCGGAATCCGGATTTTCATCGGCGACAAATCATTTTTATTAATTTAATTCGGTCGCACGTTTGTGCGGCGCGGCGTTTGTTTTTATAAAAATACAAGATTAATGCGGCGGTGGATGATTTATGCCGCGTAACGGGCAATATTCCTTTAATATCGTTGCATTTCCCGGCGATACGTTTTACCGTTGCACAAAACGGGCAATAAAACGGGCGTTTCGAAAAATAAACGTCCCGACTAAATGCATACGGTGAATTTTATCATAAAACTACAAACATTTGTATCGTGCAGTCCTGGTGTCACATTTAGGATTGTAAAAGGACAATTTTCTATTGGTGCATGTGTCACAGACATTGAGTGGAGCGATTTAACCGAAAAGGAAATGTGTTCATGCAACGCGAGTACACTTCGATTTTGATATTTTTATTTGCAACGACAATCGATTGACGCGACCTGAAAGCCGGGGACGCTGCGACTATATATAATTACCGTTGTGTCCAGGGGTGCACGTTTAATAAATAAATTGCACGTCCCATTAATAAATTAATCGGCCTAGAAAGCCGACATAAAAGCAGCTTATTGCATCATCATTGAATAAATGTTTTCCGGCAATTCGTACGTAATGTGAGAGCCGCAAATAAAATGAAATCAAACCGTGACACATGAGAAAACTTTCGTAACCAAGTTATGGAAATTTCAATTTCCACGGCACAAAAATAGACACCGTTCCCAAGTTGCGAGTAATGTTTTATCATCGTGAAAGTTGCTGTCTCCAGATAAAAACCTGTACAAACAGGACTTCACGGAATATACATTTCATTTGCCAAATTGAAAATAAACAGTCTTGTGATGGTATTTGTTAAAATAGGACAAATTTATTATTCGTATTGTTTTCTTTATGTTTTCGGTTTTTGTTTGTCGTGTTATTCGGTTCGGTTTACATCCCTCGTGACTTATATTTGATGCTCGACAGAAGCTTATTGTAAATATTTATGTTATTTAGAACCAACAGAGGTTGCATCAATTATAATGTTATTTACAATGCGGATAATTTAAAGCAAACAATTTTATGCTGAATTTAATATACTTTGATTCAAAAACAATTATTTTAGTGTTTTAATTATGATTGTAACAAAATGATAATTATAATCAATTAATCAATCCAAATATCTTACAAAAAATTATCTCATGTTTATATTTCTTAATAAAAATAGTTTATTTCCACTTTTTTTTAAATAATGATTTATAATTCGACATCAAAGGAATTAACTCCAGTTCACCTCAACGAATTATTAAATACGGTGTTTGATTCTTTTTATTTTTCTGTTTTTCAAGTTCATTAGCCTTAGCCAAACAGTGTTAATCACTAGATTTTCTAATTATGTTTATTACTTGTTTACTTTTAATTAATTTAGTTCCTGATAGTTTCTTTCAGTTCTTTATAAAGTTTAATTATTATTTTAGAAAAGAAAAACAGTTTTATTTATGAATTTTAAAGATATATTGCTTACAGCCACATTTTTTCAGCTTCCCCTTATAGTGTCAATCAATAGATTATTTAATTAGGTTTATTATATTCATCAAAAAGTATAAAAAATTTAATTTGAAAATTTTAAAAAATTATTGCTTATAGCCACATTTTCAATAGAATAGTCAAATAGTCTTAATTACTAGATTTTCTTATTGGATTTATTATTATCTTAAATTTAATATTTTTTTCCTGATAGTCTCTTTCAGTTGCTTATATATATATTTTTTTCAATTACAGACATTTATTCTTAGAATCATCGAAAACAAGTTAAAATAGAATCAAGGTTTTATTTAGGAATTTTTAAAAGGTTATTATTATCTTAAATTATTTATTTTCTAATAGTCTCTTTTAGTTGCTTATAGAATTTTATTACAAATTCCAGACATTTGTTCTGATAATTTTTAGAAAAAGAAATTAAAAAGAAACAAGATTTTAAGGACATTGAAAAAAAATATTGCTTACAGATACATTTTCAACAGCTTTACTCAAACAGTATTAATTATTAGGTTTTCTTATTAGGTTTATTACTATCTTACAATTTCAGACATTTATTCTGATAATTATCGAAATGAAATTTAGGGGAAAACATTTTGTTAAGAAAATTGAAAAAAATATTGCTTACAGATACATTTTCATCAGCTTTACTCAATCAGTATAAATTATTAAATTTTCTTATTAGGTTTATTATTATCTTACATTTTTTTGATAGTCTCTTTCAGTTGCTTATAGAATTTTACTACAATTTCAGACATTTATTCTGATAATTATCGAAATGAAATTAAAAGGAAAAAAGTTTTGTTAAGTAAATTGAAAAATATATTGCTTACAGATACATTTTCATCAGCTTTACTCAAACAGTATTAATTACTAGATTTTCTTATTAAGTTTATTATTATCTTACGTTTTTTTTAGATAGTCTCTTTTAGTTACTTATAGAATTTTATTACAATTTCAAACATTTATTCTGATAATTATCGAAATGAAATTAAAAGGAAAAAAGTTTTGTTAAGGAAATTGAAAAAAATATTGCTTACAGATACATTTTCATTAATTTTTACTCAAACAATATAAATTATTAAATTTTCTTATTAGGTTTATTATTATCTTACATTTTTCTGATAGTCTCTTTCAGTTGCTTATAGAATTTTATTACAATTTCAAACGTTTATTCTGATAATTATCGAAATGAAATTAAGAGGAAAAAAGTTTTGTTAAGGAAATTAAAAAAAATATTGCTTACAATCTTAATTGATTAGCAAAGCCATTTTTAAGATATTTCAGTTTTAATGCTTGAAAAAAATCAAAATGAACATTAAATCTGAAATATTTCAGAAATGGTGTGATAATTAAAATTAATCAAGGGCACCTTTTTCTAAAAAATTGTTCAAAACATATGAAAAACTTAATAGTTTTAAAAAATATTCAGTAACTTACAAGAAGAAAGTTGATAAGAAGAGAAGGACCCCCAGAAACTACGCTACTGTATCATTATGAAAAATGTTTATTACATTGAATTGTGGCTATGTATTTTAGGATAATACTTAATAAATTTAAACCTGATTGGATCAAAAGTTACACAAATATAAGAAAAAAAAATAAATTTCAGGGGTCGTATTTTTTTCAGGAAAAAATTCAGAATAAAATTTTAATTAAATTTTCTACATTTTAAATTTGAAAAAAAGGTGCTCTTGATTGATTGTCACAGACCATCTTAAGATATTTCAGTTTCAATGTTCACTTAATTTAATTAGAAAGTGAAATATCTTAAAATAAAATATTAATCATTAGTAATAAAATAGAACGTTCTCCCCCCCTAAAAAAACAAATAAATCTCTGAATCATTGTGGAAAAAATTTATCACATTTAAAAAGACGGGAGAGATATACATTTGCATTCTCTCACATTTCTTTCTACACACCCAACTACTGAAGAATTTGAAGGTGTAAAAATCAACCCTCTCGAGATGGTACCTGATTTAAACACTGCTCACAAACAAAGACACATTAACTGCCTTAAGAATCAGCACCTTCTCAACTCTCTTAAGTTTATCAAGTTGAATCTTAAATGCACATCCCGAAACAGAGGAGCCATAAGTTGCCTGACTCCTCATATGGCCTGAACAATTCCCAACATAACAGAGAGGTGGTAAAGCTGTTAACAAAAGCGGATATAATTTCCTGATAACATTATTCGCTTTACCTCTTACATACTCTATTTGCAGAGGCCACACAAGCTTAGCCTCAAGGATAACACCGAGACATTTATTTGGCCTGAATTGACCGTTCAATGTCTTCGCCCCCAAACTTCATCGAAAATACTCAACCTACGCTTCCGGAAGCTGCTTGGCTATTACCAGGGCTCATTTTCAACTTCCACTCGATGCACCAATCCAAATATGCTTTAAGGATGGATTTCAGTCTGGCACGAACAATCGTAGCGGTATCTCCGTAAGCAAACATAATTACAATACTGATTAACATTGTTCAAAACGGAGAAACGAAAATAAAGAAACCTTCTGTTTTATTTAGTTGCAGCGGCAAAAGTGAAACTGAATTAATTCCTTTGATGTTGAATCACAAATTTATGATTCGGAAAAGCCGAAAGAAACGTTCCGAAAAAAGAGACATAAATAAACCATTCACCGGAAGGCATATTAATATAAAGGCACCATTAATTATTAAAAATAATTAAAACATACTAAAATTAACCCTCGAAGTTTACAACTGATAATTCCAACACAATTTTTATGGGATTTTAATTAATTTTTTAATCATATTTGTTTTACAACACGGCTTTTGAAATGTATTACTAGTGGTGAAAATTAATCTTATTAACTTTTTATTTCGTTCATTAATTTCATTTCATATTAATTTGCAAATGGGTTATTGTAATTTTGAAATATTTATTTAAATGTAATCGATACGTTTTATAATATTACTGAATAATACAAATATTAATATTTATGGTTAGTTTATTATTGAATATATTTAATAATTATATAATTATAAATTAATTTAGTTTAATGTTAATGTTATACATTACATATATTATAAATTTTAAAAACCGAAATTCATTAATGAAATAGTGCCACTTTGAGGATTAAATTGTATATTTTATAAAATTATTCACGTTTATAAGTTTTAAATGACGAATGGGAATAGTTATTATATAAATTTATATTTTATTAAGTAGATATAGTTCCATATATTGATTTAGTTGTTCCAATGTTAATACATTTCTTGCACATTATATTATATGTTGCACAGCTAATTTTCGTATTTTCTGCACCAAAAATACTACATATTGTAAATGTTGAAACACCAAACTCGAAATTAAATAATACTGCACTGAGGATTAAATTGTTTTACTAAATGTATATTTTATAAATCTCTTTAAAATAGCTAGAATTAATTGGAGTAATAAAATTTTAAATTTATTTATAAAATTATTTATATTTAGAATTTTTAAATAACAAAAGAAACTAGTCACAATTTTTTGTTAAAGAAATCTAATAATTCTATACTTTGATTTAATTGTTTTAATGTTAATATCCATTACATACACATTTACATTGCATATTATACAGTTATTTTTCCTAATTTCAACAGTTAACATACTACACATTATAAATTTTAAAACCCCAAACTCATAAATTAAATAACATTACATTAAAGATTAAATTGTTGTACTAAATATATATTTTATAAATTTCTTCAAAATATCTAGAATTAATTGGAGTAATAAAAGTTTAACTTTATTTATAAAATTATTTATATTTAGAATTTTTAAAAGACAAAAGAAGCTAGTTAAAACTAGTCACAATTCGTTATTAAAGATATCTAATAATTCTATACTTTGATTTAATTGTTTTGATGTTAATATCCATTACATACACACTTACATTGCTTATTTTACAGTTAATTTTCCTAATTTCAAAAATTAACATAACACACATTATAAATTTTAAAACCCCAAACTCATAAATTAAATAACATTACATTAAAGATTAAATTGTTGTACTAAATATATATTTTATAAATTTCTTCAAAATATCTAGAATTAATTGGAGTAATAAAAGTTTAACTTTATTTATAAAATTGTTTATATTTAGAATTTTTAAATGACAAAAAGAGCTAGTAAAAACTAGTCACAATTTGGTATTAAAGAAAACTAATAAATCTTTATTTTGATTTAATTGTTTTAATGTTAATATCCATTACATATACATTTACATTGCATATTACACAGTTAATTTTCCTAATTTCAACAATTAACATACTACACATTATAAATTTTTAAATCTCAAACTCATAAATTAAATAACACTACATTAAGGATTAAATTGTTCTTCTAAATATATATTTGATATATTTTTTTAAATGTCTAGAATTAATTGGAGTAATAAAAGTTTAACTTTATTTATAAATTTATTTATATTTAGAATTTTTAAATGACAAAACGAACTAGTAAAAATAGTCACAATTTTTTATCAAAGAAATCTAATAATTATATGCTTTGATTTAGTTGTTTTAATTTTAATATTCATTACATACACATTTATATAGCATATTACACAGCTAATTTTAGTATTTCCATTAACTGACATGCTGCACATTATAATTTTTAAAACCCCAAACTCATAAATTAACTAACAATACGTTGAGGATTAAATTGTTCTACTGAATATATATTTTACAAATTTCTTTAAAATAGCTAGAATTAATTTGGGTAATAAAAGATTAACTTTATTTATAGAATTATTTATATTTAGATGTGCTAAGCGACAACAGGAGAATTTTTATTAAAGATATCTAATAATTCTATACGTTGATTTAGTTGTTTTAATGTTAATATACGTCACATATACATTTTTATTGCACACCTATTTTCGTATTTTCATCAACTAACATATTACACATTATAAATTTTAAAGGCCCAAACATATACACTAAATAACACTACCGTTGAAGATTAAATTGTTATACAAAGGTATATTTTATACATTTCTTTAAAGTAGCTAGAATTAATTAGAGAAATAGAAGGTCAACTTTTTTAGAGCCTCAAACTCATAAATTAAATAATACTACGTCGAGGATTAAATTCTATATTTCATAAACTTTATAGAATATAGTTTTATAAAAGTGTCACAGATTTTATTTAAGTAAAATTAATAATTACGTACAATTCTTAATAACATCAGTTACTAAATAATTTGTTCAGAACTTTTGGATGGCGAAAAGGAGTAATAAACAGTTTTAACAAACACACGAAAACAATGCCAAAACTGTAACAATGTTTCATATATTCAAATAATCAGCAATTAAGTTTAACTAAAAATACAAAGTGCTCATAATGAACCTGACTAAACTCGAACGTGAGTAATTTAAAATCCCCTTTCAGTCTTTTAGTTTCTGACAAAGACAGTTTTCTATTAGCCTTTCTAATATGGGGGCACCGGTAAAACATAAAGGAACCCCTTAAAGTCGAAACAATGCTCGTTTAAGAGGACTATAGGTCTTATCTCGTTCGCAACTTAAACATCATCTCGAACGCGTCGCTTTAAGAAAATTTGCTAAGGTGTACAACGAGTATCAATTTACCTAACCCAATTTCCCACCCCCTTCCAAACCCCCCTCCCCTCACCATCATCCGCCGACGCATACTTTGAACGATAATTAGGAAAAAAAGATTAATTAAGTTTCGAATAGAATTTGTGTGGGACAAAATTTTTATCCTGCCGACGTCTGGAGCCGAATGCTGAAATTTCAGCGGTGCGACTTAATTATTTCGCGCGAGCCGTGTTTTCTGGCGGCAAAGTATTAAACGGCCGTTATCTTCGCAAATCGATTTATGGACTTTTAATTTAATGGCGAATGCTAAGGCCGTAATCGAATTAGACCATCGGCGAAATTGCTTAAGCAGCATGGCGAAAGCTTTTTAGTCTCCGAAAACGGCTCTTGTTCATATCTCTGTTGTGTTTTTGCGTGTTTGTAAATGTATTAAATTATGTTTCAGTGTGTGCACAACAAAGTGTAATCTGTGACGTTTGTAATTTCTATATAATTATGGTATTTAGGGGTGTGTGTATACGGTTTTGGGGTAGCGAGTCTGGCATTTGAAACTTATGAGCATGTAGCAAAGATAATACACTTTGTAAAATACAATAAATTATGTAGGACAGGTAGTTTAGCAGAGACGTAGTGCTTCAAGGGAGTTTTAGTGTCGCTTCCAAGTTCGTGGCGTGGGTGATACTTGCTTGGATCACTGTAAAATTTCACTTCGACGATAATAGCATAACGAGGCACAGTAATGACGTTATACATGCTCTGCTTAAGCACGTCAGAGGACTACAAAATTCAAATTCTATTTATATGACTTTTAATTTGATTTAATTAATTACACAAAGTCGTTACTTGTTACAAGGTATCCTTTTATGAGGTTTCCTTTTGCGTCGTCTTCGCGTCTTAAAGGGGGAAATTATGTCGCTAGGTGCAAAAATAATGTAATAAATTGGTGATAAATTTAATGTAGCAAGGGTACGATGCCCATAATTGAATCAAACGATTTATGGACTATTAAAAATTGCGTTAATTAAGTCCTCACACTGTACAACTTAGATGAATTTTAATAAAAATTTTTACCCGCCTACGCCACTGCGTGCGGGTACGGAAAACCTGTCACAGGAATCCGTACATTTTTTCCTATTTCCACTGATATTGTATACGGCTTTGTGCCATGTGTGTTTGCTTTTACGGTTCCGAAAACAGATTTTCTTGATGAAAATGTTAAGGGCTGAGCTAATAAATATTGAAAGTATATCCGGGGGTTGAAAATCAATTTTGCAGGGAACGTTTAAACGTGTATGCCCTGCCGTCAACTCTGATTTGAATTGCGACTGTAGAAAATCACATAAACACTGTTTATGTCGATAGTTATTAAACATAGATATTTTGAAATTATCGGAGGACAAAGAAATACGTTGTAATAAATGGGGTGTGCGAATTAACATATATCATACATATAATTTCATCCGTTTCAATATTTAGTCGGTTATTGCAATGCATTATTTATTTTGCAGCGGAATTAAATGATGCAATGCAGTAGTAATAATAGGCTTGATAATAGGGCACATACCAGCAGTTGTTAAAGTAAATATTTTATAACATTATTATTTACTGATATTTTATTTATGGTTGCCAATCAATCGCAATTTGTATAATTTGCAATTGTCTTCAAACCTATTAAATTACTAACTAAGGCTATCCAACTCTAGGGTTGATTTTTTAATGTCCAGTTAAGTGTTTTAATCAGCAGATAAAATTAATTTAAACACTGATTAACTGACTTAAAGATCAAGTGTCTTAAGCAGAAATTAAATTTAAAGTTTCAAATAAACTTTTTTTAAAATTCCAGCTAAAGATTATCTCAATTTGTATAATTATCTCTTGTAGTCAAACCTCTAGTTAGCTTGACTTATCAATACCCAGTTAAGTGCGTCATTTAGTAGATAAAATTAAAATGTCAATTTGGATATTGATTAACTGCTTGAGATAAAGATTATCTGCGCATCCACCATAAATTGAAATTGAAGTATCAGTTAAACTGTTTCTAAAAATCCAGCTAAAGCTTATCATGAAGTTAACTAATTCCTAGTTATCTCAAACATGCAGTAATTGTTAGAATACACATTTTATAATATTGTTCACAAGCTAATTATTACACTTCTATAACCAAAAATTTTTAATTATAAAAATTTCATGTGAAAATTATTGTGAAATAAATTTCTTGTGGAAGCAAAATTGGAAGAAATTTCGGTTCTCTCGAACAATTTAGTATTGAAGAAAATTTCCCGTATGAGTAGTAAATACTAATGAGCCATACTTTCGAAATTTCTTGAGTGCATTAATGGCTACAATTACGAGTAGTAGCCTTAAATAAATATATATAAATATATATATCAAAAATCGTAAAAACTACTAAAATCTCAAAAATTTATTAAAAAAGTGAGAAGTTACTAAAAGCGTAAAGTGCCTAATTCCATACGATCATTTTTCATACGATTAAAATCCGTACGATCATTTTCCATACGATGAAAATCCGTACGTTCAAAATTCATATAATCATTTCCCACACGATCAAAATCCATACGATCACTTTCCATATGATCAAAATCCATAGAATTAAAATCCATACGATCATTCTCCATATGATCAAAATCCATAGGATCAGTTTCCATACGATCAAAATCTATATGATCATTTTCAATACGATCAAAATCCATATGATCATTTTCAATACCATCAAAATCCATACGATCATTTTCCATACGATTAAAATCCATATGATCATTTCCCATACAATTAAAACCTATAGGATTAAAATCCATACGATTAAATTCATTCTGATTAAATTACATAGTTTCACTTTAGTAACTTTATGGTTTTTTATTTTTTTACTAATACTAATTTCCTGAAAAATCAATAAAAAAATAAAAGTAAATAATTCCAATTCTTCCTGGATTCCTAAAAAATTACTAAAAATGTAAGAAATAACTAAAAGACATAATCATTTTATTAAAAGACCGCGACTTCGTTCGGGACCCGACGTGACAGTCCAATGGTGAGCTCCGCGTGGTACTGGACAGTTACTCCTTATTACATCAGCTACCTGCCAATAAAAGTCCCGTCAAAATCGGTCCAGCCATTTCAGAGAGTAGCCGGAACAAACAGACAGACAGACAGAGAGACAAAAATTGTAAAAATGTTATTTTGGTGTATGTACCGTATTTATATTCATATGTATGTAGTAAAAAACGGTTATTTCAATATTACAAACAGACACTCCAATTTTATTTATATGTATAGATTACTGATATTTTATTTATGGTTGTCAAATAATCTCAATTTGTAGAATAATCTCTTGTGTTCAAAGTTCTAGTCAGCTTCAGGATTTGTTCATCAATGCCCAGTTAAGTGTGTTAAATAGCAGATAAAATTAAAAGGACAATTTAGATATTAAATTAAATTTAAAACTGTTTAATCTAACTAATTCCTAGTTATGTCAAAAGTAAGTTCATATCAGCAGTTCCCAGATATTTATAACTTTTTAACAAAACTACCACATATGTCAAAATTAATAAATAATTATGGAATATAATTATTAAATACAGACGCATTATGAATAAAATTAATAGATTCACAGATGATACATTCTAATCCGATATTAATTAAATTAAATAATCAATGATGTTCGATTAACAGGAGAGCATAACTCGATGAAGGTATTATCACGCATTTCGGAAATGCGTGTACGGAATTACGATTACAGCTGATATTATCCAGTCAATTAGCCTGATAACACCGTGTGTGTGTGTGCGGTATCAGTTTTGCAGTCGGGCTAACAAATTTGAAAATGATTAGCCGTCGAGTCGTCGGCTTAAAAATTTCAAAATGCGCCACGTTATCGAGATCACACCGAACATTGGGTATAAATTAAATCCCCCTTTTGATTTCGACCATTAATAAGTACTCGGTGGGAAAAAACGAACTATTCAATTACGAATGTTTGGAGGGTTGATTAATATGTTAACCACAGGCCGGGCGTTATTTAGCGTGCAAATCCAACTATTGGCTTGTTACCACGTCAAAATTCGAACCGACGGATTTGATCGAAAACAATTTACATTTGTACCGAAGCTGTCACATCGACTGGATTATTTGAAAACATTAAGTGCATGTAGTTTCCGGGAATGTTTGATTAGGGCGTCGACAAAAGGAACAGTTTTAATTTGCCTGCAAATCGGGTATAAAAAGGACCATTAGACGTAGCAGTTCATTAAGTGATTACCGTCTTTAAGCCGGGCAATTTGAGCAAGTGCAGTAAACATGCAAATTGCTATGTGTAAAATTGACTGAGGAAAAACTAATTTAATTTTTTTAAATTGCTTCATGCAACAACCCTTCCAATGTAACCGGGTGATTACCTTGCCTGATCCGAGATAACAGTTTTCCTTTTCAATCAGATAACGCTGTCTTATAATGTTTTTCTGCTGTACGTGCACTTTTTTCTTGGTCCCGGCCTTACAACAGTAATTACATGGTAGTTCCAGACTTCCATTAGATCGAACGATAAACGCACAAATACGCTCTAAAATATAACGCGAATTAGTTTTCCCATCATAACAAGGTCCGATTAGCATAATTGTACGCGTTGGTCTTGATACCTGCCCAACGGAATGGCTAAGTGATATTATCATGGAAATTTTACAAATTTTCATACAAGAAATTTCCCCTTGATTTTTAATAACTTAGGGACAATTAAGCATCTTAACCAACAGTTAAAATGAAACTCGTAATTAAAGTGATTATGAATATCCAGCTAAAAATTATCAAGGACTTACATTACGTTAATTAGTCCTAAACTTAACTGAATGATAAACTAATGTCTAGTAAAATATCTTAAGTCAATTAAAATTAAAGTCACTAAATTGTTGATTAATATTCAGTTCAATATTATCATGTGGTAGCTTTCAGAGTCGGTTTTCTTTGCTCTTTCAGAAGATTAAAGTACAAGCTTTTGTTGTAATGCCTTTCTATTTATTATGTACTATAATTATTATTTAATTTTGACAAATTCGGTGAGTGTCTTACAAACTAAAGTCAAATGCAAACTGAACACAATTTCTCTGGAAGAATTCTTAAACTGCAGCTGTCCGAAGTTTTATTCTCAATGAATAATATTTTTTCTCAGTTTATTCAGAAAATTGAAATCTATAAATTTCTTTTGTAACGATAATTTAAGTCTATTAAATATATACTATAATTATTAATTAATTTTGACAAATTTAGTGATTATCTTACAAATTTAAATCTAATTAAAATTGAACTCAATTTCTCTGGAGGAATTCTTAATCTGCAGCTGTTAGCTACACTGAATTAATGATATTTTTTAATTGTTTATTAGGAAATTTGCAATCTGTAAGCTTCTGTTGATAATGTTTAAATCTATTAAGTATGTACATTATCACATAATTTTGTCAGATTTAGAGATTGACTTACAAATTAAAATCTAATCAAAACTGAACACAATTTCTTTGGAGGAATTTTTAAAGTGCAGCTGTCAGAAGTTTTATACTGAACGAACAATATTTTTTCTTTGATTATTTAGAAATTTGTAATCTGTAATCTTTTGTTGGTAATACATTTATGTCTATTAATTATATACTACAATTATTATTTAATTTTAACAGATTTAGTGGTTGTCTTGCAAATTAAAATCTAATCAAAATTGAACACAATTTCTCTGGAGGAATTCTTAAACTAAAGTTTTCAGAAGTTTTACCTTCAATGAATGATATTTTTTCTCAGTTTATTCAAAAAATTCCAATCTGTAAACTTCTTTTGATAACATTTTTAAGTCTATTAAATATATACTATAATTATTAATTAATTTTGACAAATTTAGTAATTATCTTACAAATTAAAATCTAATTAAAATTGAACTCAATTTGTCTGGAGGAATTCTTAAACTGCAACTGTTTTACCCTGAATTAACGACATTTTTAATAGTTTGTTAGGAAATTTGTAATTTGTAAGCTTCTGTTGATAATGTTTAAATCTATTAATTATGTACATTATTACATAATTTTGACAGATTTAGTGATTGACTTACAAATTAAAATCTAATCAAAACTGAACATAATTTCTTTGGAGGAATCTTTAAACTGCAGCTGTCAGAAGTTTTATACTGAACGAACAATATTTTTTCTTTGGTTATTTAGAAATTTGTAATCTGTAAGCTTTTGTTGGTAATGCATTTATGTCTATTAATTATATACTACAATTATTATTTAATTTTAACATATTTAATGGTTGTCTTACAAATTAAAATCTAATTAAAATTGAACACAATTTTTCTGAAGAAATTCTTAAACTGAAGTTGTCAGAAGTTTTACTCTCCATGAATGATATTTTTTCTCAGTTTATTCAGAAAATTGCAATCTGTAAACTTCTTTTGATGACATATTTAAGTCTATTAAATATATACTATAATAATTAATTAATTTTGACAAATTTAGTGGTTGTCTTATAAATTAAAATCTAATCAAAATTGAACACAATTTCTGTGGAGGAATTCTTAAACTGCAGCTGTCAGATGTTTCATACTGAATGGATTATATTTTTTCTTAGTTTATTTGAAAAGTTGTAATCTGTAAGCTTTTGTTGCTAATGCATTTATATTTATTATTATTACTTAATTTTGAGGGATTCAGCGATTGTTTTATAAATTAAAAATATAATAAAAAATTGAACACAATTTCTCTAAAATAATTCTGAAAATAAAACTATCAGAACATACATAACTTACTATCAGAACATACTTAATAAATCATAGGTTTTCTTAGTTCCTTCGGAAGGTTGCAGTCTGTAAGCTTTTGTTAATATTGGGTTTGTATGTATTAATTATGTCTATAATTATTAATTAATTAATTTTGATAGATTTGGTGATTACAAACTAAAATCCAATCACAATCCAACACATTTCTCTATAACAATTCTTAAGAAAAATTTCAAACAAAATGAATAATAAATAATTTTTCTTAGTTCCTTCGGAAGTTCGTAATCTCAATGGAGTTGACTTGAGCAAAAGCTAATCCAACAATTGCGGCTCTTGGCAACATTTCTCTTTGGCAAGGAGCCTTTTGTGTTCCGATAAACTCTCGATACATATCATTAGAACGGGGGAATTTTCTTTAAATGCACCCAAGGTGTGCAGGAAACTGTTAGACGGCGTTTACCCTCGCACCCGACCTGAATGATTATTCCTCAATTTGTATGCAATAACGTTCCCGTTACACTGAACTGAAATGCAGTCGAAATTGCAATCATTTAAGCTATCTGGTGGGCTATTTGGTCATAATTCGTGCATACACAAACGGTGGAATCAATATAACCATAAAATATTAATAATATTGTTCCACATTATCAATACAGGAAGACTGTTGTTCTCTATCGTATGAATTAGGGCTTTAGGGCACGGTGCCAATTATATTTTAGTTTTTAAAATTGGAATATATCATTAAATTTATTTGTTATTAATAATTTATTGCAGGTGGTAGGTAAGTGGTGTTATTCTGTTTGTGGCCGTAAATCATGCCACTGGCTATTTAAATGCAAATTATTATTATATTATAACAAAAAAGGATTTTCAATTTACATTTGCGAAAGTGGAATTAAATTATTTATTTTTCATTGTGGTTGAGTTGTGAACTTTTGTTATTTTATATCGTTTAACTTATTGAAGTATACAATGAGTTTAATTTATAATGAAATTGTTGCTGTAATCAGAGGACTAAATAAACTGATTATTTATTAAAAATTAAAATCGTAATAAAAGAAATAAATAACAATAACAAAATAAACCAAAGGCAACTTAAAATTTATTTTACAAAACAAATAAGAAATTTCATTCCCACATATGATATTTTTCTTAATATCAGGTAATTCCCCCTTTTCTTCCTATTAGGTCATCCAAATGATTTTGATTCAAAGCGTCTCATAATTCTTTTGTTCCTCTTTTTGTTTATTTTTCTTTCAGAACTTTCATGATATTGAATATTATTAATATCTTTTTGTGTAGTTTTCTGTTAATACACATGTGTATAAGGACTTTCAGGGAAGTTTCTACATAACTCAAATGTTCCTGGTCTTTATTTCTTGTTGCTGCTGGTTCAACTTTTGAAAGTTCAGCAACACTAAAATCTAGAAAAGTTACTAAGTATGTTTTATCATCAAAAATGATGACAAGTTTCTTTGAAGAATCCGGTGATAAAATAAGATTAGTGAATTCCATGGTGAAGTTATCTCAACAACAGAGATGATCATATGTCTCATTGAAGAATCCTATGGAGGAGAAGTCAGAGAGTATTGATTGACTGTTAAAATTCAATGGGACAGTTATTCTATACAAAGAAATTTTGTTCCTCTTCTTTTCGTTTATTTTTCTTTCAGAACTTTTATGATATCGATTATTATTCATATCATTTTGTGTAGTTTTCTGTTAATACATATGTGTACAAGAAATTTCATGGAAGTTTCTACATAACTCAAATGTTCCTGATCCTTATTTCTTGTTGCTGATGATTCAACTCGGACGTCTTTTGAAAGTTCAACAACTTTAAAATCTGGAAAAGTTACTAAATATGTCTTATCATCAAAAATGATAACAAGTTTCTTTGAAAAATCCAGTGAAAAATTAAGATTAGTGAATTCCATGGTGAAGTTGTCTCAAAAACAGAGATGATCATATGTCTCATTGAAGAAACCTATGGAGAAGAAGTCAGAGGGTAATGGTTGACTGTTAAAATTCAATGGTACATTTATTCTAAACAAAGAAATTTTGTTCCCATTCTTTTCGTTTACTTTTCTTTCAGAACTTTCATGGTATTGATTATTATTCATATCGTTTTGTCTAGTTTTCTATGTCTTATCATCAAAAATGATGACATGTTTCTTTGAAGCATCCGGTGAAAAAATAAGATTAGTGAATTCCATGGTGAAGTTGTCTAAACATCAGAGATGATCGATCATATATCACATTAAAGAATCCTATGGAGGAGAAGTCGAAGACTATTGATTGACTGTTAAAATTCAATGGGACAGTTATTCTAAACAAAGAAATTTTGTTCCTCTTCTTTTCGTTCATTTTTCTTCTAGAACTTTCATGATATTGATTAATATTAATATCTTTTTGCATAGTTTTCTGTTAATGCATATGTGTAGAAGGAATTTCATGGAAGTTTCTACATAACTCAAATGTTCCTGGTCTTTATTTCTTGTTGATGATGAGACACATCTAGTATCTTTTATAGATTGTGGTGTTGCTGAACATTCATGTAATTCCGTGCGTATTAAAAGAAAAAATTTAATGATACGAATAATGAGCAGCATCATGAAAGTTCCGAAAGGAAAAAACGTAAAGAAGGGAATGGAAAGGGGTAAATGTTTGCGTTAAGAGTTCATTATGTTAAACAGGTCAGTTGAGTGGCACACTAATAAAAAATATACATCTTCACTCTATTCAACAAACTCTCTTAAGCTACATCTACATCTTCGTTGAATATGTCAAACATAAAAGATGTTTTTAATTGTTACTTTAACACTGAAACTGTGTTGCATCTTTAGCATTTAAGTGTTGTTACTTTTTTATGTAGTTTTCTTTTGTATCAACTGCGAGGATTTATTATTAGGTCTGACTGAAATGTGCCGTAAAACAAAACGTGTCAAAATTTTATTATATTCCTCCGTATTTATGTGAGATGGCGGAATGCACGTCCGCAAGTCTCAACATTATGAATCCGGCGAACCCGGTGATTACATTTTGTATCAGGTCTGAAAACCTGAAAAATTAACGCAATAACTTACTCACTGCGTTATTATATTGTTAAAGACCAATAGGACTGGGTATACGTTCGTGTCTTTGAACCCGCCACGGATGCAGGTGAATCCGATTCCTCGGACCATTAGTCCGCGTAGCCGACGTCTCGTACCGTGATTACGGGGTGGGCAGGTGCGTTGCCGGCAACTAGCTGGATTCACCTGTCCGATCCGTTGTTCCAGTTCGATTTCACCTGTTCGCCGGACCAGTTCCGAGAAACGGACCCAGAAGTGGTGGTAATCGTCGTGCGGGCGCAGTGATTTTCAATCTGCAGATGCACTCGAGGGTTACGTCTTATTTGTTTTGTTCTCCTTTTCTCGTGCGGGGATTTGCATGAATTATCTGCGGTACGGCTTCGTTTATCGACGCTTGGCTGAGATGTAAAATTGCCTGGGAGGATGTCGTTAAATCAAAGCAAACATATTAATTTAATTGGAATGTTAAGCATATTAACATATTTCGGTCGAAATAAAAATTTACCCACACATTTTTATACGCCCTGCATACGTTGAATAATTGTGAATAAAAACACATCATGGATTTCAGTCAATATTTAAATATTCTGTTTGATTTTAATCCTGTTCAACTATTAACAATCAATTCCTACTGCCTTTTCTTAAAATCCCGCAGAGACATCATTTATCAAAAGCCAAAGAATTGACACTTCTTCCAGAATTATGAGACGCTTTGGATCAATATATATATGAATAATAATCGATATCATGAAAGTTCTGAAAGAAATATAAATGAAAAGAAGAGCAACAAAATTTCTTTGTTTAAATAATTGTACCATTGGAGTTTAACAGTCAATCATTATTCTATGCCTTTTTCTCCATAGGATTCTTCAATGAGACATATGATCATCTCTGTTGTTGAGACAATTTCACCATGGAATTCACTAATCTTATTTTTTCACCGGATTCTTTAAACTTGTCATCATTTTTGATGATAAGACATACTTAGTAACTTTTTCAGCAACACCAAAATCTAGAAAAGTTACTAAGTATGTCTTATCATCAAAAATGATGACAAGTTTAAAGAATCCGGTGAAAAAATAAGATTAGTGAATTCCATGGTGAAATTGTCTCAACAACAGAGATGATCATATGTCTCATTGAAGAATCCTATGGAGAAAAAGGCATAGAATAATGATTGACTGTTAAACTCCAATGGTACAATTATTTAAACAAAGAAATTTTGTTGCTCTTCTTTTCATTTATATTTCTTTCAGAACTTTCATGATATCGATTATTATTCATATCATTTTGTGTAGTTTTCTGTTAATACATATGTGTACAAGAAATTTCATGGAAGTTTCTACATAACTCAAATGTTCCTGATCCTTATTTCTTGTTGCTGATGATTCAACTCGGACGTCTTTTGAAAGTTCAACAACTTTAAAATCTGGAAAAGTTACTAAATATGTCTTATCATCAAAAATGATAACAAGTTTCTTTGAAAAATCCAGTGAAAAATTAAGATTAGTGAATTCCATGGTGAAGTTGTCTCAAAAACAGAGATGATCATATGTCTCATTGAAGAAACCTATGGAGAAGAAGTCAGAGGGTAATGGTTGACTGTTAAAATTCAATGGTACATTTATTCTAAACAAAGAAATTTTGTTCCCATTCTTTTCGTTTATTTTTCTTTCAGAACTTTCATGGTATTGATTATTATTCATATCGTTTTGTCTAGTTTTCTATGTCTTATCATCAAAAATGATGACATGTTTCTTTGAAGCATCCGGTGAAAAAATAAGATTAGTGAATTCCATGGTGAAGTTGTCTAAACATCAGAGATGATCGATCATATATCACATTAAAGAATCCTATGGAGGAGAAGTCGAAGACTATTGATTGACTGTTAAAATTCAATGGGACAGTTATTCTAAACAAAGAAATTTTGTTCCTCTTCTTTTCGTTCATTTTTCTTCTAGAACTTTCATGATATTGATTAATATTAATATCTTTTTGCATAGTTTTCTGTTAATGCATATGTGTAGAAGGAATTTCATGGAACATAACTCAAATGTTCCTGGTCTTTATTTCTTGTTGATGATGAGACACATCTAGTATCTTTTATAGATTGTGGTGTTGCTGAACATTCATGAAATTCCGTGCGTATTAAAAGAAAAAATTTAATGATACGAATAATGAGCAGCATCATGAAAGTTCCGAAAGGAAAAAACGTAAAGAAGGGAATAGAAAGGGGTAAATGTTTGCGTTAAGAGCAATAACAGAATTATGAGACGCTTTGGATCAATATATATATGAATAATAATCGATATCATGAAAGTTCTGAAAGAAATATAAATGAAAAGAAGAGCAACAAAATTTCTTTGTTTAAATAATTGTACCATTGGAGTTTAACAGTCAATCATTATTCTATGCCTTTTTCTCCATAGGATTCTTCAATGAGACATATGATCATCTCTGTTGTTGAGACAATTTCACCATGGAATTCACTAATCTTATTTTTTCACCGGATTCTTTAAACTTGTCATCATTTTTGATGATAAGACATACTTAGTAACTTTTTCAGCAACACCAAAATCTAGAAAAGTTACTAAGTATGTCTTATCATGAGAAATGATGACGGGTTTCTTTGAAGAAGCCAGTGAAAAAATAAGATTAGTGAATTCCATGGTGAAGTTGTCTCAACAACAGATATGATCATATGTCTCATTGAAGAATCCTATGTAGAAGAAGGCAGAAAGTAATGATTGACTATTAAAATCCAATGAAAAAGCTATTCTAAACAAAGAAATTTTGTTCTTCTTTTCGTTTATTTTTCTTTCAGAACTTTCATTATATTCAGTATTATTCATATCATTTTGTCTAGTTTTGTGTTAATACATACGTGTACAAGGAATTTCATGGAAGTTTATATATAACTCAAATGTTCCTGATCCTTATTTCTTCTTGCTGATGGTTCAACTCGGACGTCTTTTGAAAGTTCAACAACTTTAAAATCTGGAAAAGTTACTAAATATGTCTTATCATCAAAAATGATAACAAGTTGCTTTGAAGAATCCAGTGAAAAATTATGATTAGTGAATTCCATGATGAAGTTGTCTCAACAACAGAGATGATGATAGTTGAGCAACATTAGAATCTTCAAAAGATACTAAGTATTTCTTTCCATCTGAAATGATGACAGGTTTCTTTGAAGAATCCACTGAAAAAACAAATTTAGTGGTGGCTATTTCAACAACAAAGATGATAGATTCAGGAGTCAGAGAATAGTGGCGATTAATAATAATCTAATAATAAATCCTAGAAGTTAATGATCTTGAATTTTAAAAATACAACATAGCTTCAGAATAAAAGTAACAATTAAACTTCTTTTATATTTGTCGAATCCTTCAAAGATGTAAATCTAGCGTAAGAATGTTTGTTGAATAGGGCGAGAACGTGTATTTTTTGTTAGTCTGGGGGCGCCATTCAACTGACGTGTTTAACATAATGAAATCCTAACGCAAACAATTACCCCGTAACACGAGGAAAACTTAAAACGCAACAAGAAAAACAACAAAGGACCGCATCTCCATATCGAGTTGATTCAAACAAATTCAATTTCCCGATGCGACTCAAAAGGGGAAAAGAAAGTGTATATCGGCATTTCTCTTCGATGGCTCCTTTGATGCGTGATAGAGTTTGGATAGGACAGACCTGTGTCCATCTATTTTCCATGTTATTGGTTTGATTCCACAGTGTCAATATAGACGAGTTTGGCTTTGACTGGGTTTTCACAAAGGATACGAATACATGCGACACTATTCAGACCACAATACTATTCTCAGTTTGATTTCCCTCCCTACATTTTTCTCTTTTTGTAATCTGGTCTTTTCTTTTATATCCTTTGCACGTCCGACAGATTTAAATTACTTTTCTCTTCTATTAATAAATTTGTTATTTGTCTGCGAATGAAACCGTCTTTGATTCTGCTCACAGAGAATTTTAAAATTGCCACTTATGAATATTATCGAAGACACTAGAAAAATATCCAAGCCACCCTTTCAGAATTATATTATTAAGTTACAGTTAATTAATAGTTAATTATATACTGAGCTAATTTATTCACTATTCCCTGATTAGAATTAAATCCGATGATGATTATCAAATAATTGTGATTGGTCAACAACCACTGTTTAAATTACAACACCCCTAACGACTTAATAACACCCCCGATTGAGTTATGTTTTAATTTCGAGTAAATTTGTGTAGTGTACCGAAGCCGTAAATTAAAAATTTGTCTTCCCCCAAGTCCGGGCGTTTCCTTTATTGCGTACTATAACGCAATTAACGAGATTAATGTCTTTATTTATAATCAGGTATGATAGGCCACATAAAAAATCGGTATAAATCTGTGGCCCAGAATACAAACAATGAGCAATACTTTATCCCACTCGACACAGTGAACATACCTTTTTTTTTAATTTATTTCTCCGGTGATTTATTTTTGCCTTACACGGACGGACGCCCATACAGAAAAAGAACGAAATGCCTTTTAACATGTAATACCAACCTGTATTTACTGCCCCTATAAGATGTCTTACTTTTCGAGGGATAAAATATTTCTATCTGGGGGTCCGTGCCAGTGAGAGGGGGATCAAAAATTTATATGTTTTAGGTCAAGGAACTTGCCTATTGATGCCGACAGACCAGCGGTCTGTCTGTCTTGTAGTGATTTAAATATTTCAATGGTTATTGATTGCCATTCATAAATCAGAATCGGCCGTGATGATGTAAATATTTTGAAAGAAAACACGATAATTTTTAGTTAATTAAATTTTATTTTGATCACTTCAATTCAATTACCCTTCTTTTCTCTGTTTCGTGTTAATGCATTTGATCCACATTTCTTGTTAATGGTGTTTCAACTCTGCTGGGAAGATACTGAGTCTTTCTCATAACTTCTGATATTTTGAAGGAAAACGAGATTTTTTAATTAATTACATTTTATTACTTTACATTTTATTATTTTACATTTCATTGCGCTTCTTTTCTCTGTTCTGGGTGAAAATCCTCCATCTGCTGAAGGTTTTGTTCGAAACTTTACGTTTTTTCTTTTCGGGACTTTCTTGACGCAGCTCACTGTCCATGCCATCAAATAGTTTTCGTTTAATGGCCACGTGCAAATGGCGTCTCATCGGAGTCTCTGTGTACCTTAAATGTATCTGATCCACATTTCTCGTGGGTGTTTCAACTCGCAGTTGTATTTGTTCAACAACGCCAACACTTGGTGAAGACACTGGGTCATCCTCATCATCAGAAATGAGGATTGGTGTATTCAATAGAGAATTCTTGCTGAGAGGTGAAGTGTCCACTGCAGATGCTTGATTGTCGAATGCTGAGTAAGTGGAGATTCTTGATGGAGATTGATTCAATGACGAAGTTTCTTCATCAGAAATGATGATAGGTTCAATTGAAGCGTACACAGGAGATGCTTCATTGTCCAATGGTGAGTAAAAAGAGGTTTGTGATTGACTGCGAGGATCCAATGGAGATGTTGGTTCAAATGGACCATAAGGAGTATGAGGACCATAAGGAGTATGAGGATCATAAGGAGTATGAGGACCATAAGGAGTATGAGGACCATAAGGAGTATGAGGACCATAAGGAGTATGAGGACTATAAGGAGTATGAGGACCATAAGGAGTATGAGGACCATAAGGAGTATGAGGACCATAAGGAGTATGAGGACCATAAGGAGTATGAGGACCATAAGGAGTATGAGGACCATAAGGAGTATGAGGACCATAAGGAGTATGAGGACCATAAGGAGTATGAGGACCATAAGGAGTATGAGGACCATAAGGAGTATGAGGACTATATGGAGTACTTGGACTATATGGAGTACTTGGACTATATGGAGTACTTGGACTATATGGAGTACTTGGACTATATGGAGTACTTGGACTATATGGAGTGCTTGGACTATATGGAGTGCTTGGAGAATATGATGAAGTTGAACTAGTCCAACTAGATGGAGTTGTTGGACTAGATGGAGTAGTCATGCCATCCAATTGAGACGGAGAATTTGCACTCAATCTAATGGTAGTGTCATCAAAACCAGGTGAATAAGATGGAGTTTCCAATTTAACCCTTGGATTCATATTTTGGCCAGCTTCTTCATCTTCAACTCGAATTAGTTCCACTGTATCATCCAATAGTTGATCTGCCGTCGATGGACTCAATCTTATGGTGGTGTCAGGTGAGTAACAAAGAGATTCTAAACGACTCAGATCATTATGAGTCGTTACTGCACATGAAGGAGACGTTGTGCGTGGAGAAGACGTTGCGTATAGCTCCAACGGAGACGTTAAGGTTCGTGGATTCGCTTCTTGGTCAGCTTCTTCATTGGACACAAATGGAATTAGTTCCACTGTATCATCCAATAGTTGATCAGCCATTGACAGACTTAATTTAATGGTGGTGTAATCACTAATATTCACAGGTGAACGAGGAGGTACTTTTGGTTGGCTCATATTATAATATTTTTGGTAAAGTTAGACCTACAATCGGAGATAATTAATTTGCTTGCTGCTATTTGTTGTCTTAGATAGAAACTAAAAAGAAATATTGGTTTACAAACATTTAAACACAAACACAGGTAGATACACATTAATGAATTATGTACCTGGAATAATAAACTATTATATCAAATATTAATCTATTTCTAATTTTTTACTTTCATTCCCAATACAGGTAAAAATTTACCTACGTTTCCGTCTGGAAAGTTGATTTGGTATCTGTAAATATGTTTGTACATCAATAAAATATGATCACCGTAAAAATAATTCTTGAACTGGAACCCAACATGAAAGTTTCTTTTATAAATGAATACACAGAAGATTAATTATTCTGGAAATAAATTCTTGGGTGAAACAGAAGATCGCAAGAGATTTCCCCTTGCCGTTCAAGATAAAAACTTTGAGACGTGGAGGTCACTGAAAGGAAACTTGGTGGATAGGTCGCGTGCAGATTAAGTCTTGTTACCCTGTCGTAGCCAAGATGGATTACATGGATAAAATTGCTTATCACTGCCACGAAATGTATTTCACTCGCCCGATTGTATACATTAAAAAGGCGTACACAGGAAAATATTTATATACAATTATTATGGTACTGTATGGTATTTTCGTGAGATAACCGCGTTAATTGGATCGACTCGCTGAATATGAATCAAGATTATGGGAATTAAGTCATTTGTATGAAATTACTGTGTGTTTAAATGTTTATTTTTGTCAGTTATTTGCGTAAATTGTGGGAAATTATTCAAATATGCCTAAGTGGGGGAACGTTAGTTTAATCACAAAGTTTTTGAATATTGGTCCGGCCCCTGTCGTCACTGTTTCCTTGTTGAAACTTCCTTATCTGCACGTCGTACGACAAGAATAGTGATCTTGTTGTCGATGACACCATTTATCAATAGAGCAAAGACAATGTAAGCCATAAAGTTTAATAAATCTCGACACATCCGAAACGACTTCAGACACTCGACACAAACTTGTGCTGGTCAATTTACAGCACGTCCCCGTGCAGATCTGACAACGATCGTCGATGATTTATCGGAATTATAAAAACCATCGGCGAAAAATAAAACGAAAGCGCCGCCGAGTGCGGGACGCGCAGTCTCACGTGAAGTGCTCATAAATTATTAAAGTAATATGAGTTTTATTTGTAAGATATTTTCGGGGTCGGCGTCACACCTTGCCGGAATTGATGGGACTCACGTCATGCATGAAGACCGGATCAATCCGACTTCCCGCACTCCGATTGCGTGCTCCGGTCCGTCTGCATGTTAAAAAAGTAATGTTAACTCAATTAATATTTTATTATGTCCGGGGGAGGCATTGATAGATGGCACAACAGGTCCGTCGATTCGGCGGCGTTTCAATTTCGTGTCCACAACCAGATCCAATCACGCAATGAAATTTCCCCAAATGGTATTAATTGCCGGTTAATGCGGTACATGTAATTACCTGTCGAATCAGAAACAATACGTATTTTTAGTTTTGTTTCTATTAATTAGATATTCAGTTTTATTCTTGAACTTTTTCAGTTAATTTGTGTTGAAATAAACGAATTTTATAAAATTATATAAACACTATGTATATTTTGGGCATTTTATAATATTTATTTATCTACGAGTTATACAATGTAGAAGTAAAAAAGAAATTTTTGTTAAATTCTTCAAACTTTGATTCCGATATCTCCTAAGCGGTAAGAGTTTAATTAAAAATTTAATGATACCTTTTTTTTTTTTGTAGAGCGTTCAATTTTCTACAAAAAATGTCAATAGAAATTTTATGTACAATTAAGTAATCACGAGATATGAATTTTGCCTCAAAATTCATGACAAATGGATAAATTTAAAACAAAATTTCGAATGCGAATATCTTCTAAATGGTTAGAGTAACCGAGTAACCACAGAAGACCTTTTTTGTAGAGCGTTCAATTTTCTACAAAAAATGTCAATAGAAATTTTCTGTACAATTAAGTAATCACGTGATATGAATTTTGCCAAATGAGACTAAAGAAAAGATGGGAAACAGATAAGAAGGACCTTCCTATTAAAATGAAGAGCACATTTTTGGAGAACATTTTTTAAAGGTGTTTACTTTTTTCTGTATATATATATTTAATGATATTTTTTAAATAAAAAAAAAATAGTTTTTCTAAAATAGATAATAAATTCATGGACAAATGGATAAATTTAAAACAAAAGTTCGAATGTGAATATTTTCTAAATGGTTAGAGTAACCAAGTAACTACAGAAGGCCTTTTTTATAGAGCGCTTAATTTCCTATAAATATATATTTTGGGCATTTTATAATATTTATTTATTTACGAGTTATAAAATTTAGTAGTAAAAAATAAATTTTTAATTTCTTCAAACTTTGGCCTCTGATATCTTCTAAACGGTAAGAGTTATGAAAAAATTGTAAAATACCTTTTTTGTAGAGCGTTCAATTTTCTACAAAAAATGTCAATAGAAATTTTCTGTACAATTAAGTAATCACGTGATATGAATTTTGCCAAATGAGACTAAAGAAAAGATGGGAAACAGATAAGAAGGACCTTCCTATTAAAATGAAGTGCACATTTTTGGAGAACATTTTTTAAAGGTGTTTACTTTTTTCTGTTAATATATTTAATGATATTTTTTAAATAAAAAAAAATAGTTTTTCTAAAATAGATAATAAATTCATGACAAATGGATAAATTTAAAACAAAACTTCGAATTTGAATATTTTCTAAATGGTTAGAGTAACCAAGTAACTACAGAAGGCCTTTTTTATAGAGCGCTTAATTTCCTATAAATATATATTTTGGGCATTTTATAATATTTATTTATTTACGAGTTATAAAATTTAGTAGTAAAAAATAAATTTTTAACTTCTTCAAACTTTGGCCTCTGATATCTTCTAAACGGTAAGAGTTATGAAAAAATTGTAAAATACCTTTTTTGTAGAACGTTCAATTTTCTACAAAAAATGTCAATAGAAATTTTCTGTACAATTAAGTAATCACGTGATATGAATTTTGCCAAATGAGACTAAAGAAAAGATGGGAAACAGATGAGAAGGACCTTCCTATTAAAATGAAGAGCACATTTTTAGAGAACATTTTTTAAAGGTGTTTACTTTTTTCTGTTAATATATTTAATGATATTTTTTAAATAAAAAAAAATAGTTTTTCTAAAATAGATAATAAATTCATGACAAATGGATAAATTTAAAACAAAAGTTCGAATATGAATATTTTCTAAATGGTTAGAGTAACCGAGTAACTACAGAAGGCCTTTTTTGTAGAGCGCTTAATTTCCTATAAACATATATTTTGGGAATTTTATAATATTTATTTATTTACGAGTTATAAAATTTAGTAGTAAAAAATAAATTTTTGTTAATTTCTTCAAACTTTGGCCTACCAAATACCTTTTTTGTAGAACGTTAAAATTTCTACAAAAAATGTCAATAGAAATTTCAATTAAGTAATCACCAAGATATGAATTTTGCCAAATGAGTCTAAAGAAAATATGGAAAACTGAGATGAAGAGGACCTCTATTTCTATTGATATATTTAATGAAAAAAAAAAAATCATGACAAGTGGAAAAATTTAAAATAAAATTTCGAATGCGAATTTCTTCTAAATCGTTAGAGTATCCGATTAACTACAGGAGATTTTTTTGTAGAGCGTTTAATTTCCTACACAAATACATCTTGTGTATTTTATAATATTTATTTGTCTGCGAGTTATAAAATTTAGAAATAAACAGACATTTTTGGATTTTGCTATAAGAAAAAATGAAAAACTGAGATAAAGTGGACCTTGACAATCAAATATTGACATACGCATAAACGTCATTACTTTCCGGTCCTAATATTAATCTTTTAAAACAAAATACAACAAAGTCAATAATTGTGGTTATGTTTGTTGAACTGGGTGCGAACGAATCTCTGTAAGTCTGTCTCTCTTTAACGCATGACAACAACTCAATTCTGGTGGTAACGTATTTCTCTGCTACTACGACACCGATTTGCAACGTTGCCACATAAACACAAGCAGTAAACCATCTAAATTTAAAACACACCATTTTAAGACGTTTATAACCCATTAAAAATGGATTAAACATATATTTTTAAACATAATTCGATCAATAGTGGAAATTAATGTGCATCACCATTAAAAATCAATCCCCTTACACCAAAATCCCGGTCATCAACATAAACTAATCAGCCACGGGGTGGATAATTAGGTTTGAATGTGGGCAAAAAGTCAACTAATGAATGATAAACCTCAATTTATCCGAAGAACATCGACTAATCTAATAGTAAATCCGAACAAATACTGCAACTAATTGAATGTAGTTCAATTAAAACGGGCAAAAAGTTGCGTGTTGGCAGACATTGATTGGACGAGTTTGGCATGTCTTCCAAGGCGTTGTTTCAATTAGCTCTCCGATACTCAGAAAACCAACCGGCACCAGTGGCGTGTCTATGTGAATGTGTGTATACATTTCCACATTTTATTCGTACATGTAAAATGAGTTTTGTTACATTAGTATGTGCATAATTAATATAATCTGAATTATATATTTCGTCTGGGCGTGTGAATAGGAAATTAATCGGGTACACCACAACAAATGGAAATAATGATTAACATAATTTATGCCATTATCCTTTATGTAATTACGGCGTGTATATGCGCATAGCAATATATGAATGCATCGGCAACACCTACTAATTGATTTCGGAAAAAAAACGCTTGAAACAGAATTTTCCATCAAACGTTGACGATTGACGGACTAATGTAAACATTATTTGCTTTGTTTAAACGAAGGGTGATATGTCATTATAGCGGTGACATATTAATAATTAAATCCAACGACCAATTAATTGATTTAATTAATTGTTTGCATGGGTTAAAAGATACGTATTTATTAAACAATGAAACACAAAGGGTAAACAAATATTTAATTATCTATACAAATTAGGTGGGTTTCAAAAATAGGTATTTGCTACAATGGGTCGATGTAATAGTAGTAAATTGTATAATTATGTTCAAATTTTACTGATCGATCCAATTTTATTAATCTGTTTTACAAATTAATTCATGAATCTAAATGAATAGATCAATCAAATATTTATAAAATTTAATTTAATGTTCATAATATGCATATTTTAAATATAATAAGTCGATAAATAAATATACAATTAATTAATTGATTGATTAAATATTTGCTGTATATACAATATCCATTATGAATACATCAAAACTAAATAAAGAAAAATTGACTTACTTAATCATTGATATTTTTAAAATTATTAATTATATAATTTATATAATTTTTTGAGAGTGATTGAATATAAAATTTGGTTTTTAAAAAAGTGAAATAAATTATCTGTTACGTCTTCTTTGTTTTATATAATACTATAGGTATATTATATAAAATTTATGAGAAGTTTTACTATCTCGTGACATTTAAAAGGCACATTAGTTATGTTTTCCATTTAAGATAAAAAAGTTTAATATGTTATCACAAAACTTTAATAAGATATATATTTTTTGAGGTAATTATTATATATATTTTAGACTTTATGGATTTAACTATTTTCTGACATTTTAAAGGCAAATTTAATTTGATATAAAAAAGTTTAACATATCTCAAAATTTTAATAAATTATATTAATTTTGAGACTAATATTATATTTATTATATATTTTATGTAAAACTTTTTCTCACATTTGAAAAGTAAATTTCATTGTGGTTCTCATTTGAAATAAAAAGAGCTATCTCGACATTTTAATAATAATAATAAGTTTGAGATAAATATTTGATATCATATATTTTATGTAGAACTTGACATATTTCTTAAATTTTAGAGTCAATTCAATTATTTTTCTATTTCACATAAAAGAGTTCAAAACATTATTTCGAAATTTTATTAATACATATGTATTATTTTTGAGGTTAGGTTAGTATTATACTGATTATATATATTCATTTATTTTATAAAAACTTGACGTCTTTCTGATATGTTAGAGACAAATTCAATATTGTTTCTATTTGAAATAAAAAAGTTGAACGTATTATCTCGAAATTTTAACAATATATATTATTTTTGATACAGAATTTACATTTTTTGAAAACCTTGACGTTTTTTCTCACATTTGAAAGGCAAATTTAATTATGGTTCCCATTTGACATAAAAAAAATTATCAAATTATCTAGAAATTTTAATTAGATATATTATTTTTGATATATATCATATATTTTATGAAAAGCTTGACGTTTTTCTGATATATTAAAGTCAAATTCAATATTGTTTCTTTTGAAATAAAAAAGTTCAACATAGTATCTCGAAATTTTAATAATATATATTATTTTTAATAGTATTAAACAGAATTTTTTGAAAAGATTGACATTTTTTCTGATATTTAAAAGGCAAATTTAATTATGGTTTCCATTTGACATAAAAAGCTTAACAAATTGTCTCAAAATTTTAATAAGATATATTATTTTGAGATAAATATTCTATATCATATATTTTATGAAAATCTTGACATTTTTCTGACATTTTAAAGGAAAATTCAATATTGTTTCTAATTGAAATATAAAGTTCAACATAATATGTCGAAATTTTAATAATATATATTATTTTTGATGAAAGTATTATACAAAATTTATATTTTTAAAAATGCTTGACATTTTTTCTGATATTGGAGAGGTAAATTTAATTATGGTTTTCCATTTAACATAAAAAGCTTAACAAATTATCCCGAAATTTTAATAAGATAATATTATTTTTGAGATAAATATTATAAATCATCATTTATGAAAAGCTTGTCGTTTTTTTGATATGTTAAATGCAAATTCAAAATTGTTTTTATTTCAAACATTTTGACATTTTAAATTCATACAAAATTTCAGGTAAGTAGCTTATATTATATAAAAAAGAATTTGTAAAAAGTTTTTATTCATTGTTGAAAATGAAAATTTTAATATATTTTTTCCAAATTGACAAAAATCGAATTATAAATATCGTAAAAATCAACATTATATTATAAAAAATTTTCTTCACTCAATATAATAACAATAAGAAAAAACTGAACTGAACTATTTGTATATTGTTTTTTAAATTCCAATAAATTTTATTTGTCATGAAAATATACATTATATAAAGCAATTTCTCATTAATTATTACTAAAATGATAATTATAATCGTTGAATATTTTTTATTTTTGTTTGCTGTAAAGTATTTGTGGAGGGCTAATTAATACCGAGTCTTGAACTAATTAAGAATAAAATTGAGTAATTCCGCTAAACTGCAACGAGAGCAGTCTCAAGAAAGTGATAAATTTCCAATTAGCTTTATTAAAAATTCCCTCACCTCTTGCACGGCCCGTAAGCCGTACGGGAGGCAATTAAGCCCCACAACAGATAACGTTTGCAACATCGAAAAAGAAAGGCGGAAAAATTAATAAGGCAATAAATGTTATCTTTTATAACAATATTTACGCAATAAAGGCGCACGATTTCGAACACCAATTTTTAGTGCATGGTCTATCTCGGATCTCCTCGCCTTAATAATTTTTTGATTAAATAGGCGAACGAGCAACGGGGCCGACGATAAGGCCCCGCGATGTGTCTCAGGCAGCCACTTGAGATGTGCAGACTGCACGATCGTAAACGAGTGTGTAAAAACGTACGTCGAAAATCGACGTCGCACGCCCACCTGAGTTCCTAACGAACGGATTCGGGGGTTGTTCAATTAATTACGTCACCTGTCAGGTGAAAAAATGTTCGTCTGGGAGATCACGTACTCGACTAATCAGACAAACAGTCGGAATTGTCTGCGCAAATACCGCAAAAAGTGTATGTAAATTGCCAAGATATTTTTCGTTCGGCGTGTCTGTTACGTGTACCTTTCAGGGGGAGTGAGGCCCGTTTGTAAACGTATACGGCATATTTATGTCTGGCGTATTTATTTGCATTTGCCGAGGTTAACCTGAACAATGTTACAACCGAAAGTTTGCCTTCAGCATTCTTAAACTGTACATAAGTATACGATAAGGTAATACATAAACATGGATGCATATTTCATTTACTTTGTATGGAAATCTTTACACAACAGGAGGATTTTTTGTCCCCCCTATAAATAAATCTTTAATGCAAACCTGTGTACAATCTAATTACTCATCTTTGTCCGGATCACAATAGTCATGCTAAAAGTTGGCGGAAACTGTAATTTATTTTACTTTCTACCTTTCCAGAAACCCCAATAAAAACTTTTATCACTCGGCAAGATTGTTGGCGTGGCGTAACCTTTGTCAGGTCCAATAAAACTTACATTACGTCCAACATATCAATAAATTAGGGTCAGGAATCAAGGTTACATATAAAAAAATACAATCAAATAGGACTTGACAGAGTCTGCTAATTTTGCAGAAAACTTAAATGCTGACCGACGTTGGAAGTAAAACAAGGATTAAATACTATTTGAGACTCCTTTGAAGTTCTTTAACTATTTTCGGGGGAGTAATTTTCGAAAAATAAATAAAATGAATTGAATTTTTTATATGTTAATTTAATTTACTAAATGTTTCACTTCCAATTAGATTATTTTACTTTTTCAGTTGTTGCCTTAACACCACCTCAAATATTATTCAAATAAGAAAAAATGAGAAGAATTCTACTTTTAAGGGGCTCTGAAAACCACCTTTGAACTATTTATACATTAAATTAATTTAATAAACGTTTCATTTATAATTAGACCATTTTACCTGAAAAATATTATAACTATAAAAGTAATCTAATTGTCTAATTGTAAGTGAAATATTTATTAAATTGATTTAATATATAAATATTTTAAAGGTAGTTTTCAGTTTATTAAGAACAAAACTCTACTCATTTTGTTTTTTATTTGAATAATATTTCTGATGGTGCTAAGATAATAACTGAAAAAATAAAATGATCTAATTTATGTTATACATTTATTAATTAGTATAATTTATAAATAGTTTAAATGAGGTTTTCTGATTCCAATAACTGTAAAATACTACCCATTGTGTTTTGAATAATATTTCTGATGATGCTAATAGAATAACTCAAAAAGTAAAATGGTCCAATTATAAATTAAATTTATTAAATTAATTTAATTTATAAATAGTTTAATGAGGTTTTCAGAGTCATGTATCTTAGCACCATCAGAAATATTCAAATAAAAAACAAAATAAGTTAAATTTTATTCTTGATGGACTCTGAAAACCACCTTTAAACTATTTAAATATTAAATTAATTTAATAAATATTTCACTTGTAAATAGATCATTTTACTTTTTCAATTATTGGCTTATTAGCACCATCACAAATATTATTTAAATTAAGGACAAAATGAGTAGAATTTTACTTGAATGGGCTTTGAAAACCACCTTTGTCTATTTATACATTAAATTAATTTAATAATATGTCATTTACAATTAGACCATTTTACTTTTTCAGTTGTTGCCTTAGCACCATCAGAAATAACATTCAAATTAATGACAAAATGAGTAGAATTTTACTTTTAATCGACTCTGAAAACCACCTTTGAACTATTGATACAATAACTTTAATCAGTTATAAATGTATCATTTTACCTTTTAAGTTATTGCCTTAGCACCATCATCACTTTTATCTTATCGTGGAAGTAAAACAATATCTACGTACTCAAGGGTTGAACATTTCGTGTTTCACTTTCGTTAACGTGTCAATCAAATCAATATTAACAAAGTGACAAGGGCTTTTGATTCCCATAATAGCTATTAATTTCCTATTACAACAGCATTAACATGATGTTGATGGGAACGCATTCAATCTACTTCAGCATAGCTCTCCCCGATTTAAAAACTCGTACACTTAAGCGTGATTGCGGTAATTTCATATTATCTTTGGCCTTTGTTGATTTGTGCTTGAGGGGTAATATTTTATGTTTCGCCTCCATGAACGTGTCAGTCAAAGCATGTAATTCCGCATAAATTGAAAACGGTGAAAGGCTGAACGTCATGTGAGCATAATATACTGTTAAGTAAATATGAACAAAGTGACAATGGCTTCTGGTCCCATAATGGCCATTAATTTCCTATAGCAATAGCATTGACATGATACTGATGAAACGCGTTGTTTATTTGCCGCATAATTCAAAGTTATTTAGCATAACAATAACCGTTGGCTGGGACGTCGCTATCGGTGCGTAAGTACAATATCTGGAGTCGATAATGGACGTTCAGATTAAACAGGCATTAAACTAAAATCTGATTTCGTACGCCACAGACATAGAACTATGACGTAACTTTCATGCCACTGGCTCCATAAAGGATAAAGGATATTCGGCGACGCACTTAGTCATTAATCATTCTAATAGCGAACTAACGTTTGGCATCTTATCAACCGTGCTGTTATTGCGTTGACGATTCGCTGTCTATGGTTTTGTTTCCGACAGCACCTTGATTCCATGCCTTGATTTATAGATATGTTTGGTTGGCGTAATGCGAGTTTTATTGCCAACGTTCCCTCTCCCTCTCACCCTTATTTGAACCGATGATGTTATTATCTATGTTGATGGAGCAAGTCAAGTGGACACCATAAATTAACTCTACATTGTTTAACCAACATATAGAAAAGGGTAAATACGTGTTGGGGCCTCCAAATTAACTAAATCTGTATATTATGAGGTGTTACGTAAATAGTTCTTAGTGTCAATTATTTGCTTATCATTGGGAAAACCATAAAAAAGAGATTTAGCCTCGCTAAAACAATGAAAACTTGTAAACACTAGAAATATTATCCAAATAAAAAAAGTAAAACGGTGTAAGTCTATTAAGAGAAAAATTATTCATTTTGTTCTTTATCTAAATGATATTTCTGGTGGTGCTAAGACAATAACTGTAAAAGTAATGTGGTCTAAAGGTAATTGTCCTCATTTTGTTTTTTATTTGAATATTTCTGATGGTGCTAAAGCAACAACTGGAAAAATAAAACGGTCTAATTGTAAGTAAAACATTTATTAATTTAATTTAATGTATAAATAGTACAAAGGTGGTTTTCAGAGTCCATTAAAGTAAAATTCTACTCATTTCGTCTTTAATTTGAATAGTGTTTGTGATGGTGCTAAGCCAATAATTGAAAAAGTAAAATGGTCTAATTATAAGTGAAATATTTATTAAATTAATTTAATATATAAATAGTTTAAAGGTGTTTTTCGGAGTCCATTAAGAGTAAAATTTTACTCATTTTGTTTTTTATTTGAATATTTCTGATGGTGCTAAGACAACAACTGGAAAAGTAAAATGGTCTAATTTTAAGTGAAACATTTATTAAATTAATTTAATGTATAAATAGTACAAAGGTGGTTTTCAGAGTCCAATAAAGTAAAATTCTACTCAATTTGTCCTTAATTTGAATAATATTTGTGATGGTGCTAAGCCAATAATTGAAAAAGTAAAATGGTCTAATTATAAGTGAAATATTTATTAAATTAATTTAATATATAAATAGTTTAAAGGTAGTTTTCAGAGTTTACTCAGAGTAATATTTTACTCATTTTGTTTTTTATTTGAATATGTCTGATGGTGCTAAGGCAACAACTAGAAAATAAAAATAGTCTAATTGTAAGTGAAACATATATTAAATTAATTTAATGTATAAATAGTACAAAGGTGGTTTTCAGAGTCCATTAAAGTAAAATTCTACTAATTTTGTCCTTAATTTGAACAATATTTGTGATGGTGCTAAGCCAACAATTGAAAAAGTAAAATGGTCTAATATAATTCATTAAATTAATTTAATGTATAAATAGTACAAAGGTGGTTTTCAGAGTCCATTAAGAGTAAAATTTTACTTATTTTGTTTTTTATTTGAATATTTCTGATAGTGCTAAGACAACAACTGGAAAAGTAAAATGGTTTAATTGTAAGTGAAACATTTATTAAATTAATTGAATGTATAAATAGTACAAAGGTGGTTTTCAGGGTCCATTAAAATAAAATTTCGTCTTTAATTTGAATAATGTTTGTGATGGTGCTAAGCCAATAATTGAAAAAGTAAAATGGTCTAATTGTAAGTGAAATATTTATTAAATTAATTTAATATATAAACAGTTTAAAGGTGGTTTTCAGAATCCATTAAGAGTAAAATTTTACTCATTTTATTTTTTATTTGAATATATCTGATAGTGCTAAGACAATAACTAAAAATGTAAAATGGACTGATTGTAACACATTTATTAGGTTAATTCTATGTATAACCAGTTTAAAAGTAGATTTCCGGGTATTAAGAGAAAAATTCTACTCATTTTGTTTTTTATTTATTATTTATGATGGTGCTAAAGAAATAACTCAACAAGTAAAGTGGTCTAATAAGATATTACAGAATTAAAAGCCTTTGTCACTTTGTCAATATTGGTTTGATTGACACGTTAACGTAGATGAAACACGAAATGTTCAACCGTTGAGCACGCCGACATTATTTTATTTCCCCGATAAGATAAAAGTGCAGCGGTTATCAAGAGTGGGAACGTCATTAACAACTGCAGTAAACTTCGATCTATTAGTTTTATCATCCAGTTTACGATCACGGATGAGAAGCTACACTTTCTTAGATCCAACCGGCGGTACCTCGAAATAAGTTGAGCGGTCCGCCAAATTGGTCCATTCATTTTGATGACTGCGGTCCGAGTTAAACGCCGGTCATTTAACCCCTCGGGTGGGAATTAGACGGACTAAATCGTGGGCGAGTGGCCGGCCGGACCGGGCCGAATGTATATTGTGCGCTGGCTTTTACTTCTTCTAATCCTATGAAATCGTCATAGAAGAAAAAGATAGCGAAATAATTACGAGGGGCGGTAAATACGGGCTCGCCGGCCGAAACGCCGTTTTTATTTAGTCGGTCGGACACAAACTGTGTGGGCACTATTTCACTAGATTATGCCTAAATTAGTGCTCAAGGATAATTGAATTTAACCAGTCCCGCACATTTTTTTTATTTTATTATGGGAATCATGCGGTTCGTGCAATTATGTGACTTCTGTACGACCGCCTCTTTGGAACACGTTGGGACGTTATTTCGGACTTCATTATCATAATAAATAAGAAAAATTGCGGGATAAGTATGTAGCGAATGCCGGGGAAGTTTAGCCGGATATAAAAAGGGAAAAGAAGAAGAGTTACGGTTAAATTGTGCTTTAAGCATTATACAAAGTCATTGTGGACGAGTCTACAGTGTGAATCGGTGCTGAGAGTGCGATCGAACTTTTTACACCATAACCGCTACATTACGAGCCCCGAGTAAAGTATCCAGAAAGACTTTTACTTCGCATTTAGTTTTAAGAGCACCGTAGTCTACATAATGGACGACATAAATAGAAGTTAGGCAGTAGAACGTAACCTACACGCTCATATATTTTAAGGTTTTAAAAACCTATTTACATTTTATTTATTTTTCGAATATTTTTCCCAGGAAAATAGTGCAGGCGCTGCAGAAGAGTTTTAAATATTATTTAGTCCTAGTTTTAGTTTCAACGTCGGTCAGCATTTAAGTTTTCTACAAAATTAGCAAACAAGTCCCATTTAATTGTTTTTTTATGTAACATTAATTCCTGAATCTAATTTATTAATACTTAAGGCAAATACTGACTAAGTCTGACTTATGATCTGTTAATTATTGAATTAATTCAATACATTTGTCAATTAAAATTAGAACTATCTTATTTTTTCAATTATTGTTTTGGAACCGTTAGAAATGTTATTATTAAAATGGAAAACAAAGACAACAAAATGCGTAGAATTTTATTCTTAATAAACCTGAAAAAGATTTTTGATCAATTGACATATTTAAATAATTTTATACATATTGTTTCATTTATAAATATACCATTTCACTTCTTCAGTTATGACCTAGCTGCTAAAATGAATATTATTCAGAGTAGAAATAAAATGAGTAAAATTTTACTCTTAATAAACTCTGAAAAAGGCGTTTGATCAATAGATATATTTAGATAATTTATACATATTGTTTCACTTATAAATATACTATTTTACATTTTCAATTATTAGCTAGCTACTAAAAGAAATATTATCCAAAGTAAAAATAAAATGAGTAGAATTTTACTCTTAATAAACTCTGAAAAACACCTTTGATCAATTGATATATTTAAATAATTTTATACATATTGTTTCATTTACAAATATACTATTTTACTTTTTCAGCTATTAGCTAACTATTAAAATAAATATTATTCAAAGTAAAAAGAAAAATGAGTAGAATTTTACTCTTAATAAACTCTGAAAAACACCTTTGATCAATTGATATATTTAAATAATTTTGTACATATTGTTTCATTTACAAATATACCATTTTACTTTTTCAGTTATTAGCTAACTACTAAAAGAAATATTACTCAAAGTAAAAATAAAATAAGTAGAATTTTATTCTTGATAAACTCTGAAAAACATCTTTGATCAATTGATATATTTAAATAATTTTGTCCATATTGTTTCATTTACAAATATACCATTTTACTTTTTCTGTTATTAGCTAACTACTAAAAGAAATATTATTCAAAGTAAAAATAAAATGAATAGAATTTTATTCTTAATAAACTCTGAAAAACATCTTTGATCAGTTGATATATTTGAATAATTTTATACATATTGTTTCATTTACAAATATACTATTTTACTTTTGCAGCTATTAGCTAACTACTAAAGGAAATATTATTCAAAGTAAAAATAAAATGAGTAGAATTTTACTCTTAATAAACTCTGAAAAACACCTTTGATCAATTGATATATTTAAATAATTTTATACATATTGTTTCATTTACAAATATACTATTTTACTTTTTCAGCTATTAGCTAACTACTAAAAGAAATATTATTCAAAGTAAAAATAAAATGAGTAGAATTTTACTCTTAATAAACTCTGAAAAGCACCTTTGACCAATTGATATATTTAAATAATTTTATACATATTGTTTCATTTACAAATATACCATTTTACTTTTTCAGTTATTAGCTAACTACTAAAAGAAATATTATTCAAAGTAAAAATAAAATGAGTAGAATTTTACTCTTAATAAACTCTGAAAAACACCTTTGATCAATTGATATATTTAAATAATTTTATATATATTGTTTCATTTACAAATATACTATTTTACTTTTTCAGCTATTAAAAATGAGTAGAATTTTACTCTTAATAAACTCTGAAAAACACCTTTGATCAATTGATATATTTAAATAACTTTATACATATTGTTTCATTTACAAATATACTATTTTACTTTTTCAGCTATTAGCTAACTACTAAAAGAAATATTATTCAAAGTAAAAATAAAATGAATAGAATTTTACTCTTAATAAACTCTGAAAAATACCTTTGATCAATTGATATATTTAAATAATTTTATACATATTGTTTCATTTACAAATATACTATTTTACTTTTTTAGCTATTAGCTAACAACTAAAAGAAATATTATTCAAAGTAAAAATAAAATGAGTAGAATTTTACTCTTAATAAACTCTGAAAAACACCTTTGACCAATTGATATATTTAAATAATTTTATACATATTGTTTCATTTACAAATATACCATTTTACTTTTTTAGTTATTAGCTAACTACTAAAAGAAATATTATCCAAAGTAAAAATAAAATGAGTAGAATTTTACTCTTAATAAACTCTGAAAAACACCTTTGATCAATTGATATATTTAAATAATTTTATACATATTGTTTCATTTACAAATATACTATTTTACTTTTTCAGCTATTAGCTAACTACTAAAATAAATATTATTCAAAGTAAAAAGAAAATGAGTAGAATTTTACTCCTAATAAACTCTGATAAACATCTTTGATTAATTGATATATTTAAATAATTTTATACATATTGTTTCATTTACAAATATAACAGTTTACTTTTTCAGTTGTTATATTGTTAATAAAGGAAATATTATTTAAAGTTAAAATAAAATGAGTAGAATTTTACTCTTAATGGACTTTAAAATCTACTTTTAATTTTTATCCTATAATAACTACTGGATACTTAACTCTACATTGTTTAAACAACAGATATAAAATAAAGAGCAAATACAAGGGAGCCTCAAAATTGACAAGGTCTGTGTACCATGAGGTTTTAGGTAAATAGTTCTTAGTATCAATTATTTGCTCACCATTGCTAAATCCCTGAAACAAAGGACGCTTTGGAAAGGATCTAATTTACCTCCATTAAAACAAAGTAAAACTTGTGGACAGTCTTATAAATTTAAGATGATACTTTATTGAACAGTTTCTAAATCCTTCCCTTGGCCCAGTTTAAACATCGAATTTATTCGCTTGCCCCATTACAAACAACAAGCTTTTACACAAATGAAAAATAACAATAAATCTGTATTTAATGTTGGCCTCAACACGTCTTCGATAAGTATGTGACAAATAGCCCGAAAAACGATTGCTGATCGAAATTTTAATTGCAACAACTACTTCGTTTTATGTACACGCATAAATTTAACGAACGTTCTCATAAATATGAGCGTAACAACCATAAATTTTATAGCACAATAATTGAAACAAAGATCTTCAGTCGGTAATTCATACCTCTGGAAATTCGGCAGAACAAAATTTACGCTCCTTGCCGAAAACGCTTTTACGAGCCCTCCTCCCCCGCAGCCCCGTTCATTCATTCCGTTTCGGCGGGTGCAGACAAATATAATTATCTGCTACATATAAAAGGGCAATTTACATTTTGTAATGACTTAATGCCAATACACCCCGAGCCCGTTCCACGTACCGTGTGTTATTCTAGGTTGTAGCGGGGAATCACCCACGCCCTCCGCATCTCCCCCGGGCCGTACAATCCCCATCGAAACGGGGACCGACCACCTTTTCTTAATTAACATAATTCGTAATTTGCGCTTGGTTTACGACTTGCTATCAATAATCCGCACTCAGACAATGCCAAAGCCTTTATGCGTACGTCATTTGTTTGGGTTGATGCATTTTTTTGTTGTTAATTAACGCAATCGGTGTTCAGGGGTGTTTTACATGTAATATGGTAATTTTAATTAAGGAACACGCCAGTTGAATACGCGGATGGGAAGTGTGTGTGGCGCAAGCGGCAAAATTGCCGAGATAAATCCGTCACATCAAACAGTTGCAGCATTAAAATAAAGCAGAAGCTCATTAAACGTAGATTTATATCTGAAAGTAATAATCCGACAAAGTTGAAATGAACATTAAATAAGGGGATGCGGAGGGATTCTGCGAATGTATAAATTTACAATTTAGACGAATAGACTTCGGTTGTAGCGAGCTAATGTAATTAGTAAGATCCAAGTAACACATCCCTAGTTGTTAAGTTAACGCAGCGCTGGCTTCTGAAGGGTAATGAGTGCGGACCGCAGTGTAGCACGGTCCTCCAGGACCGGGACGGAGTCCTGGTAAAAGGCAATTAGCATACAATACCTAGAGACCATCTACAAGACCCGGCTAACTGCTACAAGGGACACTCCTGCACAAATACTAATCGAGTTACGGGTACGGAATTCGAATCAATTATTTGTTTGCTGCAAATTTATCGGTTCCCGGCTAGCCCTCTCAGTTACGCCAAATTGAACGAAACTCTGTTTTATTGTTTTAAACCTTTAACGGCGTTTAACTGTTTGAGACCGAAACTTCCACCTCTGAATTACGTACGTTTGATTTCAAACCGACGTGTTTAATGGTTTTAATGAGTTTTGCTATTAACCACATATCGGAAACTTGTCTGGACGTTTACCGCAATACCAATATACTATTTCGTGATGAATAAATGTATGCCTTGCAAATGTAATACTAATACATCAAACAATTTATTGTTAAAACAATATTATTGGATTTTGGTCTTAATGATCTTTGTAAATCCCTTTTGATCTATTAACGCATTAAATTAATTTAACATGTATTGCTTACTTACCATTAAAACATTCTACTTGTTCAGTTATGCCCCTGTTACCACTAGAAATATTATTTAGTGTAAAAACAAAGGGAGTAATTAAATTTTTGAATTATTGGTTTGACACCACTAAAAATATTATTGAAAGTATAAACATAGTGAGTAGAATTTTACTCTTAATGGACTTTAAAAACAACCTTTGGTCTATTAATATATTAAATTAATTTAATATGTATATTTTTTATAATTAAACATTTTATTTTTTCAATTATTTCCTTGTTACCACTAAAAATATTATTCAAAGTATAAGCAAAGTAAGTAGAATTTTACTCTTAATGGGCTTTAAGAACAACCTTTGATCTATTAATATATTAAATTAATTTAATATGTATGTTTTTTACAATTAAACATTTTACTTATTCAATTATTGTCTTGTTACCACTAAAAATATTATTCAAAGTATAAACATAGTGAGTAGAATTTTACTCTTAATGGACTTTTAGAAACACCTTTCATCTATTAATATATTAAATTAATTTAATATGTATGTTTTTTATAATTAAACATTTTACTTTTTCAATTATTGCCTTGTTACTACTAAAAATATTATTCAAAGTATAAACAAAGTGAGTGGAATTTTACTCTTAATGGACTTTTATTTAGAATATAAACAAAGGGAGTAGAATTTTACTCTTAATGGATATTGTAAACCACCTTTGATCCATGAATACATTAAATCAATTTAATATGTGTCTTTTATAATTAAACATTTTACTTTTTCATTTATTGCCATGGTACCACTAAAATATTATTCAGAATTTAAACAAAGTGAGTACAATTTTACTCTTAATGGACTTTTATTTAGAATATAAACAAAGGGAGTAGAATTTTACTCTTAATGAATTTTGTAAACCACCTTTGATCTATGAATACATTAAATCAATTTAATATGTGTCTTTTATAATTAAACATTTTACTTTTTCATTTATTGCCATAGTACCACTAAAATATTATTCAGAATTTAAACAAGTGAGTACAATTTTACTCTTAATGGACTTGGATTACCACCTTTGATCTATCAATACATTAAATTAATTTAACATATATGTCTTGCCATGGTACCATTAAAATATTATTCTGAATTTAAACAAAGAAAGTAGAATTTTACTCTTGATGGACTTTGAGAACCACCTTTAATATTTTAATACATTAAATTAATTTAATGTATCTTTTACAATTAAAGATTTTCCTTTTTTAATTATTGCCTTGGTACCACTAAAAATATTATTCAAAGTGTAAACATAGTGAGTAGAATTTTACTCTTAATGGACTTTGAGTAATACCTTTGACCCATATGTTAATATAATAATATATTAAAATAATTTAATATGCATATGTCTTTTATAATTAAATATTTGATTTATTAATAACTCATTAAATTATTTTAATATTTATGTGTCTTATAATTAAACCACTTTACTTTTTCAGATATTGCCTTGGTACTATTAGAAACATTATATTAAGTGCATGGTGCAAAGTGAGTAAAATTTTACCCATAATGTACTTTAAGAACAGCTTTGATTTCTTAAAACATAAAATTAATTTCAATAATACATACGTTCCTTACAAATAATTCATTAAATTTCTTCAGTTATTGCAAGACAGCCCTAAAAATGTTCTTTATGTGATCACCCTCTTGAAATTGATATTTACGCCCTCGCAAAAACAAGATGTGCACCCACTTAAACGTCGTTCCGCCCAAAAATTGAAGCACAAAGTGCTCCGAGTTCATTATTCCGACCAATTAGCAAAAATAATCATCCGGCCGCGTCTCAAACACACGCTCCGCTCCCGCTCCCGATAATGGATTGAAAAAGAGAATAAATTAAGATTTTACGATTTCGAAGACAATGGTGAGGGGGACACGGCAAAGAAACTGTAACTGGAAGACGCCGTCTTGTTTTTCCCCATCCCCCCCAAACTGGGGTATTTTGTCTTTTGTAAGTAATTCAGAGACAGTCTTTGTTTGAAAATGGTGTAAATTTCGCATAATGATGCTCTATGTACACCTGACTGAATATGTATGTATCTTAGTGCGGAACGCGTGAAATACAAAAGCGGTTTGTCATTTCGGAACCGGGGGAGAAAATAAAGTGGGCTTGCAGGCGTTGAAATCTAAATAATTACTACTTCCTTTCGAGCCGGCGAATTTATATTTTCATAATTTATTTCTGAACAATGATTCACTTTCACCCGAAAAGTCTTTATCGCGTTTCCCTTTATGTTCATGTACGTCAGTTTACCGTTGCCCATCAATTAATGGTTTCTGTGTTTTGGCTTGTAACTTTATTAAAGAAATTAATTATTCCCTCGTTGAGCCTGCGGGCCTTAAAAATTGATTGAAACGTCTAATTAATTAAAAACCCCTTTTGAATATTTTTAACGGTTGACGGAACTCAAAACAACCCCGCCCCATATCCAAAACATTTCAAGGCATGTTTTGACTTGAATCCTAAAAATATTCAACACACTTAATAAAAAGCCTCATCCATATTCATGTGTATTAGGAACCGTGCCAACCATATGTTCGATCAATCTCAAGAGAAACGTTCATGCAGCGAAAACAAGCCAAATATTTGGACGTGTAATTGACGTACTCGGGCTCACATCTGATATTGCAACCCCAGCAACGGTACACCCCTTTTAATACAACCGGAGCTAATTCCCCTAAAAGCGTTAAGAAACGCCAGACCGACAACGAAAAAGTTATCACCGACGGATAATTGTCTAGATTAATAAATGTTAAGATGTACCAGACGATTTTTTATCGACGGGAAAAGAAATAATGGACTTTTAAATAATTAGGAATATCGGGATGTTTCGCTGGGACTATTGTAAGTAAATGAGATTGGAAATGTCAATTTGCTAAATGACTTTCGGAGCATTAGAAAAGTATGATTAAAAATCGCAATTACCTTGTCTGGGCTATTAATGTTTGATATTTCTATTTTAGTCGTTCTAAAGTTAAATCGAATTATATTATTAAATAAATTACAGTCGGAGTTTTTTCTACGTCGAACCACCGAGACCCTTGGAATTTGCGATGGTTACGTTTCATCGAATAACCAAGTTCCAGGAATTTCCAGATATAGCTTTTACGGTGGCTTTGATCGGGAAAACGTACGAAAATGCATTTAGACACCCTAATGGATCTATTATAGTTCAATATGGCCGATAACCCCACTAGATTATGAATATGCATTTCGAACGGGCCTTTAATACATCTTGATGTTCGAAATTAGGTGCTCAATATTAGGTTTCACCATTCCGGTATTACACGATAAATTCGTTATTACGGGCATCAAACTGTTCGTCGAGATTTTACATTCAATATCGTATGTGTATCCGGTGGCTGAATGGTGAGGGTCGTCAATCTCAGTTTTACCTCCTCTTCAAAAGTACTTTTGTTAAGTCAAAATAAAGTTATATCTTTTCCAATGTTCCAAAATCTTCAAAATATCTTTTATTCAACAAATCACAATGAAAATTAACAGTTTTTGCCAACGTTTTACAGATAAAGTCATGAACAAACACGTCAACAAACAAATCTGGATTCTTGGATCTGAACATCAACCAAAAGCAGGACTATATGATGGATGAGGTAAAACTTTCTAATTAACATTTTGAAGCTCATATGTAACATGAAGAAAAAGAATGTCTTTTCTATCGACTAAAAAAGCTGGTCTTTAAGTAACTTCTTTAAATACTAATAAAGTCTTAAACTCTTTCTTATGTTAAGAATTTTTTAATTACTCTTCCACCAGCTTTAGCAGCTTATTGTCCATTGCGCCTCTTCTTAATGGTTATTGTTTAATGGTTATTGTGTTAAGTTTAATGACTGACATATTTCCAACATGTTGCAAGAGGATTTTGCTCCTTTTGAAAAGGAACGTCTTCTATTGACTAAAAGAAGCTAGTGTTTAAGTATCTTTTTCAAATACTTGGTTAATTAATGAACAGTAGACAGTAGAATTGATTATCTGGTTTCTTGATGTAGACAACATACACGTAAAGTACTCTTCTATACAGTCTCAAAATCTTTCTTGTGATAAGACCTTTTTAATTACTCAGGTTTATTAAATTCAATCCATTGTCCAGACAGGTGAGATTTTGTTGTTATTCATTTCATGAAATCTCTTCCTAATGTTTTATTAATTGCAGTTTAATAACTGACACATTTCAAACATGTTACATGAGGATTTTGCTCCAGATATTGCTTAATTTCTTCTTAAATTTAAATTTAAATTTGATAGGATTTATTTTCTTCAGGAGAAACTCGAAGAAGTTTTATTATTATTGGGCATATTAACACCTTGTATAAGTAAATTTTATAGTTTTGGGAATTTATTTTTAAATTTTCTGGTATCATAAACCTACAGATTTATTGTAATAAGTCATACGTAACTATTTGAGCAATGAACTGTTCGTCTAGATCAAATATTGAGGCCATATCTAGCAAATAGGAGCAAAAAATTATCAAAAAATTGGCTCTGAAGAATTTGGAAATAAGTATACGAGAGCTGATAAAATCCGAGTTCTTTGACATGAAGAAAAAATCTCTCTCAGTTTTACTTTCTCTTCAGAATCAGTTTTGTTAAACCATAATAAAATTATCTATTTTTATCTTTTCCAATGTTTGATGCTACCAGAATCTGGGTTCTCGGATCTGAAGAAGAAAACATAAATCAGAAGCTGGACTACATGATGAATCAGGTAGAACTTTTCAATTAATATTTTGAAGCTTCTTTTGAGTCTCACATGTAACATGGAGAAAAAGAACGTCTTTTTAGGCTACAAACGCTGGTTTTTAAGTAACTTTTTATGTACTTGGTTAATTTATGAACAGTAGACAGTGGAATTGATTATCTGGTTTCTCGAAGTAGACAACATCCACTTAAAATCCTCTATACAATCTTAAAATCTCTTGTTTAATTACTCAGGTTTATCAACTTCAGTCCATCGTCTAGACAGACATGAAATCTCTTCCTAAAGGTTGATTCATTGTGGTTTAATAACTGACATTTCAAACATGTTGTATAAGGATTTTGCACCAGATATTGCTTAATTTCTTCGTTGGTACAGGCTTCAGGATGACTATGATGTCTACATCGTCACGTTTACTTGATTTAAACCCGACTGGGCCAAAAATCACGGAAATATGAGAAAAAATAATATTTTAAATTTAAATTTCTTCAGGAGAAATTTTAGAAGATTTTTTATTAGATTTTCTTCATTACTGGCCCTATTAACACCGTATATGATTAAAATTTATGGTTGTGGGAGTTTATTTTTAAATTTCCTGATATCATAAACCTGCACATTTACTGTAATAAGGCCGTACATAAATATTTGAGCAACAACAAATATCAGTACGTCAAAACGGCATTAAATCAAGAGAGGCCGCCTTTAATATTTTAACATAAATCAACATTTCCCGGAATAACTGGCACAAGGACGTGGACGTTTGAAGCGTACCCGGATGTAAATCCTATCCGGTCCGCGATAAACACATCCCCGGGACACTTGTTTCGCAACTTGTAGCATCTGTGCATATAAAATTGCGATAGTCTCGCCGGAAAACCGGTCGTCGGGATCGTTACGAATGCGATGCGATCGCACGATCAACACTCCGGCCCGGTCGCGGCGGCGTTGCAATCTAAGATGCCGTATGGAAACAAGTGCATCCGTCGCGCCCCCGGAGTGCCCGGAACCGTGCCCGTTCGTGTTTGTCTCATTAGGAAATCAAAGGGCGACCCGAATTTATGCCTCCTCCTAATTGCGGATGTTCGGCTCCATGTAATTAAGTCGTCTGTTTACTGCGGACTACTTTTGTCTCTTGTCTTAGGACTAGGGGGGATAATTTTTGATCTGAGTTAGATTTAATCGGTTTATTTCCTCTGGCTAGGACAATTTAGTTTATTTTGTATTAAACTGGGACTACGACATCACAATAATAGTTGGATGGAACAGGTTGAGCTGAAAAATCTACTGCAATAACATTTATCAAAGTTATAAAAGTGAAAAAGGACATTTCGCACTTTAACTAGAGGAAAGTTGAGATGGCAAAACAATCACCGGCAGGTGGTCCTGATATATAAGAGTAGCAGTCGCATATGCGTCCTTTCAAAAAAAAAAACGAAGTTTGTTCATTTGTTAAAAGTGTCCCGACAACTGGGTTACATTGGTATAGGTTATAAGTGATTTTATTTATCAAATTTACTAAAATGTAAGATTTATAGTGGTCCGGATAAATGAAATACTTTACTCTAAACTTGGCTAAATGAAGAAACTTTAGTAGAACACTTTTATTAATAGATTTTGTAATTGTTTTATTTCCAACTACGAAATATACTTAGATAATAATAATTTAAAATACTTCTTTTTAGTCAGATTTCACCACTTAAAAACTGTAAGTTTTTTAATACGCTTTACACATTAAACTTTACAAACAACTTAAATGTACAGTAGTGGTCATTATTATAGCAACGTTTTAAAATGTCTTTTATTTTATGTAAAGTAAACAAGATTACTATTGTTGTTACAGTTTCACTTGGAGTAATGATTAAATAATTATAATAAACAAATTAAATAATTATTTAAATTTACAGAGAGCAATAAAAGGCACTAAAGTAAAAAGTTCCTATAATTTTGTCCATTAAAAAATAAAAAATACAAAATTTTGATCCATTGAATGTCATCCTGAGCAAATCAAAATTAGACTGCCACTTTTTTATTTAGAAACCACGGTTTCTCTTGTAAGTCTGTGGTCAAACCAACCCCCATCCATTAACCATCTTGTCAAAGTCCTTGAACTAATTTGAGCAAGTTTCATTTACTCCAAGTTGGCATTATTTCAGTTGACAATAAGAATGGATTGTTTTTTAACATTCGAATTATCCAGTTATCGATTTTTATTTCATTTAAATTTGAGGGGCTGTATTTTTTTAGGAGTAACTTTATAAATAAAATTGATTTAGATTTTCTTCATTATTAGACATGTTCTGTCTGCTTCCAAATTTGGCCATCTATTTAAAAACCCCTAATAGATTTAAAGATAATTTTACTTTTAAATGTACATATATTATTACATAAAATAAGATAAAAATATAAAATAATAATTTTGTCCATTAAAAAAATAAAAAATACAAAATTTTGATCCAGTGAATGTGATCCTGATCAAATCGAAATTGAACTGCCCCTTTTTTGAGTAGAAACCACGGTTTCTCTTGTAAGTCTGGGGTCAAACCAACCCCCATCCATTAACCATCTTCTCATAGTCCTTGAACTAATTTGAGCAATTCCCATTTACTCCAGGTTGGCATTATTCCAGTTGACAATAAGATTGGAATGTTTTTTAACATTCGAATTATCCAGTTATCGATTTTCATTTCATTTAAATTTGAGGGGCTGTATTTTTTTAGGAGTAACTTTAAAAATAAAATTTATTTAGATTTTCTTCATTATTAGACATGTTCTGTCTGCTTCCAAATTTTGACCATCTATTTAAAAATCCCTAATAGATTTAAAGATAATTTTACTTTTAAATGTACATATATTATTACATAAAATAAGATAAAATAAAAAATAATAATTTTGTCCATTAAAAAATAAAAAATACAAAATTTTGATCCAGTGAATGTGATCCTGATCAAATCGAAATTGAACTGCCCCTTTTTTGAGTAGAAACCACGGTTTCTCTTGTAAGTCTGGGGTCAAACCAACCCCCATCCATTAACCATCTTCTCATAGTCCTTGAACTAATTTGAGCAATTCCCATTTACTCCAGGTTGGCATTATTCCAGTTGACAATAAGATTGGAATGTTTTTTAACATTCGAATTATCCAGTTATCGATTTTCATTTCATTTAAATTTGAGGGGCTGTATTTTTTTAGGAGTAACTTTAGAAATAAAATTTATTTAGATTTTCTTCATTATTAGACATGTTCTGTCTGCTTCCAAATTTTGACCATCTATTTAAAAATCCCTAATAGATTTAAAGATAATTTTACTTTTAAATGTACATATATTATTACATAAAATAAGATAAAATAAAAAATAATAATTTTGTCCATTAAAAAATAAAAAATACAAAATTTTGATCCAGTGAATGTGATCCTGATCAAATCGATTGGATTGCCCCTTTTTGAGTAGAAACCACGGTTTCTCTTGTAAGTCTGGGGTCAAACCAACCCCCATCCATTAACCATCTTCTCATAGTCCTTGGACTAATTTGAGCAATTCCCATTTACTCCAGGTTGGCATTATTTCAGTTAACAATAAGATTGGATTGTTTTTTAACATTCGAATTATCCAGTTATCGATTTTTATTTCATTTAAATTTGAGGGGCTGTATTTTTTCAAGAGAAACATTAGAAATAAAATTTATTTAGACTTTCTTTATTATTAGACATGTTCTGCTTACTTTCAAATTTTGAACATCTATTTAAAAACTCCTAATAGATTTAAAGATAATTTTACTTTTAAATGTACATATATTATTACATAAAATAAAATAAAAATACACTACAGATTTATATATTTAATGTAGATTAAATAGGTTAAATAAAACGTTGCCAATATTTATTTTGCTAAGTTTATATTTGTACAAATTACATGTTTACCCTTAATTAAATATAAACACTTTTTATCAAAAGTACATAAAGGATGACCTTTGGTTAATCAAGTCCGTTTTCCCCTTTGATGTGAGAAAAATCAATTTTGTGGCAGGCATAACTTTATGATTCCACATTTTTATGTTCCCAAGATAAATATAAAACACCTTAATCAAAAATAACAGCTCCGGAATTTATTGCGGCAGGGCGCATTCTCCATCTGATACCTCTAAGGGTTTTCTTAGAGGAAATTTATTGTTCCATAGATTAATCCTTATTGCAGAAGTACTTGGGCATAAAGGAATATTTATAGCTTTTAATATATGTGCAACAAAGGATGTTAGATACAAAATAAATTAAAATATCATCAAGGAAAAAAATGCTCAACCCACAATTTTTATACGTTTAAACCGTTTTTGCTGGAAATACTTCTTTAACCCTTCTTCCATCTGGCGGCGGCCAACATCCATTGGAGGCTGATGGGTTATTGATTTACGTTTTACATAATAATTTGCCATCGGATTCGATTTAAGATTAATAGATTTACGTCGAATTGTTCAGAATTGTGGACCACTCACGTGTATTTTGATCCACTTAACTTTTAATGATTTACAAAATTCAGAGATGGATGATGGATCACACCGTAATTGAATTTACAGACAGGACAAATACTTGAATACTTTAAATTCAACGAAATTACTAGAATATCTGTTGTCTAAGTTGTCATTTAGTTGCCAATCAGACGAACCAACTCAAACCTCTGAAGATGCTATCCACTCGTGCCAAGGAAACGTCAGGAAATATTTCCAACAAACGTGGACCAATAAACCCGAACAACTCCAGATACGTAAATTATATACTCCAAGTTGACCGTTGACTGAAAATACTCATTTACAAAAATTTTCGACGTCGCTGAAAACTGCAAATCGTCTAGTTTATTTAATAAAACGGGGAATTGTTGAAGTTGTGACCTCAGCGAAACGTTGCGTCCGTAATATTTGCAATAACACGTTCGCACGCCCGTCTCGACGATTGGAAAATGTTAAAGCTGAAAGAGGTCTCAGCCAGTTTGGCTGGCTGGATCATGAAATTTCGCCGGTGGTTCGTGTCATATAATGCGCTTTTTAATTCACAGTCAGCACCGTTTGAATGAAAGAAGTACGTGACTTTATTTATCGGTCTCCACACAGAAATATTTCATTGTGTACACCGGTTCATATAAAATATAATGGTAATGATTGAAACGTACGTACTCGATTTTTGCACGTGCATTAATCACGGGGGACCGTGTGTATTAAAAGGGGCACAGCAACTAGATTTCGGGTTTGCCTCACTCTTGTCTTATTCGCTGGAGAATTTTGATTAGCGGGATTTATTCCTGGTAAACTGGGAGGATTTAGTAGCTCGCACTAATCCTAGATTAATCAAATTTTCTGCCGGCTGAATTTCAGACAATTTATATCGTTTCGAGCTGAACGACGGTGTACTTTATGTGGCCCACCAACAACCCCGACTTGCACGTTCATTTTTTACCCCCAACAATCACAGAAATGTCTTAATACCTAACTGTAACTGTAACTGATAAAAACGTGTAATAACTCATGTTCGGCATCGGCGGAAACCAATTTCCATTATTGAGATATATCGGGAGGGCACGTGTGATGTTTGGGGGGCGAAATTACCGTACGGTCATTAATCATATGTAATGTGTGTATAACCTTTATTGAATTTTATCATCCCTATAGTAATATACGTCAAACCTAAATATTTTAAACGGGTTTTTGCATATTTTATGGCTGGCGTACAGAACTTGGGGATATAAACAACGATATTGACGCTGCCGGTTTTAATAATGTTGCCCCGAAATTATTTATTTACACGAAACGTCGAAATGCGTACAAACCCGTGTTTATCTTGGATTAATTAACGGACAAGTCAAAATTAAATTGTACATAGTTCATAAGGTCTTCTCTGTATGTATTTATGTTTGTTTGTATTGAGGACAATTATAAATAAAATCTAATTAGTAATTATTGACATTTTTTAGGCATTACGAATGAATAAATTTGATTTGAGCTGACCCAAATTTAATAAATTTACAGCAAATATATTTTTTAAATGTTTAAATAAATTGATCTGGATTAAAAATTTTGATAACTAAAAGTCATTTTAAAGTTCAACCTTTTTCAGAAACATATTATAATATTAGACGAAAGTTGTAAAGTAAATTCAATTATTGTGTGATCCATCAATCGTCTGAATTTTCAAACTCATTAAACGTTAAGTGCTTCTAAACCCACGTAAGTAGTGAACAATTCGACGTAAATCTATTAATCTTAAACCGAATTCGTTGGCAAATTATTATGTAAAACGTAAATCAATAACCCATCAGCCTTCAGTGGATGTTGGCCGGGTGTACCTCGCCAGAAGGAAAAAGGGTTAAAGCGGTATCTCCAGCAAAATAGTTTAAACGTATAAAAATTGTGAGTTGTGCATTTTTTTTTCTTTATGATATTTTAATTTATTTTGTATCTAACATCCTTTGTGATATATATATTAATAGCTATAAATATTCTTTCATGCCCAAGTACGGATTAATCTATGGAACAATAAATTTGGAGAATGCTCTCTGCAATAATAAATTCCGCAGCTGTTATTTTTGATCAAGGTGTTATATATATTTATCTTGGGAACATAAAAATGCGGAATCATAATGATATAAATGTAATTTGTACAAATATAAATTTAGCAGAACAATTAATGGCAACATTTTTAGTCAATAAAAAAGGTGTTCTGCTTCCTCATAATAAAGCATGATCTATGTTATGTAGTGAGAGACTCAAGAAATGGGACTTTCTATCTCACAACGATTTAATTTTGAAGAGTTATAACTATCGTAGATTTTTTCTTCTGTTCTCAGAATCATTTTCTATTTTAAATTTATTTTTTCCTTCTTATTATATGTTATCAGTATCCCAAAAATTTATTTTTGCTTATAAATAAAAATTTTCTATTTAATTGTCACCGTTTACTAAATTTTATAATTCTACTATATTTATTAATAAATAAATAAAATTTATTCTATTTAATTAATTAATTTTAATACTTTGATATAATTTTTAAAAATATTGTGGAATATAGTTTATAAATATTATTATTATAATATTTGAAATATGATAAACTTTATTAAATTAAATAATTTTGAACTTAATTTTAAACGAATTTTAAAATTTTTACTAGTTTATTGAAAGTTGAAAAGTAGTTTCTAATGATTAATTAAGAAATTTTTCAAATAATATTTTATTTATTTTACATTACATACATTTTTATTTAATTAACTTATTTGTTATATTTATTTAAATAAAATATTTTTTGGATGTTTATAATATTTAATTATTTTTTTTTAACAAAATGCCATTCTTGTATATTTTATGTGATTTTAAAAATATTGTGGAATATAATTTATAAATATTATTATTACATAATAACATAAATGACTTATGTTAGAAATGATAAACTTTACTCAACTAAATAATTACTTTCCAATGAATTTTATTTTACTAGTTTATTGATAAAGAAAGTTGAAAATTAGTAGTTTCCAATAATTAATTATAATAATAAACTTTTAAATAAATATTTTATTTATTTTAGACAATTTTATTTAATTATCAATTTTTTGTAATATTTATTGATTAATTTACTTTCTTAAAATTTAAATAAAATATTTTTTATACGTTTATATTATTTAATTAATTTTTTTTAAAGCAAAATGTCTTTTATATGCTAATTAATTTTGTTAATTTGATATGATTTTTAGAAATTTTATTTAATTAATTTTAAATAAATTTTAAAATATGTTATATTTATTGTTTAATTCATTTTTATAAAGTTTAAAATACGTGGTGTCTAAAAAAGTTAATAATTATTTTTTTTAATTCTAATTTATTATTATATATTTTTTCAAAATTTGGTTTCGTGAAAGTTTTATAAATTTATTTATTTTTTTTTATTAATATTTAAAATTATATTTTTTTACAATATTATTTTAATTTTATAATTTTACTAGTATATTAATATAGAAAGATGATTAACTAATCATTAGAAACTAAAAAAATGTATATTTATTGTTAATTTATTTTCTATAAAATTTAAATAAATATTTTTTTAAATAAAATTTATTTTTTTTTTTAATTAATTTTATTATTTATATTAAATTTGATTTTTTAACTATTTTTAAATTTTTCTAAATTTATTAATAAATAAAATAGGAAAATTTGAGGCATTAAATAAAAAGAAACACGTACCTCATTTCTTCACAATTCCTCCGCAAAGTTTAAATGATATTTTTATAGTTTTATAAATTTATTTATTTTTTTTATTAATATTTAAAATTATATTTTTTTACAATATTATTTTAATTTTATAATTTTACTAGTATATTAATATAGAAAGATGATTAACTAATCATTAGAAACTAAAAAAATGTATATTTATTGTTAATTTATTTTCTATAAAATTTAAATAAATATTTTTTTTAAATAAAATTTATTTTTTTTTTTAATTAATTTTATTATTTATATTAAATTTGATTTTTTAACTATTTTTAAATTTTTCTAAATTTATTAATAAATAAAATAGGAAAATTTGAGGCATTAAATAAAAAGAAACACGTACCTCATTTCTTCACAAAGTTTAAATGATATTTTTATAGTTTGGGATGTGCCAAGAAAATTGTCAACAACCACTTTAGACGGATTCCACAGTGCAGTTTCAACAGGTGATAAAAGTGTTGTAAATCTTTTGTTTTTTTAACCTCTGAATTGTTTTAGTGAGTCACCACTTGGATTTTTTCGTTTGTGAAGGTCACATTTGGTTCCACAAACGACAAACTGATTACTGTAGCAATAATAGATACAACAAGGGTTAGAATTTTTTATAATACAGTTTTATTATACCAAGGGTAGATTTAATCTCAGTTGTTTCAGAAAAGGGAGAAAAAATGTCAAAAAGCTGAATTTTGGTATACAAATGTAAAATTTAACTCCATAATTTGCTGCTCAATTTTCATTTTCAGAAGCTTACTATTTTCCTAAAAGTATTATCTTTATGTAAAAAATTTCAAAGTGGCCTTAACTTTGTGATTTCTATTACTCCTAACATGTTGATGGTATTTGGATTTTCAGTATCAATTTTTCTTTAAAAAAATGACATTATCTTGTTATTAAAATCGATGACATCTGAACTACTGGACCAATTTCAAAACTATAACAGTTCTAGAATGTTCATTTATTTTAAATTTAAATGGTTGTTTAACGAAATCAGTCAATTAGATTTCGAGTTATGCTCAAAAATATCTGAGAAACACCTGAAATAGAACAAATATATTCAAAAATTCAAATAAAAAAATTTAAGTGTGATTTTCAGATTTGGTTTACAATCAAGTACAATTAAAGTGGATCAATTTTAATTCATAAAAGTTTATTATCCCCTAACTTTCGAACATGAGTTTGTTTACACCTAACCCTAAATTTTAATGTTTCAACACACGACCCTGCACTGCACCATAGACCATAAGTTGTAGGCGATCGTCCGTTAGTCATAATTACCATAACAATATCGCGGCCGGGCCGACAGAATGCGAATGTAACGTAACAGTATGGAGGGCGTTACAGTTGCGGCTACGGGGTTGTATGCAAGTGTGCCGCAGCGGCATGTTTACAATTAATCACACCCCCAATGAGCATTATCAGTTTGCGACTACGGCTGTGTTCCGTAGATATCGCACGGCGACCTTATTTATCCGCCGCCGGGCGATGCCGAAAATCTCCTACGCGTAATTAAAACGGAACGGGAGGGAAACTATTACATTGTTGGTCGGCATAATTAACGGCTGTGGGGGTTTTGTTTAATTTTTATCAATGACGGCCTCGCACTCGGCTCGTTGCACGTTGTCGCCGGTGCTAATGAGGCTGCAAGGACGTCGTTCCTCCATCCCCCCACCTCCCGTACCGTACCGTTATTACGGGAAAGGATAATGTCTTTGTAATGGCTGTAAGAGTTCACAACCATCGGGATTTTACACTTGTGAAACGCGTTATTGTTATGAATGGAGCACGTCGTTGTGCCGTTGTTCTTTACATTTTGCGGAGAAATTGGCTTTGGAAAAGCCCATGGAGTCGTTCTCAGCTACAAGTGACTTGCCCACAATAGTCTGCCGTCTAGAAATGTTTTTGTTCACTACACTTTATATTTAGATATTACGTTTTTTATATTTTTAATTAAATGGCATATAAATTAACAAATAAATAACTATTTAAAATGAATTAGTAAATTTCATTCAATTAAACATAAATTTTTACTGAAATCTATATTGCTTCAATTAATAATTATTAATCAATTAATAATTTTTAAAATAAATTTCATTTTTTTTTAATGGTTTCTTATAAATTTTATAAATTATTTTTAATTTTCAATTATTACAACTTCATTTTAATAAAATATCAATTTTTAATAATTTTTATAATTTTTGAAATATTTATCTAATTATTTATTGTATTAATTTTAAAATGTGTGGTTTTTAATAAATGTTTATTTTTTTTTTTATTTATATTTTAAATTTGAAATTAATTATTTTTTTTAATTTGATTTATAATTTTTAAGAAATTATACAATAAATTTTATAAAAAATTATATTTAGTAAATTTTATTTAATTATTTGTTAATCTTTATTATTTATTATGTTTTTTTTTTTTAATTTTTTATGTTCATTTATAAAGATTAAATTTTTCATATTTTATAATTTTAATTATTAAAATAATTAACAAATATTTAAAATAAAATTAATTAAGCTTTTAATTAATATTACTTTTTTTAATTTATAGTTATTAGAACAAATAGATAAATAAATAATTAAATTAATATAGTAAAATTATAAAGTTATTTATTATTAGTTAAAAAATTTATTAAAATAAATAAGAAATTTTGAATATTCTTAAAAATATGTTATGAATAAAAAAAAATAATTAAAGAAATAAATAAAATAAGTCTTAAATTTTTATAAATTATAAATATCAGTAAAAATTTATAATTAAACAAAATTTGTTCAGTTAAAAATAAGTTTACTTATTAATGACATACTTTAAACTTTATTAAAAATAATTAATTAATTAAATAACATTTCCTGAACTTATATTTAATTATATTCTATGATATGTATGTAAAATATACAAATCTAATAAGTAAATTTTCAAAATAAAATTATAATTTTTACATTTTTTATTATTTTGCTACATTATTGATTTTAAAGAAATTATGTAATATATTTTTTAAAGTTAATAAATAATTAAAATTTTAAGTCATTACAAATTAGTAACATTTATTCGATTAAATCATTGATTGTTAAATATTTAAAATAATATTTTTCTTAATATTTTTAATTAATTTTAATCTATACATATAAATAAAATTGGAGAGTCTGTTTGTAATATTGAAATAACCGTTTTTTAATACATACATATGAATATAAATACGATACATACACCAAAATAACATTTTTTACAATTTTTGTCTCTCTGTCTGTCTGTCTGTTTGTTCCGGCTAATCTCTGAAATGGCTGGACCGATTTTGACGGGACTTTTATTGGCAGGTAGCTGATGTAATAAGGAGTAACTTAGGATACTTTTATTTTAGAAAAATTCTTTTATTTTAGAAAAATAAAGTAATGTTGCAATGTTCAAGTAATCATAAAATTAATTTAAATTAAAAAGAATTCTTCTTTTAATAAAATGATTGTCTTTTAGTTATTTTTTGGAAATCCAGGAAGAATTAGAATTTATTTTTACTTTTTTAATGATTTTTCAGGAAATTAGTGTTAGTAAACAAATAAAAATCCATGAAGTTATTAAAGTGAAACTATGTAATTTTATCAGTAAGAATATAATCGTATAAATTTTATCCTATAGATTTTAATTGTATGCAAATTGATCGTATGGAATTTGATCCTATGGAAAATGATCATATGGATTTTGATCGTATGGAAAATGATCGTATGGAATTTGATCCTATGGAAAATGATGGTATGGATTTTAATCGTATGGAAAATGATCGTACGGATTTTATCGTATGGAATTTGATCGTATAGGTCACTTTACGTTTTTAGTAATTTCTCACTTTTTTAATGAATTTTTGAGATTTAGACTTCATAAATCTTAATGTGGAGCCTAAAAAATGGTGCAATTAGTGAAATAAAATTTTATAGACATATTTGAAACCTAAAATCACATTGTGAAGCCGGTCGTCGCCAGTGCTAACAGGCTACAGGGCGTCTCCTCATACCGACGCGTTATTACGCGACGGGATAATGTCTTTGTAATGGCTGTAAGAGTTCACAACCATCGGGATTTTACACTTGTGAAACGCGTTATTGTTATGAATGGTGCGCGCCGTTGTTTCGTTGTACTTTACATTTTGCGGAGAAATTGGCTTTGGAAAAGCCCGCGGACCCGTTCCCCGCTACAAGTGACTCGCCCACAATAGTCTGTCGCCTGAAAATGTTTTTGTTCATTTCAGTTTAATATTTAGATGTTATGAAGAACGAGAAATTGAATATGTCTTGGTTTTATTGTCTTCCACTCATTGTCTGTGCTGGTTTATTTGGCACGGGAACGTCTTATAAAGGCCGGTTGGTAAACTAAAGTGATTTCCATTGTAATTATTTACTCAGATATTGTCTGCGGACTGTCTATTTCCCCCTTTGGTGCTAGATTGATTTTTAAATTACAATTCAGTGTCACTTTGCAATCCCATTACGTTTTGATTCTATTTCAGATACATCTGGCAACAATTAAAACTTTATTCATTCATTTATATTTAAATATATTATATTATTTTCATATAAAAATTTTAATAAAAGTTGTACAAAAATTAATTAGTATATTTTATAATTTTTATTTCTACTGATTTTTATAATTTTACAATAAATACAAATTAGTAAAATTACAACTTATTCCTTTTTAGTTAATTAATTAACTTTAATTAATTTAAGTTATTAATTAATTTTGTTACAATTTTATGACTTTTATCTTTTAAAAATAAAAGATATTTTTAATTTCATTTAATGATTATATTTTATTAAATTCATTGATTTTAACAACATTTTGTAAAAATTACACATATTACAAATGTTCATTTAAATTAATATATTTTAGATATAGTACAATTTATAAAAATTTAGATTTATATTAATATGATTTAATCATGTGGAATTAATAAATAATAAATGAAAATTAATTAAATGTCCTTTAATACATTCTATTTAATTTAAATATCGAATTTCTGTGAATTTTAACATATATTTATATATATATATATTTATATATATATATATATATATATATATATATATATATATATATATATATAATTATTTCATTCATTCTTATAATATTTCATTCATTCTTATAATATTTTTATTTATTTTCCTTTTTTAATTAATTTTATCATATTTTTTTAATTTCTATTTTTAAGATAATTCAAAATTTATTAAATTATTATTTTTAATATGTGGTTGTTAAAATTTACAATTATTTATAATTTTTAATTAATTTTATTTTATTATTTTATATTTCTTATAAGTTTCTTAAAGGAATTCCCTTAATTTAATTTTAATTTTTTATAATTTTTAAGAAATTTTATATATTTCAGAATTTTATAATTTTACTATTCTTATTGATTTATTTATTTATAAGTTTAAAACAAGTCTAAAAACTAATAAGTAAATTTTAAGATGTGTTTTAAATATTTTCTGTATTTTTTTAAATAATTTATTTATATTTTTTGATTTACATTTTAGTAAATTTTGTAATAAACAAAAAAATGAATATAAATATATAATTTAAAATATTTTTATCATAATTTTTAATTTTTATGCGTTTTTAAGAATATTTAAAATTTATTGGTTTGGAATATTTTTAATTGAACAAATTCAATTTAATTAAATATTTTTACTAATTTTTATAATTTTAATATATTTATTGATTTTGTCTTTTTTATAAATTTAATAATATGTAATTACATGTGTACATTTTTTTTTTTTCATTTTTAATCATCTTAATTCTTATTTTATTTTATAGATTTTATGGGCTTAAGTATTTTTAAGAATATTCAAAATTTTGAATATTTTAACTTTATTCTGTTAAATTAATTATATAAATTTTAAATAGTTTTACTAAACTTGATTTTTGTATAGTTTAAAATTTTTTTGTTGCTAATAATTAGTAACCAAATTTTCAAATTAAAATAAAATAATTTTTTTTATAAATTTAACAATTTTATTAAATTTGGAAAAAATTTGATTTGAAATTGTTTTTTATTCAATTTTAATATTTTTGCATGATTATAAATTTTGTAATTAAAGATTAAATATCTTAAAAATTAACAATTTTTATAAAGTTTAAAATATGTTTCTCCTATTAATTAATAATGAATAATTTTTAAATTATTCAAGTAAGTGTATTTTATTTATTTAATTTTAATTTTTTTTTTAATTTTTATTATTATTATATTTATTATTATTATTTTATTATTTTTCTTTTTTTGATTTTCTTAGTCCATAAATTTAAAATAAAATCCAAAAATGATCATATTTTATGAACATAAATTAAATTTCCCTTAATTGAAGTCACTTAAGAGCTTCGCCACCGGATGAATAATTCGTCAACCCCCAAATCCACAATAACCAGATTGAATTCAAGACATCCGGCGAATTAAAAGCGCCCCAAAAAATTTTAATAACAGAAAAACATCCCGCGTAAGCCGAAAAAACGCAAGCCAAGCAATAAACGGCAAAGATCGCATTATTCGGGGGAGGCCACTATATCGGGCGAGTGTCTGGGATCCGTCGGTGGCAATTTTATTTTAAAGATTCAAACTAGGTAGACCCATATTTCGGGTGCGGCCACGCCGTAAATTCCGATCGCTCCGCTCCCGCGGGAATCTAATTCCACCCTCCGATTCCGCCAAATCTTTATTATCTCGACTGTCTTTAAGTCAAATACCTTATTGGAGGATTTCAGACTTATCCCTCATGTTTGGTGCGCGCACCCCCGCCGTAAAAATGTTTGCCGCAACGATTTGTTCCGAATCCGATTGTTTATGGGGTATTTGCTGCGGCCGAATTAATTTATAATTGTCTGTGGCTTTGGCGTGGGTGGAGGGAGACTTAGGAATTAATTGTTGCTGATAGCTCATAAAAAATGCGGTTCACGGTTTGTTTGGTAATTGTATCAAGGTTTTAAAATGCGCCCGCTATTCGCCCCTTTGTGCAATTTGCACCTTCCACTGTTCATAACGCTTACCATGCCATTTTTTAGATTACCCAAGACGCTTTTAATAACGTTAAAAAATTCTAAACGAAATTTACGGCGTTCATTATCTGATTTCGTCGAAACATTTATTATGAAACTGGAAATAAAACTTAATCTGCAGCGATTTAATCCCATAATGCCGAATAATTGAAACGCATACAGGCCTCCCTTTTCATTTCAGCTTTGTGCACAATTTTTAATTAAAATGGTGGGGATTACCGATGTAACAAGATAGATATAATAATATACGTTGGCCGGTTTATCTGCCATAGATCCATGATTAATTTTAAATTATTCCATTCTACATATTTCACTTGTCATTCCGTCACACACCTAAATCACTTTTTAATTTTTCAATTAGTTATATTCGCCGGCCAAAAATCCATACGTAACACATAAAAAAGTACGGATTTGCCTTTAAAATGAAACCGTACAGTGTACAACGAAACAGTTCAAAGAAATGGGAAAACCAATTCGGAGACAGTTTTCGGGGGGAAACCGTATTTAATTTGAGGAATGTTTTTATCTATTATTACAGATCGTCGACTTCCTATTTTATACGAAAGAATTCCTAATAAAGCCGAAAGCAAATAACGTTCCGTTGAGCGAAATCCAAACACTTGAATAATCAGCGGGGGATCCAATTCAAAGTTACGGAGTCAAGATGAGTTAGGTTAACCACTCGTTCGAGAACGTTAGGAAAGATATATGTGGAAATGATACGGGATGCGAATACGTTAAGGCAGATCCTTAAATATAAATACTGGTTAAGAAGTTTCAAATTGGATTTGGCAAGTTGGCGATAATAATAATGAATATTTCATTAGATGGAAATTTCGACAATTCCTGCCTAATGTGGATATTGTAATGGTTTAAGCAAATCTGTTATTGATAATGGATATTTTTAAGGGATAATTGAATGATGGATCTTAAACTAAACAAAATTCGTTTCATTGACGCAATATTGATGAAAGTGTGTTATTGGTACTAAAATCATAATAAGGAAGAAGCTTAGGATTGAAACAGCTTCTTCTCAATTTAATAACTTCCATTTTCTTGACGAAACCTATTGTAAATTATTTAGAAATCCTACCGAATATTGATGAACTTATTTTTAAGAGAAAATATAATGACAGATCTTCTCAACTTCTTTTTCTTAATAGAAACAAAAATAAATTTATGAGTTTGAAGTAATATCGATGAATCTGCATCATTTTCACTGAAATGATAAAAAGGAAGACGCTTAAGATTGGAACAGATTCTTCTCAAATTAATAACTTCCATTTTCTTGACGAAAACTATTATAAATTATTTAGAAATCCTACCGAATATTGATAAAGTTATTTTTAAGAGAAAATTTTATGACAGATATTCTCAATTTCTTTTTCTTAAAAGAAACAAAAATAAATTTATGAGTTTGAAGTAATATCGACGAATCTGCATCATTTCTACTGAAATCATAAAAAGGAGGAAGCTTAAGACTGAAATAGCTTCTTCTCAATTTAATAACTTCCATTTTCTTGAAGGAAACTAACTATTGTAAATTATTTATAAAATCCTACCGAATATTGATAAAGTTATTTTTAAGATAAAATATAATGTCAGATCTTCTCAACTTCGTTTTCCTAAAAGAAACAAAAATAAATTTGTGGGTTTGAAGCAGTATTGATGAATCTGCATCATTTGTACTGAAATGATAAAAAGGAAGAAGCTTTAGACTGGAAAAGCTTCTTCCCAATTTAATAACTTCCATTTTCTTGATGAAAACTATTGTAAATTATTCATAAAATCCTACCGAATATTGATAAATTTATTTTTAAGATAAAATATAATGTCAGATCTTCTCAACTTCTTTTTCCTAAAAGAAACAAAAATAAGTTTGTGAATTTGAAGCAATATTGATGATTCTACATCATTTGTACTGTAATGATAAAATGGAAGAAGCTTAAGACTGAAAGAGCTACTTCTCAATTTAATAACTTCCATTTTCTTGACGAAAAGAATTGTTAATTATTCAAAAATACGATCGAATATTGATGAAGTTATTTTTAAGAGAAAATAATAAGGACAGATCTTTACAACTTCTTTTTCCAAAAAGAAACAAAAATAAATTTATGAGTTTGAAGGAATACCGATGAATCTGCATCATTTGCACTGAAATGATAAAAAGGAAGAAGCTTAAGATTGGAACAGCTTTTTCTCAACTTAATAACTTCCATTTTTTTGACAAAATCTATTAAAAATTATTTATAAACCCTACCGAATATTTATGAACTTATTTTTAAGAGAAAATATAATGACGGATTTTCTCAACTTCGTTTTTTCTAAAAGAAACAAAAATAAATTTATGAGTTTGAAGCAATACCGATGAATCTGCATCATTTTCACTGAAATGATAAAAAGGAAAAAGCTTAAAATTAGAACAGCTTTTTCTTAACTTAATAACTTTCATTTTCTTGATGAAAACTATTGTAAATTATTTAGAAATCCTATCGAATGTTGATGAACTTATTTTTAAAATAAAATATAATGACAGATCTTCTCAACTTCTTTTTCTTAAAAGAAACAAAAATAAATTTATGAGTTTGAAGTAATATCGATTAATCTGCATTTGTACTGAAATCATACTAAGGAGGAAGCTTAAGACTGTAACAGCTCCTTCTCAATTTAATAACTTCCATTTTCTTGAAGAAAACTATTGTAAATTATTTATAAAATCCTACCGAATATTGATAAAGTTATTTTTAAAATAAAATATAATGTCAGATTTTCACAACTTCTTTTTCCTAAAAGAAACAAAAATAAATTTGTGAGTTTGAAGCAATATTGATGAATCTGCATCATTTGTACTGAAATGATAAAAAGGAAGAAGCTTAAGACTGGAAGAGCTTCTTCTTAATTTAATAACTTCCATTTTCTTGATGAAAAGTATTGTTAATTATTCAGAAATCCTACCTAATATTGATGAAGTTATTTTTAAGAGAAAATATGACAAAGCTTTACAACATCTTTTTCTCAAAAGAAACAACTTCGTTTTTTCTAAAAGAAACAAAAATAAATTTATGAGTTTGAAGCGATTTTGATGAATCTACATCATTTGTAGTGAAGTCATATAAAGGAAAAAGTTTAAGACTGGAACAGCTTTTTCTCAATTGAATAACTTCCATTTTCTTGACGAAAACTATTATAAATTATTTAGAAATCTTACCGAATATTGATGAACATATTTTTAAGAGAAAACATAATGACAGATCTCAAATTTTTTTTCTAAAAGAAACAAAAGTGTTTTTTTTTTTTTTTTGTTTGAAGCATTGTCAATGAAACTGTGTCATTTGTACTCATATTACAAAAAAGGACTAGACAGGTTCATCTCAATTTAATAATTTCTTGATAACAACAAATATTTTTAAGGGAAAATTGAATAATAGATCTTCTCAACTTAATAAATCCTAAATGAAACAAAAATAGATTTATGGACTTGACACAATATCGATGAGTCTGTATCATTTGCACTGTAATCATAAGGGAAGAAACTTCCAACTTGAATCATTTTCTAACGAAACAAAAATGGATGATGGACGATGGAACTGTGTCATTAGTACTTAGATCATAATAAGCTCAAGACTGGAACAGCTTCTTCTCAATTTAATATTAGTAACCTTCATTTTCTTGACACGAACCGTCGTAATTTATTTAGAAATCCTAACCAACATAATCGCATTACAAGGCTTATTCCAAGTTTGAACATCCAATTACGCATAATCATATTCTTGATCTGTTTAATAACAAGGACGGGCATGTAATTGAATTTCGCCCGGAATGGGCGACACAACACACCGAAAGAACAAAAGCCGGGGCGTCGTCGAACTCGGTGTCGTGGCGACTTTCTTTTGTGTTTTTACAACATCTGAGTGGAAAAGTGGCGTAATAATTAGATTGTCGCAGTCCGGATTAAAACGGTGACGGGGCTGATTCAATGCGATGCGACGCCAAGACAACTATGAGGCTTTCACGTCAACGCAAACAATGAATTAAATGGCTTCGAAACAATTTAGCTAAATCGATATGCCACCACGGCTCGTTCTGTAACTCTACTCCCGAACCATGCGCCATTCTAAACATGTACTTCTGGAATTATACACGTTTTTTTTTTTTTGAGTTTTTGCGTTGCGGCTTCGGCAGCATCGCATGCGGACGTCGGAGTTTAGGAAAATCTCTTGAGTCGCGTCCGGTAATCTCGCTAATGGAATGCCAGCATCCACTTTAAAAGTCGCCAATTGATTTGAGTGGTGTCGGTTGTCGCCAGTGGTGGACTGCACTCAGCTGCACGCCCCCAAAGTCTGGCGGAACTCGTTCATTTCTTGCCGGACAGTCACAAATTTTTGTTTGGTAAATAATTTTTTTTTTTTGACTGGTAACAATGGGTTTATTTTTATGACTTGATATACTTTTAAAAGACATTATCAGAAAATATATGGGACACAAGGTCTATATAAATAAAGCCTTTTTCAACTTGTCCAACAAATCATTTGCAAAATCCCGAGTCCAGGTCGAGATAAATTTGCAGGATAGTTTCTATGGTTGTGTGCCGTTGTTTATTGCGGGTCAAAGTGCCAATTCCAAGTGGAAATTGGCGTTGCCGCTATTCGAAATGATCTATCGCACTTTGTTTAAACAGCATTTTCTCCGTACAAGAAAACTGACTGAATTCCACAATTGATCAAATTAATTACACCATTATCCGCCAGTTCACCAAAGCACCGTTCAGAAATTTACGTAGCTTCCAGTGTATGCACCAACAAAGTGTTGAGCACAAAAACACCGGCACTCAGTCGAGTTAACAAACGTTAACGAGGGACGAATTAACAAATCCGGGTCATAATTCACCGTAAATCTATATTAATTGAAAAGTCCGGGGGCGCGGCCATGATAAATCTAAAGAGAGAAAGTGGAAAGAATTGAAGTCGAGGGCCGGGGAGTGCTCAATTATGTGCGAGAAGAAAAGCCGACCTCTTTTAAAAAACTACACTATTTCACGTCATCGAAAAAAGTTTGCTCAACGCGGCCTATCCGTAATGTAATTAAAATTTAAAGGACCCTTTCAACTGTTTTATGTGCTTGTTGTAGGTCTTCGTGATTTCGCCGCTCGTATTTTAGATTTAGCAAGATCAGGTCAAAGCTTTAAAGAAAAGTTCAATTTACTGCTTTAATTCTCTTTCAATTATGGCGGAGTATAAGTGGGGATATTTGCATTTCGCTCTCTATTTGGAAATTACTTTCTCCGGCTGCCTTCGCAAAGTCCCGATTTCTAGTTGTGTACCGAAAATGGCATGAATATTTAGAATCTGTACGTGCAAAAAAATTGCCTTCGAAGGTTCAATTTATTTTGAATAGAATCGCTTTTAAGCTCTATTGATTTGGTTGTTTATAATCCTCTTTGAAAGATAATCAGTCAGCAGTATTAAATTATGTACACTATCGCTCACATGTAGAGCAACTTCAGAAATTTTCATTTTACTTGATAAAATTGTACGTTTAAATAATCATATTATTACCAGTTATACAATATGTTTGATAACAACAATACGGAAGTATAATTATTAATGGATTTAGTTAGTATTTATTAATATTTCAAAAATTTCAGGGGTCAAAAATAGAGCAACTATAAAATAAAACAACCTTACGTACATTTAGCCTTCCTTTATTAATTATCTATTATTGTTAATAACTTCTAAATACTTTTTTCACTGTTTTCAATATAATCGTTCGATATTTCTTTCCATTGATTTTGAATTTCTTCGTAGAGCAATTTCATCCCAAAAGTTTTTTAATTGGATTGAGGTCTGCGCTTCGTTGTTTATTATGAGGAAGCTTTAAGACTGAAAGAGCTTCTACATACTCTAGTAACTTTCACTTTTTTGACATGAACCTCTGTAAATTACTTAACCAACATTAAGGAAGTTATTTTTAGAAGAAAATGTTAAAAAAATGTTATTGTGTTTTACTCAAAAATAGATTCATGGGTTTAAAAAATAAAAAGGCTTGGGGCTCCATCTTCTCAATTTTTTGTCCTGAATCGTTATAATTTCTTTAGATCAGGTTATTTTTAACAGAAAATTAAATGATAGGTCCTTTCAAAGCTTCAATTTATTCCAAATTGAATTAGAGAGAAACCTAATATTGATAAAGTTAATTTTAAGATTTTCTCAACATCTATTTCCTAAAGAGGAACAAAAATAGATTCATAAGTTTGACCCGACGTTGATGAAACATGTCGTTTTTAGTACTGGGATCGTAGAAAACAAGAACAAAAATGACTCAATAGGTTTATGGTTTAAAATGAGGAAGCTTAGGACTGAATAAGCTTCTACACAATCTAGTAACTTTCATTTTTTGGCATGAACCTGTGTAATTTACTTAGAAATATTAACCAACATTGACGAAGTTATTTTTAGAAAAAAATGCTAAAAAATCTTCTTGTCTTTTCCTCAAACAAAACCATAGATTGATACATGAGTTTGAATAATAAGGAAGAAGTTTGAAACTTCTACTCTATCTTCTCAATTTCAATAATTTCAACTTTCATTTTTTGACCTCAAACACTGTAATTTATTTAGATGAGGATATTTTTAACATAAAATTAAATGATAAGTCTTTTCAAACCTTCAATTTGTTCCAAATAAAAACACGTTTAATATTTATTGTCTTGATTGTTTATAATCCTCTTTGAAAGATAATCAGTCAGCAGTATTAAAATATGAAAACGCATTTTTTCCTTCACAACCCGAATAAAGAAGTTGTAAACAGAGTAAAAAAGCAATTAAAAAGAAATCTAATATTGATAAGGTTATTCATTAAGAAAAAAATGAATGAGATATCTTCCTAACGTGTATTTCCTAAAGATGAACGAAAATGGATTCATTGGTTTGGCCCAATATCGATAAAACGTATCATTTGTAGTACTGAGATCGTAAAAAAGAAGAACAAAAATGGCTTAATAGGTTTATAGTTTAAAATGAGGAAGCTTAGGACTGAATGAGCTTCTACACAATCTAGTAACTTTCATTTTTTGGCATGAACCTGTGTAATTTACTTAGAAATATTAACCAACATTGACGAAGTTATTTTTATAAGAAAATGCCAGATCTTTTTGTGTTGTCTTTAAACAAAACCAAAAATGAATAATAAGAAAAAAGCTTGAGACTACTCGTCTCAATTTAATAACCTTCATTTTTAGACTTGAATAGCTGTAATTTATTTAGATGAAGTTATTTTTAATAGAAAATTTAATGATAGGTCTTTCAAAGCATTAAATTATTTCTAATAGAATCGTGTTTAAGCTCTATTGATTTAGGTGTTTATAATCCTCTTTGAAAGATAATCAGTCAACAGTATTAAAATATGTAGATACATTTTTTCCTTGACAACCCAAATATAGAAGTTATAAACAGAATAAAAAAGCACTTAGTGAGAAACGTGCATTTTGTTTCATGAATAAAATAGTTATTTAAATTGCTTTATCAACGAAACGAATGTTATTAAATTAATACCATTTAATATGTACTACATGTAATGTTGCATGTTGTTTTTACATGCAGTCACAGTCTTCATTAATATAATTCTTTAAAGTAATTTATAAATGTCTCTTTATGTATATTATTTATAGTATTTACATTGTTCCAACAAACTGATTTATTATAATTAAACAGTAATTTAAACGACGCGATATAAATTTACCGAACTGGGACAATTTTATTTCTTGCTGAGCCCTAATTGAAGGCGTCATTAGTCTTTATTTAAATCAATAGGGAAAATCTGTTAGACCACCAGCCATTCAAAATGTCACCAACTCGTTCATGAAGATTGATCGTTCGTAATTGAATTCATAAGAAACGTTTAAGAAATTTGTTTACGCGCCGATATAAATCATTTCTAACATCGATTTTAATTAAACTGAGGTACTTTAATTAGAAAATTGTTTCCGAAGCCGGTTAGTGTAATTAATACAAAAGCTACGCCGGTACCCAAATTGGGAATTAGCCTTTTTAAATATTCCCTAATTGTTTAATTAATATCCAACGACACGAGTGTATAAATCAATAGAGATTTCGTTTCTCATTATATTAATTAAAGTATCTGACTAACGGGGACGGATGACGGGTTTTAAATGTTTAATGGAATTCGTTTTGTGCGTCAACAGTCGTAATCCTTTCTGTCATTTGATTATCTAACGAAAGCAACACGCAAAATTTAACATAAATATACATAAATTGACTTCGCATCTGAGGAAATAAGATTAAAATCGCCCAGTATAATATTCGGTGGACATCTGGCACACTTCAGCGTTACGGCGAGGGGACAGTGTATTAATCAACTGAAGGACGGGTCCCGGTAATCCTTACTGGGTGTCGTAGGATTGGTCGAAATTTGGATTATTACTTGATGTCTATGCAAATTTATTCAATTGGCTGGTTTCGTACCCGTTACAACAATTTTAATATCACGAATCAATACCGAAATTGCTCGAGTGTTGTTAACTTCCAAACATTTCGGGAACGCCGGACGTGTCTTTGATGGACAGCGAGTGGTTTAACAAATTGACATTCCAATTAACAACAATAAAACTCGTGGCACCGGACGGCAATGAAAAAAAATAAATAAATCAGGACGAACTAGATTGTGATTATTTTTTTGTTTATTATTGCGGGAATTTCGTAATTTGAATCGCAGCGCCTCCGTTTTGATGTACGACCCTCCTTCGAAAAGTTATTGCACATTGTCTGACGATTCATGAATTTAATAAAACGCAATTACCGAAGTGTCTCAGCCATAAATACAACTATAAACGCATTATTGCAGGACGCTTTCCGAATTGCATGCAACTGACTTCAGCGGGAGGTTATCTGATGACGGGTCTGTGGATGCATAAAACTGGAAACTTGTGTATTTACATAAAGGGTGGGAAAAGTTTGGAATTGATTATGGTTTTGTTGCGTTGGCTTCCGTTAGAGTTGCAGTGTTAATGGTCCAGTGGGCGAATAAATGTACAGGGTGTTTCAAATTGGTGGTGAATTTTCTCGAGACCACATAGAAGAAAACTGATTTAAGACGCCAGAGCTGACGTCCATGCTACCTCTACTACTCTACTAATTTACATCAGAATATTGGAAATTCGCCAAAATTTTCCTTGCATTATGAAGTTGTATATTAACCTTTTGGAAAACTAAAGTTTTAAGGATTCTAAGCGAATGAGTTTCCTTTAAAATAAATGTTTGGGCAACAACATCCGGAAATAAACTACTAAACAATACAAAATCCATATCTTGTCATTACTTAATCGTACAGAAAATTTATATTATTATTTATTATTTTATGGAAGTTTTGATATTTTAAAGGCAAATTCAATTATAAATTCCATAACAAACAAAAAAATAATATATCTCGAAATTTTGAGGTAGGTATTATATATATTATATAGTTTGTGAAAAATTAAACATTTGTCTAATATTTTAAAGGTGAATTTAATTATGACAATTTAAAATAAAAATATTAACATATCTTGAAATAGAATATATTATTTTTGTGGTAAGGTATCATATATTTTATAAAAATACATGACTTCTTTCTAATATTTTAAGAGCAAATTCAATTAAAATCAAGTTTTTCATAAAATATCTAATACTTTATCATTTCATTTCAAATAAAAAAATAATATATTATCTCGAAATATTTATAAGATATATTATTTTAAAGATAAATAATATTTTATATAAACTATATATTTTATGAAAAACATGACTTTTTTCTGACATTTAAAATGCAAATTCTATAATGATTTCCATTTAAAATAAAAAACAACATATCACGAAGGTTTAAAAAGATATATTATTTTTGAGATAAGTTTTAAATTATATAAACATATATTCTATAGAAATCTTGACATTTTAAAGGCAGATTCAATTATAATTTCTATTTCAAATAAATAAATAAAATATTATCTCTAAATTTTAATAAGATATATTATTTTAGAGAAATGTATTATATTATATAAATTGTATATTTTATGAAAAACATGACTTTTTTCTGACTTTTGAAAGGGAAATTCTATAATGGTTTCCATTTAAAATAAAAAACAACATATGGAAATATATATTATATATATTTCAAAAATAATGTCATATTAAAATTTGGAGAAATATTTTTATATTTAAATATATATATTTGAAATTGAAATTATAATTGAATGTGCCTTTAAAATGTCAAGATTTCCATAAATATATATTTATATAATATAATAGTTATCTCAAAAATAATATATCTTATTAAACTCTCGAGATATGATGTTTCTAATTTTAAATGGACACCATTATAGAATTTGCCTTTTAAATGACAAGATTTCTATAAAATATATATGTATATAATATAAAACTTGTCTCAAAGATAATATATCTTTTTAAACCTTCGTGATATGTTGATTTTTATTTTAAATAGAAATCATTATAGAATTTGCATTTTAAATGTCAGAAAAAAAGTCATGTTTTTCATAAAATATATAATTTATATAAAATATTACTTATCTTTAAAATAATATATCTTATAAATATTTCGAGATAATATATTATTTTTTTATTTGAAATGGAAATTATAATTGAATTTGACTTTAAAATGTCAAGATTTCCATAAAATGTATAATTTATATAAGAATTTGACCTCAGAAGTAATATATCTTATTAAACTTTTGAGATACGTTATTTTTTATTTTAAATAAAATCCATTATAGAATTTGTCTTTAAAATGTCACAAAAAAGTCGTGTTTTTATATTATAGAAATTATATATTTTATCTCAGAATAAGAGAAATTATATTTTTATTTCATAAATAATATTTTAAAATTTTGAGATAATATGTTGAATTTTTTTATTTAAAAAGAAAATCATACTTAAATTTGCATTTAAAATGCCAGACAAAAAAATTTCCTAAATTTTTGATATAATAATTTATTCTCTGCTCAGTTTTCACAAACTTCAGAAATAATCAGAGATGTCAAAATTTACTTACCATTAGATAAAATCAATTCTTTAAAAAATGGAACTCCGGACATATGCATAGAATCAAAAATCAACCAATTAGATACCCTTATACATTAAAAACACATTAATGTAATTCAATATTAAAATATTAATCCGGCTCTGCATAAAGTGCAATTAAAATTAACATAATATAGTAATTGTCAAAATATATTTATCAATGTTTATTAATTATTATATGTAATAATTATTGAAAACAGGCCGTTAAATAATACATATATTTTCATAACCGTCCCACAATAGTTAATTCTTTGCGAGCTTCAATTTCAGCTTAAACATTGTATGAAACCGAGGGACAAAAAGAATTCTGAAACGACATTTTTTTTTGAATTTCATTTGAGTAGGCAGTAAAGTAGTAAATAATCGATATAAATTATCAGAGAGCCAAAAAAATAAAAAAGTTGATATAATTTTGTCATTGAAAAATAATAAAAAATAAAATTAGATTTCCAGTTAACTAGTAGACATAATAATAACAGAGAAATCAATAAATATTATAGGTAGTACTACTCATATTTATAATATATATTAATAAGTTTCTCCATTTATGTCCACTACTGTACATCCAAAACTAAGTCTCAGTTTAATTCAATAAAAATTAATTGAAATGTTAAAACGAATCAAATTTTCATTCCTCCCACCACCATGCATAAAGTTAATGACTGTGCATGTTAAAACGTATCCCCCCTGCTTATCGACCTATCGTCGTGTTGCAACATGTAACTATAAATATTCAGAAGTCTCATTGCAGTTTTCGTTTACCGCGTGTATCGTTCCTCCGCCTTATGAATATTGACTGAGTATATGATGAAACATCAAAAAGAACAAAAATGGAACGCTCCTCCGCATTTCGAAACCCCAACGTATCGTCTGACCTGAAGGCATATTTTTTTCAGTTGCCATATCATCCAAAAAGCACAGTGCCCAAGGGTGCGTTCATATCGTAGACGTGGAATACTCCCCCCGGAGTTTAACATATTGATTGAAATCGTAGGGGGTTTTTTAAAGGAACGTTTATTACCGTGTGTGTCTGTGTGTGTGTGTGTGTGTGTGGTGCCGGTTGCGAAAACACTTGAGCCCGGAGAATTCACTTCAAACAGAAATACATTTCCGGGTCCTCGGAAAAAACTTAAAATATTCCTCTGAAACAATTTTAAAAAGTACAAGGCAAAGAAGGGACCAGCTCATCCGACGACGACGACGACGACGAAAAAAAATAATAATAAAAGGGACACTCTCCATTTGCGATATTAACAATAAAACGGGACACGTCTTACTTTGCCTTTGTGCTTTCGGCGCACTCCGGGGCAAATATTCTCACCGAGACGCTCACTTATTGAACTTTTCTCAAAATTTTCGACAGCCTGCCCGGATTACGTCCACGCCACTTCACACTAATTTAATATCCATGTCGGGGAAAAAAGTTTCTAGACGGCCTTCCGTCCGTCGTGACTCCGAAATTGCCGGAGCCACTTTCCTCCTTGTTCCGTGCGAGGAACATGTGCGACCTATTGTACGGGCGTTAAGAAATTGTCGCAGACACCGACGCCTATCGTAACTCTCAACCGGTTACGTCGTGTTCCTTTAATAAATTCATCTAATTGCCGAATCGAATTTTCAAACGATGCCACACCGTTTGTACTTGTTGATTTGCTGGCAACTAGCCGTGCTTCGAAACTGGGGCAACTTTTGTGCTTTTCCCTTAGTTTTTTTTTTGCAATTTCAAAGGCCCCACTCGGTTGTGTTTTGATTAAACGCGGCTGTCACCGCGGTATATTTATTGATCACGGCCGTGTCGACATTAAAAGCGTTTTTCCGCAAAAGTTATTTTGTAAAATATGTATAAATAAGCTAATAAATCATCCCGCCATTGACAGAAGGGACAATAGCAAAGCTTCGGATTAACTAGGATTTGAATAAAAATGAATACGGTGTAAAGTAGTCGATGATAATCGGAAATAGCCCCGGATTATAAATGCTTTCATTTTGCTGTGCCGTTTAAATCGAGTAATTCAGTGGCGTATCTTTATGGCATCTCTAATGCCCACTCAAATGAAATTCAAATAAAAAGTATCGTTTCGGAATTCATTTTGTCCCTCGGTTCCATTGAAATACAATGTTTAAGCTGGAATTGAAGCTCGCAAAGAATTAACCATTGTGGAACGGTGGTGAAATTAAATGTAATTATTTAACGACCTGTTTTCGATAATTATTATATATGTATATATAATTAATAAGCATTGATGAATATATTTTGACAAACGCGATATTGTGTTAATTTTAATTACACTTCATGCAGAGCCGGATTAGTATTTTAATATTGAATTATATTAATGTGTTTTTAATGTACAGGGGTATCAAATTGGTTGATTTGGTTCTATGTATATGTCCAGCCTTCCACTTTTTAAAGAATTGATTTTCTCTAATGATAAGTACATTTTGACATCTCTGATTATTTCTGAAGTTTGTGAAAACTGATAGTTGGTAGATTTCGACAAAAGTGTCTATTCCAGATACATCCCCTTTGTTTCATAAACAACACAATTAAATTAATTAGCTGAGGATAAATTATTATATCAAAAGTTTAGGAAAGTTCTTTTGTCTGGCATTTTAAATGCAAATTAAATTATGATTTTGATGTTAAATAAAAGTGTAGCATATTATTTCGAAATTTTAAGATATATTATTTTTGAGATAAAAAATATAATGTCTCTTCTTCTGAGATAAAATATATAATTTATATAATATAATAAACACGACTTTTTGTGACATTTTAAAGCCAAATTCTATTTAAAATAAAAAATAACATATCTCGAAAGTTTAATACGATATATTACTTCTGAGATAAATTACATATTTTAGAAATTTTGACATTTTAAAGCCAAATTCAATTATAGTTTCCATTTCAAATAAAAAAATAATATTTTGTTTCGCAATTTTAATAAGATATATTATTTTAGAGATAAATATTATATTATATAAATTATATATTTTATGAAAAAATCTGACATTTTAAAGGCAAATTGTCAATATTATTATATCTTACCTTAGAAAATAAGTTATTATGTCACAAATTTAAGAAAGCTTTTTTGTCTGGCATTTTAAATGCAAATTTAATTATGATTTTAGAGATAAGTATTATATTATATAAATTACATATTTTATAGAAAAGTTGACTTTTTTCAAATTCTCTTATGGTTTTCATTAAAAAACATCTCTCGAATGTTTAATAAAATGCATTATTTTTGAAATAAGTATAATATATAAATTATATATATATATATATATATATATATATATATATATATTATGGAAAACTTTTTTCTAACATTTTACAGGGACATCTCGATATTTAATGAGATATCTCGAAAATTTAATGAGATATATTATTTTTGAGATAAGTATTATATTATATATTTTATGCAAATCTTGACACTTTAAAGAGAAATTTTATTATGGTTTCTATTTAAAACAAAAATATAACTTATCCAAAAATTTAATAAGATATATTATTTTTGTCATAAGTATTATATTATATGAATTATATATTTTATAGAAAACTTTACTTTTTTCTGATATTTTCAAGAGAAATTGTATTATGGTGTCCATTTAAAAACAACAAATAACATATCTCGAAAGTTTATTAAGATATATTACTTTTGAGTATTTTTTTTATATAAATTTATGGAAAACTTGACATTTTAAAGAGAAATTCTATTATTTAATACAAAAAATTACATATCTCGAAAATTTAATAAGATATTAAGTATTAAAATAAATAAATTATATATTTTATAGAAATCTTGACTTTTTTAACATTTGAAAAGGAAATTCTATTATGATATGATAAAAATAAAAAATAACATATCTCAAAAGTTTAATAAGATATATTATTTTTGAGATAAATATTATATTATATAATTTAAATATTTTATGTAAATTTTGAAATTTTAAACGTATATATAGATTTTAATTGTATGGAAATTGATCGTATGGATTTTGATCATATGGAATTTGATCCTATGGAAAATGATCGTATGAATTTTTATCGTTGGAAAATGATCGTATTGATTTTGATCGTATAGAAAATGATCGTATGGAAAATGATCATATGGATTTTGATCGTACGGATTTTCATCGTATGGAAAATGATCGTACGGATTTTAATCGTATGAAAAATGATCGTACGGAATTAGGTCACTTTACGTTTTTAGAAATTTCTCATGTTTTTAATGAATTTTTGAGATTTTAGTAGTTTTTTACATTTTTAGTAAATTTTTACGTTTTTCGTAACATCATAATATATTATATATATACACTGTATGTATATAATATATATACACTGTATTAAGGCTATCACTCATAATTGTAGCAATTAATGCACCCAAGAAATTTCGAAAGCATGGCTCATTAGTATTTACTACTCATTCGGGAAATTTTCTTAGAAACTAAATTGTTTAAGAGGACCGAAATTTCTTCAAATTTTGCTTTCACAAGAAATTTATTTCACAATAATTTTCACATAAAATTTTTATAATTAAAAATTTTTTGGTTATAGAAGTGTAATAAACAACTTATTTCAAATAAATGAGTAACATATTATATCGAAAGATAATTAATATTTTTAAGATGAGTCTTATATATAATATTTTATATTTTCTGACATTTTTAAGGGAAACTCAGTAATGATTATCATTTGAAATTATAAATTTAACACATTATCTCGAAGATTCAATTTAATTTATAATTTTTGAGGTACGTGTCACATGTTACGTAAAGTGTCTATAGAAAATACTATTAACTTATATTAACTGTTAACAATTTGGTTGAAAATTAGTTATTATGACATAATTTTTGAGAGTATAAATGAATACAAATATCTAGAAAATTACTACAAATATAGTACATATAGTTACATCTCAACAAGATATAATTTGTTATCCCACATGTTTGTTTTTTAATATTTAAAAGCAAATTCACTTATCGTTTCAATTGTAATACAAAACATATCATAGTAAAATTTTAATAAGTTAATTATTTTTGTGTATCTATATTAAATAATAGTTTGTAAAAAATAGAAAAAAAATTATTACACTTTTGTCAAAATCAGACAATATTAGTTTCAATCAACATTTAGAAAAAATTAAGCTCTTAATGGAAATACTCGTTTTAGTAAAAATTAGTGAACTTGGTTCACCTTGTACAACAAATTTTCGTTAAACATATATATACTTTGAATGAAAATGTTATTGACATTTGTAAACAAAGAATAACCTTAAATCCACCCCTGCTTATGTATATTTGATTGACCCAAATTGAATGGTTAACAAAATTTGTATAAATAAATTAATAAAATTTGTGCTCCTGGCATTCACGTTTTAAATTATATATAATAACATGTTTAATTATCTTCCATAAAAGAAGAGCAAATTGAATTTATTTATAGTCCAATAAAATAAACATTGAATCTTATACAAATAACTGATTATTGTTTATATAATCAAAAATGTTCCAATGTTTTTTTTTGTGTAATTGTAAAAATTGAACTTCAGGAATTCATTAAAAATGTAACTTTTAATATTATGTTTTCTTTTCAACGTAATTAAGTTTATTTTATTATTTTTTATTTATTTATTAACATGTATTTTTTTGTGAATTTCAGAGAGAAGCTTCTATTTAATGAATTAATTTTGAGCAGACCATAACTATTTTAGGGCGGCAGCTCGAGTGAAAAATAATTTCGCTTAAGAGCTAATTAAAATTTAATATTCCTTCGTCGAAACAAAACCAAAACAAATGCGAAAGAAATAATTTAAGCACAAACCGGCGAGCATTTCAACAATATTTTAATAACAACAGTGCCCCCGCATTGTGTCGTGGTAACAAGAGAGAGAACTTAGCCGCTAATATTGGCTTTATTCTGTCAACCGCAACAGACAAAGCAGCTTTGTGATATTTTATTAAAAATTTCTGCTAAAAACAAATTTTCCTTTGCCCTCGAAGATTTAAATTAAAAAACAAACGTCTGATTTTACTACTACGAAACTCGATGAATTACTGTGTGAACACAAAAGCCGCAAACCATTTTTTCCTTTCAGGTTTTGTTTAATAACAAACTGTTACACCTAAAACAAAATAAACTGGCAAATAATTAAATCGGGATTAATTCAGTTTAAATGGAACAAATAGAGGGATTTTCCGGTGTGCAGACAAACATATTGTACATATTTACGTATTTCCACAACATAAACCCGAAATGGCCCCGGTCCATCGGGACTCTCTCAAAAGTTCGGCGACTCCAATAACAGAAAGCAAATTCCTGCGTACGACCATCGCAGAAGAGTCCCCAAAATAATAAATCGAAACATAAATTTCATTTAATCGTTCCGATTCAAGTTCCGCCCCTCATAATGTTTTATGTCGATGAAGACGTAATATTTAAATATTAAAATTCCAAGTTGGTTAATAAAATTTTATTGTGGAAAGCTCTCAGATCCAATCAAATTGTTAAGTTCTCGAAACCTTGAGGATATAGGGGAAAACATTTCGCTTCGGCACAATAAAATGTTCTCTGGTCCATTAGATAGCCGTAGGAACGCGGATAAATCAATAAAATGATTTTAACAAAAGAACTTTCCAACAAATTTATGTCATGAATTTGTCTAGACCCAATACAATAACTCCCGCTTTGATGTTTCTTGCGGACTTCGACGACAGAACTGAAAAGATTTTATCGCATTAGATTAAGCTTTCGGTAATTGATAGTGTCAAATCTTTCTTTTTTGTTATTTCTTAATTGGGCACTTGCTTGGTTGATCACATCTATGTCGTACATCGATACAGAAATAAACTGAAGAGGAACGAACAATTTAATAACTGAGCAAGAAGATGCTTTATTAATGCTATTCTTAAACTGAAGAAGAAAAAATATTAATAGATATTCAAGAAAGTGTGTATATATAACTCCAGATATATGGTAGGGGAACTCACTGAGGAAATATTGATCCATATTATGTAAAGCTTCATTTCTATCTTTTATGTTGTTATGTATGTTCCCACAAGTTGCCAACAAACTAAATTCCGGCAAGCTAAGAAGAATTAATTTGATGTGCTTCAAGCATTATTGTGTTGAAGGAAAAATTGTTTTGTATAGAAAAGACCATTTTTTATTAATCTAATCTAAAATGTTATTAAATTTTTAAGAATTAAGTTTAATCTGCATTTAATATTAATAGTAAATTGATGAGACTTTGATTATAGGTAAGACAAATTATCTATTGAACATACCTGTACTTATATAAATAAACAAGTTGATTGCCAAGTTAAAGTGTCAGAACCCGATCATTTAAACATGGCATCTGTTAACACTAAGCAATACTTCCAATCTGGCGAATTGCAACGATTTGGTAAACGTAAAAGAAGTGGTGATGATGACTTCCAAGGACAGCCTTCAAAGAAGTTCAAAATCTACCTACCATTGGACGTCCAGACTGTTCAGGATGTCCAGTCTTTACCCGAGTCGCAGACGGACGAAATGTTTACAGAAGTGAAAGAGTTTAAAGAACTTGAAGAAGTTGAAGCGTTTGAAGAAGCCGAAGAGGTTAAAGAAGCCGAAGAGGTTAAAGAAGCCGAAGAGGTTAAAGAAGCCGAAGAGGTTAAAGAAGCCGAAGAGGTTAAAGAAGCCGAAGAGGTTAAAGAAGCCGAAGAGGTTAAAGAAGCCGAAGAGGTTAAAGAAGCCGAAGAGGTTAAAGAAGCCGAAGAGGTTAAAGAAGCCGAAGAGGTTAAAGAAGCCGAAGAGGTTAAAGAAGCCGAAGAGTTTAAGGAAGTTGAAGAGTTTAAAGAAGTTGAAGATTTTAAAGAAATCGAAGAGTATTGTCAGGATTCAACCTTTGAAGAAGACGAAGCAGACCCTCTTAATGTGAGCTGTGGTTCAGGAAACTACCTCGCAGTCAGCAAATCTTTATTTTCTGATACCAAAGAAGTACCAGAAACATCCAAAAGAGCATCCAGAAAAATTGTACGGAGATTGTCCACTATATGGAGGAATGTACCCATGCAGTATTCTGAAAGGAACCCTAATTGTGAGTTAGGGTTTAACAAGTATAAATGTTTATGTTCTCTTGAATATTGAATAAATTAATTTTAACATACTGTATTATTTTGATTATTATGTACTAGACAAAAAATGATACTGATATATCACAAAATACTATTATTCTTATAAATAAACTGAAATCTTTTTAGATATAAGTTTAAGAAACTTCAGTCCCGTTACAATAAATCTATCGCCAGGCTTTAAGAAATCAAAGAGAAGAATTCTCTCAATATCAATTCTACAGAAGTAAAATATTTTGGTAGTCATAATTTTATTGTCATGATTAAATCTTTTAAGAAGTCGAAGAGAATTCTCTCAGGTTTAAGAAAATTCAGTCACATTATAGCTATTAAAAATTAATTTTCAGATACTAAAAATTTGAATTATATTGTCATGATTAAAGTTTTTAAGAAGTCACAAGGAATTCTCTGAATGTAAGTTCTCCAAATATACGTTAAACAAACTTTAGTCATATTACAGTCAGTAAAAATTTTGGTAATGTAAAAAATTGCCATAAACTTGAATTTTATTGTCATAATTAAAGCATTTAAGAAGTCAAAGGGAATGCTCTTAATGTGAACTCTTCAAATATAAGTTTGAGAAACTTCAGTTATTTTACAGTCAGGAAAAATTCATTTTCAGATGCTAAATTATCAAAAACTTGAATTTTCGCTTTTAAGAAATCAAAGGGAATTCTCTCAATGTGAACTTTTCAGATATAAGTTTAAGAAACTTCAGTTACATTACAGCCATTAAAAATTAATTTTCAGATATTAAAAATTTGCCAAAAATTTAAATTATATTGTCATGATTAAAGCTTTTAAGAAGTCAAAGATAATGTGAACTTTTCAGATTTAAGTTTGAGAAACTTTAGCCACATTACAGTCAGTAAAAATTACCAGAAACTTGAATGTCATGATTAAAGATTTTATGAAGACAAAGGGAATTCTCTCAAGGTGAGCTCTGCAGAAATAAATTTAAGAAACTTCAGTCATATTACAGTCAGTAAAAATATATTTTCAGATAGCCAATAATGATAAAACTTCTATAAGAACGTGAAGTTGAACGAGGATTGTCCACTGCATGCAGGATTAATTTGCATGAGGTCCTGTAACATTCTCAGAAGACTGCGATTGAATTTTATTAAATTCCTCAACCCATAAGAACATTTTATTACAAACGATTAGTATAAAACTATGAAATAATGTTAATATAAGAAAGTAGCACTAAAGAAGATTTTCCTGTGGACAATAACAAACTGTAAAAAACTTTGTTGTGAGTTGGGCAGTTGAGGCACATATTTATACATAATCGATCGATATATGAATAATTTGGATGAAGTCATTACAAAGTTTATTTAGTCAAATAAATCGAAACACTTCTACTTTCACCAAAGCTAATTTCCATCTATCTTTCCATGAAGTTGTGATTTATGGTGAATAAAAGTTCCTAAAGGGAAGCTTTTCAATATAAGTCCAGTGCGGAACATATTTGAACATATTACCTACATAAATGTCGGGAAACTGCGATAGTAGATTTTTCATAATTTCCAACTGTCGAAGCTCCAATAAAAATATGAATTAGTTTCCAGCAATAAATCGTAATTATTAGTTTGTTACGTTACGCTCACAAATAATGTATATGTAACTTTATGTTGAGTCAATACATTTGTAAACGTACCGTCTGAGTTAATTACCTTCGTGGACTTGTTTGCTTGTTGACAATTCCATCGACAGCTTCTGACGACGTTCGTGATTACTTCGCCCGGAATGTTTCACTTATGAAATACATTTAATCAACCGAAAATCAATGTGAGAAAACTGAAACAACGGCGCGGAGTTTATAAGATCACTTTAAAGGTGCAACATTCACGGTAATATCACATAAAAATTTCGTACGTCTCAGCGAAATATCCCCGTATAAAAGTTTACGATAACACAAAACAAATTTTAATACAAAGACGTCTTGGAGCGACTGAAGAGAAAATTAATCTAAAATAGCACGGCACGAAATGTTTGCAGCATTCGATCCGGTTGCAACACTGTTTAAAATAAAATGTAAACTCGCTGAAATATTAAAGTCGTTTATTAGAGTGAGACATGGCCTCCCTAAATATTTGGAGGATTAGGCGGACAGGCATAATGTCATTACAATTCAGTCGGCGGCCTTTTGTCGCAAAATTGTGATTTTAAAATTTGTTTCGTGTCAATCTTAATTTTTTGGAGGCGGGGGTAGTCGGAATTAATTATCGCCGATGTTTTCAGGAAGCGTATTCGTCGCTGAAAATACATTAAAAAATTATTCATGACACGCTCGACAAACGCGAATAATTAACTGGTGTATTTTATGAAAATACACTTTAACAATAGGAATAAAACAGCGAAAGGTTGAATAATTTAATTCACTTGTTTTGGACTTTTCTTCTACTGCTCTGCTCCGCGTATTTAAAATAGTCATTTGCATTTTAATACTCCAAATACGGGTCACCCATATTCAGGTGGAAATATGCGGGTTCTGTATTTGTTTTATCGTTTCCCTTATATTTGTTCGAATAAATTACGGAGCATTCGCCGAAGTTTTTTTAACTGTATTTGTTTCAGGTCAAGCCAAAGCACAAACACACACACACACACCGATGTCTTTGCCTCAAAGTTTGATACAAAATAAAAGCTGCACCGAACAAACTTTTTTATATATAAATATAAATAAAATAAAAATTGTGAGTTTGGCTTTTAACATGTTATTTGGCGGGTTTGTTTGTCCGAAACATTTTATTTATAGTGCCAACAGAAAGATCAATACTCAGCGATTTTTAACAATTTATATTTATTATTAAAAAACACTAACGAATGTTCAGGGCATGTTTGCACTAAGCCAGACCTACAACTTTTTTTGCTTTGTGACGTTTGATTTCTATCTTTATGCCTTTTTAAGTGTGTTCTTACAAGTTGCCAACAAACTTGAGCCCCGGTACGCACTGAATAAAAAGTGGGCACGGGGGAGGTAGGCACATAAATTCCTGGTCCACCCGTAAAAACTAGTTTAGAGCCAAATTCGCAGTTTTTCGCTGGACGAACGAATTAGTTTTGTTTGCTTTGGACATGGAAAAAATTGTTTGTCCAGCAACATAATTTAATCCAACTGGTTTATAACTAAAAAATCAAAATGGATTTAGTTTCAATGGTCAGGGTTTAATCTTAATCGTCCATCCATGAAGGTTATAGGTAATAAATAAACAATTATTACCTGTAAAGTGTATAAATACATGTTTTGATAAAGGTTTTTAAACTATTCGAGTTGAGCCAAACAGGAAGCACTAAGCAACAGATCCAGAACGTAATTAGCCTACACAATGATTCAACCCACCAATGAGATGTCTCAATGTTTAAAACGCAAAAGAATTGACAATGACGATGTAAAGCTTGGACCACCTTCAAAGAAGATCAAACTTAACGACAACGATTCCATCAATTCAGTAGACAACGATTCCATCAATTCAGTAGACAATGATTTGAACGTTCCCGTAGACAATGATTTGAACGTTCCCGTAGACAATGATTTGAACGTTCCCGTAGACAATGATTTGAACGTTCCCGTAGACAATGATTTGAACGTTCCCGTAGACAATGATTTGAACGTTCCCGTAGACAATGATTTGAACGTTCCCGTAGACAATGATTTGAACGTTCCCGTAGACAATGATTTGAACGTTCCCGTAGACAATGATTTGAACGTTCCCGTAGACAATGATTTGAACGTTCCCGTAGACAATGATTTGAACGTTCCCGTAGACAATGATTTGAACGTTCCCGTAGACGATGATTCCAACATTCCCGCAAACAATGATTCTGTTATTTCAGTAGACAATGATAATGCTCTTCAAGGGATTGAAGAGTATTGCATGGATTCGACCTTTGAACAAGATGAAGATGATCGTATGAGCCTTGCAGTCACTCCTTCAAGGAATTTCAACCGAATTACAAGTCGCAGAGATCTATTTTCAGACTCAAAATTATTAGAAAAAAGAAGAGCTAGGAGAATTGTAAGGAGATTGTCCAGTGGTTGGTGGAATGGAGTTGTAACCACAGAATCTATGGACACTTCACAAAGGATTGAGAATTGTGAATTGGGTTTCAACAAGTACAAATGTTTGTGTTCTCTTGAATAAGTAAGTGAAGTGAGTAATTTGAAAAAGATTACTTACACATCATATGTCCATATTTTGTTTGACAAACAACTATTAACAAATTCAATTGTGAATTATTTAAACATAACAAGTATTATTGTTTAAAATTATCTTAATCATTGAAAAGATTACATTTTTTATTCTTGAATAAATAAAAAATGTGTCCAAAATCTGTTTTAATCATTGGAGAGATTACTTACATATTTTGAATGTCCATATTCTGTTGGACAACCAATTATTAGCATCAGTCAATTCAATAAGAATTACCAATTGTGAATTGGTTCATAACAATTATAAATGTTTAATGTTATTCTTGAATATATAAAAAAGTATTATTGTCTCAAAACTGCTTTAATCATTGGAAAGATTATTTATATATCTTGAATGTCCATATTCTGTTGGACAATCAACTATTAGCATCAGTAAATTCAATAAGAATTACCAATTGTGAATTGGTTCATAACAATTATAAATGTTTATGTTATTCTTGAATATACAAGAAAGTATTATTATCTAAAATCAGCTTTTATCATTGGAAAGATTACTTACATATTTTGAATGTCCATATTCTATTGGACAACCAACTATTAGCATCAGTAAATTCAATATGAATTACCAATTGTGTATTGGGTCATAACAAGTATAAATGTTTATGTTATTCTTGAATAAATAAAAATGTATTATTGTCTAAAATCTGCTTTAATCATTGGAAAGATTACTTACAGAAAGATTAGTATCAGTATATTAAAAAAAAATTACCAATTGTGAAATGGGTCATAATAAGTATAAATGTTTATGTTATTCTTGAATAAATAAAAAAAATATTGTATCCAAAATCTGTTTTAATCATTGGAGAGATTACTTACATATTTTGAATGTCCATATTCTGTTGGACAACCAACTATTAGCATCAGTACATTCAATAAAAATTACTAATTGTGAATTGGGTCATAACAATTATAAATGCTTATGTTATTCCTGAATATACAAGAAAGTATTATTATCTAAAATCAGCTTTTATCATTGGAAAGATTACTTACATATTTTGAATGTCCATATTCTATTGGACAACCAACTATTAGCATCAGTAAATTCAATATGAATTACCAATTGTGTATTGGGTCATAACAAGTATAAATGTTTATGTTATTCTTGAATAAATAAAAATGTATTATTGTCTAAAATCTGTCTTAATCATTGGAAAAATTACTTACACATTTTAAATGTCCATATTCTCTTGGACAACCAACTATCAGCATCATGAAATTCAAAAAGTATTTATTCAAGCAATAAATTTGTGTTTTCATTAATAATAATTTCATTATTACAATAATTAACCGTCACTTGGGCAGTTTAGACTTATATTTATTTACATAAAAAAGATATATGGTAGAATAAAAGTTATAAAGAATTGACACTTCCAATGAAGAGCTTGAACTACCATGCAAGATGATGAAACTCATTGGGGATAAGAAATAGCACGTACCCATGATCTCAGACCATATCTAAACCAATGAATAATAACGTCAAAGATACTTGTATCAACTTTCAAGAAGGTGAAACTCAGTGACGATAAGACTCAGGACTAGCTTTTCAGAGGGTAATAGTGGACGTCTTCTTGAAGGTTCTCATTTAAGAAGTTTCACCAAATTAATGCCCGAAAGTAATCGAAGAAAGATGATCGACCAGGAGAGTAATCAGAAGATTGCTCAGTAACTACAGAGTCCATAGGATAGCTAATTATTAATTGGGCCATAACGAATATAATTGTTTTTGAATTTAATAAATAGAAGTATTATCGTCCATGTTATTCTCTATTCTATCTAAAACTATTTTAATTATGCAAAAGTATACTCACATATGAAGTGGAAGTGTGAAGAGATGCACCATAATAGGACACTTCTGTAGTCAAAATAATATCGCTTAACGTGTTTTTTTTATTTTTAATTCAATTCAATTTCAATTTTAATTTGATGAAGAATTTTAATATTCATTCTCATTGTATTATTCATGATTTTGATTAATTAACCTAATATAATTTTAGAAATATCAAAGGACAAGGTATAAAAGAGGAGTATTTCAAGAAAACATAATTTGAAGTTGGGTTTCATATTGAGTTAGAGGTGGGCACACCTTTTCCTGCTTCTGGGCGTTCGATGCCTTTGGGCCATAACAAACATAAATGTTCTCTTGAATAAATAAAAGTATTATTGCCTAAAATCTATCCTATTTAGTCTCACCCACTTCTACGAAACACCTTTTGTGTTTATGGATAACCTAATTAATTAAAACAAATAGGGGATCACTGAATTCATTAAGAAAAAATCCATGGATATAATATATGTGTTTGTGTTGTCTCCAATTAATAAGAATAATATTGCCTGAAATAATCTTTTAGTATAAGCTTTTCCTGAACTTACATATAAGTATATATTCATTCTACTGAAACCTTTCTGTTTTACTGAACGTTCCAGTCGGATTTAATTAGACAACCAATCTTAGATTTAACTTCCTGAAAGTAAAGTAATTTAGTAGAAGATATTGAAGGTTAGCCTGCGCCTATTCCGCCCCCACACACCGATAATGACTTGCCACCTTCCGTAGCTTTTTCTAAAAACGTCGGAAGTGGCGAAATTTAATTAAAGTGAACCAAATCCATCAGCGCAGCAATTTTCCAATGCCCGTTCATAATATCTCTAGTTGGGTAAAAAACGTGGGGTGGTTCGGGGATCCTTGCTAATTTCAATAAGTATGTTCTGGATGTTGACGTGAAACTTTTCCTCTTTGTGACTTGACGAAATTAATTTGCGAAATTTTTTTTCCACGGTCGTTAAAATAAACAGACTACATTCATTACGTGCCAGGAGGTACGCATGAAAGGCGAATATCCCTTTATCTGTGGCACAAAGTGCCCCCACCAAAACCATAATTTATCCAGAAAAAGTTTTATTTTCCGAAATAAATTTTAATTTTACTCCCGCCCGCCATCGTTCCATATGTTAGATCCCATTAAACTGACATTGAATGTGATTAAAGTCATTAAAAGCTGAATCTGAGGAAATTACATTGCCAGTTATAAATACGTTCCGGGGCTGCCGAGCTTTTTCATAAGTTTCTTTTAATACGGACTAATGAGGACTAAAGTAGATTCGTGTTCCTCGTACATCTCTTCCTGGCCAAACCTATTTCATTTAATAAAACTTTTCGACGCCATTCATCATCTTTTTTTTCCCACCGGTTCGCCATTTGTTTTCCTCAACGCTTTCCGCCGCGGCGACTACACAAATCGGGCACGAACACGTGAATTTCTAATGATGCCGCCCCGCGCCCCGCCGAAAAGAGTTTCTGGATTGGAGTGTTTTGGATTCATCCGCGGCGGGATATTTCTCGTAAAAATCGCGGGCCCGGTACACGGGAGGAGGGGGCGACGTTAAAAGTGGCATAAAAACTCCGGCGCACACAATAAGTGGGTTTCTCTATATTTCATGCAACTTATTCTTAATAAAAACTTTCACGACCTTTCAAAGAATGATTACCCGACCAACTCCAGTAATAACTCAACACCAAACATGGCCGCCTTCCGGTGGAAAATATCGGCAAGCGTCATATTCGCATGAATTTATGGATGTGTTATTATTGTGGTGGATATGATTGGCGAAACTCTCATTTCCCGTTTTCCGTTTCTCTGTGTTTAAATCTTTGCCGCCGCCATTGCGCTGTGTTTCCAACCGACGTGACCCAAATGTTTTTACTTAAATTATTTAATCTTGACGTTCAATATTTTCCAATATGTTCGTTCACATTTCTTTTACTGTCCAACTTTAAAATTATACAAGGTCTTTTTGGAATGGGCGGTGAAAAGCAGTCAGAACACGTTTAATAATTTTTTTAAGTTTCTCCTGATAAAAAAAGCCTCAGAAATTTAATTGACAAAAATTGTTTTCTTCTCTTATTTCTGTAATCTTTGGTTCAATAGTGTTTAAATTTGGTATAAAATATTTGCCTACCATTCAATATAACATAATAAACATTTTCCATGTTGTTTCAGCATTTATTTCAGGAAAAACTAGAAAAAAAATAGTTATTAGATATATTATTATAGATACAGTATATTATAGATTTTCTTGTTCTAAAATTAGTTAATTTTAATAATTGTTGAATTTAGCAAAAATCCGTCAATAATTGTTATAAAAGTTAATTAAAATAACAATTCAATTTTGCTATTACATAATAATTAATCATGAAAAATTTGGGACCAATGATGAAGAAATTCAAAATAATTTTTTGTGGGTAAGTAATTGATAGATAAAACTATTTTTCACAAAAAATACAGGAGTTAGATAAAATCAGGATAAATATTTTTTTTTAAAACTAATTTTAATTTGATCCTAAACTTTTTTATATGTGGATTCTTCTACACCGATGCTCCAGACTGAAAAACAAAGAAGGATCGAAGGCAATTATGTTTCCTTGGAATATTCCCCATTTGTTCCTTGACCACATTTTGATATTGTTTAGAAACTAAAAGCATCTTGTATAGATGTTGATAAATTTTTAAACTAATAATCATGATCAAAGATTCTTCAGGATAAACTACTATATCATTTACTTTTTTTCATTACTGGTTCTAAAAAAAAGGTATTTTGGAAACACCTCATAGACTATTTGTATTAAATTTTTAACATATTTTGTGCCACAGTCAAAAATTAGTTATTTTTAATAATTTTTGAATTTAGACAAAATCTGTCAAATTTATTATAAAAGTTAATTAAAATAACAATTCAATTTTGCTATTACTTACTAATTAATCATGAAAAATTTAGGACCAATGATAAAGAAACATAATTTAGGACCAACCCTAAATTATGTTTCCTTGGAATATTCCTCATTTGCACCTTGACCACTTTTTGATATAGTTTAGAAATTAAAAGTTTCTTGCATTGATGTTAATCAATTTTTTAAATTAATAATCATGATCAAAGATTCTTCAGGATAAACTATTATATTATTTACGTTTTTCATTATTGGTTTTAAAAAGCAGCTAACATATTTTGTGCCACAGTAAAAACTTAGTTAATTTTAATAAATTTTGAATTTAGACAAAATCTGTCAAATTTATTATAAAAGTTAATTAAAATGACAATTCAATTTTGCTATTACTTAATAATTAATCATGAAAAATTTAGGACCAATGATGAAGAAAATCAGAATAATTTTTTTGTAGGTAAGAAATTGATAAATAAAAACATTTTTCACTAAAAATACAGCAGTTAGATAAAATCTGGACAAATAATTTTTTTTCAAACTAATTTTAATTTGATTCTAAACTATTTTATATGTGGATTCTTCTGCACCGATGCTTCAGACTGAAAAGCAAAGAAGGGTCAAAGGTAATAGAAGGTGTGCCCACCAATGCAGGACCAACCCCAAATTATGTTTCCTTGGAATATTCCCCATTTGCACCTTGACCACTTTTTGATACAGTTTAGAAATTAAAAGTTTCTTGCATTGATGTTAATCAATTTTTTAAACTAATAATCATGAACAAAGATTCTTCAGGATACCCCATTATATTATTTACTTTTTTATATTATTGGTTCTAAAAAACAGCAATTTTGTAAACACCTTATAAACTATTTTTATTAAATTATTAACATATTTTGAGCCACAGTCAAAAATTAGTTAATTTTAATAATTGTTGAATTTAGTCAAAATCTGTCAAAATTTATTATAAAAATTAATTAAAATAACAATTCAATTTTGCTATTACATACTAATTAATAATGAAATATTTAGGACAAATGATGAAGAAAATCAAAATAAATTTTTTGTAGGTAAGTAATGGATAGATAAAAATATTTTTCACGAAAATTACTGCAGTTAGATAAAATCTAGACAGACAATTTATTTAAATAATTTTAATTTGACTCTAAACTATTTTATATGTGCATTCTTCTGTACCGATGTTCCAGACTGAAAAGTAACGAAGGGCCAGACAGAGTAGAGGGTGTGCCCGCCACCCACCAACGCAGGACCAACCCCAAATTATGTTTCCCTTGGAATATCCTCATTTGTACCTTGACCTTTGATATTTCCAAAATTAGGCCACATTAATAAACCAAAAACATGAATAATACAAGTTGAATAAATATTGAAGGCTTTCATCAAATCGACATTCCCAACTGAAAAATAAAATATCCTCTTACAGAATCACATTAAGCGATTTTATTTCGACTACATAAACATGAGGGTTTTACGAGTGCATCTCTTCACATTTTCAATATAGATAGTTAAATATTTAGATTGCTCGTCGACTCAAATTTATGAGTTATACCATTCACCCCCAGAATACGTATGAATCATGGCGGACTCAAAAGATTAGACCCGTAAATGACGTCTAATGCCACGCAGATTGCAGTGAAAAATATAATTTCGCGTTTAATAAATTCCCACCCCTGCATTTTATGAGCTATTTTCTAGGCGACATTAATCTCCCCGGCACGGTTGTTGACATTGTAGGTAAATAGTTCGTATTGTCGGACCGATTGGAATTTTAATTTCGGCCTCAAACATTTTAAGTGCATCTTAACACCCGATTGTCCACGTGTGACATTACATCCACCACCCACCCCCCACAAAAAACTTGATAATCAATTTAAAAAAAGGCTTGGCACCCGTAAACTCGGAACTAATTCACTTTATCGCCTCCACACGACGGACTTAGTCCGCCGCCGTGGATCACCGGAAGTCCAAAGGGGCACCGGAATAATATATACGGTCCGACCGGCCACTTGTGGCGAACTGGCCCTTAATGCATTTTTTATACGACACTCGCACGGACCCCTGCGATTTCTAAATGCCCCGATCCGTCGCCCTGTATAATGCCGGATCACATAAATTTTTGCGGCGGAATGAAAGGGGATTGTCGCGAGCAGTGCAATAATCCCGACACTGGATGCACTTGTAATAAAACGGAGGGTCCGGGAGGAAGATGAAATGCTGGATTTGGAGAGACGCGGCGGAGTGGCGGAAAAGTATCTTTGAGCAATGTTTAATGGCTGATAACAAATCTGATGGCGTACTCCAGATTTGAGGATCTGGTGTTGTGACGATTTCCAATTAAGTTCTCTTGCAGTAATACAAGATGTTTCTAAAATAAGTGCTCAAAGATTGGGGTCACTTTGAAATTATGTGTAAACACAGTAAAAGTGTTTAAGAAACACCTAAACATTTTTATTTTTAAGTGTTTTTTACTATACTAAAAATATATTGTAAAATGATCTTACAACCCTTTTAAAAATTAAAATGCAGTAATTAGATAAAATCAGGACAAACAATTTTTTTTTCAAACTAATTTTAAATTAACTTAAATTATTTTTTACGTGGATTCTTCTGCATTCATGTTCTAGACTGAAAAGCAACGAAGGGAAAGAGGCAAAAGATGTGCCCACCAACGCAGGACCAACTCCAAATTATGTTTCCTTGGAATATTCCCCATTTGTACCTTGACCACATTTTGATATAGTTTAGAAACTAAAGGCATCTTGTAATGATGTTGATCAATTTTCTAAACTAATAATGACGGTCAAACATTCTTCAGAATAAATGAAATTATATGAAAACATGGTCAAAATGTCTAAGAAACACCTAAATATTTTTATTTTTAAGAGTTTTTTACTATTTAAATAAAAAATATATTGTAAAATGATCTTACAACCCCTTTAAAAATTAAAATAATAACACCCCAATATCCAAGTATTTATTATTATGTTATTTATAATAGTTTTATCATATCTATATTTTTATTATTAAAAACTAATACCTGGACAGCCGCCTCGCATCGATTGGTCCAGATGTAGCCACACCTCCTGTACTACCAAAATTAGCTACTGGTGGTCTCCATAATGGTTTTGGCGACTCAAAAGTCTTCTTTGCATAGCATCCAATACTTTTTCTTTCTATTAAAAAGAGCCCGGTTCTTCCGTCAATATTAAGTCCTCCCTAAAACATCAATGATCCTCCTCCTAAATTCACCATCTCACAAGCATGTTGTAGTCATACTTGGTTTCCAGGTTCTCTCCAGATACGTATCCTTCCAGAATCTAGGTGGTAGCAAAATCGTGTCTCATCAGAAAAGAGATTACGCCTCCAATCATCAGGACTCTTGGAGTTTTCTAGCTTCAACTCATTGTTCAAACCGATGAAAATTGTCGAATTTTATCCATATTTTCGTCATAACAACAATACCATTTGTATTCATATGTTTAACTTTTTAAGGAAATCCATTTTATGAAGGGTTTTACAGAAAACATTGCTTAATTTCTTCTTTGTTACAAATTTCAGGATAACCTTGACGTTGTTCTTCTTCAGTGTTTTCATCCAAACTTTCAGACTTCTAATTTCTGGAGTTGTGACGATTTCCAATTAAGTTCCACTGCAGTAATGCAAGATGTTTCTAAAATATGTGCTCAAAGTTTTGGGTCACTTTGAAATTATATGTAAATACAGTCAAATGTTTAAGAAACACCAAAATATTTTTATTTTTAAGTTTTTTATACTATTTAAATAAAAAATATATTGTAAAATGATCTTACGACCCCTTTAAAAATTAAAATAATAACACCCCAATATCCAAATATTTATTATTATGTTATTTATAATAGTTATACCATATTTATTTTTAATTATTAAAAACTAATATATGAACAGCCGCCTCGCATCGATTGGTCTAGATGTAGCCACACCTTCTGTACTGCCAAAATTAGCTACTGGTGGTCTCCATAATGGTTTTGGCGATTCAAAAGTCTTCTTTCCATAGCATCCAATACTTTTTCTTTCTATTAAAAAAGCCCGGTCCTTCCGCCAATATTAATTCCTTCCCATAACATCAATGAACCTCCTCCTGAATTCACCATCTCACAACAATGTTGCAGCCATACTTGGTTTCCAGGTTCTCTCCAGATACGTATCCTTCCAGAATCTAGGTGGTAGCAAAATCTTGACTCATCAGAAAAGAGATTACGCCTCCAATCATCAGGACTCTTGGAGTTTTCTAGCTTCAACTCATTGTTCAAACTGATGAAAATTGTCGAATTTTATCCATATTTTCGTTATAACAACAATACCATTTATATTCATTTGTTTAACGTTTTGAGAAAATCTATTTTATGAAGGGTTTTGCACAAAACATTGCTTAATTTCTGCTTTGCTACAAATTTCAGGATGACCTTGACGTCGTTCTTCTTCAGTGTTTTCATCCAAACTTTCAAATTTCTAATTTTAATTTTTAAATAATTAAATATTAAACGTGTAAAATGTCTTTCACAGCCATCCTCATCAAAATTTAACCCATTTTAAATTGGAAACTTTAATATTAAACCAACAGGAAATAATGATCAGTGAATAAATGTTTAAACAGTGCGTTTTATGCATATTTAAAAGGCCATCCCGACAATGCATGCGCGGCTAAATGTCACGAAAAGTGTGCCGCCGGTCCGTTAAAGTGTAAGAAGGCAATTCCCCAGGCCGAAAATCCCCAGCAAAATACCAACTTTGTTGTTCATGTCGGCGTAAAGCGCAAATTGATTCTTGCACAACTCTGAACCGAATATCAGCCGCCCCGTAACTCCCGCGCATATACCGAATTACGTGGCGTCTATTGCACCCGGTCCCGGACGCATCCAGCTATTAGTGACGTCACCGCGGGGACCGTCAGAAGAAGGTCGACGTAATTGAATTGCAGACATGCCCCGATGACTGACAGCGTTTACTTTGCCTTACGACGCCCCAGACTGAAACGCAACGAAGGCCCGGAGGTCGAAAAAGGTGTGCCGACCGATGACGCGGGATGGAAGCCAATCGCGAATTATGTTTCCTTGGTATATTCCTCGGGAAACACCTCTTTTGTAACGGGGCCTTTGATATTTACGAAATTGGGTTAGATTAATTAACTAAAACGTGATTGAATCAAGGTCAATAAATATTGAACGCTACATCAAATCCATTTTCGGAGATGGGGGAAAAGGATGGATATGCCATACACTTTTGAAATTCTTGATAAAAGTGTACCTTTAAATATCTATATTATTGTCAGTTATGTTTGATAACCATCTAAGTGACAAACAAACAAAATGTGACACAGATGTGTCCATTTGACGAGCCACTTCAAGTTGATCCACCCTCTGTCATCTCAATAGCTCTTAATTTTTGTTTGTTGAATGTTAAATGGTGCCTTTCCATAATTATAGAATATTGAGTTAATAACTTAAGATATACTAAATTGCACCATTCAACGGGCAGACATAAATACGATAAATAGTAAAAAAAAAAACATATACTACTCACAAATTCTCCAAGATCATGAAAAACTTCTTTAAAGTCAAGTGAATAGGTGCATATTGTAGTCATACTTGATTTCCAGGTTCTCTCCAGATACGTATCCTTTCAGAATCTAGGTGTTAGCAAAATCTTGACTCATTAGAAAAGAGAATACGCATCCAATCATCAGGACTCTTGGAGTTTTCTAGCTTCAATTCATTGTCCAAACTGATGAAAATTGTCGAATTTTATCCATATTTTAGTTATAACAACAATGCCATTTGTATTCATTTGTTTAACTTTTTGAGGAAATCTATTTTATAAAGGGTTTTGCAGAAAACATTGCTTAATTTCTTCTTTGTTACAAATTTCAGGATAACCTTGACATTGTTCTTCTTCAGTGTTTTCATCCAAACTTTCAGACTTCTAATTTCTGGAGTTGTGACGATTTCCAATTAAGTTCCACTGCAGTAATACAAGATGTTTCTAAAATAAGTGCTCAATATTTGGGGTCACTTTGAAATTAAATGTAAACACAAAATGTCTAAGAAACACCTAAATATTTTTATTTTTAAGTGTTTTTTACTATTTAAATAAAAAATATATTGTAAAATGATCTTACAACCCCTTTAAAAATTAAAATAATAACACCCCAATATCCAAATATTTATTATTATGTTATTTATAATAGTTTTATCATATTTATTTTTTTATTATTAAAAACTAATATCTGGACAGCTGCCTCGCATCGATTGATCCAGATGTAGCCACACCTCCTGTACTGCCAAAATTAGCTACTGGTCTCCATAATGGTTTTGGCGATTCAAAAGTCTTCTTTCCATAGCATCCAATACTTTTCCTTTCTATTAAAAAGAGCCCGATTCTTCTGCCAATATTAAGTCATCCCTAAAACATCAATGGACCTCCTCCTAAATTCACTATCTCACAAGCATGTTGTAGTCATACTTGGTTTCCAGGTTCTCTCCAGATACGTATCCTTTCAGAATCTAGGTATTAGCAAAATCTTGACTCATTAGAAAAGAGAATACGCCTCCAGTCATCAGGACTCTTGGAGTTTTCTAGCTTCAACTCATTGTCCAAACCGACGAAAATTGTCGAATCAATTCAATTCAATTAATGTCTTCGTGGCTACAAATTTCAGGATGACCTTGACGTTGTTCTTCAGTGTTTTCATCCAAACTTTCAGACAAGACAAGTAAATAGATGGGCGGAAAAGTTCGTAGGCTGACACATAAATGGCGCTGCTAGTATTAAGTCCATATAATTTTTAGTTAGTCCTAATCTTCAATAGACACGTGTATAAATTTGACAGCTGCCGTACTATTAGTTTGTGAGTTACAGCATTTTGAGTGAAGCAACTTTTGTTAGTTAGTTCAGAATGTAAAATGGGAAATTTTCTCAAACGATACAATTCTGACAGAAAGCTCAAAACAATAGCTGAATCTCAGCAGTTCAAAGAACCCAAAATTGCCTTCTTATGATGTGTATGTATTACTATTGAATAAATATTGTTGAACGTTGTTTTAAAATGAACGAAACTGGCGCATCCACCATAAATCTAACACACCAACATTACCATAAACCAAAAATAAACCAGTAAAAGACGACATTACCAGGCTTATTCATCGAATTCCCTCCAAGAATAAGGAAAGTGTATTTCACGTTTAATAAATTCCGACCCCATATTTCCCCATGAGCTTTCAGAGGTGACATTAAGCTCCTTAAACATGACACCGTGTCATCCAGTGTAGCGCAATTTTAAATGTCACCAAACTTAAATAAATCAGAGGGTCGTTACCGGCAGGCTGCACGAGTGATAAGATCCGTATGAAAGGCGCGGGGGTGACGTAATAAGAACGGACGCGGATAATTTTTTAACGTCGCACGAAAACTGAGACGTCTCCGCCAAAAACTTAAATAATAATATGCACGACGTTTATTTATTTTTTTCTTCCGTGTGGATTTACCGGACGGGCCATTAATTCAATTTGTAATTGTGAAGTGTTATTGCCGGAAGTTCCGTAATTTAATTGAGGATTGTTGTAGGAATTTGCATGGCGGTGAATGAAATAAATCCGAACTTATCGCGGGAACAATTTCCTGACAGTTTAATAACGGCGAAATTGTGTGGTGGTAGTTTTTTTGTTTGTGCCTAATGCATGCCAATTTGAAGAGAGACTATGGGTTTTCGTGATTTTTTTAATTAAACATATTTCTTGCATGTTTGCCGGTTAAGTTTGGGGAAACTAAATAAACAAGTTGTTTCACGCGAAAACTGTTTTAAACAAGCAAGTAGGTGCTGTAATTAGAATTAGAAACTTTGCGGCGTAAACTCTGTCAAGTTCCTTTTTTTATTTTGGCAACTTTCTAATTAATGCACTATTATTATCACCATTAATAAAACATATTCGTTGCTCCTTTGAGTTCCTAATAAAATTATACAATGGCCGTGTCAAATTTAATTATATTTTACCCATGATAATTTCAATTAATTTTTAATTAATGCCGTGATTCACGTCGCCCGTCCGTCGTAAAAACTTTTTACCGACTTCATTTAATATATCATCCAAGATTAATACACAAAAAAGCCCGAGAAATTTATCATAAAGAAGGATATTGAAATTCTTTTACGAACTAATAGGATTAGGGGGGAAGGATTTAAGTCTGGAATTACAGTAATTTTACGAAATATCCTTTATTTTAACTTTGGTATTCAAATTTATGACAAATAATATTTTAAGTAATTTACGTTAAAAATTTTGATACGGTTATAAAATAAAAGGGACGAATTAAAATTAATGTTATTAGAATGACCTCATTTCAAAATTTACATTGGATTTAAATTAGGAAATTATTTATGGAATAAAGATTTATTTTATGTATTTTACAAAAAGATTACAGATAAAATTACTTAATATATTTACAGTGGTGGTCATTATTATATGGTAGTTACTTATTAAAATGTAAAATATTTGAGCCATAACTCTTTTGCTTTATGTGAACTGTTATAATAATATTAATTTACTATAGTTACTTTACACATTATTATACCATAAAAACTAATATATTCTTATTCTATAAAATGTTACCTATATTTTTCTGAATTGCAATGGACATAAATATAGGAATTTTAATTTTGAAAAGAGTTTTTAATGATTAAATCTGTGTTATTTAATTTAACATTAAAACTTTGTCCCATATCCTTTTTGTTTTATAATTTTGACCTATCCCCGTTCCACACAAACAAATCTATCCTCCAAGCTTCTTGAATTGCAATGATGAGTTTATTTAAATTTGTAAAATTTTTATGTCGAATTTGGTTTATATTTTCTATAGACTTGATATCTGGAGATTGGGATGGGTCAAAACATCGATACTTTTGCCAATTCGTCACAATTTTGTATTTGTGTTTTGGATCCATGATCAAACACATTTATTAGGAGCAACATTTCTTCAATATTCTGAAGCAAATTGTTGTTTAATATATCCCTGTATATAAATCACATTTTTAGTAGAAACTTCTTACAGTCTCACAGATGATAAGATTGGATTGCTTTTTAACATTCGAATTATCCAGTTATCCATTTTCATTTCATTTAAATTTGAGAGCTGCATTTTCTTCAGGTGAAACTTCCTGTCTGCTTCTAAATTTTGACAACCTATTTAAAGGCACCTTACAGATTTAAAGATTTTATATGTCACACAACATATTAATAAATAATTTAAATAACTATTCTCCAAATTCATGAAAAACTCCTTTAAAGACAAGTGAATAGGTGGGCTGAAAAGTTCGTAGGCTGACACATAAATGACGCTACTAGTATTAAATCCATATGATTTTCAGTTAGTCCAAACCTTCAAAAGACACTTCAAGTTTGTGTTTTATAGTATTTTGAGTGAAGCAACTTTTGTTAGTTGGATTCGTGTGTTAATAAAGCACTGCTTTTTGGCGAAAAAAAAATATATATTAAATATTATATATTAAAAAATTTCACACTAAAGTGCACTTAATAAACAACATTTTTTGTTTAAAAATTTATAATCAGTGTAAAACATTTTAATATAAATACTTTACAGTAATTTGCACCCAAATATTTTTAATACAATATTATTGGATTATAATTATCGGGAGTTAATTAAAACAAAATAAACACGAATACATGAATATCAAATTACGTTTCATACATCAAATTATGAATATCACACACACACACACACAAATGTATTTTTATTTTCACCTCGTTAAATTTGCATTAAAAATATGTCGTCGTGATTCACGTTCGAAAGGATGGATACATTTGGATGCGTCTCAAAACGGTTGACACGTTGTCATCTAACAAATGTTCCCAAAGAAATGTTCGACAAAAAATTTCATAAAAAATGTAACAGGAAATTCTCTTCTTTAAACCACCGACAATCTGGTATGACACATGAATAGTTACACCCACCTTGTGGTAACCCACAAACCACAACAAATACATTTGTACGTTTTGAAAGATGGTTTGTAGGTATTGTTGATAAACGGACGTACCCAAAACACACTCATTGTAACGAGAAACTTAAGTGTAAAATTATAATTGAATCGTTTCACCTTCGGTAAAATTCACACGGATCACATCCTAGACTAAATAATAAACACGGTTATTTGCGACCTGCATGTTCCCGGCAATTTAAAATCTCCATCTAAAACGACGTGGAACAAGTTAACAGGATTAAGGAGCGGAGTGATGAAAATAGCGATGATGGTCTATAAAGTGAAGCATTGTAGAGCAGAGTAAATATTGTGTACTTTTGCTTTTGATCTTTTAAAAAAGCTGTTTATAATTTTTTCCCCATCTGATGATGCCCGAATTTGCGGGAGATCAAACGCTTTGTTTTTAAAGCGGCCAGCTTCATTTTTAAATGCCCGGCGCAGTTTATTATCCCGACTTCACGTTTCACCTTTAATACACTTAGGTTAATTTACAAAAAAACGACGCGTATAAATCTGTACGTTATAAATCGGCGGCGATAAACTAACGGACGATATTAATGTCCGGCCATCAATCTGCGGTTGGGATGGCACTTGCCTCCAGATGTCAGATGAAGAGATAATGAGGGAATTGCAACCGAAATGACAAATAACGTTTTGTAACAATTTGTATTAGTTCCATGGAAACTATAAAATCACCGGCGAGTTTGTGCTGGTCAAGCAGTTCATATCAGTAAGTTGACGTCATCTTTTGTGTAAGCCGAACAGAAAATGAGCGAATAAAAGTTAATTATTTCAATGTTTACTGCACAGACTGATGGGCAATAAATTTTAGTGTTATGTATTACATTGTCTGTTGTGATAAGTGAATGGGGTTTATGCAATTGATAGCAAGCTTTATTGATATTGCTTTGCACTATATATGGCCACATCCTTAACATTATCTATCTGCACATTCCAATCAGGCTAAATCATTTCAACAGATTTATGGAATTATGTCGCTTAAATTTTCATAAACTAGTTCTACACGTATTAAAACTGAACTAAAATGAATTTATTTTAATTCAAATTAATTAATTACAATATGCATGTCTTAATATTATCTGACTCTACATTTCACTCAGGTTAAATCACGTTAATAGATTTATGGAATTGTGGAATTTTCACAAAATTAGTTCTTCACAAATTATGAATTTATTTTAATTCAAATTATATAATTACAATGTCTATGTTTTAACATTATGTAACACCACATTTCAATTAGATTAAATCATTTTAATAGATTTGTTGAATTATGGCACGTACATTTTCACAAAACTAGTTCTTCACAGATTATAACTAAACAAAAAATATTTTATTTGAATTCAAATTATTTAATTACAATGTCTGTGTCTTAACTAATTCTACATTCCTCTCAGGTTAAATCATGTTAATACATTTTTACAAAACTAGTTCTTCACAAATTATAAATAAACTAAAATGAATTTATTTTAATTCAAATTAATTATTTACTATGTCTGTATCTTATCATTATATAACTCCACATTCTACTCAGGTTAAATTATTTTATCAGATTTATGGAATTATGGCAGATACATTTTCACTAAACTAGCTCTTTACAAATTATAACTAAACTGAAATAAATTTATTTTAATTCAAATTAATTAATTACAATATGTATGTCTTAATATTATCTGACTCTACATTTCACTCAGGTTAAATCACGTTAATAGATTTATAGAATTGTGGAATTTTCACAAAATTAGTTCTTCACAAATTATGAATTTATTTTAATTCAAATTATATAATTACAATGTCTATGTTTTAACATTATGTAACTCAACATTTCAATCAGATTAAATCATTTTAATAGATTTGTTGAATTATGGCAAGTACATTTTCACAAAACTAGTTCTTCACAGTTTAGATTATAACTAAACTTAAAATATTTTATTTGAATTCAGATTATTTAATTACATTGTCTGTGTCTTAACTAATCCTACATTCCTCTCAGGTTAAATCATTTTAATACATTTTTACAAAACTAGTTCTTCACAAATTATAAATAAACTAAAATGAATTTATTTTAATTCAAATTAATTATTTACAATGTCTGTATCTTATCATTATATAACTCCACATTCTACTCAGGTTAAATCATTTTAATTGATTCATCGAATTATGGCAGATACATTTTCACAAATTATATCTAAACTAAACTAAATTTATTTTAATTCAAATTAATTAATTACAATGTCTGTATCTTAACATTATCTAACTCTACATTCTACTCATGTTAAATTATTTTAATAGATTTATGGAGTTATGGCAGATACATTTTCACAAAACTAGTTCTTCTCAAATTATAACTAAACTAAAATAAATTTATCTTAATTCAAATTAATTAATTAGAATGTCTGTATCTTAATATTATCTAACTCTACATTCTACTCATGTTAAATTATTTTAATAGATTTATGGAATTATGGCAGATACATTTTCACAAAACTAGTTCTTCTCAAATTATAACTAAACTAAAATAAATTTATTTTAATTCAAATTAATTAATTACGATGTCTGTATCTTAATATTATCTAACTCTACATTCTACTCAGGTTAAATCATTTTAATGATTTGTGGAATTATGGCAGATACATTTTCACAAAACTAGTTCTTTTCAAATTATAACTAAACTAAAATTAATTTATTTTAATTCAAATTAATTAATTACAATGTCTGTATCTCAACATTATCTAACTCTACATTCTACTCAGATTAAATCATTTTAATAGATTTATGGAATTATGGCAGATACATTTTCACAAAACATGTTCTTCACAAATTATAACTAAACTAAAATTAATTTATTTTAATTCAAATTAATTAATTACAATGTCTGTATCTCAACATTATCTAACTCTACATTCTCCTCAGATTAAATCATTTTAATAGATTTATGGAATTATGGCAGATACATTTTCACAAAACTATTTCCTCACAAATTATAACTAAACTAAAATTGATTTATTTTAATTTAAATTAATTAATTACAATGTTTGTGTCATAACATTATCTAATTCTTCATTACAATCAGGCTAAATCATTTCAATAAAATTCTGGAATTAGGTCTCATAAATTTTTAGAAACTATTTCTTCACAAATTCAAACGAAATCAGAATTCATTTATTTCAATTTAATTTTATTAATTAAAATGTCCGTATTACGTTAATTGTAAATTTATTGTCGAGCGAAGAAAAATCGTTTCACGATCGAGAATTTTACTCACGTAACATTGTCAGTTTTTATCCGTGTTCCATTTAAAAAGTAATTAAACCCCAGTGACCGAGTTCGCGACAAATACATTTAAATAAAGTAACAAGAGCGCGAGTCCCGGGCAGCTCAAAAGATCCCAGTAATTCGTCGGAGAATCTAACGAACAACTTCAATTACATCGTAACAATGAAATCCAATTCCCGACAAATGTCTTATTTACCCAACATCTGCCACAAATAAAATTCACTTATCGCAATGCTTTTATTTTTAACAGTACCATTCCAATCCGACCGTACGAAACAACCATAATCGACTCAAAGCAAAACTTTAAAATAAACCTGTCCGTCACCTTGCACCTGATCCGAAACCAGTTCGAGCATATAACACGGACATTATCCGTGTTTCCTCCCCGTGCATTGGTGAATTTGTCACGGGGTGCGATTGGCGTGTTTACCGAAGACACAACACAATGCGACGTGAAGCCCAAAAGATCATATCGATACAAATACGACATTTCGGACGTATGAATACGACGACTCGTTTTCTTTTCCTACATGCCACAATAAAATTTTACAGTGCACAAGTTTATGCGCCTCCAAACAAGCCACAATGATCCGGTTTGTCGCCCGTTCCCAAGACGACGAGGAATTCCCACGCGGAAATTCAGCAGTTTGAACTTGAACGTGTGCGGAAAATACGTACTCCCATATTGAATGATTGAATGGGGAAATTGTGCAGATTCGTCGATATAATCGAGAAGAAAAAAGCTCCTTATTGAATGCGTACTTAACTACAACACATTGAAAGTTCATTCACGGGATTGACAAAGAGTTTTATACACTGCGAGGCTTTCAATTTTCAAAAAGTGTTTACACCCAACCCACTTCGCTGTAGGTAAACCCAAAATATTGCCAGTTCATTCAGTAGAAACGTGGATGATGAAGTTAGGCCGAAGTTCCCACAACGATCACTCATTGTGGTGTCGATTATTGATACCACGAAAGGAAGGGTTACCACCATTGACGGGAGGTAAGCTGTCAGTCATAACTGCGCCTTCCAGGAAGCCGAACGTTCTGCGAAGTCCTGGGAACGTAAAAACTCTAATTTGAATAATCTAATATGTCGGCTTCTAACGTTTTCCACCCTCATTGTTAAGATCAATATTTGGATATCCAGATCAAACAGTTCCAAAGTTTAATTACCATAAAATATCGTAATATCAGCGTAAAAGTTTTCTTGCGTTTGATCCCCTTTTTCGTCTGCGATCCGGACGAATTAGCGAGTTAAAACTTGGGAGTGTATTAAAACCGGGGGGGGGGGGGGGGGGGGCTCGGCTCCGGTTTCCAGCGTTTGCGGATATGAATCACTTTTTAAATGTTTGGTCAAGTAACATGTGGAAAGTGGAAAATGAAAATGCCCGTAATTTATGCCCAATTATTGCTCCCTTTTCTCTCTGTTTGCCTAATTGCTTTATTGTTGATTAATACAAGGCCCGGCAAAGGAACGCCAATTAATGTGTTAACCAACAAATTCGGCCAGTCTGATCCGTTGCTCAAATATTATGGACCATTCGTGTCACGTAATTTTTCATAACGTCCATTTAATTAAAATTTATACGCACTTAATAACCGTATTATAGAATTTTATACAAAATTCACCAAATTGTTTCGAATCCTTTGTTACAATTTCCAATAATACCTATATTGAATCCAGCTAAAAAATTGTTTATATCTAGATTTGTTTATTTATCCATCTAATTTTTTTTTTCAGTTTTTAATTTAATTTGGATTTGTTTGCTACTGTTAAAATTGAATATTTCCTATTTAAATTTAATTCACATTGTTCAAATATTTTATGTTGTTTCCCAATTAATTGAAAATATTATTTTTCACACCTGCATAACTAAAACTGATTAATACGATTTTAAATTGCTGAAAACTTTTTCGAACAAAATTTTATTCAGTTTTATGTCAATTTATACAGAATTTTTATAATTAAATTCTTTTAATAGGCGTTTAATTTCAAATGACGTATTTAATTTTTGTAAAACTGAAGCAAAAATAAAATTATGTAATATTTTTTGTAAAATTAGAGATTTTAATTCTGGTAAGATAACCCTTATATCCTTAATATTTTTTCCAGATATTTTTAAATCCTTCATTCACATCAAAAGTAAATAAGTTATTAATTTATCAATTTCGTTTTTAATTAAATTTTTATACCTGTTGTACTTTTTCCATAAACATAAAACTTTTAAATATAAAAGTAATTTTATAGGTTAATTTATTAAAATATACGTACGTCATTTACAAAAACTAAGAATAAATTTAATTTGGAAAGATTAAAACAGCAAATTTCGCACAGTCAATAAACAATTTTAAATTTTAGTTATTCCCTCGGTTTTGTCCATTTTCCATATTGTCAAAAACAATTAATTGGAAATTCTGTTTTCCACACCAACGGAATTAAAATGGACTAATTTGATTTTACATTGTTGAAAAATATTCCCAAACAATTTTTTATTCAGTTTAATACGTAAAATTGAGAGATTTTAGTATTTTTTTAAACATTTTAAAAGATGTAAATTTAATTCCCATTTAGTTTTTGATTTTTCTAAAGTACATAAATGGCAACAAAATTTGTTTTTATCGGAAATTAATTAATACTTTGATAGTGTATTTAATTTAAATTTGAAATTTAATGCTTACGCCATGAAACTTTTAACTCAATCTAAACTTGTATTATTATAGTAGTTTGGATAAAGTTAGTTATCAATTATTTTGTTGTTTCTGTATATTTTACTTAGAAAATATAATATATGGTAATTGTAAATTTGTTATTAATTGCTTGTAAATCTAAAATTCAAAAATCTTTAGACCTTTAATGGTGGCCATAATTATGGAAACTTATTAAAATATATTAAAAATTTGAATTTAACAAAAATTTCTTTTTACTTCAAAATTTTATAACTCGTAGATAAATAAATATTATATATAAAAAAAATTTAAAGTACATTTTAAATAAGCCCATTGAAAAATATTAAATCACGATATTAATTAGAGTAAAATTATGAACAAATATATTGTTAAAAAATTAATTAGAAAAGAAAGAAGAAGAAACATATTCCGAAACGAAAGATAAGGAAGAAACTGTTATTCTATCAAAATAAACACAAATTTTTATTAATCTTTTCAAAATTCATGACATAAATTTATAAATTTAAAATATTTATTAAAAAACTATTAAAACGAGAATATCTGTTAAATAGTCGGAGTAATCGATTTGCCACAAGAGACCTTTTTCGTAAAGCTTTTAATTTCCTACAAAAATGTTATATATGTATATTTTATGGTATTTACTTATTTACGAGTTATAAAATTTAGAATTAAAAAAAAATTATTTTAAATTCTTCAAACTTTAACCTCCGATATCTTCCGTATGGTAAGAGTTTTAAAAAAATTGTAAGATACCTTTTTTGTAGAGCATTTAATTTCCTACAAAAATGTTATATATGTATATTTTATGGTATTTACTTATTTACGAGTTATAAAATTTAGAAGTAAAAAAGAAATTATTGTTAAATTCTTCAAACTTTGACCTCCGATATCTTCTATATCGTAAGAGTTTTAAAAAAATTGTAAGGTACCTTTATATAGGGCGTTTAATTTCCTACAAAAATGTTATATATGTATATTTTATGATATTTACTTATTTACGAGTTATAAAATTTAGAAGTAAAAAAGTAATTAGTGTTAAATTCTTCAAACTTTGACCTTCTATATCTTCTATATCGTAAGAGTTTTTAAAAAATTGTAACATACCTTTTTGTAGAGCATTTAATTTCCTACAAAAATGTTATATACGTATATTTTATAGTTTTTACTTATTTACGAGTTATAAAATTTAACTTCCGGTATCTTCTGTATGGTAAGAGTTTTAAAAAAAATTGTAAGATACCTTTTTTGTATAGCATTAAATTTTCTACAAAAAATGTGAATAGAAATTTTCCGCACGATCAAGTAATGCCGAGATATGGATTTTGCTATATGGGACTGAAGATAAAATAGGACCTTCCTATTAAAATTAAGAGCTCATCTTTGAAGAGCATTTTTCAGTGTCAGAAGTTAAAAAAATAGTCGATTTTTTTTGGCCCATCTTAGTGACCACTACTGTATGTATTATCTTATGAAAGATAAAAACCACTTCACTTTTATTTTCCAAATTAGATTAATTAATTATGTTATGTCTTGATTCTAAAATTCTGTTTCAATATTACCCCTAAAACAAATTTAATATTTATATTATCTTATAAAAATATAAAATTTTGTTAATCTGATTACACAAGCTAATAATAATTTTTTTACATTTCAAGACACAAACATATTAATAAAATTTTATTAATTGTAAAATATTAAGACATACAAAATCTTTAATAGTTATATCATTTTATAAAATTATATAATCTGGTTTACTTTTGTTATTGAATAAAATTATCAGTTATTAATTATGTTTATTACTCTGAAAAAATAATAATTAATTAATTAATAATAAAATAACAAATTTAAATTTGATTATTTCTAAAATACATCTCAATATTAAGACTAAAAAATATAATATAAAATCTGGTAAAGTTTTGTTTTTGGTACAGATTACATCAATTATCAATTATTTTTTACTTTTCTAAGGATAAGAAAATAGTTAATAAACATTAAAGTTTAATTCTAAAATCCTTCTCAATATTAGTTTAAAAATCTGAAATACCTACCCTTATAAACAAAAAATGAAGGTAATATATCTTCAGGTTCCTCCATAGAAATACTACCTATAGTTCTACTCACATAATTCATCTTTTGTGTCCGCACATAGAGCAATAATAATATTTAATTTCACATTGACCCCATATAAGTTTCTGAATCGTTTAGCGAATAAAACCGACTTATCCACAATGCGGCGGCCTTTCGACCAGATCATTACACCTTTAACATAGCATCGGCCAGGTGCGGCTTAAAAGCAAACATACCGTCCACAATGGACTGTTTGCTTTCTTATGGCTCGGCTCCATTGTTTCCGCCCAGGTAAGATCCTGTGCCCGTCTACTACACTCTTCCCGTACGCCACTAATGCGTTCCGACGTTATTCGCTTTCCTGCATCTGCCTTCCATTGTCAACATCAATATTTGGATATCCAGATCGACGCAGTCCTTAGGTTTAATTACCGTGAAATATTTTTCCATCCCGACCACGGGGGCGGTGCATTATAAAATTGAGTTTTTAAAACAAGTCCGGTGAATTACGACCTGCGCCCTTTAACCCTCGATTTATCGTCCGAAATTAAATCCTTGACGGGGTTCAATGGAAGGAGATTTATTAGATTGAGGCCAATGGAAAAAAATAAATAGTGGATGGAGAAATTAAACAAAAAAATCAAGTTTCGATCGCCTTGTTTAACTACAATCGGCTGTGACCCATATTCGACTTGGATCGCCGATCTAGACAATTAAGTAAATGCAATGACGTCCCGATTGAATTGAATTGATGCTCCGGATCTGAGCACAATGCCTCAGCTTCCAGTCCACTTTTTTCTTTAACATGGTTTAATGGTGGTGCAAATCAATTTCCATCCGCGTCTTAAATCGCCACGATTGGTGCAGTTTTTAGCGGTTAAGCAAGTTTTCAGGTCGGACAATCGGATTTGGAAACGGAGAATTTACAGTACAATTTAATTTGTCCTTTCCGTCCCTTTAAATGAAAAATTCCTTAAACAATTAAATTTTAATTAATACGACGATAAATTCGGATGCCATTTCGCAGCCTCCGCCGATGCATTGTCGAGTATCAAAGGTGTAATGATCTCGGAGACGGCGGAGGGCATTGTGGAATTAATGTGCCGCCCATTCTCTTTCGCAGCGCCGATGGAATCTGAATTAAACATCAATATCGCAATTACCACTACAAAGGTGACGGGATCGCGATCACTTCTTCTATGGTTTTCGATTAAAATTCAACCGGATTTCGGGGGTGAACACGTGGAGGAAATGGCGGATAGGTAAATTGTTTCTGGAGTTGGTTTTCTTGGAATAATTGGCAATCCGTGAAACGCATCCAGGTGCGGTTTTCTTAGGGGTAAACAGGCGGGCATGAAAGAAACTTTTCCCGGTGGATGGATGCACCAGTCACTCGGGCACTTCATGCGGAAAATCTGAGCAGTTTGTGTTGACGTTGGTGGGCATTAAAATGTTTGTTTTCTGTGGACGAAACATGTCAGATTTTTATCTGATCCATGTTACTTTTTGACGGTAAATTTTTGCCTTGTTTGGGCTTATTAACAATATTCATATAATGAATACACAGCTTCGGAATTTTTCATAAAAGATTTCTCTCTTATTTTTCCTTTATAAATATTGATTAATCTCAAAAAGTTTGTTAAGATTTTCTAATACAAAATGTTTAATAGTTCACATTTAGTGCATCGAAATTATGGTGATCTGACTTTCTAAAAACTCTTACAATTTTCCTTTTATAAAATACAGTCAGCATATTTAATAATATAATAATTTTTTCTTCTATTCCTTTTATAAATACTGATTAACGTCTTAAAACTGACTAAGATTTTCTGATTCAACAAGATTAATGGTTCATATTTTAGTGCTTCGAAATTACACCAATGGTGGTGATTGGACTTTCTAAAACTCTTATAATTTTATCTTACAGTTTACAGTCAGCATGTTTCATAAAAGATTTTTTCGTCCTTTTTCCTTTAAAAATATTGATTAACCTCATAAAACTGGTTAATATTTCTTGATCCAACAAGTTTAATGGTTCACATTGTAGTGGGTCCAAATTACCAAGGACTTTCTAAAAACTCTTACAATTTTTATCTTAGAGAATACAGTCTGTATTTAGTAAGAGATTTCTTTCTTCTTTTCCTATTATAAATACTGATTAACCTCATAAAACTGGCTAAGATTTCCTTGTTCAACAAGTTTAATGGTTCACATTTTAGTGCTTCGAAATTACACCAAAGGTGGTGATTTAACTTTCTAAAAACTCTTTTAATTTTAACTTACAAATTACAGTCAGCATGTTTCATGAAAGATTTTTTCGTCCTTTTTCCTTTTTCCTTTAAAAATACTGTTTAATCTCATAAAACTGGTTAATATTTCTTGATCAAACAAGTTTAATGGTTCACATTATAATGCATCGAAGTTACCATGGATAGTGATTTAACTTTCTAAAAACTCTTACAACTTACACCTTACAGAATACAGTCAGTATATTTAATAAAAGATTTCTTTCATATTTTCCTTTTATAAATACTGATAAGCCTCTCAAAACTGACTAAGATTTTCTGATTCAAGAAGTTTAATGGTTCACATTTTAGTGCTTCGAAATTACACCAAGAGTGGTGATTTGACTTTCTAAAAAGTCTTATAATTTTAACTTACAGGTTATAGTCACCATGTTTCATAAAAGATTTTTTCGCCCTTTTCTTTTAAAAATACTGATTATGGATCCAACAAGTTTAATGGTTCACATTTTAGTGCATCGAAGTTACCAAGGATGGTAATTTGACTTTTTAAAAACTTTTACAATTTTTGGCTTACAGAATACAGTCAGAATATTTAATAAAAGACTTCTTTCTCTTTTCCTTTTATAAATACTGATTAAGCTCATAAAACTGGCTAAGATTTCCTTGTTCAACAAGTTTAAAGGTTCACATTTTAGTGCTTCAAAATTACATCAAAGGTGGTGATTTAACTTTCTAAAAACTCTTATAATTTTATCTTACAGATTACAGTCAGTATGTTTTATAAAATATTTTTCACACTCAAATTACCAAGGATGGTGATTTAATTTTCTAAATACTCTGAAAATTTTTATCTTACAGAATACTGTCAGTATTTAATAAGAGATTTCTTTCTTCTTTTCCTATTATAAATACTGATTAACGTCTTAAAACTGGTTAAGATTTCCTTGTTCAACAAGTTTAAAGGTTCACATTTTAGTGCTTACACCAAAGGTGGTAATTTGATTTTCTAAAAACTCTTATAATTTTATCTTACAGATAACAGTCAGCATGTTTCATGAAAGATTTTTTCATCCTTTTCCTTTAGAAATATTGATTTACCTCATAAAATTGGTTAATATTTCTTGATCCAATAAGTTTAAGTGTTGACATTGTTGTGCATCGAAATTATCAAAGCTAGTGATTTGTCTTTCTTAAAACTCTTACAATTTTCATTTTACAGAATACAGTCAGTATTTAATAAGAGATTTCTTTCTTCTTTTCCTTTTACAAATACTGACTAACCTCTTAAAACTCTCTAAGATTTCCTGATTCAACAAGTTTAAAGGTTCACATTTTAGTGCGTCCAAATTACACCAAGAATGGTTATTTGACTTTCTAAAAACTCTTATAATCTTATCTTACAGATAACAGTCAGCATGTTTCATAAAAGATTTTTTCGTCCTTTTCCTTTAAAAATACTGATTAATCTCTTAAAACTGGTTAATATTTCTTCGTCCAACAAGTTTAATGGTTCACATTTTAGTGCATCGAAGTTACCAAGGATAGTTATTTGACTTTCTAAAAACTATTACAATTTTCATCTTACAGAATACAGTCAGTATATTTAATAAAAGATTTCTTTCCTTTTATAAAAACTGATTAACCTCTTAAAACTTGCTAATTTTCGTCTTACAAAATACAGTTAATTTCTTTCGTCTTTTTTCCTTTCTATACAGATTAACCTCATAAATCTGAATGAAATTTTTAGATCCAACATGTTTATTACTTTAATTTTTAATGCATCTAAGTTACACCAAAGGTAGTGATTTGGTTTGCTAAATACTCTTATACTTTTTATCTTACAGAATACAATCATATACTGATTAACCTCATAAAACTGGCTAAGATTTGCTCATCCAACAAATTTAATTTATAGTTCACATTTTAGTGCATCCAAATTTCACCAAGGCTGGTGACTTGACTTTCTAAAAACTCTCACAATTTTCATCTTACAGAATCCACATTACTTTCTGAGGGTAAGTTTTTCCTTTGTTTAGGCCTATTAACAATGCTAATAAATGAATATTCCAGTTTCGGAAAGTTTAAATCCCGCACTTTTCCATATTTCATTTCTCAGCATCAACTAATTCCGAGTACTTTGGAAGTTATTAAGCCCATTGTCCTCGAAATGACAAAATGTATATGTTAATTTAGTTGTAGAAAGCAATCTGGCAAATTTACCCTGGCTGACTTACCGCACAACACAATGCCCTATCTATCTTAAGTAATTTATTGTCCTGCTATGTAAGTAGAATGCGTATAATTCCCCAGCTAAGTCGTATAGTTCCCGGAATAAATAACATTCCGATGAGGACGCTCTTCGACACACTGTCACTTTAAAATAAGGCATACACGGCCCCGGGATATTTGTGTTCCGATGGCATTTATATGGAATCCAAGATAAGGAAATATCAGAAATATTTAACAGTTCGGTTTACCATTAGTCACGCAAACATTTTAAACAAATAACCACCACTCCACTTATCTGGATCAAAAATGAATTATTTATTACTCCAAGTTCCAACGTAATGGTTTATGGTTGTCTTTTATTTTGACCGGCACCGAAAGTTATAAAATTTAATAAGTAATTTTGTCGTTGTAAATTCCAAGTTAAAAATCGCAGCCGTACCCCAATTGGCCCCGAGTAATTTTAAGCATTTATTAATCCGCGGTCCTCTGCGGAACGGTTGCATTCCTAAATAATAAAAGAAATGCCGAACATACGTGCCCTTTTGGCTCCGCTCCGCATGACAGTTACGTCTCCTCCACCTCCTCATTTATGGCGCATTGAAATGTTTCCCAACTTCTTTGAGGGGGGTTATTACATACTTTTAAAACGGGTACATGTACCCAGTTCTTTTTATTAAATAAAAATAAGTTCGCTCAGTTCCACGAAATTGTACGTTTCCAAGTGGAATTATAGTCCGTGCAGAAGTTTTTGTAATCGCGAGATAAGATAAAGAAATTTGCCGGCTATGTTTGTTCGGAGACAGTTTTAATAATCCTCCGGTCTTATGGAAACTGTTATGGCCCAGTTTTTGAAATGAACAAGCTAAATAATGCCATCGTTAATTTAATTTTAACCTGCATAGAACAAAATCAGACTTAAATTACATTCCGGAATAACAATTATACGGCGAATAATCAAATGTGTACGTCTTCGTGCGGTTGAGTTCGGATGCTTAATTTAACTTCTCCGTATTCTAATTGTGCTCTAAAGGTGATGAACAATACAACTCTCCGATATTAGTGTAAGTAAGATGTTTTGCGGGCCATTCCGATATTCAAACGGATGATTATTGTCTGAAATTGTTGCAAAGCGGAAATGGAATTGGCCATTACACCATAAATACTCATGTTAATTATAATAAAGTTTAATAGGTTCAGGTTTTAGTTCGTCGAAATTACATCAATGATTATATAGGCCTTTCTGAAGATTCTTTTAATATTGTTGCTTTGCAGAATATTTTCAGTATGGTTTATAATATAAAATTTCATTCTTATTTTTTCATTTAAAATATGTTAATTATGCTCATAAAAGGTGTTTTTGATCAAACAAGTTTAATGGTTGACATTTTAAGTAAGGTAAGATTCACAAGGGCACTTATTTAACTCTTATAATTTTCAGCTTACAGAATACAGTCAGCATGTTTCATAAAAGATTTCTTTCGTCTTTTTTCCTTTAAAAATACTGATTAATCTCACAAAATTGAATTGTTTGATCCAAGAAGTTTAATGGTTTACATTTTAGGATGGTGATTTAACTTTCTAAAAAAGTTTTATGATTTTCATTATACAGAACACAGTCATAAAAGATTTATTTCATCCTTTTTCATTAAAAAATACTGATTAACCTCATAAAACTGGCTAAGACTTCTTGAGCCAACAAATTTAATGGTTTACATTTTTGTGCATCGGAATTACTAAGGATGGTGATTTGACTTTCTAAAGAGTCTTGCAATTTTTATTTTACAGAATACAGTCAGCTTGTTCCTATCGTCTTTTTTACTTTAAAAATACTAATTAACTTCATAAAATTGGCTAAAATTTCCACATTCACATTTTAGTACATCAAAATTGCCAAGAATGGTGATTTGATTTTCTAAAACTCTTACAATTTTCATCTTACAGTCAGTATACAATCAGCATGTCTTATAAAAGATGCCGTCTTTTTTCCTTTAAAAACATTGATCAACCTCATAAATCTGGTTAATATTTCCTCATCCAACAAGTTTAATGCTTCACATTTTAGTCCGTCGAAATTAGAAAGGATGGTGTTTTGACTTTCTACTCTTATAATTTTCATTTTACATAATACCATTTGCATCAAAATTGCCAAGAATGGTGATTTGACTTTCTAAACTCTTACAATTTTCGTTTTACAGTCAGTATACAATCAGCATATCTTATAAAAGATGCCTTTCGTCTTTTTTCCTTTAAAAACATTGATCAACCTCATAAATCTGGTTAATATTTCCTCATCTAACAAGTTTGATGCTTCACATTTTAGTCCATCGAAATTAGAAAGGATGGTGTTTTGACTTTCTACTCTTATAATTTTCATTTTACATAATACCATCAGCATGTTTCATAAAAGATTTCTTTCGTCTTTTTTTCTTTAAAAATAGTGATTAACCTCATAAAACTGGATAAAATTTTGGTCCAACAAATTTAACGGTTTACATTTTAGTACATCAAAATTGCCAAGGATGGTGATTTGACTTTCTAAAACTCTTACAGTTTTCATCTTACAGTATACAGTAAGCAAGTCTTATAAAAGATGTCTTTTGTCTTTTTTCCTTTAAAAACATTGATTAACTTCATAAATCTGGTTAATATTTCCTCATATAACAAGTTTAATGCTTCACATTATAGTCCATCGAAATTAGAAAGGATGGTGATTTGACTTTCTAAAAACTCTTATAATTTTGATTTTACATAATACCATCAGCATGTTTCAGAAAAGATTTCCTTCCTTTTTTCCTTTAATAATATTGATTAACCTCATAAAACTAGCTAAAATTTTTTGATCCAACAAGTTTAATGATTCACGTTTTAGTACATCAAAATTGTCAAGGATGGTGATTTGACTTTCTAAAACTCTTACAATTTTCATCTTACAGTATACAGTCAGCATGTCTTATAAAAGATGTCTTTCGTATTTTTTCCTTTAAAAATATTGATTAACCTCATAAATCTGATTAATATTTCCTCATCTAACAAGTTTAATGCTTCACATTTTAGTCCATCGAAATTAGAAAGGATGGTGTTTTAACTTTCTAAAAATTCTTATAATTTTCATTTTACATAATACCATCAGCATGTTTCATAAAAGATTTCTTTTGTCTTTTTTTTAAATACTGATTAACCTTATAAAATTGGTTAAAATTTTTTAATCCAACAAGTTTAATGGTTTACATTTTAATACATCAAAATTGCCAAGGACGGTGATTTGACTTTCTAAAACTCTTACAATTTTCATCTTACAGTATACAGTAAGCAAGTCTTATAAAAGATGTCTTTCGTCTTTTTTCTTTTAAAAACATTGATTAACCTCATAAATCTGGTTAATATTTCCTCATCTAACAAGTTTAATGCTTTACATTTTAGTCCATCGAAATTAGAAAGGATGATGGACTTTCTAAAACTCTTACAATTTTCATCTTACAGTATACATTAAGCAAGTCTTATAAAACATGTCTTTCGTCTTTTTTCCTTTAAAAACATTGATTAACCTCATAAATCTGGTTAATATTTCCTCATCTAACAAGTTTAATGCTTCACATTTTAGTCCATCGAAATTAGAAAGGATGGTGATTTGACTTTGTAAAAACTATTATTATTTTCATTTTACTTAATACCATCAACATGTTTCATAAACGTTTTCTTTCGCCTTTTTTTCTTTAAAAATACTGTTAACCTCATAAAATTCAATAAAATTTTTTGATCCAACAAGTTTAATGCTTCACATTTTACATCAAGGGTTGGCTTTCTAAAAACTCTTATAATTTTCATCCTACAGAATACACTCAGCATTATCATAAAAAATTTAAATAATCTTTCATTAACCTTCATATTTTAGTAAATCGAGATCACTAATAAGTAATTAGTCTTTTTAAATCATTTTCATCCTACAGGACGTAATAATGTAAGCTTTCTTTATTATTTTTTCTTTAAAATGTCTATTAACCCCATTCAACAGGCTCAAAATTCCTACACCAACAATTTCAACGTTGAGAAAAACTCCTTAATAAACAAATCTCTCCGATTCCTCCAATTTTCCCGGACGGCTCTCGCAGCGAATTCCGTTTTTGCATCGCCCATCCTGAATAAATTATTTCATCAGCCGGTCGCCGTAATCTTAATAAGTCAATAGCGGAGCGATTTAATCAATTCATCCCGTCGCAATAATTGGAGATTCCCTAATTGAATAATTGGCCTCTGTTTTGCGAAACACGAGAAAACGAATGTCCGTCCCGGATTGGAATTTGTTTTACCATTGATAATAAATTTTGGCTCGGATCGAAGTGCTCTCCCCTCCCGGTTCGACGCGACGGTTAATTAATTCCCCCACCCACAAATATTAGTTTAGTTAAAAAGTAATATTTAATGAAACACGATGGATTTAAGTATAATAAAATTAAACAGCTGAATTCGATTTCCGGTTAATTAATTCCGGTTTTTTGACTCGGGGTGGTATTTGTGTCGTTTTGCCGTTGATTTATTAAACATTTAACTTTGGCCGGCACGACCAGAAATCATTAATATCCGGTCTCCCGGACGAGAAGCCTCCTAATATTTTCAATTTGAAGGAGCAGGTCCGAGATAAAACGTGTATTTGGAAACATAACTTAATCATATAAATCTCTGGGGTGGGTCAGTTTGGTCCGTAACGTATTAGGATAGGATATGAATCGGATATCAAAACGCCTGCGGGTTAAAATTAATTTTATCTTGACGTTGATTTGGGGCCGCCACGCATATCGCCCTCCCCCGGAATTAATTCCGATCTTTCTTCCCGGTTAACCGGTGCCACGGACAAAGGATCAAACGGTATGAGTAACACTCGATAAGTTGCGTGACCGCCAAGAACTATTAATTTCACGTCGTCGCCGCTTAATTGAAACTGGATTTCGGCGGCCCGGAGTCCGGTCCGGAGCTCCTGGCCAACGATATCTTTTCGGTGTCTTTTGGCGCTGACGACTTCATCGAACGGGATCGAACTGGAAGCGGGGGAGGCGGTTAATTAATTCAGATGTTGGCTTTTTCCAGTGCCCCGGAGATAAATTATCGTGTTTTTTTAACTCGGATGTAAGTTTTATTGTTATCGACGTTGGGGCGAACAACAAACTTTATTTTATGACGGCTCGAACGTCCTCCAGTGGAACATTTTAAACGTTTCACTAAAAACAACCCCCGGCATAAATAATGGTGGTGTTAACGCAAATTGGCTTCGTATCGTTGCACACGAATCAATCCTGGTTATCGAAATAACATTAATCAAAGCCTGGGCACGATATGTGAATGCAAGGTTTCAAAGTCCCTTTCGATAACAACCGATAATTACAGATGTCAATACCCGTTATGGTTCTTTATTTAATTACGTGGGTGAGTAAGAAAAAGTTTCGGTGTGGCAATACCAAATTATACGTATGCACCCCAAGTAAATTGCTTTTTTCTACTTTATGGACCGGACTTGAAACATTAATTGGACGTAATACCAATTTCGTGACATTGTTTGATATGAATAAATCATGTTAGACCAGTTTGATATTATTATAAGGCTATACTTTTACGAAAAATTGTTCCTACATAAATATTAGTTGTGTAACTCGTGTATACTGCCTGTAAGAAAAAACACACCACCAAGAATTTATTTGTAGGTGGTAAACGTATTGTCGATTTTTTGTTTTCTTTTCATCATTTCTTTAAGGCATCGCAAACAAGCGTGTACTTATTTTTTGTCACAATTTGTTTTATTCAATAATTTATATACTGCGTGCAAAAAAAACTCAACATCTAGATATTCTATTTTTTTTTAAGAAGAAAAATATTAACCAGTTATATAATATTAATAATAATGGAGAGGACCCTCCCTTTAATTAAGACACCCATTGACTTGTAGTGGCATCGATCTAATGAGATTATAGACTTTGAATCTGACGTCTTAGCTTATTAAGAGGCTTTGGAGGGCGAGTCATATTCATTAAGCTTCGCCCTACATATCCAACGCAGAGAAAACTGTGGTCAAATCAGAAGCGCTTCCACATCGCTTATATGGTCTGTCTAAAATACATAAGGACTCATCATTAGTTAGTCCTGGGTCACCAACGTAGCTGAGCATTTTACCAGATTGCTACAACCTCATGTTGAAAGCACCTCAACCTTTATCAAAGATTCCTCTCATTTTTGTGTCACTTTTCACCAAAGTTCCTGTCAATGAATCCTTAAACATGATATCAGATATATTCCCTCCAGATATAGTGGATCTTTTCCGTACGTGCCTTACTGAAAGCTATTTCGTTTGGAACAACAAATTCTATCAACAGACTCAAGGATTAGCAATGGGCAGTCAGGCTCTTAGTCCAGTAAACGCCAATTTCTCTATGGAAAAGTTGGAACAAAAAGATATTGACACTTCCAAACACAAACCTTCTGTTTGGTATCGTTACGTGGATGAGACTTTCGTGATATGGACACATGGACAAGTAAACTAGATCAGATTCTTAAACACCTAAACTCTCAACATAACAATATCAAATTCACAATAGAATTGGAGGAGAACCAAATACCTTTTTTGGATGTCCTAGTAAAAAGAGTGGGTGAACATTTAGACCATATAATATACCGAAAACCTACACACACCTTTTGGTATCTACATAAACTATCTAACCATCATTCTAGTCAAAAACAAGGAGTCATCAAAAGGCTAATTGAACGAGCCAAAAGGATATGTGTCACACACCACTCGCTGAAGAATAAGTGAACTTGGAAAAATCACTACAAGCCAATGGATACAAACGGTCAGAAATAAGGCGTACAATGAGACCTCATACTAATAATAAAGATCCACCTAATGAGCCCACGATTGGTAAAGCTTTTCTCCCATATATATGTAAAGTTACCGATAGAATTGGAAAAATCTTATTATAACGTAACATCCATACTGTTTTTATACCAACATGGAAGATTCAACACAGTCTCAGATCTGCCAAAGATAGGAGAGATCATTAAACAGCTTCTGGGATATACAGCATACCACTCTCTTACGGGAAAGTATACATTGGTACCACAAAACGTTCATTAGGGATTAGGATTAAGGAACACAAACGAAACTGCAAAATAGGACAAATAGGCAAGTCTGCTGTTGCTGAACATGCACTGTTAGATGGAAATCATAAGATAAAATTCCAAGAGACACAATTGCTTGCTTCGACAACTGGATATCACAAGAGAATGATTAGGGAAGCAATTGAAATCCATATACAGGGAAACAATTTCAGCAGAAAAGAAGAAGAATTGAAGCTTGATAAAATATGGACACCAGTGATCAAAAACACCAAAATCGAGAAGTTAAGAACGGCCAACGAACAGAACGAAATTTCTAGAAAATCAATTGCCTAAATCGTTATTTAGTTGTCAGTCAGATGTGAAAGAGACACGAACCAAATCAGTCCTCTGAAGATGCTTGCCACCCGTGCTAGCGAAATATCAGGAAATAATACCAACGAACCCTAACAAATATACCATAGATATGGAAACAATGATCACGAAAGCTTTAACGTCCATAGTAAGAGACAAAGCTTGTATACTTTCGCATTTACACCTAAACACCGCCATCGTTTAAATTTAATCACGTCAAAGCGACACGTATGGCATTTTTGCATTTGGCGAAAGGGCTAAAAGCGAAAACTTGTAAAATTAACTTATTAAAAGTAATGTTAATTTGTATCTCGACAAAACTAAGTACTCATTAAACTTTAGTAATTAGGCAGGATGCATGAAATATAAATATTAATTTATATTCAAGTAAAACTTTTGTTATTAGCAGAAAAGTCGCAAAATTTAACATTCGCCTAATGAATGTGCCGCGGCGAGAAAATTACGAATTTATACCGACAGCTTTAAAAACACCTAAACGTGGCACACGTTTTCTATAGACAATAATTAGGTGACGGAACAACTTAAGTGCATTATGTCGCCCCACCAGGAGTTTAAATTGCTTTCGTCAAACGCGAATATATATATATTAGCGAAGCCAACATCAATTAATAACAATTTGTCACCGAATCTTGACAACAATCAAACTGTTCGTAAGTCGTTAATCAAGCATTGGAGTGTCTGCGGATTAATACATAATAATTTCGGATTTGTAGATTTCCGCCGCACATCTAAATTGTATATTATCTGGCTGAATTGCCCGGGAAATTGTTGTCTGAAATATTAGCTATTAGGATGGCAGACGTGAATTATCATAATTATATGAAGTATTGTCAAATGAGACAATCATCTGCGATGATCTATTCTCTCGAATGTACATTTCCTCTACATTGCATTAGCGTGAACGGGAGCAATGTGGTTTAATTTCAGCTGGTTGTGTTCCTGAAAATGTACAACAGATCTTTAAAATATTTAATGAAGGAATTTTTTAATAATATAAATACCAAACATGTTTAGTAAATTACAATTAACTGACGTTCTTTAAAATCCTGTAATTTACTTTTTTTGGTTCATAAGTTAATTAAATATTTATATTAAATAAGGTGTTTCCGTTTTTAAGGTATTTCAGTTTTATTGTCCGATGTAAATTAAAATAAACATTAAAACTGAAATATTTCAAAAACTATCTTAATGAAAATTAATTAAAAGCATTTTTTTTCTAATCTAGCCTATTTGGTAAACATAATCAAATATTAATTATAAATTGATTCAAATTAAAAAATAATTGTTTTATTTAATTTAAATTTATATTAAATATATTTAAATTAAAAATAATTGTTTTATTTGTATTAAAATTAAAAAAAAAATATCAAATATAAATTGAATTAAATTAAAAATAAATCTTTTACATATTTTAATATTTAAAGAAAACAGTAAAATATCAAATTTATATTGATTTAAATTAAATATAATTCTTTTATTTGTTTTAAAATTAAAAATCCAGTAAAATATTAAATATAAATTGATTTAAATTAAAAATGTTTTTTTTAATTGGTGTAAAAATTAAAACAAAAAACAATAAATATATAATTTAAATTTATTTAAATTAAAAATAATTGTTTTACTTGTTTTAAAAATAATAAAATATCAAATATAAATTGCATTATTTAAAAATAAATGTTTTATTTATTTTAAGACTTAAAGAAAACAATAAAATATCAAATTTAAATTTATTTACTTTAAATAAAGTTTAAGTTTTTTAAAATATTAAGTATAAATTGATTTAAATTAAAAATATCTATATTTTAATTGGTTTAAAAATTTAAAAGAAAATCAAATATTAAATATAAATTGATTTAAATTGGAATTAATTGTTCTATCATTCAAATTTGCATTGGGATTTAGAAAATCATCTTAAAGCTGCATTTGATAAGTTTGGTTTAAAACTTCATTCAAGGTCATCCTGATCTGTATCAACGAAGAAATTAAGCTATATGTCGTATAAAATTCTGGATTTCACATAAGTTTAATACGACAAAATTATCCATTGGTGGAACAATCTTAAAAAAATTACACTCAAGGAAGATTTTGATCACTTTTGATAGTCTTTATATGGAATTCTATTGTTGATTACCTACCATGAAGCCTACTTTAGTCCACTTAATGATGAGCTTTTTTAACTAATAGTGTTGTGCTTCTCCATGATAAGACAATATCACATGTCACATTATAGACTTAAAGGATACTCAATGAGAAGTTCTATCTAATCCACAACCCACAATTTTCATGGCAAGAATTTGTATGCAGAACATTGGCAAAAAATACTGTTAATTATTTTGGTCATTATTTTGTTTAATGAAAGTTATTTTAAAGTTAAATGTTGCAAAAGTAAATTGCTTCTTGCAATATCTAATAATGTTACTACAATTCAGTGTGCTGAAAATAAACGTATTGGAAAAATAAAACGCGAGACTAAATACGAAACGTTTTATGGAGTAAAAAAAGGGCTAAATTCCTAACCCGGTTACAAATACTAGTTACAAGATCTATTATTGTTCTCTTTGTTTTCCTGAAAAGATTTCACAGCGAATCCACGGTCTCCTATTTCCTTTTATTCTCCAATAATTGAAGAAATGTTATTACCTTCTATCAGACATTCCTTTCCGGTCGGGAACTGCTGCCAATATCCACTGATTCTGAACATTTTTTACGTCCGAACATTTTTAAACCCATAAAACGAAATGGGTCAATGTCACTAACGAAAATCAATAGCCGGGTACAAATCGAAACAACACCGAACTGACAATCAGTCCGATTCGTTTATTATTTAAAGAATTTCCCGATTACGTAGCAACTTTCCATTCGCGGTCTGGCTCCACCCCGCAAGGCAATCGAATGGGAATTATGAAAGGGAGAGTGATAAATCTTTAAGCGCAGCATCTAAGTCACGGCATTAATTGGCGGAAGTAGTGTTCCTGAAGGCAATAATTGAAAATAAACAGGCTAACGGGTGCAAATCTACATATGTAAATTTCAATGCGACTACATTATTCCGTCCTCCCAGTTTGTTGACGAGCTGCCTCTCCCGAAATACGTGCATGTTTCAGATGATAAATGGCCCTGGAAATTACTGGAGAAGATCACTATTACTTACACCCTTATCTCACTACTCAACTCATATATTAAACTAAGTAACACTACAACTACAGACACACGGGTATCAGCAAATAAATGAATCTTGGGGTTGGAGCCGAGTGTACGTTAGATGCGACTGAATATATTTCAGCTTGAACTTCAAAGAACGGGTTATATTTCTGTTTCCGATTGACGTTCTTCGTTCCCCCAACTAATTTCCTACGTCTGTGTGTGTGTGCCCACCACAAGTGAATTACTTTTTGTCGCCGCACCAAATACCTGAAGTATATGTGCAGCCAAAAACCGGACATAGTTGAAAGTCCGATTCGGGTCTTTGTCGAGTGGGTGGCCCAGAATGTCGACGGCCGAAATCATAATGAATGTCGGCAAGCATGTCGGGACACGGGGACGGGGCCGAGTCCAGATGTCTGTCCCGGAATCCGGAGATATTCACTCACGGAATTCGCCGCGCCGGATGCCGGAGGGGGCGGGAGGAGACGTCGGCGAAAAGAATCCCGAATCCGTGTCGCGTTAAACGGGATGAAAAATCGCGGACCGCGGTCGTGTAACGTAATCGTCCGGACGGTATTAAATATTTAAATGCTTTGTGCGCATTAAATTCATCACGCCGTTCGATGTTTTAAAGTGGCAATAACCCAGCACGCCTATTGTGTTGCGTATTTTACGACTGCAAGTCAAGTTTTATGGGGATGAGTTTTTTTTTTCATTTTTCAGCACCAAGTCCATTGACTCTACGTCTATGTCGTACTGTAATGCGTACGTGAGTGTGACTCTATTGTACATAAATTTGCGGTTGGTCATAAATCGTTGGTTTTCTATGAAAGTTTGAAAACTTAATAAGGTTATGGCGGTCAACTATTTTAAAACACAATGGGGTTATTACTTTTCTAACTTCCATTGTCTCGAAGTAACAAATTTATTCCAATTATTGGCTTCTAGTTTTGAGGAATTCCACTTTCAAATAATGTATGGAAATTTTATTCATGTAACAATGTTTTTCTGTCTAATTATAAAAATCGATATATATATATATATATATATATATATATATATATTGTTCCTCTACATCCAATTCTAAATGCAATTCCACTTCAAATTTCTCCTTCTCTTTCTTCCTTTCCCACTTATTCATTTCTTCTTCCTCCATTCCTTCACTTCCCCTTCTTCCCCATCCGGTTCCTGTTCTTCTTATTTCTCTTCCTCTTTATCTTCCTCTTCCACTTTCTCTTCCTCTTTTTTCCCTTCCTCTTTTTTCCCTTCCTCTTTCATTTTCACTCCATCTTTCTCTACTTTTTCTTTATCATCCTCTTCTACATTATCTTCCTCTTTTCTTCCTCTTTTCTTCTTATTCCTCTCCCCTTTCCTTATCTACTTTCTCTTCCTCTTCCCCCTCATCCCTTTCTCTTCTCTTTCCTCTTCCTTTTCCACTGTTTCTTATACATTCTCTTCACCTTTCTTTTCTTCCTCCTTTGTTTTGCAATTCTTCCTTTTATCTTCTTCTTCCTCTTCTGCCTTCTCTCCCAATTACACTTCCCCTTCCTCCTCTATTTCCTCTTCATCTTTTAGCTTTATTCTTCTTTTTCCATTTCTCTTCCTCTTCTTTCACCTCCTTTTCCTGTTCCTCTTCATCTTTCAGCTTTTCAAGTTTGTCATCTTCTACCTGTTTCTCTTTCTCTTCCTCCGCCTACTATTCCACTTCTTATTTCTATTCCTATACCTATTGCTGTAGCTTTAATTTTAAAAACAATATTTACTACACACAAAAAGTATATTTGACAAGATTATTCAAACTAGTGATTTCAAATCAATATTCCCTTCCAATTTCTCTTCCTCTTTCTACTCTTCCTTTTTTACATTTCTTCTTCCTCCATTCCCATTTTCTCTTCTCTTCCTATTCTTTCCCTTCTGGTTCCTCTTTCTCTTCTTTCTCTTCCTCCACCTTCTCTTCCTCTTTCCCTTCTACGTTCACTTTCTCTTCCCCTTCCCTTTCCTTATCCACATTCTCTTCATCTTCCTTTTCTTCCTCCTTTGCCACTTCCTTTTGCATTTCTTCCTTTTCTTCTACATCTTCCTCTTCTGCCTCCTCTCCCAATCACTCTTCTCCTTCTCCCTCTCCTTCTTCCTTTTCCATTTCTCTTTCTCTTCCTTCACCTTCTTTTACTGTTCCTCTTCATCTTTCAGCTTTTCAAGTTTGTCAAATTGTACCTGTTTCTCTTTCTGTTCCTCTGCCTACAGTTCCACTTCCATTTCTATTCCTATTCCTATTGCTTTAATATTGCTATTACCATTAAAAACAATATTTACTGTTTACACACAAAAGTATGTTTGACAATATTATTCAAAGTGGTGATTTCGAATCAATATTGGCCGCAAAATGTGACGCACGTGATTCCCAGAAAGCCATCTTTATCGAATTAACCGCACGAAAGTCGCTTTATAAATTTTTCACGAGCTGTCCGAGACTGGACGGATTATATCAAAATTTGATTCGGCCGCGGCGGATTTTACTTAGTATTTATTTGCCGAAAAAAGAATTATTTCTTTCCCGCCCGAATCAAAACGGCAGGAAGTGGAAAGCCACGGCGAGTGCAGGAAATGGATGGGAAACTTGCCGGTACCCCCGCCCCAGCCCCCGCCGAACAGTCGGAACCTTTATCTCCGACTTGTGGCCGTTCGTTGTCTTTCATTTTTATACGACCGCTCGGAATAACAGTGGGACACGTGAAAGTCGATTATTCGATTTTTCAAGTGATATTCTTGGCTGTAACTCGCCCGAATGAGAGTTACTGAAAATTTAATAAAACGTTATTGTAGTCGGAAAGTTTTGAATTCCGACGCTAGACGGTTAACTAAGAGAAACGGTTCGGAGCTTCTCAAGAATTAACTGTAACTAAGACTATTGAGTGAGCAAGAAATTAAAATGCTTCCTCAACTTATTTTTATCTGGCTTCGGATAATCAAATTTATTGAAGCGGACGAGGTATTTGATGATAAAGGTCGACATGAAATGCTACTCAAGGTGCAGTTTTACTGCTCAAACTTCAGCATTAAACAAAAGCTGAAAACTGCAAGACTTGACCACAACCAAAATTGAAATTTGTTGTTGTTTTTTGCGTTAAAATTTACTCCCAATAAATGGATTAAATGGCACAGGCATGACATTCATTATCCAGATACATCTGTATTTATTATCCGATGCATCTCCTGACTCGTGTACGTGTTTTGCGGGGGTTTAGTGACTGCGAATCCGTTGTCGCGCATATTATTCATTATTCAGGACGACCGCTTGTTTTACGCACACACAATCGGATCAGGCACAAAGGGAATCGTTTATTTGCCATGCGGCGATTTTTCGCCAGTCAATGTTGACGTTAACGTACCGTGTTTGACTGAGGTAACCGGGTGTAACGTTACCCAAAATCGGTGGCGGTACAAGGGATGTATCTTGTTACCTCGGTGTTAACCCAGAAACCCATAAACACATCGACCAAATTAAGGGACGACCACATGCACCATGAAATAATTAACTTGTCATCGGAGCCGTGTCATCAATTTTTCAAAATTATCACTCAACTTGTCTCGAGAACATGTGTAAATGATCAAGAAATAGCTTTGGAAATATTCATCATTTCGTTGGGATTATAATAATCTGGTTTTGAGAAATTGCACCCTGTGGAATCTTTAATTTATCTGGAATTGGATTCCGGGAACGGTTTGGTGCGTTTTTGTGCAATTTGTCACAGCAAACAAGATGTAATCCTCTCATTGGCACTTCTGCGTTTTGTTACCAACTTCCGTCGAGGGGCGTTGTACCTGTGTGTGCGCCAGAGGAAACGCATTGTATCGATACATGGACGCCCGGACAATAAAAGTGACACCATGCAATTGTGTCAAAGTTTGGATAACACCTGGGTAAACTCGAATACAGTGCTAAATGATGGTTTCCGGTCAGCATGTCATTAAAAATCGTAAATCTGTGGCTAGTGCAAACAACTACCTTAAGAAACCGGTTGAATAACTACAATGCAACAATACGCAATGTATTGCAATTTTTTTCCACCATCCGTACGGAGTCGGAGTCGCATAATAGATTCTTGGTGCATTCAGGAAAATGCATACACTATAAGTGCAACTTGTCGTATTATCTGAATGCAGGATGACACGAGAGAAGATGACTAATGATATTTAGCTCCCGGATATAAATCATACCCATTCTTTCCATTTCCAGTGCAACATTTGATGCGATGCAGCATCAAAAACAAAAATCAACGTTCCCAAAACAAGATGAGGAGTATAATGAAGCCGTCCCAGAAACACCAATTTGTCATTTCCCACACCAAACATGGTGAATCAGCCAAATTCATCCCTTGATTGATTAATAAGTTCCATTCACTAATCACTTTAATTTCCCCTGTTGTAATCAGTACAATTTCACCGAAGTATCAGTATAATTTTAGTTTTTAACCATTATAATATCACTGATGAAGCATCCAAATTCTATTGGATAATTAGTAAATTCCTGTCATTAATCTACAAATTCTACTCCTTGATCAACTTCAATTTTTGAAATCAGTAATAACTGCAGAATCAGTTTTTAATCATTATAATTATACAGATGAATCAACAAAATTTTACTGACTAATTAGTAAGTTCCACTGATTTATGTGTAAGTTCCACTCATTCGCCTTTTGTAATCAGTACTTTTAACTAAAATATCAATATAAATTCATTTTTTAATGAATCTAGCGAATCAGCGATAGCCTTCTATTGATTAATCTTTAAGTTTCTCTTATTGATTATTTTAATCTCATTTTTTGTAACTGGTGCAATTTCACTGAAGAATCAATATACTTTCATTTTTTAATCAGTATAAATTCACTAATATATTAGTCAAATTCTATTGTTAAGATCCACAAATTAGTTAATAAAATCTACTCATTGATCAGTTTAAATTCACTTTTTGTAACCAATACTATTTCACTGAACAATTAGCTTAATTTTAGTTATTAATCAGTATAATTTTATTGATGAATCAGACAAATTTTATTGACTAGTACGTTCCATTTATTAATGATTAAGCTTCACTTAATCACTTTAATCTCACTTTTTGTAGTCAGTACAATTTCTCCTAAGAATTAATATAATATCATATAACTTCACTAATAAATCAGCCAAATTCTACAAATTAATCTGTAGGTTCTACTTAGTGATCAAATTAATTTCACTTTTTGTAACCATTGATTAATCATTAAACTTCACAGATTAATCTCACTTTCTGTAATCAGTATATTGATTAAAAAAAGTGAAATTAAACTGATCAATAAATGGAACTTACACACTAATCAGTGAACTAATTAATCCATAGAAATTGAGTGATTCATCAGTGAAATTATACTAATAAAAAAAATTAATTTTAAGTAAAATTGTATTAAATACAAAAAGTGAAATTAAAATGATAAAAGTATGGTCTTTACAGATTAGTCAGTGAAACATACTAATTAATCAATAGAATTTGGCGTGTTATCATTGAAATTATACTAATTAAAAAGTGAAATTATACCAATTCTTCAGTCAAATTGTATTAAATACAAAAAGTGAAATTAAGTTGATCAATGAGTGGAACTTTCACATTACAGTGGACTTACTAATTAATCAATAGGAGTTGAGTGATTTATCACTGAAATTATAATGATTCTTCAGAAACATCGTATTGATATGAAAGGTGAAATTAAATTGATCAATGAGTGTAGATTAATTAATAGAAATTTGCTGATAGTGAAATTATACTGATCCATCAGTGTTAATAACAAATTGTAATTGTAAATAAATGAGTAGAATTTGGTTGGATCATTAGTAAAATTAAAACATTAAATATTACTGATTCATCACTGAATTTATCCTGATATAAAAAAGTGAGTTTATAGCTTAATAACTAATTGAAATTACAGTTTCCAATTTACCTTGTTAGGGTGAATTTCATTGGGGCAACTTAAATTGTTTATAAATCATTAACCAAAATCCAGTTTATTAGCACAATGAGGAATCTTTATATTCGATTTTGATTGTTGCACGTTTACACTGTACAATGTAAATTCCCACAAGGTTTTCATATTTAATAAAGGAGAGCTTTTACAATAAATCCTGAAAGCGTATTTCCGAATTTATCGAATTGGAGTACAACCGCACAAATTGTCAACAGAATATCGCTGGTATTTACATGTGGTTGACATAATTTTAATGAACATAATTAAAACTGCCGTCCTAAAAACGTATTATCGTACAAAACAAATCAATTTCATTATAATACAGAATGAAAGTAATAAATTCTGTTTGTTGTTGACGTTAGTCAATAACGTTTAATTGAATTTCTCTATTTAGCTGTCAGCTCCAAATTGACCACAATAATACGAATAAAATATCTCCAAACAATATTGTGCCGGGCTTGATTTTGACTGCAAATTAGACCGATAATGTTAGTTCGATAGTGTTTTAAATTATTATTCATCAATAAAAGTCAATCAACTATTATTTTTAATCGCCGCCAAATTGGTTAGTTAATGCCGGATAATTCATTTCGACGTTTCGAATCGAATTGAAATTTCAATAATAAATACATTTTTGTGCGGCGAAGTTTCTAAGGGGTGCATGCTCCATTAGTCGGCGCATTTTTATAAAACTCCGGGCGTCTACCTCTCGGCCACGTTTCCTGTTTCTTTTCACTCGAATCGCGGTAATGATAAATTACGGGACGCTTTCAAAGTGAAATTCCCCCGGTCGCGGCTTGCGAAACTACCCCTAAAATGTTTATAATACGGCCCCGGAACGGGACGCGTTATGTAAAGGTATTTAAAGTTCTGGTATGGTCGGCATTATTCCATTGCACAAAAGCCCAGTGACACTTGGTCAAGTTCCACCTGACATTGTTGGAACTTCCACGTTGTTAACGGGAGGAAATCGTTTGTCATTATTTCCATGTTTTGGTGTGGGAAATGACAAATTATGATGCAAATGGTATTTCTGGGACGGCTTCATTATACTCCTCATCTTTTTTAGGGAATGTGGATGTTTATTTTTGAGTATTTTAATTATACTAATTAATTAAACACTGATTCTTCAATAAAATTGAACTGAAAAAGTAAAATTAAACTAATTAAAAATGAAATTGTATTAATTTTTCATTGAAAATAAATTGAATACAAAAGGTGAAATTATAGTAAATTGATCAACTGGAACTTACTAATCAATAAATAGAACTTGGTAATTAATCATAAAAATTAGGCTGATTCATTAGAGAACGTATACAGATTAAAAACTGAAATTAAGCTCATTCTTCAGTGAAATAGTATTGGTTACAAAAAGTGAAACTAAACTAATCAATGAGTACAACTTTCAGATCAATGAATCTTACCAGTAGAATTTGGCTGATCTTCAGTGAAATTATATTTATTAAAAAATGAAATTGTATTGATTTTTCAGTGAAAATTTACTGATTACAAAAAGTGAAATTATACTGATTAAGTGGAACTTACTAATCAATCAATAGAACTTACTAATTAATCAGAAGAATTTGGCTGATTCATTAGTGAAATTATAGTGATTAAAAACTGGAATTAAACAGATCTGTGAAATAGTATTGGTTATAAAAAGTGAAACTAAACTAATCATTGAAAAGAACTTACAGATTAATCCGTGGATTTTGCCAGTAAAATTTGACTGATTTATCACTAAAATTATATTGATTCTTAAGTGAAATTGTACTGATTACAGAATGTGAGATAAAACTCATCTATAAGTAAAATTTAATAATTAATCAATGGAACTTACCAATTTATACAGTAGAATTTGTCGGATTCATCTGTGAAATTATACTACTAAACTACAACTAAATTCTACTAAGTAACTTTCATTCATTGATAAGAATAATTACAATTTGTAATTGGCACAATTTTTCTGATGGATCAGTATAATTTTATATTTTCATAAAGCTAATTTTACTATTAGCTAAATTCTATTGATTAATCAAAAGTCCACTCATTGATCAATTTAATTTCACTTTTAGTATTCAATATAATTTCTTTGAAGAATTAGTATAATTTCATTTTTTAATAAGCATAATTTCAGTGATATCTCAGCCAAATTCTGATTAATTAGTATATTTCTCTGATTAATCTATAAACTCCATTTATTTCTCATTTTAAATTCACTTTTTGTATTCAGAACAATTTCACTGATTAATTAGTATGTTTCACTGATTAATTTGTAAATGCCATTTATTTATCATTTTAACTTCATTTTTTGTATTCAATACAATTTCACTGAAAAAATAAATATAATTTCAATTTTTTATTAGTATAATTTCACTGATGTATCTCACAACTTCTATTGATTAATTAGCAAGTCCACTGACTACTGTGTAAGTTCCACTAATTGATCAATTTAATTTCACTTTTTGTATTCATTATAATTTCCTTGAAGAATTAGGATAATTTCATTTTTTAATTAGTATAATTTCAGTAATATCACAACCAAATTCTACTGATTAATTAGTATGTTTCACTGATTAAACTGTTAACTCCATTTATTTATCATTTTAATTTCACTTTCTGTATTTAATACAATTTTACTGAAAAATAAATATAATTTCAATTTTTATTAGTATAATTTCACTGATGTATCTCACAACTTCTATTGATTAATTAGTATGTCCACTGATTACTATGTAAGTTCCACTAATTGATCAATTTAATTTCACTTTTTGTATTCATTATAATTTCCTTGAAGAATTAGGATAATTTCATTTTTTAATTAGTATAATTTCAGTAATATCACAACCAAATTCTACTGATTAATTAGTATGTTTCACTGATTAAACTGTTAACTCTATTTATTTGTCATTTTAATTTCACTTTCTGTATTTAATACAATTTTACTGAAAAATAAATATAATTTCAATTTTTATTAGTATAATTTCACTGATGTATCTCACAACTTCTATTGATTAATTAGTAAGTCCCCTGATTAATGTGAAAGTTCCACTAATTGATCAATTTAATTTCACTTTTTGTATTCAATATAATTTCCTTGAATAATTGGGATAATTTCATTTTTTAATTAGTATAATTTTAGTAATATCACAACCAAATTCTACTGATTAATTAGTATGTTTCACTGAGTAAACTGTTAATTCCATTTATTTATCATTTTAATTTCACTTTCTGTATTTAATACAATTTTACTGAAAAATAAATATAATTTCAATTTTTATTAGTATAATTTCACTGATGTATCTCACAACTTCTATTGATTAATTAGTAAGTCCACTGATTACTATGTAAGTTCCACTAATTGATCAATTTAATTTCACTTTTTGTATTCATTATAATTTCCTTGAAGAATTAGGATAATTTCATTTTTTAATTAGTATAATTTCAGTAATATCACAACCAAATTCTACTGATTAATTAGTATGTTTCACTGATTAAACTGTTAACTCCATTTATTTATCATTTTAATTTCACTTTCTGTATTTAATACAATTTTACTGAAAAATAAATATAATTTCAATTTTTATTAGTATAATTTCACTGATGTATCTCACAACTTCTATTGATTAATTAGTATGTCCACCGATTACTATGTAAGTTCCACTAATTGATCAATTTAATTTCACTTTTTGTATTCATTATAATTTCCTTGAAGAATTAGGATAATTTCATTTTTTAATTAGTATAATTTCAGTAATATCACAACCAAATTCTACTGATTAATTAGTATGTTTCACTGATTAAACTGTTAACTCTATTTATTTGTCATTTTAATTTCACTTTCTGTATTTAATACAATTTTACTGAAAAATAAATATAATTTCAATTTTTATTAGAATAATTTCACTGATGTATCTCACAACTTCTCTTGATTAATTAGTAAGTCCCCTGATTAATGTGAAAGTTCCACTAATTAATCAATTTAATTTCACTTTTTGTATTCAATATAATTTCCTTGAATAATTAGGATAATTTCATTTTTTAATTAGTATAATTTCAGTAATATCACAACCAAATTCTACTGATTAATTAGTATGTTTCACTGATTAAACTGTTAACTCCATTTATTTATCATTTTAATTTCACTTTCTGTATTTAATACAATTTTACTGAAAAATAAATATAATTTCAATTTTTATTAGTATAATTTCACTGATGTATCTCACAACTTCTATTGATTAATTAGTAAGTCCCCTGATTAATGTGAAAGTTCCACTAATTGATCAATTTAATTTCACTTTTTGTATTCAATATAATTTCCTTGAATAATTGGGATAATTTCATTTTTTAATTAGTATAATTTTAGTAATATCACAACCAAATTCTACTGATTAATTAGTATGTTTCACTGAGTAAACTGTTAATTCCATTTATTTATCATTTTAATTTCACTTTCTGTATTTAATAAAATTTTACTGAAAAATAAATATAATTTCAATTTTTATTAGTATAATTTCACTGATGTATCTCACAACTTCTATTGATTAATTAGTAAGTCCACTGATTACTATGTAAGTTCCACTAATTGATCAATTTAATTTCACTTTTTGTATTCATTATAATTTCCTTGAAGAATTAGGATAATTTCATTTTTTAATTAGTATAATTTCAGTAATATCACAACCAAATTCTACTGATTAATTAGTATGTTTCACTGATTAAACTGTTAACTCTATTTATTTATCATTTTAATTTCACTTTCTGTATTTAATACAATTTTACTGAAAAATAAATATAATTTCAATTTTTATTAGTATAATTTCACTGATGTATCTCACAACTTCTATTGATTAATTAGTAAGTCCCCTGATTAATGTGAAAGTTCCACTAATTGATCAATTTAATTTCACTTTTTGTATTCAATATAATTTCCTTGAAGAATTAGGATAATTTCATTTTTTAATTAGTATAATTTCAGTAATATCACAACCAAATTCTACTGATTAATTAGTATGTTTCACTGATTAAACTGTTAACTCTATTTATTTATCATTTTAATTTCACTTTATGTATTTAATACAATTTTACTGAAAAATAAATATAATTTCAATTTTTATTAATATAATTTCACTGATGAATCACACAACTTCTACTGATTAATTAGTAAATCCACTGATTAATGTGTAAATTCAACTTATTTATCAGTTTAATTTCATTTTTTTAATCAATACAATTTTATTGAAAAATCAGTATAATTTCATTTTTTAATTAATATAATTTCAGTGACAAATTTGCCAAATTCTACTGATTAATTAGTAAGTTCCACCGATGTACTGTAGGATCCACTCATTGATCAGTTTAATTTCACTTTCTGTAATCAGTATAATTTCAAATAAAGTTTTTAATCATAATAACCTCTCTAATGAATTAAGTATATTTTCTTTAATTTATAATTTTCATTGATTATTCTGTAAGTTTCACCCACATATCAGTTTTTTTATGAATCAATATACTTCCTCTTTGTGGTCAGTATAAATTAACTAATGAATTAGTAAGTTACACTTGTTAATTAATAGATACCTGAAGTTAATCAGTAAGTTCTATTGACTGCTCAGTTCCATTAATTGATCAATAAATTTTTTATTAAAAATAAAAACCTTCTGGCAATTTATTTTGTGTCAAGTAATCATGCAACATATATATTTCTGTTTGTGCCAATAAACTGAATTTTGCTTAATAATTTAATAAACAATGTAAGTGGTCCCAATGAAATTGACATTAATAAGACTTGAAATTGGTACAGTAATTTCAATCAGCTATTAAGCTCAAAATCTGAAACGGCATAGTTAATTGAGACTGACATCAATATGTAATAATAACGTATTATGCTCCAACATGAAAGGAATACCACAATAGGCAAGTGTCTATCAATCTACTATTTAATAGACGCAGGAAAAAATTATCTGGGCCATAATAATACATACTTGAAAATTATAACTCACTTTATTACAACCAAAAGATATGTAATTTAAAGGCACTCCGCACGACTTAATAAAAAACTCTGCCAGTGAATAAACAATAACCAGTGTTTCACAACAGTTACAAACGTTAAAGTCGAGCGTTAAGGGCTAATTGAATCAGTCACAAACCGCTTGATAATGTTTATTAAAATAAATACACTTCTTCATTAATTACGCCGTTACGGATACGTCTGCGAGCGGCAGATGTTGAAATTGTACTTTTTGGTCCGAAACAGCCTAATTTAATTTAGTACATCAATTAATAAAGCATTAAACCGCCGTTAAATTCTGTTTGAAAGTCATAAAGTGTCACTCACAATTATGGACGCCCCTATACCTACGGCACGTTGTAATTTCTCTTAATAACCAGACGTTTTTCAAAGTCTGTGAGAACAAAACGAAGTAGTGTTTCCGGTGCGGATCGTGAAATATAATGTTTTGCACCTTAATTGTCCGCTTAATCGTCCACGTAAATAAAGAACCCACCTTAAAAGCGTACAAAGACAAAGGAATGTCCGCTCACGGTGGAAATGTTGTTTTTTTTCCTCCTCCTGCTTCTTGTGTCGCTCACGAAAATAAACCTTTGTCGAGCAAGTATATATATATACAAAAAAAAAAAAACGTCATGCATAATGTAGGACACGTATGGTTGGCAGTCGACGTTTCCGGATCTCAAAGGGATGCTATCATTTTTTAGAATCTATTAAAATCATATGCACGGGACCGACATAAGTACACTTACGGGACAAATACTAAAAATAGTGTGGGAAACTACAATGGCCGGGGTACTTCGGTTGTTTCCCGTGCCGGCCGGCCGGGGGTAACTTAATATTTATTGCGCACACTTAAATTGCCATTTTCACGAAAACGTAAAATCGAAACTGCCTCGGCATAACATAAATGCAGATGTCTCCGACGATGAATAACGAGTGACCCACGGTAAAATGACAAAATAATACGTTTTACTAGTGTAGTTCGATGAAAATGTTATTTCATAAATAAATTTGGATTATTTTTGTTAAAATAGGGTTTTAATTTTTATTATAATATTTAACAACTTAAAGTTTTTATAGAGCTGCAAAAAATTTTAATGTTACGACTTTAGTTTAACATAATTTAGTCATTTAAAAAGCAAATTTAAAACCATTTTTATATATTTTTATTATATAATTTTGTTTTTTACTATAAAAACTTAAAATATGATAAACCTTAAATTACTAATTTTAATTTTCTTTAAATTTTATTTGTTAATTTTAATTATTAAAATTTAAATTATTTATATATTTAATTTAAATTATTGCATTAAACTTAGTATACAAAATTTATTATAAAATTTTATGAATATTTTATGAAAGTTACTTATTTTAATTTTACTGATTCGTAAGTAAAAATTTAAATTAATGGAATTTTAATACTATAAATAATGAAAATGTAATTAAAAATTTTAATTTTTAAATGTAAACATTTAAACAGTTTAAATTTAAATTCAAAATTGTGAAAATTGAATTATAAAAATTAAAACTAATAACTTTAATAATAAAAAAAAAATAATATAAAAAGAATAAATAAATTTTATTTTTTTAATTTAATATTTTAATTTTCATAATTTAAATTTGATATTGTAATTTTAATGTTTGAATTTTAATATTTGAATTTCATTATTTAATTTTAATATTATAATTTTTATAATTTAAATTTATTATTTTGTTTTTAAGTATTTAAAAATAAAGGTAATGTTTAATTAAAAAAATAAAATTAATAATTTTAATTTTTAAAATTGTGTAATTATAAATATTCAAACAATTTAAATTAAAAATATTAAAATAAAAAATGAAATTAATGATTTAAATTTAAAATTTTGAAAATTGAAATAAAAATTTATGGAATTAAAAAAAAATAAATATTAATAATTTTAATTTTAATTTTAATAATTTAATTTTAATATTTTAATTTAAACATAGTAATTTTAATATTTTAAATTTAATATTTTAATTTTTATTATTTAAATTTAATATTCTTATTTTAATATTTTAATTTTAATAATTTAAATTTAATAATTGAATTTTAATTGTGTAATTTTAATACTTTAGTTTCATTATTTTAATTTTAATATTATATTTTATTTTAATATTTTAATTTTCATAATTTAAATTTAATATATTATTTTAATATTTTAATTTTAATATTTTAAATATAATATTTTAATTTAAATATTGTAATTTTAATGTTTTAATTTCATTATTTTAATTTTTATAATTTAAATTTAATATTTTAATAAAAATGTTATAATTTTAATTTTAATTTTCAATTTTTTAAATTTTATCAATTTAAATTTTAACTTGATAGTTTTAATTAATTTGTTTTAACCATTTATTTGATTGAATTAAATTAACCTGTTTAATTAAATTGAAAGAAAAATAATACCAATAATTTAAATTTAAAATGAATAAATTAAATTATTAATATAAATTGATAAAATTTAAAAAATTAAAAATAAAAGCAAATAAATTAAATTAAAAGATGTTGTCTTCTTTTAATAACATTGAATTTTAAAAATATTAAAGATAAAATAATTTATTCAAAATTTTTATAAATTAACATATCAATTTAAGATAAATTACAAATAAAATTGAGTAATTTAAATTTATAAAACTTTAAAAATTAAATTAATATTAAAATAGATATAAAAAATTAAAATTGTTAAATTAAATTAATAGTTTGAATTTAGAAATATAAATTGAAAAATTGTAATTAATTAGTAATGATAATATTAATTTTATAATTTTATTATTTTAAAATTTATAAATTTAAGTTACACCTCTTATTTTATTTCATTTTTTTTAATTTATCCTAAATTTTAATTTCATTATATTTAATTTTAGTTTGCTTTTAATTTACATTATCAATTTAAATTAAAATAAAAATAAAATTAGTTATCTAAAATTACAATTTTGTAATTTTAAATTATATTTAAAAAAGGTTAAATTAATATGTTAAATTAAAAAAATAAAAAACGTAGTAATTAATTAATAATAATTTTAAATTTGCAAATTTAGTTTTTATTTTATTTGTTTTTTAATTTTACATATTAATTTTAATTTAGTTATTTTAACCTTTATTATTATTATTTGGGAAATTAACATTAAATGAATATTTTAAATGTTTCATATTTTCTATAAATTAATAAATTTATAAAATATAATTGTTTGTTTTTATTATGTATTTTGATAAAAATTTTAAATTTTTCTAATAACTAACATTATTATGGGACAAGTAAAATTTAATTTTTAATTATCAGTACTTTTGAACATTATTTCTCTAATTATCTTTCTGTTTAGTATTTTTAAGTTGAATGTAACTTTTCTTTATATCAATTTGTATACATTTTTGTAATTAAAATTATAAATTAATATAATAAAGATAATTATTATTGATTACTCATATTTAAAGTTATTTTAAAAATACAAAGTAAATATGTTGAAACAAATTTCTATGAAATTTACCAATTAAATGTGGCTTTCGTAAACAAACATTTTAAATGTTTGTAACAGATTTATCAGCCCGGTTCAAAAACGGGTCAACACAAATTGAAGTCTGCGAAAATATGTCCGAATAACGTTCTCGTTATGCTCGCAACAAATTGACGAGAAAACAGCCAAAAAGAAAAAAAAAAAAAAAAACACTGCACTACACGAAATGTCAAATCTTCCACTTCGACAACGTACATAATGTAATATCATCGCAATTGTGCTCGCTACCGGTGAAAATGACAAACAAGTCGGAGACATCGCCCCCGGACTCGCAAAACCACCCCGAAACGACGACGTCGTTCGACGACCCAGATGCGGCCCGAAAATCCAATTTAAAAGTGCATCCCGAAATCCATTTCACGATCTTTAGCCCGACGCAATTGCGCCCCTTTAATTTATGCCCATATCTGATTGAATCTCGAAGGGGGTAAAAAGCCTGAATTTTTTTTTAATATTAATCGATGTTTAATAGTTTTTCGGGCCGCGGTCGCGTCGAATGATTTACGCCCGCAACTGGACGCCAGACGTCGAGATAACTAAAAAAGTGGATAATGTGTCACTGCGAAATTGCCGGACATAAATCAGGTGTGTTTTAGTCTGGCTCGTGTATTAATCAAAAGCGTTGTTTCTTGCGGGAGCGGGTTAGATATCATTATTGTGGCGGTGGCGTGCACGGTATAATTCGGACGTTTCTCTTTAAAAACGATCGTTCTTCACGAACAACCGACGGTGATAAATAAATAAATCCACTCTCTAAATATGAATCGGTTTGAGAACTGATTGTCAGTAAATATTCATTGATTAACTCAATCAGTAGAATATAATTTTCCAAATTTCTACGATTTATAAATAACTTTCACTGATTCATCAGCGAGTTTCAAGTGTATACAATTTTAATTTTTAATCAGTAAGCTTTATTTATATATCAGTCAAATTCTACTGATAAATCAGATTATTTAATTTTTAATCAGTATAATTTCATTGATGAATCAGAAAGTAAAACCGAATGATCAGTATAATTCTACATTGTAATCAGTTCAGTTTCATTTATTAATCAGTAGAATTTATTTTTCCAAAATTTACGATGTATAAGTAGTTTTCACTGATGAATCAACGAGTCTTACTGACAAGTGTATATAATTTTATTTTTTAATCAGTATGCTTCATTTATATATCAGTCAAATTTTACTGATGAATCAGATTATTTCATTTTTAATCAGTATAATTTCATTGATGAATCAGACAGTAAAACCGATTGATCAGTATAATTTTACTTTGTAATCAGTTCAATTTCACTTATCATTCAATAGAATACTATTTTCCAAATTTCTACGATTTATAAGCAAGTTTCACTGATTCATCAGCGAGTTTCAAGTGTACATAATTTTATTTTTTAATCAGTAAACTTTATTTATATATCAGTCAAATTTTACTGATAAATCAGATTATTTCATTTTCAATCAGTATAATTTCATTGATGAATCAGAGAGTAAAACCGATTGATCAGTATAATTCTACCTTGTAATCAGTTCAATTTTATTTATCAATCAGTAGAATATAATTTTCCAAATTTCTACGATTTATAAGTAAGTTTCACTGATTCATCGGCGAGTTTCACTGACAAGTGTATATAATTATATTTTTAATCAGTATGCTTCTTTTATATATCAGTCAAATTATACTGATGAATCAGATTATTTCATTTTTAATCAGTATAATTTTATTGATGAATAAGAAAGTAAAACTGATTGATCAGTATAATTCTACCTTGTAATCAATTGAATTTCACTTGTCAATCAGTAGAATTTAATCTTCAAAAATTCTACGATTTATAAGTAAGTTTCACTGATTCATCGGCGAGTTTCACTGACAAGTGTATATAATTTTATTTTTAATCAGTATGCTTCGTTTATATATCAGTCAAATTATACTGATGAATCAGATTATTTCATTTTTAGTCAGTATAATTTTATTGATGAATATGAAAGTAAAACTGATTGATCAGTATAATTCAATTTTACTTGTCAATCAGTGAAATTTAATTTTCCAGAATTCTACGATTTATAAGTAATTTTCACCGATTCATCAGAGAGTTTCACTGACAGGTGTATATAATTATATTTTTAATCAGTAAGCTTCATTTATATGTCAATCAAATTCTACTGATGAATCAGATTATTTCATTTTTAATCAGTATAATTTTATTGATGAATCAGAAAGTAAAACCGATTGATCAGTATAATTCTACCTTGTAATCAAATGAATTTCACTTGTCAATCAGTTAAATTTAATTTTCAAAAATTCTATCATTTATAAGTAATTTTCACTGATTCATCAGCGAGTTTCACTGAATAGTGTATATAATTTTATTTTTTAAACAGTAAGCTTCATTTATATATCAGTCAAATTCTACTGATGAATCAGATTATATCATTTTTAATCAGTATAATTTTATTGATGAATAAGAAAGTAAAACTGATTGATCAGTATAATTCTATCTTGTAATCAATTGAATTTCACTTGTCAATCAGTGAAATTTAATATTCCAAAATTCTACGATTTTTAAGTAATTTTTACTGATTCATCAGCGAGTTTCACTGACAAGTGTATATAATTTTAGTTTTAATCAGTAAGCTTCATTTATATGTCAGTCAAATTCTACTGATGAATCAGATTATTTCATTTATAATCAGTATAATTTTATTGATGAATCAGAAAGTAAAACTGAGTGATCAGTATAATTTAACCTTGTAATCAATTGAATTTCACTTGTCAATCAGTAGAATTTAATTTTCCAAAATTCTACGATTTATAAGTAATTTTCACCGATTCATTAGAGAGTTTCACTGACAAGTGTATATAATTTTATTTTTAATCAGTAAGCTTCATTTATATGTCAGTCAAATTCTACTAATGAATCAGATTATTTCATTTTTAATCAGTGTAATTTCATTGATGAATCAGAAAGTAAAACCGATTGATCAGTATAATTCTACCTTGTAATCAGTTGAATTTCACTTGTCAATCAATAGAATTTAATTTTCCAAAATTCTACTATTTTTAAGTAAGTCTCACTGATTCATCATCGAGTCTCACTAACAAGTGTATTTAATTATATTTTTTAATCAATAAGATAATTCAAGTATCAAAAAAATTCTACTTACTAATCAGTAAATCTCACTGATGATCAGATTATTTCATTTTTTAACATTAATGAATCAGTATAACTTTTATGTAAACAATGTTAGAATTTTAGTTTTACAAAAAAACTTACAGTAGAAATCAATAAATTACATTAATTATAAGCCCGGTGATATTCAATAAAAAAGTTTCGCCGAATGAAAACCGTAACTTTGATAATCGGCTTACCAAACTAAAGAGTTTCGTTAAGAAACAAAATGAATGGCTTTTTTGTTTGTCCCGTGATCGGTAAAAAATTCTGGTAACTCTGTTAATTGGAAGCGAGACTAATTACAAAAACTGTTAACGAAAAGGGGGAAAAGTAAGGGAGTAAGAATACTTTCGGCCAGTTTTTATGGCCCCTTTTAAAGTTATACTCGCGAAAGATTGAATGAAAGAAATAAAATTAGCTTAAGGGAAGTAAACGAGTTGCATAGGACTTGCTTTAGGACTCGCTCTACATTTTAAATGTCGATAACTCGTGGGCTGAAAGCACGAAGTTAGACTATTTACGTCTTGGGAGGATTTGTGCCTTACTCCACAATCGCCGCGCCACAATTTAAAGCACCCCAAACGGTTTTTTTTTTACTTTTCTTCGGTTATTTTGCGTAGGTAACCGATTGCATTTCCGTCCGGCCTATTGATTGATTTGTCATTTTTTTCGTGTCGCGTTTACTTCCTTTTTTTTTTTGATTCGTTCGCGGCGCAATTCGCATTTACATTCCTGCAACATGCCGGTCCTGTTTGTGACACATAGCGGAAAATATCTGCATCCAGCGCAGGTATTTCGACAGCCGGGCCAAAATGTGTTTTGCAATTTTACCGCCGGATGAGTTCGGTCCAATCAGGAACCGTTCGAGCTGAAATAACTAGGTGACAGACCTATCACAAACAAATGAAATCTTTTATAAGCCAACTAGGTGAGCACTTTTTATTCGCTTCGTTTTTTTTTTAGATTTGTGATTCTCGTCGGCGTGATTATAGTTAATCATAAAAATAAGCTGACACGACACGGTGCTCACTCCATTTAATTCAACTGTTTGGAAAACTAATAACTGATTCATCACCATCATTCAGTGGTTCACACAACTTTGACTAACCTATTAATTCAAAAATTTCTGGGAATTTGTATATAAACAATAAATATTGTAAAATTTGAAATTTATTGATTAAAAAATGAAATTATATTAATTCGTCAGGGCTACATATTGATGAATCAGTGAAACTTACTTAATTAATATGTTAAATTTGAGTAAAGGAAACTATTTTTACTCATGAATGAAAGATAAAATAATCTGATTCTTCAATTGGATTTACTGATTCATCAATGGAATGTGACAGATTCATAATTGAAATTTACTGATTAAAAAACGAAATTACATTCATTCGTCAGTGGGACATACTGATTAATAGTGAAACTGATTCATAAATGAAATTGAACTGATTACAAAATTGAATAATACTATAGTTGTACGAGTTTATTGGTCGAAGTTTGTTGGAATTATTTACAGACGTTTCGTTAACACGAGTGACTCTTCAGAGTTCTAATTTGGTTTGTGTCGACAGATTACATTATAATATAAGAGCATGAAATAATCTGATTCATCAATATAATTTGAGAGATTCATAATTGATATTCACGGATTAAAAATATAATTATACTGAATCATAAGTGAAAATGAATTGATTATCAAGTAGAACATCATCAGTGAGACTCGCTGATTAAATTAAACTAATTAAAATTACAGAAAGAAAATAAAATTCTACCGATTCATATGTGAAAGTGAACCGATTACACAAAGGAATCAGTAAGACTGATTCATCAACAAAATTATTCTAATTAAAAGTAGAAGTCTGTAAAATTTGACTAATTCATAATTGAAATGAAATTGAATTGAATACGATCATTTTCCATACGATTAAAATCCGTACGATTATTTTCCATATGATGAAAATCCGGACGATCAAAATACATATGATCATTTTCCATACGATCAAAATCCATACGATCATTTTCCATACTATTAAAATCCATACGATCATTTTCCATACGATCAAAATCCATATGATCAAATTCCATGCGATCAAAATCCATACGATCAATTTCCATACAATTAAAATCTATAGGATTAAATCCATACGATTAAATTCATACTGATTAAATTACATAGTTTCACTTTAATAACTTTATGGATTTTTATTTTTTTACTAATACTAATTTCCTGGAAAAAAAAAGTAAAAATAAATAATTCTAATTCTTTCTGGATTCCCAAAATAATATTTATTTTTACTATATATTATAAAAAAATATAGTAAATAAATTTATACACTAATCAAATTTTAATATTCAAACAAATTCCAAAGCTTTCTTCAAACCAGATTTTACTTTAGTACGTCTCTTATAAATTACAACAAAATGATTTGTTCTATGTTTAGATCTAATTTCAATTTTAACACCATCAGTAAGACTGATTTATCAACAAAATTATACTGATTAAAAGTAGAAGTCTGTATGATTGATTCATTATTTTTTCGGATTAGACATTTAAAAAATATAAGTTATAAAAAACAAATGTTAAAAATAATATTTATTTTTACTATATATTATAAAAAAATACAATAAATAAGTGTATACACTAATCAAGTTTTAATATTCAAAAAAATTATACTCCACAAATTCCAAAGCTTTCTTCAAAGTAGATTTTACTTTCATGTGACACTTATAACTTACAACAAAATGATTTGTTCTATCTTTAGATCTAATCTCAATTTTAACACCACCAAAATCAATATAAGTTAAATTTCTTAACTGATGTACTTCTTCTGGAAGGTAATAAAAGTCATTTTTGGATAAATCCAACATTTTCAATTTCCCTAAACCGCTTAAACTATGGCTTTTTAAATTGCTTAAGTAATTTAAGGACAAATTAAGCTTTTGAAGATTCTGCAAGTGGTTAAAATTATGTTTTTGAATTACAATTTGATTACCTGCCAGATTCAATGTTTCCAAATTGGTCAAAGACTGAAATCTGTGTGGGTCAATAATTTTAATGTTGTTGTGACTTAAATCTAATATTAACAATTTGGTCAAGTAATCAACGGAGTTTGGAACATATCTGAGGTTGTTGCCACGTAAATACAACTCCTTTAAATTTTTTAAATCTTCAAAAGTGTCGTCGTAAACGTCTTCAATTTTTGACTTGTTGAAGCTTAGCACTTGTAAGTTAGTTAAACCCTTAAAATCATTTGGAAGTAATGTTAAAATGGGTGTGAATTCCAGAAGAAGTACTTCGAGGTTTGGTAAATTTCTAATTGCATCTGGAACAACTTCCAGTTTATTGTGACTCAAATCTAAGACTTTTAAGTTGGTTGCTTCTTGGAAGGCCCTAGCTTGGATGGTGTTTATGCGATTTTTGCGAAGATTTACTTTTTCCAAAGTGGGATTTAGGAAAACCTCTTCCTGTATCTCCTCCACGTGATTCCCTTCCAAGTCTATGGAAACGACAACAGATAGTCCGTCGAATGCTCCACGATTTATCATCGATATTTTATTTCCTGTTAACGATAACCTTTCGACCTTAGGCAACTTTCGAAAAACACCGAAACCCACGTGACTACTCGCACTGATTACGTTCAGATCGACGGTGTAATTGTCGTAAGCTATCGGTGCACCATCGAGTTTTTCCACACAATTCGTAACCCAACCATCGTCCCAACACGCCGGGCTACCAAGTCCGATCAGCGAAATACTCACAACGAACCGAATCAACATCTCAATTCGACTGAACTCGATAAATTATCACGACCATTTCGAGGTCTTCTATCGGCATATTTACAGTTCAAATAAAACGTTATCGGAAAGTGAAAACGTGGGGAGACGAAAATGATTTTTAATGGCACCCAACGTTCCCCTTTTTAATTGCCGCAGGCGTCCTAATTACGCACCGGCCACATAACACCACGCCGACACTCGGGTGTTGAGTGGCCCCGGTAAATCTGCGTCGTCGTCTGAAGATGAGCCGGCAATTAACACCCGCGTCCTTGAAACACGACCAATTACCAAAAATACCAGACGCACATGCGTCTCCATCCCGACAGTAGTCCGCAGATAACAGGATATGGAAGTCCTAATTTTGTGGCGAAAAAAAATCGGTTACAAGAAACGGAAGCTGTGCGCTCACGTTGATTGATTTACGACACAGGTTCGAGTTGATGAAAGGTTTTACTGATAGTAAAATGACGTTCACACGACCGTACGTGGAAACACGGGCCCACGTAGATTTACATTTGAAAAAATGACTCGGCTGAAACGTGCAAAGTAAAGTAATTCGTCTTGTCGCTTTTGTTTTCGGCGTAATAATATTCGTGTTCACGTGGTTCCGTATTCGTAAATAACTCCGACATATCAAAGGCAACGCGGCCGCACCATAAAACCGTCGTACGGCCGTCGACGTACTTTTTTTTTTTTAAACGAACAATAATGTCGCGAACTAAAACTGCCGGCTGTTTTATAAAAGTTATTTCGTTGTTAATTGTCTTGGGAATTCAACCAGTTTTCTTTCGCCGGTTCTTGTACACCGTCGAAGCAGTGCACTCATAAACACAACCACCACACGGACACAATGCTGATTAATTGTTTCCGTATTGTTGCTGCTAACACGTTTACGTGGAGGAAGTAGTCTTAAGAGTTCAAAAAATTAACTAGCTTTGAATAATTGCTGCGACTAATTTGCGGGAGTCTGATTCATGCTTCTTAATTAGTGCTTCAGATATACTGAACGTATTTTTAACAAGTTAAGTTTTACTGGTTCTTGTACACTAAAGATAATTAATTATTTTGATATGGGTATTCACGTGAAGGTTTGAAAAGTTCAATAAAATTAACTAGCTTCGATATTGCAGGAATCTGATTATCTTGAACTGTTCAACAGGATTTCATATATTACAGATACACCCAAAATATTGAATGTTCAAATAACTTAACTAGATACTAATAATTATTGTATCTAAAATCAGAAAATATTTATAACAAGTTTTCTTTTGCTGGTCCTTGAATAATTTTGAAACAGTGCACTCATAAATACATACATTTTGGTTAATTGTTTTGGATTTGTTTTAGTTTTAGTTGGGAAAAAGTCTTGAAAGTTCAAAAAACTTAATTAGATGTCCACTTGCAGGAATGTGAAGTTCTTGTGTTGTTTAATAGAATTCCTGCATCTTTTTATTTAGTGCTTCAGATACATCGAAAATATTTGTAACAAGTTTTTTTCTTGGTGGTTCCTATACACTTTTGAACCAGTGTACTTATAAACACATAAATTTTGATTAATTGTTTTCGATTTGTTGCAGTTAACATATTTACGTTGGGCAACAATCTTGAAAGTTTAAAAAACTTAACTAAATGCAAATAATTATTCTGTCCACTTGCAGGAGTCTGAAGTTCTTGCGTTGTTTAATAGAATTCCTGCTTCACTTTATTTAGTGTTTCAGATACATCGAAAATATTTATAACAAGTTTTTTTTGCTGGTTCCTGTACACTTTTGAACCAGTGCACCTATAAACACATAAATTTTGATTAAATGTTTTCGTTTTGTTGCAGTTAACACGTTTACATTGGGAAACAGTCTGGAAAGTTCAAAAATCTTAACTAAACGCAAATAATTATTCAATCCACTTGCAGGAATATGAAGTTCTTGCGTTGTTTAATAGAATTCCTGCTTCTCTTTATTTAGTGTTTCAGATACATCGAAAATATTTATAACAAGTTTTTTTTGCTGGTTCCTGTACACTTTTGAACCAGTGCACTCATAAACACATAAATTTTGATTGATTGTTTTCTTTTTGTTGCAGTTAACACGTTTACATTGGGAAACAGTCTTGAAAGTTCAAAAAACTTAACTAAATGTAAATAATTATTCTGTCCACTTGCAGGAATCTGATGTTCTTATGTTGTTTAAAAGAATTCCTACATCTTTTTATTTGGTGCTTCAGATACATCGAAAATATTTGTAACAAGTTTTTTTTTGGTGGTTCCTATACACTTTTGAACCAGTGTACTCATAAACACATAAATTTTGATTAAATGTTTTCGTTTTGTTGCAGTTAACACGTTTACATTGGGAAACAGTTTTGAAAGTCCATAAAATTTATCTAAATGTAAATAATAATTCTGTCTACTTCCAGGAGTCTGAAGTTCTTGTGTTGTTTAATAGAATCCCTGCTTCTCTTTATTTAGTGTTTCAGATACATCGAAAATATTTGTAACAAGTTTTTTTTGCTGGTTCCTGTACACTTTTGAGCCAGTGCAAATTTTGATTAATTGTTTTCGATTTGTTGCAGATGACATGTTTACGTTGGGCAACAATCTTGAAAGTTTAAAAAACTTAACTAAATGCAAATAATTATTCTGCCACTTGCAGGAATCTGAAGTTCTTGCGTTGTTTAATAGAATTCCTGCTTCTCTTTATTTAGTGTTTCAGATACATCGAAAATATTTGTAACAAGTTTTTTTTGCTGGTACCTGTACACTTTTGAACCAGTGCACTCATAAACACATTAATTTTGATTATTTGTTTTCGATTTCTTGCAGTTAACATGTTTACGTTGAAAGTTCAAAAACTTAACTAAAAGCAAATAATTATTCTATCTATTTGCAGGAATTTGATGTTCTTGTGTTGTTTAATAGAATTCCTGCATCTCTTTATTTAGTGTTTCAGATGCATCGAAAATATTTGTAACAAGTTTTTTTTGGTGGTTCCTATACACTTTTGATCCAGTGCACCCATAAACAAATAAATTATCATTAAATGTTTTCGTTTTGATGCACTTAACACATTTACATTGGCAAACAGTCTTGTAAGTTTAATAAACTTACCTAGATATGAATAATTATTCTGTCTAATTGCAGGAGTCTGACGTTCTTGAGTTGTTTAAAAGGATTCCTGCTTCTTCTTATTTATTTCTGCATCAGATACATTGAAAACATTTATAACATGTTTTCATTAGCTGGTTCTTGTAAATTTTTCAACCAATGCACTCATGAGCTCTTCAATCTGGGACAACATGTGTATAAAAACTATTTTTAAAAAATAAACACAGACTGTTGATTTAATAATTAATTGTTTTTTTCAGAACACAAACAGTTTTTAATGAAAAAACTTCAGTAACGTTAATTAATGTCTGGCAGACAAATCCTTGTTAATTAAATTTTATAGTTCCAACTTGTTATTAAACCACCATTACAATAATAAACAGTAAAAATATAATACCATTTATGTCTTAATGGTCCTTTGGAAAACCTCTTTAGTGGATTGATGTCACAATAAAAATTAAAATGAGCGAATAAAAGTACATAAAATCGAAATTACCTATAATAAATTAATGCGTCTGTCTCCTCCCCATTAAAACCGTATTATTTTTTCTTCTACCCTCCATCCAGCCCCCCGATCGGATCGAGTCACGCAAAAACCGCCGACCAACAAATTGTTTATTGATTGCGAAACGGCCATTCCGCACTTTCTTACACATACACGGCCATAAATCGTCGAGATTAGAACGGGGCAAGCAAGTGTAGATTTAGTTTTGATTCGCCGCTCCTGCTATTATTCGGGGCTCGCATTATATGGTCTAATGGCCGCAGTATAAGGGGTTATCTGTAATTAAGGTCATCTTTTACACACCCCCGATTAAAATTGCGCCATCGGCCCGTTTTCGCAATTAACGTGTCGTTAGTTTCGGATGGAATTACACATTCACGCCTCATATATCTAATAATCAAATAAAGTCGTTTAGTTTATTAATCATAACTTGTATTTACAAAAAAAGTGCTTCACTAACGGGGCACTAAACGTTTGTATTGTAAGGGTGGATCCGTTATGGTTTTGATAGCATCGAACTTCGTTATTTGATGTTGTGAACAGTTGAATGCAGACCGCAGTAATGACTTTGAACCGCACCAAGTTCTGCATTGTTTGTATTTCATGGTGTTAAGTTTATAATCAGATAGTGCACGCACTAATGTAAATATTATTTTATCTCGTAGTGATTAATACACTCCAGACTCCGGCGTTTTATTTTTGTTTGGGAATTTGCCGAAGAAATTTCATTCAGATATGCTGATTTAAAGTGCCATAATATTATTACTGCCTTAACTGAAATTGCCTTTTTAATAGTTCTATAAAGAGTTATTATGGTAATAATATTATTAAGGTCTATTAAATGAATATCTAGTACATCTTATGGTCAGATGGGAATCATATTAAATCATTTTTTGTCTAGTAAGTAAAAAATATAATATGCAATAAACTCCTTTGATTATAAATTTTGTATAATAAGGAAGTTATTTTAGATAAAATGTTAATTTTTTATGTTTATTACAAAATAAAAGTTTAGTATGTATATTTTAAGCTATAAAAGGTATCAACATCATGGTTATAAATTCTTAAAATCTTATATTATAGAGTATATATTGTGTATTAAAAAAGCTCATATCCATAAATACCTAAAATTAAGTTTTTACAATCTTAATAATGGTTTAAAAATTAGAAAGCATAAAGTACATTAGTACTATAAACGAAAATAATAAAAATAAATCATTCATTACGACACATACTTTTTATTTATATTGTACAAATTATATGGTTATAAATTTTAATAAAAAATTATAAAAGTATAGTATTATATAAACAAAAAAATACCAGAGCCACCCTGTAATTAATTAATTTTTTTATATTAATAATAGTTTAAAATTTAAGTTTTTGTACTGTTAATAATGATTTAAAAATTGGAAAAATATAAAGATACATTAGTACTAATAAAAGAAAATAAAGTCAAATAATTTTTTACACTACTTACTTTTTATTTACATTATTTAAATTGCATAGTTATAAATTTATAAAATAAAGAAAATAGAAAAATGGAGATATAAACAAAAAAAAAACAAGAGCCAAAATAATTCTTTACTTCACTTACTTTTTATTTATATTGTATAAATTATATAATCATAAATTTATAAAATAAAAAAATGTAAAAGTGATGGTATAAGGGCCACCCACTAATTAAATTTTAAGTTTTTGTCCTGTTAATAATGGTTTAAAAATTAGAAAACATAAAGATACATTAGTTCTTATAACCGAGAATAATAAAATCAAATAATTCTTTACATCACTTACTTTTTATTTATATTGTATAAATTATATAATCATACATTTCTAAAATAAAAAAATGTAAAAGTGGTGATATACACAAAAAAAATATAAGTGTAATTACCTAGTGATTAAATTTTAAAATTTTGTCTTGTTACTAATGGTTTAAAAATTAAAGATACATTAGCATTTAAAAAAGAAAATAATAAAATCAAATAATTTTATTTTGTTGTATAAATTATATTGTCATGAATTTATGAAATAAAGAAAATATAAAAGTGGAGGTATGAACAAAAAAAAACACAAGAACCACCCCATAATTAAATTTTAGATTCTTTTTACTGTTAAAAATGGTTTAAAAATTGCTAAACATAAAGATACATTAGTACTAATAAACAAAAATAATAAAATTAAATAAACCACCCTTTACTTCACTTACTTTTTATTTATATTGTATAAATTATATAATCATAAATTTATAAAATAAAAAAATGTAAAAGTGATGGTATAAGTGTCACCCACTAATTAAATTTTAAGTTTTTGTCCTGTTAATAATAGTTTAAAAATTAGAAAACATAAAGATACATTAGTACTTATAACCGAAAATAATAAAATCAAATAATTCTTTACATCACTTACTTTTTATTTATATTGTATAAATTATATAATCATACATTTCTAAAATAAAAAAAATGTAAAAGTGGTGATATAAACAAAAAAAAACATACAAGTGTAATTATCTAGTAATTAAATTTTAAACAACTAATAAACAAAAATAATAAAATTAAATAAACCACCCTTTACTTCACTTACTTTTTATTTATATTGTATAAATTATATAGTCATAAATTTATAAAATAAAAAAAATATAAAAGTGATGGCAAAAACAAAAAAAAAAATACAAGTACCACCCAGTAATTAAGTTTTTGCCTTGTTACTAATGGTTTAAAAATCAGAGATACATTAACATTTAAAAAAGAAAATAATAAAATCAAATAATTCTATTTTGTTGTATAAATTATATTGTCATGAATTTATGAAATAAAGAAAATATAAAAGTGGAGGTATGAACAAAAAAAAACTCAAGAACCACCCCATAATTAAATTTTAGATTCTTTTTACTGTTAAAAATGGTTTAAAAATTGGAAAACATAAAGATACATTAGTACTAATAAACAAAAATAATAAAATTAAATAAACCACCCTTTACTTCACTTACTTTTTATTTATATTGTATAAATTATATAATCATAAATTTATAAAATAAGAGAAAATATAAAAGTGATGGTAAAAACAAAAAAAAATACAAGTACCACCCAGTAATTAAATTTTAAGTTTTTGACTTGTTACTAATGGTTTAAAAATTAAAGATACATTAGTATTTATAAAACAAAATATTAAAATCAAATAATTATTTTTTGTTGTATAAATTATATTGTCATAAATTTATAAAATAAAGAAAATATAAAAGTGAAGGTATGAACAAAAAAAAAACACTTGAACCACCCTATAATTAAATTTTAGATTTTTGTACTGTTAATAATGGTTTAAAAATTGGAAAACATAAAGATACATTAGTACTTATAGACGAAAATAATAAATTCTTTACATTATTTACTTTTTATTTATATTGCATAATTTATATAGTCATGAAGGTATAAACAAAAAAATACTAGAATCACCCTGTAATTAAATTTTGTAATAATGGTTTAAAAATTAGAAAACATTAAGTAATATTAGTATTAATAATTAGTACTAAACATTAAAATCAAATAATTAGTTACATAATTTTGGTTATAAATGTTATAAAACAAGAGAAAAAATAGAGATTTGATAAAAAAACCACCCTGTAATTAAATTTTAATATAAAATTAGAAAAATATTTTTTTTTAATTATTCTCATACTAATCATACTATACAGTTTGAATAAAAATAGTTTACTAATTATTTTTTAAAATTTCCAATTAATTTTTCATAATAGCTAATCACTTGCAAATTTTTCCAGACAATAATAAAACGTCTCCTTCCTCGTCCATTGTGAAGAAGTAATTATCGCAAAGCAGTAACCGTTGTCGACATTAACTGGCAGCATAAAAGAAAACAGTCGCTAATTAATACGCGCTGTCAATTATCACGTTTAGTTCGGCCAGTAAACATCGTAAATACTAAACGACTGATGAGAATAAACGCGCCAGATAATTTCGCCCCGCTCCTAATTATTTTATTCTCGAGAATAACTTTATGTCCCCGGTCGGGTTGGGAAAGGCGCTCGCGTCTATCTCCGCGGTCGTAAACATCCCTGCTGATGCAAGACGCTGATACTAAACATTTTATTGGGCATAAACTAAACCGTTGGGTGCAGGTCAAATTCAATCCTTACCTTTTTATTGGTTATTTCACATTTTATTTTAATTTACTCTCTCCTTCCTGCCTGGCATGTATGTGTGTGTGTGTGTGTGTGTGTGTGTATGTGTGTTACCTGGCGGTTTACGGCGACGAATAAACCGACATGGTATGGGACGTGGAAGCCATTACACAGGCCGACATCGAGATACGTCAATAATTCGAACTGGGTGCCAGGTTTTATGGTGCCCTGTAATTTGTTAAAAATATTTTCCGAGCAATCTCGAGCAGTGAATGAGAAAAAGCAGGAACTCTATTAAACGACACAAGAACGTCACACTCCTGCGGTAAACGTGTTATCTGCAACAAAATGAAAACAATTAAACAAAACTTATGTGTTTATGGGTGCACTGGTTCAAAAGTGTAAAGGAAACAGAAAAAAAAACTTGTTACAAATATTTACGATATATCTGAAGCACTAAATAAAAAGAAGCAGGAATTCTATTAAACAACACAAGAACTTCAGATTCCTGCAAGTGGACAAAATTTTTATTTACATTTAGATAAGTTTTATGAACTTTCAAGGCTGTTTCCCAATATAAACGTGTTAACTGCAACAAAACGAAAACATTTAATCAAAATTTATGTGTTTATGAGTGCGTTGGTTCAAAAGTGTACAGGAACCAGCAAAAAAAACTTGTTACAAATATTTTCTATGTATCTGAAACACTAAATTAAGAGAAGCAAGAATTCTATTAAACAACACAAGAACTTCAGATTCGTGCAAGTGGACAGAAAAATTATTTACATTTAGTTATGTTTTTTGAACTTTCAAGACTATTTCCCAACGTAAACATGTTAACTGCAACAAAACGAAAACATTTAATCAAAATTTATGTGTTTATGAGTGCACTGGTTCAAAAATGTACAGGAACCAGCAAAAATTAACCTGTTACAAATATTTTCGATGTGTCTGAAGCACTACAGACAGAATGATTATTTACGTTTAGTTAAGTTTTTTGAACTTTCAAGACTGTTTCCCAATGTAAACGTGTTAACTGCAACAAAACGAAAACATTTAATCAAAATTTATGTGTTTATGGGTGCACTGATTCAAAAGTGTATAGGAACCAGCAAAAAAAACTTGCTACAAATATTTTCGATGTATATGAAGCACTAAATAAAAAGATGTAGGAATTCTATTCTACTCCTGCAAATGGACAGAATTTTTATTTACATTTAGATAAGTTTTATGAACTTTCAAGACTGTTTCCCAATGTAAACGTGTTAACTGCAACAATACGAAAACATTTAATCAAAATTTATGTATTTATGGGTGCACTGGTTCAAAAGTGTATAGGAACCAGCAAAAAAATTTTGTCACAAAGTATTTTCGATGTATCTGAAGCACTTAATAAAAAGAGCAGGAATTCTATTAAACAACACAAGAACTTCAGATTCCTGCAAGTGGACAAAATTTTTATATACATTTAGATAAGTTTTATGAACTTTCAAGACTGTTTCCCAATATAAACGTGTTAACTGCAACAAAACGAAAACATTTAATCAAAATTTATGTGTTTATGAGTGCGTTGGTTCAAAAGTGTACAGGAACCAGCAAAAAAACTTGTTACATATATTTTCGATGTATCTGAAACACTAAATAAAGAGAAGCAGGTATTCTATTAAACAGCACAAGAACTTCAGATTCGTGCAAGTGGACAGAAAAATTATTTACGTTTAGTTAAGTTTTTTGAACTTTCAAGACTGTTTCCCAACGTAAACATGTTAACTGAAATAAATGGAAGACAATTAAAAAAAATGTATGTGTTTATGAGGGCATTGGTTCAAAAGTGTACAGAAACCACCAAAAAAAACTTGTTACAAATATTTTCGATGCATCTGAAACACTAAATAAAGAGAAGCATGAATTCTATTAAACAACACAAGAACTTCAGATTCCTGCAAGTGGATAGAATAATTATTTACATTTAGTTAGTTTGAACTTTCAAGACTGTTTTCCAACGTAAACATGTTAACTGCAACAAAACGAAAACATTTAATCAAAATTTATGTGTTTATGAGTGCACTGGTTCAAAAGTGTACAGGAACCAGCAAAAATTAACCTGTTACAAATATTTTCGATGTATCTGAAGCACTAAATAAAAATAAGCAGGAATTGTATTAAACAACACAAGAACTACAGATTCCTTCAAGTGGACAGAATGATTATTTACGTTTAGTTAAGTTTTTTGAACTTTCAAGACTGTTTCCCAATATAAACGTGTTAACTGCAACTAAACGAAAACATTTAATCAAAGTTTATGTGTTTATGGGTGCACTGGTTCAAAAGTGTATAGGAACCAGCAAAAAAAAACTTGCTACAAATATTTTCAGTGTATCTGAAACACTAAATAAAAAGAAGCAGGAATTCTATTAAACAACACAAGAACTTCAGACTCCTGGAAGTAGACAGAATTATTATTTACATTTAGATAAATTTTATGGACTTTCAAAACTGTTTCCCAATGTAAACGTGTTAACTGCAACAAAATGAAAACATTTAATCAAAATTTATGTGTTTATGAGTGCACTGGTTCAAAAGTGTACAGGAACCAGCAAAAATTAACCTGTTACAAATATTTCCGATGTATCTGAAGCACTAAATAAAAATAAGCAGGAATTGTATTAAACAACACAAGAACTACAGATTCCTTCAAGTGGACAGAATGATTATTTACGTTTAGTTAAGTTTTTTGAACTTTCAAGACTGTTTCCCAATATAAACGTGTTAACTGCAACTAAACGAAAACATTTAATCAAAGTTTATGTATTTATGGGTGCACTGGTTCAAAAGTGTATAGGAACCAGCAAAAAAAAACTTGCTACAAATATTTTCAGTGTATCTGAAACACTAAATAAAAAGAAGCAGGAATTCTATTAAACAACACAAGAACTTCAGACTCCTGGAAGTAGACAGAATTATTATTTACATTTAGATAAATTTTATGGACTTTCAAAACTGTTTCCCAATGTAAACGTGTTAACTGCAACAAAATGAAAACATTTAATCAAAATTTATGTGTTTATGAGTGCACTGGTTCAAAAGTGTACAGGAACCAGCAAAAATTAACCTGTTACAAATATTTTCGATGTATCTGAAGCACCAAATAAAAATAAGCAGGAATTGTATTAAACAACACAAGAACTACAGATTCCTTCAAGTGGACAGAATGATTATTTACGTTTAGTTAAGTTTTTTGAACTTCAAGACTGTTTCCCAATGTAAACGTGTTAACTGCAACAAAACGTAAACATTTAATCAAAATTTATGTGTTTATGGGTGCACTGGTTCAAAAGTGTATAGGAACCAGCAAAAAAAAAACTTGCTACAAATATTTTCGATGGATATGAAACACTAAATAAAAAGAAGCAGAAATTCTATTAAACAACACAAGAACTTCAGACTCCTGCAAGTGGACAGAATTATTATTTACATTTAGTTAACTTTTTTGAACTTTCAAGACGTAAACGTGATAACTGCAACAAAACGAAAACAACCCAAATTTATGTGTTTTTAAGTCCACTGGTTCAAAAGTGTACAAGGACCAGCAAAAAAATAACCTTGTTACAAATATTTTCGATGTATCAAATAAAAAGAAGCAGGAATCGTATTAAACGACTCGAGAACGTCAGACTCCTGCAATTGAACAGAATAATTATTCACATCTGGTTAAGTTTTTTTAACTTTTAAGACTCTATCTCAACGTAAACGATTTAACTGCAACAAAAGTGACACTAATTAATCAAAATTTATGTGTCTATGAGTGCACTGCACAACAAAAGAAAACTTGTTTGTAAATATTTTAGTTTTATCTAAAGTAATAAATAAAAAGTAGCAGGAATTCTATTTAATAACACAAGGACGTCAGACTCCTGCAATTGGATAGAATAATTATTTACACCTAGTTAGGTTTTTTGTACTTTTAAAACTGTTCCTCAACGTCATCGTGGTAACTGCAACAAAACAAAAACATTTAATTAAATATTTATGAGCTCTCTGGTTCAAAAGTTTACAAGGACCAATAAAAGAAAACTTGTTATAAATAATTTTGATCTATCTTAATCACTAAATAAAAAGTGGCACGAGGATGTCAGACTCCTGTAATTAGACAAGGTAATAATTCACAGCCAATTAAGTTTTTTTAACTGTTCACTAAACATAAATACAAATCTGTGTATAAGAAACCAATAATACAAACTACATGTTATGCTACTTATAAACATATTGTAACACGTCAATAAAAATCAAAACACCCACCTTTAACGGGACGTCAATGTTTATTAAATTCGTTTTATTGAGAAAGGGTACTGGAGAGTTTAAATCGTGGGCAGGCACAATAAAAAGCGGTAGTAAAATCAGTCCATATTTAAATAATGTATTTATGATATCCGACTCCATTTATTGTAATGCAAATACGCTTTCGCCAACGAACGGAACGGCATCTAAATATTTTATGAAACGAGAGGAAACCCTTTTAATAAAGCCAAGTTTGTTTTGATTGTAGGTATCCATGAACTTCGGCACGGAACTTTGTCGAGTTAAATTTAATATAAAAAAGGGCACAGTTTCACGTTTCTTTTTTTTTTATTTTTTAAGAAGAAGTTGGCCTATGTTTTGCGGATATTTTCGGTTGTTGCCGTCGTCGGGTGGAATTCGCCTTGGATATTGATTGGAACAAGATTGGTCGGACAATAGGTTAAAGACATTTGGGACCCCGAGTCGGGGACTCCGTAATGCAATTTTATTTCGAATTAGCGCCCCCATAAAGGAGATGCTGCGGAATAAAACGCAACAACGGAGGGCCCATGTTTTCGTCTTCCATATAAATTAAAAAGAACTTGATTTGGGTCCAAGGCTGCGCCGTTCTGACGGTTTATCGTCGTCGATATTACGTTTTTATTACTTTTGTTACGTACAAATTTTCCTTTTTGAGCGAAAACGAAAACGCTTTCGCTCTTGACAGTTCCAGTGTAAGCACGATTCGTTCGGAGTTCTGTGACTAGTTACACTGGCAATAAACTCCTGCAGTTACCACCCTTGTTGTTTCATTAATTTTGCTCCAAGTGACAAGTACGTATTGGCCAATATGGTCGAACGGAATTAATATAAGTAATATTGCGAAAACTACCACGATTATTAATGTAATTGTCGAGATGTTGTAATGATACTTTTATTAAAGCCCCCCCGTTTGATTAGATTAATTGCTAAACTTGAGGGGAATCTTAAAATCCGACCTAAGCAATTACACAAAATCACACGGCAAATTAAACTTTAACTCCTTGAGAAAGACGGATAAGTCTCGACTTCAAATGTCTTTTTTAATTCAAAGTTTCCATTAGTCACACACAAAAATATTTGGGCCTTTGAAATTTTAATTTAATGTTTAAGGGCCCTTAGTTAATAAATAGTTACAGAAGTTAAAATATTGCACAAGACTTAAAATATAATAAATAAAATAAATCAATAATTTATTAAGAAAATTTATATAAAAACATAAATAAAAAACGGTACCATAATAAAAAACTTAATGCAGCATCTTACAAAAACATGTTATTTCATTTTTTACATTACAACTGAGTTTTCAGAATATCAAAAAAAACTTTAATAAATTTTACTTTTCTTGAAGATCCCTTGAATTTTAAAATGTCTAAACTGTTATAATTTTGCAATTTACTTGGAAATCAATAAAATTTAGAATATATTAAAATAAAAAATATTGCACAAAACTTAAAATTATGAAACCATTTTTTAAATAAATTTAATGTGAATCAATATTTTATTTTATCATGTATTATAAAAAATAAAAAACAAGTTAATATAGTAACCTATAAAAACATTTTTCTACGTAAATTACAAATTAGTTCCAAAAAGCAAATAAAATAATAAATAAAAATCAGTTATATAAAATGTCTAAGTAAAATGTCGGAAAACTTTTATAATTTTACAATTTATTTGGAAATCAATAAAATTTAAAAAATAAAAAAAAATATGAAGCCCTTCCTTTGTAGCCATATAAGATAAGAAAAATTAATATAGTAACTTATAAGAACATTTTTCTACTTAAATTACAACTGATTTCTAAGTAAATAAAACTAATAAATTTTAAATGTCTTGAAAATCAGTTGCATTACTCTATAAAATGTCGAAGTAAAATGTAAATAATGTTGTTTATAATGTTTATAATTTTGCAATTTATTTGAAAATCAATAAAATATAAAATATATTAATATTAAAAGTTACAGACAAATTTGGAATAAACTTGTTTTTTATTAATTATGCAAAATTGTCAAAATATAAATAAAACTTCATATAATAATGTCTAAAAGCATTTTCGTAATTAAATTGGAGCCCAGTTTCAAGAATATTTTCTAAAATCCTTTATTGCTGATCTTCGATTTAGGCTGAAACAGAGTACTACTTAAATTTTCAACTGTCGAAAAAATAAATCACATACTTCATTTTATGTATGCACTATTGACAGGTACTACTTACAATTCGTCTTCAGTTTTAACTGAAACAGAGTACTACTTAAATTATCATCGTTACAGACAAATTTGATATGAACCTGTGTTTTATTAATTATGCGAAATTATTAAAATATAAATAAAACTTAATATAATAATGTCTAAAAGCATTTTCATAATTAAATTAGAGACCAGTATTAAGAATATTTTCTAAAATCTTTTATTCTTGACCTTCCGTTTAGGCTGAAACAAAGTATTACTTAAATTATCAACTATCGAAAAAATAAATCACATATTTCATTTTATATATGCACTATTGAAAGGTACTACTTACAATTCGTCTACAGTTTTAACTAAAACAGAGTACTACTTAAATTATCATCGTTATAGACAAATTTGGAATGAACCTGTATTTTATTAATTATGCATAATTATTAAAATATAAATAAAACTTAATATAATAATGTCTAAAAGCATTTTCGTAATTAAATTAGAGCCCAGATTCAAAAATATTTTCTAAAATACTTTATTATTAACCTTCGATATAGGCAGTAACAAAGTACTACTTTAGTTATCAACTGTCGAAAAAATAAATCACATATTTCATTTTATGTATGCACTATTGACAGGTACTACTTACAATTCGTCTTCAGTTTTAACTGAAACGAAGTACTACTTAAATTATCATCATTACAGACAAATTTGAAATGAACCTGTGTTTTATTAATTATGTAAAATTATTAAAATATAAATAAAACTTAATATAATAATGTATAAAAACATTTTCATAATTAAATTAGAGCCCAGTTTCGAGAATATTTTCTAAAATCCTTTATTATTGATCTTCGATTTAGGCTGAAACAGAGTACTACTTAAATTATCAACTGTCGAAAAAATAAACCACATACTTCATTTTATGTATGCACTTTTGACAGGTACTACTTACAATTCGTCTTCAGTTTTAACTGAAACAAAGTACTACTTAAATTATCATCGTTATAGACAAATTTGGTATGAACCTATATTTTATTAATTATGCAAAATTATAAATATAAATAAAACTTAATATAATAATGTCTAAAAGCATTTTCATAGTTAAATTAGGGCCCAGTTTCAATCATATTTTCTAAACTCCTTTACCATTGACCTTCGATTTAGGCTGAAACAGAGTACTACTTAAATTGTCAAGAAATAATTCACATTATATTTCATTTTATGTATGCTCTGTTGGCAGGTACTATTTACAATTCACCTTCGGTTTCAACTAAAACAAAGTACTACTTAAATTATCATCGTATATAATATAGTATGATCTTATGTTTTATTTATTACGCAAACTCATGAAAAAATAAATAACAAAGTCTTGAAGTCGAAGGAATAAATTACATTATGTTTCATTTTATGTATGCACTTTCAGCAGGTACTACTCACAATTCAACTTCAGTTTTAATTGAGACAAAGTAGTCCTTATGTTAAGTTATCATCGTTCTAGACAAATTTGGCATGATGCTGAGTTTTATTTACTGTGGAAAATCATGAAAAAATGTCTGAAATCCTTACAAATTTTCTTAATTTTGGTTGAAAAAATTATGAACCGTCGAAGAAACAAATAATATTTTATCACACGTCATGTATGCATGAATTGCTATCAGGTACTATCTACATTCACTTTCGGCTTTAACTAAAAGAAAATACTACTTAAATTATCATCGTTAAGAATAAATTTGTAATTAATCAGTGGTTTATTTATTATGAAAACTCATAAAAAAATAAAAAACCTAATATATCCAATTATAAAATCATTTTTAAAGCTACGTAAATTACTAAGAATTGTCCTCCTGTTTCAGCTAATACGAAGTACCACTTATCATCAACAGTCGAAGTAATAAATCACATTTTATCCCATTTTGTGTACGCACCGCTGAAACATTTAATATTTACCCAGTCCGTGGGCAATACATGTATTCAAACATGCCGTCGTACGTGAATCCTTTTAGTCGATCCACCTGTGTAAATATGTCGCGTTCCCAATTTTTCGATGCGCCCGTACACACGAAAAAAAAAAACTACATAACGATCGCGGCGCATCGGGAAACGACGATTCGCGGCCGTTTTAAAAATAAAAAAGGACACGCGGGCCGTATTAGTGCCTGCCGAACGTTTATTTTATTTTATTTTATCATTTTTTTCCTGGTTGACGTCCAAAACTACGAGCACTTAACTCAATTATAAGCTAACAGCAATAGTGCTTATCTTTTTATGCGACCCGTGGGCATAAGAAGCGAACGAAAGTTGAACTGCGGAGTTGTTTTCCGAGGGTCCCGGAAACTGTTTTATCAATTATCTTTTAGTTTCTTGCCATCAGCGCGAGACCGGTTGTTTTATCTTTTCGGACCGTTTTATTTGGCTACCTTTTTTTTTATTATTGCACTCCATATGACGATACTGTTGAAATGTTGAGCTCTGATGCTGAGCTCAGTTTCGAAGTTATTGATTTGATTTAATGGCTAATTTCCTTTAAAAAAAGTTTGACGGATTATTCAAATAAATTCGCAACGGGAAAAAAAAACTCTGGTAATCTGTTTCGTAAAGTGGCGACATTGAAAAACCATTATGTGATTAATAGGTTTCCTGTTTTATTCAAGTTTATTTCGTATAAACAGTAAACAAATAAATCAGAACCAGTCCAAAAACTCTTAAACAGGAATAGGCGTACATAATTTCAATTGCCAATTAATATAAAGTACTATAATGTTACAAAATCGATTTCTAATTGCTTGAAGATTCAAAGCTAATTAGAAATATTTATTTGATTAAGTTTTAAATACAAAACTTTATATTATTTAATTATTTTTTTATATAAGGCTTTGTTTTTAATTATTGTATTATTTATTAATTATGATATTTTAAAACATATATGTCACGTATTCAATAAATTTTTAAAGGTTTATTCAATTATAAAATTGATATGTTAATAAGCAATATAATTTTAAATAGTTTAATTCATTAATTAAAATTTTCATTACAAATAAATATGTTTTCTGAATACAGATTATGATAAATTATTTATTTGTGTCCAAATGATATTCTATTATAAATTATATTTTCATTGATAAAATAATTTACAAATTAAAAAAAATATATCAATATCATAATTTGCAGTAGAAACATTTAAACAAATAGATTTTTTATATTTGAAATGTCACTTGATAAAAACCCAGAAAAAAATATAATTCTCTAACATAATTTGAAGTGAAATCCATTTTTTATGAAAAAATATAAATTATTTTTCTTCCCTTACAATTAATTCTTTAAAAATTAATAAATTTATCTTGTAATAATAAACGATAAAAACAAAATAAAAAAAATGTACAACATTTTTGTACATGAACTGAAATTTTTATATACTCTACATTTTTAACATACAATAAAAAAATACTAAAATCTTTTTTTTCCCTGAAATTTCTGAAGACAAAATAAATAGAAAATTGTTAATTACTTAATTACTGAATAAAAACTGAAATTTTTATATATTCTACATTTTTAAATTCATTTAAATAAATGGATTTTCTTCATTTTTAACATTAAAAAAATGTATTTAATAATTTGAAATTATATCAATTATTTTCTCAGAAAAATTTTAAAATTTTATTTCTTTCTTTAACATGTACAATTCATCCTCTGATATATTCTAAATTTATCTTATAATAATAAATCATAAAAACAAAACAAATAAAAATAAACATAATATTCTGATTTTTTGTAAATAAAATGAAATTTTTATATATTCTACATGTTTAACATTTAATAAAAAAGCTGAGAAAATGTTTAGTATATAAACTGAAATTTTTATAAATTCGACATTTCTAAATCCATTTAAATATATGAATTTTTTCACTTTTACATTAAATAATAAAGTCTAAAAGATAATATTCTGATTTTTTGCAAATAAAATGAAATTTTTATATATTCTACATGTTTAACATTTAATAAATAAGCTGAGAAAATGTTTAGTATATAAACTGAAATTTTTATAAATTCGACATTTCTAAATCCATTTAAATATATGAATTTTTTCACTTTTACTTTAAATAAAAAAGCCTAAAAGATAATGCATTTTTATATTTTTTAGTATAATTTGTATAAAGTTAAATCAATTTTTTTCTGAAAAATATGTAATTAAAATTGTTATATAATTTATTTAAACTCATATTTAAATATTATTTTGATATGTAATAAGTTCAACGTCCATTAAATAAACCCAAAATATAAAATTTGCTTAGTTTTTCCAAATAACTAATACATTTTTTTCTTGAAGTAATTTTAAAATCTGCGTCATTCTTTAATAATTAATTCTGTAATAAATTTATATAATCTGAATTACTTATATATTCTACATATTAAAGAAAAAATACAAAATTTTTTAGTATAATTTTATTTATACAAGTTTTATTTATTCAATCTCATTATTTGAATAATTAAATAAGTTTTTAATAAATAAAAATTAACTTTTAATTTTTATTTGTAACTTACTTATTATTTGAAAATAAGAAAATTAAATATTTTTTCCATTTCAAATATTTTTTTGATATCACTTAACTAGAAAATAAATTACTTATTTAAAAAATGAAATAAACAAAGTAAGATAATAAGTCAATAAATAACTTTTAACTTGGTTCAGAAAAGTCAATTATTGCCTAACTAAAACCATTTACAATTGAGTAAAACCCCCTTTTTTAAAACGAAAATCGATCAATATCTTGAGAAATGTTCTACTTTCTTTAATTTTAACCTAATTTTCGCATTCAGCAAACAATTTTGCACAATCAAATGTTGTGGGTCGAAATCGTTGTAAACCAGTGTCTAATTAAACAAGAATTTAATTAATTAGCTTATTGATTTGATTACGTTTGGGCGGCTTAACAAACACGTTTTTATTTTCAATCCGGCACATAAATCCATTCGGACAGTCTAATTAACAATGTAAATTACCTCTTTACGTTCTTGGTCCATATGCACCCTTCAATAATGCAAAATTACAACCGACGCCCCTGGGCTTCCATCCTTTCAGCCACCACTGACGCAGCATTAACGAAATTAGTACCGGTTTAATCAAAATTCGTTTTATCTCCCCGATAGTCACGTAAAATAATGACAGTAATTACGGTAAAAATATAATTACCCATTACCTAATGAAATAAAAAGAAAAACAAACCTTTGTTGGCAAGATTCGTCGTTATTTCACATTAATCAAAATTGCCCCCGATCGCAAACACATCCGACTAATTTGATAAAAAATGTACGTCGACAAATTTGGAGCGGCCACATTTATTGACCGTTTAACCGACCAAATAACAATATTTATTATAAACCGTAAACACGTACGGTTAGGCAAACTAATTAATATAATTAATAATAGCGTAACAGAGTAGCATAAAGTAAGCGCAAGTTCACTGAACCAACATCAAATATTTGCCTAACCGGAGCCACAAGATTTTATCACTGCAAAATCCATAATTATAGTAATTGGCTCGTATTATGCGACAATATGAAGTCGCAAGATGGACTCACGAACTGATGTCGGATACTTGTGTACTCGATTAAGTGCAATCGGCTACCAGAGAGTCAACAGATCATATAAATATGAAGTTCACAAATTCCAAGAGAGAAGATATTTTGACAAAAAATTATAGTTTTCTTAACGATAAGAAATGTATAAAATTTTTAAATAGTTACATATGTATTTAGTAATTTCTTAATGTTTTTGTTTGAATTTTTCTATTTTTTGTAAATTTAATTTAATTAAATTAAATAAGCTATTTTCTAAAATAATTGGAAAGATAATGTTAAGAAAATTAGACTATTTATTATTTTATACATTTTTATTGTTGAAAATTTTTTATTTATTATAAATTTAATTTATTTTTATTATTTTATTAATTAATTAAATATATTATTATTAAAATTAATTATAAGCTTTACGTCAGAAATATTATGAAAATATATTTTTTCAAGAAGAAATTTTTAATTTTTATTTTGTGAAATAATTTAAAAAATAATTAAATTATTTTTTGATTTTTAATTTTTTCATTATTTTTTATATTTTTAGTCTTTTTAATACTATAAATAGAATTAAATTATATTAAAAAATATATTACTATTGTTATTAAAATTTATTATAGGTTTTATGTATGAAAAATTATACCTGGTTCTAATTCAAATTAAAGAAATATTATTTTAAATTGTTAAAGACCTTACATCAGAAAAATTGTGAAAATACATTTTTTGTTTCAAGTAGAAATTCTTAATTTTTTACTTTGTGGAATAATTTTAAAAGACAATATAAATACTATTTTATTGATTTTTAAATATTTTATAGTTGATAGTTTTTATTTATTGTAACATTAATTAAATTAATTAAAAGAAATATTATTTTAGTGTTATTATTATTATATTTTATGGGACGTCAGAAAAGTTATTGTTATATTTGTTAATATATTTGTTTCAAGTAGAAATTGATAATTTTTACTTTGTGGGATAATTTTAAAATGCAATAATTAAAATAATAATAATATTTTATTGATATTTAAATTTTTTATAGTTCATTTTTTTTATTATAACTTTTATTTCATCAAATTAAAGAAATATTTATTTAGTATTGTTATTAAATTTTTTTACGAGCTTTACGACACACAAAAATTATGAGAATATATTTGTTGTTGAAATTCTTAATTTTTACTTTGTGGGATAATTTAAAAAAAAAATAATTCTTAAAATAATAATATTTTATTGATATTTAAATTTTATAGCTGATAGTTTTTTAGTTTTTATAAATTTTATTAAATCAAATTAAAGAAATAATATTTTATTGTTGTTAAAACTTTTTATGGACCTTAGGCATGAAAAATTGTGAAAATATATTTGTTTCAAATAGAAATTCTTAATTTTTACTTTGTCGGATAATTTTAAAAACCAATAATTATAATAATAATAATATTTTATTGTTAATTAAATAAATATTATTTTAGTATTGTTATTAAATTTTTTTTTAGAATCTGATATCAGAAAAATTATAAAAATATATTTGTTTTAAATACAAATTATTAATTTTTACTTTGTGAAATAATTTTAAAAACCAATAATTAAATAATAATAATAATATTTTATTGATATTTAAATATTTTATAGTTGATTATTTTTTATTTATTATAACTCTTATAAATCAAATTAAAGAAATATTATTTTAGTATTGTTATTAAATTTTTTTATGGGCCTGACATCATAAAAATTATGAAAATATATTTGTGTCAAGTAGAAATTCTTAAATTCTAATTTGTGGGATAATTTTGAGAAATAAATAAAATAATAATAATATTTTATTGATTTTTAAATATTTTATGGTTGATTATTTTTTATTTATTATAACTTTTACAAATCAAATTAAATAAAAATTATTTTAGTATTGTTATTAAAATTTTTATGGGCCTGACATCAGAAAAATAATGAAAATATATTTGTTGCAAGTAGGAATTCTTAAATTCTAATTTGTGGGATAATTTTAAGGAAATAAATAAAGTAATAATATTATTTAATTGATTTTTAAATATTTTACAGTTGATAATTTTTTATTTATTATAACTTTTATAATATTAAATAAATATTATTTTAGTATTGTTATTAAAATTTGTTATGGACTTGTCCTAAGAAAAATTGTGAAAATATATTTGTTTCAAGTAGAAATTTTTAATTTTTATTTTGAGGAATAATTTAAAAAAATGATTAAAATAATTATAACATTTTGATTTTTGAATATTTGATTAAATCAACTAAAAGAAATATTATTTTAGTGTTATTATTAAAATTATAGAATTTATAAAAAATGGGATACTTATTAATTTGTGAATTATTTATTATTAAGGAATTTAATTCAATGACATAATTTTAATTTTATTGCATAATTTTATGATTTAATAATATTTATTAATACATATATTTATGTCATTTTTTAATTATTTGTATTATTCATTAAAAACTATTTGAATAAAATTTAATTATCACACATTAGTAATAAATAACATTACTAAATTGGAACAAGACTATATATAGAATATAGGTAGTCATTGATTGGACTTCCACTCGATCCTTTTTTCTTTTTAATCTCGTTCAAATTGTGAAGCGTTTCAAGACCTTAATTAGATTAAACGCTCGTGAGTTGGAGTTGGAACGAATTCGTAGTGCGGTAATTCGACGAATCGAATATCTCGATGATACGTCTGTAACGTTATACACATGGCAACCAACAGCCCCTAATTAAACCGGCGATCAGATCAACCCTACACCGCAATTTATGCCGGCGGAATCTCCGCGAAATCGCGAAGACGATACCGTGCCGTAATTTACGGGCCACGAGTATTTGTTTACGACGTACGTAAAAATTACCCGAGCCTAACAGTTAAGTGCGGCAATAAATATCCAGATAGTGATCTGTGCGGAGAAGGTAATTCAATAAGGCCGTGGAAAAAATAAGTGGCTTAATCAGAGGTGCACCTGCCCCGCACAAACACACCTGCCCGGCCGGCGAGTCCGTCCGCACGGAGGAGAGGCACTCGGGGCCATCGCCACAGTCTACCAGGACCAAGACATGTTTCCAATGCGCCTCGCTTCTCACATAACTGCACTCGGCTACAACATGAATATATTTATGAAGTAAATTAGATGCGGTACGCTACTAATGGTATTCTGTTTTTGGTATTCCGGGGAGCACGATTATTTACATGTATGTATATAAATTTGGATAAAGTCAACGATATGAAACAAATTTTCGTTACTTTCTCTATAAATCTAACAGTGAAGTACGAAATGTGAGTGTCTTTACAAAAGTAAAGTTATAATTTTAATAAATAAGATGCTGTACTCAAAACTTTACCTTTTTTATATAAAAAATATTTTTAAAAGTCATCTCAGATTTAGATACAAAATGAATAATATCAATATGTATATAAAAAATATTTTGATTATATTTAATTGAAGTATGCATTTACTAATTAACCTTAAATGGTAATGTGTGCTTTTTCTTTGGACACCACTGTATCTCCTCAGAAGATGTAAATACTGATGATGACCTTTTCTTCAAATCCAAGAATTTAAAATCTATTGACGTAACATATTGGTTGATTGATGTAAAAATGTTAATTAAAACATTTGTTTTATCTTAAAACTACATGTTAATATAAATTTGTATAAAGCCAACGAGATGAAACAATTTTTCGATTATCTCTGTATAAATCTAACCGTGGAGCACAAAGTGTTAGGTTCTAGCTGTCTGACAGAAGAAAAGTAAAGTTAAAATTTTAATAAATAAAACGCTGTACTTACAAACTTTACCTTTATTTTGATATAAAAATATATTTAGAAGTCACCTCAGATTTAGATACAAAATGAATTGTATCAATATAGTGTAATTATTTTAAGTAAAATATATAAAATATTTTGATTGCAATTAATTGAAGTATGCATTTCCTAATTATCTTTAATTGGTAATGTGTGCTTTTTCTCTGGACACCACTGTATCTCCTCAGAAGAGGTAAATACTGATGATAACCTTTTCTTCAAATCCAAAAATTTAAAATCTATTGTTGTAACATAATGATTGATTGATGTAAAAATGTTAGTTCAAACAATTGTTTTATCTTGAAACTACATGTTAATATAAATTTGAATAAAGCCAACGAGATGAAACAAATTTTCGATTCTCACTGTATAAATCTAACCGTGGAGTACGAAGTGTTAGGTTCTAGGTTTCTCGCAGAAGAAAAGTAAAGTTAAAATTTTAATAAATGTGTCACTGTACTTACAAGCTTTGCCTTTATTTTGATATAAAAAATATTTTTATAAGTCATCTCAGATTTAGATACAAAATGAATTATATCAATATAGTGTAATTATTTTAAGTAAAATATATAAAATATTTTGATTGCAATTAACTGAAGTATGCATTTCCTAATTAACCTTAAATGGTAATGTGTGCTTTTTCTCTGGACACTATTGTATCTCCTCAGAAGATGTAAATACTGATGATGGATGACCTTTTCTTCAAATGCAAGAATTTAGAATCTATTGTCGTAATATAATGGTTGATTGATGTAAAAATGTTAGTTCAAACATTTGTTTTATCTTAAAACACATGTTAATATAAATTTGTATAAAACCAACGAGATGAAACAAATTTTCGATTCTCTCTGTATAAATCTAACCGTGGAGTACAAAGTGTTAGGTTCTAGCTGTCTGACAGAAGAAAAGTAAAGTTAAAATTTTAATAAATAAAACGCTGTACTTACAAACTTTACCTTTATTTTGATATAAAAATATATTTAGAAGTCATCTCAGATTTAGATACAAAATGAATTGTATCAATATAGTGTAATTATTTTAAGTAAAATATATAAAATATTTTGATTGCAATTAATTGAAGTATGCATTTCCTAATTATCTTTAATTGGTAATGTGTGCTTTTTCTCTGGACACCACTGTATCTCCTCAGAAGAGGTAAATACTGATGATAACCTTTTCATCAAATCCAAAAATTTAAAATCTATTGTTGTAACATAATGGTTGATTGATATAAAAATGTTAGTTCAAACAATTGTTTTATCTTGAAACTACATGTTAATATAAATTTGAATAAAGCCAACGAGATGAAACAAATTTTCGATTCTCACTGTATAAATCTAACCGTGGAGTACGAAGTGTTAGGTTCTAGGTTTCTCGCAGAAGAAAAGTAAAGTTAAAATTTTAATAAATATGTCACTGTACTTACAAGCTTTGCCTTTATTTTGATATAAAAAATATTTTTATAAGTCATCTCAGATTTAGATACAAAATGAATTATATCAATATAGTGTAATTATTTTAAGTAAAATATATAAAATATTTTGATTGCAATTAACTGAAGTATGTATTTCCTAATTAACCTTAAATGGTAATGTGTGCTTTTTCTCTGGACACTATTGTATCTCCTCAGAAGATGTAAATACTGATGATGGATGACCTTTTCTTCAAATGCAAGAATTTAAAATCTATTGTCGTAATATAATGGTTGATTGATGTAAAAATGTTAGTTCAAACATTTGTTTTATCTTAAAACACATGTTAATATAAATTTGTATAAAACCAACGAGATGAAACAAATTTTCGATTCTCTCTGTATAAATCTAACCGTGGAGTATAAAGTGCTAGGTTCTAGCTATCTGACAGAAGAAAAGTAAAGTTAAAATTTTAATAAATAAGACACTGTACTTACAAGTTTTGCCTTTATTTTGATATAAAAAATATTTTTATAAGTCATCTCAGATTTAGATACAAAATGAATTATATCAATATAGTGTAATTATTTTAAGTAAAATATATAAAATATTTTGATTGCAATTAATTGAAGTATGCATTTCATAATTAACCTTAAATGGTAATGTGTGCTTTTTCTCTGGACACCATTGTATCTCCTCAGAAGATATAAATACTGATGATAACCTTTTCTTCAAATCCAAGAAATTAAAATTTATTGTCGTAACATATTGGTTGATTGATGTAAAAATGTTAGTTGAAAAATTTGCTTTATATTATTTCTGGTAGAAGAAAAGTAAAGTTAAAATTTTAATAAATAAGACATTGTACTTTTAAGCTTTGCCTTTATTTTAATATGAAAAATAGTTGTGGGAGTCACTTCAGATTTATGTATAAAATGAATAATAGTAGAAACAATACAGTTTTAAGAAAAATATAGAATATTTTGATTACATTCAATTAGTGCATTTTCTATTTAATATTAAATTATAATGTATGTTTTTTCCTGGCTACGACTGTACATTCTCAAAAAAGGTAACTACTGAGGTTGATATTTTCTTCAAATCAAAGAATTATAAAATATATTTGAAACATTTTTGTTCTTCTAAAATTCAGCGTTAAAAATGTTAATTCGTTTTTACGGTTTATATTATTAATTTTTTAAATATAGGTAACTATCGATGTGAATTTTAAACAACAATTTTATTGAATTTTCTGTTTACATTTAAACTTCAGTTAACAACGACAATATCGATTTCATTTAATAATTAAAGTACGTGTTTATTTTTAGTTAATTTAAAAGCCAATTAATTAAAAAATGCTCGTTTAACCTATTTACATTATTAAAGCCGAATCTATTTTGGTCAGTTAACACATTATTTAGCATTTCCATAATCATCTCGTAGTAAATAGCTTGGGTGGTGGGACACTACATGTATAATTACAGTAATATTTATACAAATTAGAGGCCATTAGTGACCGTAATTGTGTTGAAAGTTATAACGACACCGGGACCTCGAACTGGGGGCCAACTCGGCGAAGAAGGAACGGAGAACGGTCCCGACATTAGGCCGGGAGACGGTCCGCGTCAGCCGGAGCGGCACGTTGTAAATGAGTGGCGGAAACTTCGGGAGTCGGAGACGACCCCGAAAACTTGTGCACACTTCTGCATATGTTCTCGTCCGCACACAATTCCCATAGAATTTGTACCGGGTCGTGACGTTTCGCATCTAATCCGGGGGCCCGGGACACGTAACTGCATTCCTGTTGTTCCTCCCGGAGACCGCAATCTTAATGCCCTCCGCCCGTCCGGCACCCGAGAATTCTTCGGACTTCGGCGGAATGTTTCCGGGGGACCGGGACTTTAATTGCCCGCAGACGTTTTGTCGTTAATTTATTTCCGCCGTCGCCGTGACTTATTGCCGTAGTTCGTCGCGGCCGCGATAAAAGTGCACCAGAGATGGAACGGTTCGCCGGTGCAGCCAGTTTTAATATCCCGTCGCCGACTTAAACGACAGACAAATCGTTTGAGTACCTAATTAATAATACATACAATACACCCCGCCCACGCCCCCTCCTTATGTAAGTTTGCATAAAGTTGTCGTTTTTGTTCCGGGACAAGAATTGCTCGAAGGTTTTTACACGTCGCCTGGGAATTCAGAAGCAATCAAAATCATTGTTTCAGAAGTTCTGAAACTTTAGCGAGAAGCTCGGGTAGAATAATTTAGTTGAAATCTGCTAAATACCATGAGAATTGTCTTAACAGTTCGCCACGTGCTGTGCCTTGGAAAATCGTTATTTAACAATGGATTTAGATACTATTACAGATGTTTGATTAATATTTAATTTCCGGAATTAGTGCATTTCCGGGCGACCGTTACACGTTTTGGTACTTCTGGATAATGGCCTCTCTATCACTCAGAAGTCTTTTGTCCCATCATCATATTATTGCCAATTTAATCGCACAAAAGGACTTTTAACTGTCTCGAGAAAACCATATTGAGAAACATTTTTATTTTAGTTGTAAAAGTTCCTCCTTTGTTTATTTTCTAAGCACTGCCAAAACAATAAAAAAAAAGAATAAAAGTCACCCACAAGTTTCCTATTTTAAAAAAGTATTAGAGTATAAAAAGCTGCTTATAACCATAATCAGTATTTAATTGTTTAATTAGTGAAATTTACTAATTAATCAGTGGAGCTTATGAATTCATATTTTATAATAAGAAACTGTTTATGAACGTTAATTAGTATTAACTGATTGATAAGTAAAAATTTCTGACTAATTGGTAGAAGTTACTGAAATAAAAACTCTTTAATAGAAGACGCATATAGATAACATTATCCATATGTTTTTTATCTTAAAGTTTATGAAATATTGTTGACCTATTACTTGAGAAATTTTATTTTATTTTTTATAAAATATTGCTTGAAAATAAGTCTCTTATTTTAAAAAAATATTAGAGTAGAGTATTTTTTTTTAAAAAAACTGCTTATGACCATAATTAGTATATAATTTTTTAATTAGTAATATTTGCTGATAACCAATGGAGCTTATGAGTTCATATGTCTAATAAGAAACTGTTTATAAACGTTAATTAGTACTAACTGATCAATAAATAAAAATTTATGACTAATCAGTAGAAATTACTAAAATAAAAACTTTTTAATAGAAGACATGTTATCCACATGTTTTTTATCTTAAAGTATATGAAATATTGTAGACTTATTTGTTGAGAAATTTTAATTTTTTAATAGCTTATAACCATTAACTAGCAACAATTGGTCTATATTTCTAATAAGAAGCTGCCTATAAACATCAGTATTATTGATTAATCAGTGGAAATTATATATATTTTTTTAAGTTTAATCAAAGTGTGGACCAAGTACTTGAGTATTTTTATTTTATTTTTTATAAAATTATTGCCTATTAATCACCATTAATTGATTAGTCAATTAATATTAATCACTCAAAACAATAAAATAAGTCTCCTATTTAAAAAAAAAATATTAAAGAGTATTTTTTTATAAAAAACTGCTTATAACCATAATTAGTATATGATTTTTTAATTAGTAATATTTGCTGATAACCAATGGAGCTTATGAGTTCATATTTCTAATAAGAAATTGTTTATAAACGTTAATTAGTATTAACAGATTAATTAGTGAAAATTTCGGACTAATCAGAAATAACTGGAATAAAAATTTTTTAATAGAAGACATGTTATCCACGTGTTTTTTTATCTTAATGTTTATGTAATATTATAGACCTATTACTTGAGAATTTTTATTTTTCTAATTGCTTCTAACCATTAATAAGAAACTGCTTATAAACTTTAATTAGTATTAATTGATTAATCAGTGAAATTTACTGGTAAAACAACTCTTAAATTAAAGAACTCATTCACATCTTTTTATCAAAATATAGGCTTATTATATTATATATTTAGCATATTTTTATTATTTTTTATAAAAAATTGCTTATAACCAGTAAACAGCATTATTTGATCAATGAAGACTATTTATTAATCAGTGGAACTTGTAAGTTTATACCATATTTCTAATAAAAAACTACTTGTAACCATTAATTAGTCTTAATTTATTCATTTGTGGTTACTGTTATTGAAATACCATCTTTTAAATTTAAGAAAAAAAATTTGCTTATAACCATTAGTAATCATTAACTAATTGGTCATTAGGTATTAATGAATAACCATTGAACTTAGGACATTTTTAATAAGAAACTGTTTATAAGCATTAATTATTATTAATTTAATAATCAGTGGAATTTTTAATTAATCATTGATAGTAATAACTCTTAGTCAAAAAGTCATCCATATGTCCCATTTCGCCTTTTTAATATTTAATTATAGGTCTTTTTCTTAAGTATTTTTAAGTATTTAATTTTTGGCAATTTGGTTCATTCATGAATGAATTTAAGCTGATTGAAACATGAAATTATGCTGATCAATGAGTAAAAATGTTCTGATGAATAAGTTGCATTCCTCGGATTCTCAGTAGGAGAGTTTTGATTAAATTAAACAGTAATCTGATAATTTGGAGAGCATTAATCATTTTTACACTAACGGCATATTTTTTTATTTTAGCCATCTTTATAATTAATCGCTGTAAAATAATAAAAACAAACCGTGACATAAAAATAAACCTGTCATAGTCCAATTTAAAGCCCCTTAATAAAACACCAATAAAACACACATGGAATGCAACAAGCTGATATAATTTTAAAATAAATCAAGAAAAAACTATATAAATTATGGTCCGGTCCTCGATCCCAGAGAATTATGGCGGCCATTATAAAATTTTTTAAATATTACTTGTCAGTAATTTTATTACTTGGTGGTTTTATGGTTACGCATATAAAAGCGCCCTTACTTTATTTTTTTTTTCTGTACCTTTACTCATATTGCGTTCTACCATAATTACCCGACAAGAGTATTTCAAACTCGACAGACATGGAATGTTAATTGTTGTATTTCTGTAACGCAAACACATATAAATCATTAGTTTCTTGTGAGAAGAATGCGTTTATAATTGGATAATCTACGGGAAAAATATGAAATATGGACGTCGGTATTAATTTTATTAATCAATGACGGGCCTGATATGGAATTATGGAACACGCGAGGAATTAATCCATTTTCGAGTCGTTTGGAAGATAAATTTTTGTTAGAAGTGATTACGATTGTGTGCTGTAATAATTTCTTTTTTTTTTTTTTTTTCATGTTTTCATTCTTGTTAATTCATGTCGTAGGCAGCTTAAATTAAACAACAGAAATAGCACACATTTAAAAAATATGTTTATTAAATAATTTATTTTAATTTATAAAAAGAAGTTTTTATTGGGTCCGTCATTCTGTAAGTTTTCAATTGGATTTAAATCTGTCCAATCGAGAAATTCAATATGATTATCTTTTTTCAATTTTGTACAAGTTTAGACGTACCCTCGGGGCCATTAACATGCTTAAAAATTAAAAAATAACCTTCTGTAATAACAGTCCCATCGATCCTCTAAATAGAAAGTGAAAAAACAAAACACCAGATTCATTAATAACGGCCATAAAATACCACGTATCAAAAAACCGTCACCGCTAAGAAATAGATTTTAGTAAATAACATACATTTCGTTGCAATAATTACATTTGGAACCGTACGACTCTAAACAGGACCGGCGGTCGGTGGGAGGATCTCTTATTATTTACCATTGCCCGGAGCTCAGAAGGTGCCGGCACTGCACTCCAGTTATTATTACATAATAATTTGTTAGTTAACAAAGAATTCCCATTCTTCGGACAGGTAGAATCGTTCGGGTTTAGTGTCGTGAAGGTGAATAATTGTGTGAATCCCTTAAAGCCTGTAATTTTTCCACAATGAGCCCGGGTAAATGTTTTCGTTTTGGTCTATGGGGCCATTGTTGAAAAGTGATACGTCATAGTGTTGAATTTTTAGCAACAATGGGTTCGATATTTCGTTCCCATTAACGCAAAAACCATTAGTGGAAATAAATAAGTTTGAAATTGAGTATTGATTACGGTTTTTTTTTTGTATAATGGAGAGTCAAATTAGTTTCCGGCTTTGAATGTTAAAAACCCTTAGTTACATTATTTCGTTTATGAGAAACCAGTATTAATATCAAAAATAGAAAACACTGTTTTTCTTTATTTTTAGCAATATTTTTGTAATATCAAAAATATTATTTTTTTTTTTCAATTAACTCTGCATATTAATTTGAGATTTATTACATATACATATCTATGTTATATATCTTATTCCCCTACAAGTAAAATAATTTATGAAAAAGTGCAATTTTTAAACATTTTGTAAAAGAGTAAAATTAAGTAAGTATGATATACTTGGCAAACATTAAATTTGAATGTACATTTGAAATTTAATGGAAAATCTTAAGTTTATTTATTTAAAATTAAGGTTTATTTAATTTTATAGTAATAATCTTGTAAATGTATAGAAAGTCTATCTTAGTTATTTTACCACAACATTTCAAGATAAGTATTCCAGAAATAAGTACAATATACATTAAATTTGAATATACGTTTGAAATTTTTTAGAAAATCATAAATAATATAAATAAAAGATAAGTATAATATATTTGACAAACATTTATTTATAGATTTAAAATCAATTTTTATTTAATTTTTATAGTAATAGATCTTGTAAATGTATAAAAAGTCTATACTAGTTATATTATCACAATATTTCAAGATAAATAGTGCTGAAATAATATTTATATACTTGTGATACATTAAATTTAAATATACATTTGAATTTTTTTTGAAAATCATAAATTTATTGATTTAAAATTAAATTTTATTAATATTTAAGTAAAAACATGAAATGTCTGTGCTAGTTAGTTTACCACAATATTGCAAGATGGACATTCCAGAAATAAGTATAATATATTTGACATTCGTTTATTTATAGATTTAAAATTAATTTTTATTTTATTTTATAGTAATAGATCTTGTAAATGTATAAAAAGTCTGTGCTAGTTACTTTATCTCAACATTTCAAGATAATATTGCAGAAATAAGTATAATATACTTGTAAAACTTTAAATTTGAATATACATTTGAAATTTTTTAGAAAATCATAAATGTATTGATTTAAAATTAAATTGTATTCAATATTTACTAATAGATCTTGTAAATATATAAAATGTTTTTGCTAGTTACTTTACCACAACATTTCAAGATTGACATTCCAAAAATAAGTATAATATACATGACATACATTTATTTATAGATTTAAAATTAATTTTTATTTAATTTTATAGTAATAGATCTTGTAAATGTATTAAAAGTCTATAAGAGTTACTTTACTTCAATATTTCAAGATAAATATTCCAGGAATAAGTATAATATACTTGTAAAACAATACATTTGAATAAACATTTGAAATTTTTTAGAAAATCATAAATGTATTGATTTAAAATTAAATTGTATTTAATATTTAGTAATAGATCTTGTAAATATATAAAAAGTCTATGCTAGTTATTTTACCACAATATTTCAAGATGGACATCCAGAAATAAGTATAATATATTTGACATACATTTATTTATAGATTTAAGGTTAATTTTTATTTAATTTTATAATAATAGATCTTGTAAATATAAAAAAAGTCTATGCTAGTTACTTTATCTCAACATCTCTAGATAAATATTTGAGAAATAAGTATAATATACTTGTGAAACATTAAATTTGAATATACATTTGAAATTTTTTAGAAAATCATAAATGTATTGCTTTCAAATTAAATTTTATTTGATATTTAAGTAATAGATCTTGTAAATATAAATATATATGTATTAAATGTTTATGCACTTAGTTTGCTACAACATTTCAAGAAAAACATTCCAAAAATAAGTATAATTTATTTGACAAACATTTATTTATAGATTTAAAATGAATTTTTATTTAATTTTATAGTAATAAATCCTGCAAATGTATAAAAAGTCTATGCTAGTTACTTTAACACAACATTTCAAGATAAATATTCCAAAAATAAATATAATAGACTCGTAAAACATTAAATTTGAATATACATTTGAAATTTTTTTTTGAAAATAAATAAAATGTCTATGCTAGTTAGTTTTCCACAACATTTCAAGGCTGACATTTTAAAAATAAGTATAATATATTTGGCAAACATCTATTTATACATTTAAAATTAATTTTTATTTAACTTCATAGTAACAGATCTTGTAAATATATAAAAAGTCTGTTATAGTTACATTACTACATCATTTTAATATAAATATTCCAAAAATAAGTATAACATGTATTTGATAAATATCAAATTTGAACAAACATTTGAAATTCTTTGGAAATTCGTAAATTCATTCATTTAAATAAATATATAGCCAAATATAATTTAATATTTTAATAATAGATGTTGTTAATAGATAAAGTCGACGCTAGTCAGTTAACCACAACATTCCAAAATAAATATGTCAGTTAATATGGGAACGGAATGAAAATGTTGATAGGCAAGTAAAAGAAGCCGAAAAATCGGGCGTTAATTAAGTTTTATTTGAATATAATGGAATGCTGTCGACCCACCGATACATAAAAAACGAAAAGTCGTGGTGCAACGTGCAAGAAAAAAATAAAATTATACGCATTTCATGAATATGAATGCACTCGACAAGAAAACCAGTCCTCGAAATGAATTATTTAAGTGGAACGGAACTAGAGAAACTTCGTGGTAATTTTTCGAAAAATTCCCCGACTGTCAAACTTTAAATTATATAATTTCGTAATATATAGCCGGGGGTCCCCGTGGCGAGATGCATTATAGAGAAATCCAGGGGAGCAGAACTCGTGGTAGGTGTGTGTAAATATATACAGCCAGATTATATTCGGTATACACGGGAGACGCCTTATTTAAATCTAAAGTTTATAAATGAAGATATATTCCGTGACCTGGCCAAGTATTCACTACTTGCCGTGCATTAATCTTGTTTATTTTACCAGTACTCAAGCCCTTTCACCAAATTGATATTTATTCAAGTGTCGCTTTTTATCCAAATTCAATTTTTCCTAATAAAGCCTTTAACCATATTAAAATCCTAGATCCGGGTTATGAGTTCCTTTCGCCAATCTCTCGGGTAAACATAACCCAGATCCGCTTCGACTTTGTTAAAAAGGTGTATTTGCCGGTTTTATCATTTGTTTGCCTTTTGTGCTACAGTTGCCGGAGATGCGACGATAAATTTAATATGAAGAGCTGCGCCGGAAACCGACTTTATTACATATTAATATATTACCAGTTGGTGCCCAAATTAAAACAAACGTCTGGCGGTCATTAACGACCATTACGTAATTTATTATGCATGTGCAAAATTTGTTAAAGTGACCGATGGCCAGGGCACGCCCTTTTAAATATTCAAAGGGTCGGCCGACTTCTTTGGTCGGCGTCGATAATCTTCGGCCAAACTGTGGTAATTTTCTGGGCAGACGTCGGTTTATGGCGCCCCTTGTTCCATGCAAAATTACACGTCCGACACGCCGGATTAATTCCTCGAACCTGTATCGAATTTCAAAGGAAAAATCTGGGCAGATGCACGAACGACGAAATCGCAGCTGAAATTCACCTACAGTCATCAAAAATCTTAATTTTTTTTGTGTGTTTTCTGAGTTTCCATTGTTCTTACTAAGGGAGTGATTAATGGGTGACCTGTGGCATATTAAAAGTGATACCAGAAGGGAAATAACGAGGCGGCCCATCGGAATAAAAGTAAACACAATAGAATAATTTAAATGATGCACAACAAAAGAAACATCAATAAGACCATTAGTTTCACGGGGAAACAATGGTTGTTTGCCGGCAAGGTGTGAATCGTCTTCGAGTGCTCATAATTCATTGTCTAGTTGGTGTTTTTTCCATCCTCCTTAAGAAGAACGACGAAGATCGTTCCGATAATGGTGTTTATTGGCTTCATCTTTGCCCCCAATCTCCACGATGGACGCAGCATCAATGATTAAATTGACTGTGCGAATATTTACCAATTAATTTACCCATGTCCAACAAATGTACAACATGTTATAATAAAAATATCCATACTCAAACAGATACAAGCGTTTCAGAGCCATTAAAGTGAGCAACACATTACTTCTAGTGCAGTAATTTATGGTTATGCAAACAGAATCGATAGTTTAATTCCGTAATATTGCATAGCTGCTACTTCAATAAAAGCTATGTAAATGTAATAAATATAAATAAGCATTTACAACCCATTATGTTTTGTATTTATGACACCAACCAATTTTATCGCCGCCATTATTTCCACGAGTTATATTCTTCTCGGGGTTTTAGTGTCTTATCCCGGCACCGCGTTTATCAATCAATCACCGATAATTACCTGTATTAAATTAGTTTTCAAACTTTCCCACTTAAACGGTATTAATTTTAAGGACGACATTTATTTACACAAAACGTATAATGGCGTTGAAAGTTGTTAATTGGATTAAAAGCCTCCTGTCATCGACTATTTACGGAACGATACTTCAGTTTGAGCCTAATTGCTTATAAATGGTACAATTGAAAGTTTTACCACATTGCACACAGGTGTTTGTTTCCGAAACTCTTAACTTTATTAGCTGCAACCAATATTGAAAAGTAACGTCTTGAAATGTTCTCGGTGGTTCGACGATCAGAAACTGGATTTTATTGACCCCTTAAATTGAACCTTCCGTATTTGGTTGAAATTCTTTAAAGGTGTAGCCAATTACGAAATGTGTTATTAATATTACAGTGATATACAGTAATTATTAATATGATATATACATTCCTCGTATTCTTCTTGTGGTGTGTTGCAATGCTATTAAACAGACTAATAAGGAAGTTGATGGTTATATGTTTTGATTATTTAATTTACCACTGACATTTAATTATGACCGCATTGTGGAAAAATCTTTAATGTGAAATCGTTGATTTGGACATTCTTCCTTCAGTAACCACAAGAGCAGAACATTGCATCAAATGTCAATGACAGTTTGTGTAACTGTGAAATACGATTGTGGTAAATTTGACAATCCCTCCATCTTGTTTCTGTAACAGACGCATAATTATCAAATGTATGAATTAAATAATACAAAAAATGAATTGACTTGAACGTGGTTTTACGATAACCAAATGCCTTGAACACATGAGAACCTTCAAAAGTATGAATTAAATAATGCATAAAAGGATTATTTCGAAGGAGATTTTATGGTAACAAAGTGCTTTGAAGTTACTCCTGAAACTGGAAAAATTATTTGAGATAAAAATGCCAATAAGCATTTGTGTAATTGTGAACTATGATTGAGGTAAGTTTGTTAAGAGAGTCTCTTCATCTAGTTCCTGTAACAGACGAAGAATCTTCAAAAGTATGAATTAAATAATACAATAAAGGATTATTTCGAAGAAGGTTTTATGGTAACAAAGTGCTTTGAGGTTACTCCTGAAACTGGAAAAGTTATTGGGTATCAAAATGCCAATGAGCATTTGTGTAACTGTGAAGTATGATTGTGGTAAGTTTGTTAAGAGAGTCTCTTCACCTAGTTTCTATAACAGAAGAAGAATCATTAAAAGTATCAATTAAATAATACAAAAAAGGATTGTTTTGAAGGAGGTTTTATGGTAATAAAGTGCCTTGAAGTTACTACTGAAACTGGATAAGTTATTTGGAATCAAAATGCCAATGAGAATTTGTGTAACTGTGAAGTATGATTGTGGTAAGTTTGCTAAAAGAGTCTCTTAATCTAGTTCCTGTAACAGAAGAAGAATCATTAAAATTATGAATTAAATAATACAAAAAAGGATGGTTTTGAAGGAAGTTTTATGGTAACAAAGTGACTTGAAGTTACTACTGAAACAGGATAAGTTATTTGGGATCAAAATACCAATGAACATTTGTGTGACTGAGAAGTATGATTGTGGTAAGTTTATTAAGAGAGTCTCTTCACCTAGTTCCTGTAACAGAAGAAGAATCATTAAAATTATGAATTAAATAATACAAAAAAGGATGGTTTTGAAGGAAGTTTTATGGTAACAAAGTGCCTTGAAGTTACTACTGAGAAAGGAAAAGTTATTTGGGATCAAAGTGCTAATGAACATTTGTGTGACTGTAAAGTATGATTGTGGTAAATTTGTTAAGAGAGTCTCTTCATCTAGTTCCTGTAACAAAACAAAAACCTTCAAAAGTATAATACAAAAATGAATTGTTTTGAAGGTGATTTCATGCTCACCAAGTCCCTTGAAGTAATTCCCGAAACAGGATAAGTTATCCGGGAAACCCGTGGGTATTCGGATCCGTAACCACGGCCTCGCATCCGTTAATAGTTTCGAACCGCAGCAATTTGGACCGATGAATCAAATTAAAACTGGCCCGTATCCGTGGACCTTTGTTATTCGATTTTGATTGACCGTAACTCGTAAATTAAAAGCGGGGGGTACAGGTCAGAGTCACGTCATAAATTAACGCGGAAACGGGAGCCCGCAAGTCCATATCTGTCGTGGCACGGACCGTTCGCCTTGCGACTACCGAAAACATAATGGGGGGTGGCAGTGTGGCATATCCACTTATCTCCTTGTTTATGCATGAGCTCACGCCCGATCTCTCCGTATGTAAGCAGCGCAATTAGAACGCTGCGGACTAACTTGGAGACCAGCACTACGCCTTGTTACCCCATTTCAAACAAGAGGACCTCCAGTAATTTACGTTCTTGCCGTTGCGTGCCTCCCGGATGGGGCCCTTCCTTACTTGTATCGAGTTATCCGTGTTGTGTATTCCGAAACAAGTTACGTTTGACAAACGCTTTTATAATTGAATTTGCCAACTTTCAGGTACGGCGATGATTAAAGGACTAATTCGATTTTAAATGCCTTGCTTCGTTTTACAATGTTGCTGCTTCAGAATTAACGAAGTATGATGCTTTCACGGCCGTCACAACTATTGTTTATAAACTCTTAATGCGACACTTTCAACGTTAATATTCAGGGCTTTGTGACGTATTGCCATACTGTGGGGAATATAGAGCGGTCAAAAATGATCACACAAAAAAACGTGGTAAATTTTAAGAATTTTGATACAATTAGAGTAATTTATTTAAATATTATCAAGTCATTTTAAAGTATTTTGTTGTGTAAAATATACAACAGGTGAAACTACTTACCTTTGAATTGTCAAAATATTAAATTTTAAATTTTCTTTTACTTGAAAGAATTTGAGGAGTTTATATAAATGTTGTCAAGATATTTTTAAGTATTTTGGTGGGTTGGAGGCAAACAAATTTCTAGGACAAGAACAAATAATAGGTGAAACACTTTAATTGTATAAAGTCAGTATTTCTTAAAGAATTATTGTTATTAAATTAATATATTAGTATACATATAGTATATTCCGTATTGTCCCACTGTGCGAATCCTTTAAAAACTCTGGTTAATTTTATTAAAATTAAATTAATTAAATCAAAGGTTCTCAAGGAAGAATAACTATTCTTAATAATTCACATTGATTAATGTTATTGCAGACGTTTTAAATGTTCTTTTGCTTGATGGAAATAGAGTAATTTATTTAAATATTGTCAAGACATTTTTAAATATTTTGGTGGGTTGATGGAGATAAACAAATTTATAGTACAAGTACAAACAATAGATGAAACTATTTACTCTTGAATTGTCCAAATATTATATAATAAATTTATAAACCTACTTTTTTGTAACATTACAAATATACAGGAGTTTATTGCACAGGGTGATCAAAAATGATTGACCAAAAATTCTAATATCTTTTCTATAATGCTTTAAAATTCTGTTTAATTTTAAAACAAACAGGTGGTTTTTAAAGATGTACAACTAAGTTTACATCGATTAATGTCATTGTTGATGTTTATCACATTTTAAATTTTCTTTTACTTGAAAGAATTTGAGAAGTAAATTATATAAAGTTTGTATTGCTTAAAGAATTATTATTATTAAATTCCTGACACTTTCTACATTAAAATATTCAAGAGCATATTCCATATTGCAATGCCATTTCTGACGTTTTATATTTTCTTTTACTTGATGATGAATCTGGTTAATTTTAAAACAAATCGATGGAAATAGAGTAATTTATTTAAATATTGTCAAGAGATATTAAAAACAACAGATGAATATAAATTATAATAAATTTATAAACCTACTTTTTTGTAACATTAAAATATACAGAAGTTTATTGCATATTGTCCCACTCAGGGAATCACAGGGAGATCAAAAATGATTGAGCAAAAATTCTAATATTTTATCACATTTTAAATTTTCTTTTACTTGATAGAATTTGAGAAGTTACCGTATACTTTAATTGCCAAAATATTATATAAAGTTAGTTTTGGTTGAAGAATTATTGTTTTTAAATTCATATGACACTTTCAATATTAAAATATTCAATTGTCTATAGTATATTGTCCCACTGTGCGAATCCTTTAAAAATTCTGGTTAATGGAAGTACAACTAAATTCGCATTGATTAATGCCATTTCTGACGTTTTATATTTTCTTTTACTTGATGGAAATAGAGGAATTTATTTAAATATTGTCAAGAGATATTAAAAACAACAGATGAATATAAATTATAATAAATTTATAAACCTACTTTTTTGTAACATTAAAATATACAAAAGTTTATTACATATTGTCCCACTCAGGGAATCACAGGGAGATCAAAAATGATTGAGCAAAAATTCTAACATTTTATCACATTTTAAATTTTCTTTTACTTGATAGAATTTGAGAAGTTACCGTATACTTTAATTGCCAAAATATTATATAAAGTTAGTTTTGGTTGAAGAATTATTGTTTTTAAATTCATAATTCATAGTATATTGTCCCACTGTGCGAATCCTTTAAAAATTCTGGTTAATGGAAGTACAACTAAATTCGCATTGATTAATGCCATTTCTGACGTTTTATATTTTCTTTTACTTGATGGAAATAGAGGAATTTATTTAAATATTGTCAAGATCTTTTTAAATTTATTGCACTTTGTCCCACTGTGGGAATCACAGGGAGATAAAAAATGATTGACCAAAAATTTTAAGATATTTTCTATAATCGTTTAACATTTTGGTAAATTTTAAACAAACAAGAATGTACAACTAAGTTCACATTGATTAAAGTCGTTATCATCCACTCAAATTTAACATTCAAGGACGGAAAATGAAATACATATCATGTTGATAAAATTTACTAAAAAAAATATTTTTTTCTTTGGTTAGTTATTTCTGATCTCTCTGTATTTCTCGACAATTCTCAGCGTCCAGCAAATTCTTGAATATTTTAATTTTGTAATAATCAATTATGATACCTATACGTTTTTGAAAGGACACCGTTTGCCACCTGTAACAAACACACAATTTTAATTAAATTAACCCGACAGATTTATTATCGCAACCGTTATTTAATGAACGCATAACCCACAAAACATCAATATTTTCAATAAATCCGACAAACTAATTAAAATAAAACGTTGTAAATAAATTAGCCGCCGTCGTTACATGTAACGAACGCGTCACGTCATAATTTATAATTGCGTACCAATAAAATCAAATCAAGTAACCGAAATCCTCGTAGTGCGATTGGATCGCACGATTCCGCCACAATAAATTGATTTTCTGCAACTGGCGAATTCCGTTCGCAGGATCCGTACGTAAAATCGTTAACAAAGTAAATTTGCATGTATCCGCGATACCATCGACACATTCGATCATATACGATGACTAATCCCGGTCACAATCTACAAGATTTTCAATCGACATGTGGGGGGTGGTTAATATTTTAATTGTAATTGCGCCGCCCGGGACATTTAATTTCGGCGTTAATCCGCTTGCCAATTTCGATTCGCAAAACATTTAAATCGAATGATGTCGGACTATATTCATCACGTATAATACGACTGCATAATGTGGTTATATCGAATGTATTTGATTTTGAACGTTCCTCTGTAAGCTGCACTCAATTTTGAGTACATTAGTAGTCGAAATGCATTTCAAGTAACTCTATTAAAACGGTTTGTAACATTAATCGGTTTCGGCTTAATCAACCTACCAGATAGACGAATAATGGTCGATTTTACTTAATTAGAATTAAATCGGAACTGCATAACGTAATTGACAGAAATTGCTTTTGTTATTATGTAAATTGACACCTCTATAGTACAAGGTTTTTCTAAAATGGTTGGTTGAAATTTGGGAGTAGTTATAACGTCCAATAATATGGTAAAGACAATTTAAATAATTTTTTTTCTCTGCCCCTCAACTTTAAATTTCATTCACTCTTTCCTTTTCTCGTTCTATTTTGTTCGTCACTGTATATATTTTTTTTATTACTAAGCTCTTCATATTATTTATTTTATAAAATAAATTTTAAGTTGCCTTTGGTTTAATTTCTTATTGACATTTATTTCTTTTATTATAATTTTAAATATTTAATAAATTCGTGTAATAAGAAAAAAATTAATCAAGACTACTTTTTTATTTCAAATTATACAAGAAATATAAAAAGCATAAATGTTTTAAAAAATATTCAGTGGGACAGAAAATAGGGCGAAAAAGAGGTGAACCTCCCTGAATCTACGCCACTGTAACAATACGAAAACAGTTTATTACTGTATTATTGTATAACCATATTTTAGGATAATACATACCAAATTTAAACGGGATTGGACCGAAGATTACTGAAATATGAATGAAAAACAATTTTTGAAATTTGTGCAGTTGTAATTTCTTCAGGAGAAATGTTTAGATTTTTTCATTATTGCTCCCAAATTTTAGTTACTTTTAATATATTAACATATTTTGTTCCACACAAAGTTCCTTTTGAAGAAAGGGGTCAGTTCATTCTTCTTTCAGGAAATGTTATTCGGATTTTCTTCATAAATGTACGTGCCCTAACTGCCCCCAAAATTTGATCGTCCATTTTCTAAACACCTTGTATCCTAAACAACAAAAAAAATTCGTTAGTAATTTGACAGGTGTCTCCCCGTTCAACCGGGGTTGAAACGTATAACATTAAACGGTCGGTGACGTTGCAAGGTGGTCGCAATGAAATCCCTGAATTATAACCACGGAATAAACACGGTGTTTATTGTTCGGGTACTTTGAATTCATTACGTAAGTTTCGATCGAAATCTATGAAATGCGATACGCAAACTGAAACAAGGTAACTAATGTTTCGACTCTTTTTCCTAAAAATACAAACAAAGTAAAATTCGTCGTGTCGGAATTGGAGTTGTTTAATTTGACGAGTCTCAGCACTATCGGATTACACAATGGTAAAATGTGGGATTTACGTTAAGTTTAATAAATTTCCAAATTGGGATGTTCACGTAGGCTTTTACAAGGAGGATTTTGTTACGAATTATTGCTTTTGAATGGGCAGTTTGTTAAAGTAGCTGTTTCTTGTTGGTTGTTGGAAATTGACGATTATTCGTTTTATATTTATTTATTATGTTCGATAATCGATATTTTATATGGAATGGTAGATGGATTATTTAACGAATAAACTAATTTAAAAGCTGAGAACAAGAGTTTCCTTGAATTAAATTCTCATTTAATCGTAAAAATTGTTATATAAATTCTTCGTTTACATGTACATTAAATTGGAATAAACTACTTAATTGCAAATAAAACTAAATTTCTTATTTTCTCTATTTTTCATAATTTTAATTTTACGTAAATATTTTCCCTTAATTGATATTAAATTATTTTTGTTACACTAGCAAATTTAATAGAAGTAAACTTGAATATTGAGTTTAATTATTAATTAATTTATTTTTTTTTTCCTCTATTTGATTTAAAATTATTTGTACTACAATAACTAATTTATAATATATAGAATTAAATTTAATCATTGCATTAATTAGTTTATTTCTTTAATTACTCTATGTTATAATTTTACGTAAATATGTTTGTCAATTTATTTTAAATTAACAATTTAATATTAAGGTCATTGATTATTTTATTGGTTTATTTTTTTTATATTGATTTTAATTTATTCTTATTACAGTAGTAACTTTTTTACAAATGAAATTAAATTTAATCATTTAATTAATTTGTTAATCTTTTTAATCATTTTTTTAATATTAATTAAATAATAATAATTTAATAATTACTTATTTATTTTACTTTCTTTAATTTTATGAAAATACTGACTTAAATTTAATTTACTTTTATTACAATAACAATTTTATAACAAACAAAATTAAATTTAATCGTTTAATTAACTTATTAACTTCTTTAATTATTTTCGTCCTAATTTTTTTATAAATATTTTCCACAATTAATTTTAAATTATTTTTGTTACAATATAATTTCAAATTTATTAAAAATAAAATTTAATAGTTATTTTTTCTTTTTCTATAATTTTAATTTTATGAAAATATTGATTTAATTATTTTATTATTTATTCTTTTTACCTAATTGATTTTAATTTATTGTTATTCCAATAACAATTTTATAACAAATAAAATTAAATTTTATCATTTAATTACCTTCTTAACTTCTTTAATTAATTTAGTCCTAATTTTTTTATAAATACTTTCCAGAATTAATTTTAAATTATTTTTGTTACAATAATTTTAAATTTTTTAAAAATAAAATTTAATAGTTATTTTACTTATTTGTTACTTTCTTTAATTTTTTCTGTAGGTTTAATTTTATGAAAATATTGAATTTTTTTTCCAATTAAATTTAATTTATTTTTATTTTATTACAAATAAAATTAAATTTAATCATTTAATTAAATTGTTTACTTCTTCAATTATTTTAGTCATATTTTTTTTATAAATACTTTCCACAATTGATTTTAAATTATTTTTGTTTCAATAAATTTCAAATTTATTACTAATAAAATTTAATATAGTTATTTCACTAATTTGTTACTTTCTTTAATTTTTCTATAGTTCCAATTTTATAAAAATATTGAATTTATTGATTATTTTATTGATTAATTTTTTTCTCCAATTGATTTTAATACATTTTTATTGCAATAACAATTGTATTAGAAATAAAATTAAATTTAATCGTTTAATTAACGTGTCAACTTCTTTAATTAACTTAGTCCTAATTTTTTTTATAAATATTTTCCTCAACTGTGTTTAAATTATTTTGTTATAATTTCAAATTTATTAAAAATAAACTTTAATTTAATTACTTCTTTAATTTTTAGGTCTAATTTTATGAAAATATTAAGTTTACTGATAATTTTATTAATTTATTTTTTTCTCCAATTGATTTTAATTCATTTTTATTACAATAGCTGTACTGTATTACATCAGTTAATTTATTTGTTAATTTTTTAATTATTTTGATTCTAATGTTTTATAAATTATTTCCTCAATTGATTTTAAATTATTTTGATTACAATTTTGAGTGTATTAAACATAAAATTGCGTATAATTACTTCTTTAATTTATTACTTTATTTAATTTTTCTATAGATCTAATTTTATGAAAATATTGAGTTTCTTGAATATTATATTAATTTATTTTTTTCTACAATTTATTTTAATTTATTTTTAATACAATGGCAATTTTATTACAAATAAAATTAAATTTAATCATTTAATTAATTTGTTAATGTTTTTAAATTATTTTAGTCGTATTTTTTAAAAATATTTTCCTCAATTGATTTTAAATTATTTTTGTTATAATTTCAAATTTATTAAAAATAAAATTTAATATAGTTACTCCATTAATTTGTTATTTATTATTATTTTTATAAAATTAAAACTATAGAAAAATTTAAGAAGGAAGTTTATTATTACTTTTTTAATTAATTTTTTTATCCAATTTAATTTATTTTTAATACAAATAAAATTAAATTTAATTATTTCATTAATTTGTTAATTTCTTAATTTATTCAATAATTCCAAGTTTTCGTAAATTTTGCTAGAATTAGATACAACAGTTTTATATTATTTTTATAATAATTTCATATTTATTACAAATAAAATTGAATTTAGTCACTCCATTAATTTATGACGTTAATGTAAAATATTTATTAATTATCATATTCTTTTTTATTTGAGTGTATTTTATTTTTATTTCAATAACATATTTATCAAAAAAAAATTCAATCATGTCATTTCATTAATATTATAGAAATATTTTCCTAATTGTTTTTAATTTTTTATTACAATTCAAAATTTAATTCTCATTTCATAAAATCTTTTATTTAATTATTAAATTTAATATTTTTGCCTCACAATTGTAAATTTTATGTTAGTAGTTATCTAACTAATTGAGTTTCATGCTTTGCCTGGGAATTAAAATATTTAGATTTTATCTATCTACTGCTACGTCGATTTAATAAAATTTTAAAATTTCTTCCATTAGTGTGTTGTCCAAATGGCACTACTTACGTAGGTTTAATGAGACCATAGAATAAGTTATTGTATGTATTGTAGCATGTATTAAATAAATTTGTTCTTAAGATATTCCGGTTTCCGGAGGTTCTTGAACCGAATGTGTAAGGAAATAAGAAAAATGCGTCTGAGTGAAGATTTATGGCATCCAGTTGCTCCGGCTTTTATGTATGCAGTATTCATAATCCTTCCGTTGGGACTTCGCGATCATAACGAGTCGGCGGTGAAACTAAAATAAAACGGAAAATCCAGACCCATTAACCGGTTCATTCTTAATAATTTTAATAATGCAAGTTCGGATCGAATTAAGTTGTTATTTTCTCGGGATTTGGCTCGGAACAAATTCACTTGTCATCGTTATCGGGAAAATAAATGCGACGTGATTTTATTAAAACGCCTTCGATTCACGGTTTTCGGGATAAATTGGGGTGATCCTTTACACTGCGAGCATGTATAATTAGATGATTTTTTAGTGATATGGAGATAAGTTTTTCGTACGGCCAACCACTCTGATTAATAACATGATCAACTTCGTTCGAGTTATCTGCTAGATTTATTTCGAATCTGTCGGATAAGTTTTCAAAGCCGAAATAGTCGAGTTTGAAACTTCATCCCGGATAATTTAGTTCTAGATTTTCATCAAAAACCGAAAGACAAAAAAATTAGAACGTCACCGCGGAATTTAACCGGGAATTTGGGATGACAATACTTAATTAAACCGTAAATTTATAAAGAATATCCCTCCTTTCTTTTAAGCTTTTCAACATTAATTCCAAACCTTATTAGTAAAAGTTGCCCCAGCTTTTTATTTTCGTATTTTTATTGGTACTATTTTAATTCAGGCCAGCCTGAAAATTTCGCATTAAAGCCGTGAAATTTTTGTTTTGTTTTTCACATATTTTTTTTTTACCCCAGGCACACATAGTTTTCGTTTAGTTCGTAATTTATTAAAACCGTAACTGAGGTTAGTTGGATAAATTTCCCCGGATTATCATTTTCAAATTAAAAGCTCAAACTTGATGTAAAGTAAATTTGCATTTTAATATATTCGTGGCGAAAAAAGGTGCACCAAAAATGAACTTAATATGGTAATGCATACATAATTAGACGTGAAACGCTAAAATTGTACCGTTGTCTTCCAGTTTAATAAACAGTTTTAATTATAACAAGTTACAGTTTAAAACAAATTTTGTCGAACAATTAAGACTTTAAAGTTTAAACGACGTCTGGCTTTATAAGCTAACCATTTTTTAATATTTTATTCAATAAAAGCAGTATTTTAATATTTAATAATTTTAAATGCAGGAGTGCCATTTTAATCGATAATCATCAATACATCAATACATAGGTAATAATTGATGGTTCAAAGAAGTTCAAGCTTTGGATTCAGTGTAGTCTCAATCTGGTCTAGGAGCTCATGTAGTGATTAATTAATATTCCTAACAATTAACATAGTTGTAAAATGAATAATTCATGAGTAAAAAGTTGGTAGCTGTCTCTCCTTCCGTAGTAGATATACTACAAAAATGTTTAAGAGGAAAATAAGCTTTTGTATTCTAATAGTATTAAAAAAGTTAGCATCCCTGTTGCATCAAGGAAATACAATTGAATTATTCTTGCACCAAAGGGTAGAAATAACACAACTATTCTGATATCAGAAAAAGTCATCTTTGCAATGCATTTTTTATTTATTCTGTCAGATAAGATTACATCCATACCTAGGTAATAATTGATGGTTCAAAGAAGTTCAAGCTTTGGATTCAGTGTAGTCTCAATCTGCTCTAGGAGCTCATGTAGAGATTAATTAATATTCTTAAAAATTAACCTAGTTGTAAAAATGAGTAATTAATGAGTAAAAAGTTGGTAGCTGTCTCTCCTTCCGTAGTAGATATACTAGAAAATTGATTAAGAGAAAAATAAGCTTTTGTATTCTAATAGTATTAAAAAAGTTAGCATCCCTGTTGCATTAAGGAAATAGGATTGAATTATTATTGCACCAAAGCGTAGAAATAACACAAATATTCTGATATCAGAAAAAGTCATCTTTGCAATGCATTTTTTATTTATTCTGTCAGATAAGATTACATCAATACATAGGTAATAATTAATGGTTCAAATAAATTCAAGCCTTGAATTCAGTGTAGTCTCAATCTGATTTAGGAGCTTATATAGAGATTAATTAATATTCCTAACAATTAACCTAGTTGTAAAAATGAGTAATTAATGAGTAAAAAGTTGGAAGCTGCCTCTCCTCCTATAGTAGATATACTAGAAGAATTTTTAAGAGAAAAATAGCTTTTGTATTCTAATAGTATTAAAAAAGTTAGCATCCCTGTTGCATCAAGAAAATACAATTGAATTATTCTTGCATCAAAGGGTGGAAATACGAAAAATATTCTGATATCAGAAAAAGTTATCTTTGCAATGCATTTTTTATTTATTCTGTCAGATAAGATAATATCAATACATAGGTAATAATTGATGATTCAAAGATGTTCAAGCTTTGGATTCAGTGTAGTTTTAATCTGGTTTAGGAGCTCATGTAGAGATTAATGAATATTCCTAACAATTAACCTAGTTGTAAAAATGAGTAATTAATGAGTAAAAAGTTGAAAGCTGTCTCTTCTCCCGTAGAAGATATACTAGAAAAATTTTTAAGAGAAAAATAAGCTTTTGTACTTTAGGAGTTTTAAAAAAGTTAGTATTCCTGTTGCATCAAGGAAATAGGATCGAATTATTCTTGCACCAAAGGGTAGAAATAACACAAATATTCTGGTATCAGAAAAAGTCATCTTTGCAATGCATTTTTTATTTATTCTGTCAGATAAGATTACGTCAATACATAGGTAATAATTGATGGTTCAAAGAAGTTCAAGCTTGGAATTCAATGCAGTCTCAATCTGGTCTAGGAGCTCATGTAGAGATTAATTAATATTCCTAACAATTAACCTAGTTGTAAAAATGAGTAATTAATGAGTAAAAAGTTGGAAGTTTAAGTTAAGAGAAAAATAAGCTTTAGAAGTTTAATGGTATTAAAGAAGTTATCATCCCTGTTGCATCAAGAAAGTCTAGTTAAATTGTTCTTGCACCAAAAGTAACAAAAAAATCAGAAGAAGTAATCTTTGCAGTATATTTTTTATTCATAATGCCTGATATGATTTCATCACCTATTTTTCTTCGTAAAACAATCAATAGAAAGCCGATTGCATTGCGTGCAGGGAAAGAATTGGCATTTGTCAAACGTCTATTTTTGTTATTGTCACTTATGTGGAACCCATGTGTCCATCTTCTTGATGAAATTTGTTGAATGAAGCCTCTTTCTAATAGTTTACAGTTGAACTATTTCCGGTCATGGGACAAGAAGATTTTTCATGAAGCATTGCTTAATTTCTTCATTGGGTAAGTTTTAGAAAGACCTTGACGTTGTTTATCTTCAGTGCTTAGTTTGTCACTTTTAAATTGAAGAAATCAAAATCATGAGGCTGTTGTTCCGTCTGTTGATTTAAGTAAATCTTTGTTCTCATAAAGCAATACACCAAAAAATGTTTTAAATATAATTTATTAAAAAAATAAATAAATGGCGTAGAATGAACTTAAAAAGCTTTCAAATAATATACAAAATAATGTACAAAAATGTTTTAATATCAAACTAAAATCTTTTCAAATAAACCTTGAACTAAACAACCCATTTTTTTTTGTACCCACATGATTATTTTTTAAGATCCAGTTCAGACAACCAAAGAAGTAAAAACAAAATATTTCTCATAAATTTATTATCTTAATCTCGTACGATAATTTTAATGTTTAGTTTCTTGCAACCCAACCTTGTTGGGCAAAACAGAAATTACCCAATTAACCGCAGTTTTATTATATCCGTGCACCCTAATTAAAGTTATCCATCGGCAATCTAAGAAGTAAAAAACAACTAATTTACGAACTAATCTGAATAACGTACTGCATGCGTATGCCGGTTTCGGCATGTTATTTAAATGTAACGTAATACAATCTCAATCAGCTTCAAGTGTTCCGTGAATAATCCAACTCGAAGTAACTTAGCATGGCATTTGGACATTATGTAAATTCACACACACACACACATACATATACACACAGCGGCCGGACAGATGGCGTCAAATTGGCACAAAAACCTTCCATAGTCTTCTATTAAAAACATATCTGTCAAACGCAAATTGTCCCTTGTGCGTTTAAATGGCCGGGTTCGTTCGGAAAGTTTTCGCATATCTTGATTACGGACTGTACATGTTCCAGTTGCTGCACGTAACTTTATTGTCGGGGTTTCGGATTGTTCGGTGGAATTTTTGTTTGTGGGCCGGCACCATATTATTTGCTCGTTTGGAAAGTTCGCCGATGTTGCACCAGATTTCCGAGTTGTGGTGCCGCAATTTGTATTTGGATTAACTTATGAGCTTTATATTTGCATCTGAAAGTAGTTTGTCTTAATTTACATGACTTAACTAATGATGTTCGCTTTGTAACTTAATATTTATGATTATACACTTTAGGGCTAGCACATTATTTTATTAATAAACTAAAATTTTATATCCAACATGTGTATGCATGTAATTATTATTAAAAAAATATATTTTAATAAGCTTAATGAGCTCATTTTGGATTGTATTACAAAGTGATGTAGTTTGTTGGTCGTAAGCTTTCGTCTCAAGCCAATTCACTGATAAAGTTCTTTAGGAATTAAATTTGCGAACAGTTCTATGCATTTTATTAAAAAAATAATAATAAATTAATTAATTTAAATTTATAATATTGGAAAAATTAAGATCAGAAGATTAAAAATAACGATTTATTTAAAAAAATATATATTTAATTTAATAAAAAAATAAAATATTACATTTCAATTAAAAAAATAAAAATAACAATTTAGAATAAAAAAATAGTAATATAATTAATTTAATTTAACTAAAAATAAACATTTTAATTAAAAATGAAATTATAATATTTAATTTAAATTTATAATATTTAAAAAATTAAGGTAGATAATTAAAAATAACCATTTAAATTAAAAAAAAATTAATTTAATTGAAGATAAATTAAATTGCTTAAAAATTATTTATAATATTTGAAAATTAAGCTTATAAAATGAAAAATAAGCCACTCAATTTAAAAAATTAAAATATTTAATTTAAATTAATAATTTTTATATTATAATATAAATTTAATTTTTGAAATATATATTCATACTTTTTTATAATTTAAATTTAATTTTTAAAATAATATATGTAAACAATAAAATTTAAAAATCAAAATTCAAATATATAATTTAGAGGAAAATTGTTTAATTCAAATTTATATTAGTAAAATAATTTAAAAAAATAGATTACATCAAAATTAAATTTATAATATTAAATATTAAACCTAAAAATAAATTAATAATATTTATATTATAATTTAAATTTAATTTTTGAAATATATATTCATATTTTTTTATAATTTAAATTTAATTTTTAAAATAATATATGTAAACAATAAAATTTAAAAATCAAAATTCAAATATATAATTTAGAAGAAAATTGTTTAATTTAAATTTATATTAGTAAAATAATTTAAAAAAATAAATTACATCAAAATTAAATTTATAATATTTCAAATATTAAACCCAAAAATAAATTAATAATATTTATATTATAATTTAAATTTAATTTTTGAAATATATATTCATATTTTTTTATAATTTAAATTTAATTTTTAAAATAATATATGTAAACAATAAAATTTAAAAATCAAAATTCAAACATATAATTTAGAGGAAAATTGTTTAATTTAAATTTATATTAGTAAAATAATTTAAAAAAATAAATTACATCAAAATTAAATTTGTAATATTTCAAATATTAAACCCAAAAAATAAATAATAATTTAAATTTAAAAATCTTAAATTAAAATATTTAATTTAGGGAAAAATAACGATTTAAATACATTAACAATAATAAAATATTTAATTGAAATAAAAAAAAAATAAATTGTTTAATATAATTTCATAATATTTGTAATTAAAAATTAAATTAATATAAATTACATGAAAATAAATAATTAAGTTTAAAATTAAAATATCAGTTTAAATCTATAATATTTGAAATATGTATTAAGAAAAAGAAATTAAATTTAAAAATTTCAAAATATTTAAATTTAAATAATATTTTATAAATTATTATCAAACAATTAAAATAATAATTTAAATTTAAAAAAATGTTAATTTAAAATGAAGAAAATTTAAATTATGTAATTAATATTTAATATATTAATATTAATTTATATAAAATTAAGCTTATAAAATGAAAAATAAGATATTTATTAAAAAAAATAAATTATTTAATTTAAATTAATAGTATTTGAAAAAATAAGCTTATATAACAAAAAATTACAATTTATAAATAAAAAAATATATATTTATTTTATTAATATATAATTTATATTTTTAATATTTTAAATATTAAACCTAAAAAATAATAATAAAATATTTAATTGAAATTTAAGGAAAATTAAATAGTTTAATTTAATTTTATAATATTTTAAAATTAAGCTTAAATAAAAAAAAATCTCTTTAAAAAATTGAAATATTTATTTAAATTCAAATAGTATTTGAAAAATTAAATTTAAAAATAACAATTTAGGTTAAAAAATAATAAAATATTTAATTTAGAGAAAAATAAAGATTTATATGAAAATATATTACATGAAATAATTTAGTTTAAAAACAAAAATAAAACATTTTAAATTTATATTTGACTATTAAACAACACTAAAACTTAAATTTAAAAATTTCTATTATATATATATATATATATATATATATATATATTTAATTGAATTTCAAGAAAAATTATATTAGCAAAATAAAAAATTGATTATTTGGCATGCTAAATTGATCCAAGTAATATATTATTGATTATAGCATTATATTTACTTCCTCTAAACGGTTTCATGATAAGCTATTTTATTGTAACTTCTGGTGCTCCCCATGGATCAAATTTGGGACCACTCCCTTTCAATACACACATAAATGATATATTTGTTTTGGAGTATGTGTCAATTATGTGGTATCAAATTTACTAATTCAATTAATTATATATGAAAAAAATTCAAGAATTTTTCCTGAAATATCTCAGGATATTTTATCAAAATATGGATATGGATTATCTAACTGTCATCTTCTTCTTTGATTCACCTAAATAAAGAAATAGAATTATTAGTAGATTATTCTGAGCTGTTTCTGCTTGTTCCATCTGGAGGAAGTAGAGATGTTGACACTTTCCAAGTTCCATCTTACAGAATTTACATTTCTGGTGTCAAAGCACCATATATGGTTGTGTGTAATGATTTAATATTTTATCTGGTTAAAGTTATGTTGTTTTTATTGTGTAATTATAATTATTATTATTATATCACCTTCGACCTCATTGTGATGTGTATTTTGTAAGATTATAGCACAAACATCTGTGCCATAAAACCCTTTTCTTAGAATGTAAAATAAAAGGCCAAAACAACACTTAACCTCAGAACACCTTTCAAATCGAAATTACATGTCAAAACCACAGGCCCATTATGGCACCACTTAAGGCGTGCCATAACTTTAAAACGAAACGTTTCCTTCCGCATGACAAAAAAAGCACGGTTGTTAGTTTGATCGTTATTTTATTGTTGTGCTAATGTCCTCCTAATTATCGTAGTCGCCTCCCCCCAGCACATGTTTATTTCTCCGTAAATTTTTAAAATTCCGGTGCCAATTTAATAACGGCCCCAACGCAAATACGGGGCCGAACGTAAGCAGACAATTATTTGCTTTTTCTGTGCAATATCCGGGAATCCGGGGGGGACTTAAGATAGTGGCCTCGGGAAGCACGGAAAAAAATCACCCCCTCATATTGCGGCCCTCCCTATTCCCTAAATATTGTATGAATGCCGACGCCAACTTTTACCCGGCGCTTTTTTAATTATCCCATTTTCGGTAGGGTAGGCCGCCGAAACTTATCGCCATATGTACGAGTCGCGGCGTCGGAAAAAAGGGGTTGCGCGACTTGAATTAACTTTTAATGCGCTCATCCCCGTGGGGGGATGATCGTTGCCGTATTTGCGATGCGATATTGTTACAATACCTGATAGATTGCGGCATTGTGGTTGTTAACGACGTGGGCCCGGGTGCCATACGATTAAGGATTGCGACAGAGGGGTGGTTTAATAACGGTCGATTTTTTTCAACCGCGAATTTAATTTTAGATAGGGCTTTTGTTGAACAAACCTGTGCGTACGGGTGCAAGGTGTGGGGTGCGAGAGCGGCGACAGCAGGGTAAGGTTGAAGCTGCGTACCTCATAAAAGATTCCGTATAATATTATTGTGTGCAAAACAAACTTGGTGCACGTGTAAAGGCTAAGGCTCTGATGACCATTGTTTTCATATCTATAGTATTTGCTTAGGTATTTTGGTGTTTTTGAGCACTGGTGTCCATATTTGATCAAGCTTCAATGCTTCTTCTTTTTTGTTAAAGTTGTTTACGTGTTTATGGATTTTAAATGCTTCCCTAATCATTCTCTTGCGATACCCAGTTGTCGAGGCAAGCAATTGTGTATCTTGGAATTTTATCTTATGATTTCCATCTAACAGTGCATGTTCAGCTACAACAAACTTGTTTGATTGTCCTAGTTTGCATTTTCGTTTGTGTTCCTTAATCCTAGTCCCTATTGAACATTTTATGGTACTGATGTATACTTTCCCGCAAGAGCATGGTATGCGGTATGTCCCAGAAGCTGTTTTATGGTCTCTCCTATCTTTGGCAGATCTGAGACTGTGTTGAATCTTCCATGTTGATATAAAAAGAGTATGGATGTTATGTTTTAATAAGATTTTTCCAATTCTATCGGTAACTTTACATATATATGGGAGAAAAGCTTTACCAATCGTGGGCTCTTTGGGTGGATCTTTATTATTAGTATGAGGTCTCATTGTACGCCTTATTTCAGAGCGTTTGTATCCGTTAGCCTGTAGTATTTTTTCCAAGTGTTCTTGTTCTTCAGCGAAATGATGTGTGGCACATACCCTTTTGGCTTGTTCCATTAGTGTTTTGACCCCTTGTTTTTAACTTGGATGATGATTAGATAGTTTATATAGATACCGATCGCTGTGTGTAGGTTTTCGGTATACTCTATGGTCTAAATGTTTACACACTCTTTTTATTAGGACATCCAGAAAAGGTATTTGGTTTTCCTCCTCCAATTCCATTGTGAATTTGATATTGTTATGTTGAGAGTTTAGTTGTTTTAGAAACTGATCTAGTTCTTCTTGACCATGTTTCCATATCACGAAAGTATCATCCACGTAACGATACCAAACGGAAGGTTTGTGTTTGGAAGTCTCAATTGCTTTTTGTTCAAACTTTTCCATAAAGAAATTGGAGATCATAGGACTAAGAAGAATGCCCATTGATAATCCTTCAGTTTGTTCGTAGAATTTGTTGTTTCAAACGAAATAGTTTTCAGTAAGGCACGTATGGAAAAGATCCACTATATCTGGAGGGAATATTTCTGATATCATGTTTAAGGAATCAGTTATAGGAATTTTAGTGAAAAGTGACACGACGTCGAAACTGACTCTCCTACATAAAGATGTAATCCTTTCAATATCTCAACAAAATGAGTGGGAATATTTAATAAGAGAGGAGTGCTCATTGCAAATCGTTCAGTCTGTTCGTAGAATTTGTTGTTCCAAACGAAATAGAATAGAAATTTCCTCCGGATACTTTCGTGATATAGAAACATGGACAAGAGGAACTAGATCAGTTTCTAAAGCATCTAAACTCTTAACGTAACAATAACAAATTCACAATGAAGAAGAAGAACTAAATACCTTTGGATGAACATTTAGACAGTTTAGTATAACGAAAACCTACACACACCGATCGGTATCTGCATAAACTATCTAACCATATCAAAGTCAAAAACAAGGGGTCATAAAAACACTAATCGAACGAGCCAAAAGGATATGTGCCACACATCATTTCACTGAAGAACAAGAACACTTGGAAAAAACACTACAGGCTAATGGATACAAACGCTCCGAAATAAGACGTACAATGAGACCTCATACTAATAATAAAGATCCACCTAGTGAGCCCACGATTGGTAAAGCTTTTCTTCCATATATATATGTAAAGTTACCGATAGAATTAGAAAAATCTTATTAAAACATAACATCCATACTGTTTTTATATCAACAAAGAAGATTCAATACAGTTTCAGATCTGCCAAAGATAGGAGAGACCATAAAACAGCTTCTGGGATATACCGCATACCATGCTCTTGTGGGAAAGTATACATCGGTACCACAAAACGTTCAATAGGGACTAGAATTAAGGAACACAAACGACACTGCAAACTAGGACAATCAGACAAGTCTGCTGTAGCTGAACATGCACTGTTAGATTGAAATCATAAGATAAAATTCCAAGATACACAATAGCTTGCCTCGACAACTGGATATCACAAGAGAATGATTAGGGAAGTAACTGAAATCCATAAACACGGAAACAACTTCAACAGAAAAGAAGAAGCACTGAAACATGATACTCGACGATTTACTACTTGGTGATGAGATACCGTTAATTGATTTCAAAGTTTCTACCACAACCTTCCATTTCTCAAAAATGGATGCAAACTAACTAGCTACCCTTAATGGAGTATTGATAAAACTAACTTGTCGTGCTAGGCGAGCATCTGTCCCGAAAACGCTCTTAATTACCCCGATAATTCAAAACCGACCTTCTCGTGTGTCTGTCAAATTTTTTCGACACGACATCCCCATCGCAATAGAGGGTGCATGTGTACGTGTCGCAGCGAAGGGGTCGGCGTCCCTACACGAATTAACTTTTAATGCGTGCAACATTCGCAATTGATATCGGCAAACAATGCCCTCCACCTGATGGATGTAAATCCGTGTAGTGGTCTCTTCTTCGGTCGGGTTTTGTGGGTTGCGGGCCGACAAGCCACGCTGGGGTGGATTATGATTAAAAGCGATTGTTATTAATGGGATGTGGAATAGGCATAAAGGTGTCGATTGTATCTGTCGGGAGTTTTACAGATGGCTCTTTATTGATGGAACTACTCATCAAACTGTAACATGTTGTTGGTCATCAATACTAGTGTTTGGGTTGGGGAGCTTTTGTAATGACGGGTGCGCAAATAAATCCACTTGGATTCGATTTCAATCATTTGTTTATTACTGTTCGGAATTATCACGAACCATATTTGCCCACGCATTTTACATTTAACAAAAGATGTAACGAAAATTCTTCTGTAAACTGCCGAAAAGTTTCCTTCGCAGTGTGCAACTTGAAACTCCGTCAAACAACAACACATTCACGTATTAAACTGAGGAGGCCCCGATTTATATTTGTGTTCGATATTGACATATTGAGGGACATTGTGTACATATGTAAGAAACAGAGAGGACCATCAATTTGACTCCTGTTCCCAAGTAAATTCAGGATGGCCTCAAACACTTTGAGCAATCAGCAACTTTCCGTTCTCTGGCGAAAATAAGGTGATGAATGGCCGTGTTTTTTGTACCTCGGGCATAACTTTTGCTTAACTTTATTCTCTGTAGCCCGGTTATTTGCAAACGGAGCTCTCAACTATGCGCCCCCGTCTGGCCGCAACTTTCTGGAGCTGCGCCTGTATGAAGTATCGATAAACAATTTGGTGGAAGTTCCGAACGTTTTCAGCTGCATTGTTGGACACTTCGAGTTAACACACAGACATTTTTATTACGTCTTCCGTTCAAAAACGGAGCTACGGTTTAACATATTTGCCCCGAATACGCAACACTCGAAGGAACAAGGCAAATTCCCGAACATCAGTCATTTTTGCAGCACACGAAACGGGATCATTAAATTGACATGCCGGATCGTGCAGCGTAAAATTTGATGCGGGCCTCGACCCGGCCAATTTACCATCGCATATTTGCGTACCTGGCGGTAAACAATCCGTATGACCGAATAAGGCACTCCGACATAATTGAATAATTGTGGCCTGACCATAATTCACAGTTAATCGCGGGACCGTATGAAATATGCAAGCGCGAAGGGAGAGACACCCTTCAACTAGCCAAAGGCCAAAACCCGATGGCAAAATGTTACGTGCATCTGGCAAGGACAGACCGCAACTTCCTCTGTCACAGCGATATTGTAATTTGTAACGGGGAGTGAATTTTCTGACGTCTCAATCACGTCAACTATTTCGCTTCGGGCTCGTACGGTTAATTTGTCTTGGGTTCATCGTCGCTAAATATGTTTTTGGTTGAGAATTTCAACACTTGATCGTAAGAATATTACACATACTTCTAAAAATAAAATGATTGTCAGCGTTTTTGTAGAATTATTAAATTATTAAAATATTAGTAACATATTTTTGGGTGAAATAAAGTTCAACTATTTGATTCTTCTTAGAAATGGAATGATTATTAGCATTTTTCTAGAATTATTATTCTTCCAATTTGGTGGGAAAAAGTAGAAATGAACTAATTTTAAATTCAACTGTTTGATGCTTCTTAAAAATAAAACAGTTGTCCCCATTTTTCTAAGATTATTACACCTCCGATTGGTGACAGATTAAATTTATGGTGAATAATGTTTGAATTGTGAAAATCTTGTGTTCCAATTATTAGCACAAAATGTTTCTGTTACAAAGTTTCAACATTTGATCACAGAAAAAATGTACAAAGTTCAACTATTTCATGTTTCTTAGAAATAAAATGATTATCAACATTTTTCTAGAATTACTTATATTTCAAATTTGGTGAAAAAAAAAATAGCAATGAACTACTATTAAATTCAGCTGTTTGAGGTTACTTACAAATAGAACACTCGTCAGTATTTTATAGGATTATTACATACCAATTGGTGACAGATTAAATTTTTGGTGAATAATGTTTGAATTGTGAAAATCTTGTGTTCCAATAATTAGCACAAAATGTTTTTGTTAAAAAGGTTCAACATTTGATCACAGAAAAAATGTACATGTTTCTTAGAAATAGAATGATTATCAACTTTTTTCGAGAATTACTTATATTTCAATTGGTGACAGACTAAATTTTTGGTGAATAATGTTTGAATTGTGAAAATCTTGTGTTCCAATTATTAGCACAAAATGTTTCTGTTACAAAGTTTCAACATTTGATCACAAAAAAAATGTACAAAGTTCAACTATTTCATGTTTCTTAGAAATAAAATGATTATCAACATTTTTCTAGAATTACTTATATTTCAAATTTGGTGAAAAAAAATAGCAATGAACTACTATTAAATTCAACTGTTTGATGCTACTTACAAATAGAACAATCGTCAGTATTTTATAGGATTATTACATCCCAATTGGTGACAGATTAAATTTTTGGTGAATAATGTTTGAATTGTGAAAATCTTGTGTTCCAATTATTAGCACAAAATGTTTTTGTTAAAAAGTTTCAACATTTGATCACAGAAAAAATGTACATGTTTCTTAGAAATAGAATGATTATCAACTTTTTTCTAGAATTACTTATATTTCAATTGGTGACAGACTAAATTTTTGGTGAATAATGTTTGAATTGTGAAAATCTTGTGTTCCAATTATTAGCACAAATTGTTTCTGTTACAAAGTTTCAACATTTGATCACAGAAAAAATGTACAAAGTTCAACTATTTCATGTTTCTTAGAAATAAAATGATTATCAACATTTTTCTAGAATTACTTATATTTCAAATTTGGTGAAAAAAAATAGCAATGAACTACTATTAAATTCAACTGTTTGATGTTACTTACAAATAGAATAATCGTCAGTATTTTATAGGATTATTACATCCTAATTGGTGACAGATTAAATTTTTGGTGAATAATGTTTGAATTGTGAAAATCTTGTGTTCCAATTATTAGCACAAAATGTTTTTGTTAAAAAGTTTCAACATTTGATCATAGAAAAAATGCACAAAGTCCAACTATTTCATGTTTCTTGGAAATAAAATAATTATCAGCATTTTTCTAGAATTATTTATATTTCAAATTTGATGAAAAGGAATAGTAACGAACACTATTAAATTCAACTGTTTGATGCTACTTAAAAATAGAACAATCATCAATATTTTTCTAGGATTATTACATCCCGATTGGTGACATATTAAATTTTTGGTGAATAACATTTGAAATGTGAAAATCTTGTGTTCCAATTATTATTACAAAATATTTTTGTTACAAAGTTTCAGCATTTGATCAAGGAAAAATTACACAAATTTCAACTATTTGGTACTTCTCAGAAATAGACTGATTATCAGCATTTTTCTAGAATTATTTATACATAAAATTTGGTGAAAAATAAAAATAGCAATGAAATACTATTAAATACTCTCAATTGGTGACAGATTAAATTTTTGAGGAATAAAATTTGAAATGCGTTTATCTTATATTCCAGTTATTATTAAAAAATATTCTTGTTGGAAAGCTACAACCTTTGGTATCAGCAAAACTGCATGAAGTTCAACCATTTGGAAATAAAATGATTATCAGCATTTCTAGAATTATTTTAGCCACAATTGATGACTCAAATCTTGATTAAATAAATTATACATAAATTAATCATAATATTTATATTTTAATTAAAGTTAATTATCACTAATACTCCTTGAAATCGGACGAATTAATACCAACAAAGCAATTTTATTAACACTTTCCTGCTAATAATGGATGCTGTGCAATCACGATTGGTTCCGCAAATGGTGGACCGCGTAAGGTGGAAAATTTTAGATTAAACCGGTTGATTCGATAATCATTAGGCTGTTAAATAGGAATCAAACCAATTTACAATGCACTATAGTAACATTATAGTCAGTTAATCTGTAATTACAATGTGAAATTGTTAACGGGATAACAGTTTAATGGCGTCCCATTCGAATATTATATTTGCGTAAATAAAACGATCAAAAATTACAAATAACAAAGCAATTATTTGGATTTCGGTAATTTAACGTTTAAATAGCTTTTGTTGTAACTCGGCGTCTGGAAAAGTTTCCTTTTAGATAAACTTTAAACAGTTTACATTCAGTCTAGACGTTGGCATTTTTTTGTCGCAATAAAAAAATACACTTTGTACTATTTCCAGATTAAATGTTGGGGTAATTATTGTTTTCACTTTAAGGGGCCAGACATGTTGTGCCACTTTTTAATATATTTATCTTCTCAACATTTATATATTCACCCCCGGTTAATTATCGGTAATAATACTGCTTATATATTCGTCCAATAAGGGTGCGAAACTAGATTACTTTTCCAAGCATTTACATAAAACAATTTACTTTTTTGATTTACCATCTGTCGTTTCTCCCGATTAACAAGATGTATCAGCGACGTTTCATTTAACACAAAAATTAAAGTGTGTCTACCAGATTAATTTCACCAATACACAAACAGAATAATACATTGTACCAGAATAAATCTGAATACATAAATATGTAAATAAATAGCCGCAGAACAGACGGAAAGCTCATGCTCCAAGTAATTAAACCCATTAAAGTCGGTTTTTCAATACGAAGCTTTATTATGGAGATGAATGTAATCCAGCTTTTGTATCAATCGATTATCAAAGAAAATATTTTATAAAGACTGAAATCCGATAATTGAAAACACACTTTGATACATTATATTAAATGCAGTTTTTCTTTGGCAGAGAAAAAGCATGATTGATATCTCCAATAAATATTTAAACACATTTTGTTACGAATAAATCTGAATACATGATTATGTAAGCCACAAAAAACTACGTGTCTGTAAATAATTAAACGTATTAACATTATTGGATTCAAGGTTACTGAAATATAACTAAAAAACAATTTTTTAAATTTACTATTAAGAAGCTGTATTTTCTTCAGAATAAACTTTAGACAAAAAAAAATTAAAAACTTTATTACATTGAGTCATAGATAAATATTTTAGGAAAATACATACCAAATTTAAACATTATTGGACCAACGGTTACTGAAATATAACTAAAAAACAATTTTTGAGATTTACAATTAAGAAGCAGTATTTACTTCAGAAGAAACTTTAGACAAAAAAATTTAAAACCTTTATTACATTGAGTCATAGGTAAATATTTTAGGATGATACATATCAAATTTAAACATTATTGAACCAAAGGTTACTGAAATATAACTAAAAAACAATTTTTGAGATTTACAATTAAGAAGCAGTATTTATTTCAGAAGAAACTTTACAAAAAAAAATTAAAAACTTTATTACATTGAGTCCTAGGTAAATATTTTAGGATGATACATATCAAATTTAAACATTATTGGGCCAAAGGTTACTGAAATATAACTAAAAAACAATTTTTGAAATTTACAATTAAAAAGCTATATTTTCTTCAGAAGAAACTTTGGACAAAAAAATTTAAAAACTTTATTACATTGAGTTATAGGTAAATATTTTAGGATAATACATACCAAATTTATTTTAACATTATTGGACCAAACGTTACTGAAATATAACTAAAAAACTTTTTTTGGAATTTACAATTAAAAAGCTGTATTTTCTTCAAAAGAAACTTTATGAAGAAATTATTTAAATTTTCTCCATTATTGGTCTAAAATTTTGACTAACTATCTTATAAATTATTTTTATCAACATATTTTGTCCCACAGTCTTGGTGGATTTTGGTAAAACTTTACGAAAAATATTTATTTACATTAAACTAGGTTTTTCAATACGAAGCTTTACTATGGAGATGAATGTAATCCAGATTTTGTATTAATCGATTATCAAAGAAAAACCCTCAAATCCGATAATTAAAAACACACTTTGATACATTACATTAAATGCAGTTTTTTTCTTTGGCAGAGAAAAAATATGATTGATACCTCCAATAAATATTTAAACACAATTTGTTACGAATAAATCTGAATACATGAATACGTAAGCCACAAAAAACTACGTGTCTGTAAATAATTAAACGTATTAAAATTCATTTTATATTCAAATTCGGTATGTAGTGTCCCCATGAACACGGCCACTTATGAAAATATCAATTAATTAAAGTAGCCTCCTGGATAGACCGAGTAAAAAAAAATTATTCGGACGGCCCGAATAAATGTAGCTCTGTCAAAACAATGGCGTGTAGCATCTGTGTGGTTTGGACGTTAATAAATAGTTTTTTTGGGGCGTGCGTTCTCCTACTATCGTTGGGACGTGTTCTCGTGACGGGTCCAGGAATCCCCTTACATTTTTTTCTAATCTTGTAATCATATTTATACCATTAATTAATTTTATACAGATGTCGTAGTTGAATGTCTGGCCCGTAATTAATGGAATGTGCTTTTTAGGAGGAGCACTTAAAATCACTAGTCCACGGGCGGCGGTTCAGTTATTAGATTTACCGCAAATGTAAAAAGCCCCGTCGCCATTTTTTTGCTTTGTATTTTTTAGCGGACGCGAATTAAGTTAATAGCCACCCCCCCGAATGAAAAAACAAGTACAAAAGCTCCACCGATAGATTATTCCGTTCCATAAATAAAAACAAAGTTAAAAAAGTTATTGTAAGCACTCGAATCGAACGGCGGGGACAAAGAGTAGAGGAGTTTTAATGCACCCCCGATGTTTTTCGACAGTGACGGAAGAAAAAAGAGGCCCTCTTGAGTGCGGAAAATAATAAAATAATGCCCCGAAACAGGCCCGATAAGTTTTAATTCGGTGTTCAAGCAACCGCCAAAGTGAAAAATGCACTCCACTAAAACAATATTTATTCGTCCTTTTGGTCGGCCAATAAAAAATGCACCCCGCCCGCCGACCGAGGGGTGCATTATTTTTCCCCGTCCCTCCGGCGAAAGTCAAACTTCCAACGGCGCGTTCCCTGAATACTAATCTCGGATGCACTCGGCTATTTATTATTTACATCTTAATATTGGGTTTTATGTACGCTTTTGGGCCCCCGCATTCCTGCAGGATATCGCCGGATTATTGAAGTTGTCTGCAGGTTAGACAACAGGTTTTTGAAATTTCTGCATTATATGTTGACCTTTTTTTTCTATTTTCTAAAGTCGTACGTGAACTGTTGTGTTGGCTAACATTAGCCGTAAGGCCCTTCCTGCGTTTCGCAATACTGACTCATAGCAGCAAAGTTGAGCGGTGAATCATAAACACATTTGCATTCCGTGAAGAAGTTCGCAGCATCTCAACGATTCATCTGTGTGGAATTTCATGTGTGTGTCCGGTTGATATTTATAATACTCGTAATTATCTGTTTACCTTAAGAATTATTGCAATCATTATTATATATGTTGGTATTAAAATTGCGGATGGTGATGCAAAAAGCTATTGCTAATTAAATTGTAAAACATGAAGAGGAATGTACTTGAAACTTTTTTAAGATTATAATGGAAATAATGTTTATTTTCAAAACAGCAAGTTGCTTATGAAATAGGCAATAAAATTTGAAGGAAGTTCAATAATGAAGAAAATCAGTAAATTTGAGAAAATACTTAATTTTATTCATTGTTAGTCAAAAATTTTGAATAACCATCTTTTATTTTTATTAACATATTAACATATTTTGTCCCACTGACTAAAATGAGTCTTGATGGATTCAAGTAACATCTGTTAAAATTATTTTCAAAAGTTAATTGAAATAACAATTCAATTTTGCTTTTACTTAATAATAATCTTGAATAATTTACGGTCAATAATGAAGAAAATCTTAATAATATTTTTCTCTTGAAAAGAGTTCTCTTGAAGAAAATACAGCTCCTCAAATTTAAAAATTCTTTTTTTTTCATATTTTCGCATCCAATTCTGTTCAAATTTGGCATATATTATCCTAAAATACATGTCAACAATTCAATGTAATAAACTAATGATAATAATAATAATGTAATGATACAAGAGCTTAGATTGTGGGGATTCTATCTTTTTTACCCTATTTTCTACCCCACAGAATATTTTTTTTAAACTATTAAGATTTCAAATTCTTTTTATAATTACAATAGTGTAAAAAATAGGTCAAGAAAAAGGGGACAACCTACCAGAATCTACGCCATAGTAACAATATGAAAAAAGTTTATTACATTCTTAGATATTTTGAGATAATACATATCAAATTTAAACACAATAGAACCAAATATAATTTAAATTTGAGAAGCTAAATTTTTTTCATAAGACTTTAGACAAAAAAAAATAAAAAGATTATTGAAATATAACTAAAAAACAATTTTTGAAATTTACAATTCGGAAACTGTATTTTCTTCAGAAGAAACTTTAGACAAAAAAAATAAAAAACTTTATTACATTGAGTTATAGGTAAATATTTTAGGATAATACGTACCAAATTTAAATATTATTGGACCAAAGGATACTGAAATATAACTAAAAGACAATTTTTGAAATTTACAATTAAAAAACAGTATTTTCTTCAGAAGAAACTTTAGATAAAAATTTAAAAACTTCATTACATTGAGTTATAGGTAAATATTTTAGGATAACACATACCAAATTTAAACCTTATTGGACCAAAGGATACTGAAATATAACTAAAAAACAATTTTTGAAATTTATAATTAAAAAGCTGTATTTTTTTCAGAAGAAACTTTAGTCAAAAAAATTTAAAAACTTTATTACATTGAGTTATAGGTAAATATTTTAGGATAATACGTACCAAATTTAAACATTATTGGACCAAAGGTTACTGAAATATAACTAAAAAACAATTTTTGAAAGTTACAATTAAAAAACAGTATTTTCTTCAGAAGAATCTTTTGTTAAAAAAAATTGAAAACTTCATTACATTGAGTTATAGGTAAATATTTTAGGATAATACGTACCAAATTTAAACATTATTGGACCAAAGGTTACTGAAATATAACTAAAAAACAATTTTTGAGATTTACAATTAAGATGCAGTATTTATTTCAGAAGAAACTTTGGACAAAAAAATTTAAAAACTTTATTACATTGAGTTATAGGTAAATATTTTAGGATAATACATACCAAATTTATTTTAACATTATTGGACCAAACGTTACTGAAATATAACTAAAAAACTTTTTTTGGAATTTACAATTAAAAAGCTGTATTTTCTACAAAAGAAACTTTATGAAAATTTATTTAAATTTTCTCCATTATTGGTCAAATTTTGGTGGGTTTTGGTAAAACTTTACGAAAAATATTTATTTACTTTTTATTCATTATATACATTTTGTATATTATAAACCGAAAAAAATAATTTTTGTTTTCAGTTCATATTCATTTGAGATGTCTAAATATAGTCCAAAGTAATCAACATTTTAAATGAAATTTAGCCTGTCTCCATCTATTTAAAACACTTCAAGCAACCTGGGACACCCTGTACATTTGTTACAATTTTCAACATTAAAATTATATATTTTACAATGTAATCGCCATGCATTTTTACTGCAAAAAATAAAACAAAATCCCGTCTGAGGTTTCCCTCAAGTGAAGTCTCGGCGGAGGCGCATAAATTACCAAAAAGTCACCATAAAACACGTTTCCTCCTGAAAGAGAGAGCCCCCCCATAAAAAATGCATTAAAATCGCTCCGATATATTATTCACGTAAGCCGTAAAAATTAATATCGTTAAAACGATGAATATTTCAGCGGAATATTATTTTTTGCCACTTATTTCGATTGGCTTATGTAATATTGCATGTACGACGGGGTCGGTGTGTGTGTGTGTCTGTAATACGCAAAAGAGAGAGACTGAAGCGCGCTTTAATAATTTATAACGAGCTTCTGGCCAAATTCACCCCAACTCCCGCGGGACCACTGTGTTAAGAATACGAAAGTACTTATCAAATGTGAAAGGGAGATCCCCGACCCCGGAACAAAACCGAAAAAACACGAAATAGTGACGGCCCAATCAGATTGCGGCGGACAGTTAAAAATTAAAACTGTACGTAAAGCCATCAAGAACATGTGTCGTGCCGAACAGTTTTTAACTTTAACAGATATAAACATGGAGGAAGTGTTCTGCATCTAAAGCGGCCCGGCATGATGTATAAGCTTTTGTATGGACGCAGTCCTAAGGACGTGGCAACTTTAGATTGGAACATCCATCACGCCGATACTTTTTTTCGCCAGATTTGCATATTAAAATGGGCCCCCGGAGATTTAACCGTTTTGGGCCAATTTAATTGAATCGAAATTTTTGGTTTAAAACGGTTTTATTTGCTGATTAAACGTGTTATTTGGATGCGACAACGCGGCGGGCGGATAAAAATTGATTAGGCCGTGCGAAATACATTTGGAAAATCGTAATAAAACAAAACAAAAAACGTGGGAACGTTTGATCAAAAATTTATGTTAATGAGTGCGCACACATTCCCGCCGAGATTAGAGGCATCACCTGTGAAAGTTTTCGGTGACGAGTGCGCCTAAAGTTTCTAGCCAAATATTTATACGACCGGGAAATTAATACCCAACATAAGCGCTAATAATTCCAAATAAATTATAAGTCAACTTAGTCGTAAATGGCGATGTAATAGGATTATGACGATTATTAATTATGTATTTTACATCGGCTTTTGTGCCGATGAAATGTGTCAAACATATCGGGGGGACATTTCAAAGTAGCGTGCATTAATTAAGTCGAAAATGGTGGGGTTTTGAGTAATTAGGTCTTAGTAAATCTAAATTACCCCCACAAAAGTTATGAACAATTTCCTTGAAGGCATTAGTTATATGCTGAAAGCTTGAATAATTAGAGTACCTGACATCCCAGTGAGTGCAAATGGCACAGTTGCGCCAGCGATTTGTATTAAGCACATAAAATTAGTTATGTTTCAGTTTGCTCGATTATATTTTCCAGTCAAGATCACAAAGTCACATCGGGTAAATTAAGAACGACGTAATATGTCTGTCTTTACGTTTTGCCGTATCAGGTGCCTAATTAATTATCCTTTGATTATTTAGTGTTACTTTGTGTTCACTTCCTCTGCTCACTGATTGTTACATTTTAACCCTTTACGTACGCTACAACGGTCCCTTTTATGTTTGATAATTAAAAATCTGCGATTTTTTTAAACTTCGGGCAGGGAAATTAAGCCGTTTTAATAATCGTACCAATTAATTTCGAATCAAACGGTGGTAATGACAGTTACAGATCGAGGCGTCTGTGGATAAATAGAAGGGGGTTACTATGGAAAAGAAAATTCAAGTTTGGTTTTAATGATGACATGGATAAAACCATAATTGACAAGGCTATTTAAATCTAAATCAGAAGATATTTTACTATTTAATTCACCACAAAATTACTGAATAATTATTATAATATTATATATGATTATGATTCTTCAAAGCAACTGAACAATCAATCAAATTCTATTAGTTATTCAGTAGATTTTAACTGATTTATTGTGTAATTGTAGTGAATGCATAGTTGAGAAAAATTTGTACTGGTTAAAATGTGAAATGGTATTGATCAATTAGTGTAATTCTATTGATTATTTAATAGAATATAGAATGGATCAGTAAAATAGTCCTGATCAAAAATTGGAAGTCTTCTAATCATTTAATGAAATTCTATTCATTATTTAATAAAATTTAAATTTGCTTTTCAATCAGTGAAACTTCTACTAAAGGTGGAAATATACTGATCAATGAAATTATTCAGTAGAATATGACTGATTCATTAGTGAAATTGTGAATAAAATGTTAAAGTATACTGATCAATTAGTGGAACTGTATTGGTTAAATAATGGATATGACAGATTCATCTGAAAAATTATTCTGATTAAAAGATGAAATTGTACTGATCGATCAGGGAAATTCTATTTTTTATTCACTATACTAACTATTTAATAGAACATGGAATATATCAATGAAATTGTACAGTTTAAAAATCGAAAGTCTTCTGATCATTTAGTGAAATTCTATTCATTATTCAATAAAATTTAAATTTGCTTCTCAATCAGTGAAACTTCTACTAAATGTGGAAATATACTGATCAATGAAATTATTCAGTAGAATATGACTGATTCATTAGTGAAATTGTGAATAAAATGTTAAAGTATACTGATCAATTAGTGGAACTGTATTGGTTAAATAATGAATATGACAGATTCATCTGAAAAATTATTCTGATTAAAAGATGAAATTGTACTGATCGATCAGGGGAATTCTATTTTTTATTCACTAGTTATGAAATTGCATTGATCAATTGGTACAATTCTATTAAGTATTTAATAGAACATGGAATAGATCAATGAAATTGTACAGTTTAAAAATCGAAAGTCTACTGATCATTTAGTGAAATTCTATTCATTATTCAATAAAATTTAAATTTGCTTCTCAATCAGTGAAACTTCTACTAAAGGTGGAAATATACTGATCAATGAAATTATAAAAAGTTACAGTATACTTACTGATCAATTAGTGGAACTGTGTAGGTTAAATAGTAGAATATGACAGATTCATCTGTGAAATTATACTGATTAAAAGGTGAAATTATACTGATCATTCAGGGGAATTATATTCTTTATTCACTGACTGATTTAATTATGAAATTACATTGATCAATTGGTACAATTCTATTAATTATTTAATAGAACATGGAATGGATCAATGAAATTGTGCAGATTAAAAATCGAAAGTCTACTGATAATTTAGTGAAATTCTATTGATTATATATATATATATATATATATATAAAATATATATATATATATATATATATATATATATATATATAAAATATATATATATATATATATATATATATATATATATATATATATATATATATATTATATATTTTGATCATTAAATAGAACATGACTGATTCATTAGTGAAATTGTAATGAATAAAAAGTTAAAGTATAATGAAATGTAAAAATTATATTGATTAAAAGATGATCTGATCAATCAGAGGAATTCTAGTTTTTATTCAATGACTGATTCATTTGTCTACTGATCAATTAGTGAAATTCTAGTGATTATTCAATAAAATTTAAATTTACTGCTCATTCAGTGAAACTTCCAAAAGTTAAAAATATATATCCATCAATGAAATTCTATTTTGGTCATTCCATTGACTAAGCAGGGTATTAATTAGTGCAGTATAATGATCAATCATAATGGAATTGTATGGATTCTTTAGCAAATATTTGACTGAAGCAATAACAGCGAACATTTCCTGAGAATCGCCAGTTTTCCACTGATTCAGATTTAGAGGCTACAAAATTGGACCGACCGAACGATCATTTCCATCCATCGTGTCGTAGCAGAACTGCGGCAATAACATTTTGAAATCGTTAGCACAATTCAAGAAGTAAACCCTAATGTTTTACGGCCAGTAATATAACTAATAGTGCCGTTCGGGCCGTTAAAACTAGCAAATGCGGCAACGTACTCCCCGTTATCTAGGCCTAGGCACTGAATTAGACGTTTGTTATTACGGCGACAATGGATTATGGGTCCTTTTACGCACAGGTGATGTGACCGTGTAAATTTGTAATACGTATGGCACCACCACCACCCCGCGCCCCACAATCCTCACCCCCAAAAGTGCGGAAAACTGCCGGTTGGTTAATGGAAACCTGCGGTTAATGTAACTCGTAAATTAATACAAAAATAATTTATGGCACTCAAGGCAGAAGGACACAAACCCTTTTTTGAGACTATTAAAAATTTAGGGGCACGCGTTTAAGGCATTAATATCGCGGATAAGCGCGGTTTATTAATTTTGTAACAGATGGCCTATAAATATGTCCGGTTAATTTTGCTACGAGACAAGATAAACTGCCAGATATAACTCTTGAAACATAAATTATTCTAACAGTAAATAAGTCTAGACACTTCGGGCATTGATGGTTAATGTTTGATGTGTGCCCAAAGTAGTTACACTTGTACCCTCAATTATTTTATGAATATGCCAAACCCGACGTTTTTCCTCAACGGGCCGTTTAGGCTGCTGATCAATCAATGGAATTTTATGCGTTAATCAGTAAAAATTTGTTCATTCATCAGTGATATTGTATTGATAAAGTATTTACTTATATTCCACAATTTGTAGAATAGAATAGAATGTGGCGTATAACATTACAAAAATTGTACTATTATAAATCTAAATTATACTAATCAATTGGTGGAATTTTATTGATTCAGCAGTGAAACTGTTCTAATCATTCAATTGAATTAATTTACTGATTAATCAAAGAAATATTACTGATACATTAGTAAAATTGGACTAAATATAAAGTGAAATTATACAAATCAATTAAAGATGTCCTGTCCAATTTATTCTGAAACAAGATTTACTGCCATAATATACAATATTTTTTAGAAAATGGCACTGATTATAAATAAGAATTCTACTGATCAATCAGTAAGTTTTTATGGCTTCTTCTTCTACTTATCAATCAGTATCAATATGTTAAACTTAATGATTAATCTGTAGAATCTGTGTGATTATAAGCAGGAATTACTGATTATTCAAGTCAGTAGAATATGGCTAAATCATCAATGATCAATGAACTTACCTATTAATCAGTAGAATTTGACTGATTTATTAGTACTTACTTAAGAATGAATTGGAATTATACTAAATAATTAGTGAAATTCTACTGATTATTTAGTCCAAAATGATACTGATTATAAATAAAAATTAATGAATAGAATATGATTGATCCACTAGTGAAATTATACTAATTATGAATTGAAATTACACTAATCTGTTAGTTTAGTTCTACTGATTATTCATTATAAAATAACACCGATTATAAACAGGAATTGTACTAATCAGTGAATGGGATTCTATTAATTATTATCCAGTCAAATATGGCTCATTCATCAATAAAATTATAACTTACCCATTAATCAGTAGAATATGATTGATTTATTAGTGAAATTGTACTTAATAATGATGAATTGAAATCATACAAATTAATTAGAGGAATTCTACTGATTATTTAGTCGTAAATTGTACAAACAAATTGTATAAATAAAAATTATATTTATAAATCAGTGTGTTTCAATTGATTATTCAGTAGAATATTGCTCATTAATCTTTGAAATGATACTGATCAGTCATTGAAACTAGTTAATCAGTAGAATATGACTGATTTACTAGTAAAATTATACTAATTATGGATTGAAATTATACTAACTAAATAGTGGAATTCTACTGATTATTCAATATAAAATGGCACTGATTATAAGTAGGAATTATATTGATCAAGCATAGGATTCTATTGATTATTTATTATTCAGTAGAATAAGGCCCATTCATCAATGAAATTATACTGATCAATCCTTTAAACTTACTGATTAATCAGTAGAATATTATTAGTCAAATAGTATTTACTAAGGATAAATTCGAATCATACTAATTAATTAGTAGAATTCAGTTGAATGGTATGATTATAAATAAAAATTATACTTATAAATCAGTGGGAATCAATTTATTGTTCAGTAGAGTATGGCTCATTCATCAATGAAATTATACTGATCAATCCTGGAAATTTACTAGTTAATATGACTAGTATTTACTAGTAGAGTATGACTGATTTATTAGTAAAATTATGAATTGAAATTATACTAATCAATTAGTGAAATTCTACTGATTGTTCACTATAAAATGATACTGATTATAGGTAGGAATTCTACTGATCAATGGGATTCTACTAATTATTATTCAGTAGAATACGGCTCATTCGTCAGTGAAATTATTCTGACTAATCAGTTAAACATAGTGAATAAACACAATAAAATTTGACTGATTTTCTAGTGAAATTGGACTCATGGACTTGATAAATTACTAGTTGTATATAACTCTTAAAACATAAATTATTTAATGAGTAAATAAGTGTAGACAGTTCAATTAATATTTAATATATGCCTAAAGTAGTCATACTTATGCCCTAAATTATTTTATGAATATCCCAAGCCCAACATTTTTCCTTATCGTGCCGTTTATCTGTTTCGAAGTTCATTTATTGCATTCTACTATGTTCGTGTCCCATTTCCTGGAGGATTGGAATTGCGTGCGCCTTCCACGCGAGGAATTTTATATATTGTGCCACTAAACATTTAAAATACCGGCACCACTATTCAAGCAACAAAAAATACACATCCAGCCCTGAGATATGGATTCGTGCTTATGAAGGAAATGAAGCTGTCAACTGCGGAATTTTAATTTCGTACCCTCGGATAGTTACGAGTCCGTTTTTTTTTTTTTTGTTGTGTTGTAGGCACGTTCAAAGTGGATGTGTCCAGGTTTCGTTTGAAATGTGAGCGCATTGCGAAATCGATGGATGAATTGAATTTTTCATTAGCAGTAAAAGTTTACTACTGCACAATCTCCGCGTTTAATTAGATCGGCGTAATGAAAATCCCCTTTTTCAGTTCCTCGAGCCTCTTGTCAGCATCGGAGCTGAGACGAAGACGCTTACTCGAAAGTTTCGGCATATGTTTCTCCCCTTGGAAGTTTTTTCGATAACGTTCAACCCTGGCACACTCATATTTATCATAATTTTTTATTCTATTCCCAAGCGATAAACGTCCGAAGTTCGGCCTCCCCTTGTAGTTGGGCACTGTATGGTAGTAACGAAGTTTTGATTTTCGTCGATTGTATAGCTATTAAGTGGACCGGAACCGGAAAAGATCAAGGAATACGCCGAATGGGAATGCAGGGGGTCCGTTGATTTAATATAACACAAGATCCGACCCATTGTACTGCAGCTAAGAGGAAAATAATACACCAGTCGTTTCCTATACTATTATTGTAAGGGGTAGTTTTAATACAAGAAGAAACTTAAGCAATTTTTAATAAGCGGCAGCGCAATTTGAATATTCTTTGGGTGCCGTATAATCTCAAAGGAAAAACTATCCATCGAAACAAAAGAGAAACTATTAACCCGATTCTGGCGAAACTTAAATTATCCCAGTAACTTTTTTATAGCATCCTTCCAGAGCTGTCGTCCATGGGCGACGAGGAAAGTGAAAACGACTAAAACAAAACTTGGATTAATTTCGCATAATAAAAGATGCACAGTAAATTATGCAAAAAGTTAAATTAACTTCTTCGAGTTCACTGGGATTGAACGGCCCAACAAAAGTATGTCCGCCACGCAGCCCAGCCAGCCACCAGTCCATGGCAACGTGGAAGAATATTTATTTATCCGCCGCGAATTTACGGTCGTGATTTATCAATCAATTTTACAAACACTCGAACCACCGACACTATCGATGTATCACCACGTTCGCAGTCGTTTATTACATCCGATTGACGTGTGCAGTAAGATATTTTTTATCGGACGTTTCGTCTGTCGCCGGTGATTGGCATGTGACCAATTTGTACAGTGCAGCCACTTTTTTCAAGCCGCACAAAAAGCCTGTTTCAACGATGAAACAGAAATGCTGCACCAGCCTCACAGTCGCTTCGTCTAAGAGGAACATCATGTGTGTGTGTACAGAAACGTCCTCCGGAGGCCGGCATGTTACCAATCAAAGCAAACATCGATATTTTCGTGCGGGACGACAAACAACCGAAAATGGCGTGTAATCCAATTATTTACTTAGAGCACTCGCACACACATTCAAACACAATAAACCCGAATGTTGATGGTTGATAAACGATTTTTTCGGGAGCACATTAAATAACCATTTTTAATCACTTTTTGTGGACAGAAATCGGGCGGTTTTCCTGCAGCAAATTGAAGTGTGAATTCGACCACAGTAACGATGTAATATTTGGACGATTTTAATGGATCGAGACCTAATTGTGGGAACGCTCTAATGGAAGTGTAAATATGAGAGTTGATTCTAATTGCTAGTTTAGTTTGAGTGGTCAGTGGTTTTAACATTTCATGAAGATTTTAATGATTACTGAATGGAAGGGAAGGGAGGGCAAATACAAGGAAGAATGAGAAGTAAGATAATAGACCCAATTTTATCCTAAGTAAACCAATTCAATGTGATCAATGTTGCAAGCAAATCTGAAAACTATTTTGATTTTCAAGTCTTTTTGTGAAATTTCAAGGGTTCTAAAACCCACATCAACTCCAACTAACTTAATTACAGTTTTTAACTTTCACTGAAGGAAAAAAACATTTTAGCAAAGAAGAAAAAGAACTAACATGTTGTCATCAATGAAAGTACTTCAATTCTATCAGTTTCATCATAAGCAAATCAATTCAGTGTGACCAACGAAGAAGCAAGACTGAAGATTTTTAACGTTCAGTAAAAGAAAGAAAGATAAAAACAAAGAAAAAGAAGAAATGAGGTGTTCAAATCAAAGAAACAACTCCAGTTCTATCAGTTTTAGCATAAGTAACCCAACTCAATATCTTCAACGAAGAAGAAAGACTGAAAAAGTTGTTGAAGGTCAAATCCATCCATGAAAGTTCAAGTATCCCAAACCTCACAAAAAAAGATGAAGACAAAGAAAAAGGAGAAATGAGACGTTAAAATCAAATAAACAATTCCAGTTCTATCTGTTTCAGCATAAGTAAACCAATTTAATATGTTTAACGAAGAAAAAAGGCTGAAAACGATGTTGATTTTCAAATTCATCCATGAAAGTTCAAATATCCCACACCTCACATCAACTCGAACTAGTTTGATTACAATTCTTAACCAAAATATTTTTAATGTTCACCGAAAGAAAGAAAGATGAAAACAAGGAAAAAGGAGAAATGAGACGTTAAAACCGAAGAAACAACTCCTGTTCTATCTGTTTCAGCATAAGTAAATCGATTTAATATGTTCAACGAAGAAGAAAGGCTGAAAAAGATGTTGAATTACAAATCCATCCATGAAAGTTCATGTATCCCAAACCCCACAAAAAAAGATGAAAACAAAGAAAAAGGAGAAATGAGACGTTAAAATCAAATAAACAATTCCAGTTCTATCTTTTTCAGCATAATTAAACCAATTTAATATGTTCAACGAAGAAGAAAGGCTGAAAAAGATGTTGAATTTCAAGTCCATCCATGAAATTTCAAGTATCCCAAACCCCACATCAACTCAAACTAGTTTAATTACAATTCTTAAGTGGAAGATTTTTAATGTTCACTGAAAGAAAGAAAGCTGAAAACAAGGAATAAGGAGAAATGAGATGTTAATCAAAGAAACAACTCCAGTTTTCTCTGATTCAGCATATGAAAATCAATTCAATATCTTCAACGAAGAGGAAAGACTGAAAAAGATGTTGAGTTTCGAATCCATCCATGAAAATTCAAGTATCCCAAACACCACATCAACTCGAACTAGTTTAATTACAATTTTTAACCAGAATATATTTAATGTTCACTGAAAACAAGATGAATACAAGGAAGAAGAAGAAATGATACGTTAACATCAAAGAAACAACTTTAATTCCGTCAGTTGCAGTATAAGTAAACCAAATCAATAGGTCCAACGAAGAATAAATACTGAAAAAGATTTTGAATTTCAATTCGATCTTTGAAATCTCAATGATATGTTACAAGATCTCACATCTACTCCAACTAGTTTCATTGCGGTTTTTTAAATGAGTTTTGTTGATGTTTATTAAAGAAAAGAAAGATGAAAACAAAGAAGAACGAGAAGTAAGACGTTGGCATCAAACAATGAACTCCAATTCCACCAGTTTCACCATAAGCAAACCAAATCAGTGCGATCAATTAAGAACCAAGACCGTAAACGATTTTGAATTTCAAATCCTTCCGTCTAAGTTCAAGGGTCCCAGACCCCACGCCGACTTCAACTAGTTTAATTGCAGTTTTTAACGGCCCGGCCACAAATTCATGTTTAAACAATTCAATCAGCCGGTCGGTCGGACCGGCGTATTATTGCTACTGTAGTGGGTAGCGGAAACGGACTAATATAATTTGAATAATTGGTACTTAGGCTCACTATTATACCGTTCCTCTACTGCGTCTGATTCTGATTATAAACCACATTTCAATATGAATTCATTAACCGGGGAATAATCGGCATTCAATTTTACCCAGTAGCACGTATTATTTATTTCATTAGAGTTGCACTCAATTGGTAATCATGTATGGATTGGAAATGGTAGGGGGAAATTAATTTCGTACTGCAACACCACTGATGGGATTTCGACGGCAAGTTTCGGCCAAGTTCTTTCGCCACCCCACTTTTGTTACATCCAAGTGATTGTGGGGGACGAGCTGACACATAAAGATATCATTGACGTCCGACGTCGGGATATAAATATATTTTTTTGTATTAATTTTCATTGTGCTTTGAAATGCAGGAAATACTTTATAATCTCGTTTTGTTGCGAAGGGGGAGATGATTAGAAAATCGATACTGTATTGCCTTTTGATATCACTTGATGGTTTCTCATTTTTCCACACTGATTAGATTAGAACGACAATAAAACATTGTTTCAACGAGCCAAGGCATTAAATATTTCTTGAGTAACTATAGAGACAAACTATATAATCTAGTTATAATGTGATATGGATATACCACCCCTTTAATCCCCACCTTGTGTTTACTAATTATTGCCTTCCTGAACATATGTTACAATGTTAATTGATACACTGAACTCAATTAGCAGGAATGACTTAATTACCTTGAAAATAAGATATTGTACACAAAATTTAATTTGGTCAAACTTTTCGTTACGTCTAAATTTAATTCCAGATGAAACATTTTAATTATAACTAGATGAAGTATAGTTAATAATAAAAAGATATTTTCGTAATTAAAATTTGACAAATATTGTTTTAATTGACAATTCCATAAAAGAATATTAAATTTTACATCTGAAATTTAGGTCAGACAGGTTAAATTTAGCTGGTTTAGGTTAGGTTAGGTAAAGGCAACTTGTAAACTTTCTCAAATTTTTTTATTAATCGATAAATCAAAATAAATTTTTACTGCTTATATCAATTTTAATTTGAATTCAATTATTTATTAAAATTTATCTAAATCTAGGTTATACTAAGATAGGTTAAATGAGGTTACATTTAACTAGTTTAGGTTAGGTTAGGTTAAGGAAAAGACAACTTATATAGCCCCTCAAAAAATTTTGTTGATTGATTAGATAAAATAAATTTTTACATTTTACATTAACTTTAATTTCCATTCTAGTAATTTAGAAAAATGTTCTTAAATCTTAGTCAGACTAAGATAGTTTAAACTGGTTTAAATTTAGCTAGTTTAGGTTAGGTTTAAGTTAAGGAAATGGCAAATCTCAAAAATTTTTATTTATCGATTAAACAAAATAAATTTATGCATTTTATATCAATTTTAATTTTATTTGGTTTAGGTTAAGTTGTGTTAAGGGAAAGACAAGTTATAAACCCTCTCAACATTTCTTATTTATTGATTGAATAAAATAATTTTCTACTTTTTACATTAATTTTAATTTCCAGTCAAATAATTAAGAAAAATATACCTAAATCTAGATTAGACTAAGATAGGTTAAATTAGGTTAAATTTATATAAAAACAAGATATAGCATTTAATCTAAAAATATTAGAAAATTATTTATTTTCTTTCAAATTTTTTAATATTTAAAAAACGTTACCTTCGTGACCATATGTTACAATATTAATTAATACACGGAACTCAATTAGCAGAAATGACTTAATTATCTTGAAAATAAGATATTAAAAACAAAATTGAATTTGATCACATGTAAATTGAATTTCAAATGAAAATAGATACATGAAACATTTTAATTACAACTAGATGAAATATAGTTAATAATAAAAAGACTTGAACATAAATTTCGAATATTTTTGTAATTAAAATTTGATAAAAATTGTTTTAATGGACAATTCCATAAAAGAATATTAAATTTTACATCTGAATTTGTACAATGCAATTTTATCATTGTTTTATATTAAAAATGAATGTGTTTCATGTTTAAAATCGTACATTATTTTTATTTAACTGATTTTTAATAACATTGAATACATCCATCATATTAAATAAAATTTATGGTATAAATTAAATCAGATTATTTATTGGATTTAAAATATAATACATATTAGTTTAAACGATTTATTTGAATTGTTAATGTTAAAAATGTTAACATTCCCTCCACTGTTTATTTTCATTAAAACCATAAATATCTAAATATATCTGCAGTCTAAAGCACATAAAACTGCAGTTGTTTTGCAGGAATAATCTCGTTTAGTTTCCTTATTGCACTTAAATCCGGTTATTTCTATATCGGAAATTTGAATATATCAACACGAAACGTGATTTCTTATCCTTTGAAAAACCAGACGTGAAAGGCACATTCTGTTTCCAATCTATGCGAGGAAATATAAACCATAACTATAATAAATATCGTTTTAGATTCGAAATGAAAATGCATGTAGATTGACTTCAGGGGTTATAAAACATTTTTATTGTGCCATATGCTAAATGCCTCCTTTAACAGCGAAATGTCAGATAATAATATGTTATGACGTCGGTTCCTTGAGAACATAAACGGGTTACTGGATACGAGGGGGACAATTCAGCTTTACAATGGGACTGAAGGAAAAAATATTTAAATATCGTTTATGTCGAAGTCAAACGTATATTTACCCCTTTCTGAACATGTCACATGTGTGTCGTATTTTATTGTAATTACACAACAACAAACATATTCATTAAGTGTTTCCAGTTGCCCGAGTCGAAAACGAAAAAATCGATCTTTGAAGGAATCCAATAAATTATCCACGCCCAATTAAGCGGCATTCTAAGCCACACACCTTTTGTTTACTTCGTACACGGATTGAATTAATTAATAATGGAAAAAAGGAAATTAAATTTACAGTTTAAATTGACCGGGTCCTCCTAAAGGCTAAATTAGATAAGAGCGCCAAGAAGTGGCATAATTGAGTTGGCGCCTCCATTTAAAATTACAATATACGAACAACAAAATGGTCCAGTTGTTCTATATTTAGATTAATTACTAGTGTTTGTTTTCGAAATTGATTTATTCATTCTGTTGGTGCACAGGATCGCTGGCGTGTATTGGTTTGTTTTATTTTTTATTTTTGAGTGTAATCGGTGCCGTACGATTCGACTGTAATTTGAAACCAGACAAAATATTTAAAAAAATATATAAACAAAGCATTTATTCGAAGATATGTTAGACTTTAACCAATTAAAAAGTTGTTGCGACGAGATAATTTAAAAACAACTTTTTTCCATTGAAGGCCTTGCTTTCATTTTAACTTTTTTCAGCCAAATATTTACATAAAAATAAAAAAATGACGTTTTATATTTAATTTTAAAACGTTTTTAGTGATTTTTTAACTTTTTACGTTTTTAGTAGTTTTTTACGTTTTTAGTGACTTTTTACGTTTTTAGTGATTTTTTACGTTTTTAGTGATTTTTTAAGATTTTTAGTAACTTTTTACGTTTTTAGTGATTTTTTAAGGTTTTTAGTAACTTTTTACGTTTTTAGTGATTTTTTACGTTTTTAGTGATTTTTTACGTTTTTAGTGATTTTTTAAGGTTTTTAGTAACTTTTTACGTTTTTAGTGATTTTTTAAAGTTTTTAGTAACTTTTTACGTTTTTAGTGATTTTTTACGTTTTTAGTGATTTTTTAAGGTTTTTGATGATTTTTAACATTTTTAGTGATTTTTTAAGGTTTTTAGTAACTTTTTACGTTTTTAGTGATTTTTTACGTTTTTAGTGATTTTTTAAGGTTTTTGGTGATTTTTTAACATTTTTAGTGATTTTTTAAGTTTTTTAGTGATATTTTACGTTTTTAGTGATTTATTAAGGTTTTTAGTAACTTTTTACGTTTTTAGTGTTTTTTTAAGGTTTTTAGTAACTTTTTACGTTTTTAGTGATTTTTTAAGGTTTTTAGTGATTTTTTAACGTTTTTAGTGATTTTTTAAGATTTTTAGTGATTCTTTACGTTTTTAGTGGCTTTTTAAGGTTTTTAGTAACTTTTTACGTTTTTAGTAATTTTTTACGTTTTTAGAGATTTTTTAAGGTTTTTAGTGATTTTTTACGTTTTTAGTGATTTTTTACGTTTTTAGTGGTTTTTTAAGGTTTTTAGTAACTTTTTACGTTTTTAGTGATTTTTTAAGGTTTTTAGTGATTTTTTAACGTTTTTAGTAACTTTTTATGTTTTTAGTGTTTTTTTAACAGTTTTAGAGATTTTACAAGATTTTTAGTGATTTTTTACGTTTTTAGTGATTTTTTAAGGTTTTTAGTAACTTTTTACGTTTTTAGTGATTTTTTACGTTTTTAGTGATTTTTTAACATTTCTAGTGATTTTTTACGTTTTTTTTTCACTAAAATGTTAAAAAACCACTAAAGACGTAAAAAGTTACTAAAAACCATACAATATCACTAAAAACGTAAAAAATCACTAAAAACGTAAAAAGTTACTAAAAATGTTAAAAAATCACTAAAAACGTAAAAAAAAACACTAAAAATGTTTAAAAATTACCAAAATTTTTGATTTAATTAAGTTAAATGTTTATCCATTTACTTCTGGTTAGATTAGATTTTGTTAGGTTAGGATATAAATAACTACAAACAAATTTTTTCATAAAGAAAAAGTTTTGATTCTTATTTTCATTGTTTCATTTTCTCTCATGTTATTATCTTGCCTATGTGTCATCTAAAAATATTAAAAACATTTATATTAATTTCAAGTTAAAATTCTATTTCCAATATTTATCTTTCCACTGTAAGTTAAGTTAGTTTAGATTAGGTTTGGTTAGGTTATGTTAGTTTAAGTTAGGTTAGATTTGAATAATTAACAACTGTTACACCTGAAAGCAAATTATGTTTTCTTCTAGTTTCGGAAATTACAAAAAATTATTTTATTTATTTAATTTATAAAAATGAAAAGCAAATTCATATTTTTATTGTTTATTAAATAAGGACAAAATACATTTTTTTCATATTGTATTTTAAATTTTATTTTAATTTTTGTTTTATGTTTAAAATTATAAATAATCTAAAAGTTTTGAAATAATAATCTAATTATAATTAATAAATAATAAAATATTTTTCCATATTGTATTTTAAATTTTATTATGATTTTTATTTTATGTAAAAAAATAATTAAACGTTTTGAAATTTTACCGCAAAAACTGTTTGTGTTTAATTAATTCATTAATGAATAATTAAAAGTGCAAAACATTGAAGAAAAATTAACTTTCAATTAACACTTTTAAATGTTCTTTTTTGGTAATGCGGAAGAACCTTGAAACATAAATCACGTTTCCATTGCAGATCTAATTAAATTTTTATTATTGGCGTTTTATCAGCATTATCCGGAACATTGATTCGATTCCCTGTTGGTGCGTGTTGTGAGTGAACCATTGGAAAAACGTGAATAAATCTGGAATGAAAAAAATAAAAAAATGTTTGGATGCATTTACCGAACACGGAAATATTTTATTGAAATAAATGGGTCCTTCAAAGATAATGAATAAACACTCGTACATTTTTCCATTGTGATATGTACGGTCATAAATTTAATAGAGTCCATTAGAACGTATTGTGTTTGGCTACGATACGCCCATACGAATCGGTGAAACGTCATTAGGATATATATTTTTTTTTTGTTCACCCGTTACACACGGACCCGACTACATGAAAATTAAACACATCTGCGTCAGTCACGACTTTTGCGAAGTCACAACAGAAATCAGGACCGCATTTTTCCCTACGTTTTCACGTTAAACTTCGCTGTGTGTTTCACGATCCGACATTGTAGTACGTCGGCGAAGCCGATAACGCCCTCAGTAACGTGTTAATTCAAGTCATAATGAAATGGAAGGTGTCGGAATGGAGGAGTCGTAAATACGGCGACAATAAAACGTCCGTCAATGATGTATTTTTATGATACCCAGTCCATTGTTTTACCGCGATCGCAGACTGGGGAAGTCGACTCCGGCTCTGACAATAATGACAACGATTATTATTATTATGATATAAAGTTAGACAGCTGCAATAGTTTCCAGGGTCCCGCATAGGGCAATTGTGCAATGACATCTCGATGTTGGCTCGTCCCTCCTGCAGCTACCAACATTATGGGCCATTGTATTCAGTTAGCCCCATTAAGCATAAAATACCTATTTAATTACTCTTATTCCTGTGACGCCTTCAACGTAAATGGGAGGGTGAAATTGGAGAAATTTCAACAATTTCACAATCGTCGACGCACCCAACCCTCCCTGCACTTTGCACACTGTCAAAACGTCCCCGGATTATTAACCATTGTGGGTCGTGCCACATGACTCCCAAAATGATTAATGTAATTATATAGTTTTTTACAAAAATAGACTTTTAATTTACCTAAATGGGCCAAAACGCTTTTCTATTAAAGACATGTCATTATGCCGCTAATTTGGGAAAGGGGGCTGTACTGACATTATTAACGTTTTTCATTGATGTTTTGTTATTTTTTATTAAGAATGGAAATTGGAGCAATTTAATTCGAGTTACTGTTTTGTTAACTTAATGATGTCTGTTCGTCGGTAACATTAGAGGGCAGGCGATTTTACGATTAATTGTAAAAAATTAATTTACTCATACGTTCATTTGGGTTTAATAAATAAACTACTACTATATTTTTTTTTCAACATAATGCAATGAAGGTAAAATTAATATATATTATTTATTATTTTTATTTTGTTAATTTTGCTAAAATTTATAGAGCAAAATATTTATTCTACAAAATATTCATAATTTAATTTACCTATTCGTTCACATTTATTTATTAAATTATAAATTTTTAAATTATAAAAATTTTAAAAATTATAAAAAATAGAAAAACATTGAAAAATACATTATAAAAATTGTAAAAACTAGATAAATTAGAAAAATTTGAAAATTTTGGAAAATTAATTAAAAAAAAAAAATGAAAAATTAGAAAAATTCGAAAAATTAGAATAATTTGAAAAATTTAAAAAATAAGAAATTTTATAAAAATTGTAATAATAATAATATAATTATAATAATTATATAAATTACTATTATTTCGTTTTAAATGTATAATAATAAATTTTTACTTAAACTCCTTTTTTGTATACTTATTTTGTTAATTTTGCTAAAATTTAAAGAAAAAAATATTTATTCTGATCTACAAAATATTCATAATTTATTTATTAAATTATGAAGTTATGAATTATAAAAAATATGAAAATTTGAAAAATTAATTACAAAAATTTGAGATATAAGAAAATTTTAAAAATTAATTAGAAAAATTAGAAAACATATAAAAATAGAAAAATTAGAAAAAATAGAAAAATTTGATGAAATTGAAAATTTTGAAGAATTTGAAAAATTGAAAATTTTAAAGAATTTGAAAAATTTGAAAAATTTTAAAAATCTGAAAAATTCGAAAATTTTGAAAAATTTGATAAATTTGAAAAATTTGAAAAATTTGAACAATATGAACATTTTGAAAAATTTGAAATATTTGAAAATTTTGAAAAATTAGAAAAATTTGAAAAATTAGAAACATTAAAAAAATTTAAAAAATTATAAATATAAAATTTATAATAATAATAAATAATATAAAAATTATAATAATAATATATTTATAATAATTATAAAGATTACTATTATTTTTTATTTTAAATGTAAAATAATAAATTTTTATTTAAATTCCTTTGTATTTTTACCCAAAAGAAATAGGTAAATTTAAAAATTTATTTAAATTATATAATTTCTTAAAATTTTGTATTAACATAATTAATAATTAGTTTAATTTTCCTAATTCATATTTAGTTTTATAAAATTATGTTAGACTGTAAACTGTTTTAATTATTATTATATTAATTTAATCGCTATTTTTCTTTTTAGACCTAAAAATTTAGAATGAAAAAAATTATTATTCTCCACTTAATAAGCATAATTAATTTAATTTATCTATTCGTTCATTACTTCACATTTGGGGTTATTAAATTATGAGGTTACTATTTTTTTAAATGTAAAATAATTACTTTTTCTTTAATTTATATTAATTTAAAAACTATTTTTTTAATAAAGGAGGAGAAAATATTATTCTTTACATAATATTTTTTACTAAATCTAAAATTTACATTTTTATTTATTATTTTTATAAATATTAAATTTTAACTTAAAATTAAGTATTTATTCATTCATAAAAATAGTAATATTTTAATTAATATCACTGTATTAACTATTTTTTAATTTATTTAAAAATTTAGGAGGAAAGACTTTTATAATTTAATAATCAATTAAGTATATAGGAACATTTATTCTTTTTTCCACAATATTTAGAATTTAATTAATAATTTAATAATTAATTTACCTATTCGTTCATTACTTCACATTTGGGTTTATTAAATTATGAAGTTAAAAAAGAAACTACTGTTATTTTTATATATATTTATATAATATACATTTATGATTCTTTATACAATATTAAGAATTTAATTAATAAATAAATAATAAATTTAATTCTTTCATTACTTCAAATTTTGGATTATTAAATTATGAAATTAAAAAATAAACTACTGTTATTTTTAAATGTAAAATAATAATTAATTAATTTATTTCAATTTATAAATATTTTTCTTAATTTTCCCTATATAGTATTCATAATTTAATTAATGATTAATTTAGGTTACCTATTAAATATATAAGAACATTTATTGTTCTTTATATAGTACTAAGAATTTAATTAATAATTTAATAATTTGTTGAATGTATCCAAACATTCATTACAAATTCACATACAGTTTTATTAAATTATGTTGGAAAGTAAATTAATATTATGTAATTTATGCACTATTTTTTTTTCCTTTAATAGTTTCGAAGGAAAAACATTTATTATTCTCTATTTAATATTCATAACTTAATAATCAATTTAATTTATCCATTCATTTGTTAATAATTCAATAAATAAATAATGGAAATTTGTAATTAATTCACAAATTTTAATTGCTTTTTCTAAAAATTTAGGAAAAAAAAAACATTTATGAAGTTAAAAAATAATAATAATTAATTTAAAATAATATTATAAGTAAACATATGTTATTATTATTCAAAGATAAATTATGTACTATTTCTTCATTTTCTTCTAATAATTTAAAGGGAAACATTTTTATTTTACCTAGTATTAATCATTTATAAATTAAACTTGTATCAAAAGTTTTATTATATGTACTTTATATATTTTTTTTAAAATCTGAAAGCTGGGACATAAACGACGCGCAAAAAAACAATAACTACCACGACTTTATGTTATATTTACTTCGTAGTTTATTTTTATGAACATTTTCCATGTTTTATGCCCAGTTTTCAGCAGCATATTCTAATTTCCATCGATAAAACAAACAGATTAATTGAATTTACACTTTAATGCACTTTATGCTTTCGAAAAAGTGCCATTTTAAAGTTTTGACGAGCACATAAACCGTACTTTAAAACTATAACATCCTGTGAACACTAAAAAATAACACTTAACTGTCGTTTTTATTGCGGACGTTCTCGTAATAACTCCATTAACGAAATATCGCTTTAAGATGCCATTACGCACTGCTTAACCAATCTCACCCATTTTAATTAGTCAAAAATCTGTTATTAATTAGTACTAACAAACATGCCACATTAAATTGCCACGAATAAAACACGAAACTGGGCCGTAAATTTGTTAAAACAATGAACCGCACGTTAATAATATCTAATTTAATGCGACAATAACTTCGGTTTAAATTGAATAATAAAAATGTTATGTGTTTGTTAACTTTATAGTTATGTTTGAATGTAACCGCTAAAAGTATTATTGTTCGGCGTAGACAACAACAATAAAATTTATTTTTTAATTAACCTTTACGGCTTTCGCGTTTGTGCTGAAAGGGGGGACTCTCTTCCGTTTAAACATGAAAACCAAATTTCGCCCAATAAAAGGACCACGGAACAAAAAATGTAAAAATAAAAATTATATTTTCATGCTACAATCAAATAAAAATTTACTGCCGGCGGGGATCAAAATCGTTTAAAAAAAAATATATAAAATAATAGCTTGTCTTAATATTGGAAATGTTACATGTACATATTTGATTATATGAAATCCTGCTGAATTTATTTTAATTTCATTTCATCAGTAATATATATATATATATATATATATATATATATATATATGTATATATATATATATATATATATATATATATATATATATATATATATATATATATATATACATATATATATATACGTTTTGTACATCAAAATCGACCTCGGTTTTTAATTAAACCGTTGATATTACGCGTGAAAAACGATTGACTATTATTAATGTTCCACTATTCGATCAGATAAGGTCTGTATTTGTATGAACTGTGCTATATAGGTTAAGCACACATTAGCAATGTTACACATCCACTAAATTAACAACGATATGAATCTGTTCACTATATCAACGAAAACGTTGAATAATTTATACGTGTAACATAATTCACAGTAAGATTCCAACGGTTTCCATTTTAATCAACTAAATATCAATAATAATAATAAAATGCGGTTGAGGAAAGCTTTAAATAAATGTGTAATTTTAAAATAATGTTGATGATGGTACAACAAAGTTGATATATTTTAAATTTTTTTTATTAAACTGTATTTATTATTTGAATGTTTTTCTGAGGTAATTTAACCTAACTATCTAATTATTTTTTTCCTGTATTGTATATAAAACTTCCGTTAAGTTGTTGATAGTACAATAAAGGCATACTTCTTAGTTGCGCAGATAAAATAAATTCGTCTGTTGCTCATTAACTTAAAAAAAAATTAAATAATTACCAGAAGTGGTAATTTACTTTTTTGGTTAATGATTATTATCATTATATGAATAAATTGTATGATATATTTTAAAATTTTTGTATTAAAGTGTATTTATTCTTTGAATGGTTTTATAACCTAACTTAACCTAACTATCTAATTATTGTTTTCCTGTATTGTATATAAAACATATTCCGTTAAGTTGATGAGAGTACAATAAAGGCACACTTCTTAGTTGCGCAGATGAAATAAATTTGTCTCTTGCTCATTAACTTAAAAAAAATGTAAATAATTACCAAAAGTGGTAATTTACTTTTTTGGTTAATGATTATTATCATTATATGAATAAATTGTATGATATATTTTAAAATTTTTGTATTAAAGTGTATTTATTCTTTGAATGGTTTTATAACCTAACTTAACCTAACTATCTAATTATTGTTTTCCTGTATTGTATATAAAACATATTCCGTTAAGTTGATGAGAGTACAATAAAGGCACACTTCTTAGTTGCGCAGATGAAATAAATTTGTCTCTTGCTCATTAACTTAAAAAAAAATGTAAATAATTACCAGAAGTGGTAATTTACTTTTTTGGTTAATGATTATTATCATTATTTGAATAAATTGTATGATATATTATAAAATTTTTGTATTAAACTGTATTTATTATTTGAATGGTTTTATAACCTAACTTAACCTAACTATCTAATTATTGTTTTCCTGTATTGTATATAAAACATATTTCGTTAAGTTGATGAGAGTACAATAAAGACACACTTCTTAGTTGTGCAGATGAAATAAATTTGTCTCTTGCTCATTAACTTAAAAAAATGTAAATAATTACCAGAAGTGGTAATTTACTTTTTTGGTTAATGATTATTATCATTATTTGAATAAATTGTATGATATATTATAAAATTTTTGTATTAAACTGTATTTATTATTTGAATGGTTTTATAACCTAACTTAACCTAACTATCTAATTATTGTTTTCCTGTATTGTATATAAAACATATTTCGTTAAGTTGATGAGAGTACAATAAAGACACACTTCTTAGTTGTGCAGATGAAATAAATTTGTCTCTTGCTCATTAACTTAAAAAAATGTAAATAATTACCAGAAGTGGTAATTTACTTTTTTGGTTAATGATTATTATCATTATTTGAATAAATTGTATGATATATTTTAAAATTTTTGTATTAAACTGTATTTATTATTTGAATAGTTTTCTAACCTAACTTAACCTAACTATCTAATTATTTTTTCCTGTATTGTATATAAAATATATTCCGTTAAGTTGATGATAGTACAATAAAGAAAAACCCCTTAATTGCGCAAATGAAATAAATTCGTCTGTTGCGCACTAACTTTCAAAAAATTGTAAATAACTACCAGAAATGGTAATTCACTTTTTTGGTTAATAACTTAAATAAATAAGTGTGTACTTTTAAAATAAAAGTGATAGAATTCTGTTAAGTTGGTGATAGTACAATAACGACAAACCCCTTAGTTGCGCAGATAAAACAAATTCGTCTGTTGCACAGAAACTATCAAAAAATTGTAAATAGCAGTTTATTTTTTTGAATAATGATTATTATTATTTGAATAAATTGATAATAAATGATATATTTTAAAATTTATGTATCAAACTATTTATTATTTGAATACTTTTCTAACTTAACCTAACTTTCTAATTATTTTCTTTTTATATTGTATATTAAACAATTTTTGAGTTATCAACAATGCGTACTTTTAAAATAAAAGTGATAGAGTTTCGTTAAGTTGATGATAGTTCTTTAAAGACACACCTCTTAGTTGCGCAGATGAGACAAATTCGTCTGTTGCGTCACGTGTGAAATTATATATTGACTACCCACCAAGGAACCAAGTGATCAATTCAATTGTTAACAACTCAAATTGTCCAAGTTCATTATTCATTAGTTCAAGCATTTTACTTCTTCATGACAACGCAAAACCATATACTAAATTAGATACTCAACGGAAGCTACAAAATGTTAAATAGGAAGTTCTACCTCATCTACTATATAGTCCTGATGGCTCTCCATTAGTTATTTTTATAATTGTCAAATTTTTTACTTAATAAACGATCTAATTCTGACGATGGTGTCAAAACTGTGGTTAATATTTTTTTCATTTCCAAGAATCCAGAATTTTTTCCTCGTAGCATGCATTTGCTAGCAAAATATTGGCAAAACATCATTGATTACGTTGAAGATCATTGTGCCGAATAAAAACATGATTTCAAAGAAAATAAATTCCATTTCGGCCGGGAATTTGGGCGAGTGTGCGGGGCACGGCAATGGATGCAACTATCGATATTTTTCATCAAAATTTATCCGGAGCGAGGCAAGCTGGAAATTGAGACGCGTTAGGCCAGATATGAGGCCCGATATCCGCGAGATATATATACACAGGAATTCCTGCATTCCCCGCAATGTATGGCAGATCGAAATTTTCTGTCTCGTAACGATCAACCGACGCAACATATCATTTGGGTCGGGCGGGAAGCGTTTAGTTTTATTCGTCGCCGTTTTATTAAAAATTTCGCTTAAACGCGGGAATCGCGCGAAGATGTTGGGCCTTCGCAGTTGTGCGGTGCGGCCGATGGGATAATTAAAAATGCGAATTCGATCACTTTGTAAATACGAATTTTCATTTATGTTATATGTTGCGTATTTTTATTGCGGAAAATTGTTCGACGCATTCGCCCATCAATACAATATTATTTGCATTTAATTTGAACAATCAAAACGAATCGGGCCCAATGAAAAAATATTTTCTGTAAACTAATATGGCACGGAGTCAAATTTTATTGTTTTTGTATTTCTATGACTCGTCAGCCTGCGTCGAAATATTTGTTGTTCATGTTGAAAATATTTGTTTAACATGTCCCGATACGACAATTGTGCACCAATAGGTTTCCATCAGTAAAAGAATTGATAACATTTAATTCGATTTGTGTCCGTGTTCCAGAAGAATGACATGGTACAATAAAGACACACCCATTAATTGCGCAGATGAGACAAACTCGTCTGTTGCACATAAACTTAAAAAATATAAATGACCACCGGCACCTGTAATTTACATTTGAGGTTAATAATTGTTATTCTTAACTAAATTTTTTTATTACATTTTAACATTTTTTTATTAAACTGTATTTACCATTTGAGTTTTTTTAACTAAACCTAACATAACTATATTAAATATTTTTTCCTATTTTGTATTTAAAACAATTTTAAGATGGGAAATATCATATTCAGCTTCTATAATATAATTCGTGCAAATTTACTTTTTTAATTCATTAATGCGGTGCTGGAAAGGTTTGTTAAATAAGTGTGTACTTTTAAATTAAAAGTGATAGAGTTGTCTTAAGTTGATGATGGTACACTAAAGAAACACCTCTTAATTGCGCAGATGAGATAAACTCGTCTGTTGCGCATAAACTTTTAAAAAAATATAAATCACCACCGGCACCAGTAATTTACATTTCAAGTTAATGATTGTTATTCTTGACTAAATATTTTTATTACATTTTAACATTTTTTTATTAAATTGTATTTATGATTTGAGCTTTTTTAACTAAACCTAACCTAACTATACTATATATATTTTTTTCCTATTTTGTATTTAAAACAATTTTAAGATTGGTAATATCATATTCAGCTTCTATAATATAATTCGTACAAATTTACTTTTTTAATTTAAAAATGCGTTGCTGGAAAGGTTTTTTAAATAAGTGTGTACTTTTAAATTAAAAGTGATAGAGTTCTCTTAAGTTGATGATGGTACGTACACTAAAAAAACACCCCTTAACTGCGCAGATGAGAGAAACTCGTCTGTTGCGCATAAACTTTTAAAAAAATATAAATAACCACCGACACCAGTAATTTACATTTCAGGTTAATGATTGTTATTCTTGACTAAATTTTTTTATTACATTTTAACATTTTTTTATTAAACTGTATTTATCATTTGAGTTTTTTTAACTAAGCCTAACCTAACTATACTAAATATTTTTTTCCTATTTTATATTTAAAATAATTTTAAGATTGGTAGTATCATATTCAGCTTCTATAATATAATTCGTACAAATTTAATTTTTTAACTCAAAAATGCGGTGCTGGAAAGGTTTGTTAAATAAGTGTGTAGTTTTAAATTGAAAGTGATAGAGTTCTCTTAAGTTGATGATGGTACTCTAAAGAAACACCCCTTAATTGCGCAGATGAGGCAAACTCGTCTGTTGCGCAAAAACTTTTAAAAAAAAATAAATGACCACCGGTTACATATTAACATTTTTTTATTAAACTGTATTTATAATTTGAACTTTTTTAACTTAACTATACTATATATTTTTAACTATATTGTATTTAAAACAATTTTTTCGTGTAAATTTACTTTTTTAACTCTGCTGCTGTGTTGGAAAGGTTTGTTAAATAAGTTTGTACTTTTAAATTAAAAGTAATAAAGTTCTCTTAAGTTGACAATGGTATAATAAAGACACACCCCCTAGTTGCGCAGATGAAACAAACTCGACTGTTGCGCACAAACTTTTAAAATATTGTAATAACTAATAATTTCCATTTTTGGTTAATAATAATTACTATAATTTGAATAAATATTTATGTCATATTTTAACATTTTTGTATTAAACTGTTTTTATTATTTGAAAGCTTTTTCAACCTGACCTAACCTAACTATGTTAGTGTTTTTTCTATGTTGTATTTAAAACAAATTTTGGTTTAATAATGATGTATTCAGATACTAAAATTCATACAAATTTACTTTTTGAACTCAAAACTACAGTGATGGAAAGCTGAATACATTTACTCACCAATACAAAATTATTTGCATTTAATTTCAACAATCAAAATGAACGGGCGTAATGAAAAAATAAATACTGCACGGAGTCAAATTTTATTGTTCCCGTGTTTCTATGACTCGCAGCCTGCATCGGAATGTTTGTTGATCACGTTAAAAATATTTGTTTAACATGTCCCGATACGTCAATCATGCAACCAACAGGTTTTCATCAATAAAATAATTAATAACATTTAATTCGGTCCCTTTTGTGCCCGTGGTCCGTAACAATGGGGAAATATGATTCGGAATGACTCAGTACTTATTGACAAAGCATCGACAAACAAAGCTCTCGATTCACATGGTTTAAAAAACAAATTGAACTCCACGTTGAATGAGTTCTTTCAGCTGACTTCGTGAAAGGGCGTTCCGTGTTTTCTTAAGGCATTTTTTCTTAGTTCCGAGTCCAAAGAGAATAGCTCGTTAATTCGGACACAAATACACCGGTTCATAATGAATTGATGAGATGAAACTAATTTGAATTAAAATCGTGAGAAGTACGTACGGCGGTGCAGCATCAGTCATCTCGCACCGAGTTGCACTGCTTTAAACCAACATCGGGTACGTATGAATTGTTAACTTACAAGGCGGTTAAGGCGAGACGAAATTTACAGTTCCGTAACGTTTTTGTTTGTTTGCCATTTAATTAAAAGAAAACTAATTAACGAGAGGCATGCAAGACTACAACGGCACGAATGGAATAATCATATAGACAAACACGCAGCGCTGGGAAGCTGTGAATTTACATATTTTCTAGTTGTAATTCGAAAAGTTAATACGCAACCAATTGAGTTGCCGGCCCCCGAAATATTGCGTTCGTATTTACTCGTGTCGGTGCCTCACGTGAATTACAATTTGTTTAAATTATTATTTGAATAACATATTTCTTGTGTGCGACTGTTTAGTATTAAAATTAATTCTTGACGCGATGTTTAGTACAACAAATTGCCGTTCCGAAACAACTTGGATTGCTTGTTGACTTCAGTTTTGGTTTTTTAATTTAACTTGTGTTATTTTACCAAAATCTCTAATTATTTGTTTACTTTATTTATCCTCTAAACTTAAGTTAATAAATGTTCACATCTGTATAAACTGACACTGAAAATCAGCCACATTTTATCGATTTATTACTGATCATTCAGTAAAAATTCTTTTTGTAATTAGTATAATTTTACAGATGAATCATATTTTACTAATTGAAAAGTATTTTTTATTGATTAACAGGTAATTTCTCTTTCTAAATTGTTTAATTTCAGACATAAAAAATTATATTCCACTGATTGATCAGTAATTTTCTCTGATTAATCAATAAGTACCTTTGACTAATTTTACAGTAAATTTTGCTGATTAATCATTATAAATTCTCTTTTTAAATGGTATAAATTCAGAGATGAAAATATATTTTACTAATTAATCAATATTTTACTGATGATAATGATTAATCACTAACTCCTACTGATTTATAAATTAGAGAGAGAATTATAAATTCTCTTTTTAATTAGTATAATTTCAAAGATGAAAATATACTTTACTAATTAATCAATATTTTACTGATTATAATTATTAATCAGTAACTCCTACTGATTAATCATTATAAATTCTCTTTTTAATTATTATAATTTCAAAAATGAAAATATATTTTACTGATTAATCAATAAATTCCGTGGATTAAGCAGTAAATTTAACTGATTATTCTTATAAATTATTTTCCCTGATCATAGTTTCAAAGATGAATCAATTATATTCTACTGATTGATCAGTAATTGTCGATAATTAATTAATAAGTTCAAGTAATTAATCAGTAACTTTTGTTGATAAAAAAAATGTATAAATTCTCTTTGTAATAACTGTAATTTCTGAGATAAATCAACTATATTTTAATGATAGATCAGTAATTTTAGTTGATTAATCAATAAAATCCATTAATTAATCGGTAATTTTCACTGATTAATCAGTATAAATTTTCTTTGTAATCAATAGAATTTTACTGATGAAGTAACCATATTCTACTGACTGATAAATAAGTTCCATTGATAAATTTATATAAATTCTCTTTGTAATAACTATAATTTTAGAGATAAATCAACTATATTTTACTGGTGATGAGTAATTTTCGATGATTAGTCAATAAGTTCCTTGGATTAATCACTATATTCCACTAATTAATCTATATGAATTATTTTCAATTATCGTAATTATAAAAATAAATCAACCATAATCTATAGATTGATCAGTAATTTTCACTGATTAATGAATAGTTTGAGTAATTGATTAATGAAGAACTATATTACACTGACTGAAGTTCAAATAATTAATCAGTTACTTTCACTAATTAATCAGTATAAATTTTCTTTGTAATCAATAGAATTTCACTGATGAAATAGCCATATTCTACTGACTGATCAGTAAGTTTTATTGATTAATCTATAGAAATTCTCTTTGTAATAATTATAATTTTAGTGATAAATCAACTATATTTTACTGATTAATCAGTAATTTTCGATGTTTAATCAATAAGTTCTGTGGATTAACCACTAAATTTCACTGTTTAATTCATATAAATTATCTTCAATTGCTGTAATTTCAGAAATGAATCAACCTTATTCTACAGATTGATCAGTAATTGATTAATGAATAGCTCCCACTAATTAATAACTATAAATTCTCTTTGAAATTAGAGATGAATCAACTATATTCTATCGATTGTTCAGTAATTTTTTATGATTAATCAAATTCCGTGGTAGAATCAGTAAATTTCATTGATTAATTTGTATAAATTCTCTTCGTAATAATAGAATGTCACTGATGAATCAACCATATTCTACTTGAATCGACAATAATCTGATTGATCAATAAGTTCCACTGATTAATCATTAACTTCCACTGAATAATCAGTATAAATTCTTTGCAATTAGTTTAATTTTACAAAGGAATTAACCAGAATCTACTGATTGATCAGTAAAGTTTGCTTATTAATCAGTATTAATTCTCTTTGTAATCGGTAGAATTTTCAGAAATTTTCATTGATCTGTCAAATTCTACTTACTAACAACTACATATCCAGTGACTTTAGTATAATTCCAATTTTTAATCAGTGCAATATCACTTGTGAATCAAATATTAATATTCATTAACTCTAACTAACTAATTTACTGATTCATTCGTATAATTCTGGTGTTAGATCAATACACTTTTTTAATCTGATTACTTAGTAATATTGTACTGACAGAAACATAAAACAAAGGATATGCTAAAAAATTTATTTCAATTGATTATATTTCACTTTTATTCATTTCAGTTTTATGGGGAGTTTTAAAATTACGATGTTATAAAATTAAATTTGAATTGTTTTTTAATAAATTCATAAAAAGTTAATATACATATTACGTTTCATACGTTTACAAACTCAATTCCATTTTTATATTTAATTAAAAATAATACATGTTATTTCTAAAAACTTTAAACCATATAAATTAAACATAGGAATTAGTTTTGACAGTTTAAACTTGTTCAGTTTGATATTTAAATGGGAAACATAAAAACTATCTGTCTCTTTAATTCGATTTAAATTGTATCTTCTTTTTTACCACATTATGCCCAGTGACAATCATAATTCTACGAATTGAAAGATTAGACTCCCGGATACCGTTAATCCCTTTTTATCTGACAAATCCTGTTTGAAACCAATTGTTATTCAATCTTTTATCTTAGATGTAGGTACTTTATTTCGTTCAGCTATGGACGGAAAGTTTCCCATCTCTAAACGCAAAAATTATAATTCAATACCGGTTTTTATTCGACGAAATTCAAAAGAAAAAATGTTAAAAAAAGTCTTTTCCTTATTTCGGTACGGAGTGTGGCCGGATTGAAATGCAAGATAAATTAAGAGCTGCATGTTTAAGTAGTGGAAACTATAAAACCCGGAGTATCCAAACAAAATTTCATCCAGCAACTTGTCGCTCCTGTCCCGCGGCCATAAACAACTTTACGAGTGGGAGAGAGTGAAAAACAAAAAAAAAAAAAAATAAAGGTCGCATCCGCATAACAAGATAATATTACCTACAGTGGTTTATGATTAAGTTAAAGTGATGTATAACTTTAATGCCATATCTGGTGCCTAAAGCCTAGTTTAGGTTCACTCATTTAATTAACCGAGATAAACCGACGGTAGGTCGGAACCGTTCTTTGTCGCATAATTTCATTTGCATTAAAATATTTATGACGAACATGTTAATCAGTTTTGTCGCTCGCCAAATTGCTCAAAAGCCACCACCTACGGCTCCTCCACGTCGACAAATTCCGGCGCAGACACTTGCCCGCACCGGACCACGTAACCGTGTTAAAACGCCGCAGATTCTTTTCATCCCGACAACTAATTTTATGTCGCGTAAACGTGATTAGATATTTTTATTCGAAATTAACGGCCCGGTCAGTTTTGTTGCGGCGAATTCTGATTAGGGGTTCCGTGTCGAAATGCGAATTAATGAAGGTGCTAAAACTCGTACTCGTTTTTATTGCACAACTCTCACGTCCTCCATATCGTAATGTTATTAAAACGGAGTTTTATGGTGAATCGGGGATTTGAATGTACAATTAATTATGCGGCTTGCAAAATATTTAACGTGTACACGAAATTATGTGATTGTGTTAATTTATTGTATTGTAAAGCACAAAGGGTCGGATATGTGTTTCGATAATAATTAGTGTCGAATAACAGCGGTGAAATCCGCATTTTTGTCTGAAATTTTATATTAATTACAAATATAATATTTAATTTTTATGTTATTAATTATATGTAAAAAGTACGTGTTATAAATAAAAGGCTTTCAACATGATGAAATAAAATTTAAATAATTAATTTTGGAAAATTATGCGAATTTATTATATTTGCTTAATATTTGTATAAATAATAAATATAAATTTATTAAACTACATATATAATTATTAATATCCGATTTAACACAAAAGTAAAAGAATATTAAATGAAATAGTGGGTACTGGGAAAAGCAATTTATGTTTATGTTTAACATTAAAATAAATTTCATCCAACAACATAATCAACAATTTTGTTCCACAACCAAATTTTTGGAAGTGAACAAAAGATCAGTTTCAGTTTTGACATCTATTATAAAATCATTAATCAGCAACTTTAGCTGATTAATAAATATATTCTATTGATTAATCAGTAACTTCCAAATGATTAATCAGCATTGAATTCTCTTTATAATTAGTGGAATTTTACTAATGAATCTATTACTAAATGAACAGTTTCGTTGGTTATTCAGTTAACCTTCCATAGATTAATCAGTAAATTTCTTATAATTCATCACTACAAATTCTTTTTGTAATCAATAGAATTTCACTAATTATTCAATCATATTCTTCTGATTAATCAACAAGTTCCACTGATTAATCAGTATAAATTTTCATTGTAAATTGTATAACTTCACAGATGAATCTACCATATTCTACTGTTTGATCAGTAATTTTCGCTGATTAATCAATATGTTTAATTTATTATTCAATAACTCCCTGATTATTCAGTTTAAATTGTCTGTGTAACGAGTAGAAATTTACTAATAAATCAGTCATAATCTACTGATTGATCAGTAATTTTCGATGATTATTCAATAAGTTCCATTAATCAAAAACTTTCATATGATTAATCAGTAGAGAATTTCTTTGTAATAAGTAGAATTTTACTGGTGAATAAATCATATTCTACTGATTAATCTGAACTTTTCGCTGAATCAATAAGTTCTACTGATTAATAAGTATCTTTCACTGATTAATTGATCAGTAAAAATTCTCTTTCTGATTAATAGAATTTAATTGATGAATGAATCATATTTTACTGATTAATCAGTAAGTTCTGCTGATGAATTGCATTAAGTTACATTGATCAATCAGTATAAATTTTATTTGGGATCAGTAGAATTTCACTGAGGATTAAACCATATTCTACTGTGTAATTTTTGCTAATTAATTAATAAGTTCCACTGAATAATCATTAGTCAATAGGAATTCTCTTTATAATAAATAGAATGTCACTGGTGAATAAATCATATTCTACTAATGAATCAGTATTTTTCACTGATTAATCAGTAACATTCACTTAATTAGTAAAAATTGTCTTTGTAATTAGAACAATTTAATTGATAAATCAACCATATTCTTCTGGTCAATCAGTATAATTTTTTATGTCACTGGTGAATAAATCATATTCTACTGATTAATCAGTAATTTTCACTAATTAATCAGTGACTTCCACTGACTAATTAATTAGTATAAATTCTCTTTGGGATCAATAGAATTTTATTGGTGACTCAGCCATGTTCTACTGATCAATCAATAAGTTTTGCTGATTAAGTAGATTAAGTTACACTGATCAATAAATATAAATTTTCTTTGTTATCAGTAGAATTTCAGTGATGATTAAACCATATTCTACTGAGTAATTTTCACAGATTAGTTAATAAGTTCCACTAATAATCATTAATCAATAGAAATTCTCTTTGTAATATGTAGAATTTTACTGATGAATAAATCATATTATACTGGTGAATAAATCATATTCTACTGATTAATTAAAAATTTTCACTGAATAATCAATAAATTCCACTGATTAATTAATTAGTATAAATTCTCTTCGAGATCAGTAGAATCCCATTGATGACAACCATATTCTACTAATCAATCAGTTGACTAATTACATTAAGTTACACTGATCAATTAGTATAAATTCTCATTTTAATCAATAGAATTTCACTGATGATTAAATTATATTCTACTGAGTAATTTTTACTGATTTATTAATAAGTTTCACTAAATAATCAGTAACTTCCTCTGATTGATTAATTAATATAAATTCTCTTCATAATCAGTAGAATTTCAATGAATTAACCAGATCCTATTTATTGATCAGATTAGATCCGTTGATTAATCAGTAAGTTATACTGATTAATCATTATATTTTTCTTTGTTTACAGATAAATCAACGAGGTTCTACTGATCATTACACATCTGCTAGTTGATCACCAACCTGGTCAATGAATTGAAGCTATTAATCTAGTAAAATAGAACTTAAAAAAGTATTAAATCAAAGAAGGTTTTGATGATTCTATGATGAATTCTATTGAAGTGCTACATATTGACTACTTAGCAAGAAGTCAAATTGTCTTCGGCCCGGAGGTGTTGCGTTCAATAAATTTTTTCTCCAAATTCATGAAAACAAACTGCGTCCCGATAAATTCTACTTTTCCAATTAGTCATGGGGCCTGTGGACGTGATATTTTTTCTGTAATAGTCAGCTAAACATTATCATTGTCTGGCAAAAACCCGCCGTTTGTCCGGGTACATTAGTTAAACGATAACAAAACAAAAAAAAAAGTTGATGTGTAGTAGCAGAATGTCGACGTGGAATTTTACATCTTTATGAATTTTGCATGTTTGACATGCAGTCCGTTTAAATCGCAAACAGAGGTATTCCATTACGCGATAGAGTTTCAAATAATGATCACAATGGTACGTGGTGGCGTGAAACGGATTTGCATTTTTTTTCCGGTTGAAACATTAGTCCGAAATTTTATTGTGTTATTGCGTTACACGTGTCAACAGTGCTCAAATTGATGAATGCAGTTTTTCAAATTTTCATTTAACACCGCCGCTGATTTGTCCGGCTTCGCTGGCGTTAATAAAGTCCGACACGTTTCGTGTATATGAGTTGCTAAAAAGGGGCGTCCCACAGAAGCCCCGGGACACTGCGGAGTTAATCCCGGCAAATCCCTCTCTCGAACAGATAATATCTTAAAGGTAAAGTTATCACTCGGCAACGTCACGGATAGTTCCACCCAGTTTCATTAAACCGACGACGTTTTCCACGAAGCTGTTTACAAAAATAAGATGTTTGCTTATCTGCTGTTTGGAGTATTGTTCGATTTATCTGATCTGTGTGACATCTGCGACTCAGGTAAGGTAAACATGGTGCACAATGGAAAATAGGTCGCTCTTTTTGTGTGCACTTTATGTATTAATTGTCTATGCAAAAAAATTGGTTAACACCTTTCCGTGTCTTCTTCTATTGTTGAGTCAATGGCTCACTAATTTTAACACGAAACTGGTTGGGGTCGTAAATGGATAATCGTAAGTGGAATTGCTGTAAGAAGATGAGTGTCAAATTACGTGACTGAAGATTTTTATTTATTTTCCTTAGACCTAGTGATTAAGTACTTAAGACAGTACTTAATGTATGGTTTAGTGGTTGCTTCTACGTGTATAATTTTGGAACACTTTGGATTATAGTGTTTCTTTGATGTAGGCCAAAGATAGACTTTTTGATTTCTATACAAGGTATTAGAAAAAATAATATTTTTGATTCATGATTTACTTGAATGATTGTATATTTTTGAAAGCTTCTTTATGGTCTTTATAAATATGCTTTTTTGGATTAACATCAAGGTCATTGTCAAACCTGTACCAACGAAAAAATTAATCAATATCTCATGTAAAATCTTGGGGTAACAATTTGGAAATAGAGCAGTCATTAAACTGCGATTAATCAACCATTGGAAAGAGGCTTCATGGAAGTAATTAAAAAAAAAGTTGGATGAATAAATTCCATACAAATTAAGGGAGGATACGTGGGACAAAAAACATTTTATTACGTTAAACTAAAAAAAAGAATAGAAAAAAAAGAAATAAAATATTACTTGTTTTTGTCATTGTCCAACTGAAAATGGACAATATCAAGATCATCCTGAAATCTGTACCAACGAAGAAATTAAGTATTAGTTTATTTGGAAATGCATCAGTAAATAAACTTTGATAAATCACCACAGGAAAGAAGTTGAGTAAATATAATCCACATAAATTAAGTGATGATTAGAAAATTGGCCGTTTGACAATTGATAAATCTCTTCTTGCACGCGACGCAAATGAGCCTTACATTGATCGTATTGTTATGTGTTGAAAAATGAGTTAGTTGTTCACGACAATTCTTACCAACCTGGATAATGAGTTGATGGTGTTAAACCTTGTGGAACAGAACTTAAAAAAGTCTTAAATCAAAAATGATTTTGATGACACTATGATGGATTATATTGACTACTTAACAAGAATTCAAATAATCAATGCAATTGTCTAGTGTCGCAAATTAATCAAATTCATGAAAAACTTTTATTTGAATAATTAGTAAAATTTGACTTATTAATAATTGGAAACTACTGATTTATCAAAAAAACTTATTGATAATGATCAATTAGTAGATGTGTAATGATCAATAAAGCCTCGTTGATTTATTTGTAAAATTACACTTAACAGATTTTTTCTGTTTCACTATATTAACAACTTCAATTCATTAACCAGATTGGTACGAATTGTCGTAAGTAATTCATTTTTCGTCACATATACCAATACAGTCAACGTGAGGCTCATTTGCGTCGCGTGCAAGAAGAGAATTATCAATTGTCAAACGACCAATTTTCTAATCATCACTTAATTTATGTGCATTATATTTACCCAACTTCTTTGCAGTGGTTAATTCATCAATGTTTATTTACTGACCCATTTCCAAATATGATAATGCTTAATTTCTTCGTTGGTACATATTTCAACTTTTTTTTGTTAACGTTGAGCTAATGTATCCGGACAAACAGCGGGTTTTTACCAGACAATTATACTATTTAACTGACTATTACTGAAAAAACGTCACGTCCATAGACCCCATGACTAATTGGAAAAGTAGAATTTATTGGGACGCAGCTTCTTTTCATGAATTTGGCGAAAAAGTTTATTGAACGTAACACCTCCGGGCCGAAGACAATTTGACTTCTTGCTAAGTAGTCAATATGTAGCACTTCAATAGAATCCATCATATTGTCGTCAAAATATTTTTTGATTTAAGACATTTTTAAGTTCTGTTTCATTAGATTTAAGAGCTTCAATTCATTATGCAGGTTGGTAAGACTTGTCGTAAACAATTCATTTTCGTCACATATACCAATACAGTCGATGTAAGGCTCATTTGCGTCGCGTGCAAGAAGAGAATTATCAATTGTCAAACGACCAATTTTCTAATCATCACTTAATTTATGTGCATTATATTTACCCAACTTCTTTCCAGTGGTTGATTCATCAAAGTTTATTTACTGACCCATTTCCAAATATGATAATGCTTAATTTCTTCGTTGGTACATATTTCAACTTTTTTTTGTTAACGTTTAACTAATGTACCCGGACAAATAGCGGGATTTTGCCAGTTTAACTAACTATTACAGAAAAAACGTCACGTCCACAGACCCCATTACTAATTGGAAAAGTAGAATTTATTGGGACGCAGCTTGTTTTCATGAATTTGGCGAAAAAGTCTATTAAACGAAACACCTTCGGGCCGAAGACAATTTGCGAAGCCCGTGTGGCCTTCGGCCACGCCAAAATCCCCGACCGAACGTAGCCTTGACGACACCTCCAAGCAGACATGTGGGCCTGTGGCCCTGGGTTGTTCGCAGGTGCAAAAAACGTCGCTAATGAAAGAACAACAAATGATTAACTTGTCCTTTTGAGCCCGAGGCAAAATAAACGGAGTGGAATCGTTCGCCGAACTGGAACACCAACGGAGTTTGGCACAGGTCTGAAAACCGGGTAATGACTTAATACCACGGCTAAAATATGACTTTCTTTGACTGCGAGATTAACTGTTAGACTCGGGCCTATTGAAGGGTACAAGATAAATCTTTGACACGACCGCAAGCCAACAATTACGGGCTGAGTGCGTTTCGACTTATCGACGTTTCAAACAGATTTACGACCACGATTTGTTTGGCCGGATTAACTTTTTAAGTAACTTGTAAATTACGAGTAAACAACGAGTTCCACCCGGGGATAATCTGGCCATCTTATTACTAACTCATCGGAAATCCACCACCTAGGGTTATCGTTGCACCTTTCCAAACCCTCTCGAAGGCACCGCGTCTGAAATCAGAAACATGTTACCCAAAAAACGCTCAAAAACTAAGTGCTTTTTCTGATAGACTAAAGGGATGGAAATAAATGTACGAGTGGCGCAGACAAATTACGACCCACCGAAATAGTGACGGGTGAGATTCTAATTTTGTGCAGCGGTGTTAATTAGATGTGGCCCTAAAAATATTTTTTTGGGGGCGCTTTCGAATCGATGAACACGCCCTTAATTAATAATAACCGGGTAAGTGGATTCCGCAGGAGAAAAACTGCACGAGTTCATTAGTTGTGTGCTGCGTGCGTGACTGCATATGGAAATGGTTCTTGAATAATTAAGCGAAGATTAGACATGATGTATGTTGGTGCGAAGAAAATATGCATTAGGAATGTACGGAGTTGCCTGTGTCGGTCATAATGTTTGGTTTATCATGTTTATGGCGTTATTAACGGATGGTAATGCAAAATACACTGTTGGTTGCCTATTTTTGGAACCTGCATTTATGAAAAATGAAATGCTGATTAAGTGCATAATTTGAATTTCATAAATTAAATGGATTTAAAAATATTTTCAATGTATTCTATTTTGTCTTACTCATATTTCTGTAACCTTTGATTCAATAGTATTCAAATTTCATATGTAAAATACATATCTATAATTCAGTGTAATAAAATTTTTCCGTTTTGTGACAGTGACGTAGGTTCTGGGTAGTTCTCATCTTTTTCTTGCCCTATTTTTTACGTAATCGAATATTTTTCAAAATTATTAAGTTTTCCATATTCTTTGAACAATTTGGAAGAAAAAAGATACTCTTAGTTAATTTTGATTGTCACAGCCGTTTTTGAGATATTTCAGATTTAATGTTCCCCTTTAATTATGTTCATAAATTAAAATTGAAATATCTGAAAAACGGCTGTGGTAATCAATATTAATTAATCTTAATTAATAATCAAAATTATTAAGATTTTTTCATTATTGGCCCCAAATTTTGACCAGCTATTTTAGAAACACAATATAGATTATTTTTATTAACATAATAAGATAGTTTGCTTCACAGTCTAAAATTAGTCTTCATAAATTTAGGCAAAATCAGTTAAAAATTATTATAAAAGTTGATTAGAATAACAATTCAAGTTTACTATTACATAATAATTAAAGATGAACAATTTACGTCCAATAATGAAGAAAATCTAAATATTTTTTTTCAAAATTTCTCCTGAAAAAAAATCATATTCTTTGAACAATTTGAAAAAAAAAGATACTCTTGGTTAATTTTGATTATCACAGCTGTTTTTAAGATATTTCAGATTTAATGTCCCCTTTAATTTTATTTAAAAATTAAAACGAAATATCTGAAAAACGACTGTGGTAATCAATATTAATCAATCACATTTTTCTTTTAAATTGTGCAGATGATATAAAAACTTAATTAGTTTTTCAAATATACTCAGTGAAGATGGGATAAGAAAAAGAGGAGCAGGTACAAATATGGCTAAAAATCAATGTTTCAAATATAAATTTGAAGTGCTGTATTTTTTAAAGAGAAACTTCAGAAAAATCATTAAGATTTTTTTTATTATTGGCCCCAAATTTTGACCAGCTATTTTATAAACACTATAGAGATTATTTTTATGAACATAATTATATAGTTTTCCTCACAGTCTAAAATTAGTCTTCATGAATTTAGGCAAAATAAGTTAAAAATTATTATAAAAGTTGATTAGAATAACAATTCAAATTTGCTATTACATAATAATTAATTATGAACAATTTACGTCCAATAATGAAGAAAACCTAAATATTTTTTTTTCAAAATTTCTGATGAAAAAATTCATATTCTTTGAACAATTTGGAAGAAAAAAGATACTCTTGGTTAATTTTGATTATCACTGCTGTTTTTAAAATATTTCAGATTTAATGTTCCCCTTTAATTATGTTCAAAAATTAAAACTGAAATATCTGAAAATCGGCTGTGGTAATCAATATTAATCAATCACTTTTCTCTTTTAAATTGTGCAGAGGGTATAAAAGCTTAATTAGTTTTTCAAATATATTCAGTGAAGATGGAATAAGAAAAAGAGGAGCAGGTACAAATATGGCTAAAAATCAATGTTTCAAATATAAATTTGAAGTGCTGTATTTTTTAAGAAGAAACTTCAGAAAAATGATTAACATTTTTTTCATTATTGGCCCCAAATTTTGACCAGCTATTTTAGAAACACTATATAGATTATTTTTATTAACATAATAATATAGTTTGCCTCACAGTCTAAAATTAGTCTTCATAAATTTAGGCAAAATCTGTTAAAAAATATTATAAAAGTTGATTAGAATAATTAAACATGAACAATTTACGTCCAATAATGAAGAAAATCTAAATATTTTTTTCAAAATTTCTCCTGAAAAAAAATTGATATTCTTTGAACAATTTGGAAGAAAAAAGATACTTTTGGTTAATTTTGATTGTCACAGCTGCTTTTAAGATATTTCAGATTTAATGTTACCCTTTAATTTTGTTCAAAAATTAATCAATCACTTTTTTCTTCTAAATTGTGCAGAGGGTATAAAAGCTTAATTAGTTTTTCAAATATATTCAGTGAAGATCGGATAAGAAAAAGAGGAGCCGGTACATATGACTAAAAATGTTTCAAATATAAATTTGAAGTGCTGTATTTTTTAAAGAGAAACTGCAGAAAAATTATTAAGATTTTTTCCATTATTGGCCCCAAACTTTGACCAGCTATTTTAGAAACACTCTATATATATATTTTTTATTATATATTATTTTTATTAACATAATAACATAGTTTGCCTCAGTCTGAATTTAGACAAAATAAGATAAAAATTATTATAAAAGTTGAATAAAATAACAATTCAAGTTTGCTATTACATAATAATTAATTATGAACGATTTACGTCCAATAATGAAAAAAATCTATTTTTTTTTTCATAATTTGTCATGAAACAAAAATTCAGTCCCTCAAATTTAAATATCAAGAATAGATTTTTCAAATATTTCTCATATCTTTGGTCCCATCACATTTAAATTTGGTATGTATTATAACAAACCAGGTAATCAATATAATAAAGATACTCCTGATCTTGATATTTTTATTACTTGTTGATGCAATTTTGTTTAATTAAAGCATGAGATTACATTGATTATTAAAACATATTTTGATTACGTCTTTGGTATTCTGATTTTTTAAATAATTCATCAACTTCAAAAGAAGCGAAGTGTATTAAAAAAACAATGTTAATCTAATATAACATTTTAAAACGGCATTAGAAAACGGTTGCCCGGAGTTGATGATGATGGATGGCCATTAAGACTGGAGGCAACACATCAAAATAGAAATATTATGTAAATCCGACACGCAAATAGTTTATTTGTGGACTCTCTAATGCACACCTCGAAGTGTTTGATGGTGCTCTTATTATCTAAAATTTATGGTGTCATTAATGAGCTCCACGATACCCGTAACATCTTCATAGAACCTTCCTCATTACGGATAAGATATCACCAGGTAGTTTGCCACCAACCATGACAATATCTTATCGGCCATTGTAAATGGATCGAGACTAACGCTACCACGGTTTATCAATTTAGATTTTTTACCTTTATTGGATCATTACGTTCACATTTTTGTGGTTTATTTCATGTGCGCCGCCGCCTTATCTATCACTATATTGCTCTCACATGATTTAACGTCTAATTGGATCGGTGCAGTTGAAGACGTGAACTACTTTCTTTAGATTTCATTTCAAATACACACAGAATGGTACATGACGTAGGGATTTGGTGGGTGGTTCGGAAAATAAATTCTTCCTCTTTGTGTGTGACGTCGTCAAAGATATAACAACAAAAAATTCGATTACACATGTCTTTGTTGCACCTCCCCGATCGAGATCAATCCACAAAATTCCAATATCCATTGATGTAGATGTTATTTTTGGCCGTCTGACTTGACGACCCAACGCCACCCCTCTAGGTACAAAATTACTGCACCCATTCATCCAAAAAACCCGCACCGGATTAAAAACTAACCGTACATTGAAACCGGGACGCGTGTGTTTGTTCGAAATTATTCATGGTTTATGATTTCTTTTTGGATACGTTCTTAAATAAATATGATTGAAACCGGGCACAATGTGTGTCCGGGATGCCGGGGCCACAAATTGATTTATTAAATCGTCGGACGGGAAGGGGTGGAGGGTGGGGGCTCGTTTGTTCGACAATATAAATATTAAGGAAATTTTTCGACAATAATTACACCCTTTTCCAGATGTTCAATTTTCATAATCGTTCGCTGGCTCGTTCAAAGGGGGATAATTTAATTTATTCCCCCGATTGAGTTTCGTTTTTGCCGCCTCCGGGGCTCCACGCCGCCGAATATTTTTTACAATTGCGCGGGCATACCGCGAAAAATACACGTTGCCGTTTAAATACTATATGTATAAATACTGGAACTAAATTAAGATTAAACGCATTATTGCCTGCTTTGGCCGCGCTCCGTTCGAACTTAATTTGAAGCTGCGCCACACAAAGGGATTAATTTAAATTTCCATTCGCTGGAAATATTTATCATGCAAATGACAAATGATTTTGTAATTTCCATTATTGTTGATATATACATTAGCACGTTAACAAAACGTTTCGTACAAACACAACGATTTTTTTGTTTTTTATTAGTATTATTGAAATCGACACATTTTCAATAAATGGATGTTTTTGCAGTGAACGAATCGTAATTGGAAAAAATAAAACAACATTTTGTAAATCCGGGGATTAACATTAAATCGTCCACGTGATAAATATTCGTAATTACTACCTCGAAGCAATTCAAATAATTTTTTTTAACTAAAAAAATCAGTGAAAAATCTCCAATTATCAAAAAGAAGTGCTTTATGTAAATATGAAAAATAATCATATATTTCTTCCAACGAATATTTATTTTTACAGAAATACTAAAATAAAAATTAATTAATCTAAACTTATTTGTGTTTCGCATCATTGATTTTTAAAAGGTTTTGGTAACTCATTACTAAGTATGAGATAAAAACAGATAAAGTATTTCATAAAAAACGAATAATTCTTTTTTATAGAAATGCAACAATAAAAAATTGAGGAGCCTTCCCATAAACTCATTTGTGTTTCTCACCACTGATTTTCAAAAGATTTTGGTAGTCAATTACTAATTCTAATATGAAACCATTTTACATAAATCACGTATAATTTATTTTTACAGAAGTACAACAATAAAATATTGAGTAGGCTTCCCCTAAACTCATTTGTGTTTTTAGTCATTAATTTTCAGAAGTAATCCATTACTAATTATGAGATGATATCAAATAATATTTTATATAAACCACGATCAATTTCTTTTTACAGAAATGAACAATAAAAAATTGAGGAGGGTACCTCTAAAATCGTTTGTGTTTCTCATCATTGATTTTCAAAATGTTTTGGTGGTGCATTACTAATTATAAGATGAAACCAAATAATAGTATATATAAATCACGTACAATTTCTTTTTATAGAAGTACAACAATAAAAAATTGAGGAGGCTTTTCCTAAACTCATTTGTGTTTCTCGTTATTGATTTTCAGAAGTAATCCATTACTAATTATGAAATGTTATCAAATAATATTTTACACAAACCACGAACAATTTGTTTTTACAGAAATAAACAATAAAAAATTGAGGAGGCTTCCTCGAAAATTATTTATGTTTCTCATTATTGATTTTCAAAAGGTTTTGGTTGACCATTACTAATTATGGAATTAAAAACAGATAATATTTCATATAAATCACAAACAATTTCTTTTTGCGAAAATACCACAATAAAAAATTGAAACTCATTTGTGTGCCTCATCATTGATTTTCAAAAGGTTTTCGTAGTCCATTACGAATTATAAGATGAAACCAAATAATATTTTGCACAAATCACGAACAATTTCTTTTTACACAAATAACAGTAAAGAACCTAGGAGGCTCCCTCTAAAATTTTTCAAAAGGTTTTGGTACACCATTACTAATTATGAAATGAAAACAGATAATATATTACATAAATAACAAACAATTTGTTTTTAATGAAATACAACAATAAAAATTGAGGACTCTTCATCTAAAATCATTTATCTCTCTTATCAATGATTTTCAAAAGGTTTTGGAAATATAATTATGAAATGAAAACAGATATTGTATTATTTTACATAAATCACTAACAATTTCTTTTTACAGAAATGCAACAAAAAAAATTGACGAGGCTTCCTCTAAACTCATTTGTGTTCCTTATCATTGATTTCCAAAACATTTTGGTAATTCATTACTCATTATAAGATGAAATCAAATAATATTTTACATAAATCACGAACAATTTCTTTTTACACAAATAAACAGTAAAGAACTGGTTTTGGTAGACCATTACGAATTATGAAATGAAAACAGATAATATATTACATAAATTACATACAATATCTTTTTACTGAAATACAACAATCAAAAATTGAGGACTGTTCATCTAAAATCATTTATTTCTCCCATCAATAAGTCATGAGTAATTACAGAACACAACAGTAAAAAATTATCTTTATCTAAACTTATTAATTAAATTATTAATGTTGTATTTTTGTAAAAAGTATTATTCCTGATTTATAAAAAACATCATCTGTTGTAGCAAACATTTACTCACGCGCATCTTAAAAATACCTCAGATTTTGGTTGGCACACGTCTAATCGTACATATATCCCATAAAATCCTTTAAGAAAACAGAAGTCGCATTCACTACGCCTCTGTTCTCCAATTTCATTCGAGCGGACGCCAAAGTTCTAAAAGAATAAGAAGTCCTTTCAGATTCGGACACCTGCCCGTGAGATTGACGTAGCTCCAAGATTCTTCACATTTCATATTATATACGGACGCCGTTTCGGCATTCATACACACACATGTAGATTTAAAAATGTTATTTATCACTGTTCCAGCAGTTCTTTGACGAGACGAGATTATTTCGTGGTTTGGAACGATGATTTTAATTTGATGGAGCCAAAAAATCAACGTTAAAAAATAATGTAGTTGAAGGAGAGGAATTCCCCGAGGTGTGTGTGTGTGTGTAAAACTTGCAAATCATACACGAGACCATTGATCATTAACAGACGCAAGAGCGCCACAAATCACTTCAATTGTGTCCCCGGCGAGGGCACAAATTGTTGAAAAATTTAAATACAATGCTCGTCTTTTGCGTTAAGAAATGTGAGCCGTCACTACAATTACATTTCGAACGTTTCCCATTTGTTAGCCATAATTTGGACGCGTCAAACGAATAATGGATCTTAAAAATTGTTCAATACGTCCGCAGCGCACGTCTGCGACTGCACGAAGGTAAATAGGACTAAATTCTTGCATTGTATCGCCGATGGCTGAATGGGACCGATCGTTTAGTCCACAATATCGCATTGTCGGACCTAAATGACGGATTGAATGGACCAACCAATGCAAAAGCAATCCCAGAAGCATTGCCTTACCATGAAACGGACCCATTGTTTGCGGTCCTCCTTCCCTCACTTCTTAATTCAATGAATAACCGAGTGCGGAGGCTGCACATGTGACGGAAAGTCAGCGGCGAAGCTCACACCGAGGAATTAAAGACGAGCCGAAGAGCGGCGATCATATTTCGTTTCGCAGGGCGAAGTTGTTTATTGAATTAAACATGTTTCGATAAATTGAGAATCGATAGTTAGTCGACTCGATTTAATAACATCTCGGAAATATGAAGTTGGAGCTGCTTACTTAACAATGTTTAAGTACTGTTCTCAAAGTGGGAATCTATTAATTATACTCGTTAAGTTATTAATGAAAAGTTTTAGTTTAGAATTAAATCCCAACCACAACAAGCAACTCGAAAATTCGTCCCGAACCGCGGCGACACAATCAATAACAAAACTTTAATTCTTCTAATTGTGTCCGGGACGGCGGGAATCAAGTCGGAAACTTTTCGGTCAGACGAAGAGCGAAGCATTTTTGCCCGTCGATGATAAAATTAAACTTTGCATCGCTTATAAAATAATTCGCCGCTGGATATTTTAACTTAAACTCGTGGAAGCCGGGCGATGCGACCGTGTGCCGGCCATTCGTTCTCGAACTACCCGGGAGTTCTGAAAGGTCGCCGAGACACCTGCCCATATAATATAGTTTAAGGACGGCTGAAGAAAATAGAGGAACGTAAAAAAAAAGGGGCGAACGGTCGCCACGCTCGCATCGAGAAAACGATGATGAGGAATTAATGTGGAACGTGTTTCGTAGCTTCTAATTTCGTTTTAATGACGGCATTCATAATGTCTGATACAAATTGTATAAGTTTGATAACGCAGTGTTTTACTGTTTGTATAATAACACTTCTCGTTGATAATTGGGGATTTTTGACTCATTAATTATGTACTAATTATAGATACTGAAAAATTATTTTGACATTTTTTCTAGATTGCCTCGAGGTGGTAATTTACTGCGTGTGTCTATCATGTGAAAGATTCAATATTAATTGCTGGAAATGTAAAGTGTTTTATGTTTTTCTAATTATAGTTCATCCCCATTTTTTATTGCTGTGTTTCTGTTCCTGTGTTTTATTGACAATTAATAGAAAAAAACAGAAACATTTATCACATAGTTTATTTTCAAAAGGTGTCATCATGAGATGAATACAGAAAATATTTTTCATAAATCACGAATAATTATTTTTATAGAAATACAAAATATAACATTGAGGAGACTGAATTAAAATTCATTTGTGTGATTTTCTATGGATTTTGATAGTCAAATTATGAGATGAATACAGATAATATTTTTTATAAATCACAAATAATTCCTTTTACAGGAATACAAAATAAAATATTGAGGAGGCTTCATTTAAACTCATTTGTGTTTAACATCCATAATTTTCTATGTATTTTGATAGTCAAATTATGAAATAAAAACAGACAATATTTTTTATAAATCACGAATAATTCTTTTAACTAAAATAAAATAAAAAATTGAGGAGGTTTTATTTAAACTCATTTGAGTTTAACATCAATGATTTTGTATAGATTTTGATAATCCAATTATAAGATGAATACAAAAAATATTTTTTATTCATCCCGAATGATTCTTTTCACAGGAATAGAAAATAAAAAATTGAGGAGTCTTCATTTAAATTCATTGAGTTTAACATTCATAATTTTCTATGGATTTTGATATTATATTATAAGATGAAAACAAACAACACAGGAAATATTTTTTTTAATTTATGAATAATTCTTTTAATAGAAATACAAAATAAAAAATTGAGGAGGCTTCACTTAAACTCATTTGTGTTTAACATCCATGATTTTCGATGAATTTTGATAGTCCAATTATAAAATGAAAACAGACAATATTTTTTATAAATCACGAATAATTCTTTTAACAAAAATAAAATAAAACATTGAGGAGGTTTCGTCTAAACTCATTTAAGTTTAACATCAATGATTTTGTATAGATTTTGATATTGCATTTATGAGATGAATACGGAAAGTATTTTTTATAATTTATGAATAATTCTTTTTACAGAAATGCAAAATAAAAAACTGAAGAGGCTTCATTTAAACTCATTTGTGTTTAACATCCATAATTTTCTATGAATTTTTATAGTCAAATTACGAGATAAAAACAAACAATATTTTTTATAAATCACGAATAATTCTTTTAACAAAAATAAAATAAACCATTGAAGAGGTTTCGTCTACACTCATTTAAGTTTAACATCAATGATTTTGTATAGATTTTGATAATCCAATTATGAGATGAATACAGAAAATATTTTTTATACATCCCGAATAATTCTTTTTACATAAATATAAAATAAAAAATTAAGGAGGCTTCATTTAAACCCATTTGTGTTTAACATCCATAATTTTCTATGGATTTAGTAGTCAAATTATGAGATGAAAACAGACAATATTTTTTATAAATCACGAATAATTCTTTTAACTAAAATAAAATAAAACATTGAAGAGGTTTCATCTAAACTCATTCGAGTTTAACATAAATGATTTTGTATAGATTTTGATAATCTAATTATGAGATGTATACATAAAATATTTTTTATTCATCCCGAATAATTCTTTTTACAGGAATACAAAATAAAAAAAATGAGGAGGCTTCATTTAAACTCATTTGTGTTTAACATCCATAATTTTCTATGTATTTTGATAGTCAAATTATGAAATAAAAACAGACAATATTTTTTATAAATCACGAATAATTCTTTTAACTAAAATAAAATAAAAAATTGAGGAGGTTTTATTTAAACTCATTTGAGTTTAACATCAATGATTTTGTATAGATTTTGATAATCCAATTATAAGATGAATACAAAAAATATTTTTTATTCATCCCGAATGATTCTTTTCACAGGAATAGAAAATAAAAAATTGAGGAGTCTTCATTTAAATTCATTGAGTTTAACATTCATAATTTTCTATGGATTTTGATAGTTAAATTATGAGACAAAAACAGACAATATTTTTTATAAATCACGAATAATTCTTTTAACAAAAATAAAATAAAACATTGAGGAGGTTTCATCTAAACTCGTTTAAGTTTAACATCAATGATTTTGTATATATTTTGATTATCCAATTATGAGATGAATACGGAAAATATATTTTATAATTTATAAATAATTCTATTTACAGAAAAACAAAATAATAAATTGAGGAGGCTTCATTTAAACTCATTTGCGTTTAATATCCATAATTTTCTATGGATTTTGATAGTCAAATTATGAGATAAATACAAAAAATATTTTTTATAAATCACGAATAATTCTTTTAACAAAAATAAAATAAAACATTGAAGAGGTTTCATCTAAACTCATTTAAGTTTAACATCAATGATTTTGTATAGGTTTTAATAACTCAATTATAAGAAGAACACGGAAAATATTTTTTTTAATTTATAAATAATTCTTTTTACAGAAATACAAGATAAATTGAGGAGGCTCCATTTAAACTCATTTGTGTTTAACATCCATAATTTTCGATGGATTTTGATAGTCAAATTATGAGATAAATACAAAAAATATTTTTTACAAATCCTGAATAATTCTTTTTACAAGAATACAAAATAAAAAATTGGGGAGGCTTCACTACAACTCATTTCTGTTTTACATCCATGATTTTCTGTGGATTTTGATAGTCAAATAAATTATGAGATGAAAACAGTAATCTCAAATAATTCTTTTTCCAGAAATACAAAAATTACTAAAACTACAATAAAGGCTTCGCCTAAACTCATTTGTGATTTTAATATTGTTATTGATTATGAGACGAAAACAACAATTATTATAAGATTTCGATAAATATTTATAACATTGGTCATTTAAGATTTTTATAAATTTATATGATTTTGAATAAGGACTGAAAAATAAAAATAATTTTAAAGCTATTATGTTTTTAAAGCTTAATAGATAATATAAATCTTATTTTTAGCTTTTAAAAATTCATAATTTGTCTATTCGTGTAACATATAAAAATGCAAATCAAATAAATTAATTACTGTCTATTTAAATAGGTATAAATTAGTCTGCGACCCAAGATAAAAATCAATTTTGGGACGCAACATATGCAAGATAATAATCACCGTCTTGTAAAACATCGAAACGAAATGTAAGAAGAATTCAGGAGGACAGGAAAGGATATTTCACCGGGGATATTTCCAGCATGTCGTATAGAACACCCGATTAATAATTTAAGGGACATATGCTAGTAAAACAAAAGGGTTAGTTTTAAATTTCTAAAACAACTTTAAATAATTCATCGACTTTACGTATCAGTTATTCTATCTAAACACTTTGGCCGCATAAAATTTATATTTTATGAGGATTTTGAAATAAAATATTCACCCCTAAACTGAATTCTTCACGTTTCCAAAAAAACATTATCTACATACCGACATTAAGGCATTACAAATCACCTACGAAAATGCGATCGTCTAACCCTTAGGTGGTTTTTGTTTTTTAAATATTTAAGCGGTTATGGCTTTTGTATCGGCCGTGGGGAAAAAAGTGAACTTTAAAGCGCACAAAACCGCTTCACAAACGATTTTCGTTTCGCGTTCAAAGGAACGTTTCGGGTTATAATTGCGGGAGTATACGTTTTAGCGATTGCGGGTGTGGCGATGAAACAATTTTATTTTTTTCAGCGGGAGCTTTTGCGCCCGGCACGCTAAAAACGTATTTGTCAAAACAAACATAATTTTATTTAGTAAATTGAACAAGCACGCGACAGTGGTGTGTTTGTGTGTGTGTGTGTGTGCAGTTCCCGCAGCGAAATTACATATTAATTATGAATAAGTCGCCTTTTTTTGTACCGAAATTGCCGCTGCCTGAAAAGAGCTTTATTGCGCCGTATATTAAAATTTTACTTTGTAATATCGTGCACACGACAACAAAGGATTGCTAAATTATTGGGGGGTGGCCAGGAACAATTTAGGCTGCAGTTCGTAATCACTGCAATTGTTGCAATTTAAAAAAATACACGGCCACTCGAATGTTTATTTGTGGCTGGGCTGAAGTCGAGCTTTTGCAGGTCTTCGTGCTGCTGCTGATGGCCGAAACATTTTGAGCACGTTTGAGGAGCAAAAATGGTTCAATCTGCGGCCGTAAAATATTTACCCGGTAGTTAAGTAAGTAATAAATCATCGGCGGTCTAATAACACTAATTTAAAACTATCGACTTTATGCAAATGGTCGGTTTAATGAGAATATTTTTAAATACATAAAAGTTGCTACCGTTTAATGGTCGTAAAAACGTTAAAGTAATAAAGGCTGCTTGCAAAAAAAAGAGGTGGCTCATTTTTCTCTCGAGCGTAAATATTCATGGTAATTATGGGGAAAATAAGCGATAGAACAAGTGCATCATTTATTCATTCATATCGGTTACCGACAGGAAAATAATTTTCTCTGTAAGCACAGCTTTCTTAAACAAAAAAAGGAAAACTTTAACCATCATAAAGAAACCCATGAATATTTTATTTGGCTTAAATCGACAATCACGATGAATTTAATGTTGATAAATAATAAATTTATTAAATGGAGCATGTTTTAATGATAAAACAGAAACATAGAAAAGATATATTTAGTAAACAAAAATTAAATTAAATTAAATTACAACTTAATAAAGTAAAAAAATAAAATAAAATATTTAATATAAATGATAAATTAATAATTGTAATAAAAAGTTAAATTTAAAATTTTATTTTTAAAATGTTTATTTTAAAAATAAAAATATTTATTATAAATTTAGAATTTTGAAAAAAAATGAGAAAAAAGAATAAAATAAACTTAGATATAAAAAGATTAAAATATTTAATTCAAAATTTATATTTAAAATTTTGAGCTTAAAAAACGAAAAATAACAATTTAAGTTTTAAAAATTAAAAAAATAATATTTGAAATATTAAGCATAAAAAATTAATAAAGGCATTGAAATTTTTTATACAAATTAAATATTTAATTTAAATTTATAATTTATAAAATATTAAGATTAAAAATTAACAATAACAGTTCAACAAATTAAAGGTAAATAAAATATTTAATTTAATTTTATAAATTTAAAATGTTGAGTTTAAAAAAATAAAAATAATTATTTTTTTAATAAAAATTTAATTTAAATTAATAATATTTTAAGTAATAAGCATAGTAAAAAATAACAAAAAAAATTTAAATTTAAAAATGTTTATAATAATTAAAAAATTTATAATTTTTAATTAAATTAATAATAAAATATAAATTAATTATTTAATATAAATTAATAATATTTGAAATATTAGACTTAAAAATTAAAAATAATGATTTAAATTTAAAAAAATTAAATTATTTATTTTAAATTTATAATATTTGAAATATTAAGCATAAAAAAATAATAAAAAACAATTTATATATATATATATATATATATATATATATATATATATATATATAATATTAATTAAAAATTTAATTATTTTAAATTAAAATATTTAATTTAAATTAATAATATTTGAAATACTATTTTATTTAATACTTTAAATTTTGAAAAAATTAAAATGATTATTTTATATTTATAATATTTTAAATATTAAGTACAAAAAAACAATTTAATAATGAAAAAAAAAAATTTAATTTAGATTTATAATTTTTATAATACTGATCATAAAATATTAAAAATATCAATTTAATAAATTAAAAGAAAATAAATTATTTTATATAAATTGATAATTTCTGAAATATTAAACTGAAAAATTAAAAAATAGTAATTTAAAATATTTATTTTAATTTTATAATTTTTGAAATCTTAAACGTAAAAAATAAAAAAAAATAAACTAAAATAAATTAAAATATTTAATTTAAATTAATAATTTATAAAATATTGAACGTATAAAAATGAAAATAACAATTTGATAAATTACACGAATATAAAATATTTAATTTAATTTTATATATTTAAAATATTGAGCTTAAAAAAGTAATTTAAATTTTTGTAATTAAAATATTTAATTTAAATTAATAATATTTAAAATATCTGACTTATAACGTTTGAAATATTAAGCACAAAAAATAAAATAAAACAATTTAACAATTAAAAAGATGTTTAATTTAAAATTATAATTTTTAAAATATTGTACTTTAATTATTTAATATAGATTAATAATGTATAAAATATTGAACCGAAAAAAAAAATAAAAATAATAATTTAAATTAAAAAATAATAATAAATATTTATTTTATATTTATACTATTTGGAGTATTAAACAAATAAAAAAAAACATAAAATTTTAAAAAAATAATTATATTTAATTTAAATTAATAAATAATAATATTGTATACATATATAATAAGTTTAAAAAATTAAAAATAACAATTTAAAATATAGAGAAAAATTTAAAGAGATTAAGTTAAAAAATACAATTTTTATTTTTTAAAAACTAAAATATTAGAATAAACAATTAAATAATAATTTAACTAAAATTAAAAGTAAATTGACCGCCCAGCCATACAACCAGTAAACTGTAACACCTCATTGTTACCTTATCTTAGGACCCTTCAAAATCTATTTTTCCATCAGGATAATGGTCAACCTCAGATTGAATAGATTACTTGGGAGTACTATTACAAACTGAGACTAACAAGATCTTTGATTAAATACATATCGAACATCTTCAAGATCCAGCCTTACCTCCATACACTTTAGTAAATCTTTATTACCTCAATTCCAAGAAAAGTTAAGATTATCGTATAGATGGTTACATTTTTTATTAGTAATAGTAATTAATTACGACCATCTATTGCCTAAGAAGTGCACCAAAAGTCAATGAAATCTGACTTTTGAATGTATTATATTTTTTTCTTTCATTAATTATATTTCTGAAACCACAACACAAACTTCAAAATTTAAGTAGGGAGGGCATGGAATAAAAAAACAAAATAGACCACCTCATTAGATCAATGTCAAAACTCATCGTGGAGGTCCAACTCATTAGTTTTTAAAAAATATTGAACAATATTTTCCATATTGTTGTCTAAACTTTTAATCACTTCCTTCCCTCTATTACCGCAAACTGTGTAACAAAAAGTCAATGAAATCCGACTAACGAATCAACGTGTTCTATTTTTCTATGTCAATGGGTCTAATTAAAATGTAGAAACTGATGAAAAGGTAAATATTGTAACATCTACCTGTTGTTCCACGTTAATTAAAACTTTCAGCTGCTCTTAAATCGTCCATTAATTCAGCTTTATTATTAGTTCGTATAGAGACAGAAAAATCTACATATAAATTCATCCTGAGTTAATATGTAAAATATTTGGTTTAGATTTAATGAATATGGATGTATCGTGCTTCTATTAGACCAACAAAATGCCTTATAGCCAGTTTACGCCACCATTGACTCAAGGTACCTTATGCTCGTTAATTTTAACAGCTTAATCACGCATTTTAATCACGGAAAACTTTATTGCAGCGTGGGTGTTTATTTAGTGGAAGTGTGAAATTATTGGGTGCATTAAAACAGCTTCCAGCCAAACATCTGGGCACGTACTACATATTGTTTTTATAAGGCCGAATAAACGTCATTTTTATGGTTACAAGGTGTGTTTCGTATTTAATTGAATAATGGATTTTCTATAATGTGTAGTCAAATACGACCTTTCTCCGTGATGCAACGGTGAAACATGAATGTTCTTCAATATTTCCAAACAATATGAGTAAAAAAAAAACTGTAGTGGAGTCGATTTAGCGTAGGTGCTGGGAAAATTGACGGGATGACATTTGAAAATGCTAGGCAATTTTCTATGCAGCCGAGGTAATTGCGACTTGGGGCTATTTGTAACTATTACGGATCGATATTTTATGATGTAACGAAAATTTGCGGTGTGTGTTTTCTCTCACGGACCTCCGCGACGGGGAAATTATAAACAAACATGAACTTTACGATATGCTGGCGATTTTCGTTTCGAGAAAGTGGCTATTGGCCATAAATTAATATCACAAACAACAAAGTGCAATAAATTTTTATAACACGTTTTCTACATAAAAAATGAGTGAATTATCTTAATTGACTGTTTGTTGAATTAGTAATTTCCAATTTGACATTAATCGTTTTCATATTGGGATTAATCATATTCAGAATTATTATAAATAAATAGATAAAAATTAACATATTCCATTTGGAAATTAATAAATAAAAACTAAATGAGAATAAATACATTCAAATTGGAATTTGAGAAATTTGGTCATTTTCAGTTTGAGAATAATCACTCCAACGTTGTTATTAATAAAATTCAAAATGAGAATAAAAAATTTCAGAATAAGAACAAACCAATTTAAATAAAAATAAACATAAATATGAGAATAAAAATATTCAAATTATAATTTGAGTAGATCAACTATTCTATTTTCAAGATGGAATTAATCATACTCACGACGAGAATAAACAATTTCAAAATAAAAACAATCTTATATAAATGATAATAAACATATTCAAACTGGAAATATATAAATAAAAATAAAATGAGAATAAAAATATTCAAATTGGAATTTGAAAAAACTGGCCATTTTTAATTTGAGAATAATTACTTTCAAGATGGGATTAATCAGAGTCATAATGAGAATAAACAATTTCAAAATGAAAACATAATTATTCAAATAAAAATAAACACATTCGTATGAGAATTTAGAAAGTCTAGTCATTTTCGTTTTAAGAAAAATCAATCCATTGTTGGAATTAATAATATTCAGAATGAGAATAAACAATTTCAAAATGAAAACAAACTTATATACATGATAATAAACATATTCAAAATGGAAATATATAGATACAAAAAAAAAATGAGAATAAAAATATTCAAATTAGAATTTAAGAAGACTTGCCATTTTTAATTTGAGAATAACCACTTTCAAGATGGGATAATCAGAGTCATAATGAGAATAAACAATTTCAAAATGAAAACATAATTATTCAAATAAAAATAAACACATTCGTATGAGAATTTAGAAAGTCTAGTCATTTTCGTTTTAAGAAAAATCAATCCATTGTTGAAATTAATAATATTCAGAATGAGAATAAACAATTTCAAAATGAAAACAAACTTATATACATGATAATAAACATATTCAAAATGGAAATATATAGATAAAAATAAAATGAGAATAAAAATAATCAAATTGGAATTACATAGAGAAGAATTGTCATTTTTAATTTGAGAATAATCACTTTCAAGATGGGATTAATGAGAGTCGTAATGAGAATAAACAATTTCAAAATGAAAACATAATTATCCAAATAAGAATAAACACATTCGTATGGAAATTAAGAAAGTCTAGTCATTTTCATTTTAAGAAACATCAATCCATTGTTGGAATTAATAATATTCAGAATGAGAATAAACAATTTCAAAATGATCAATTCATCGAAATAAGAATAAACACATTCGGAATATGAGAAATTTAGTCATTTTCAATGTAAGAATAATCACTTCAATGTTGGCATTAATGCTATTGAGAATAAGAATAAATAATTTCAGAATGAATACCTACACAAACTTATCTAAATGAAAATAAACTTACTCAAATTGGAAATAAATAAATAAAAACAAAATGAGAGTAAAAAACATTGAAATTGGAATTTGAGAAGACTGGTCATTTTTAATTTGAGAATAATAACTTTCATAATGAAAATAAACAATTACAAAACAAAAAGAAAAATAAATGAAAATAATGTTGTGAGAATAATTAGTTCCAATTTGAAATTGAAAAGGTATTCTGTTCAAACTCTAGGAGTTCTTCGTTTGTTAAAGACGACGAAACATATTTCACGTACCACAGACACATCCACAGGCCGGGGCAATAAATAATTCAAAACGTCGTGAACGTTGTTTTAAATATCTTGCCCACCATGCAACTGAAAACTGCGAAGGTGCCGTAAATTCTTAAGATAAAATTGTCACTTTCATATTTCCCCCTCGGCGCTACGGGCCTTAATTACAAAAGGAACTAATCCCAAAATATTGCCATTAGGTAGGGTGGGTTTGCAGTTTTTACACTTTTGTTAAGTAATATCGACACAGGGGAGAGTTTATTAGTCTAAAAAGGCACTCGGCAGAAACAAACACCTGCTTACCTGGACCCGCCACGGGATGCGGACCTTTTTGTCGCTTTTTCCATCTCGACCAAGGCTAACACGCAAGATTTCTCTCGGGTGGACGGCGGAATGAAAAAAAGTTCGGGCACAATTTACATATAACCGGCTTGATAACGGACAGGTGGAATTTTTAATTGATTTTTTACGTCGGTCCATTGTCCCGTCCTAAATGAACGTTTAATTTGTTTGGCTTGTTTTTGAGTAACATGCCTTTTTACTCAGACGCGGTGTCAAACTTTGTGTTGGGTTAATTATTCGTCGATTATTTTCATCTCCTCGGAATTAATTGATGCACACCTATTCCGTGTTTCAGTTCTGATTAGGTCCAAGAATAAATGCACTGAGATTATATACAAGAAAGTAATTCCATTAATACATTAATTTATAAAACGGCCTTGGGGCCTTTTGTCATGTTTTAATATTATTTTCCACGGACAAACAACTTGTACATGAAAGACTCAAACTTTTGGATGGCTTTGGGCGTAAGCGACAGGCGGCTGGTTTTTTAACATATTTATGAAATGTTTCCAAGCATGGCTTAATTGATTTTAAACCTTGCTCGTCGGAATTTCGAAATCGATATGTCACATATCATAAATATGGCAGGCACAAAAGAACGTAACGAATCAAAATTCTTTATGACTTATAACTGGCCAATAAATGTGCCTGACAAATTACACCTTAAAAAAAATTCCAAAAGCACCGCATGCATCTCATTAACCAATTATTATTCATAATTTTATGGTACATGACTCTGCGGTGACACCTCCCCATTCATCTTGTTCATTTGTTGTGCCGGACACAAGAAACTTAAATGATGTTTAATTTATTTCAACAATGCGTTCTTTCACTGCAAGGAATCCCAAGGTATTATGTGTCACGGATTGTGATTTGTCATGTTATGATTAAAATACGTTTTCTGTACGTGCGTTTTGATTGATAGAGATTTTAACTGGATTTCGAGTTGTGGACGTGGTTTTTTCGACGTCTCACAGGACCCGACCCGACGGGATGCGCCGCATGTGGGCCCGCGGCCAAGTCAACCCCCTTAAAAAAATGGATTTATTGTGTATTGTTGGACGCATCAACGATTTTCCACCGCAGAACGAAAATTAAGCCGTAATATTCACCTGTCCGGAGGTAAAATTACGAGACGCGGTTTATTATGTATAATGGCCGTAAAAAGGGACCATAACTTATTAAGATGTGAGGCCGGAATTATACGAAAATGGGCTGCGCAATTATAATCTCAGTCTTTGGAATTTATAGGCAGCTTTCTGCTTTATTTTGTATTTATTAGTTTTTAAGGTTTTAATTGTCCTTCGGAAATTATGTAGGTTCTAGGAAAAACACCTTTTATTAACCGACTCGGTTTCTTTACGACCCACAGGATAGCCAAGAATAATAAATACTATTTAACTTAATGGACAGATAAAATGTTTTTGTTAGTTTATAATTATCCGAATATTTATTTGACACGTACTAATAAAATGAAAATAAATAAATTCAAATTGGGATTAATCATATTTTAAATTAGAAGAGATAGTTTCAAAATGAAAAGAATCAAAATTAGGAAAAAAAGAATAAATACATCGAAAATTGGAATTTATGAAGACAAATCATTGTCAATTTGACAATAAGCAGTTTCATATTAGAATTAATCACATTTGAAAGAGAATAATGTATTTTAAAATTAAAACTAATTACCTTTAAAATTAAACAAAGCAAATTAGAAATAAATAAACAAAAAATAGAATAGAATAGATGAGAATAAAAGTTTTAAACGAAAAAGAAACGCAACAAATTGGTCAACAATTTGAGAATAATCACTTTCATGTTGATATTAATCATATGGTATTTATGACAGAATAAGTTTAAAATTAAAACATATTAAAGGTAAAAATAAATACAATAAAATTGGAAAGAAATATCAAAAAGTGAGAATTAATATGTTCTAAATGGAATTTGAGATCACTTGTTTTCTACTTTAGAATAATCATTTGTGTAATTTTAAAAAACCTGTCACGTTTGTATTAAGAATAATCACTTTTACGTCACGATTAAATATGTTTGAGAGAGAAAAACTCATTAAAAATAAGAATAATCATAACAAATTGGAATGAGCATAAATATTTAAAAGAGAATATACAAATATAAAACTAAAACTCATTAAAAGTAAAAATAAACACAACAAAATTGGAAACAAATAAACAAAAAAATGAGAATAAATATGTTCTAAATGGAATTTGAGAACAGTTATGTTATTTTAAATTTTAGAATTATGTCATTATTATGGAATTTGAGGAAACCAGTCATTTTCATATTGAGAATAATCACTTTTATATTACGATTAAACATGTTTGAAAGAGATTATACAATTCTAAAAAAAGCAACTCATTAAAAATAAGAAAAAACAAAACAAATTATAAATAAATAAACTCACACAAAATAGAAATAAATAAGTTCAAATTGTAATTTTAAATTTTCAGAATAATCATGTCTATATTGAAATTGATCATTTTTGGAAATAACATAAATATTTCCAAAAATTTTCAAATCACTTTCATCATTAATATGAAAATAAAGCTTCAAATTGGAATGTGAGGAGTATAACCTTTTTCAGTGTGAGAATAACCATTTTCACATTAGAAATATTCATATTTGAAAGAGAATAATTAACTTTAAAATTAGAAATCAATAAAAGAATAAACACAACAAAATTGGAAATAAATGGAGAAAAATATGAGAATAACCATATTCTAAATGAAATTTAATAAATAAGATTAATCATATTTAATAAAGAATAAATAATTTTAAAGAAATAATAAATATACAAATTGAAATTCAATAAGCATAAACAAAATGAGAAGAAATTCATTCATTTGAATTTGTGAAAGTTATTTTTCAATTTGAGGATAAACATTTTCAGATTGGAAATAATCATTTTTGGAATGAGTGTAAATGTTTTCAACATTTTCATATCACATTAATTAATATAAAAAATAGATTCAAATTGGAATTTCAAAAGTCTACTCATTTTCAGATTGAGAATATCCGTTTTTATATTAGAGTTATTCATATTTAAAAGAAATTAACTAATTTTAAAATTAAAACTGAATAAAAGTAATAATAAACACAACAAAATTGGTAATAAATAAACAAAAAAATGAGAATAAACGTGTCCCAAATGGAATTTTGAGAAAATCAGTTATTTTCATTATGATAATAATAAAATTTCAGGTTAAGATTAATCATATTTGGCAAAGAATAAATAATTTTAAAGAAATTGGAATTCAGTAAACAAAAGCAAAATAAGAAGAAATTCGTTCAAATTTGAATTTATTAAGATTAGCCGTTTCAATTTGTGAATAAACATTTTCATTTTAGAATTAATCATTTATGGAATGAGAATAAATAATTTCAAATAATTATATAAATTAAATTATAAATAATAATAAAATTACAAAAAATATAATTTCATTAAAGATAAAATTAAACAAATTCAAAATGGAAATAAACATGTAATCAAAAACAAAAAGAGAATAAACACCTTCAAGTTGGAAGTATGAGAGTAATCACTTTCATTTTGGAATTAATAATTTTTGAAATGAGAATATGTTATTTCGAAATGAAAGCAAACTCAACCAAAATTAGTATAAATTGATTTAAGTTTGAAATAAATAAACAAAAACAAATTGAGAAGATTACTCATAAACAAAATATTCTTTGTTACTTTAAAATCATCCGAATATTTGTCACGAACTAACATTGTCTTGAAATAATGCATTTTACGTCCAGTGAACGAAGTCCCACCAAAATTGGATTCCGAGAACCACTACGAAGTTATCGGTCGGAGTATTGGTTATTGTGTCATAATCAATTTATGATTATTCTTATTATTAAACAGGAGAGTTCCGGATTGCCTATCGATCCCGCAACGTCAGTAATTCTTTGTGCTTTTAACCATTCATTGGAATATCAATACTTATCATTTATTTGTGCATTCCAATAAAATATTCATAGGATTTGCTTAAACAAACTAATCGAGTTAAATGTTTATCGATTGTTAACTGTAGCGCAGAGAAATCAATTTAATATATTGTTGAGAGTTTCACACAATAAATTCAGTTGATTAGTTTAGCAAAATGACTGCGCATTGTGCCCGTGATTATTGTGTAAACAGAAATAATCACGTTTTGCCGGTACCCGAGCCGGAGTGAAAGAATCTTTTCGCGTGATTTAGATTCAGCCAGTTCCAACACCAATTATTCGACATTATCCAGCATCCAATCGAGAAAGCTTCGTTCCTTCGCGCCGAAGATAAACAATAACAAGTCCGGGACAGATCAGATATTTTGTTTCCTCAAACCGTTTTTCTTTTGCAAAACGCCACACACAACCAACCGCGGACTTTCTATCTTGATTCGGCGTTTGGACTTTCATCTAAAGCACCTCGCATTAAGTTGTTAAAATAATTTGTTATAATTTACATTTTATTCATGTCGCAGAGACCGACGTCTTCGTGACCATTATCACAAATTCCATATTATTATGTCCGTCATACACTTCCTACAACAGATACCCCAAGTAAACCATTAAAATATATCATCAGGCGTCTCTAAAAACCGTGAGCTACACATGGAATTCTTCGAAAGTATGCAAATGTGCTCATAAATATATGAAGGATGCAACCGAAATTCCGACGTTCTCGCCATAATTCCACTTCAAAAATTACCATCGGCTACATGTGTTTTTTATTTGGGTATATTTCAACGTTTAACAAATGCAGTGTAGGAATTAGTGATATTTAGAAAAAAGTTGCTCTGCTTTTTGCCAGCTGAATATTTAGTTTTTTGATTTATAGCTAAGAGAATCACTTTTAATACAAGAAATATTCACCGATATGTTTGTATACAGTGCGTTCATAATTGGTATAATTTATATTAGGGTGGTAGCAATTTATATATTTTCTGCCAATAATATATACAATGTGGCCTCCTGAAAATGGAAAAAACATTGTAATTTTTTGATTTTTATTTCAGGTAGGTGCTACAAAATTATAGTTATATATTTGCATGGTGCCCTTCCTAAAATGGAAAAACATTGAAACTTTTTTTAATTTTAGTAAAAAATGACACAAAAGAAAGAAAATCTAAATCTCCAAGTATTCCACACAAATTTTCGCTTTGACTTTGATTTTGACCCTTACTATTGTCTTCTGAAACTTTCCACATAAGCCCTGAAACAAAAATAAAGGTGCAGATCTCTCTATTGACAAATTTCAAAGTTAAAAATGACCAATGTAAGAACTGGATCAGAAATTTGCTTTATAATTATGGTTTTATGTATATACAGTGGCCTTCTCTAGAGAGAAAGAGCCCTGAAACTTTTGATTTGTAATTCAATTTTAATATAAAATGGCTCAAATGAAAGAAAATCTGAAAGTACAAGTATTCCACGCAAATTTTGACTTTAACTTTGATTTTGACCCTCACTATTGTCTTCTGAAACTTTCCACATAAGCCCTGAAACAAAAATAAAGGTGCAGATCTCTCTATTGACAAATTTCAAAGTTATAATTGACTAATTTAAGAACTGGATCAGAAATTTGCTTCATAATTATAGTTTTATGTATACACAGTGGTCTTCTCTAGAGAAAAAGAGCCCTGAAACTTTTGATTTGTAATTCAATTTTAATTTAAAATGGCTCAAATGAAAGAAAATCTGTCACTCCAAGTATTCCACACAAATTTTGGCTTTGCCTTTGATTTTGACCCTCACTATTGTCTTCTGAAGCTTTCTACATAAGCCCTGAAACATGAGTAAAGGTGCAGATCTCTCTATTGACAAATTTCAAAGTTATAATTGACTAATATAAGAACTGGATCAGAAATTTGCTTCATAATTATAGTTTTATGTATACACAGTGGCCTTCTCTAGAGAGAAAGAGCCCTGAAACTTTTAATTTGTAATTCAATTTTAATATAAAATGGCTCAAATGAAAGAAAATCTGAAAGTACAAGTATTCCACGCAAATTTTGACTTTAACTTTGATTTTGACCCTCACTATTGTCTTCTGAAACTTTCCACATAAGCCCTGAAACAAAAATAAAGGTGCAGATCTCTCTATTGACAAATTTCAAAGTTATAATTGACTAATTTAAGAACTGGATCAGAAATTTGCTTCATAATTATAGTTTTATGTATACACAGTGGTCTTCTCTAGAGAAAAAGAGCCCTGAAACTTTTGATTTGTAATTCAATTTTAATTTAAAATGGCTCAAATGAAAGAAAATCTGTCACTCCAAGTATTCCACACAAATTTTGGCTTTGCCTTTGATTTTGACCCTCACTATTGTCTTCTGAAGCTTTCCACATAAGCCCTAAAACAAGAATAAAGGTGTAGATCTCTCTATTGACAAATTTCAAAGTTAATTGACTAATATAAGAACTGGATCAGAAATTTGCTTCATAATTATATTTTTATGTATACACAATGGCCTTCTCTAGAGAGAAAGAGCCCTGAAACTTTTGATTTGTAATTCAATTTTAATTTAAAATGGCTCAAATGAAAGAAAATCTGTCACTCCAAGTATTCCACACAAATTTTGGCTTTGCCTTTGATTTTGACCCTCACTATTGTCTTCTGAAGCTTTCCACATAAGCCCTGAAACAAGAATAAAGGTGTAGATCTCTCTATTGACAAATTTCAAAGTTATAATTGACTAATATAAGAACTGGATCAGAAATTTGCTTCATAATTATAGTTTTATGTATACACAGTGGCCTTCTCTAGAGAGAAAGAGCTCTGAAACTTTTAATTTGTTAGTTATTGTTGTCCAGTATATAAACTGGATCAGATAGGTGCTTCTAATTTATAGTTTTATATATACACAGTGGCATTCTCAAGATGGGAAAAGCTCTGAAACTTTTGATTTGCAACCCAATTTTAATAAAAATGGCTCAAAAAAAAAGAAAATATAAAACTCCAAGTATTCCAAACAAATTTTGATTCTGACCCTTACTATTGTCTTTTGAAACTTTCCACATAAACCTTGAAACAAGAACAATGGTCTCTCTATTGACAAATTTTAAAGATATTGTTGTCCAGTATAAAAACTGGATCAGATGGGGCTTCAAAATTATAGTTTTACTATGCAAAGTGATCTTTTCAAGATGGAAAAAACCTAAAACTGATTTGTAACCCAATTTTAACAAAAATTATATCAAAAGAAGGAAAATCTAAAACTTCTAGTAGTCCACACCAATTTTGACTATGACTTTGATTTTGACCCTGACTATTGTTTTTTGGAGCTTTTCACACAAACCTTTAAACAAAAATAAAGATGAATGATCTCTCTATTGACATATTTCAAAGTTATTGTCGTCTAGTATAAAAACTGGATCAGATAGGTTCTTCAAAATTATAATTTCATATATATTACGATGGAAAAAGGACTAAAATTTTTGATTTGCAACCCAATTTTAATAAAAAATGGCTCAGGAGAAAGAAAATCTAAAACTTCAAGTCTTCCACACAAGTTAAGCGACTGATACAGACTCGTTGTAAGGTTTCTTCCATCTTAAGTTGGCCACTCCATGTATATAAAACTATCATTTTAAAGCATTTATCAGATGCTGTTTTTATTCTGACCGACAATAGTTTTTAAATTTGTCAGTTGAGAGGTTTGCACCTTTATTCTCGCTTGATGGTTTCGGTGAAAAGCATCAGAAGACAATGGTGAGTGGTCAAAATGTCTCATAAATCGAAGCACCACGCGCAACCTGTGGACGTGGACATTACCCAATTGTGAACAAATTTTAACCGCTCTATTACCAAACTACCAACAAACGACAGAAATTATTCCCCGCCTTTGTGGCTTTAAATTTTTATATTGCCGTTGTCCAACAAAAGCAACAAAACGTTATACGTTCGAAAGACGTTTTTAATGTAACCGAAATAAAGACCAGAAAAGAAACAAATTTTTCCACTTCATCGGCATGTTCGTTCAGCAAGAAAAATTATATGCGGTTTTGTCAAACCCCCCCCGGGCCATTGTGTCACCGTATTCGGTCTTCTTGCGGGACAAAGGAGCGCCTTACCTCCGGGGCCACAATTGGCCCCGATGCATCCCGTGCGACCGCTAAAGATAAATAAATAACCGCGTGATCTATTGTACATACGCGTCAGATCAGAGATGGGATTTTTTGCATTCCGCACGGACTCGGACCCCGGACTCTTTTTTCTCGGGGAATTCCTCTGGAATCTCATAAATTTCAAATAACAAAAAAATAAAACAGTAGAAAAAAAACACAAGCCAAAATCAATATGTTGTTTTCCGAATGGAGGCAGGTAAATTTATTGTTTGTCGCCAGTCAGTTCAGTCGTGGAGTGGGATCGAATATTTTCAACGTCATCGTACCTACTCGTATGGCTTTAGCCCACTTTCAAAATGCTTAGTGCAGGTGACATTTTATTTTGTTTTGGGATTTTGAGTTTTACAGTTTGATTAGTCTCGGAGTAACATATTAAAATTTAAGGTTCACAAATCCAAACTGGAACCTCATTGTTCAACATCCAAATAATATATTAATGAAAACAGTTTAGACAGTTTAGAGTCCTTGAAATTACACCAAGAATTAACCGTCCGCATTATTCATGAGCCGACTTAAAATGCTAAGCAGTGCATTTATTAAACATCGAAATACACCCAAAAAACCACATGTAGCCGATGATTATTTTTCGACGTGGAATTATGGCGAGGACGTCGGAATTTCGGTTGCATCCTTCATATATTTATGAGCACATTTGCATACTTTCGAAGTATTCCATGTGTACCTCACGGTTTTTAAAAACGCTTGATAATATATTTTAATGGTTTACTTGGGGTATCTGTTGTAGGAAGTGAATGGTAGAGATAATAAAACTATAGTTTTGAAACACTTATCTGATCCAGTTTTTATACTGAACAACAATATCTTTAAATCAAAGTCAAAGTCAAATTTTTGTGTGGAATACTTGGACTTTTAGATTTTCTTTCTTTTGAGCCATTTTTATTAAAATTGGCTTACAAATCAAAAGTTTCAGAGCTTTTCCGATCTTGAGAATGCCACTGTTTACATATAAAACTATAAATTAGAAGCACCTATCTGATCCAGTTTTTATACTGGACAACAATAACTAACAAATTAAAAGTTTCAGGGCTCTTTCTCTCTAGAGAAGGCCACTGTATATACATAAAACTATAATTATGAAGCAAATTTCTGATCCAGTTCTTACATTGGTCATTTATAACTTTGAAATTTGTCAATAGAGAGATCTGCACCTTTATTTTTGTTTCAGGACTTATGTGGAAAGTTTCAGAAGACAATAGTGAGGGTCAAAATCAAAGGCAAAGCCAAAATTTGTGTGGAATACTTGGAGTGACAGATTTTCTTTCATTTGGGCCATTTTAAATTAAAATTGAATTACAAATCAAAAGTTTCAGGGCTCTTTCTCTCTAGAGAAGGCCACTGTATATACATAAAACTATAATTATGAAGCAAATTTCTGATCCAGTTTTTATATTGGTCATTTATAACTTTGAAATTTGTCAATAGAGAGATCTGCACCTTTATTTTTGTTTCAGGGCTTATGTGGAAAGTTTCAGAAGACAATAGTGAGGGTCAAAATCAAAGTCAAAGTCAAAATTTGTGTGGAATACTTGTAGTGTCAGATTTTCTTTCATATGAGCCATTTTATGTTAAAATTGAATTACAAATCAAAAGTTTCTGGGCTCTCTCTCTCCAGAGAAGGCCACTGTGTATACATAAAACTATAATTATGTAGCAAATTTCTGATCCAGTTCTTATATTAGTCAATTATAACTTCGAAATTTGTCAATAGAGAGATCTGCACATTTATTCTTGTTTCAGGGCTTATGTGGAAAGCTGCAGAAGACGATAGTGAGGGTCAAAATCAAAGTCAAAGTCAAAATTTGTGTGGAATACTTGGAGTGTCAGATTTTCTTTTATTTGAGCCATTTTATATTAAAATTGAATTATAAATCAAAAGTTTCAAGGTTCTTTCTCTCTAAAGAAGGCCACTGTGTGTACATAAAACTATAATTATGAAGCAAATTTCTGATCCAGTTCTTATATTAGTCAATTATAACTTTGAAATTTGTCAATAGAGAGATCTGCACCTTTATTTTTGTTTCAGGGTTTATGTGGGAAGCTTCAGAAGACGATAGTGAGGATCAAAATCAAAGTCAAAGTCAAAATTTGTGTGGAATACTTGGAGATTCAAATTTTCTTTGATTTGAGCCATTTTATATTTCAATTGAATTACAAATCAAAAGTTTCAGGGCTCTTTCGCTTTAGAGAAGGCCACTATGTATACAGAAAATTATAATTATGAATCAAATTTCTGATGCAGTTCTTATATTAGTCAATTATAACTATTTTTTAGATTTTCTTTCTTTTGAGCCATTTTTTATTAAAATTGGAATAAAAATCAAAAGTTACAAGGTTTTTTCCATGTTAAGAAGGGCACTATGCATATATAAAACTATAAAGACGAGCTTTTTAGACAATACTAATTTGGTTCTTCAAGGCAACACAAAACAACAAGTGTGTTTAGAAACTCAAAGGAAACTTAAAAATGTTAAATGGGAAGCTCGGACTCATCCACCAGATTGTCCAGATATTCTTCCATGTGACTATTACTTATTTGTGTCATTATTTAATTTTTTACGTCATAAACAACTCTGAATTTATTTCCCGTGGCTCGAAAAATTGTTAATAATTTGAAAGCATAGTTAATTTAAAGAAAATTTGAAGTGAAACCTGACCTAACATTTCCTTTCCTGAATGCAACTCAGCAACAACAACCGATATCCCTTCGTGTGAATCATTTTTTTTTTTTTTGCATGCAATTTCGATATTACTCACTGCGACCACCCCCGGTCCGTAATCTTTGCCTTTTACAAATGCATCAGATTTCGAGACCATGGAAAATTATAATGTTGCGATAAAGCGACTCGAAAAATTAGCTTTCCAGGCATAATTAAGTAATATATTTAAAAAGTGTTTGTATCGCCACAAGTCGCCCTGTGGCAAAGTTATGGGGATGCAATTAGCGCTGAAAATAATTTTCATTTGCATTAAATTTTAATTAAAGTTATATTAAAACGATAAAAGTGCGGCTGAAATTTATAACGGCCCCGTTGTTAGATATGCTAATGTGCGTGTGTATCACCGGATTTATTTGATAACAACAAAAAGAGGAGTTTCCACCCTTTTCATAAACTCGCACACAAACTGGGTCACATACGTTCCACTATTTTTTTTTTATTTAGCCCGTCGTTTGCATAACAAAAGCGAAATCCGAACGATTAAATTCGTAACGGCGTAATAAAATGCACGTACGAAGTAAAAGTGAATCACTTAAACATGACGTAGAATCGAGGAAACATCCGAGGCTTCGCTGAAACTGGTGGAGAGCGATCGGGCTCAAATGCGACCGATTTTGCGTCGGCAGCACGACAAAGCCTCGACAAACCTCTTCGGGAAATAATGCATATTCGTCGTTCAAGTGTAAAAACTTGTACTGTTCAAGGTTTATTTCAAATCCATTAAAAAGCATCGAGTGAGCCTTTTGATTCTCTGTGCCGTCGTGTCCTTTGAGTCTGGCTCCGGGCGGGGACCCGAACAATCGTCCAACTATGATTTTTCTAGTTCGTTTGCCGAACCTAATAGAGCAATTATTATAGTCTTTCGGGTTTGTGACAGAAGTGGTCCACGTGGTTTATTGTACGGGGATTTGACGACAATTAAGGCACGTAATCTTGACTTTTCGGCAAACGACGATCGGATTAAATCCGAGTGATATTTTGATGGCGATTAAAAACGTTCGTGGGCGGTGGAAATGGGCATAACTGTGTCAATAAATGGTGGACCGTTAGAATTATCGTGACAATCGACGTGTTCGATTCAATTCATGTTTTTTTTTTTGTAGATTTATTGGAGATAAGGTGACAAATTTTATACAAACTGGACGTGATAACTGTTATTATCGATATGTCAATCATTTAAAACCTATCAACCTTCTGCTTATTATCCAAACATTAACAGAATAGCATTTTTTGTCGCTAGTTAATTATTGATCTGTTATGCTATTGAGGATGATATGAAATTAATTAATATGGCATGCATTGAGTTTTTTATTTTCTTTGTACTAATAATTTTAAAATTTGCTAGTTCAGTCATTTATACTTTGATTCTTGTTTCATTGCCTCGAAGACCATTAAAAATAAGCAACTTAATTAAAAAAATATTTTAATATATATTAAATTATAATATTTGAAATGTTCAGTTTATAAAATTAAAAATGATCCATTTAATTAAATAATAGAATTTCATTTGGAATATTCGGAACACGACGCTTAAAACAATAAAAATAAGCAATTTAATTAAAAAAAAATAAATATTTTGTTTAAATTTATAATATATGAAATAATAACCTTAAATAATTAAAAATAATAATTTAAGCTTAAAAGAATTTAAATTAATTATATTATAAATTAATTATACATATGAAGCTTAAAAAATTAAAAATAACAATTTAAATTTAAATAAACATAAAATTTTTAATTTAAGTTTATAATATTTATTAAATTAGTCTTATAATATAATAATATACACAATTTATATTATTTTTTAATTAGTTTTTTATTTTCTATGAACAACTAATTTTAAAATTTGCCAGTCCAGTCATTTATACTTTGATTATTGTTTCATTGTCTTCAGAACCACTAAAAAAAAAATTTAACGAAAAAAAAATATTTTATTTTAAATCATAATATTTGAAATATTGTGATTATAAAATTAAAAATAACCTATTTAATTTAAAAAAAAATAGAACTTTATTTGAAATATTCAAAATACGCAGCTTAAAACAATAAAAATAATCAATTTAATTAAAAAAAATAATAAATATTTTCTTTAAATTGATAATATATGGAATATTAACCTTAAAAAATTAAAAATAATTATATTCGAAAAAAATAATTTAAATTTAATTTTTTTTAAAATATTTATTAAATTAGTCTTATAATATTAAATATAACAAAATTAAAATTATTAAAATATTTTTTAATTAGTTTTTTTTATGTTTTTGTGAACCAATAATTTCTCAGTCCAGTCATTGATATAATTTGCTTCTTGTTTCATTGTTTTGAGGAACACTAAAAATAAGCAAATAATAAAATAAATTTAAAATATTTTATTTTAATTTATAATATTTAAAATAATAAAATTATAACTAAAAAATAAAAAAACTATTTGGAATACTTGAAACATGAAGCTCAAAAAAATAAAAATAAGCAATTTAATTGAATTGATTTTTTAAATTTATTATATATGAAATATTAACCTTAAAAATTAAAAATAATTTAAATTTAAAAAAATATATAGTTTTTAATTTTAATTTATAATATTTATTAAATTAGTCTCATAATATTAAAAATAACAATTTAAATTTAAAAAATTAAAATATTTAAATTAAATTTTTAATATTTAAAAAGCTAAAAAAATTAAAATATCAGTTTAAATTTAAATAATAATAATAATAATAATAATAATAATAATAAAATATTTGATTTAATAAATAATACAATTTAAATAAAAAAATAAATATTCATTTAAATTTATAATATTTAAAAGAAAATGCTAAAAATATTAAATATAACAAAGAATTAAAAAAATAATTAAAATATTTAATTTAAATTAATAATATTTAAAATATTAAGCTTATTAATTAAAAATTAAAATAAGCTATTTAATTAAAATATTATATATTTTATTTGGAATATTCGAAACATGAAACTAAATAATCAATTTAATTCAAGAAAAATTTAAATATATGAGATATTAACCTTAAAAAATTAAAAATAATAATTCAAATTTAAAGAAATATAAAATTTTTAATTTAAATTTAGGATATTTATTAAATTAACCTTATTATTATATATAATATTTTAATTTTTTATATTATTAAAAATCTGATAAAATTAAAAACATCAATTTAAATAAAAAAAATAAAACATTTAATTTAATAAATACTTATTTTAATTTGTAATATTTAAAAAAATATAAAATTTCTAATTTAAATTTATAATATTTATTAAATTAGTCTTATAATATTAAAAATAACAATTTAAATTTAAAAAAAAAGAATAAATTATTTAATTTAATAAATAATACAATTAAAAAGAACAATTAAAAATTAAAATATTTAATAAAAAATAAATTTATAATATTTGAAATATTATAATAAGCTTAAAAGCTTTAAATTCAACAATTTAAATTAAATATTAATAATAAAATACTTATTTAAAAATTGTCAATTTAATATTTAAAAAATATATATTTAATCCAAATTTAAAAAATAAATGAATAATGATTATTTTGTTGAGAAGAAGTTGAAGGTAAAAAAGTAAATTGTTTGTGATATTCTAATTTCTAATTTTATTTGTATTATAAAAGTACCTTGTTAAAAGTACCATCAATTTATATTTCAGTCAAAAAAATCGTGCCTCAGTTATCTTAAAAACATGTGGCCGTTTTCCTTTTTGGAAGTGAAAACATGAGATACCTGTTGTCAGATTTCGACAACAGCAATAACAATATAACCAAAACAGTTCACAACAACTTAGTTACAGCCGGAACGTGCCGAAGTTAAAAAAAATAAACCCCACTCAACGGAATTACGTGATTATTTTTTCTCGCACTAAATTTGCCGGCCACGCATCCTAAAGGCAACAATTCCATTTTTACTACGGGGGCACGATCGAAATGAGTTAGTCGCTGGCTGCGTTCATTAAGGAATGAGGTTTGTATTTTTACGACGGCACAGCACGAGATTTCATTCATATCAATTTGTCAGGCCATTGTTATAATTATGAGGAACTACTGTTATACCTTACCGGAGTTTATTACCATCTACGCCTCCGGTTTATTATCCATAAACACACGAGCGAATTTCATTCATTCCCTGATTAAATTCAGCGCCGTGACCCAACTTGTAATCACAGTTAAACTATGGTCTAATGTAAAAATGCTGTTCTTCATTAAATTTTAATTGTACAAATATGCCGGCCATATTGAAAAAAACGAGTTCCAATTTAAAATACTATATTAGAGCGGACGCCGGACTAAATCAAACAATTACAGTTTTATAAATTTTCCAAACGCAATTAAAAATGATTTAAGTATTTAATATAATTCGCGATTTCGCCCCAAAAACTTTATTTACCTTTTATAATTTTCAGGGAACAATTACGAACCAGCTACGGAACGATCGTGTTTTATTTTTTGCGCCGGGACAGTCTCAAAGAAATTACCTGGAACAAAATTAAAATAAGGAAAGTAAAAATTTCTTTCCTACTTGTAGAACTTGATAACTTCCCGGATGTTTCGACGTCTAATTAAAGGGTGCACCTTCATTTTTCGTTTTAATGAATAAATACTGTCGAACGTAATTTATTTTTGCGAAAGTTTTTGAGTGTCGAATTAGGGAGCTATTGGGCTTGAGATGTCAAGTTGAAAAAAAATCGGGAACTAGATTATCTTATAAAAAATTAATATTAATAATGAAAGTTAGACATTTTATTATATAACAGTATATTCGAAATATGAAATTTTCAAATATCAAGATTTGATGTTAACCCCTATGTTCAAATCTTTGGTAAAATCTTTGTTAAAATTCGTTGTATGTTTAGGAAATGCTTATACTAATGTTGTACTGAATGTAAAAAAGTTATTGACGTTTTAAGATGCACAAATTAAACGTGAATAACAAACATCCTGTATAAAATTTGTGAGTATTAATAATGGCTATATATAGGCTGATCCTTGGTTAACGTGAATAACAAAAATGAAATTCCCTGTTACTGACATTTTAGTTAACCCACCAATCTGTCAAAATGTTTCGAAATAAAACCTATTGGATTTAGGTTTAGGCAAGACGTGGCTACATTATTTATAAATTAATTAGTAGAATTTCAAAATACAAAATTTACATTGAAAATAACAAAATATTTGGTCAGAAACTTGAAGAAATTACTCACAGAAATTTTGTTCGAATAAATAAATAAATAAAAAATAAAATAAATTACATAATAAAAAAAATAAAATAATTGAAATGAATAAAATAAAAAATAAATTAACTAACTAAAATAATTAATATGAATAAATAAAATAAATAAATAAACTAAATATATAAAATAAATAATGTAAATAAAATCAATTATATAATAAATAAAATAAAATAATTGAAATGAATAAAATAAAAAAAATAATTTAATAAAATAAATAATATGAATAAATAAAATAAATAATAAAATAAAATAAATTAAATAGGTAAACTAAATAAATAAACAAAATATACAAAATAAATAATGTAAATAAAATAAATTATATAATAGGTAAAATAAAATAATTAAAATGAATAAATTAAAAAATACATTAAATAAATAAAGTAACTAAAATAAATTTAATTGAGTATGGAAAATAAAATAAATATATAAATTAAAATAATAAATAAAAAGAATAAAATAAATAAAATAATAAACAAAATAAATAAAGTAAATAAAATCAATAAAATAAACAAAATAAACAAAGTAAATAAAATAAATAAAATAAACAAAATAAACAAAATAAATAAAATAAACAAAGTAAATGAAATAAATAAAATAAACAAAATAAATAAAATAAATAAATAAATAAAATAAATAAAATAAATAACATAAATAAAATAAATAAAATAAATAAAATAAATAAAATAAATAAAATAAGTAAAATAAATAATATAAATAAAATAAATAAAATAAATAAAATAAATAAAATAAATAAAATAAATAAAATAAATAAAATAAATAAAATAAATAAAATAAATAAAATAAATAAAATAAATAAAATAAATAAAATAAATAAGTAAAATAAATAATATAAATAAAATAAATAAAATAAATAAAATAAATAAAATAAATAAAATAAATAAAATAAATAAAATAAATAAAATAAATAAAATAAATAAAATAAATAAAATAAATAAAATAAATAAAATAAATAAAATAAATAAAATAAATAAAATAAATAAAATAAATAAAATAAATAAAATAAATAAAATAAATAAAATAAATAAAATAAATAAAATAAATAAAATAAATAAAATAAATAAAATAAATAAAATAAATAAAATAAATAAAATAAATAAAATAAATAAAATAAATAAAATAAATAAAATAAATAAAATAAATAAAATAAATAAAATAAATAAAATAAATAAAATAAATAAAATAAATTAAATAAATTAAATAAATTAAATAAAATAAATTAAATAAATAAAATAAAATAAATAAAACAAATATATAAACTAAATAAATAAATAATCTAAATAAGTAAATAATAATCATTAAAAATAATTTTTAGAAGAATTATTTAATAATTTCATATATTTTGGATAATATCAAACATTTATAATTTGTTGAGATCCAAACAGTTATCAAACTAATAAACAAAATAATTATTACAACCACATTTGGGTAAATGTTTATACATTTTGTAAAATTTTCTTATTTTTTGTCAGTTTGAATGTTGAATTTAAAAGCTGTGAGGTTGCTTTAATGTCAGATATCAAGGTTAAAAAAATATAAAATATTAAATTATAATTCGATTGACTTTCCCATAACTGTATTATTTAATAAATAATAAATATTAGTAATGAGAGACAAGAACTTTCCCATTTTTTTAAATAAATATCGTTTAAGGAATAATGGCATGACATTACAGAAAATCGATTAATTTCATACATGGAAATCAGCAGGTGAAACTTTTGTAAAATTGCTTGTCCCACCTCATATATAAATGACTAAGCAGAATATTACGATATTGGTCTGTAATATGAAAAGAACCGTCTATAATTTAATGAAAATGTGCAAAATCCCAGGCAAAGTATCCAACTAAATATGTCTGAAAATTATAGATTATTTACGAATGGTAACCTACATTTCGGCCACGAACTTACCCCATAATTACGAAGTTGATCCGTCCTCAAGCCACGGAACGTCTATCATTACTTGGCAATAAGGTCTAGACGCATTTTTTGCTTAACCGTCCTTTGGAACGACCACCTTGTTTTGTTTGTTCGAAAAATCGACCAAATCCATAGCTTTGTGCCATATTCCGTAATCAACAGGTGTAATAAAATATGGGGCGGAAATTGTTGATATATGCACATTAACCGAACAGGGGAGTCACGCCCCGCATGATAATAATTCTTTATGGCACGAAATGTATATAATTTACCACCGCGACTTGACTGATAATAAAATTATAATATTCGTTCGGCTTCCAACGCCCGAACTCAATTTAACATCCAAACAGCTCGTACATAACGAATTGAATATGCGAAACTATTTGTACTATTTCGCCTCGTTTAATAACATTAATGCATCCCGTGAAATTAAAATATTTGGTGCAGGAAAAGTAATTTACGTTTTTGACTCGTACGTAAAATTTCTGAGTGTTTATTAAATTATTTATGCAATTTTTCAGGAAAAAAATCAGTGGCTCAACTATTGGGACCTTAAGGCAATAAAAAGCTTGTTTTAAGACCAATATCGGAGCTTATATTAACATTTATTAAAATTCATTTTGTTTTTACTTAGAGCAATAACCGAAAGTAAAAATGGAAGTTGTTTTTTCTAAAGTAGAAGAATTGTTAAAAAGTTTAGCAAAATAAGATTTAGAATTCTCGTTGTATTTAAGAAGTTAGCATCTCTGTTGCTTCAAGAAAATTCCAATTGAATTGTTCTTACACCAAGAGGTGGAAATGACGAAAAGATACAGATATGATAAGAAGATGTCATCTTTATAATATAATTTTTATTTTTGTGACTGATACGATTAATCGATAAAAAGTATTAGCTTACTTTGGGTTCGATGTGGTTTCATTTCTCTTGAGAATAATTGTATAGATTATTACTTCTAAAAATTGACCTTGTTGAAAACATGAGCAATAACTGGAAGAAAAATTGGAAGCTGTCTCTTCTAAAGCAGAAGAACTGCTAAAAAAGTTTATTCAAAGCAAAATAAGATTTAGAATTCTAGTTGTATTTAAGAAGTTAGCATCTCCGTTGCTTCAATAAAATCCAATTGAATTGTTCTTACACCAAGAGGTGGAAATGACGAAAAGATTCTGATATGATAAGAAGATGTCATCTTTATAATATAATTTTTATTTTTGTGACTGATACGATTAATCGATAAAAAGTATTAGCTTACTTTGGATTCGATGTGGTTTCATTTCACTTGAGAATAATTATAGAGATAATTACTTCTTAAAATTGACCTTGTAGAAAGCATGAACAATAACTGGAAGAAAAATTAGAAGCTGCCTCCTCTAAAGTAGAAGAACTGCTAAAAAAGTTTATTCAGAGCAAAATAAGATTTAGAATTCTTATTGTATTTAAGAAGTTAGCATGTCTGTTGCTTCAAGAAAATCCAATTCAATTGTTTTTACACTAAGAGGTGGAAATGACGAAAAGATTCTGATATGATAAGAAGATGTCATCTTTACAATATAATTTTTACTTTTGTGACTGATACGATTAATCGATTAAAAGTATTAGCTTACTTTGGATTCGATGTGGTTTCATTTCACTTGAGAATAATTGCATAGATTATTACTTCTTTAAATTGACCTTGTAGAAAGCATGAACAATAACTGGAAGAAAAATTGGAAGCTGGCTCTTCTAAAGTAGAAGAACTGCTAAAAAAATTTATTAAGGGCAAAATAAGATTTAGGATTCTCGTTGTATTTAAGAAGTTAACATCTCTGTTGCTTCAAGAAAATCAGATTGAATTGTTCTTACACCAAAAGGTAGAAATGACGAAAAGATTCTGATATGGTAAGAAGATGTCATCTTTACCATATAATTTTTATTTTTGTGACTGATACGATTAATCGATAAAAAGTATTAGCTTACTTTAGGTTCGATGTGGTTTCATTTCTCTTGAAAATAATTGTATAGATTATTAACTTCTTAAAATTGACCTTGTAGGAAGAATGAACAATAACTGGAGGAAAAATTGGAAGCTGCCCCTTCTAAAGTAGAAGAACTGCTAAAAAAGTTTATTAAGAGCAAAATAAGATTTAGGATTCTCGTTGTATTTAAGAAGTTAACATCTCTGTTGCTTCAAGAAAATCAGATTGAATTGTTCTTACACCAAGAGGTAGAAATAACGAAAAGATTCTAATATGATAAGAAGATGTCATCTTTACAATATAATTTTTATTTTTGTGACTGATACGATTAATCGATAAAAAGTATTAGCTTATGATGAATTCGATGTTGTTTCATTTCACTTGAGAATAATTGTATAGATTATTACTTGTTAAAATTGACATTGTAGAAAGCTGAATAATAACTGGAAGAAAAATTGGAAGCTGTCTCTTCTAAAGTAGAAGAAAGTGCTAAAAAAGTTTATTCAGAGCAAAATAAAATTTAGAATTCTTATTGTATTTAAGAAGTTAGCATGTCTGTTGCTTCAAGAAAATACAATTCGATTGTTCTTACACCAAGAGGTGGAAATGACGAAAAGATCCTGATATAATAAGAAGATGTCATCTTTACAACATAATTTTTATTTTTGTGACTGATACGATTAATCGATTAAAAGTATTACCTTACCTTGAGTTCGATGTGGTTTCGTTTCTCTTGAGAATAATTGTATAGATTATTACTTCTAAAAATTGACCTTGTTGAAAACATGAGCAATAACTGGAAGAAAAATTGGAAGCTGTCTCTTCTAAAGCAGAAGAACTGCTAAAAAAGTTTATTCAGAGCAAAATAAGATTTAGAATTCTAGTTGTATTTAAGAAGTTAGCATCTCCGTTGCTTCAATAAAATCCAATTGAATTGTTCTTACACCAAGAGGTGGAAATGACGAAAAGATTCTGATATGATAAGATGTCATCTTTATAATATAATTTTTATTTTTGTGACTGATACGATTAATCGATAAAAAGTATTAGCTTACTTTGGATTCGATGTGGTTTCATTTCACTTGAGAATAATTGCATAGATTATTACTTCTTAAAATTGACCTTGTAGAAAGCATGAACAATAACTGGAAGAAAAATTAGAAGCTGCCTCCTCTAAAGTAGAAGAATTGCTAAAAAAGTTTATTCAGAGCAAAATAAGATTTAGAATTCTTATTGTATTTAAGAAGTTAGCATGTCTGTTGCTTCAAGAAAATCCAATTCAATTGTTCTTACACTAAGAGGTGGAAATGACGAAAAGATTCTGATATGATAAGAAGATGTCATCTTTACAATATAATTTTTACTTTTGTGACTGATACGATTAATCGATTAAAAGTATTAGCTTACTTTGGATTCGATGTGGTTTCATTTCACTTGAGAATAATTGCATAGATTATTACTTCTTTAAATTGACCTTGTAGAAAGCATGAACAATAACTGGAAGAAAAATTGGAAGCTGGCTCTTCTAAAGTAGAAGAACTGCTAAAAAAATTTATTCAGAGCTAAATAAAATTTAGAATTCTAGTTGTATTTAAGAAGTTAGCATGTCTGTTGCTTCAAGAAAATCCAATTCGATTGTTCTTACACCAAGAGGTGGAAATGACGAAAAGATCCTGATATAATAAGATGTCATCTTTACAACATAATTTTTATTTTTGTGACTGATACGATTAATCGATTAAAAGTATTACCTTACCTTGAGTTCGATGTGGTTTCATTTCTCTTGAGAATAATTGTATAGATTATTACTTCTTAAAATTGACCTTGTTGAAAACATGAGCAATAACTGGAAGAAAAATTGGAAGCTGTCTCTTCTAAAGCAGAAGAACTGCTAAAAAAGTTTATTCAGAGCAAAATAAGATTTAGAATTCTAGTTGTATTTAAGAAGTTTGCATCTCCGTTGATTCAAGAAAATCCAACTGAATTGTTCTTACACCAAGATGTCATCTTTACCATATAATTTTTATTTTTGTGACTGATACGATTAATCGATAAAAAGTATTAGCTTACTTTAGGTTCGATGTGGTTTCATTTCACTTGAGAATAATTATATAGATTATTACTTCTTAAAATTGACCTTGTAAAAAGAATGAACAATAACTGGAAGGAAAATTGGAAGTTGTCTCTTCTAAAGTAGAAGAATTGCTAAAAAGTTTATTAAAAGCAAAATAAGATTTATAATTCTAGTTGTACTTAAGAAGTTACCACCTCTGTTGCTACAAGAAAAAACACAATGACTCAACTATTGAGACCTTAAGGCAGCAAAAGGCTTGTTTCAAGATCAATATCATAGCTTATATTAACATTAATTAAAATTCATTTTGTTTTTGCCTTAGTCTATAATCCTGAATATAATATCGCTTTATGGGTGGTCTTTCAATAACTTAATTGTCCTATTAATATTTAATAGACTGATGTAGTTGAACATGTGGCATTTATTTTAATTTAAGTTATTTATCCTACAAACGAATAATTGCAAGTGAATCAAGTGTGTTATTGGAATATAAACTGTTTATTTATAGATGCAGTGTTTGTGAATTTGAATAATAATACTGAACATAAATACGATAGATCAATACGGTGAATAATTTAAACGAATGCATTTTGTTATTAAAATTATCAATAATTCATTTGTTTACCAAATGTTGACTCGTTAATTTTCTGTATCCATAAAGCGGTGATTTAATATCGTAAAATTAATAAAACTCCTCGAGCAAAACTCGAACAACTAAAAACACTCTCGTGTCATTTCCCTTCAAAATAAATTCCATATCACAAATGAAACTTCGACTTCCACCGACAGTAAGTTCTCCTTATTTGGTTAACAAAAGCTCAGGAAGAGAGCGTGCAACGTCAATGAGGAGTGCAAACAGCCGAACCGTTATTAAGAAAGACAAAGCCGACGTCAAACTTCACCGACTATGCTAATTAAAAACAAACAAAAACAAGCAGTCAACGAACGTGACGTATGCACGAAATGCACGGGCCCGGAATAAAAGTAAATAATAAAGTTGTAAAGTAAAGGATTCGCAGCGCACTTGGCAAACTACAGTTTTATGATCTGGCCATAAAGTAATCCCAACACCTGAACACGGCCAGGAAATCACACTTCCACAAGTTGCAACTAACGGCAAGTGATTTATTTCCAGTTTTCCCACACGGACTTATCACTAACATGGCTGGTGTCTCGGCGACGACGCCGCGCTACTTCTTTACCTGAATACTGAAACGTTGGATGCTCGACGTCCAGGTGCGCCATTGAAATCTTAATTTCGTGTGACCGGTGCTTGGGCTAGTTTTTCGGAGGGATGGTTCGGTCGGACGTGACTTATTTGCACCTCTTGCTGTTACTTCTCGGAACAATCGTTTTGTCGAGTACCACCAAAAATTAACCTTGTTGAAGGTGTGAGCAATAACTGGAAGAAAAATTGGAAGTTGTCCCGCCTAAAGTAATAGAGCTGTTAGAAAAGTTTATTAGGAGCGAAGTAATTAATAACCCTAAACATTAACCTTGTTTAAATTATGGGCAATAACTGGAAGGAAAATTGGAAGGTACCTGTCCTAATACACAAGAACAAATAAGCATTAAAATTATTATTATGAGAAGAAGTCATCTTTGGAATATATTTTTTATTTATTGTGAATGATTAATCAATAACAAATAATACCTTACTATGATGTGCCTTCAATTCTCTTCAGTGCAACTGTATAGATTAATTATAACATTTTAAAATTGATCTTGTTGAAATAATGAGCAATAATTAGAAGAAAAATAGGAAGCTGTTTCCCCTAAAACAGAAGAACTGTTAGAAAAATTTATTAAAAGCAAATAAGCATTAAAATTCTAAATATATTTAAGAAGTTAGCATCTCTGTTGCTTCAAGAATTTCCAGTTGAATTGTTCTTGCACCAAGAGATGGAAATAAAAAAGAAGTTCTAATATGGGAAGGAGACATCTTTGAACTATTTTTTTATTTATTGTGACTGATACAAGTGATCAATCACAAGTAGTGGCTTACTTTGTGTTCGAAGTGCAATAAATTTTCTTCAGGACAACTGTATAGATTAATTACAACATTTTAAAATGGACCTCGTTGAAACCATGAGCAATAATTGAAAGAAAAATTGGAAGCTGTTTCCCCCAAAACAGAGGAATCGTTAGAAAAATTTATTAAGAACAAATAAGCATTAAAATTCTAATTATATTTAAGAAGTTAGCATCTCTGTTGCATCAAGAATTTCCAATTGAATTGTTCTTGCACCAAGAGATGGAAATAAAGAAGAAGTTCTAATATGGGAAGGAGACATCTTTGAACTATTTTTTTATTTATTGTGACTGATACAAGTGATCAATCACAAGTAGTGGCTTACTTTGTGTTCGAAGTGCAATAAATTTTCTTCAGGACAACTGTATAGATTAATTACAACATTTTAAAATGGACCTCGTTGAAACCATGAGCAATAATTGAAAGAAAAATTGGAAGCTGTTTCCCCCAAAACAGAGGAATCGTTAGAAAAATTTATTAAGAACAAATAAGCATTAAAATTCTAATTATATTTAAGAAGTTAGCATCTCTGTTGCATCAAGAATTTCCAATTGAATTGTTCTTGCACCAAGAGATGGAAATAAAGAAGAAGTTCTAATATGGGAAGGAGACATCTTTGAACTATATTTTTATTTATTGTGACTGATATAAGTGATCAATCACAAGTAGTGGCTTACTTTGTGTTCGAAGTGCAATCAATTCTCTTCAGGACAACTGTATAGATTAATTATAACATTTTAAAATGGACCTCGTTGAAACCATGAGCAATAATTGAAAGAAAAATTGGAAGCTGTTTCCCCCAAAACAGAGGGATCGTTAGAAAAATTTATTAAGAACAAATAAGCATTAAAATTCTAATTATATTTAAGAAGTTAGCATCTCTGTTGCTTCAAGAATTTCCAATTGAATTGTTCTTGCACCAAGAGATGGAAATAAAGAAGAAGTTCTAATATGAGAAGGAGACATCTTTGAACTATTTTTTTATTTATTGTGACTGATACAAGTGATCAATCACAAGTAGTGGCTTACTTGGTGTTTGAAGTGCCTTCAATTCTCTTCAGGACAACTGTATAGATTAATTATAACATTTTAAAATTGATCTTGTTGAAACCATGATCAATTATTGGAAGAAAAATTGGAAGCTGTTTCCCCTAAAACAGAAGAACTGTTAGAAAAATTTATTAAGAACAAAATAAGCATTAAAATTCTAAATAAGTTTAAGTTGTACAAAAAAAAAACAATTGAATTGTTTTTGCACCAAAGGGTGGAAATAAGGAGCAGATTAAGATATCTGAAGAAGTAATCTTTGTAATTCATATTTTATTTATTACACGATTAGATCGATTCAAATAATAAGTAATGAACAGAAGTTCAAGGCTTCGTGTACGATGCGATTTCAATTCGATCCCGGAGCTAGATGTGCGATAAGGCAGGGCAAAACTTGGCTGGCTTATTCCATATTCCATTGTCGTCGGACAATTATGCAATATTGATGTTTATTTAAATGTGCGGTTAATCCGGTAAGTCAGTCGTTGTACCTGTAATACGGCTAATGGGATGACAACGATTACAGTCAGGATTAGCATTAACATAAGTTTTACTATCCATTGTCCGATTATTAGATGGGGGAGGAACGGAAGTGTTGCACGATTGTTTTTAATTTTTAACACGTTCAACGACAATTAAAAGAGTTGTCGCAACGATGGAAGAATCACTTTAAGGCCGGCGTAATCGTAAAGTTAGTGACCTGAGTCAACATCATTGTAATATTTTCGGCTTATCTGAAGAATTTTGGTGTTTGTGTTTTGTAAGCGCCGCTTTTTGGGCGCTGTTTGGTAAACAAGCGATGCGCTTTTGTGTACGTATTTAAATTTTACCGATAGGTAAACTGCCAAAAAATGTTGAAATCATGTGACAATAAGACGATTGACCACACGCATTGTTAAATTATTTTTCTTATATTTCAATAATATTTTCAATATATTATCAATGTTTAAAAAAAAATAAAATATATTACATAAATCTCAACAAACCTTACTTTTCTAAACCACATAAATTATTAATATTGTTTATATTTTAAAAAATTAATAGAAAAGCTATGTTTCATATCTTCAAGATTTTTAAAGAACTAATCATTGAAATTATATTTCCTTGATTATTAAAAATTCATTAAAAAATATTTTTTTAATTATTTTTTAATATTATTATTTAATAATAAAATTGATGTTTTTTTTTTAATTTACTTTCAGATTATATTTAATAATGGATGTATTCAAATTTCTAATCTTGACCCTGTGGATTTTGAAGAAATACTTCTAAAATTGAAGATTGAAATTAAAAATTTGTATTTAAAAATTTACAAATATTCTTCACTAAAAATTAAAAAATTATTATTCAAAATTTCATATTTTATAAAAATATTTTTCTTGATTAAAAATTCATTTGAAATATATTTTTTTTATTATTCTATTTTATTAATTGTTTCAATTTAATTTGTTTAATTTAATTTCATCAATTTTAGACATTTTTCAAATATTTAACCTTCACCTTGAATATTTTGAAAAAAATCATGTTATTAAAACATTATTTAGAATTATTTTATTCTTAATTTTCTTAATTATTTTGAAACTGAATTTTTCTTAATATACGTTAAGATTATATGTTTAATTAGTTTCTCTAAATTTTGAATTACCTTAAATAATTTGAAAATATGACTTCTGAATTAATTAAACTTCTGAATTAAATTAAAATTATTCTTTGTGTTTATTAATAAAATTATAAAAATCATGTTTATAGAATAAAATACGCTCTTTCCAATAAGATTACAACATTTAACATCTTAAAATAGTTATTTTAATTTTGACTTTGTCTTCATTGATAAAGAAGAAACTTTAGCAGGAAATTAAGTTATTGATTTTAGAAGAGACTCTTAGAAATTGAAAAGTCTCTTTTAGCATCTTATTCATGTTTCATATTAAAGTAGTTCTTTCAGTTTGATTTTATCTTCATCAATAAATCCAGATTTACCATGTTGGAAATCAAGTTTGGCACCCAACATTAAACGTTGGGCGCCAATGCAAAAAATTTAAATTAAAATTATTCTTTGTGCTTATTAATAAAATTATAAAAATCATGTTTATAAAATTAATTAACAATTAATTAATTAAAAAGTAATTATTCAAAATTTCATATTTTATAAATATATTTTTCTTGATTATTAAAAATTTATTTTAAATATTTTTTTATTATTCTATTTTATTAATTTTCATAAAATTATTTTTTTATTCACCAATTTTTTGTCACCTGTTCAATATCTAACCTTGACCTTGAATATTTTGAAAAAAAAATGATTAAAATTTATTTAGAATTATATTTCGATTAATTTTTTTATTATCTTAAAACTCATGTTTTCTTAATAAACATTGAGGTTATATTTTAAATTAGTTTGTCCAAATTTCGATTTTGAAAAAGTGACTACTGAAATTAAAGATTGAACACAAAAATTTGATTCTTCAAAATTTTAATGTTTTACAAATATTTTTCGCTAAAAATTAAAAAAGTAACTACACAAAATTTCATATTTTATAAATATATTTTTTTTATCAAAATTTCATTTAAAATATTTTTTTATTATTCTATTTTATTAATTCTCTTAAAATTAATTTGAATTTAGATTCTTTTAAAATTTCTTTACTTATATTTTTTTCTTGATTATGAATTTATTTAAAATTATTTACTTGTCTTAATTTTTGAAGATTTTGGAGAGACAATTATTGAAAATTACAGTTTTTCGAAAAATTTACATTGAGAATCTGTTAATATTTGCTTTTTTATTGTACAAAGAATAAACTACTGCTTATTAAATATCTTATAAGTGTGTAGTACATTAAAAAATCTCACAGTTTCCAATGTACATAATCACATGAAAACACTTAACCTTGACACAAAAGCTAGTGGCTCCTCCCTAAGTCGTTAATCGTGTAGAAATAAAAGTGAAATGGTTTTATTTAGGTCAAACACTCTTAATAATAAATACTATCTGAATTAATAATAATTAACCTACAACCATTACAACTTCTATAGCTAATCTATGATCTGCCATAACTTCCATAAAAACCTTCTTCATTAATCTTTAATGGCCATTTATTATTAATTTTAGTCTTTGAATATGTACAGTCCATAAAACCTTAACATAAACATTTTACAATTTACAATAAACACTTGCACCTCGTTCGTTATGCATTTCACCCACAACATTTCGGCATTATCGAAATCACGTTTCGAAAATGCACCCACAGTGATTTAAACAAGTGGTCCCCGGAACCGGGTCCATTCATTCCGACTTCGGTCACGTTTCCGTAGTAAAGTAGTCCATAAACATTTTATAATTCTTGTATAATTCCTGACCTAAGGGCGGTCCACCGGTCACACGCAATTAAGATTCCGAAGACGCACCTGGGTTTGCGCCTGCCCTCCACCTTATTTTTACCGCTCAGGTAAAATCGGAGAATATTAATTTACACATTTTTGCCCTCTACGTAAATGGTTAGGGTGTTAACGCAACCGCAGGTTGTGCCGTCTGCGATGCATCTTCGTAGGTTGTCCCGTCTTGTGTCGTACGTGCATTTTTATCGATTGGCTTCGCAGTAAATCTCATGACTGATGCCCCTCATTGTTTGTTTTTCCATGTCTGATCTTTGTCCGTCGCTAATTAAATCAGTTGATATTGCATTTATATTATAATTAAGGCACCTACACTTGATTGTAAATACGGCGTGTAACCTTCCCATGTCCATTTATGTGAAAACTTGCATTCAAATGTACACCAGGCGCCATGAATATATGAATGCCGTCACGAAAATCCTTAACGATTGTGTTACGCTCATGATGCTGCGATATGCGATGTGATATGACGAAAGGGAAGAGGTAAATCAATCAAACGTTGCCTCCTCAAGTCAAGAAGTCGGAGCAAAACAACGCAAGAAGCCACGAACGACTGATCAAGGCAGCTCCTTATCAACAGCTAATCACCAAAGTAAACTTTAATAAACCCAAACAAGACTCGGCTGTGTCAGAATTCACGGTACTGGCAAAAACGTCGACCGTATTCGATTACAGAACAGAACGCATTAGTCACGGATACAAAAAAAGGTGGTGCAGATTAAACAATTTTCCCATAACCGAGTGAATTTTGACGTGGATGCATAAAACATTGGGCGAGACGTGGATGTTGGAACAATTTACACGACGAAATCCTGTGGGGCCACAGGATAGATTTTTTATCTTTTTGTTTGCACGTAGCGAAGAATCGGATTACGAAGGTAAAATATCGGGTTCGGTCTATTCATAAGTTGGCCACGTTGTATTGAACGACCGCAGGAACTTTTTACAATGAACCGCAAATATGCTGTTTTTGTAATCTTACAAGTCGGTTTTGTTTATCTACGCCGATGCAATTTTACAGATATGGGAGCAGTGAAATCCGATGAATCGAGTTGTTCGTGTGCTTGTTTTTATCCATTTTATCACTTCGTTGGAATTAAATCGTTTGAAGGTTGTGATGAATCAGATTTAGCTCCAATATGTTATTGTTTTTATTATCTTATCAATTAATTTTAATTAAGGTATTTCATTAATTTATTTTATTAGTTAATACACCTCAAGTACAGTAACCTACTTTATCCATTACGTCAATTGTACCTTTTAAATTAATAGTACAATAGTACATTAGCACTTTAGGGTTAAATTTTGGAATATTGTAGACGACATTTGTGAGTATAATAACTTATTTGCAAACTATTATCGATCCATCAGTTATTTTTTATTAAGATATTTAATTAATTTATTTTAACAGTTAATACACCTCAAGTACAGTTACCTACATTATTATTTTTGTCAATTGAACCCATTAAATTAATGGAATAAAACTTTAGCACTTTAGGGTTAAATTTTGCAAAATTGTGAACGACATTTATATTAAAATAACTTTTTGCAAAGCTTTGTCGAGTTGTTGGATAGCTTGTTATTATCCCTTTTATTATTTGGTTGGACTTAAGTCGTTTAAATGTTATGGTGGACCAGACCTAACTCCAATATGTTACTGTTCCCACTATCTTATCAATTAGCTTTTATTAAGACTTTTAATTAATTTATTTTAAAAATTAATACACCTCAAGTAAAGTCACCTACTTTATCCCTTTTGTCAATTAAACCCTTTAAATTAGTGGCACAAAACTTTAGCACTTTAGGGTTAAAGTCTGGAAAATTGTAAACGTCATTTATGAGTAAAATAACTTTTTACAAAATGTAGTCGAGTTGTTGGATAACTTGTTATTATCCATTTTATCATTTTGTTGGACTTAAGTCGTTTAAATGTTATGGTGGACCAGACCTAACTCCAATATGTTACTGTTGTCACTATCTTATCAGTTAGTTTTTATTAAGATATTTAATTAATTTATTTTAACAGTTAATACACCTCAAGTACATTCACCTACTTTATCCTTTTTGTGAATTGAACTCTTTAAATTAATGGTACAAAACTTTAGCACTTTAGGGTTAAATTCTGGAAAATTAAAAATTATAAAATTATTTATTAGTGAAATAACTTTTTGCAAAGTATTGTCGAGTTGTTGGATAGCTTGTTATTATCCATTTTATCATTTTGTTGGACTTAAGTCGTTTAAATGTTATGGTGGACCAGACCTAGCTCCAATAGGTTCCTGTTCTCACTATCTTATCAGTTAGCTTTTATTAAGATATTTAATTAATTTATTTTAATGGCTAATACAACTCTAGTAGAGAAACCTACTTTATCCATTTCGTCAAATAAACCCTTTAAATTAATGGGACAAACCTTTAGAACTTTAGAGTTAAATGTGAATGAAAATTGAAGGCAACATCTAAAATAACTTTTTTAGCAAAGTCTTATCATAAAGACCTTGTTCTTTTTTACTTCATTATTTTGTTGAAATTAAATCAACTAAATCCTGTGATGAACTAGAACTAGCCCCAATATATTACTGTTTCTACCATCTTACCAATTATCTTTAATTAAGGTATTTAATTAATTTATTTTAATAGATAATACTCATCAAGTACAATAACCAACTCTATTCATTCTGTTAACTTTAGCACTGTAGGGTTAAATTCTTGAAAATTGCAGACCACACTTCTGAGTAAAACAACGTTTTTGCAAACCTTTCAGTTTATTGCAGTCAACGACTTTATCCCAAAATAGTAAGTGGACCGCCCGAAAAAAAATATTTTACGACATTATTAAGTTTTTTGCTTATTGCTAATAAACCATCTGGCCGTCAACCCCCTTCGGCTTTCTCCTCAACAAATTAAAGATGTTATTCTTCTATTAGTTTCATATTTCAGGTTTTCAATAAACACTCCTACCTGCATGGGGCACGTTTTTTGTCACACCTTTTAAAAAAAAATAAAAAACCGAAAACGATGTGAATTTATGGGCCGGAGGCAGATTTCGGGGTATTTTTGCGGCCTGTGAATTATGTTCGTGATCCAATACGATTGTGGCCTGCATTAGATGCATGATAGCGTCAGTCAAAACATGGGAAAAGATCCACACAATGGGGTTCTTTGTCTTGGAATTGGTTCTTGGTCTAGCACCTTTTGATTTAACGGTGCCACACCGTCATTTTTCATCTTGATTAATCGCCTTCCAAAACGTCCGATCCCGTTACAATTGAAATTTCCCAAAGCAAATCGGCGGAAATATTAATCCGTTAGCACCGCATAAACATAAACAGTGCGTTTCCATTGAATTATGTACGCAAATATCAAAACCAACACCAATAATCACTGAAACATTGTGTCCGCAAACACCATGACGCTGTCCCTCAATCCTGGATAATGCAAAGCTCAATTTGTATTTTGACGCAAGTCCGGCCATTGCGACCGTGTCCCGGGGGAGGTTCGAGTGTCTGGCACGGGGACGCGTTACGTAGGGGCCGTTTGTAATGTATTTTCAATTGGGGAAAACGCTCCTCAGACAAACCGAACATGTTTGCTTCACTTAACCCTTTATATCCGTAACGGGGAGTGTTACTAACTCTTTCACTACAAACGATCGTCGAAACTTGAGTTAAACTGGTGCAGGTGGATGGGTTTTAACTGTGTTGCGTTTCCATTGTTCCAATATGTTTGCTGACTGATTTCACGTTGTTGTGTTACATATAAAGCGTTTGATTTGTGTTTTCGTCGTTGGTGTGATAAAAGATTGTTAAGGTCAACGATTAGAAGGGTCTTGTGCGCATTTATGAGTTGACAGTCTTGATAAAATGAGGCAAATTGTTGTTTTGGTCTTCGCACTTGCTAACTGTTGTGTAAGTCACACTATTTTTTTTTTTAATAAAATCATTTATCGTTAGGTTTTAGTACTCAAATCCTGTTTCGAACCAGGAAATTAATGCACACATCAATAGCACCATATCACAAATACTAGAAGCCAATTCGAAATGCATTGAAAAAGTCCAATTACCATTTAACATGATGGACAAAATTAAACTGAAAGAAGAAGTGCAAGACTCTCCATTAGTCAAGGCGTACACGAAGTGCTTCCTCACAAAACTACAACTTCTTAACCCTCAAGGAACCATCTCAGAAGAGCAGTTTCGAAACAAAATAAAAAACGGCAGAAATCTGACGCAAGATGAAAAATCCTGTTTCGTTTCCAAAAGCAATTCGGAAGAAACAGCCTACCAGTTTTTTAAATGTATGCGTTACATCCATTAATTGAAGGAATAAATCAAATTAAACTACCTGATTCCAATTTGTTTGAACCCACCTAAAATAACGCGACCATTTATCAGAGGTGACGTTTTTCATTCCGCCTTATTCGTATTCATGTGCACAGTTAATTACTCCGGTGTTGTCTGTGACATTTTTTATCCAGTTGGTGTTCCGCGATACGCGACCTTGCTATTATAATTAAACGAGTAATTAAATACATATAGATTAATAAATAGATATTTCATCAGCTGTCTCGAATGTCAAATGGCTTTTCTTATGCTACACCTTGTAAAATTACGTATTAACGTCGTCAATCGATCAGTGAGTCGAAAAAATGCACGTGTACTAATTAAAAGAATTTTATTAATAGTCATCAAATATGTTCATAAATTTGAATAAACCGACTGGCTTTTTTCTTCAAGCATTTGGTTGGATCATCAGTCAGGGGTCAATGTCGGTGAAGAATCTTCGGAATTCATCCTCGTTGATTTTCTGCTTTTCTCGTTTTGAATGCGCAGCTGAATCAACAAACAGCTCATGAACACCTTCACTTCGAACGCATGTGGACTCAGTTTTTCTCCCCGAACCAATTTTTGGTCCAGTTTGGTCTGATTAAGGCAGACATGTTTGACCTTTGTTAGTTGGGCATCTAGTACTTCGAATGGTACTGCCCAAACCTAAATGGCAATGTGTGAATTCGTATAAATATGTATATTAATATTTCACAGATGATAATCTTTGACGTTGGAATTGAATTATACCACCATAAAATAATAAAAAGATAATTTCTCAGCTGCCTCGAATTTCAAATGACTTTTTTTGTACTGCATCTTGTTGATTTTGCACCTCGTTGAATTAGTATTACAATCAGTAAATCAGTGAGTCAAAAAAAACCGTGTCCCAATTAAAAGACTTTTATTAATCATCGTCAACAATAAAATTCATACATTTGAACAAATGGAAAGCAGTTTCAGTAGGGCTGCCCTTTTGCTTCAAGCACTTGGCTTGTTCATCAGTCACTGGTGCATCGTCGGTGAGGAACTTTCGGAACTCATCCTCGTTGATTTTACCACTTTTCTCGTCTTGAATGCGCAGCTGAACCAACAAACAGCTCATGAACACCTTCACTTCGTACGCTCGTGGACTCAGTTTTTCTCCCAGAGCCAATTTTTGGTCCAGTTTGGTCTGATTAAGGCAGACATGTTTGGCGTTTGTTAGTTGGGCATCTAGTACTTCGAATGGTACTGCCCAAACCTAAATGGCAAATGTGAATTTGGTGAAATGTTGATGATTTACATAGTTTACTTACGGTGCACACTAGAACTGTCAAAACAAGGCACGTTAAACTTTTCATTATTGTTTGACTTCTGTGTTAAATAAATAATGTGAAATTTATATATGCATTAATTTTGTGATTAATTGTAATTATTATAAATATTTGCAATTTATGTAGGCTACTATTCATGAACCAGTTTGAAACTTGAAATTTTAATGGTTTACTAGTTTTCACTAAAGTTTAAATAATATACTTTGTTGGCCATACTTTCTAATAATGTAGGTGGTTTTCTACACATTTATCACTGAGTTAAAAATTTGTTATAAAGCTAAAACATTTGCGTTAAAAGCAGTATAACAAACAAATCCGTGACTGTTTTCGACGATAATGATCTCATTAATTGGCTCAGAATTATCTCCTCCAGACTTTAGTATGTGTGACCGCACCGAAACCATATTTTCCATAAACAACAAACATATTTACAAATTGTTCCTTTAACATTTGACAGACAGAGTGTGGCAAGTTGACTTTGGTACATCAATAAAACAAAAAAAAAAAAGGTGCGATTTCTGTTCTGCTCAATGATTCAACGTCGGACGTTTCGAACGTATCATATTAATTTAATAACGGCCTGCAAAAAGTTCTGGCAGCCTCACACGTGAACGTGCGGACCGTTTTTAAGGGACATTGATTGATTGGTTGGTCCGGAGACGGAGCGTTTACCAAGAAAAAGGTCGACTACCTGATCGGAGTAAAAGGGGAGTCCAAGTTCCTCTTAATTCCTCGCAGAGCCATCTATTTGAATTTTTTGAAAAATTTCGATAAAACTTATGACTTATAATATATATTTTTTCTGCTGCATCTGAGACGATAAATATATAAATGTGGACGGGCAATTTGCAATTGCCCCCAATTATCTATCATTTCCCAGATAAGGTTAAATGTTTTTGCTGCAGTTTTTGTAAATTATTATAGTAATTATCTCAATAAATAAATGCACGAAGCACGTACTACATCGACATTCTAAACAACTGTGTGTGTATGTACGTAGTTTTAATAGAAAATTAATTTATATTTACCACGAATATATTTTGATGGGATAATAATAATAAAACATTGTGACGGATCAAAATTAATTTTCACCGAATATTCAACAACAGTACGTTGACACACATTCATGTAATATCTGTTTTCGTATTGAGGGGAAAACAATCGATCCAATATTACGATTATCGGTATTGAACAAGAAACATCTGTATTTATAGTAAATAGAAATTGTAGGCAATAAAAAAGTTTATGAATGTCTCTTTGAACGGAGTTTATTTATAAATATTATATCGGCAACATTTACGTGTGTGTATATTTTATCTGGTTTAGACACTTTATACGCTTACAGGATTGAGGATATTTTTGCGATGTGTATTTGTATTTTACTTAAATAAATATAGGTATGAGTATATATAAATCAATTTTGTTATTCCATAAATTCTGTGCAAATTCTGTGCAGCACACAATAATAGCTGTGGTTTGATAATTTCATATTAAAAAGCATTGGTTACATGAGCTGTTCTAGTTTTATCAATTATTATTCACAGTCTGAACGACTCATTCATATTTTAGCATTTAATCAACATGACGTTTTTATATTCCTACAAAACGAAATTATTAACTTATTTATTATGGGTTACCGCAACAAAAGGATGAACAGCAATTTACGTAAATTTTCAGAACTTAATTGTTTATTAATAAACACGTGATTCAATTTAAAAAGTAAAACGAGAGTAACACTAATTTAATTTAGGTAATCTTAATAATTTTGTGTCTCAAATGATGTTATAAATTTCTCTAAACTCCAAATTACTTAATCTCTTCGATAAAATTTGTTTAAAAAATATATTCATTGAAAATAAAACTGTCAGGTATCTTTTAATTTCACACTTCTGAAAATAAATTTTAAACATCTTATTCTTTGGAATAAAACAATTTTTCTTTAATTTGTTACGGAACAAATAAAATAAACATATTTTTAACAGTAAATGGATGTATAAAATAAAAAAATACTTATGAAATTCTTAGATATTTTTTATTTAATTTCAGATTTTACATATTCAAATAAATTTTAAAAATACATATTTCTACAAACTTAAACTTTCGTAAAATTGAAATCCAATTTTATACAATTTCTTACATATAATAATTGTAAAAAAAAATTGCTTATAAAATTCTCAAATATTTTTTCTTTCATTTTTAAAATTCTTAATATTATTCCTTATTTTTACATAAAAATATAATATAAAATTATAATTATTTAAAAATATATAATTTTAAAAAAAAATACTTATAAAATTCTCAAAAAAAATATTTATATATAATGTTTAAAAAAATATTTCTAAATATATTTTAAAAATACGTATTTAAAAAAGTACTTAAATTTATAATTTCATAGAATAGAAATTTTTTTATAATTTCTTCTTATTTTTTTTTATAAAAAAATATAATACAAAATTATAATTAATTAAAAATATACAAAATATAAAAAATGCTTATAAAATTCTCGAATATTTTTAATTTTTATTTCAAATGTTAAACTTTTAAATAAGTTTTAAAGATACATTTTTAAAAAAATATTTTTAAATGAATTTTAAAAAGACTTGCTTAAAAAAAGTACTTAAATTTATAATTTCATAGAATAGAAATTAAATATTTTTGTAATTTCTTCTTATTTTTTTATTTTTTTACAGAAATATATAATACAAAATTATAATTAATTAAAAATATATAAAATAAAAAAATACTTATAAAATTCTCAAATATTTCAAGTTTTAGACTTTTATATAAGTTTTATAAAAATTTGTTTATTAAAATTTATTTAAAAAAATATATTTTTAAAAATGCATACTTAAAAAGGTACTTAAATTTTTAATTTCGTAGAATAGAAATAATTTCTTAAAAAAATATTAATTCTAAAAAAATCCTTAAAATTTATAGATTTTTTTAATTAGTCTCAAAATTAAAGATGCACATTTAAAAAAATATTTATTTAAATATATAATTTTATAGAATAGAAATCTAATTTTCTTCATTATTTCTTTCACTTTTAAAATTCTTACAAATTTTATATTCACATTCTGAAAAAAAAAAATATTTTTTATTTAATTTCAGATTTTAAATTTCTAAATAATAAATATATTTCAAATATAAATATTAAAAAAAGTAATTTACTCATAGATTAGAAATCCAATTTTTCTATAATTTCTTACAAAATAAATATTTTCTATAATAATATATTTCTTCTTTTATTTGTAAAATTCATAGATATTTTTTTATCACAAATTTTAGATCACGCCTTTTAATTTTTAAGAAAAAATATTTTTTAAATAAATAAAAATAAATTAGAGTAGTTATAAGTAACATTAATTATCAAAATTTCCCAATATTTTTTTTATTTTCGTATTTTAAATCAAGGTTTTTAACTGAAAAACACATAATCTAAACAATTGAGCAATTAAATCTATTTATTTTTAATTCAATTTTTGTTTTTTTCATATTTTACAGTAAAATAGTATTTCAATTCTACACATGAACAAGGCTGTAATTAAAAATGGACTCAGCTACATATTTCAATGAAGCAATGCAAATAAACTTTTATTTGGAACATTCAAAACAGTTTATATTACAATGTTATTTAAAATATTTAGTTTCAGGAACTTCTATTCTAATAAAAATTTATTTTAAATTTTTTATGTTCAGAAAAATTTCTCAAATTCACCGGAATTTATATAAAATTTATTATTTATTATTGCTTGAAATAAAATGTATAAATAAAACTTTCAGTATAATGGAACTAAGACCTAAATAAATATGTTAAAACGTCGACATTTACTCAACAGTTTATTGAAGTTTCCAAAAATATCTGTTATTCTAATTACTTTTTATTATTGATTTATTATTTCTAAATTTATAAACGTATGTTATTTATTTATTTTACATCCTATAAATACCATTCTTGAAACTTCAACACGGACCCAGTTACAGGTGAATCCAGTCAGCAAATCAGCCCCAAAACCGTCGACAAATATCGCCGCCAAAAACTTTTTAATACAACCCCAATTCTTATCGCGGGCACCTCCGTACGTACGAAATTGATCCTCGACGAGACCGACCCTCCTCGAGTCCCGAAAACCGAATCACCATCACGCCGAAACCCTCAAGGCGTTAGTTCGCCGCGGCGCCGGCCCGTTTTCAGGAGTGCGCCACATCACGAGCCGCACGGCGGCGCTGAAGCAAAACCGTGCGATGCACCGAACGGAACAGTCAGTTTCGATTCAGCGCCCGCTTAGTATACATGTGATGTGTAGAAGCCGCGCTCCGCACACCGCCGTCCGCACGTAAAGATGATTTAATAGCGTACGCGTACGTTTCGTGAAAACGGTCCGATCAGTTTTTTTTTTATTTTCATTTCGTCCCGATCCCCGATCAGTTTTTAAGTGGTTACTTGGTAAATTTAGTGCGTCCGATTATTATTGTACAGTTTCCAGTTATGGATACGACACTTGGATACCGACCAGCTTCAGGATTATGTTCGGACTCAGTTGTTGTAAGTGGATTTAGTTAGTTGTGCGATTTTTTGTCGGAGTTTCTTTGCTGATATGCCGTTGCTGACCCACATCCGGCTTTGTGGCGATGTCGTTTTCTCTTGGAAACGTCGAAGACACGCCGGAGGTGTTGCAATTCGGTGATCGTTTCCGATGTTTTGGAACTCGTCGGTGGGGGAAATTAAACCAGATGCTTAAGTTTATTTGCTTCGGATTCGCAAGTTCCAATTTGGTACTGAGTAATGAGCGCGGACAATTTATTCCCGCACATCAAAACAAGCTTGAATATTTTATTCGGCTCGAAAACTTCCGCAATTGTTCTCTCGTGTGTCGAATGTGGGAAACACTTTGGAAAAGTGACTTGTTGAAGTAAACATAGTGGCGTAGGTACTTTCAGACAGATTATTTGGATATGTATATTGTTCCGATCATTTGAATTTCAAATATTCCCTTGCAACGAGCCAAGAAATGTCGGTATTAATTTTTGTTGAAGCGGAAGAATGTCTTTCACCATTTGTGTTTTGTTAACATGGCAACACAAACATCGAATGCTTGTTTTAGACTTGTACGTAATTAGTTTTCTGATTGGAATATTAATTCCTTCCATATTATTTCCTTTAAATATTCAGTAAAATAATATTTATATCAAAAAAAGCTAATTTTGATGTATATAAATTTTTCATTAAGTTTTCAAATATATTAAAAATATTTCCTTTTTTACTTCTCTTTGATATTTAATAAGTTACAAATTAAATTTGAAAAGTAACTGTAGGATACTGTAAAAGTTTCATCTCTCCCAATTTTATTCTTAGTCTTATTTTTTCAAGTCTTAACTACAATTTAAAAGCTTTTAAACCTTCATCTTATTGTATTTTGAAACAGTTCAACAAGCTACTTGAAAAGTATTTAGCTTTTTTATAATACATTAGTAGTTTATAAAAAATGTGTTTTCCACAAAAATATTAAAGTTTTATTATAATTTAAACAGACATTTCAAAGATTTATTTTATTATGTAAAAGTTCATCAAACTTTGTTGTTTGATTTTTTTTATGTCAAATTAATATTTACTAAGTTTCAAACTAAAAATGAAGAAGTAAAAGATTTTCTAAAAAAATGTGGATATTTCATTGTTTCTACGGAAATATTAGTCTCAATTTTTAAATTTTTATTATAATTTAAACAGACATTTCAAAGTTTTACTTTATTAACAATTCATTAAGTTTCTTAAAAAATATTGTTTGATTTTCTTTATTAAAATTAATAATTACTAAGTTTCAAACTAAAAATAAAGAAGTAAAAGATTTTCTTAAAAAATGTGGATAGAAGTAAAAGATTTTCTAAAAATAATGAGGATATTTCATTGTTACTACGAAAATTTTAGTGTTAATTTTTAAATATTTATTATAATTTAAACAGACATTTCTAAGCTTTATTTTATTTTATAACAGTTCATCAAGTTTCTTAAAAAATATTGTTTGATTTTCTTTTATGTAAAACTAATATTTACTGAGTTTCAAAATAAAAATAAAGAAGTAAAAGATTTTCTAAAAATAATGTGGATATTTAATTGTTTCTATGGAAATATTAGTCTTAATTTTTAAATTTTTATTATAATTTAAACAGACATTTCAAAGCTTTACTTTATTTTGTAACAGTTCATCAAATTTCTCAAAAAATATTGTTTAATTTTCTTTCATGTCAAACTAATATTTACTAAGTTTCAAACTAAAAATGACGAAGTAAATGATTTTCTAAAAAAATGTGGATATTTCATTATTTTTACGAAAATATTAGTCTTAATTTTTCAATTTTTATTAAAATTTAAACAGACATTTCAAAGTTTTTCTTTATTTTGTAACAGTTCATCAAATTTCACAAAAAATATTGTTTAATTTTCTTTCATGTCAAACTAATATTTACTAAGTTTCAAACTAAAAATGACGAAGTAAAAGATTTTCTAAAAAAATGTGGATATTTCATTATTTTTACAAAAATATTAGTGTTAATTTTTAAATATTTATTATAATTTAAATAGACATTTCAAAGCTTTATTTTATTTTGTAACAGTTCATCAAGTTTCTTAAAAAAATTGTTTGATTTTCTTTTATGTCAAACTAATATTTACTCAGATTCAAACTAAAAATAAAGAAGTAAAAGATTTTCTAAAAAAAATATGGATATTTCTTTGTTTCTAAGGAAATATTAGTCTTAATTTTTAAATTTTTATTACAATTTAAACAGACATTTCAAAGCTTTACTTTATTTTGTAACAGTTCATGAAGTTTCTTAAAAAATATTGTTTGATTTTCTTTTATGTCAAAATAATATTTTTATTTAAGTTTCAAACTAAAAATAAAGAAGTAAAAAATTTTCTAAAAAAATGTGGATATTTTATTAATTTTACAAAAATATTAGTGTTAATTTTTAAATATTTATTATAATTTAAATAGGCATTTCGAAGCTTTATTTTATTTTGTAACAGTTCAAGTTTCTTAAAAAATATTGTTTGATTATCTTTTATGTCAAACTAATATTTACTAAGTATCAAACTAAAATTAAAGAAGTAAAAGATTTTCTGAAAAAAATGTGAATATTTTATTATTTTTACAAAAATATTAGTGTCAATTTATAAATATTTATTATAATTTAAATAGACATTTCAAAGCTTTATTTTATTTTGTAACAGTTCATCAAGTTTGTTAAAAAATATTGTTTGATTTTCTTTTATGTCAAACTAATATTTATTCAGTTTCAAACTAAAAATAAAGAAGTAAAAGATTTTCTAAAAAAATTTGGATATTTCATTGTTTCTACGGAAATATATTTTTATTATAATTTAAACAGACATTTCAAATCTCTATTTTATTTTGTAACGGTTCATCAAATTACTTGAACTTGAAAAATGTAGTTTCTGCTCTGTTTTCATAGAAATATGAGGTTTATTTCATTGTACTTTAAACAGATATTCCAAAGCCTCATTTTATTTCGAAACGGTCCATCAATCTGAACTCAACCATTTCCGGACTCCGGACCATCACAAAAATAAGTAAGTAAACTTCAATTCCATCCAAAGTCGGCTTATTGTAGCTTTTAACTAAACATTCAATTTAAATGCATAAGAATATCCATAAACACAAACAACAACAACAACCAGGTATAAAATAGGAAATCTCGGCGGCACAACGGCATCTCGATCTCTGCGCTCCGTTGTGACATATGATTACATTCTATTTTATACGGATTTAACGCAGCGGATAAATTATGCCGTCGCCCGATCTCCATACGGAGATCTTTTCCTGTTTATGGTGCACGTGAATGGGGAGCTACTTAAAAAAAATGTCGAAAACGTGTTTCGACGTGGAAGTAACGTCTTAAACGCGATCCGATGTCTTGATGCCGCATAGGTAAACATCGGACGCCGTTTAAAAAGCAAATGTACCGCTGTCGACGTTCGGCACGCCAGAGATCTCCTCCTAACGGGAATCTGGAATTAACCAGATAAGAAAAAAACCGATTGTGCGATACATCCACCGAATTAAAGAAAACAGAGCCTGCGACGTCTCTTTCAACGTGCCGAAGCTGCTGCGATGTGTTTGGGCGTAACGGCGGTGGCACATGTGACTCACGGCTAATGCGTCGGAAAACAAACAATCCACTGAAATTATGTGCCACCGATATTTCGGGTTGTTTCAGCTGCACGTCTGGCTTTTTTGTTCTTTCCAATCGTTACCGTTTCGATTGTCGTAATGGAATAAATACATCAAAGTGTCGTTAAAAAGTTCATTGTGCGATAACTTTATCTGTACGTGGAAAAAAAGGCGGCTCACAACCAATATTTACACGTCCAGTTACAACGTCTGCGTTCCACCGCCACCATCGATTTGCGTTTTGGTTTTAAACGTTGTGGGGGAGCTCAAAACAACCATTAATGTCGACCAAAAGTGCCAGACAGCGTTTTAACATCGGCAGAAAGTGCAAAAACAACATTCGAAACGTTCAAAGGTGTCGACAACGGCGGAAAAAAATTAATTAACTTACCGTACCTCGGTACCACGTCATTTGAAAATGATTATAACTAACTGAATGTTAATATCAAAAGTACAAGGTTAACCATGTCGTATTTATAAACGCTGATCTTTCTGTTTGTGTGTTCGTAGTTTAAATTGCGTTTTCGTGATTGTTCCAAAACCGCAAAAATACATAAATAACTTAAAAAACGTTTATTTTATTTGTCCGTTAATAAATCGGACCGTTTCGAACCTATTAAATATGTTAATCGGGCAATATAATTAATTCTGGTCGTCGGGAAACAAAAACAAGAAATGATAAAGGAGCATAAACAGGCGGCTTGTAAATTAAGCCTCTAATTTAGTCTAATCATTATGTGCTGTACTTAACGTTTTTTTAATTACGGTTTAGTGTTTTTGTTGAAATTTATTGGTACTACGTCTTCGGGACGATCCGAAGCTGCATACACAAAAAGTGCTTTCAATTAACATTCCATACGGACTTGTTTTAAGGCAAATTTATGGTGCCATGCTTATTTTTTCGTGTATGGCATACCAATGTATTAATTGAATGATTTACTTTGATGAGTACTTATCAAATCAAACAAGTCAGTGGGGCAGTACCGTTAAAATCTAGCAAAGAATTTGCTGCCAATTATAAATATTACTGTTTTATTGTTTTCCTCGTAATTTATTGATACTACGTACAAAAAACACTTTCAATTAACATTCCAAACGGCCTAGGTAATGTTAATTTATAGAACGTGCTTGTTATTTCGTTTGTGCCATACAAATATGCCAAACGGAAAATTAATTTGACAAGGGTGTACTTGAAATCAAACAGAAGAGTCAGGAAGTATCATCAAACGTCAATAATTGATCCACTGTCAATTATTATATTGTGGTTTAGTGTTTCATTTAAAATTTATTGGTACTACTTCCTTGGAACATCCTGAAGCTGCTAAAAACACTTTCAATTAATGTTCCTCTCAGCTTGGATGAAGTAAATCTATTGAGCATTGTATATTTTTTCGTTTATGTCATACAAAGTACCAATAGAATAATTAATTTGACAAATAAGTACTTCAAATCAAACAGAAGAGTCAGAAAGTACCATCAAATGTCAATCAAATAATCCACAGTCAATCATTATATATTATGGTTTAGTGTTTTCCTGAAATTTACTGGTACTACTTCTTTAGAACATCCAGAAGCTGTATAAAAACACTTTGAATTAACGTTTCACAGAGTCTAGATAAGATAAATACATGAATTAATGCTTATTTTTTCTTCTATTCTATACAAATGTACTAATATAATAGTTAATTTGACAAGGAAGTACCTGAAATCAAACGGAAGAGTCAGGAAGTACCCTCAAACGTCAATAAATAATCCATAGGCAATTATTATACATTATCATTAAGTGTTTCTCTTGATATTCATTGGTACCATTTCCTTATAACATCCTAAAGCTGCTAAAACCACTTTCAATTAAGTTTCACACAGACTAGATAAAGTAAATTTATGAAACAATGCATATTTTTTCGTTACCACAATACAAATGTGTCAATAAGATAATTAATATTACAAGGAAGTACTTGAAAACAAACAGAATAGTCAGGAAGTACCATCAATAGTCTGTAAATAATCCACTGTCAATTATTATGTATTATGGTTTAGTGTTTTTGTTGAAACTTATTGGTACTACTCCTGTAGAACATTCCGAAGTTGTTAAAAACACTTTCAATTAACATTCTACACAGATTAGATAAAGTAAACTTATGAAACAATGCTTATTTTTTGTTTATGCCATACAAATATATCAATAGAATAATTAATTTGACAGGTCAGTCAGAAGAGTCACGGAGTACCATCAAACGTTAATAAATAATCCATAGTCAATTATTATCATTATGGTTTCATGCTTTTCTTTGAAATTTATTGGTACTACTTCTTTAGAACATCCTGAAGCTGCTAAAGACACTTTCAATTAACGTTCCACATAGACTGAATAAAGTAAATTTATGTAATAATGCTTATTTTTTTGAGTTAATCGAATAATTAATATGACCAAGGAATACTTGAAAGCAAACAAAAAAGTCAGGAAGTACCGTCCAAGACCAATAAATAATTCACTGACAATTATGGTTTACAGTTTTTCTGTAAATTTATTGATGCTATATCTCCAGAACATCCTGAACTTGTCACACAAATTAACTAATCGAATAATCAGCTTGTCAAGGGAGTACTTAAAATCAGAACGAATAGTCGCATGGTACCGTTAAAGTACCCAGCAAAGAATTCGCTTGCCAATTATAAAATTACTTAAGTTCAAGCCTGCAACACTTAACAAGGGGAAGTATAAATTCAGGTTTAATTGGCCGAAATGGTTGAATTAAACTACGTATTATTGTGAATGTCCTGCCCGACTCGCAGAAGTAGTTTTTCCTGTCTAGATATCGCGAACCCGTTTTACCGTAATCGATGGTAATTATTTTTTATGTGCCCACGTGAATTTAAATTAAAACGAGGGACCGTAATTGCTCGTGAACACGGTCCGAATTCAATCTCAAAAAAAAAAAAATATAAATAAACAAATAAAAAAACAAGAGAGAAACACAGGATAAAGAGGGCAATTCCGGCAACTGCACAAATGTATTTGGTACGAAAACCGTTGTTTATAGTTTTAAAACGAGTGTAGTTTCCTTATCCCGGCGACTTAACCTTATTGATGATAATGGGCGAAGATACACGACGTAAAAATTCAACTTCTTGCAACTTGCATACGGGAACAATCCGAGGTGTGCGAGTTTAAAGCCATTTGGAACAATATTATGGCAGCCATTCCGTCCTAACGTGCTCTCGCCAGATTATACCGACTTAGAAAAGTCATTTTATTTCAGTTTATTTCTCTTTATGCCTTCACATAATGACGCCCGGAACGGCGCCGTAATTTAAGATTTTCATGCGTTACACATTGCCGAATTCCACCGGAAAAAGGTTTTCCCACTCGAAATTGACTCTAATGTCTCCGGGTAAAATAAAAACGTAACGTGTACGACGCAGCCGGGTGAACCCCCGACGATCCATCCGCGGCGTTCGCCTCCGGGGGGCGGGATTCCATGTTTATTAAACCACCCGAAATTGTCTCCGGACATTCGGCGACTGCAAATGTCCCGGTTTACATTCCTAAGACGCCACCCACCGATTGAGTTCCAATTTTTTGCGTCCCATTAATTGGTACTGGAGTCACAACGTGTTTATTTGCCGTTTGAACTGCGGATTTAGCTCAGGTCTATTAATTACTGCGGACCCCCGGCATCACCCTAATAAAGAACCCCTTGACAGTCAAAGTAAACCAGATATGCTAATGATCCGGCTCCTGTTGGACCGTTTTAAGACCCGCTCAAGAGTTTTGCGTTCGTTAAATTGACGCGACTCTAATTACACATTGTCCGTCGTCTTAATTAGTGAAAAACGTCACACTTGTAACCGATATATTATCTCTTTAAACACTGGTAAATATTAATTCGTGAATGGCGTCTGTTAATAATGAAACAGGTTTCGATCAGGTTCACCTACAACAAATCCGAGGCTTATTAACGGCGTGATTTCCAATTTGTATGTTGGACAGGAATTTCGTCTTAATTAACGAATTTTTAACTGTAGTTTTGTATTATAAATTGCGTAATAAAAGTTTATGCAACCGGTTGATCTAATCTAATGAAACTTAACCAATTATTTTTAATTAATACTTCCAGATTGATGGTAATTATAGGCCAGCAGGAATGGAGACGATTTAATCAAGTTATTATGCCATAAAAAAGGGCTACTTTTTTGTGTACAGCCCATTTTAATATGTAAATGATAATGATGGGTTCCGAATATAATAAGCCCTCTTCGTAAAGTGCTCCTTATCTCCCCCACCTACTGCTGGAACTGGAATTAAAGAATGTTTCTTTTATTCCCCGTTGAAATTCTGATCGTGCATTTTTTATCGCCGACATCTGAAAGCCATTATCGTTTTATTAAGCTCCGATATTATTTTATTTGTTTGTATTGGCACGGAAAAAATAAATATACATCTTGATTGAGTTCGTGATAGAGCCCAGACGGGACAATGGGGGTCGAAACACGAAAAACTACCGAAGCCATTTTTCTGTCGGACGAAAAAAACCTGCCACGTAGACAAAGTAAATATTTTAGTGTGTTTTAGTGGGACACACGTGAATCAAAAGTATGATTGGGCCTCGCACTTTCAGCGGCCGGATATGACGGGACCTCTCAGTCTGCAACTTCTCCCCGAACTTGTTATAAACTTAGATTAGTTTTATCAACTACACCCGGAGTTTATATGCAAACTGTGATTTGTGATTATTCGAATTAAATCCCGACATTTTCGTCCCGTCCCGTTGTTTCCGCCCTCGCACCCCCGGTTTAAAGTTCACGCAACTATTTTGATTGTGCCCGATGTATTAATTGCACACGCTGCGCTTAATTTAATTTGATACGCCATCCGCACGGAACGTTCCTCGCTTGCGGTCCTCGTATCGGCCGTCATCTCGATCCTTATCCCTTTATGAGCTGGTGCAAAAAGACGCGGCTCATATTTACGGCTCTGTGCATCTTATCCCCCCCCGGCTTTGCACATCAATATGCCCTGTTTGCATTAAGGCTGGGAAACATAAGGAGCGCGATGTAACTTTTATTGGCGGCTACAATGGTTTCCGAGGACATTATCTTGCATCTACAGGGCCAATAAACTGCAACCGGGGGTCGGGGAATCTTGTCGGCATCAATTCCGACGATAATCCTGGACGCATGGACGTGTGCCGGCGCGTTATCAGCTTCGGATTGCGTACGTTCCGAAAGCCCCGACTTATCGACGTAATGTTTCTAGAAAATGTGATTAATATGTAGTTTATGGGGGAACAATTTTATCGATACTTTCCTGCTTTGTGAGCCATTTGGTTGGGATGTTCAATGGAATGTCGCTCACTGATAATGGCATCTTCTTTCCTGAAGGACGACCCTTCAAGAATATCGACAAGGGAAAAATTAAGCTAACTGCAAATATGTTTTATTTATTTGGGACACACTTTAGCATAGATGATCCCAATGATTTATCCCACTGTTTTTCCAAACCACATCTTATCGTCGTAATTCTTCCACTAATAGTTTGTGGAAGAATAATTTTATCGTTACTTTCTTGTTTTATAAACTATTAAGTTGGGATGATCAATGGGATGTTACTGAGTGATCTTCCCTGAAGGGCTAACTTTCAAGGTTGACGCAACAGAGAATTGACAAGAAACCAGATAAGTTAATTGCAAAAATGTTTTACTTATTCGGGCCACACATGAGCATAAATGATATACCCAATGAGTTATCTCACGGTTTTACCAAACCAAGACTTACTGTCATAATTCTTCCACAAAATGTGATTAATACATAGTTTATGGAAGAACAATTTTATGGTAACTCTGATATTTTATAAAATATTAGGTTGGGACGTTCAATGGGATGTTACTTAAGGGAGAGCTTTCATGGTTGAATATACAGAGAATTAATACAAACTCAAATAAATTAATTGCAAAAATGTTTTATTCATTCGGGTCACACATTAGCATAAATGGCCTCCCCAATGTGTTACAAACCACAACATAGTCATAATTCTTCTAGAAAATATGATTAATACATAGTTTATAGAGGAACAAGTTTATCGTTACATTCCTGTTTTATACACTATTAGGTTGGGATTTCCAATGGGATGTTACTGAGTGATCTTCCCTAAAGGAAGAGTCTTTAAAGTCGTCGCAACAGAAAATTGACAAGAAACTAGATAAGATAATTGAAAAATGTTTTATTTATTCGGGCCACATTTGCATTAATCTGTTATCCCAAGGCTTTCCAAAGTACGACTTATCGTAGTAACTCTTCCAGAAAATATGATTAATATATAGTTTATGGAGAAATAATTTTATTGTTACTTTCCTGTTTTATAAACTATTAGGTTGGGATGTTCAATGGGATGTTACTGTGTGATCTTCCCTGAATGAATTTCAAGGTTGCCACAACTGAACTTAATAAGTTAAGTTAATTGCAAAAATGTTTTATTGATTCGGGCCACACATAAATAACCTTCCAAATGTGTTATCCCAAGGTTTTTCTAAACCACCACTTACCGTCGTAATTCTTCTATTAAATGTGATTAATAGATAGTTTATGAAGGAACAATTTTATCGATACTTTCCTGTTTTATAAACTATTATATAGGTTGGGATGTTCAATGGGATGTTCCTGAGTGATCTTCTCTGAAGGTTGACGCAACAGAATTGACAAGGAATCAGATAAGTTAATTGCAAACATGTTTTATTTATTTGGAACAATCCCATTCAGCCATCACGAATTAGCATAGATTGTTTAATTTATGAAATAAGTGCACCGGTAATATAAACCTGGTGTATTCCAGCGAAAGTCCTGCCGATTTTCTAATCCCGCATGCAAAATAATGTTAATGATATTCACTAAATCGTCCAATAATTTCGGACTTTGGGTTAACGTCCAAACCATTTTCGTGTATTAGCACCTTTGACATTCACTTAATAATCTCCTCCCAGTCCCAATAAAACTGCCAGCACTTTTTTGTTGGTTAACAGGTAGACAAATATGCACGAGGCTGAATAATTTAACAAACACATTTAGTAAAAGGTCAAACGAATGAGAGGGAAAAGCGTGTGGGCGAGTCGTGTTGATCTTGTGTTTAACACATCCTTCTCTACATGGGAACATCCTAACGCCGAGGTAGCTAATGGCGTCTTAAAAAGTTTGTTTAACAAAAGAAAAACGCTTCTCACCGCCGGGGCCGGACCGAAGAAATAAATTAGTAAGCAGCCTTGATTGGGATACGCAGCAACGGCACAAACAGTGGTGTTAGTCACGTTTTATCTCATATTATATATATTGCCTTATGTCACGCACTAACCTTATCTTTCCGTTTTTGCAGATAAGCACCCCGAGACAAAGGAGACCCCTATCAATGGTGAGCATAAGAAATTAGTCACAACAGAATCTTTCGCGCAATAAATCCACGATAAATGAAAAAGATCCGATTGGGCCCGGCCGCATTCAATTGAATCCAGACATAATGGGGCAACCTTCGTCGGTCCGCCGACCAGGAAGCGCCGGAAAAAAGCCAGCCAGCGAACGGAGTGAATTCGGGTGTCCGGTTTTATTTCTTTTTTGCCGAGGCCGAATTAGAGAGTGAACGCTGATCGATAGTTTTGGGTTCACACTCACACACACATATGCATGACGATTGAACGTTGCCTTGTTTAATTTACTTTTACTGCAAAAGGCACGATTCACTCTTTACTCAATGGAAAATGGGTTAGATAAATACAATGTCGACACGAATACGTACACGAACCTCGATAGCAAGTCGAGAGGTGCTCATGACAAATTGATTGTTTGTGTGGAAAAATCTCATCATCATCATCATCATCATCCCAAGTGACCTTGACACTTAATGGGATTGAATTGTTCAGTACTTCCCGTCGTTGCAGCCACGAGAACAATGGATTTAATTGATTTAAGGAATCGTTTTGCTTTGGCGTGACATCATCCGAGCTAATTGTCTTAAATTCGCGACGTTACAACATCCTGTCTCCGAAGACAAAAAACCCAGGTGACAAGTCGAGTGGGCCGTGGTCTTGTAAAAGCAAAACACCTACCAGATCTGGTTTATCGTTGCCCACACGACCGGGCTGCTGAATTTGAACCGTATCAGATGGTACGGTACCGTCGACACGAGTCAACCCCCTATTACTTATTATGGCTGTCAGCCAGCCAAAAATGTAAATAGCCCTTTCGTGATAAAATACCGGGAGGAAATTAGATGTCACATTAGTTGTGTGACGTACGTAATATCCAACCCCCACGAACCAGTCAGTATTGGTGGTACACGTGCGTGATTAAAACAGCACGCGGTGCAGTCACGCACTGCAACTGTGCGTCCGGCTTTTTTAGTTCTGTTTTTTATTTTTTTTTGTAAGGGGGTTTACGTACGATTTAATAAAGTAAATTGTTTGTCGCGCCCCCTCAGCGAAACTATTCGGCCGTGAACAGCTTCAATAAAAATTACAGCTTTCTCAGCAATATCGCTAATGACTTTTACACAGTTCACTGGATATTTATCCTTTCAATAAAACCATTTGCTTGTTGATTTATGAGCGGGGTCGGTTAAGGATTGTCCCCGTATATATATATCCCGAGGACCGTTTTCGGTAATGTCACATATTCAACATTAATTATGGCCCCGGCCATTTAGATATTCATCTTTTCCGGTCCTCTTCCTCTTGTTTTCGTTTTTGTCCGTGCCCGATGGAAAAAGTGAAACACAATCGTAAATATTCGGGCCCGTTTCGTTCACTGAAATGAAATTGATTTTTTTTATTGTTGTTGATGTTAATTATTAGATCTAATCGTAATGGGAGTTGTTACATCTCATGATCTTGCATTAGTAATTAAGTGAATGTGCTTCTTATGACGCACTGTACAGTTCCCCAGTATGACCATTAATCAAGTTAGCTGTTGTTTCTAATTAATTGTTTTATTACGCACAATTGAAGCCGACTATTTCTTATCTATTGTGCCCAAATTAAAAGTGAATTACACAATTGAAATGGACGAGTTAAAAATTGACCGTGATTGCAGTTATCTGGGTGTCATGACCCGTATGACAAAAATGTCACGGCACATGTGTTTCATATTTAAACAATTTTTAGTTGGTGTTTACGACGTGAGTAATGTTAGCTCCCCATAAAGCCGAATTTTTAGGAAGTTTCCGTGCACAAAACTGAATAATTCAATTTCTCCATAACGGATTTACTTAATATTTTTATTCTTCCAGTCGTTGGTAAAACGTTTTCAAGTCTTTCGCCTTTCGGCTGCTGCCGCTGAAAGTTGGCCACAATGAAAATATATCCCGGCACGAGATAATAATGGCAAGTAATTTAAAATGTTTGTTTTATGCATAATACAAAGGCATTGTGTCGTTTTATTCGTTCCTTTTTTTTTATTAAGTTGTGTCTTGTTTAAATAACGGATGAGCCGCATCACGTAAACCCGACTCTAATATATTATGAAACTTTAGTATATTATTTAAATACAGACAATTTAACCTTGCATTACTAATAATAGAAATTACACATTTTATTTTTCAAGCACAGTGGAGGAATTTTTACGTTTATTTAGATTCAGCGGGAATATCTTATTAGAAACAGTGTACCATTTAATATTTTTGTTTTATAACGGATTCACGCCTTTTTTGACTTTCTCTTGTTTTAATAATGGTTGGGTGAGGTTACATAAGTCGAGTATAATATAAAATTTTATTGTATTATTTAAATACAGAAAATTAAACTTTATAATAACTGTTTTGTAATAGAAATTACACATTTTAACTTTATCGCACCGTGGGAGAATTCTTAAATTTACTCGGATACAGTGGAGAACATCTGAATCAATTAACATTTTTATTTTATGACCAATTTTATTATATTATTTAAATACAGAAAATTAAACTTTATATTGCTATTTAGTAATAGAATTTATACACTTGAACTATATCGCATCGTTGAACAATTTTTAAATCGATACAGTGGGAAAAATCTTATTGGAAACAGTGAATCAATTAACATTTTTATTTTTTTCCAATTTGCTCTTTTTTAACTTTCTGTTATTTTAATAACGTATGGCTTAGATCACATAAGTCGTGTGTAATATAAAATTTTATTATATTATTTAAATACAGAAAATTTAACTTTATGCTGTGTAGAAATAGAAATTATATACTTCAACTATATCGCACCGTGGGACAATTCTTAAATTTACTTCGATACAGTGAGGAAATTCTTATTGGAAACAGAGAATCAATTAACATTTTTATTTTTTGACCAATTTACTCTTTTTTAACTTTCTCTTATTTTAATAACGTTTGGGTAAGATCACATAAGTCGTGTGTAATATAAAATTTTATTATATTATTTAAACACTGAAAATTTAACTTTATATTGCTGTTTAGTAATAGAAATTATACACTTCAACTATATCGCATCGTGGGACAATTTTTGAATTTACTTCGATACAGTGGGAAAAATATTATTGGAAACAGTGAATCAATTAACATTTTTATTTTTTGACCAAATTGCTCTTTTTTAACTTTCTCTTATTTTAATATCATATGGGTAAGATTACATATGTCGAGAGTAATATAAAATTTTATTATATTATTTAAGTACAGAAAATTTAACTTAATATCCCAATTTAGTCATAGAAATTATACACTTCAACTATACCGCACCGTGGGACAATTCTTAAATTTACTTCGGATACAGTGAGAGATATTTTGCTTTTTTTAACTTCCTCTTATTTAAATGAAGATTGGGTGAGATCACACAAGCCGTGTGTAATTTTATGTGTGAGTACAGCGAGATAATTCCTGCAACAAGAAAAATCTATTAGAACAACACATTAGATATGGATCTGTTAATTTACTCATGGATGTGGAATCACGGTCGGCTGATTAAAGTTCATTAATCCATTAAATATCAAACGCACAAACAAACACGCGCGCCTCGTAGACTGGCGAATAGCGCCACAAACGGGGTCAAGATTTTGTGGTTTGCTTGTCACTCGAAATTCGATAGTCGGCCTGAAAATGACGATTGTGCGGCGGCTTTCTCCTCTCTCGATTCGAAATGTCGATTCAATTACGGCCGGACGGCCGAAAGGGAGCGAGCGAGGGGGGCCGGATAAAATAATATCGCGAATTGCTGAAGTGTTTCGGGGCCGATTTTGAACGTATCATGTTCACGTTTCGGGACCACGGCCGTTTTACAACTAGTTTACGAGTCGCAGGCGGTTTTTCGCTGCGGCATTAAGGAGCCTATAAAAACCGGTTGAACAAAATAAAACCGAACTTTATTTGCCTATGCCGGAGGTTTTATAAACCGGGCAGCCGTTTGCGACGGGACGGAAAAAAATTATTTATAACGCGAGTTACTGCCACTGAAAACTATTTAATTGCCCGTATACTCGGAATGTTTTCCTTGTGGCAGGGCAGAGAGGGATCATTAACGCGTTCGAATATTCTTCATGTGATGGGAGTCATATTTCCTTAGTGGCATAACCACAAAGAGATTTATTTTTGTAACTGGTTTATTTTTGTTGCGGGCACTTGAACCACATCCATATTCATAACCAGTTTGTGACGTGTGACAAATGGTGACCATATTTTCCTACTCATATCTTGGTTTGAACACACGTTGAAGAATATGTTTACAGGAAATGAAATTGCTCCTCTAAATTTTGTACAACATCTCTTGTCAACTTCCCTTCTGGACCATTATTTTTCACTTTATTATATACTTCAAAGACTTCATCTTCATTAGTGTAATATTCTACTACAACTTCATCAGTTTCATCTTCCTCTTCCTCTCCATCAGTTTCATCTTCCTCTTCATTTACATCAGTTTTATCTTCCTCTTCATTTCCATCAGTTTCCTCTTCATTTCCATCAGTTTTATCTTTCTCTTCCATCAGTTTCATCTTCCTCCTCCTCTCCATCAGTTTCATCTTCCTCTTCCTCTCCGTCACTTTCATCTTCCTCTTCATTTCTATCAGTTTTATCTTCCTCTTCCTCTCCATCAGTTTCATCTTCCTCTTCATTTACATCAGTTTTATCTTCCTCTTCATTTCCATCAGTTTCCTCTTCATTTCCATCAGTTTTATCTTTCTCTTCCATCAGTTTCATCTTCCTCTTCCTCTCCATCAGTTTCATCTTCCTCTTCATTTCCATCAGTTTCATCTTCCTCTTCATTTTCATCACTTTCATCTTCCTCTTCATTTCTATCAGTTTTATCTTCCTCTTCCTCTCCATCAGTTTCATCTTCCTCTTCATTTACATCGGTTTTATCTTCCTCTTCATTTCCATCAGTTTCCTCTTCATTTCCATCAGTTTTATCTTTCTCTTCCATCAGTTTCATCTTCCTCTTCCTCTCCATCAGTTTCATCTTCCTCTTCATTTCCATCAGTTCCATCTTCCTCTTCCTCTCATCAGTTTCTTCTTCATTCTCATTTCCATCAGTTTTATCTCCCTCTTCATTTCCACCAGTTTCATTATCACCTTTATCTTCATCAGTCTTCACTTCATCTTCATCAGTTTCATCTTCCTCTTCATTTTTATCTGTTTCATTTTCTTCTTTTTCACCTCTATTCGTTTCATATTCTTCTTCACCTCCATTAGTTTCATCATCACCTTTATCTTCATCAGTCTTTGCTTCATCTTTTAGAGTTTCATCTCCCACTTCATCTTCAACAGTTTCATTTTCTTCCTCTTCATCAGTTTCATTTTTCTCTTAATCTCTATAAATATCATCTTTCCATTTATTTTTATCATTCTTCACTTCATCTTCATCATCTATATCAGTCTCATCTTCTTCCTCCTCATTAGTTTCATCTCCCTCTCTCAAAAATTTCGTCTCACCTAGATAAAGGCCAAAATATTTTTTGTATTCCGCCAATGTTTGTATCACGTTTCGTTCCCCGCCAGTTTTATCGTTCTAAATCAATGAACGAGGCCGCTCTTTGTCCGCACATTTCATTGTGGCTCTAATGAAGGCAGCTTCTTTTGTTTCGCCAAAATAAAATTATCTGATTTCGTCCGATACGCAGACCATCCGGTTTGCCGTTGAATTGTCGCGACCGACGCAGTGTAAAATAAACATTTCGAGTTTCTGCCGGGGTTAATTGTTCGTGTTTTTGTGCGGGGACTAAAAGGCATTACGGTGCCGTGCCTTATGTATATTCATAAACGGGCAATAATACGGAAACCGTTGACAAAATGCAGCTGAATCTCCGCCGAACTGAACATTAAACGAACCAATTTGAATAAGAACAATACAGGAAGATTTACTGTTAGCACTTGTGTATGCCCCTAATGCCACCTTTACGGCCGACGCATAAGGAACGACTGCCGCGACGACAAAATATAGACAGTCGGTCGTGTTCCCGTAATGATATAACTATCAATGAAGGCGGTTACCGGTTTTTATTGTCCGCCACAAAATAATAACATTAACAATAACAACGTGTGAAACCATAAACGGACCGGCGATAAACAAACACTGCGCATCGATTTAATTCGAAACGGTTTGTGCGACTGTCGACATTTGCATTAATGCTGAAGCGAATTTTTTCCTGGTTTGCAAAGAAAGTAACGGGCCCGTCGTTCTCAAGCCTTGACCCAATCGAAGTCGACGTTTTTAATGCTCTGCTGGCTCGGAAAAGGGCACAGTTGATGGAAAGTATGGACTAGATTCTAGACTTGTTTCTCGTGATTCAGCTTCAATGTGATGGTACCAATAAATAATCCCAACGTCAAAATCACTGATCAGGGAAGCCGAATCCATAAATTAGCACTAATGGACGAAGTGAAAGAACTGCACGCGGGTTCACGGTCAAAATAATTATATTGCCCGGCGCATGAATGAGTGCGAGGGTCTTTGAATAGACGAGGGGTGATCAACCCCACACTCGGGGTGTGTGTGCCGTCGTAGTTAGTGCAGATGGTTATCGGAAGAATGCGTGCGTTCCAGACCTACGAAACGACTCCATATTTCAGTGCTAATCCTCCCCACCCTCCCGACTTAGGGCCACTTAAATATATCGCAGCACGTTTGAGCGATCCTCTTTAGATGCCGTTAATAATTAAAACTGCTGGCTTGTTAATTAAGTTCTTTGTGCCGTTTTTGGGTGATGGAACACGGGCTTTGATCTGCTAGTCGCATGGCCACCTCGTCTTGGTGCCGTTCGACCGTTTAGCCGTGTAAATAGTTTATGGAAATCGGCCGTCCATCATGGGAAGGAAATTGACTCGGGCGCCTCGAACAGCTTACCCATTGTGGGTGCCATAAATAAGTTTGATGAAAAAATGAAACCACATCCGCCACAACGTACTTATTATAGTGTGTGAGTAAGCGAAATGCATCCACACGGTTTTCTCTCGTGAACCGACATCTTCGCAACAATAGAACCAATTTACTTGACCGTAATTCAAGCGGCACAGCTCACTTCACAGCCTTACGGAGACGTAAATATTAAACGACAATGTAATCTCTCTAATTGATAAGCTCATACGTGGAAAGTAGGTGACGGCGTTGCATGTTACAATGTACCATACAATTGTAAAAATGGGGATGATCCGCTGAGGCGTCGGTGCAGATGTGTGCCCAGTAGTCCATTTGTATCGTTACGAAAACAACACAATAAGTGGCGAACGTTTCGAAGCACCCCGATCGTTTGTTAACCAAAATGGGTGTATACATCAACAATAAATTTCCGAAACTGCGCAAATAAATCGATTTGTTTTGGGGAAATCGACGCAAACTAAGTGATTTATGTCCATCATATCCGCTTCAAGTTTTCATGGGCCTTACGTGGAGTCGAATTTTATTTGTTGGGATGCTGTGTCTCGTTGTAAATTCGTTTTTGGCTGTAAAAAAATGAGTGGTTGGGTTCGTGTTGTCAATTACGGTCGATGGAAGTTGGTAATGTTATTGAGAATATCAACATTTTGGTTTATTTTACTTTTGGACTTAAAACATCAGTATCTTTTTTATTTTTTTTTATTTTCAATAGAACTTAGTGGATTTAGTTAAGTATTTATTCACATTATTTTTCTAATTTTTGATTTTTTTTTTAATTTTTCTAGTTATTCTAATTATTCTATTTTACCAAATTTTTCTAAATTATTTTTCAAATTGTTTTAATTAATTTTTCAAGTTTTTCAACTTTTTCAAATTTTTCAAATATTTCAAATTCTTATAATTTTCAAGTTTTTCAACTTTTTCAAATTTTTCAAATATTTCAAATTCTTATATTTTTTTTAATTTTTTATAATTTTTCTAATTTTTCAAATTTTTCTAATTAATTTTTCAAATTTTCCAAATTTTTCTAATTCAAATTTTTATAATTTATATATTTTTTATAATTTTATAATTTTTATAATTATAATTTTTCTAGTCTTAATAATATATTTCGAATTTTTAAAATTTTTCAAATTTTCTAATTTTTCAAATTAATTTTTCTAATTTTTCTAATTTTCCAAATTTTTCTAATTCAAATTTTTATAATTTATATATTTTTTATAATTTTTATAATTATTATAATTTTTCTAGTCTTAATAATATATTTCGAATTTTTAAAATTTTTCAAATTTTCTAATTTTTCAAATTAATTTTTCTAATTTTTCTAATTTTTCAAATTTTTCAAATTTTTCAAATTTTTCAAATTTTTCAAATTTTTCAAATTCTTCTAATTTTTCAAATTGTTCTAATTAATTTTACAAATTTTTGTAATTTTTCAAATTTTTAAAAATTTTTTAATTCTAATTTTTTAAATTTTTCTAATTAATTTTTCAAATTTTTCTAATTTTTCAAATTAATTTTTCAAATTTTTGAAACTTCTAATTTTTATAATTCTTGCAATGTTTATAATTTTTATAATTCTAATTTTTCAAGTTTTTCTAATTTACTTTTCTAATTTTTCAAATTTTCTAATTTTTTTAATTAATTTTTCAAGTTTTTAAAATTTTTCTAATCTATAATTTTTATAATATTTCTAATTTTTTGAATTATTCAAAATTTTTAAATTTTTAATTTTTCTAATTAATTTTTCTTTTTATAATTTTTTTAATTTTTACAATTTTTCTAATTTTTATAATTTTTAAAATTTTTACTATTAAAAAATGGGCAATAAAAAGCTCTCACCGCAGTACTGATCTAATAATACCAATGCTGGTAACAGTACTAACTTAATCTGATACTTAACGTTTATCTAAATACGCGCCTCAACGCAAAACGACTACGAAACCGCATAATGAGGTCAAATAGTAACAATTCCCGATAAGCAGTCCATCATTCTTTCAAAACCAGCCTTACGTAACCAGCCAGCAATTCCTCGAACTCGATAAATCTTGCAATCTTGGATAATTCATAGCCGGTGGATAAAAAGCATTTTCCTTCGCACCTGCGAATAGTCTCAAGTCTCAGGTTTGTGATTAATCGGGGTGCGGCCGGTCACACATCAAATCCCCAGTATTAGAATTGGAAGATTAGCCATATAAAGACCGGGAGGTGAGTCGGAAGACGGCGGCGTGGGCCACCATCATTTCAATCAGCCTTTAACAATGCCAAACAGCAACGTGCCTCGAAAGCTGGATTCCGCTAAATAAGATAAATAAAAACGAGAATAAAAATTGTTATTTATGTCCATGTTGGTTGCCATGCCGGGGACATTTAGGTATGCGATTCAAGGACGGGATGATATGCGGTAAAAGTGGTCTCGCCTGCAATTTATCGTCGCATGAACGATCCAAGTTAATGAAGTGAAGATATTTATTTTACCGGTTTTATTCCCCTTGATTATACGCAATTACCGTGGATGGGTCCGAGGAAGCGAGACGTCGTCGCCCGGTTTTAATTGATGGAAAAAATTGCCTTTTTCGCAGCAACAAAATCGGTACGATAATTATAACATGTCCCGGGGAATGTTGCCTCGGATGTTTAAATAATAGTTCGCCGTACGGAGTAAAACGCCTCGGGCCGTCGAATTGTGTTCGTGCCTCATTGAATTTTAACGTCTGTAATGTGGCAATCGTGATTTATTTCCGATGTACAATGGAGTACCAACTTTCCAACGTGAAGGTGAGTAGGTGATGAGGATCATTGTTTACCCGAGCCGACTGGAAGAAAATCGTTCTGGGTCATTAAACCAAAAGGAAGAAGTCCTTCGGGTGGCCGAGCGTGTGAATGAATTCCGCGGGTACGACGGTGCCAACGTACCGACAACCGGTCGGACTTGCGTCATCGGCCGACAAAAGACCCAGAGCAAAACGGTGCCGATATATCACGTTTTAGAATAAAAAAACCGGCGAGCTTTGAGCCCAGGTTAAAAGCTTCGGCCACAATTAATTAAAGGAATTTTATCTTGGCGATATAAAGGTCCGGATTAATTGGCTATCATTGTTATCGAGCGGTTTATTGCAGGAAGAATACATTAAAACGTGCCGTGGATATGGTCGGAATGAAGGCTGGAACTAATTCCTATCGGGATGATAAAATACAGTAGATTAAACCCGACTTACAACAGGTTTCGAACTACAGGAAACGCTGACATATTGCTCTTTAAATATTCAGATAAAACGATACGGATTATCATTAGTCTTAGGCTAATTAAAACTGAAGATAAGTGGATACGTGGAATTTTTGCTGCGGCTGAAATGTCAAGGTGGCGGCCACAAATTAAAAGCTTTTCAACAAATCAAATGGAGGAATTCTAAATTTAATTAAAACCCCAATTAGATTTCATCAAATTATTAAATATTTACCCGAATAGTGACGATAAATAAACAAAATTTAATGAGATAACTGAACAGTGTGGGATAATTAGATTTAAATACACTAAGTTTTAAGATTTTTAAATTTCTTCTAATTTATCTAATTTTTCTAGTCTTTATAATTTTTATATTTCTAATTTTTAAAATTTATCAAAATGTTTTTTAAGAGATTTTGTAACAATTATAAATAGAAACCCATTTTTTCCAATGCCAGAAAATATTAATATTATTATTTATTATTGGAGTGATGCGTTAATTTCTTGGTGTATTTACCTTCCCAAGGAATACACGACTCCATTATTCCACTTTAAAATTTATTCAAATGAGATAATAAAAATTCGCATGCGAAATACACATCATGTTCAAAAATAGACATTCCACACCTGAGTTCCACTAACATTTCGAGGCAGGAAGATATACTGCCTCGGTCCAAACCGACATTTCATACACGACTGTGTTGAGGCAAAAACATTTTCTAACCGAATTAGTCCATGAATGCACATCGATACATTTATTTGAATCATCACATTTCGGTTATGTGGCCCGCGTATTTAATTTAAAAAACACCGAAGCAGCACAACAAGTAACCGAACCATCGTTTATTTATATCGACACTTGAACCGGTGCCAAATAATAAAAAGTCCACGCTAATTAATCCGTTGTTACTTGTTATCCAACCGTTTTATAATCAAGTTTCGCAATGATTTACGAATGGACGCTAATGGTAAAAGGACGAATAATTTTTTCGAGGGCTTAATTGTCCGTATACTTTTTTTTTGATGTGAAAGTTCTCAGACAATTTTAATTTCGACCCGAATAAACTATAACGAGATTTGTTCAGCTGACGAATTGCCGTCAAATGGAAAATGGATGCAAGGCTTCAGCCCGATTATTTTTCAGCGGCTTTCAGCCCGGCTGAAAAAAAGGGAAAGTGATAAAGGCGAGCTTAAGAGAATGGCTCATATTAAAATGACAATAATACTTTTTCTTTATTGGTTATTTAACGAGTAATTTCAGTTTTATGGTAATGAAGTTTCCGACAAAGATTGCGACCCAGATAACTGTTTTCCCGTTTCTTTTGTGCAGTTCAATATTGTGCTAAGCTCCAACTTAAATCGTTATATTAAAGTTTCCATTCCGGTTTTGAATAATTAGTAATGATGATCGTATAGGATTTGCTGAAAATTTCACACTTCGAAGCTGTTTATGTGAACAATAGTTCAATGACTCAATGGAAACAAAAGTGCTTAATAACGTGTACATCAACTAACCAACTAGGACTGCTTATAATGCAATTTTTGCCCTTTTGTTTGACGCACAAAAACGCCACTATGTGTTTATCGACGATGTACAGTTTTACACAGAAGGGGACCGGAACAATTAATTCCCCATTTCACTTTATTGGGGTGGACGATAAAGCCCCGCCAACTGTTTTATGTATCAGTCAATCAAGACGCAAGGCCAACCTAATACAATTTTATCCTCCGATAGGATTTCTCGGGCTCTAACGTAGGTGCAGTCCAAGCGGTCCGAAATAAAACGCAAAAAGGCCCTATTAACCTCGCATTTAAAGCTCGACGGAGGCAAAACGGAAACGCAGTTACCTACGATAATAGCACAATAACAACGGAAAGTCGACGTCCGAAACAAAAAGCCATAAAGATGGTTCTGGTGAGCTGGTTAATTTCGTTTTAAACAATCGCATGCGGCGGCCGAGTCCCCATTATAATTAATAAATGCGGCGGTCGGAGGAAAAAAGTCGTTTCGACGGCGGTACGGAAAGTTCGGCGGCTGGGGACGCATTCGGGAGCGGGCACTAAATGTTGGTGGATGTAAGTGGCGGCGGCCCCTCGGTCCCCTGCCCAATCATCGCGGCCGGCGGCATGGTAAGCTGCTTACCGTTCCTGCGGGAAACATTACACAGATTGGCCGGCCCCTCTCGCCGTTCCTCTGCGAGTGACACCTACGTAAATTCGTGTTATAATCGTTTTTCGTTCGGCGATTCGGATGTCGGTGGGCCAGACGTCGGGACGCCGCGGGATGTTTACCCATTAAAAACCGTTTGTTGTGGTCCTGCAGGCTAAAAATATACCCTGTGGATTAGGAAACGGGAAGTGTAGATCCAATTTTATCGAATGAAGACAATAATGATTAGATTTTGATGTGGAAGACCTGCCATGACCAGTTTGGAAAGCTCATCATCATCTATTGATGACATCCAAATTCAGCTCTTCCTCTACAGTCTTTGATAGACTTTCATCGTCAAGTAGAGGTGACATTGAATGAGATATCTCAGGACGAAATTGACCATCTTATTAGATTAATAGCAAGAAGAATAACTGAGTATCTGGATCATCGTGGATATCCAACTCATTATAAGTTGATTCTGATCAACATATTCAATATTTTTTTTCTAAATTTTTAATCAGTTGCTACTCTCTATTGCCTTAAACTGTGCACTAAAAACCAGTAAACACTGACCACTGGATGTGTTCTATTTTCTTCTGTAATTAGGTGTATTTCCTGAACCACTACACAACAACAAACACTTCCAAATTCACTCTTCCTCTACAAACTTTGACAGACTTTCAACTTCAATTGGAAAAAACATTGATTGAGGTATCTCAGGACGAAATTGACCACCTTATTAGATTAATAGTAGGAAGAATAACTGAGTGTCTGGATCATCGTGGATGTCCAACTCATTATGAGTTGATTCTCATCAAGATATTCAATATTTTTGTCTAAATTTTTAATCAGTTATTACTCTCTATTACCACAAACTGTTCACCAAAAATCAGTAAGCTCTGACCACTGGATGTGTTCTATTTTCTTCTATAATTAGGTACATTTCCTGAACCACTACACAACAACAAAGACTTCCAAATTCAGTCTTCCTCTACGGATTTTGACAGACTATCAGCTTCAAGTAGAGAAGACATTGATTGAGGTATCTCAGGACGAAATTGACCACCTTATTAGATTAATAGCAAAAGGAATAACTGAGTGCCTGGATCATCGTGGATGTCCAACTCATTATGAGTTGATTCTCATCAACATATTCAATATTTTTGTCTAAATTTTTAATCAGTTGTTACTCTCTATTGCCACAAACTGTTCACCAAAAATCAGTAAGCTCTGACCACTGGATGTGTTCTATTTTCTTCTATAATTAGGTGCATTTCCTGAACCACTACACAACAACAAAGACTTCCAAATTCAGTCTTCCTCTACGGATTTTGACAGACTATCAGCTTCAAGTAGAGAAGACATTGATTGAGGTATCTCAGGACGAAATTGACCACCTTATTATTGATCATCGTGGATGTCCAACTCATTATATATTCAATATTTTTGTCTAAATTTTTAATCTATTGCTTCAATAAAAATCAATGAACTCTGACCACTGGATGTGTTCTATTTTCTTGTGCCATTGAGCCCCAACATCATCAACAGTTCCTATTTCTGCCTCCTTGTTCTTTCACACGGAACATGTGTAAGCTGAGCGAGGGGTTTCGGATTACATAATTTTCTGGTCGTCGTTCCCCGCTTTCGGTGATTAATGTGCCAATCGGCCAGAAAAGTAATTAATCGTAGGTGATCCTCCAGGTGGTTTCGGAGGAGGAACGCACGAATAAAAAATGGCGGCAGAAACGCGTCGAGAATTTGATAGTGAATTAGTTCCGCATGGAGTGGCGGCCATAAATATTGCAACGCCGGTCCGCCGCCAAGACACCGCCGACACTGTTATAACCCACAAAGTCCCCTGTTTATCAGTTACATATTCCTCGGGGTGGATGCCGGGGATTACACTCGTCTAATCAGTATTTGCGACACACAATTGGCCGGCCTCAATCACGTATTCCGCGCACAGCCGGACGAAAAATAGGGCTAATAAAAAATAAAGCGGCGAACCGCCGCAAATAAATTCCGGACTGCGGGGCGGACGGGCAAAAAGAGTTCGTATATCTCTTGGCCGGTACTTCGTCGGGCGTTGCGGCGACTCAAAAACCAATACGGCCCTCGTATAAATACATACCAAAACAGAACAATAACGCGGAAGAGCTGTAGAGATAAGCGTTATAGTTCTGGATCTGCTCCGGTCCGTCTCCAACTTTGATAAATGTCCTTGCGCCCGGAATTTTTATATTGTTTATAATGCGCCCCGATATAAAACACCGTGTCGGTCGCACGCCGGCAAACACGCCTCGTCCTCCTAAGTACACCGACGCCCTTTGCACTCACACACATGCCACGGTGGAACAGGATTAAAACAAAAACGCCGGGCATGATTTAAGGGAATATTGAAAATGATTTATACCGGAGGAAAACAGCGTATTTATGATTTACTGCCTCTCGGTTCTTGCTGCGTTTTAAAGGTCGGGACGCCGCCGTGCAACGCCGGGATTTAATTCGAACCTCCACGCTTTGATAAAGCACATATTGAGGTTTTTTTTTGAATTATAAAAGGAATGTCGTGTCGTTCCAGTCCGAAACAACAACTCGAAAATTTGCTCAATCCCGTTATTGAATTCGGTGGGCTCAGTTTTATGTAAACACCACGTCGGGTTTCATAAAAACGAATGCAAATTGGCCGAGGAGTTCGACCGCTGGGGGTGTGTTTTCTTTGAAAGTAAAACGCGCCACCCTGGGAAATCTACCGACGCCTCGAAGTGTCCGCGGGATACACACACACATACATTTATATGAATCCAGTTGCCCGGGGTAAGGGGCAGCCGGGGGTCGGGCTCGTGATTTTTTTTTATCGAGGGACGAGACCGGCAAAGAGAAATCGTCTGCGTGCTCAACATGGCAATAAAAAATCATAGTAACGACGCAAACACGTTCCGTATTGTGTTATCGGGGTAAAATGCGAGCGGAATTTTATGAATATTACGAGCGAACTTGCCAGTTTAACTTCATTTTTATTTAGATACTGCGGAATATCAAATGCCCCAAGACGCAACATCAACAATATTCCCATCGTCGTCCTCACAAACGATGCATAAAACGAAATCCGGGACCAGAAAAAAAAACTTAGACCCTTTTATCTGGTGGAATGGAGTTTACGGAGGGGTCATCTAACTTTTGAAAACTTGAACTTCCATTCGCACGACTCCGGGAAGCAGATGCGTTGAATCAGTCTTGGTATACTTCAAATTGGTTTACAAGTGGACTCAGCTCACTCATTAGTCAGCTGTTGTTTCACATGTGGAGGACTCAACTCACTCATTAGTCAGCTATTGAGGTGCTCATAATAAATAGAATGTAAAGAAATTAAGTTTAAAAAGAGATCATGTAACTTTTAAAAACTTGAACTTCCATTCATATGACTCCAGAAGCAGATGTACTGTCAGATTCTTAAAATACTTTAAATTGTTTTACAAGTGGAGGACCCAACTCCCTCATTAGTCAGCTATTGAGGTGCTCATAATAAATAGAACAATATTCCTGTGGTCAACCTCACACACAAATGATACTTCAAACTAAAACTTGAGTCAGAAATAACTTACATCTTTTTATGTAAATAACTATTGCTATGCTGATAATAAATAGAACAATATTCCAGTGGTCATCCTCACAAACAACACACCACATGAGCTACTGAACCCATTAAAAACTAAAGAAACTAGTTTATAAAGGGGTCATCTAACTTTTAAAAACTGCAACTGCCATTCACACGACTAGAGAAACAGATGCGTTGCCACATTCTTAAAATACTACAAATTGTTTTACAAATAGACGACTCAACTCACTCATTAGTCAACATTTGCTGTGCTCACGTTAAATAGAACTCCGTTGAGGAATATCGATCCAACGTTCAAATAAAATCTTTCTTGTCCAAACAATAATATGGAATTTGCCTGCGCTTTGTATTTACCTTTCCGTTAGCACCTTTAATATTTCAAGTTTTGACTTTTTGTTCCATCCTCCGCTTCCGAGTATTTAGTTTGATTCGTCCCTTTTTATTTCGTCAGCAAATACTTGCACAAAATGTCTTCGTATTGTTTTCGCTTGCAATTATTAAGAGGCGAAATGTTCACTAGTAAAATGGTCCAGAAGGGCAACATGTTCGGATATTAGTGCGGGTAGTGGAGGCCCCGCTTCGTTAAATAGATATTCTGGCGAACATAATAGGGAATAATACGGTAGGTGTAATTATTTGGAGCCGTAATTAGAGTCCATTTAAAACCAAGAGTGTTTATATTCGAGGACGACGCAGTAATTAAAGGCTGTGCGCTGCACTTTCTTCATTAAAATCACCGTGGAACCGGCGGAATCCAGTCCTGATACGCTCACATTTTGGCCACATTGTCGCACATTTCATTTTATTAAGCCGGATACATCCCGCAATAGTTCCAACTAGTCGTAAATTCGTCGGCAATTCCTTCATGACTATTTATTTAGCGGACCATAAATCTGCCGGTACGAGTAAAGGCTCCGTTGGATTGCGTGCCACTCGCTAATATAAATTTCCACAGTTCACTCGCGTGCTTTTTTTCCTCCAACCTCCGTCGGATATTGGTAAAAATCAATTTCTGCCATCCGGCTTCTGGCGCCCGTGCTCTTCTGAATATTCACTGTATTTGTTTTTCCTCCTAGTCTAATATTTCCGTATCGACTGCTTCCCATTCATATATCTTAATGTGGCTTTTGCTCTTTTTACGGCCGTCCCACCTACACGTCAGCCCCGCTCTCGCATTTATCCATTTTATACGTTTTTTTGTGAGTGCAGCCAGTTTGCTCACAATTCACCAAAAAAAACTAAAAGAAAACGTTATCAATTGACTGTTGGCTTTTCTCTTTGTCGCTTTTCAGTCATACTGCAGCTAATTCGAGTACATCGAGTTAACTGAGGTGGAACACAAAAAAAGTCAGTCTTGACAATATTCAAACAACAATAAATCGACCTAAAAATATAAGGGCTGTTTTGCTGCAGCACGAGGCAAATAAACAATGCATTGAACCTACGTGAATTTAATAAAAACAATTTGCTGTGCTATATAATTATTCATGAACATAATTTATTAATGGTTACGGCACAACTCCAACAAAAGTTCGATAAAACACAAAATAATAAATTAGCATTCAATTTTAATTAAACATCACTTTAGCGGGCTTCAATATTGAATAGTTAATCCACCTCAATATTTCATCTGGTCATTAACGTTACCGTTTCTTTTTGTTACAGATGATTCACCTGCTGGTGTTCACGTTGCTGGTCTCGACGGCCACAGCCCTCCCCTGTCCGGGCGGCTGCACCTGCAACGATGAAACCTACGTGGTGACCTGCGAAAGGGGCAAGCTGGACGTGATCCCCATAACCCTGAACCCCGCCATCCAGAGGCTGGTCCTCAAGAACAACAAGATCAAAACGGTGGACGCCGCCTTCCAGTTCTACAGGGACCTGCAGTACGTCGACCTATCCAACAACCATCTGGTGAACATACCCACCAAGAGCTTCATCAACCAGGTCAAGCTGCAGGAGCTGCACCTGAACAAGAACAAACTCTCCTCCATCAACAACAACACCTTCCAAGGGCTGAAATCGTTGACGGTTCTCAATTTGAGGGAGAACTTCCTGGAGGAGCTGCCCCGCGGGCTGTTTTCGATTTTGCCCAAGCTGGAGGAGCTCAACCTGGGCCAGAACAGGATATCCAAAATCGACGCTTACGCGTTCGAGGGACTGATGGCGTTGAGGGTCTTGTACTTGGACGATAACCAGCTGACGTCCGTGCCCACGCCTTCGTTCAGCGTGCTGGGCAGCCTGGCCGAGCTGCACGTCGGTCTAAACGCCTTCTCCACACTGCCCGACGACGCGTTCAAGGGCCTCGAGAAGCTGTCCGTCTTGGATCTGAGCAGCGCCGGACTGTCGAACATCAGTCAGAACGCGTTCAGAGGGCTGAACGGTTTGCGGGTGCTCAATTTGGCCGACAACAAGCTGCAACACATCCCGACGCCGCAGCTGTCGCATCTGTCGCGGCTGGAGGAATTGATGATCGGCCAGAACGAGTACACGGTCATAGAGAAGGACGCGTTCAAGGGGCTCACGAACTTGCGAAAGTTGGACGTGACCAGCGCGACGGAACTTCAGGCGGTCGAAAAAGGCGCGTTCACGTCGAACTTGAACATCGAGACCATCAATTTCGTGAGCAATAAGAAGTTGGATTCCATCGAGGACGGCGCCCTTGTGGGATTGCCGAACTTGAAACACCTGATATTGAAGGAGAACGCCCTGAAGTCGTTGTCGGAGGCGATGGTGTCGTACAGTGAGCTGCACTCGTTCGAACTCACTGATAATTTGATTCATTGCGACTGTCAGCTGTTGTTCCTGAGCAATTTGATGTCGGTGAAGATGAAGAACATGACGGTGCAATGCGCCACGCCTTTGCAGCTGAAGGACAGGCCGTTGAGGAGTTTGACCGCCGACGATTTGGGATGTTCCTTCACGGACCCTAGACAGCAAGCCATCTTGGTTACTTTGTGTGTTAGTGCCATCATCCTGCTGGGTGGGTTGGGGCTTTTTCTTTTTCGTTACCGGCAACGGGTTCGTGAGGCTCTTAAGGACTACAAGTGGAATAAGCGAGCCATTAGTAGGAAGGAGCACGAATACCAGAAGACTTTCTCCGACGATGATTATATTATGCGCACTCAACATAATATCAAACCTATACCGGTGACGGAATTGTAGCTAGAACTTAGCGCGCCACCCTCTGGGGTGTTCTGTCTAGACGGAGAGGGACGGCGTGCTAGGGCTCCAAGGGGCCAAGGGGGCACACTTCCCGCCACCGGGTTTACCTACATGACCGGAGATTCGTGCAGGGCCCACTCAATGAGGGCCCTGAACGACACCAGGAACGGATTGCCGCGATGCCACAGGGACATCTACCAGCACTAATACGCCCCCCAACAGTGCGAGTGCGATCCTGCATGCAATAACTATTTTGAATCCATTCCACGATGTGATTTTTACGAAATATAGAGACTGTACAGTAGCCGCTAAGTATATTTTTCTCGCTGTCATGGATATTATTAAACTATCAATGGTGCGATTGACGACGATTGCTTGGGAGATCTGCAATACACCGTTTCGATTGATCCTAAAAAAACCAGTGATTGACGAGATCGTACTTAATGAAAGCTCGTACTTGTCCTTAATTGACTGAATTTTTTGAAGGACTTTTTCTGGAGATACCAGAGTCCAGCCCAGCCAAAACATAAACGGCGTTTATGACTTGGCTGGATTGAAAAGGGTCGCTTCCTGTTTGTTCTTGAATTATTGTGATAAAACTGTCTGATGTATGCAGATTTCTCGTTAATCGTCTCACACACTCACAAATATAAATATATATGAAAAACGTATAAGTCGTATTTAGGGTATTGTATAAATCAAGATTTTGAGTGATTTATATTTTATATCTGTTGCGTAGTCGCAGTGTAATCCAAGCGATTGGCACACCTGTCCCATGCGGCCTTCGGTGCTGGAAATCTCTTGCGTTATAATGCGACGTACCTGTCATAAAAAAAGAGTGATGTTGACGTGTAAATAAAGTATATAAACAAATTTGTGATATTTTATGACTGCATATGTAGGTTCCGTGTTGTAAACTCGAACTAGACCGGGACATTACTCCCAATAGATTTCCATGTTTGTGTTCGATATTGTTTCTGTAAACATTTTGTTCCGGATCTGGTTCTGTTAAGCCGGGCCTAAATTTGAAGTTATACAGATAACACTCTATACGATCTTTTTATGAGATTTTGCATTTTCAAAATTGTTTTGAAAATGCTTAAATCGCTGTATATACATGCAATATTTCTATACATATTTGTATATATTTTAAACTGACAAAAAAAGTGTAGAAAGTATTTATTATAATTTTTTTAAATGTACGAGAGGTATTTAAGAAATATTGCATTCCGAATGGGTACTTTATCAAGTACGGGTGTGAGTGAGGACACTGCATTTTATAACTTAATTGTAACAAACTTAGTTTTGTTGGAATTAAGATTGCTTAATGTAGATTTGTTATTTGTTTCGATATTTTATTAATTCTTTCGTAAAAAAACTGTATTATTTGTTTTTGTTTTTTTGGTATTTATTTTAAAATTTTGTGTAATGAAGCAGCTGAACACAATTCATGAAACTAGTCATAGTAAATTATTATAGAATGTGAGAATGTTTATTTTGTATTATGTGTGTAAAAATTATAAGTGCATTTTATATTGTAAATAATATAGTGTTTTGTACATATTGACTTTATCTTAACTATCATACTTATTTACAATAAACTACTTCGGATCTTATGTTGGACTTTTATTTATTTACATACACACTACTAATCGAAGTTTTGTCTTAATAAAATAAAATAAAATAGATAAGATCTAATGATTAAGTAGATATGTTGAATATTTCCTATTAGTTCTGAAAAAAGAGAATTCTGTGTAAAACACTGTTGTCCCCTATACACGAAACGTCAAACTAGAATAATGAAAGCTGTAACATTAACAGGAACCTGTAATAATAAATTACATGTATTCAATAGTTATGAGTATTTCTTGTGGGTGACGTCAATGTTTAGAAAAAGAATTTAATTATTTGAATATTCCAATGTGTCACTCTTATAAAATTAACAATTTACCTCCTTCCCTATATCCAGTAAGTTTCAAATCAGTTTTTAGAAAGATCCTATTGGATTTTGAATTTTTACATGTTGCCCTCTATATATTAAACGGAAAACTACCAACATAACACGAATTAATAATAGGAATCTGTACTATATAAAATATGCTTCTTTAATTATTTAGCATATTTTCCGTCGTGAATCATAAAATGATTCAAAATAGTTACTAACATAATATATTTAAAAAATAATGAATGGTTTAAAAATTATTTCCACATAATAAACAACAATAAAAATTTCTATTATGTAAAGTTACCATTTTGTTGTGCCATCTGTTGGGAAAGACACCAACGTTGCGTTTGCCAAGTTAGAAAATCGGTTTCGATTTTTCTAGAATCCAACTAAGAATTTCCATTAAAAAATGTAGATGGCGATTAAATTTAGACGTTTACATATCCATAATTGTGTTTTGATAAATTCGTACTTTTGATCGCACAGTCACAGTATTTTAAACAATGGCAGATATATTAGATGAAACCGTAGAAGCCGAAGAGTTAAAGGTAAATAAATTTATATGTTTACTATGGACTTCGGATAATTACACAACAATATTTATTTAATGAAAAAAAACCGGTGAGTCACAGCCTATATTGATTAATTGCAACATTGTTTTTTCTAGAAATTCGAAAAAATCTACCACGAACAACTTTACAAAAACGATGTTACATCAAAGGCACAATTTGAATACGGCTGGTGTCTGGTGAGGAGCAAATATAAGGCTGACATACAGAAGGGCATCATCCTTCTTGAGGAGCTCTACAGAACTGATGAGGAAGGGCAAAGGGATTATCTATATTATCTTGCAGTGGGAAACGCCAGACTAAAGGAATACTCTAAAGCACTGAGCTATGTTAGATCATTTTTGTCAGTTGAACCAGGTAAGTCACAACATTTCTATCACACAATGATGCATCAAAGTATCTTTTGCTTTAGGTAATCAACAGGTTCAAAGTTTGCACCAAACTATCAAGAAGAGGATGGAGAAGGATGGACTGAAGGGCATGGCAATGGCTGGTGGTGTTGCTTTGGCTGTGGGCGCTATTGTAGGAGTAGGAATGGCACTGGCCAGCAAAAGCAAACCCTAGTCTTCCCCAGGCAGCTAATTTTTTTTGTCAGTTTTGGCATTTAATGTCTAAAGTCGAATTTTATAAATGATTTTATTATTTATTTGTTTAAATGTAGATGAGTTCTGATACTTTTAACTGTTTTGTATATATATGTTGTTTTTATTGTGGTTACCACTTTTCTACATTTCGCCCTGGATGCAGCGTTTTAAATAAAAAATAGTTGTTGCTATTATGGTAAACATTGTGATTTATTAATTCCTTAGGTTTAAAATAATTGTATTAGTTTTATAAGCTGTTATCCAAAATATTAAGTTAAATATTGTCTGACATAATACATATCTATTATTTTTCCACCCTTGTTATACAGTGCTAAGAACTGCGCATAGAGTCTGATCATTTATATAACACTAATATATTTTACTAAGCTACAGGTGTTAGTTTTTCAGTCAATAAAAATTCGTATAAGCAGATGTGTTGTGAATTATTAATTAATTTTCCTTCTTATGTCTTATCATCCAGACAACAAATAAACCAAACATTGAACCACATTTTATCACACAATTACATGAATATATCTTTTACTTTAGGTAACCAACAGATTCACTGCAATAAACCATCAAGATGGGAATGAAGGAGGATGGTTTGTAAGCTATTGTAGGAGTAGGAATGGCTCTTGTAAGAAGAAAGAAACGCCAGTATTTCTAATTTACCTAAATTTTTGTCAATTTGGCATTTAATGCCAAAAGTCCATTTTTACAAGTGATTTATTTATTTTCATAAATATATAATGTAATTAATGTTATTCCTCCTTACCTCTGTTATCTTATCATCTTGATAACAAATAAGCCAAACATAGTCACCTTATTGAATCCTTGAGTTATATCTTGCATTTTTTAAGATTCTTAATTTTGGTCGCACAGTCACAGTATTTTAACTAATGGCAGATATATTAGACGAAACTGTCGAAGCCGAAGAGTTAAAGGTAAATCAATTTTTCCATATCCATTGACTTTGGATAATTACACAATAACATTTATTTAATAAAATTTACACATTGATTAATTAAAACGTTGTTATTCTAGAAATTCGAAAAAATCTATCACGAACAAATTTTTAAAAATGATGTTACATCAAAGGCACAATTTGAATATAGCTGGTGTCTGGTGAGGAGCAAATATAAGGCTGACATAGAAAAAGGCATCCACCTTCTTGAGGAGCTCTACAGAACTGATGAGAAAGGACAGAGGGATTATCTATATTATCTTGCTGTGGGGAACGCCAGACTCAAAGAATACTCCAAAGCACTGAGTTATGTGAATTTATTTTTGTCAGTTGAACCAGGTAAATCACCACTTTTTGTCACACAGTGAAGATTACATCAATATATCTTTTGTTTTAGGTAACCAACAGGTTCAGAGTTTGCAACAAACCATCAAGAATAAAATGAAGGAGGATGGCCTGAAGGGCATGGCAATGGTTGGTGGCGTTGCTTTGGCTGTAGGCACTATTGTAGGAGTAGGAATGGCTCTTTCCAAGAAAAAGAAACGCTACTAGTCCTTCTCATTTATCTAAATTTTTCAATTTGGTATCTAATGTCTAAAGTCGAATTTTACAGGTGACTTTACTCTTTATGTGCTTAAATACATAATATAATTAATGTTCATAAATTTTCCTCCCTATGTCTATTATCTTATCATTTAGATAACAAATAAATCAAAGACAATCACATTATTGGATCCTTCAGTTTTATTGTGCATCTTTTAAGGTGTAAGCGGCGATTCATTTCAGACGTTTACACATCCTTAAATTTATTTTGGCATTTGATCCCACTGTCACAATATTTTAACCAATGGCAGATATATTAGCCGAAGAGCTAAAGGTAAGTCAATTTTTCCATATCCATTGACATTTATTTAATAGAAACGGTAATTTACAGTCCATATTGATTAATTAAAACTTTGTTATCTAGAAATTGGAAAAAATCTATCAAGAACAACTTTTCAAAAACGATGTTACATCAAAGGCACAATTTGAGTACGGCTGGTCTCTAGTAAGAAGCAAGTATAAGGCTGACATAGAAAAAGGCGCCAACCTTTTTGAGGAGCTCTACAAAACTGATAAAGAAGGACAAAGGAATTATCTATATTATCTTGCTGTAGGAAACGCCAGACTTAGAGAATATTCCAAAGCACTGGGTTATGTGGGCTTATTTTTGTCAGTTGAACCAGGTAAGTCACCACATTTTACATTTTTGAAGATTACATCAATATATATTTTGCTTTAGATAACCAACAGGTTCGGAGTTTGCAAGAAACCATCAAGAAAAGAATGAAGGAGGATGGCCTGACGGGTATGGCTATAATTAGTGGTGTTGCTTTGGTTGTAGGCGCTATTATAAGAATAGGAATGGCTTTTGCCCAACGATAGTCTTCCTCAATCATATAAATATGTCAAAGTTTACAAGTGATTTTACTATATATTTGTTTAAATGTATACAGGATTTGTTACTTTTAACTGTTTTGTAAATATGTTGTCTTTTTATTGGGGTTACCACTTTTTTCTACATTTTACCTGGATATAGTGTTTTAAATGAAAAACAGTAGTGTTAGTTTTTTAGTCAATAAGCAGATGTCCTGTGAATTTTTATTACCTTATCATCTAGACGACAAATAAATCTTTCAAAAATATTCTCTTTGTTGAATTCATGAGTTCTATTTGCAATTTTGATTAAAAGATGTAGATGGCGATTGTTTTTTGTAGAAATTTGAAAAAATCTGATACGAACAGAGACATAATTGGATTAGAGATGGTGTTTAGTAAGAAGCAAATATAAAGGCATGATCCTTCTTGATGAAATCTATAGAACTGATGAGGAAGGACAAAGGGATATTGGCACTGAAATATATTTTACTTATCAAAGTGTATTTATTAATTTTTCTTCCTATGTCATTTTATCGCTTGGAGAACAAATAAATGTGAAATTTATGTGGAGAATTTACAAAATGTAAAAGCAGATTTGAAATTGTGAATGATTCATTGTGTAATATCCGTTGGTCAATGTATTTTCGCATTGTTGAATCCTTGAGTTATGTTTGAGCAGTTGTATCAAATGGTCTCTTAATATTTATTGAAAAGTAAACAAAACAAAGAGCTTTGTCGAATCCGTCCGTATAAATTTTTGAGTCTCCGAAGATCCCAGATATATTTAGATGTTTATAGTCCGACCTAAATTTCTGAAATCCAATAAAAATACGATCTCTCAGCAACTATTTAATAATTTCAAATGGATACGAGCGTTTTGCCGAGTGAAATGTACCGCTGTATTTATTACCGGCAATAAATTGCCAACATTCGTAATCCTTGACCTTATGGCAAACTCCTTATCCCCATACTGTGTGTGACACATGTGTAAACGAATATTCTTGAAAGGCATTTTTTCTTATTTATTTTGCGAGTTCAACGACTCACAAATTGATAAATGGATCGAACGTGGCAAGTTCCCTTTTCAATTTCCCTTTCGGATTTTCCTTTATTCGTTCGAAAATCCAAAATTAGTGAGTTAACATTACGAACTTATTTATAGATGATAAATGTGCGTTACATAATATTACAGCATCCGAAAAATGTGGAAGTTGCGCCTTCCTGGTTTGGTGTCAATCAATCATGGAACAACACAATGGAGTACCGTGTGCTCTAAAATTGTTACAGCGCTTGGAACCGATCAGACTGAGATAAGCGACCTAGTTTACATTAATTAGAATTGTCTAGTGTTTCTTAACCCGAGCTTTGTGTAAACAATAATCCGTGTTGGAATTCAAATATGTAATAAATTTTCGATAATCGCTTCGGAATTGTTGGGAAATTGGTTAAATTAGTAAACACAAGCACCACACATTACAGTTCTGTCCGCTGCGTTTCCTATTTATAGTTTTCATAGCGACTGAAACAATATAAAGAGATTATTATCAGTTACAACAGATCTGTCATAGCAGTCACCACATTTTTGACATGCCCATCGAAATTCCAGTTTTATCCCCTTAGGTATGACGAATACCATCGGTAAAGCTCGCCCAGATGGCAAAGGACTTGTTCAACACGCCCTCGGAAGAGCTGACGTTGTCGCAGCGAGGGTACAAGATCTTGAAGAATCTCGGTGAAGGCTCCTACGCCAAAGTCTACCTGGCCGAATACACCGAGACCAAAGCCGACAAGGCGGACAACAAGACGAGAGTTCTGGCGTGCAAAGTGATCGACACCCTGAAAGCTCCAAAGGACTTCGTCAAAAAATTCTTGCCCCGCGAACTGGACATCACCATACGGCTGAACCACCCCCACATCGTGCACGTGCACAGCGTGTTCCAGCGCAAGGCCAAGTACTTCATATTCATGCGTTTCGCCGAAAATGGCGACGTGCTGGAGTACATACTTAAAAAGGGGACGGTCAGTGAGCCGCAGGCCAGGGTGTGGTTCCGACAGTTATCTCTGGCGATGCAGTACCTGCACAACCTGGATATAGCCCACAGGGATTTGAAGTGCGAGAACTGTCTGATCACGGGCAACTTCAATTTGAAACTGGCCGATTTCGGTTTCGCCCGATTCACCAGCGACAAAAACGGCAAACTGATATTGAGCTCCACTTACTGCGGTTCACTGTCCTACGCGCCACCTGAGATTTTGAAGGGTAAGTTGCTATTTAAGTACCACACGAGTGGAAAGTTATGGCACCTACCTGGGAAAAACATTAGTAAAATTTATGTGTTTACGTTTACGTACTGTAAACCAGTTTAATGCCTATAAAAAATTTTAGTATGTAGCAGCCAATATTTGTGTATAAGTTGTTCCCAAGGTTTTGGGTAATACATTAGTTGTTTGGCCATAAAACTTGATTTTATTATTAGGAAGTCCGTACTACCCAAAAATTGGTGACCTCTGGTCCATGGGTATCATATTGTACGTAATGCTGAACAAAGCAATGCCGTTCGATGACAGCAACATAAAAAAGCTGTACGAACAACAGTTGAGCAAAAAATGGGCGTTCAGGTCGAAAGTTGTTGACGGTTTGAGCGATCAAGTCAAGGAGTTTATACCACATTTGCTGGAACCAAACACCAAGACCCGGTACACCATCGAAGATGTTTTGACTTCCCAGTGGATATCGATGGATCCAAGACTGGCGGCCCTTTCGCCTGCCGAAGAACAAGCACTGAAGGCGTCCAAGGAAGGTCGCAAGACCTTCGATCTGTCCAAACCAGTGGAAAGCAAAGGTGTGTTGTTACTTGTAACCTTTATAGACACAAACATAATGTCGTTCCTTTTAAGGTGACAACCTTTTGATTCTCAAACCCAACGACCACAGGGAGTCGTTATAAACAAGAACGTGTTTTGAATGGAGTCCAAAAACATCAGAAATGTACATTCAATTTGTATTTTGTATATAAAAGATGTAAATGCACGTTAGAATGTTATTTTCGTTTTAGTGTATTGATCAAAATCAGGAACAAACTAAATTGTGCCAGCATGAATAACTAGTTTGATGTTCCACTAAACTCAGACTATTTCAATTCGGTACATCAGCCGGGTCAAACTTGTTATGTTTCAATTACACTCTTATTGTTTTAGTTAGCCTGTTGAAATTTAGGTTTATCGATGCTTCATAACAGTTAAATAAAGATGTGTTAAAACAGTTATGATACATTGTGGAACCTTGATGATTACTCTTACAAGACTAATTAAACATGATATTTTTCCAAATATTTGGACAGATTAATTGCGGTTTTAAAATAATCCTTGACCATACGAATGGATAATTAATTCTGTTGTCAGCTTATAAATTTATGGATGGAAGTTTTGTGGCCGTTATTGTTGGTACAAGTGTACTATTGAGGTTTTGGAAGTTATAAATCCAAAGTTGTTAGTTTATGGATTATCGTTTGACATTACTGTAAAAATGTTAATAATATACATATTTTGTGTTTAGATGATCCAGAAATAATTGCCTAAATATTATTAGACCGGGTTTACAAAAAGTCTCAAACAAATAAAATCTGTTTGGGAAGTTTATAGACATTTTAAAATAACAAATTAAATTAAAAAAAAATTAAACACGTCCACAGGCCAACAAATCTTGATATTTCATTCAGTGGACCGGTACCAGATGCCATTGTTTTTTAGTAGTTTACAAAATTTTGAAGGACGAAAAACTTAATGTCTTTTATCTGGTTATAAAATCGGTTAAAACCCGAACTGTTTGTACTAACAATTTTCCGTTCATTATTTTCTTAATTTTTTTTGTATTTACGTCAATCGTTCACGAGCCAAATTACTTTTTATTGTCGTAATAATATGCATATTGACCCGTTAAAAAACTCAATGAACCGACTTTTTATAGTATTTAAACAGTTGGTCAAACCAAATTTAGGGTAATTTGTGTCACGGAATTGGAGAATGGTTCATAAAATTCGTGCTTAAATGTATGTTTTTTTAAGATTTTAATGTCGGTTGTTTGAGGCAAAATAAAAATGTATATCTTTCATTGATGCATTAAAGTAACCATATTTAAATCAGGAGTGTGCCAACTAGACTTGTTGAAATGTCATGTTCATTTTATAACGCTTTAACATATTTTTTGAATGAATCAAAGAGGTTAATTTTTTTAATCGGGAAAAGAGGTTTTTGGTATATGATTTACTTCAATAAATTTTAATATTAAACAGTTGAACTTAAAACTATTCAATAGTGAACCAAAACAATAGTTTTTCTTGGCACTCAAATTTTAATTTCAATTCAATTATTCTCATATTTCCGTAAAATACATTCCTACAACTCAATGTAATAAGAGAAAATATATTCTCGATTAATTGTGACTATTTTTACACTATATTTCACGTGCAATGTTTGAATAAAGTTAAAGTAATTTCCATTCAAAACATTGAAGATGAAAAATATCAAGGTCGTCCTGAAACCTGCACCAACGAAGAAATTAAACAATATCTCGTACGAAATTCTCGTGCAACATGTCATTAAACTGCCATGATTCACCTATTAGAAAATGCTTCTAATAAAGAATTTCATCAAAAAGTTGTACCAATGGATTCTACATAAATTAAGTGGGGTTAACGGAATTGAGCACTTGTCAATTGACAATTCTCTCCTTGCACGCAAAGCAAATGAGACTTTTATTGTATGTCTTGTTAATTGCTTCGAAAAATTGGTTGATAACATTAATTCTCGCCAGTTTGACAATGGATTGAAGCTAGTAAACTTGGTGGAACAATATAAACAAGCATTTTACATGACTAACTATTCATTTTTTGTGATCAAAATGGTGTTTTCAGGTGCAAGAGACACTATATATTTACTTTGTGTTCTAAAATCAGTTTGAAGCTACAGAAAAGACATGTAGCATTCGCAATGCCTTTAGAGAAAATGCTGTAAGTGATGAAGTCATAAGAGTTTGGTTTCATCAGTATAAAAATGACACTTAAGATTAACAAGAATTTGGGCAAAAGGATTTCACATAAAATCAGTGAGATTAACGAAATAGGCATTAAACAATTGACAATTCTCTCCTTGCACGCAAAGCAAATGACATTTTTATTGATTCTATTGTTAATTGCGACAAAAAAAAAGGTTGATTAAGACTATTCTCGTTAATCCGGACAATGAAATGAAGCTGGTAAACTTGGTGGACAATATTTAAAAGAAGTCTGAACCCAAGAAAGATTTTGATGTAAAGTAAAATTACTGGTACTTAACATGTGTATGACACACGAGCACGGTACCACCTTGGTTAGCTATTGGCGTTGCCGATAAGGGTGCCCAGCATTTCCAAAACGTAAAACTTCCTCGTCTTCTGGGTGAATTGCACTGGAAGGTACAGGTTCAGAAAGGTGGTCGAAGGACGAGGAGATCGCCTAGGAGTTTCGGCCACCGACACCTCGTGGAACTGCACTTTGTGTTTGACCGTCAACGTTCTGCCCTCCATCTCCTCGACTTGTAACAATGGAGGCATTTATATAAATATTTTCGTTCGAATTGATTGACGTGTTTTTAGTTTTAGGCCAAATCCTTGAAATAAATAGTTGTTTTCTTATTTTGATAGTGTCATTTCCGACTGCATTAACGGGTTGGTCTATTGTTAGTTAAAATATCATTAAACATCTGTGATATTCTAAATTAATCATAAGTACCTTTTTTCTTCTAAAATTTTAAAAACAAGTTTTATTTAGACAATATTTATTTTTGTAGGTGTCCTACTTGTTCCCAAATTTTGACCACCTATATTGGAACCACATATATTTTAACATTTGTGTATAAAAAATCTATATATAATTTTAAAGATCTTTCTAACTATGCTACGAATTTTTTTCTACATTTTACGTGACAAACTATTCATTTTTTGTGGTCAAAAATGTATTCAATTGCTACAATTCTTCTAAATTTATTTTATGAGTTCTAAAAACAGCTTGATGCAACGGAAAAGATATGTATCATTCGTAATGTGTTTGGAACAGGTGCTGAATCGTAAGATTTTGATTTTGTCAGTTTAAAAGTGGCAATGAATGTACTGAAGATGAACAACGTCAAGGTCGTCCTGAAACCTGTACCAACGAAAAAATTAAACAATATCTGGTGCGAAATCCTCATGCAACATGTTTGGAGGTATGCCAGTCATTAAACTGCCATGATTCAACTATTAGAAAACGTTTCTAACAACTAATTTCATCAAAAAGTTGGACAAACGGTTCCACATAAATTAAGTGAGGTATTAACGAAACGAGGCATTTGATAATTGCCAATACTCTCTTTCCACGCAAAACAAATGAGATTTTTATTGATTGTATTGTTAATTACGACAAAAAGTGGATTGTTTACATTAATTCTTGCCAGTCTGGACAATGGGTAACGTGGTAAACTTGGTGTAATCATATTTGTTTTTATTATGTTATGTGTTTAATGCGTTTGGAGCAGGTGTTATAAGTGATGGAGTCGCAAAATTTTGATTTTGTCTGTTTATAAGTGGTACTGAAACCTGCACCAACGAAGAAATTAAACAATATCTCGTGCGAAATCCTCGTGCAACATGTTTGGAGATATGCCAGTCATTAAACTGACATGATGTAACAGAAAAAAGTTGGACAAATGGTTCCACATAAATTAAGTGAGACTAACGGCATTTGATAATTACCAATACTCTCGTTCCACGCAAAATAAATGAGATTTTAATGATTAAATTGTTAATTGCGACAAAAAATGGGCTGTTTACATTAATTTTCGCCTGTCTGGACAATGGGTAAAGTGGTAAACTTGGTGTAAACATATTTAAAAAAAGTTTAAACTCAAGAAAGATTTTGATGTAACATAAATTACTTTTTATGGTGCCTGATATGTTTATTTTAAGATTTTTTACTTCATTTTAGAATGTATTTTTAGATTAGATTTTTAATTCTCCTTACATTCATTATTCCCTCTTTATTTTAATTATTTTTTCTAATACTTACTGTAGACTCATAAATTGTATATGGGTAAGGGATGTTAGGAAAATGAAATAATACAACAAAATACATATATAATATAAATTTATTTGATGTAACTATGTCTTTGAATGAAGTATCGAAAATGAACTTAAATATTCAAAGACAGTTACTTATCACAGCCTTTTTAGCACACACAATATTATTAAATATTTGGTCTACTATTAACATTAACTTACATAGAGGATGATTTAATGGATAAACACAAATCGGATCTATAATATCACTGAACGTTTTAAAAGAGAAAAATCTCACAATCACAATTTTATATCAATACACTCTTCTGTGTTTATCCATTAAGAGTTACAAATTTTTAAATAGTTTGGCAACATACAATATTGAAAAGGGTATAAAAATTACAACTATTATTAAAGTTAAATTATTACAATTTATAAAATAACACATTCAAGTGCTGTTTTATAAATTATCTTATTGCAAAATATTATAAAACCAAGTAATTTTGGCAAGTCGCCTTATTTTAAACAGTTAATTTCGATACACAGAATATATCAGTGATGTACAATTGTAGTAGTAAATATTTTGCTAAAACGTGCCAACGCACAGACAAATCCCCTCGTCCAACAACAAGAAAAAATTAAACGGAGATCGAAACAATTTTGTAAAATAAAATCGCTCTTCTGCCCAATAATATCATCGTTTCCCATACAACTGAGAAAAATAAAAGTGAGAACCTTCGACCGCGACTGGCGGCCAAAAAACAAGAACAAAATTAACGAGCCTCCTGCTCCTCCTTGGCCGATAGTCAGAGGGACGCGGTGGCGGTGAAGTTCTGCCTCCGTCTGAGCACCCGCGACTTGTACAGGTCGGATTTGTGGCACACGACCACGGTGCCGCCTTGATTGGGGTTGGGTATCACTTTGCTGTTGGCGTTGCCGATGAGGGTGCCCAGCATTTTCGAAACGGAGAACTTCCTCGTCTTCTGGGTGGACTGCACCGAACGGCACAGGTTCAGGATGTGATCGAAGGACGAGTAGATCGCCTGCGAGTTTTCGGCCACCGACACCTCGTGGAACTGCACGTTGTGCTTGACCGCCAACGTTCTGCCCTCCATCTCCTCGACCTGTAACAATGGAGGCATTTATATAAATATTTTCGTTCGAATTGATTGACGTGTTATTAGTTTCGGGCCAGATTCATGGAATAAATAGTTGGTTTCTTAATTTGATCGTTCAGTTTCCGACTCCATTAACCGTTGGTCTATTGATAGTCTGAAGTCGAATGGAAGCACAAAGAGTTTGGCTTGTGGGTGTATTTATGTTTGACATTGCAAGGTAAGCCGATATTGCGAAACCGTGCACTCAAACTGCCAATTTGGAGGCATATTAAGATCTGTCGCGACGCATTATAAATTTCATCCCAACATAATGAACACTCTGGAATTGGAGCAGCGTATTTTAAAATATCGGTGGTTTCGATGTTTATGATAAAATATACACTTCTCAAAATTTAGGTTACCAGACAAACGTGTAGTTTAATTTATTGCAATTTGCCGTCAATACAAACACCTCGACAAGAAGTTATAAAACATCTGTTTAGAATTACAAAAGTTTCGACGATAGATTTGTTTAAATGTAAGAGAATCTACGACGTTACCATTGGATATAATATAATAGTTAGCTACTTATTATTGTCGTTGCTGACACCTTCTGATGTTTATTAAGGTCGAATATTTTATCACATTGTTTTCCTAAAAGCAGCAGATTTACGACCGCCCCAACCCTTACGAAACTCCAAGGAGTTACAAAAAAAGTTCCAAGGTCGCCTGTATATTAACTAGTTTGTCACCAGAGTTCGTCGACCCTCTTCTCTATATTTAACGAAAGCATCTTGTAACTTCAGGAATTCCAAACAGAGCAATTTCACCAGACGTTACCTCACAAGTCTGGATCCAGATTTCGAACGCCTCGTTTTATAATAACACAACTTTGGCAGCAGTGACGGAACAAAAGGACAATTACCTGTCTTAAGTGTTCGAGATCGGCCTTGTTTCCGAGCAGTACAGTGGGTATTTGGGTCCTGAGCTGGAGCACTCTTTGCAGCATGTCGGTGGCCTGTTGGAAGGATGTTCTGCAGGTGATGTCGTAGACGACGACGCAGGCGTCGGCCCAATAGATCGCCTCTTCGGGAAACACTTGCATGTCGCAGCTGCAAACGTCCACGATCTCCACATCGAGGGCCGTATTGTTAATCGTCAGGGTCTGGCGGTAAAGGAGATCTGCAACAAAAAACGGATTGCGTAAGTGGAACGAATGGCCTGTCAATTATCCGACTGGGGATGTTTATGGGAACGTTGAACCGAGGCACGAAAGTTTGGAAAGTCCAATTTAATGCGTTCGCATAAATGAATTATCAGAAAGGCATAAAAAAGTTTCTCTGAGCAACATCTCTATGTGTAATAATGCCAGATTTATTGGGGCTCGCAGCAAGTAAGTTTTCCTGTAATTTCTTCGGAACGTTTTACGAGGTCTTTGACTTTTGAACGGTTTCCCTAATCTTTTGGACAAATTAAACGGCACTTAAGAAAAATTTGTGCGGACGCCGTCATATTTATTGCTTCCCATAAAAATAGAACGGTTGTGGCGTTATTTTAAAGCTCAGCTATGCAGACTGGTGGAGTCTCTTCGGGTCCAAAACATTCTATTGCATCACTCCGAAGTCTAGAATTAAAAATGCGTCTAATACGGCTCGGCTAATGCCAAAGGACGGGGCCGGTATCAATGAACTGAAATAATTCAAAACGGTTCTAGACTGGCTGCCCTTCGCGATGGTGTCCGGGAAGGTTGTTGGGAATTTATTTTAATCTTCCTGGATTATCGCACATATAATTATTGTGCGTGAGTCATCCGGGTGTATTAATAGAAGTGGTTGGGTAAAAAATGTTGTACCGAACATGTTCGATGTGGTTTTTGGCCGGAGGCTTCCTGGTTGAGCGACAAGGAACATTTGCACGGACGGATTTAGGAGAGCAATAATTGGGGTAACTTTCCTTGACCCAATGTAGGCTTCAACGTTTGTCACATTGGATATTTCGGTGCAATTAATCTTTCTCCACCGCTCAAAAACTGTCAATTAAATAAACCAGTCCAGCCCCAATTATTTGACCTAAATATGCGTTTGTTTTGATTTACCTAGCACGTTGGATAGGTGTGTGCCTGTATGTGTACGCGGGACAGTTTCTGTTCTAAATTTACGGCCTGCAGCGATGCCAAATCGTTTTTATTACCAGGTATTAAATTTGAAATCGCATTCCGAAGCCTTCTGTCCGTTTATTCGTTCATTAACCAGGATTTTGTTTGAGCCCGGACTATTTCTAACTTAATCAACGTTCGATCACATGGTTATACACCAGATAAAGGTAAATAAATTTCATCAATCATAATATGTATTGAATATTCAGTTCATTATTTTTTATATAGTAGGAAAATACATAAAAAGTAAAATATAAAAGTTTCAACAGTTAAATATGTAAATTTCAATACTTTTTTATCAAAAATGGATAAACATATAGAATGTATGCGCAGAAGCAATTTCTTTAATTTTTTTAGGCTGCGCAGACTGTTTTGTGCCTTTGTAAAATATAAGTTTTTTCAAATTTTCTTATAAATTTAAACATTTGAAGCAAGTTTAGTCTCTATACTAATTGATTTGGTAAATTTTATCAAAATATTTATTGAATATTCTGTTGATATTTTTTATTTAAGAAAATAATACTTAAAAGGTGAAATATAAAAGTTCCAACAGTTAAATATGTAAATTTGAAGAACATTTTTATTTAAAATGGACAAAGATATAGAAATGTTCTTGAATGTATGCGTAGAAGCAATGTATTTAATAGTTTTGGACTGCGCAGACTGTTTCTGTGTTTTCAATGTTTGTGCCTTTGTAAAATATAAGTTTTTACAATTTTTTTTATAAATTTAAACATTTGAAGCAAATTTAGTCTATATACTAATTTATTTGATAAATTTTATCAAAATATTTATTAAATATTCTGTTGATAATTTTTTATTTAAGAAAATAATACTTAAAAGATGAAATATAAAAGTTCCAACAGTTAAATATGTAAATTTGAAGAACATTTTTATTTAAAATGGACAAAGATATAGAAATGTTCTTGAATGTATGCGCAGAAGCAATTTCTTTAATAGTTTTGGACTGCGCAGAGTGTTACTGTGTTTTAAATGTTTGTGCCTTTGTAAAATATAAGTTTTTTCAAATTTTCTTATAAATTTAAACATTTGAAGCAAGTTTAGTCTATATACTAATTTATTTGATAAATTGTATCAAAATATTTATTAAATATTCTGTTGATAATTTTTTATTTAAGAAAATATTACTTAAAAGGTGAAATATAAAACAGTTAAATATGTAAATTTGAAGAATATTTTTATTTAAAATGGACAAATGTATAGAAACGTCCTTGAATGTATATGCGCAGAAGCAATTTCTTTAATAGTTTTAGACTGCGCAGACTGTTACTGTGTTTTAAATGTTTGTGCCTTTGTAAAATATAAGTTTTTACAAATTTTCTTATAAATTTAAACATTTGAAGCAAGTTTAGTCTATATACTGATTTATTTGGTAAATTTTATCAAAATATTTATTGAATATTCTGTTGATATTTTTTATTTACGAAAATATTACTTAAAAGGTGAAATATAAAAGTTTCAACAGTCAAATATATAAATTTGAATAACATTTTAATTTGAAATGTTCAAATATATAGAAACATACTTGAATGTATGCGCAGAAGCAATTTCTTTAATTGTTTTGGACAGCGCAGACTGTTATTGTGTTTTAAATGTTTGTGCCTTTGTAAAATTTTCTTATATATTTACACATTTGAAGCAAGCTTAGTCTATATACTAATTTATTTTGTAAATTTTATCAAAATATCTATTGAGTATCTTGTTGATATTTGTGTATGTAATAGAAAAATACTTAAAAAATAAAATATGAAAGTTTCAATAGTTATTTCCTGCTCGTTTATTCGTTCATTAACCGGGATTTTGTTTGAGCCCGAACTATTTCTAACTTAATGAACGATCGATCACATGATTGTGCACCAGATCCAGGTAAATAGATTTCGTCAATCAAAGTTGTGTAGGTTTTGTCTGAAATGCTTCCAAAATTACGCACGTGTTCCCTGATTGAAAACATCATTATTTAGAGAAGAATTGGTCCATCAGCGGACACCTGTCGGTGATTGGGCTTAGCCCACGGTTCAGAAACCTTTTAAGTAGTTTGACATGAATTATTTCGACTACACAAATATAAATCGACACGGATAATCAGTCACTTTAAAGTTTAAAAAAATTGAAGTGGACGTCAGTTGTTTTGTTGTCTGCCAAAATTTGCGCACGTTCCCAAACTTCATTAAGTAAATAGTCAAATTTTGTATGCAATTTTGATTTAGTTTTTGTTTGGGTTTCTATTAAAATACCGGCCAATCAAAAGTTATTTCGGGGCAATCTTCAGGTCCGATTACACGGTTTGGGCCAAAATTTGGACGTTCCACCAAAACAACGGACCCGTTTCCCGTTCGAAAAACAGGATGGGTTCGCCGCCACGACTTCCTCGTGCACCGGTGCAGCATCCCCGGCTCTATTATCAAAACACCGACGGCCGTTAATGAAATCGGGAACCTCGACATTCGATGTAGTAAACAATACATCCGATACACGCAGCTCATGACGCACGCAAGATGCGTCAGAATTGTTCGCGGGCCGATTTATTTTTAAAAAGATAATGAATGAACACAAAACTATCCGGCTGAGTGAGATCATCAATCCGAACCTAATTGACTTTCCCCTAATTGGTCACGAGACACTTCTAGTGCATCTCGGGGCTGTTACGCAACGGACGGATCATTGGGCACGATCGAATCGATTTTTATTTATTTTTAAAGAAATATAATTAATGTGTGTCGCACATTTCGGTGCGGAATGTACGAAAACAAACGCGTATAATTAGACCCAGTATTTTGGCTCGTAAAAATATTCGAGGCGTTATGTAAAAAGGCAAGACCGAGTTTGTGAGTTTCGGATTTTATGGGATTTGCGGGGCAAATAAATTCGTCGGTTTGTCAATGTCGACCTTCGCGTTCCGCGAGTGGCGGAGGCAAAACAGAAGCCTTTCAACTGAAAGGAACATGTATACATACAAACACAATATTGGAAATATCTGTTCATTGTTCGACTATTTTCATATCCGGCGCAAAATATTTTCGCATGTAGTTTTGTTGTGATTCTATTGATGAACGATGTGCATCTTCCGTCGGTATTTGTATGCAACTTTCGAGTGAATTTGTTTTATAAATAGCTTATGAAACGACAGATTTTTAACGGCATATAAATTTAACTTTTGTGATTAAAAATAGACGAAAACATAGAAGCTTTGCCGTGCTTTAAATATTTCTACTTCTCTAAAATATTTTCTAATAAGTTTAGACTGTAAATTTTATCAAAAAATCTATTAAATATTCTATCGAGAAGTTTTTATTTAGTAGGAAAATAGATAAAAAGTAGAAAAAAATGTTTTAACAGTTAGATATATCAATTTGAAGACCTTTTTTATTTAAAATGTGCAAAGATATAGAAACGTCCTTGAATGTATGCGCAGAAGCAATTTCTTTAATAATTTTTGACTGTACAGACTGTTACAGTGTTTAAATGTTTGTGTCTTTGTAAAATATAAGTTTTTACAAATTTTCTTATAAATTTAAACATATGAAGTAAGTTTAGTCCATACACTAATTTATTTGGTAAATTTTAACAAAATATTTATTAAATATTCTGTTGATAATTTTTTATTTAAGAAAATAATACTTAAAAGATGAAATATAAAAGTTTCAACAGTTAAATATGTAAATTTGAAGAACATTTTTATTTAAAATGGGCAAAGATATAGAAACGTCATTGAATGTATGCGCAGAAGCAATGTATTTAATAGTTTTGGACTGCGCAGACTGTTACTGTGTTTTAATTGTTTGTGCCTTTGTAAAATATAAGTTTTTACAAATTTTTTTATAAATTTAAAAATTTGAAGCAAGTTTAGTCTATATACTAATTTATTTGGTAAATTGTAACAAAAATATTTATTGCATATTATGTTGATAATTTTTTATTTAAGAAAATAATACTTAAAAGATAAAATATAAAAGTTTCAACAGTTAAATATGTAAATTTGAAGAACATTTTTATTTAAAATGGGCAAAGATATAGAAACGTCCTTGAATGTATGCGCAGAAGCAATGTATTTAATAGTTTTAGACTGCGCAGACTGTTTCTGTGTTTTAAATGTTTGTGCCTTTGTAAAATATAAGTTTTTACAAATTTTTTTCTAAATTTAAACATTTGAAGCAAGTTTAATCTATATACTAATTTATTTGGTAAATTTTATCAAAATATTTATTGAATATTATGTTGATAATTTTTTATTTAAGAAAATAATACTTAAAAGATGAAATATAAAAGTTTCACCAGTTAAATATGTAAATTTGAAGAATATTTTTATTTAAAATGGACAAAGATATAGAAGCGTCCTTGAATGTATGCGCAGAAGCAATTTCTTAAACAGTTTTGGACTGCGCAGACTTTTCCTGTGATTTAAATGTTTGTGCCTTTGTAAAATATGAGTTTTTACAAATTACCTTATAAGTTTAAACAATTGAAGCAAGTTTAGTCTATATACTAATTTATTTTGTAAATGTTGTCAAAATTTTTATTAAATATTCTGTTGATAATTTTTTATTTAAGACTATAATGTTTAAAAGGTGAAATATAAAAGTTTCTACAGTTAAATATATAAATTTGAAGAACATTTTTATTTAAAATGGGCAAAGATATAGAAACGTCCTTGAATGTATGCGCAGAAGCAATTTCTTTAATAGAATTGGACTACGCAGACTATTACTGTGTTTTAAATGTTTGTGCCTTTGTAAAATATGAGTTTTTACAAATTACCTTATAAGTTTAAACAATTGAAGCAAGTTTAGTCTATATACTAATTTATTTTGTAAATGTTGTCAAAATTTTTATTAAATATTCTGTTGATAATTTTTTATTTAAGACTACAATGTTTAAAAGGTGAAATATAAAAGTTTTTACAGTTAAATATATAAATTTGAAGAACATTTTTATTTAAAATGGGCAAAGATATAGAAACGTCCTTGAATGTATGCGCAGAAGCAATTTCTTTAATAGAATTGGACTACGCAGACTATTACTGTGTTTTAAATGTTTGTGCCTTTGTAAAATATAAATGTTTTTTCATGAATTTAAACAATTGAAGGGATTTTAGTCTATATACTAATTTATTTTGTAATTTTGATCAAAATATGTATTGATATTTACTTGATATGTCTATATTTAGACAAAAAAAGTTAAGAATAAAAGTTTCAGATCAGTTTTATCGAAGCCTTTGTGCACGTTTCCATAAATAATGCATATATTACAGGAAAAATCAATTACTTACCGGTGTTGCTCCTGTACTCGCCGATGTATCTTCTGGTCAAGTATCTGACTGTGAGAGCTGAAACAAAGACGATTTTTCAGCAAAACCAAATAAAATTGTGCGTGCGAAAAAAACTAACGCGTTTGTTTGTTTTCGTTGCCTTTTTCGGTAATATAAACAAACACGAATTATTTATAGGTATTTTACTCAGTGTGTGTGGCGGCGTAACTGTTTTCATTTAACCAAAACTACCGATTTATTCTCGGAGAACCGCGAATGATTTATTACGCATTCAAGTTCAATATCGGATTTTAGCTTTTGTTTTTAGTGCATTTCTCGTCGGCGCCTGAAAAACCGTCAGGCGCTGAAAGCAATCTGTAGATATGCGGTTATTAATCGTCCTTTGTGTAGAGTACGTACCTGATTTGCCTACGTTGGATTTTCCTATCACTGCAACACGTACTTTAGGCATGTTATGTTTGTCCTCTGTTTTCATTTTCTGCAACAAACAACGGAATTGTTTAATGGCATTCATAGATAATGGGGAAAGTCAAGTGCCGGTTGTTTTCCCCGGCATAAATCGTTATAATTAACATCAGTTATTCACGTGTTGCGAATTGATTGATTATCCCTCCCCCACCGCGGATTATTTTTAGCGGGATTTTCTGCGGCCCTAATCACCGACACCAATTTCTCGCATACTTTATGCGTTCCGTGGGAATCGTCGCGGTTAATCATGCAGCAAGACCCGGCCCATATATCACCGGCGTTTTACAAACGACTTTTCGGGGAGTTTTGGCAATCCGCCCCGGCATTAATAATATTTCGCTGGCGCCTGTTGTAATCTCGCAAGTCGCAATCGCCACTTGATTCACGACCTATAAAATCGAAAAGGACCCGTTCTTTTTTCTCGAACGGCCGTCTCTCAGGTGTGTTATTGTTATCGTCTGCCAAAATAAGACGGTGCAGATGGTGACTGCGTGATTCCCCCCTGGATTATAAAAATCCGTGAAGGTTGCCGAAGCGCCGCGTATTTTTATAGTGGATTTTTTACACAAAAATAAATGGTCGGCCGACATCCCGTCGCCGTATCGAGTGATTTATTCGATTGTCGACGCACGGGCCGCGTCCAAATACCGATCGGGTGTTTGTTTTATTTTTTTCTAATGCAAATTACGCAACGGGCCGGCGATTTGGGTGCCACCGCTTCCTGATCTTGGGCACCAAGACCGCAGGTTCCAGCGCTTCCGCGTGACTCGCAGGCGACGCTTTATTTCTAAGGACGGCGTCTGCCTCTGGGTTTTTTTTTTGTCTTTGTGTTCCTCGAGTTTTTTGTTCTTGTTCGTTTTGGTTGGAATTCCAAGTTTATTTTCGGTGCACGACGACGCTAGGCGCCAAATAAGCTATGTGGGCGACGGCCGACCAGCCGTGCCGTCGCATCCCGAATTTGCGTTATTAATTCGATAATGGGCCGAATCACACGTTAACAATGCTGAGCGTGACCTTTTTAATGAAATGTAAAATGTCGGATGTCTTCCGGCAAATAAACAACATGTAACTTTGGATAAATGTTGGGGCAACATCGTTTGTTGTTAAATCGTGACCTTTAACTTGTGATAAAGAACGAAAGCACCACAAAGGGATGACGATAGGTCAGAGGTTAAGCATTGTTTGATTAATCGAGCTGATCCACAGGTACGTCGTTACTCAACGGGTTGATGCAACGGAAATTGAAACGGGGGCTTTCAACACTTCGGTCGGATTTTTATTGGGTGATTCAAAACATTGTGAGTTCACGAAAAATCCTATAAAATTCTCGGTAACACCGTTTGGTAGCAGGCCAAGTCAGATTAAACTTGGGTACAAAGTGAGCAAGCCAGAAAACAGCAGGTGTGTGAAATACGTCTTTTAAGTACATTCTTTGGATGCCATAACGTTAATTTTTCTCTCCGTAATGTGCCCGTACGACTTAAATGTCTACAACAAGACAAGAAAATATTTTGCAATGAGGAATTTTAATAACCCCTTGTTTTTGTGTCCAATTTGGGGAAGGAAAATGGTTTTTTGTGAGCTTAAAAATGTGAATTTTAATAATCAGGAATTTAGCAAATTTTAGAAACAAAGAAAAGATTTGTTAAATTCAAATTGAGTAACAAGAGTATTTTATTTAAAAAAACAATTAATTAATCTTTGCTCCTCTAAAAAACAATAAAAAAAATTTCCCAAGTTACATTTGAGAGAAACACCTAAATGATCATAAAAAATGAAAAGATAATACCAGAATACAATAAAGAGAGGACGTAAAAATTTTATTAAGAAACAAAAAAAAAGTTAAGCTCAATTTTACTCCTCCCTTAATTATTGTAGCCAGTCCATCCAAAGGAACTTAAATGAAAAAATTAAAATAAAATAAAATAAATAATAACATACATTTAATTTTCTCGAAATCGTCTCGATCATCTTCGTTGAAAATTGAATTTACCTTCAAGCAGACGGTGAAGAAGTCACTGGTCAACTGACACCACAGTTTTATGCTTAACACAGTCCTTCACAACAATAATAATATATGTATGTATGTGTATTCAATATTAAATCTCACCACGCACTATAGACAACGAACTGGGTTGTTGCAGCTGGACGCGATGACTGAATGGAGCGGCGTCGCGACGCCCGCCGTATATATTAATTCGCGTCGCCATGACGACGGCGTCTCCGTAGTTGAGACCGATGGGATAGATGGCATGTGTCAAGGATTTTCGAGATGCACACACACACACACACACACACAATGATCCTGGCCGGTTCGTCACCAAATGCCAATTGGGGAATCACTTTGTTGTTTTGTTGAGATTGTTTGTTTGGTTGTTGGTTTTGGGCTTTGGAGGATGATTTTAGGTGTCACCAGATGTGGCTGTATTTGAGGAATTTAGATAAGTGGACGAACAATCAGAAACACGGGGATGCACCGAAGGTTGGAACAGGTCTTGAAGTCCAAAAGTTTGCCCTGTTGTCTGGGCAACACAAAAAGTGTTATAAAAAGTTTTGGAATTGATCCACCAGAACAATTCGATGATTCCTCTTGAGTGTTATCATCAGATAAAAATAGGTTTTTGTATATTAGATGCAAAGACTCTTTCTTTATGCTTCTAACTTTTAACTTTTCCTGGGCCAAAAATGTTATTAGTCCATAAATTAACATAATTTTCATTTTTTAATATAAATATGCAGACAAATAAAATAATTTTTCTGAATTTTGATATTTAAGTTGACTAGAAAGTAAAAATGTTTGAACCTCTAAAACTGTTGTTGTAACCTCATCTAATATTTTTATATAGACAACCTTTAAAATCAATATAACTTTATGATTTCAGTAAAAATTAAAATTAAAACACTTAAAAGAGTTTCTAGAATGTAAAACTTGGCATTTAAGTTTCGAAACAGTCACTTGTAGCCTCAACCAATATTTGTATTTAATGATTTAGAAATTGACTCATTTTATTTTTCGCATGGTTGAGTATATATTATTATAAATTGTTTGGCACATAAATTAGAGGAACAAAAATATTAATTGCCTTTCAAAGAAATGTACAATTTGGTAGCTCCATGACTAAAAGCTTTGGCATTTCTTTTTTTGCTCATCATTAATCAATATTTTTATTTTCTTTTACTTATTTTAATATAAATTAATAAATATATTTATTATTTTTATAATAGATATAATAAAAATGCAGACAAATAAAAGAATTTTTAAAATATGTCTCTTAATTTTAACAATTAAATTTAGTTTCTATAAAATCAAAATAATTCTTTCAGTACATAAAATTATTTTTACAACCTCATTTAATATTTTTATATAAACAAACTTTTGTATCAATGTAATGATTTCAGCATAGTTTCTAGAATGTAAAAGCTTGATATTTGACCTATGCTGTAGCCAGCTATAATCTTAACCAAAACTTCTATTTTTTGTTTCAAAAATTGACAAATTTTATTTTCCACATGGTTACTCAACCATTATTATAAAATATTTGGCATTTAAATTAAAGGCAAAAGGTATAATTGCCTTTCAAAGAATTGAACAATTTGGTAGACACGTGACTGGAAGCTTTGATATTTGTTTCCTTGCTCACATTAAATCAATATTTTTAATTTCTTTTACTCTTTCAAATATAAATTAATATACTTTTTATTATTGTAAGAGATATAATAAAGACGCAGACAAATAGAAGATTTTTTAAAATGTATCTCTTAATTTAACATTTAAATTTAGTTTCAAGAATGTCAACATGACTTTTTGACTCTCTAAATCTGTTTTTGTAACCACAACTAATATTTTTATATAGATAATCTTTAAGATCAATGCAACTTTATGATTTCAGCATAAATAAGAATACAAACACGTAAAAGACATTCTAGAATGTAAAGCTTGACATTTGACCTTTGAGCCAGTCCGGATGTAGCCTCAACCCAATACTTGTATTTTTTATTTTAAAACTTGACTCATTTTATTTCTTAAATGGATGAATATTATTATGTATATTATTATAAAAGGTTTGGTACACAAATTAAAGGCAAGAATTTTAATTGTCTTTCAAAGAACTAAACAATATGATAGCCACGTTCTTTCCTTACTCACCTTAAACCAATATTTTTATTTTCTTTTACTCATTCTGATATCAATTAATATAGTTTTTATTTTTATAATAGATATTGACAAATAAAAGAATTTTTAAAATATATCTTTTAATTTTAACAATTATATTTAGTGTTCAGAATGTAAAAATGATTCTTTGAGCCTCTAAAACTATTGTTACAACCACATCTAATATTTTATATAGACATAAGACTCATAATTTTGTCATTTAAGTTTATTTTCTAGAATGTAAAAATGACTATTTGAGCCTCTAAAACTGTCGTTGTAATCATCATCTAATATTTTTATATAATTCCTATAAAATCAATGTAACTTTATGATTTCAGCATAAATAAAAATCCAAACATTTTAAAAGGATTCTAGAATGTAAAACTTGGCATTTGAGCTTTGAGACAGTCAGCTGTAGCCTCAACCAATATTTGTGTTTTATTATTTAAAAATTGACTCATTTTATTTTTCACGTGGTTGAGTATATATTATTATAAAATATTTGGCACATAAATTAAAGACAAAAATTTTAATTGTCTTTCAAAGAACTGAACAATTTGGTAGCCACGTGACTGAAAGCCTTGGTATTTCTTTCCTTGCTCACCTTAAACCAATATATTTATTTTTTTTTTACACATTCTGATTTCAATTAATATATTTTTACTTTTATAAAAGATATAATAAAGATGTTGACAAATGAAAGAATTTTTAAAATATATTTTTTAATTTTAACAATTATATTTAGTGTCTAGAATGTAAAAATGATTAATTGAGCCTCTAAAACTATTTTTACAACCTCATCTAATATTTTTATATAGACATAAGACTCATAATTTTGCCATTTAAATTTATTTTTTGGAATGCCAAAATGACTATTTGAGCCTCCAAAACTGTCGTTGTAACCTCATCTAATATTTTTATATAGACAACCTTTAAAATCAATGTAACTTTACGATTTCAGCATAAATAAAAATCCAAACACTTTAAAGATATTATAGAATATAAAACTCGGCGTTTGAGCTTTGAGACACTCAGCTGTAGCCTCAACCAATATTTGTGTTTTATTATTTAAAAATTGACTCATTTTATTTTTCACGTGGTTGAGTATATATTATTATAAAACGTTTGGCACAGAAGTTAAAGACAAAAATTTTAATTGCCTTTCAAAGAACTGAACAATTTGGTAGCCACGTGACTGAAAGCTTTGGTATTTCTTTCCTTGCTCACCTTAAATCAACATTTTTATTTTCTTTGAGTCATTTTATGATTTTGCGATTTGTATCTATAAAAATTAATAACGAATGTTTGGCAGGTGTCATAAAGACAGAAATTGTCTTTCACAGAATCCAATCAGTTTGGCAGTGCCTCAATCTGAAAGGAATTTACGGCCTTTACAAACATTTTATAAGTTGTAATATATTATATAACATGCGCATTCCTTGTTGTTAATAATTTTAAGAGTTCGCCTTTGTTCACTTGACCAGAAACTTAATTCGTTCTAAACGTCTTCGAATTGTGATTTATGTTGCGAAAACACGTATAAAAGTCTGTTTTATTTAATTCGTTAAATTAAATCGGGCGCCTGCATGATTTGTATTCGTGCAGTGCTAAAAATAACAAATTTATTTTTTGACCATTTCATTTTTTTTTTAATTCTATTACTAACTAAAATTTGTCCCAGTAGATTTCTTGTCTATTAGGTACAGAGGAAAGTATGTTTTATTTGTGTGTAATTATTTATTTAAATAAATGTTGTTATATATGTACAGTAGTGGTCATAAATAAAGGAACTATTTAATATGAACTATGAAATTAATATTTATTTACTGTTGTACTACACAGTATTATAAAATCTATTTTATTCTTATTCTATAGAATGTTGCATATATTTTTCTGAATTGAGATGAACATAAATATGGCAACTTTAATTGTGACAGTAATTTTTAATGATTAAATCTGTATTATTTAAACTATACATATAAATAAAATTGGAGTGTCTGAAATATATTGAAATATCCGTTTTTTACTACATGCATATGAATATAAATACGGTACATACAACAAACTAACATTTTTTATAATTTTTGTCCCTCTGTCTGTTTGACGGGACTTTTATTGCAGGTAGCTGATGTGATAATGAGTAACTTAGGCTACTTTTATTTTAGAAAAATAAAGTAATGCTGCAATGTCTATAGGTCTATTGATAGGTATCTTTTATAATTCCACCGATCCGTTCTTCTTATCTTATCTTAATTCAAAATATTTTGTTACATTTTTACTGCTTTCCTTTTTTACCTTTAAGTAATAATTATAAATAATTATAAATTAAGTACATTTGTGTTCAATATTCAAATTTACATTGAAATTGATAAATTATTTATAGGTTATTTTATTTAGTTAGTAACGTAGATAATTGTTTTTTTCTAATATTTAGTTATGCCTGAAGGAAAGTCAAATCTCTCTAAAAACATGAGAAAGGCCAAAAGCCAAAGATTATGACGTGAAAATGAATCTGAACAAGATAGGGAAAGTCGTCTTACAAATTGTAGATTACGGATGTCCATGTCTAGGTCGAATGAGAGTAGTTCTGAGAGGAATGAACACTTTTTATAATACCCTTTTTGTTTTATAATTTTGGCTCATCTCCATATTCCTTCAAGCTTATTGAAAATAATGTTGTAATGTAATATTTATTTAAATTTGTAAAATTTTTTTGTTGAATTTAGTTATAAACCCATGTTTTTTAGACTAAACATCGATGCTTTGGTCTTTTAACATCACAATTTTGGATCTGTGTTTGGAATGGTTTTCATGTTGACACACTACATTTTTGATCAAGGATTGTTAATTTACAGTTTTGAAGCCATTAAAAATTATTTTCAATTTGTCCCTGAAAACTAATACCTTTCGAAAACTGCCAAAATTACCCCAGTATTCAAAAAAGGTGATGAGCCTAATTTTAATAATTACAGACCTATCTCTATATTAAGTAATTCTTATTAAAGAGTTCGTTATAAAATTTCTCCTAATCAGCACGGTTTTATGTTGGACAGGTCAACCACCACTAATTTGATATGTTTGACTCATAATATAAGTTCATCCATTTATCGTTAGTCAGATAGACGTCATTTATACAGACTTTTCACGTGCATTCGATACCATTGACCAAGCTATGCTGTTGAACAAACTTGCTACTTTTGGTCTTAGTGATAGTCTTATTAATTTAATTGAGAGTTATGTGCAGCCTCTGGCGTGGCGCAGGGGTCTAACTTGGGGCCCCTATTATTCCTTTTATTCATCAATGACTTGTTGAGTTTGTTTTTATGCTGTAGTCTAACCTATGCTGATGATCTGAAGCTATTTTATCAAGTCGACAGTATTGTACAAGCGCTTAGTCTACAAAGTGATATTGACACTTTGGTGGCATGGTGTCAAAGTAACAACCTCCAGCTAAATGTAAAAGAATGCTTTATTGTAAGTTACACCAAATGTAAATTGACAGTCAAGTTTTCATACAACATAAATGGATGAGTGTTGGTGAGGAAGGATTTCTGTCAAAACCTGGGTGTTTTATTTGACAACGAATTATCTTTTGTGCCTCAAATAATGAAAGTTTCTACATCAGCTTCCAAGATATTGGGATTTGTCTTACGAAACTGCTAATCACTAAATTCTCAAATTGCATTACAGACTCTGTTTTCTGCACTAGTACGAAGCAAATTGGAGTAGTGCAGTATTGTCTGAAGTCCCATTTTCTCTTGCTATCAAATTAGCCTGGAATCTATTCAACGACGATACCTTAAGTACTTGAGCTTTAGTAAGAACAATGTATACCCTGCTCGTGACACCGATCACAATCTATTGCTGCAAGAACATTCTATGAAAACACTGCTAGTAAAAAGAGAAAAACCGTCAGCAAAGTTTCTTGTCAATATATTACATGGTAAAATTGATTGCTTTTTATACTAGTCAACATTGGATTTAACGTGCCAAGACTTAATTCAAGAACCAGCGTTTCTCTCACCGTACCAAGACATAGAACCAATGTTCTACTAAAAAGCCCAGTTTACCAAATATGCAGGAATACATAATTGAAAAATATTGCGATGATATTTTTAATTTAGATGTTAATGTGATTAAGACGTTGATGTGTCTATTTAAAGTTAAGTTTGTTGAACATAAATAAAATTTATTATTATTATTATTATTGTTAATATATCCCTGTACATAAATTAGTCTAAAGGAGCCTTCGGCAGAAGAATTGAAGCATATCCATGGCATAATTGAACTACCACCTAGTTCATCCACCACTGTGGGTATAACAAACTTTTTGTACAGTTTTGTCCCTGTAGGATGTTTAATATAAGCAAAACCATAATTTTTTTAAAAATTAAATTTAGGCTCGTCACTAAAAACCACTCAACCCCACTGGTTAGTGGACCATTAAATGTGATTTTAGGCAAGCCAAAATTGGACTCTCACGTGTTTAATAGAAACCTGTAGATCCGGGGTCAAACGAACCCCCATCCACTAATCATCTTCTCACAGTCCTTGAACTAATTTCAGTAAGTCCCATTTCCTCCAGGTTGAGGGTAAAATTGGACTGGACATTCGAACTATACAGTTATCAATTTCCTCTCAAGTTTTTCTAACAGAGACAATTTTTTCTTAGCTACCACTGTATCAGTTTCTTTAAATTCTTTAATAATACAGGAAACGATTGACTTATTTAGTAGTAAATTCTTAGCCATCTCTTCTTGTTTCTCACGGTCTTGGTAACTCTAAATTATAATTTTTTTTTGATAAATAATTATAATAAGCAAAAATCAGTTAGTAATTAATCCATTAAAATTCACAGAGGACAATGAAAGACCATAAAGTAAAAAGGTGGTATAATTTTGTTCATTAAAAAATTAGTCAATTTTTGAAGTCAAATCTTCTTTAGCCGCGTTGGGCACTTTTTGGTAGGTGAAAATCCTGTGGGTTCGCGTCACCGACATGTTCATGACATGGCGCATATTGAAATTTAAGTAAAAACAAATACTATCCATAAATAATAAGATTGTATATTAATTGTTATTACAATTGAATTGTGTTTATACTTTGTCATAATCTTGTACAGCCCGTAATATATTTGAATAATAAAAAACCACATAAACATGCATATAATTGTTGCTTTGAGTGTCAATAGATGTGAAAACCAGATTGATGTTGATAATTTTAATTCAAACATTATGAAATTTCAAATTTTAATACTAGAAGTTCTAAGTTTTTACTTCTTTCGGCAGTCTCTATAACTGACAGTTTTAATTTTTTTAAAGAATTATATTGACCATTTGCTCAGTAGACACAACAATAACAGAAAAAACAATAAACATTATAGGTACTGATTTTCAATTTAAGTAGTATATCTCACATTTTTAATATATTTTGAAAAAGTTGCTATAATTATAACCACCACATGCGTCAATCACAAGTTGATCTTTTCTCAAATTCCAATAACTGTAGAACTGCTTGTAGAACTGTGGCAAATTATATTAGTGATTATTTTGATGAATGAAAGTTATTTTAAAGTGAAACGTTAAAAACGTAAGTATCTAATATTTTGATTTCGATTCCTCGGAGCGTTAGAAAATCGAAATTAATAATAACCATTGATAACCAAAACATACTCCAGGAATCCCAACGTTCGGGAGGAACTCTCGGAATTCCACATTGTTTTGCTGGCCCGTCGAATAAACATTAATATCGCCGGTGTCGTTCGCAAGCAGGAATTGCTGTTTCAAGAAACCACCCAAGTTTATTATAACTTCCGATTTCTTTTCAGACGTACGAATGAAAAGAACCGCACGTATTAAAAAATAAACACGCCAAAGTACGATGAACTAGTTCGATTATTTTCGTCGTTTCCCTTTACGCCGAAAAATGAATGCCAATGGCGCAGGCCAAAACCAACACGAAACGTCGTGTTCGTACGGTTTTTCAAGTTCTGTCTACTGTGTAATCCAGATTAAATCATTCGTAACGCGGGTTAAATGTTCCGACATTTTTTTTTTATTATTTTATTTTTAACGTTATGTGACTCTCGAGAGCGAAAAAAAGGCCACTCACCAGAAACATGGAAACTGCACGAAGCACCGACTGACAATTAAAACTAATGATTAATTAGCATACAAACGAAAGCGTATTTAAACAATAAAAGTGCTGAGTTTTATTCAGCGGAATGTCATTCATAAATACGGGGAATAATTTACAATGCACACGGGACGCTTCTAGACCACAACGTGGACAATTAAATAAATTATATATGTATTTCGTCCATTTCTTTTTTGTTTATTACAATTACTTTAGAAAATACTCCAAAATGAGTCACTTAAGGTCAGTGTACTCACTATTTTCGTAATTAAACTAACTTCTTTTTTCCCGTTCATTTGTGTTTTAGGAACGGGTCTATTAATAATGTGGACAAAAATGCAAACTGTGTATTTTTCGTTGTATTCGTCGTAAAATGCTGCGGAATTTGTACCCGAGAATAAATGCTAATAAAATATCCGGTGGCGCCTCAGGAAGCTCGTAATGATCAAAACAATTTTCGACCTAGACAAAATCACAAATTATCTATCTTACGAGTGTAAATTGAAAGATTTTAAAAAGAGTGACCCGAATAGAGGACATTAACGATAAATTTTCTGCGAATTTATGTGATTGTCTAAAGATTTTGGCCTAATCAAAAACACAAAATTCTAATTTTATGAGTATAAACACACATATTTTAAAACCAGCAGGAAAATTGTGTCCTAGACAACTTCACAAATATTCTTTTTTATGAGAACAAATTGAAATGTTTTGATAGAGCTATTAAAAATATATTTCTGCATGAAATTATGTATTGCTCAAAAGATTTTATAACACAGGAAACAATACAAATTTCTTAGTTTGAAAGTAAAGATTTTTAATAAGGTGAATAAGTTAAGTCATAAAAACAGATAAAAAAATCTTTGACCTATACAGACTTATTATTTTATGATATTGATATATTTTATAGAGAATGAGTTAAATAGAAATATTGAAAGTTATCTTCTGCAGGAAACTTGAGCATGATCAAATGATTCTGACCTAGAAAAAAAAAAAATTCTTCTTTTGTGGTTGTAAATTGAATAATAACCAATATAAGGTCAACTTATCAGAAGTTTTTCAACTATATAGACAAATTCACAAATTTACTACTTTATGAGATCAAATTAATATAATTTATAGAAGATGTCAAAAATAGGGATATTAAAAGTTATCTTTTGCAGGAAAATTGTGCATTGATCAAATGATTTAGATCAAAAAATTCATTCTTTGTGATTGTAAAATGATTTTTAAGAAAGTGCTCAATATAGGGACATTAAAAATAAATTCCAGCAGGAAATTCGTAAATTTATTAAAAGTTTTTGAACTATATAGACAAATTCACCAATTTACTACTTTATGAGATCAAATTGATATAATTTAAAGAAGATGATACAAACAGGTATAGTAAAAGTTATCTTCTACAGGAAAAGTGTGCACTGATCAAATGATTTTGATCTAGAAAAAACAAAGAATTCGTTCTTTGTGATTGTAAATTGATTTTTAAGAAAGTGTCCAATATAGGGACATTAAAAATAAACTCCAGCAGGAAATTCGTATACTCATCAAAAGTTTTTGAACTATATAGACGAATTCGCAAATTTCCTACTTTATGAGATTAAATTGATATAATTTAAAGAAGATGACACAAATAGGGATATTAAAACTTATCTTTTGCAGGAAAATTGTACAGTGATCAAATGATTTTGATCTAGAAAAACAAAAAATTCCTTTTTTGTTAATGTAAAATGATTTTTAAGAAAGTACCCAATAGAGGGACATTAAAAATAAACTCAAGCAGGAAGTTCGTAAATTTATAAAAAGTTTTAAAAACTATATAGACAAATTTACAAATTTACTACTTTATGAGATCAAATTGGTATAATTTAAAGAAGATACCACACATAGGGATATTAAAACTTATCTTTTTCAGGAAAATTGTGCAGTGATCAAATGATTTTGATTTAGAAAAACAAAAAATTCCTTCTTTGTGATTGTAAAATGATTTTTAAGAAAGTGCCCAATATAGGTACATTAAAAATAAACTCCAGCAGAAAATTCGTAAATTTATCAAAAGTTTTTGAACTTTACTATTTTATGAGTACAAATTAATATATTTTATAGAAGATGACTCAAATAAAGATAATAAATGTTTTGCAGGAAAATTGTGTATCGATTAAATGTTTTTGGTTAATTTCTTTTTTAATTTAATTTCAGCAGGAAAATTATGTGCTGATTAAAAGTTTTTGACCTCGACAATAACAAAAACACTATTTTATGAATACAAATTGTAATATTTTAAAAGAGGTGACCCGAATTAGTGTTTTTTTGTGCTATTATAAATAAACTTCTAGGAAAAATTGCGTTAAACCGGAACCCAGTGGACACTTATTAACGAATTTTAATCGTAATGGACTGTGACATTTTAATAACCCGGTCCAAACTCACATGTCGTGAATAAAACGCAAAACGCAAATCCCTTTTTCCAATGGAATGTAAATTGATTATGATTTACTGCATTGTGGAAGTCTATTTTCGAAAATAAACCGGAATTTAATATTTACAACATATTGAAAAGTACTAATGATTAATCCGAGTTGCACGTCTAAAAATACGAAACACAACAACATCGAGTAAAAACGTGAAAAATTTCATGAGTTAATCTTGTTTTCAGCGAACCGAGATGCGGTTAATCAGCGGCGAATTATTCACGTTGGCAACGTGCGCCAAACCAAGAGTTCCTCACACATAGAGCACGGGTTCCAGATTAACTCGCTTATATTCATTACTGCACGGGATAAATGGGGATAAGTATCCGCACATGCCATTGCTTTCAGTGGTTTTCCTCTATTGGAGATAAATCTCTTTCACGTGTGTTTTGCGGACGTCCGTACGTTGTATTCAATTGCCCATACATTGTGCCGCAATTCGAATGTTTGAAACAATCGGACACATTTTGCGAATTTTCGTGCGTGTTGGAAAATTTATCAATTTTAAATCACGTGCGAAATGTGTGTTCTCGCATGTTAATCATGATTTTGACGTCAATTTAGTCAATATATAAATAGTGGTAGTTATCTTTTTATCTATAAAAAGCACAACATGTTTGTGTCTAACTATGATAATGTGGAAGTAATTCGTTTTTATTGAAGGTAGTTTTCCTCATTACATTTTGATCAATTTTTGATTTTAATGTCGGTGGGTAGGATAAGGAATTTTAATTATGAGTTTAGCGATAGTTTTATTCAGGCTAATACCCACAATATTCCATACTTCTCTCGTTAAAGTTTACAAACTATTTAATCCAGTAATTTGGATTTCGATAATAATTTAGAATGCTGAAACGTCTCCGTGGGTTTAATCTAATTGAAATGTACACCTACATGCGAAACTTTTCATTAGGTCAAGTTAATCAGCTCGTCAAATCTGACGTTTTATTGATTTCCTGCAAATTATTCATGGATGTGGTTAACTCTCAAAATAAAAGTGATTTTTATTCTATTATTCTTGAAATATTTTAAAAATTATGCTAAGGTGTATATGAGATAAATTTCCACAGTTTTTTGTTGAAAATTGAAATTTCTTACAATTTTTGACCACATTAAGCCATTTTTGTCATTTCAATAATTTTTTCTGGCAACAAGTAGTATATTAAATTGAAAACATTAAAAAGTTTCTGCAGGCAGTCAAAAACACTTTATATGCAGACATGAACAAATACACAAGTTTTCTATTTTATGAGTGTGTTAAAAGATTTTTAAAAAAGTGATAAGAATGAATATATCAAAAATAAAGTTCAGCAGGAAAATTTTGTACTAATTAAAAGTTTTTGACTTAGAAAACAACAAATTTATTATTATGTATGTATTATTATTATGTATTATAGTTCTACAGGAAAATCAAAAGTTTTTGACATACACAAATATACAAATTTTCTATTTCGTGAATGTATTAATAAATTTTGAAGAGTGATAAGAATGAATACTTTAAAAATAAAGTTCAACAGGAAAATTGTGTACTGATTAAAAGTTTTTGAACTAGCCAAAAACAGATATATACACTGTTTTATGTGTATAAATTAAAATTTCAGGAAAATAAGTTTTAGACAAGAAAAAATACACAAATTTTCTGTTTTATTAGTTTTTAAAAGATTTTTAAGAAAGCGACAAGAATGAATGTCTTAAAAATAATGCTTAGCAGGAAAATTGTACTAATTAAAAGTTTTTGACTTGGAAAAAACACAAATTTATTATTTTATATGTATAAATTAAAAACTTTTTAAGGAAACTAAAATAAAGAAATTAAAAAAAGTTATGCAGGAAAGTCAAAAGTTTTTGACATGAATAAATACACAAATTTTCTATTTTATGAGTGTATGAAAATATTTTTAAAAAAGTGGCAAGAATACATTAAAAATAAAATTCAGAACGAAACTTTTTAGTAATTAAAATTTTTTGACTTGGAAAAACAAATTTATTAATTGACATGTATAAATTGAAACATTTTGAAGGACACTAGAATAGAGAACTTAAAAATGTTCTGTAAAAAAATCATAAGTTTTTGATATCAAGAAATATATAAATTTTCTATTTTATGAATATATGAATAAATTTTGAAATGTGATAAGGATGAATACATCAGCAGGAAAATTGTGCACTGATTAAAAGTTTTTGACCTAGCCTAAAGCAGAAATTTACTATTTTATGTGTATAAATTGTAATTTCAGGAAAATAACAAGTTTTAGACAAGAAAAAATACACAAATTTTCTTTTTTATGAGTGTATTAAAAGATTTTTAAAAAAGTGGCAAGAATGAATATATTAAAAATAATGCTCAGCGGGAAAATTGTACTACTTAAATGTTTTTGACTTGGAAAAAACACAAATTTATTATTTTATATGTATAAATTTAAAAAAATTGAAGGGAACAAGAGTAAAGGGTTTAAAAAAAGTTCTGCGGGAATGTCAAAAGTTTTTAACATGGATAAATACACAAATTTTCTATTTTATGAATGTGTTAAAAGATTTTAAAAAATATGGCAAGAATGAATAAATTGAAAATTTTCAGTTTCAGCAGGAAAGTTTCTACTAATTAAAAGTTTTTGACTTGCAAAAAACACAAATTTATTATTTTATATGTATAAATTAAAAAATTTTGAAAAACATAGAGAATAGAGAATTTAAAAAAGTTCTGCAAAAAATTTTAAAGGAGGCTTGTGTGGCTAATTTAAAAAAGTTCTACAGGAAACATGCAAATTTTATTTAATTTTATGTGTGTATGAAAATAATTTTAAGAAAGTGATATATTAAAAATAAAGTTCAGCAGGAAAATTGTGAACTGATTAAAAGTTTTTGACCTAGACAAAAAAAATTACAATTTACACAAATTTACTATTTTATATGTATAAATTTATAGATTTTATAGAAGATTCGAATAGAGAACTTAAAAATAAAGTTAAATCTAAATTTTTTGACATGGACAAATATACAAATTTTCTATTTTATGTGTGTATTAAAAGATTTTTAAGAAGGTGGCTAAGATTGATATATTAAAAATAAAGGTCCGCAGAAAAGTTGTGTACTGATTAAAAGTTTTTGACCTCGACAAAAACACAAATTTACTATTTTATGTGCATAAATTGAAAGATTATATAGGAGAGGATAGAGAGCTTAAAAAGTTCTGCAGGAAAATCAAAAGTTATGGATAAATATACAAATTTTCTATTTTATGAGTGTATTAAAATAATTTTAAGAAGGTGACAAGAATTGGGATTTTAAAAATAAAGTTCAGCAGGAACATGTTATATAAGGAACAACAAATAAATTCAAATTTTTTAATCGATAGTTTATACGGTTACATATATTTGAACTTCTGGAAAAATAATATTACATAAAAAATTAAAGTGTTATAAAAGAAAGCAGTAACAACTGGTTTTTAAGTTTACTTCCAAATACCTTATAATACAGAAATATCGATACCATAAACATTTAATTGATTTTTTTAAAATGGATTTATAAATACACTATTAGTGGTAATTTTAGTTTGTAAAACAGAGACCATTACATAAATTCATAAAGGTGTAAGTTGGCCCAATTCCTGCTAAACTGCAACGGACGGTAATTATGATAAACACAAATTGAATAATGTTGAAGAGTGAGGCGGCGAGTTACATCAGGCGGGAGATGAAAAAGATCTGTTGTTATGGAGTTGGATGGAAAGGTCAGACTGATACATAACGGTCGGGAGTTTTGGCGTTACAGGACTTGTGTAATAGCTCTAACAATGTCAGGAGGAAAGTATTCGTCGTTTACAATGAGACGTTATGTTGAATTGTAGGTGTGTAACTCTTCGATTGGGTAAGTTGATAACCTTTTCAGCTACGTAATGCAATTAAATATTAAGCTCCTAATGACCGCTAGTTGCTTTTATTTTAGGTATCCAAGACCTGGTTTCCTTAACGACTTCTTATTTAGGAAAATTTATATTTGCTGAACTATTTTTAACTGCAGGTAAAACACGTGTGCCACTTTTACTGCGACTTTTAATAACCGTAATTGATTGGAATGTTTCAGGTCCTGAAATTTATTAAGTTGCTCATCGCGCTGATGTTATAGCGTAGATAAATAAACAAAACATTATTTATAAATTAACTGAAAAGAAATCATTAGTTAAAATTAAATAAACCAAAGAAATTTATTGTTGGTTAGAAATAACGTACAGCCACGTTACGCTGATTTATTTCAATTATTTTCGCCTCTGCCATATCGTAAATATGCATTTCAATTTTCTGGAACTGGTTAACTGCAATTTTTGATTCACACATTGGATAATTTTCTTTTATAAATAAAACGCAAGAATGCGAGCTTCAGCGGGTCTAAAAACGCTGCCGCATTATAAATCAAACGGCTATTAATATGAAATTATTGTTTTTCAGGAATTTACACAACACTCAATAACGGTTTTACTAATTGTGATGCTGTTTCGATGATTCGTCTTAACGTTCTTTTCATCTTTGTTTTTTTCGCAGGAGATATAAAATATTTGAGATAAAAGGGCTTTTAAATCGGCTCAAAGTTGAGTAGAAATATTTTTCAAACGTTCACCGTTGTTTGTTTACAAATGTTTTGTCCGTACGAATATAATATATATAAATTTTCAGTCCTATTATGGAACTCGTGAAGTTCAGCGTTCGGAGTGTCCTTTCAATAACAGAGACTTCCAGACAACGACCATGAACTCCCACCGTGAAATTTTACATTTATATAAGATATATATATAACACGTCAAATAAACAAACCCAGTTACAACCATACAAATATTAATTAACGTAACGTACTTTTTATGGTAAGAAGCTCAAGCTTTGACAAAACGAACAATTACTTAATAAATACGGATTACGATTGAGTACGTATTCAATGGACGGAATTGGTGAACTTGATAGAGGGTTTTTACGTCAAACTTCGACGTGGGAATCCGTGACGCAATTGATGACAGTCGTAACCATTGACTGACAGAATATACAAATTGGTTGTTTTTGGCTGTTACGAGTGTTTTCAAAACCAGACCTTTTTTTTAAGACGTTGAAACAGTAGATTCTTCTACAGGCACATAATATTTTCTCAAATAGAAACCACAACCAACTTTAACCTCTTCGATAATAAATGATGATGACGATGAAAATTTCAAGATAATTTAACTTTTTTATTTTAAACGGAAACGATTATTGAAATTAATTGTAAAATGTCGAAAATACCTTTGCTAATACATAATTTAGAATATTGTCGTCTCTGAAACTAAAATTTATTTTTATTGTCTTAAAAAACTAATGTTAACATAAAAAAAATAAAACAAAATTAATAGTTTACAATTATTGACATATAGTAAGTTATAAAATTTTAAATTTTAAGCTTAAAAAATTAAATTAATAAAAAAATAACCAATTAAATTTAATTATTATTAACATGAATTTATAAAATTGGAAAAATTAGGGTTAAAATTTATTTTTTAATAGTTTAATTATAAATAAAAATACAATTATTAATTTAAATTTATAACATTTTAATTTATAGCAATTAAATGTAAAAAAAAAACTATCTGAATTTATAAAATTTAGAAAATTAAGCAAAAATAACCGGTTAAATTAAATAAAAAAATTTAAAATATTGATTCAAATTTATAATTTAAAAAATTATTTTCTGCTTGGTAATTAATTTATCAATTGAATTAAAAAATATTAAATAATTTAAATTTAAAAAAAAGTAAAATTAACAAATTAATTGAAAAATTAAAATTATAATTTGTATATAAATATAATTGATTATTGTATTAAAATTTCTTAAAATTTCCAGATTTGCTTAAAAGAAAAAAAAATATGGATTAAAAAATTACAATTAACAAGTGAGATAAAAAAAATAACTTAAAGGTATACAAACATTAAAACCCTTCAAAATTTTAATGTTTGTTAAAAAATAACAATATTAATGAATTAACTTTATTAAATTTTAAATATGAACCTTAAAAAATTTTTAAATTATAAATTAAAAAAAAATTAATTAATAAAATAAAATTATTAATTTAAATTTATAAAATTTAAAAAGCTAAGCTTAAAAATTAAAATGAGTTAATTAAATTAAAAAATGATAATAAAAAATGGGTTATTTAAATTCTTACAATTTTAAAAATTAAAATAAATAAATTAAAATTAAAAACATGTGTTAATTTAAGTTTATAAAATTTAAAAAATTAAGCTCAAAAATTAAAATTAACAAATTATATTTTACAAGTTTACAATTTCATGTGAAAATTATTATGAAATAAATTTCTTGTGAAAGCAAAATTGGAAGAAATTTCGGTCCCCTCGAGCAATTTAGTTTTGAAGAAAATTTCCCGTGTGAGTAGTAAATACTAATAAGCCATACTTTCGAAATTTCTTGGGTGGATTAATTGCTACAATTCCGAGTGGTAGCCTTAAAGAAATATAATACATAAGTATATATATATATATATATATATATATATATATATATATATATATATATATATATATATATATATAAATATAATGATGTTACGAAAAACGTAAAAATTTACTGAAAATATAAAAACCTATTGAAATCTCAAAAATTCGTTAAAAACGTGAGAAATTACTAAAAACGTAATGTGACCATATGATCAAATTCCATACGATTAAATTCCGTACGATCATTTTCCATACGATTAAAATCCGTACGATCATTTTCCATAGGATCAAAATACATACAATTAAAATCCATATGATCATTTTCCATAGGATCAAATTCCATACGATCAAAATCTATAGGATTTTTATTTTTTTACTAATACTAATTTTCTGAAAAATCATTAAAAAATAAGCTCAAAAGATTAAAATTAACAAATTTTATTAAATTAAAAAAAAACAATATTATTAATTTAAATTTGTAGAATTTTAATAACAAAAATAATAAAAACACTACAAATACAACAATTAATTGTCCAACTATTTCAAGTGGAAGCTATTATTGAATTTATTTTAATTAGAAATAAACCAAGCTTTCTAAAAAATATATATGATTTAGAATATGTTTATGAATATGAAATTTCAAGATATACTTTAATGTTTATTTCTGTTATGGAAAATAATATTTTAAAGCTGTTAAATACATTTAACATAACTTATCAATTGATAATTTATATGTAAATTTGCAATTATGTAACAATTTTTTTCTGAGTATGTAAATATAAAATTTAATTTCTGCCAAATGTCAGTCAGTTTTTATAAATATTTCACAGATATAGCAAAATGCGACATGCATCAACGTTTAAAAAAAAATATGAGCTTTCAGTACAGTACAGTCAGTTTTTCTGCTCTGGAAATTCTCGAAATATCAACAAAACCCACCCACAAGTCAAACATTTATAAAATTCGTCATATTCGATTTTGTCAAAAAAAGAAAAAAATAATGAACCAGTTCCACAAAAACCAATAATTTCAAATAAATAATTGCTGAATCACAGTCATTTTTTAATCGTTTACCTCGAACCGAACTGACGAATTTCGGTTCTCTGTTGTCGGATCGAAATTGGAGTGATTCCCGGTGTTTTTCGGCTAATATTAACGCAAAATATTTCGATGTCTATTTATAATGGAGTCGCCGAGATGTTACATCCGGTGACTCCGACTCCGAATGCAACACACAAGTGGTTACGTACCATTGTCGCCAAAATAGTCAATCGACGATTTGTTTTCATTTACTTTTGATTTAGCTACTTGCGTCAAATATATAAATATGGAACGTATTTAAGGTTTTAATTTGGAATGTGCGCAGTGATTATATTTTTATGATTACCATCATTCCTTGAGTTACTTACTGGATTTATTTAGCAATTTATCTAATTTGGAGGTTTTATACTTTATGAATTGTTTATTTTGCACTTGAAATGTTTACAACTAATAATTGTGTATAATTGTAATTTTGTTTACACTTATTTCAACAGCCCTATTATGTGTTCAGGGACACAATTTGGATAGGTCTTCATACAAATTCTTATTATGCATTTTGAGCATTGTCACATGCAAGAAAAAAATTTAAAAATAGTCACCGTCAACGGCAGAAGCGGTGACTATCAATAAACAACTGCTATTGATTGTGACCGACTTAAACGTTAAAAAATAAGTGTCAGTTTCAGTCTATTAAGACGGTGCTAACCGGTACAGCGCCATTGATGAAAACAATAATCAATCAAGACACTTATCCAGTAAGTGGTTCAAAGAAAAAGCAATTAATCCACAACTGCAAATGTTTATGTTGCTTTTTTACTTCCACTTGAGTCTGCGACGCAGTAACGAAATCCTTGACATTGGGTATCCGGAAAATATAATTTAGATTTTTGGTTCATGGTTTATTTGGATAAATTTATATTTCATACAATTTTTGTATATCTTATGGAATGCTTTCTTATGCTTTTTCTAATTAGGGTATTTATTGTATTCCTCCATTTTATTTCTAAATTTTTTTTGAGTAAAAAAATAGTGTACTCTTATGTTATTCCTGCAAATGACTTATACGAAGTAAGAATATCGGAGAAAAGGTCATTTTAACATTTAAATGACCTTTTCTTAATAATTTAAAATGATCGAAATAAATTAAAAAATAAAATTATTAATTTAAATTTACAAAATTTAAAAAATTAAAATTTACAATATTAATTAAAAAAGTAAATAAAATTATGTATTTAAATTTAATTAATAAAAAGTATAATCTATTCTTGTTGCATTGTTATAAATTCCTTAACATTTCAAGATTTCTTAAAAAAAAAATAAATGAAATTACAATACAAATAATATACAAGAATTTAAAAATCTTAATAAATTAAAATTTAAAAATTTATTAAAAAAAATAAAATTATTTATTTAAATTTAAAAAATAAAAGGTATTCTCGTTATATTAAAATTTCTTAAAATTTAAATATTTGTTTACAAAATATATATTTAATATATAGGTTAAATTAAAATTATAATATTAAAATTATTTAATATTAATTTAAATTTTAAAAATAAAAGGTACAATATATTTTATTATCTAAAACAAAATTTCAAGATCTGTTAAAAAAAATAAAATTAACAATTAAAATTTATCACATTTTAAATAGAAAAATATTAAATGAACCAATTAAATTTAAAATATTTAAAAATATTAAACAATTAAATAAAAAAATTAATTATTTATTTATATTTAAAAAAATAAAAATTACAATTTATTCTTCCGAAATTAAAATTATAAGTATGATAAAAAAATAAAATTATTAATTTAAGTAAATTTTTAAAAACAAGCTTAAAAAATTATTAATTTATATTTAAAAAATAAAAGGCAATATATTTTTATTATCTTTAAATCATTTAAATTTAAATTTTACCATTTAAAATTTAAAAAAATAAAATTTACAAATTTAATTTCAAAAACAATTAAAATTATTTATTTAAATTTAAAAAATTAAAAGTAAAATTTATTCTTGTTATATTAACATTTTATGAAAAAATTAAAATGAATCAATTAATTTAAAAGACATGAAAATATTAATTTAAATTTATAAACTAAAATAAACCAAATAAACTAAAAAAAATATTAATTTATATTCATAAAATTTAGAACTTCAAAAAGCAGAAGAAGTTGAGTGTACTCCTCCCTCAGAAGAGATTTTGTGTTCTATATTTTTTTGTAATATTAAATTATTAATTTTTATATTTCTATTATCTTAAAACATGAAAATATTATTATATATTTAAATGCATTAAATTTTAAATATTAAGCTTAAAAATTTAAAATAAACCAATTAAATTATATAATTATTAATTAAAAAAAAAAATAAGAATTATAAATTTAACTTAAAAAAATTAAATTATTTATTTAAATTTAAAAATCAAGATTCAAAAATTAAAATTAATTTATTGAATATAAGAAATTATTAATTTAAATTTCTAAACTTAACAAAATAATAATATTAAAAAATTGAAATAAACCAAACAAATTTAAAAAATAAAATTTAAGGTTTGTTCGTAAAAAATTAAATTATTAATTAAAATTTAAAAAATAAAAGGTACAATATATTTTTATTATATTAAAACGTTGTAATTTCAAGATTTGTTAAAAAAAATAAAATTAGAAACTTAAATTTGTTGAAATATAAATTATAAGCTTAAAAATTTGAAATGAGCTAATTAAATTAAAAAATGAAAATAAAATTATTAATTTAAATTTATAAGATAAAAAAAATTTAAAAAAAAAAAACAAATTTAATAAAACAAATTAAAATTATGCATTCAAATTTATATAATAAAAGAAAGTATATATTTTTTTAAAATTTAAATAAATAAAATAAATGAACAATATTTGTTAAAAAAATTAAAATTAATAATCTAAATTTATAAAATTTTAAAGATTATGCTTACAAAATTAAAATTTACAAATTTAGTTTAAAAAAAATTATTTATTTAAATTTAAAAAATTAAAAGTATAATTTATTATTGTTATACTAAAATTTTATGATTTGTTAAAAAATTTAAAATCAAACTATTAATTTAAAAGATATGAAAATATTATTTTAAATTTATAAAATTAAAAGAAACCAAATAAACAAAAAAAAAATATTAATTTATATTCAATTTTAATTTAAAAAATTAAGCTTAAAAATTTAAAATTTATAAATGTGTAAAAATTAATTAAATTAATTAAATTTATAAAATAAAAAGTATAATTTTTTTAAATTTAATTAAAATAATGTACAATTTATTCTTGTTAAATTAAAATTTCTTAAAATTTCAAGATTTGTTAAAAACAAATAAAATTAATAATTTAAATTTATAAAATTTTAAAAATCAAGCTTAAAAAATTAAAATAATCCGCTAAATTAAAAAATAAACTTTCGTTTCCATTTTAAAGTCTTTCTTGAAATGTATTTATTTTTGAACTATTTTGTGGTGGTTTTCCAATTTTTGAAGTAATAAACAGTTTTATTCTCAAGTTGAGCTGAAAATTGAGACTGATCTTTCCTTTAATTGATAACCCAGATTTTTTCCCGTGCATTGAATTTGCTTGTAGAACATTTGCCAAAAAATGTTGATTATTTTTTGAATAAACGTTACTTAAAAAATATGTTTTAGTTTAAAGTTGCACGTTAAAAATGTATAATATCTGACCCATTTCAGTTATAATTCCCGACGCATAAATCTTCGTATCCGGTGCAATATTTGAGCATCTTTTTGGTACATTTAATGTGTCATTACGAACGTACGGTTATGTGCAAAATACAGATCGGCATTTAGGATGTCGCAACGACGGACAACACTGTTGGCAAACCGACCACGAGCCCATTAATAACATTATTTCGTGAATTTATTGTGGTACAGGTTCGTGGTAAATTAGCAACAATAAATAATGGAGGTTTTCGAAACGTTATGAAAAATAACCACGAATATATTATGTATGGTTAATTGGAATAAATGCTGTATCGTAAAGTGGTTAGATAATTGTAAACATTGTCCAAACTCAATATTTTTGGTTTCTTATTGGCATTATTTTCGGACGGCCCGTTATGAAAAGGTGTTGATTTCTTTAAAATGGTTAAATTAGAAAAAAAAGTGGCCGGTCACAAATAGACCGACAGAAAATGTCGAAAATAATACCTCGAGCCCACTATTTGACCTATTTACGCAAAATTTAATAACCGAAGAATGTTGTACAAAAGCCAAATGCCATTTATTCTCCTCGGTGATTGTTACCAAAGTAAGTCCGATAATCCCCCTTGAGATATCTCATCGGTCAACTATTTATAAGCGTAATATTCGCATTTCACCGATATTAATTTGTATGTAAACTTGATTTATGGTGGTCCTGTAAATCGTAAAATAATTTTAAAATTTATTACGTGCTAAATATACACAACCAAAACGTAATTAAATCTGGGACAAACTTTTGTTTTCTTTTTTTAAGTAATGGATGGATTCTATTAGTTTTCTACACTTCTAAATGTTTAAATATGTTCAATTTATATTTATAGGGTGATATTTTTAGGGAGTTACAATTAAATTTTCAATGGAGGACTGCATAAATTGAATTAATTATTTTAATCATTAAATGTTACAATGTTTGTTTTTATTTTAGTTTATGATAAATAAGGAAAATTTTAACTATATTGCAACTATATTATTATCTGACTATTGTTTATATAAAAAAAATAATAATAACGATGTATTGTGATTTTAATTAATTAATTAATTAATTAAAATCACAATACAAAAATAAAAATATATAAAAGTTTATTTACGCGTATCTTACTTTATTTTTATAAGTCAACTTATGTCTCAATTCTCAGTCTAATACAATTTCAGTTTACAAATTCTTTTTAGAAAGTTTCAATACAGTTTTTAATGGAATATTGACTTAATTAAATTAATCATTTTAATTACTGTGTTTACTTTTCTTTATCACCTGTAATATATATTCTATTTCAATATTATCTAAATCGCAATAAGATTATTATCAGTCTGTTTCATATCTAATAATAATTACAATATAATACTATATAACATATTATTTATTAAGTTCATTTAAAATATTTTTTGTTTGTTAAAATTCTGAAAATTCACAATATAATTACTAAATTGAGTTAATTAATTTAATGAAAAAACTATTTTACTTATCTTATTTTATTTTGTATTTATGTATTGTATTTGCCAAGTCAATTTCAATTTACAAACTTAACTGAAAAATAGTTTTATTTTAAATTTATTCAACGGCGCCGTGGCTTAGTTGGTTAAAGCGCCTGTCTAGTAAACAGGAGATCGCGAGTTCGAATCTCGCCGGGGCCTATATTCTATTTTTTCAAATTTCAATTATAAACTAAAAATCGATAAAAAGATGAAAACATAAAAATAAAAAAAATTTGTAGTTTCTTATAGGTATGTTAAAAAAAAGCACAAAAAGTTGTCTATAGTTTTCTAATAATTATTGAAATTATTTAAAAACATGTAAAAATAAAAAATTGTAAATTATTACACACAATATGTAGTTTGTATTGAGAGGGTATAGCCACTTTGTAAATTTCAACAAATTAAAAAAATAACACATTTTCTGATACGTGGCTTAATAAAATAAAAAAACAAAAAAATAAAATTTTGTTAAAAATCACAACTTCTTTCAACAAAATCTAGTTAGATTTTTTGGTGCCCATTTGAAACATTAAAAAAAATTCGAAAACATTTTTCAGATTAAATTTGATAAATGAAAATATATTTCGAATATATGTTTTACTAAAAAATGGAAACATCAATAAAAATATTGTAGTTTAGTTTTCCTTAAATGTTATGTTGTTATGTCTTTATTTTATGTTGAAATTATTTTATTTAATATATTTTGTATTGTGATTGTAAAATATGGTTTAAACCTTTTCTCATACATTTTAATAAATTTTCAAAAAATTACAATATATACAATTCTGTAAGTAGCTTAACAAAATATGAAGGGTCGACATTTAAAAATAAACACAATTTTTTTCAATAAAATCTAGTTGGATTATTTAGGATCCAATTTGAAAATTTTCGAAAAAATGTGTTTTCTAAAATTCTTCAACGGCGCCGTGGCTTAGTTGGTTAAAGCGCCTGTCTAGTAAACACCGAGGCTGTTGACACATCTGTACAACCAAGTCTGGATTCCAACAGCAAACAAATGTCACCACCCACACCCCAGTGCCTAATGCAGGTTGAGGCTCTGGTACACCGCCCTGCAACCAGGTCGAGTCCCAGCCCCGATAACAACACACACAACAATTACGGATCACTAGAAACTAGGGAATCCCGCATCAACAATGTAAACAATAACAAAATACAAGTAATAAATGACAACACAACAATTCCACCAAAGCAAAAATCAAAATACGATGGGGAACAAAAAAGTAAAACACCTGTTACTATGGACTACGATACAATTGAAACAGTAGAAACCACCCAAACAAAGCCACTAGAACCGTCGCAAACTGAAATTAGAGAAAACACCATCAATGATAAATTCCTCAAACCGAGAAAAACAACGTCATTAAAAACGATTATGACAAAGCGCATCGCCATAGAAGAGAAACTGATGCTGAATAATCGTTTTGAGAAACTAGAATCACTGAACAAACCCGAAATTGAAACGGGAGTACTACTCAACAAAAGAAAAAGACTGTCTCCACTTTTGCACGACATAACCAAAAAACACAAAAATAGAAACTCCGATTATACTGACACAGAAGACAGTGCAACTGAGAACAACCCGCAAACCCACAAAACTAAGACAAACACAAGAAAATCATCTAAGAAGTCCACCCCGCCGCCAATAGTTCTTGATGGGAAACCCTCAAAACACGAAGCACTACAAACACAACTGAATGACTTTATTAAGAAGGGATATAATATCAAATATACCAAAAACAATACCCACATATACATCAACGACTACCTCGAATACAAATTATACTTACACGAAATACAAAAAGAGAAAGTCGCATTCCACACTTACACCCATACCAACGAAAAAACACACGCGTTCGTAGTAAGGGGGCTGGATGGTGAGCCAGACACAGACACCATAGTAAATGACATAAAAACAAACCACGACATCATAGTACACCAGGTATATCGTCTCAGGTCCACGAAAAGACCACTTTTCATGGTCGTCACAGATTCTACAGTTACCTGCGATTGGCTGAACACAACTTGCAGATATATCCTTCACACCAGAGTTTTCTGGGAGAGAAGGAAAAATGAAAAGCAAATTATACAGTGTCATCGATGCCAACTGTGGGGCCATGCCACTAGTAACTGCAATAGGGATCCTAAGTGTCTGAAGTGCGGCAACCAACATGAGACGAAGACCTGTGCCAAGCCGAGGGAAGAACCCCCCAAATGCGCTAACTGCCAGGAGGCACATACCGCAAACAGTGTCAAATGCCCTGTATATATATACAAACTACAACAATTAGAGGAGCGCCGTAAACACAACAAATTCAACCCAAAAGCTCAACGATTAACCGGCCCAAAAACATTAACTGACCTGCCCAGACGCGATAACAGGGGAACCAATGGAGTAATTAACCCAACCAACCTACAAGAATACCCACCCCTGGAACGGACAACAATCGAAGTAAACAACCCAAAACCGAAGCTATCAGCACCAGCTAGCAACATTTGGATACAGAGGGCCCAAAAAAGTATAGCTACCAGCTCCGCACACAACGCCCAACGAGCAACTGGGCACCAACAGGATGACACTGATGGCGCTGAGGACATGGGAGCTCTGTTCTCGGTGGCCAGGGACTTGCAGAACGCAGTTAACATGAAGGAGATGGTGCAAGCTCTCCGCGACCTAACCGCAAGAATGTCCAACGCTGGCACCAAGCAGGAAAGATTCCAGGCTTTCCTACAATTCTGCATCTTTGACGTAAACAACTATGACATCTAGGCTGAAGATCTGCACTTGGAACGCTAACAGTGTTAATAACAAAATACCATGTTTAATTAATTTTCTGCACACACACAAAATAGACATAATCTGCATAACAGAAACAAAACTGTCCAGCAGACATAATTTCAAAATTAAAAACTATCTAACTTACAGAGAAGACAGGCAATACAACCCGGGTCACACCCGCCACACACACGGAGGAGTTGCAATCCTTGTTAAAAACTCCATCCCACACTCCAATATAGATAGTATACCTAGTCATATAGAGAATATATCAATCAAACTAGCCGACGGAACCGTAATAATGTGCGCATACAACCCTCCATCCAACAATTTTTCTACACCACAAATAGACCAACTCTGCAAAAAGTATAACAAAACCATAATCTTAGGGGACCTTAACTCTCGCCACACAGCCTGGAACTGCCACAGAAATAATACCAACGGAGCCACCCTGTACAATTATATACTCAACTCGGACGTTGACCTCCTTTTCCCTGAAGAAGCCACGCACTATCCCAATAACGGGGGCACTCCATCAACAATAGACCTAGTCATAAGCAATGGAGTACGCAGAGTGACTGAACCAACTGTACTCCATGAACTAGACTCCGACCATGCCCCAGTGCTAATTAATATCCAACAAAAAAGAACAAAAGTCCTCCAACAAACCAAATTCTGTTTCCGAGAAACGAACTGGGACATGTACAGGCACGAGCTAAACACTCTGACGGTCCTAAGAGGTCACATCACGGATTTGGAATCACTAAAGAGAGAAGTGGATTCATTCACACTCAATCTAAAAATAGCCAGGAACAAAACTACTAAGGTAACAAAAACCAAACCACCAGCAGATGATCTTCCAGATGATATAACAGAAGCTATCAAAACAAAAAACTACCACAAAAAACGTTGGCACAAATACAAACTCGACAATGACAAACAAATAATGAACCGGCTCAAAAACGAAATTACATATAAAATCGGGCAACACAGAAATAACGTGTGGCGGGACCTTCTGGGCAGGCTCCAAGCCACGGATTGCTCCTTATGGAGATACGTAAAGAAACTAAAAGGGGAACGTCCTATATACCCGACCATCCTCTACAACAACATCGAGCACATGTCCAACAAATCTAAAGCTACAGCCATCTCCACACACTTTGCAGAAATTCATAAAACTGATACGACAAACCTCACACCGGAACAAAACTACATACAGCAAATGGCTCAGAATATACACAAAGCTCAACCAGAGGTAATTCAAAACAATGAACTTGCTAAACTACTCACAAGGCCGAGTGAAGTGCAGCAAATTCTGCGAAAACTGCCAAATAACAAAGCTCCAGGACCAGACGGTATCCAATACATCCTTTTAAAAAACATACCAAGGAAGACACTGGTCCATCTAACCTATATTATCAATGGTATTATTAGGCTGCAATACTTCCCAGAACAATGGAAACACGCTGTGGTTATCCCCGTACTAAAGCCCGGTAAACCGCCACATAACCCCAACTCATACAGGCCAATATCGCTACTAAGCTCTATTTCCAAGGTAGCCGAAAGAGTTATACTGCGACGCCTGGAAACAGCCGACTCACACCTACACATAACACCACACGAGCAGTTCGGATTCCGCCCCAAACATGGCACAGTTCTGCAGGTGGCGCGAATTGCTGAACACACTAAGAAGCACTGGAACTTCGGGAGAAACACAGTTGCACTCTTTTTAGATATGCAGAAAGCCTTCGATACCGTATGGTTGGATGGACTAGTGTATAAACTGGACCAGCTAAAACTGCCTAAATGTCTGGTCAAACTAATCGACTCGTATCTGCGAGGAAGGACCTTCCAGGTAAAAATCAGCGGGGAATTATCCGAAACACGAAACACTTCGGCAGGAGTACCACAGGGAACGGTGCTCGCACCAAAACTCTACAACTTCTATACCTCCGACATCCCTAAGTTTTCCCACACTAACTTGGCATTATACGCTGATGACACTGCCATCTACAGCTCGTCCTTTAGCTCACAGGTCGCCACCCAACAGATTAAAATCCATCTGGGCATGCTCACTGCGTTTTTTGAGAGATGGAAAATTAAAATAAATCCTGAAAAAACAGAATTGATCAACTTTACAAAAAAAATACACTAACACAAGGATAGTATCTCCACCCACTATAGACGGAACCATCATTCCATGCAAAAAAGTCGTGAAATACTTAGGCACCTATCTGGACAATCGGCTGACCTTTAGACCTCATATAGACAAAATTAGACCAAAGATATTTGGTGCAATCAAGCCACTATATCCCCTAATCTCTGCAAACAGCCCCATGAGTAGAGATAACAAAATTAACTTATACACCACAATCCTCCGACCCATCATGACATACGCATGCCCCATCTGGTGTGGAGCCTCAATAACCGCCATTAACATACTACAACGACTGCAAAACAAAATACTGAGAATGGCAATCAGCGCACCCCAGAGAAGCAGAACCCGACACATACACGACACAACTGGAGTGCCATATGTACAGGATTACATCATCCAAGAGGCTAATAAATTCTACGAAAAACAAATACACCACTCGATACTCACAAAACACATGGCTGACGTCAGAATCCACAACATTGACCCTAATCACAGACACAAACCCCTCTACCATAAACTTCCAATTTTTCACAAACTCCCACCATAATGTCTGCCGCGCACTCAAAACTTTCCACTTAAAACGCAAAACGTAAAGACGCCCACTAAACCATAAAACATTATCCGAACAACGCGAAACCTCCCCCAAAAATGCTTCAACGGGTTTTTTTGACTAAGTTTTTCCCGAGCGCACTAAATTGCAAAGCTGGCCATCCAGCAACAGTTTCCGCTAATTTCATCTACAGGTTCCATTATCTAAATCATATTGAGACAAAATGCCCCCAGAAATGCAACGACCATGTGAGGGGGGTCTTGGACCCATTTTGCTTTCAACATCGTTGCTGACGCTCGGAGATGCCACGACACCGGCAATTGGCCGTGCCAATCTCCAAGAAGGTGGACAACCCCGGACTCCATTCGGTAACCCACCCCCACAAGAACGGAGCCTACTATATATAGTGCCCACAGGAGTCTCGAGCTGTACGAGCCAATGATGTGTATTTTAACAAAAAGACAAATAAAATATATTTTAGTTTTAGTTTTAGTTTTGTCTAGTAAACAGGAGATCGTGAGTTCGAATCTCGCCGGGGCCTACCTTTAATTTTTTCTAATTTTAATTAAAAATTAAAAATCGATTTCAAAAGTTTTCAAAAATCTGGAAATATCTTAAGATGCGAAATAATTTAATCAGTTTTTCTTAAATATAGTTTCTTTTGTTATTATTGAAATTATTTCTAAAATATAAGAGCAAAAAATTTTAAAATAATTTTATTTTATTAATATTATTTTAGTATTTACACTGAATTATTTAACTTTATAAAATAAGAGTCAAATTTGAAATATAAATAACAAAATTTTTCAATAAAATCTAATTAGATTTTTAGAATCCAATTTGGAGCATTCAAACTATAATAATTTTCGAAAAATCGATTTCAAAAGTTTTCAAAAATCTGGAAATATCTTAAAATTAAAAATATTGTAAACCATTTTTACTTATATGTATATATATTTTCTGCAATCGTTATTAAAATTCTAAAATTATACGTTTTTTTTTTCAGTAAAATCTAGTTAGATTTTTTCGAAAAATATTTTTTCAAAATATTCTTCATTGGCGCCGTGGCTTAGTTGGTTAAAGCGCCTGTCTAGTAAACAGGAGATCGTGAGTTCGAATCTCGCCGGGGCCTACCTCAATTTTTTTCTGATTTCAATTAAAAAATAAAAATCAATTTCAAAAATTTGAAAATATCTTGAAAGGAGAAAAATTATAAACCAGTTTTTCTTTTTTTTTTGGTATTGTTTTTTTAATTATTTCAATAAATTATAAGAGTTTAAAATTGTAAAATAATACCATTTTATTAATCATCATTATTTTCTTCTTAACATTATAAAATAAAGGTCAATATTAAAAAAATAAATTACAAAATTTTCAAAAATTCTAAAATAATATAATTATATTTATATTCTTTTATTATTTTTTTCTTCACAAAATAGAAAGATTTAATTTAAAAAATAAATTATAAAAGTTTTTAATTAGATTTTTCAGTGTTCAATTTGAAACTTAAAATATATTATAATAATATATTAATAATTTTTGGTAATTATTATAATATAATCTTAATTTCCTTTTTTATAAATTTAGTGAAAAAGTTTCTAATTAAGAGAACGTTTAAATTAATTAACTATAATTTGTGTCTAAGCAAAATAATTTGTGAGAAATATTGTAATCTATATATTTTGGAACACAAATTTTGATTCTAAATTTAAATTTGTTAAGATCCCCTCATTAAATGCCGATCGAAGTCGATTATAAAACCAAACAAATATTATAAATCATCATTTTTATCACCAAAACCTTCAAACCTGCCTCATTATATATTTGCAAAAGGTTGTTCCTTGAACACCATTGCCATCTTCCCAAAACATAATAATTGAACGCTAACGACTTATAAATAGCAGACATCAAATTGACACAAACAAATAACCAGAATTTATCACAAAGCCCGTCTGTAGTTGTAGTTTCGGTTCACACAATCAACAAATGTTTTGTATACAAAATACCTGTCTAGCGGCCGACCTCATGGAAATCTTGGCATACAATCAATTAAGTCAATAATTAGTTCGCACCTTGATTCCATATGCCACCGTTAACGTGGACGTTTCAAAGGCGTTTATATGCTAGTTTATAAAATATTAGTTTCGGTCAATTTACCAAGAGTTTGTTGCCACGCGTGACTCACTGTCCGTTCGAAAATAAAACGTAAACAGTTCAAAGATCTGGTCAAGTACTGTTTCATCCAGTTGCCATTTAACCTCCGGACAAATAATTGTGTATTATATCATAGTAATTTAATAAGCCACGAGCCCGACTCCCACGACATGCCGTAAGGAGTTCCGCGTAACTAGTTCGTGTGTGCGTAATTTTTACGATATTAATTAATGTGGAGTAAATATTGTTTTCTCGAAGGACGCCACATGAAATTTACACAATTTAGGGCGAGCTACGGATGAAATAACGTACATTGATGCGTCTCACCCACATTTCTGTTTGTTTGTGTGTCAGGAATCTCCCGAATCTGACGTATTCGTGTCAACCAACAAGGATGATGGAAGATTTTTGAGATTATTTCGGTCATCTTAAATTTAGTTGTTTTAATGAGTGCGCATTCCAGATGTAGCATTTTGTTATACGGGCAAAATAAATTTGAAATTTTGTTTGACTTTTTTCGTTGTGTGGTTAAACAAAAGATAGGCCCCGGCGAGATTCGAACTCACGATCTCCTGTTTACTAGACAGGCGCTTTAACCAACTAAGCCACGGCGCCGATGAAGAATTTTTGAGAAAAAAAAATTTCGAAAAAATCTAGCTAGATTACAATAAAAAATTATTTTAAAATTTTATACTCTTTCATTTTATTGATATAATTTCAATTACAAAAAAATATGTTATATAAGAATAAATGGTTTACAATATTTTTAATTTTAAAATATTTTCTGATTTGTGAAAACTTTTGGAATTGATTTTTCGAAAATTTTTTTCAATGTTTCAAATTAGACACTAAAAAATCTAATTAGATTTTAATGAAAAATTTTGTAATTTATTTTTTAATAGTATCCTTTTTAAATAATAAAAAGAAAATAATAAAATAATATTAACAAAATTATATTTTATTGAAATAATAATAACAAGAAATATATATATAAGAAAAACTGGTTTACAATATTTCTCATTTTAAGATACTTTCAAATTTTTGAGTACTTTTGAAATCAATTTTTATTTTTTAATTGAAGTGAGAAAAAATTTAAGGTAGGCCCCGGCGAGATTCGAACTCACGATCTCCTGTTTACTAGACAGGCGCTTTAACCAACTAAGCCACGGCGCAGTTGAATAATTTTAGAAAATAATTATTTTTGAAAAATTTAATTAGATTTTCTTGAAAAAATTTTAATTTATTTTTTAAATTTTTTCAGTTTGACCCTTATTTTATAAAGTTACATAATTAAGAGAAATTATTATTAATAAAATTATATTATTTTAGAATTTTTGAAAATTTACAATATCAACGAGTTTTGAAACAAAAAAATATATATTTAAAGCATATTTCTCCTCATTTTATGCAATTTAAGTCATTCTTCACATTTTTGAAAATTGAAATATTTTTCAAAAAAATTGTTTTTCAATTAAATATGGATCATATGTACAAATATCATAATTTTGTCTTTATATATTTATCAGACGTTTGTACACATTTACTTTAATAACATATTAAACATTATTTATTGTTAACAGTTAAAGAAGACATTTCTCAAAATAAGAATTACAGATTTGATCCGAACAAATATTTGTTCAAAATTCATATAATTATTATTAATTACGTCACAACTTGTACATTCAGAGATAAGATAATCATTAAAATTAAAATAGAAAATAACAACACACAATAACGAGTAATTATACATTCATATTTCTACGCATATTAATTTTTAGTAATGAATTCATTCATTACCACAGTTCTAAAATAAATGGGTGAATCGCAGCATTAAAATAACGTTCGTCACCGTCAACCCAGAAAAATGCGTGCCCAAATAAATGCACAAAAATCCACTAGTAAAAATAACAATGCAACCTTAACAATCTAATAATAATCAAAAGACATCCGCCTCTTCGAAAACAGTTCCACGAAAGCACAAGCTTAATAATAATGAGTAACTTGTTTATTTCGGATTTAGTTCGGACGACATTAATATATCGAGGGGGATCCATTCGAAGTGAGCCAAGGCGGTAGTTTAAACGCCGGGACAATATTTTACACTCGATAAATTTTTAGCAAATTAATTCGCCTATCCAAGGTCAACGCCACAAATAATTTTCGACGATTCGAAATAGCCATCGGACAAGTTTTTTACGTGGTGTTCCAAATTGATTGATTTTTTTTGTCCAAGAGTTTATTTTTGTTTTAAACGCTGATTGGCGGAACTTAAGCTATATAATAAAGAAAAAAGTACGAAAGTAGTTAAATTTATGGAATTTAAAAACTAAGTTTAAAAAAATAACAAAAATAAATAAAAAAATATTTGTAATTTATATTTATGAGTTAATTAATTAAGCATAATGAATTAAAATTAACTAATTAAACATAAAAATTAAAAATAATTAATTAAATTAATAAATATAATAAAATTTGTAATTTATATTTATAAAATTTAAAAAGTATGCTTAAAAAATTAAAATTAAAAAATAAAATTTTTAATAAAAAATAAATTTACCTAAATAAATAAAAAGAAATTAATTAAAATAATCATTAATAAAATCGGAACAACTAATCTAAAAATATTAAAATTATCAAATTAAATTAAAAATAAATAAATAAATAAAATATGTAATATGTTAAATTTATAGAATTTAAAAAATTATGCTTAAAAATTAAATAATAAAATAAAACTATTAAAATTGACTAAATTAACAAGATTAAATTTATCAAATTTTCTAATAAAATTAAAAAAAAAAATAATTATTAAAATTATTGATTTAAATTAAATAATAACAAATTTAGAAACTTCAAATTTACAAATTAAAATAATAAATAAAATAAAATTTGTAATGTAAATTTATAAAATTTAAATGAAAATAAAATTTTTAATTAAAAATAAATTTTCCTAAATAAATAAAAAGAAATTAATTAAAATAATCATTAATAAAATCTGATAAACTAATCTAAAAATATTGAAATTACCAAATTAAATTAAATAAATAAACAAATAAATAAATAAAATATGTAATTTAAATTTACAAAATTTAAAAAATTATACTTAAAAATTAAATAAAAAAAATATAACTATTAAAATTAACTAAATTAACAAGATTAAATTTATCAAATTTTTTAATAAAATTAGAAAAAAATAATTATTAAAATTATTGATTTAAATTAAATAATATCAAATTTAGAAACTTCAAATTTACAAATTAAAATAAAAAATAATATAAAATTTGTAATTTATGTCTATAAAATTTAAAAATTAAGCTTAAAAATTTAAAATTAACAACTTAAATTAAAAAACTATTAAACTTATAAAATTTAAAATATTGAACTTAAAAAATTAAAATTAACTAATTAAATTAAGAAAAAAAAAGTTAGAATCAATAAAATTTACAAAATTAAAATATAAAAGATTAAACAAAAATAAATAAATATAAAATTATAGAATTATTTATAAAATTTAAAAAATAAAACATCAAAAAATTAAATTAAGCAATAATAGAATTTAATAAATTAAGCTTAAGTAACTGAAATTAATTAAAATAAATTATAAATAATAATTAATTAAATTAATAAATAAAATAAAAATTATCTAAAATTAACAAATTAAATAAAAAAAATTAAACATAAATAATTAAAATTAATTAGTTAAAAAGTTTAAATTAAGTTAATAAATAAAATAAAATTTATGATTTAAATTTATAAAACTTAATAATAAAATTTTTAATTTAAATTTAATAAAATTAAACATATAGAATTAAAATTAACATAATAAATTTAAAAAATATATATATATATATATATATATATATATATATATATATATATATATATATATATATATATAACCGATAATTTAAATTTATACAATTTAAAGAATAAAAAAAATTAAAATAATAATAATAATAATAATAATAATAATAATAATAATAATAATAATAATAATAACTATTATATTGTAATTTATGCATAATAATTTAAAAAACAAAATTTTTAATTAAAATTAATATAATTTAATAAACAAATTAAAATTAATTAATTAAATTTACAAAATAAAATTATAAAACTATAATTAAAAAATTAAATAAATAAGGTTAATGATTTGAGTGTGTAAAATTTTAAAAAATTAAACTTAACAAATTACGATCAACTAATTAAATTGAAAAAATATTATTAATGATAAATAAAAATTGTAATTTTAAAAATTAATCATAGTGGAAAGGAAACAGCCAAAATCAATCAATTTAAATCGCCCTGTGTGTGTACGATATTCGTAGTAATTTGATAGACGCAATAAAATATATTTTATACATCACTTATTAAATCGTTTTATAGCGCGCAATAAAAGGGTCAAGGATAGAACGTTTCAACAACTCGTAAACTGCATTATAGAATTCCACAACTCGTACATTAAACATTTTACTGCCAATTTAATTGAATCCATAGGAAACCATATACCAAACTAAAAACCGCATTTTCGGCCAATCAAATAGTAATTCGGACACAAGGCCGAACCGCTTTTCCCCCAGAATAAAATCAAAATTCGTTGTCAATAACCTTTGATGTTTTTTGCAGCAAGGCCGTCCGATTCTACGCATCGCAGGACGAAATGACACGGGATTTAATCTAGATTGAGTGGATGGTACGTAAACAATGCTTAGGGGCTCGTCTTCGACGTGTTTTCTATAGAAAAAAGGGACGTTGCGGTATTAGAGTTGTGTTGTGTCAAACCTGAGACGATTTGCTAATGCTTTTTTATGTAGGTCAGTAAACTGCTTGTCAACGGCAAAATGGATCATGTTACGTGGGGTTTTTAGGTAAATTTTCTTTTACGCTTGTGCGCACTTATTAATTTGTTTCTACTTTTTCTGTTTCTTAAAATTTTTCATTATTTTCTAATATTTACATTTTAACACATATTTTATTTACTTATAAATTATTTAATTTAAAATGTAGTTTTAATTTTTAAAATTTGTATTTTTTGTCACATGTTTGCAAAATTTAAGTATTGTTAAAAAATGGATGCAGTACAATTATTAATTTATTTTATAATTTATTTTTTCTTTGTTATTATTTTTGAAATTGGGTATTTTATAATAAATTTTAATGTATTTTTTTTAATTTATGTTATTTTTCAATAAAATTATTATTATTTTAAAATTACATATTATGAAACATTTAATCACTTTATTCTTGACTTTTTTAGCTTTTTAAATTTTTTTATCGGTTCCCCATTTTTTTAGAAATGTTTAACAGAAAGTTTTAACATTTTTTAACATTTTTGAATACTTAATATTTTTGAATATATACATATAATGTATTTTAATATTTTTTAATATTTTTTCATATTTTTTAATATTTTTTCATATTTTTTAATATTTTTTAATATTTTTTAATATTTTTTAATATTTTTTAATATTTTTTAATATTTTTTAATATTTTTTAATATTTTTTAATATTTTTTAATATTTTTTAATATTTTTTAATATTTTTTAATATTTTTTAATATTTTTTAATATTTTTTAATATTTTTTAATATTTTTTAATATTTTTTAATATTTTTTAATATTTTTTAATATTTTTTAATATTTTTTAATATTTTTTAATATTTTTTAATATTTTTTAATATTTTTTAATATTTTTTAATATTTTTTAATATTTTTTAATATTTTTTAATATTTTTTAATATTTTTTAATATTTTTTAATATTTTTTAATATTTTTTAATATTTTTTAATATTTTTTAATATTTTTTAATATTTTTTAATATTTTTTAATATTTTTTAATATTTTTTAATATTTTTTAATATTTTTTAATATTTTTTAATATTTTTTAATATTTTTTAATATTTTTTAATATTTTTTAATATTTTTTAATATTTTTTAATATTTTTTAATATTTTTTAATATTTTTTAATATTTTTTAATATTCTTTAATATTTTTTAATATTTTTTAATATTTTTTAATATTTTTCAATATTTTTTAATATTCTTTAATATTTTTTAATATTTTTAATATATTTTATTTTTTTTTTAAATTTTTATAGTTTTTTATATTTTTTAATATTATTTAGTATATTTTAACATTTTTTAATTTTTTTAAATATGTTAATTATATATTTTACTACAATTTATTATAAAAAATAAATTTTAATAGATTTTTTTTTATTTTGTTAATCTAATTATTAATTAATAAACTATAAATATTTATTATATTTAAAATGTAGTTTTTATTTAATTTTCTTTTTAATCTTATTATTTATTATTTTTTTGTTTGTCACATATTTGAAAAATTTAAGAATTATTAATTTTCAACGATGTTTTAAATAGGAACAAAATAAAATAATTTTATATTATACAAAACTTTATATTTCTCTTATTTTAGATTATAATTTTTATTATTCCTTTATTTATTAAATAATTTACAATAAATTTCAACAAAAATTTTGTTTTTTTTTTAATTTTAAATTAAATATTATTTTTAACTATATGTTAAATTGGAACTCAAAAATTTTAAAATTAATATTTAAAAATGTCTACTTCAGTAACTTATTAAACTAATTAAAATATATATTATTTTCTTTTTTGACATTTTTAAATAACACTGTAAAACTATTTGTAATTATTTTCTGTATATTTCACAATAAATTTATATACAGTACGAAAAATGCTCTTCGTGTCTGGATGTTGTAAGAGATGGATGCACGACAAAGAGAGTAAAGTTTTGCCCGGTAGTAAGAATCCCTACTCTCAGAGACAATGCCGCCGTGCTGGTGCGCGCCGGCGCACAATGTAAATTAATCTTTGCGAATGCATTTAGTAACTCTCCGTATGCGTAGGGATGTAGTTCGAGTTCTTCGGATGCTCCATTTAAATTCTGTAACTTTGTATAATTTTCAATCTGTAAAATGAAATATTTTTTGAGGGTATATCAAAAACAAAAATAAGTATTCTAAAAATAAACTACTTTTTTCAAAATAAAAATGTATCCCAAAAATTAAATAAAATATACTAAAAACAACGTCTGCGAAGACGAACCGCATGCTAAACGCAGCAAAACCAAATGATATATATATATATATATATATATATATATATATATATATATATATATATATATATACCGTATCAAAAATGATGAACGTGTCTACTCGCATATTGAGACGGAACATCAATACCCCTTTGTAAACAAAAAGGAAAGATATACATGCAATTATGTGGGCGGGCCGAACTGACTGGAGGGGATCATTTGGTTTTGCTGCGTTTAGCATGCGGTTCGTCTCCGCAGACGTTGTTTCTAGTATATTTTATTTAACTTTTGAAATACATTTTTATTTTGAAAAAAGTAGTTTATTTTTAAAATACTTATTTTTGTTTTTGATATACCCTCAAAAAATATTTCATTTTACAGATTGAAAATTATACAAAGTTACGGAATTTAAATGGAGCATCCGAAGAACTCGAACTACATCCCTGCGCATACGGAGAGTTACTAAATGCATTCGCAAAGATAAATTTACATTGTGCGCCGGCGCGCACCAGCACGGCGCATTGTCTCTGAGAGTAGGGATTCTTACTACCGGGCAAAACTTTACTCTCTTTGTCGTGCATCCATCTCTTACAACATCCAGACACGAAGAGCATTTTTCGTACTGTATATATATATATATATATATATATATATATATATATATATATATATATATATATGTTTTAAAATTATATATATTTATTTAAATTTTTATTTAATATAATTTAATTTAATAATAATTTGTTAAATATGTTGACAATTTTTAATTTATTTCATTTGTTTTTCTTATTTTTTAATTTTTTTATCACTTTTCCCTTTTTTATAATGGCATTTTCCTATTTGTTAAAATATAAATATTTTTACATATTTTTATAATTTCTCAAATTTGAGAATTATCAGTTTTTTATATAACTATAATATAATTTTCATAGTTAGTAATACAAATATGTTTGAATATTTTAACAGATACATTTTTATAGAAAACAGACAAACTTTTCAAGTTGTTTTCAAAATTGTTTATTTATTGAATGGATGAAGGATTATAAATATATAATTTATTGTTTTAATAAACTTCCTGTTATTCAAAATTTACAATGAAACATACAAAATCTAATTTGTGCATAACATTAAATATTTACGAAAACGTTTCCTATTAAATTAAAATTTATTAACTTTATTATGTTCATTAATTGAATTAAATAGTTGCTGAAAACCACTAATTAATTCTAACTAACTAAATCCTGTGCTTAATTAGCTGAATCAATACGAAAAATGCATTGACAAATTCGATTTCCGTGAATTCAATAATTTCATATTAAATTATATGTTACGAACAGTAATATCATTTTAAAAAGTGGCACAAGCCAGAAAATCAGGTCAAATGATCCGCTGTATTTAATCTGTTAAACCCTGAAATCAAATCGACCGTTTTTGGGGTTGGTCAAGGATACATCGGGATGAAGGACTGAAATACGTGGGTTGTGGCGTTTAATCGAACAATTTAACGTCGGAATTAATCATTTTTTCCTTTTTCATTCTCGTATCTGTAATAAAACGAAGATGCTCGAAACCAATCAATCGTACCGTTAATAATTTTATATAACCTTTATTTATCGGTCAAAACCAGATTAATTTTATTACATAAAAGGTAATTTAAAACCATTGAATATTGGTACTTTATGTAAGAATGTAAGGGATACTCTAGTAACGTTTTTTACGCAAAAAGAAAAACATTCAACGTATAACGCAGTATTACGTAAAAGGTGCTATAAATAGCCATAATGATTTTTCCTGATTTGATTAAAGATCGCGAGAAAACTAATTGTTTTCCGAGTAGCCCACGCCTCCCGTTAAACACATCTCGGCGGCTTTGCCCCGCAAAAAGCTGTGCTTTCAAAAGATTATAAAATAGTGTGAAATTTATGGAAATAGATGTGGGCATTGCAATGTAAGAGCTGCCTTCACATACTATTCTGGAGCTTATAGCTGACACTGAAATGAAATGGCAAAATCAATAATCTGCAGCCCACCGACTCAACAAAAAATATACGCCTTAGAAAAGCTTTGTAGGTTACTAATATAGAAAAGAGCAGAAATTGGGCTGGTATTAGATTCAAAGACACATGCAGACGACGCAAAACCCACAACGTATTAGGATATGTTTATAAAATTTGATATACGAGAAGGTACCTATTGAAATAAGAAATTTGAAGTGTACTTAGTTTTCGTTACAATGTTTTTTACTCAGTAATTTATATTAAACGTTTAACGTGCTTAGATTATGAAGAAGAAATAATTTTAGCCAATTAAACGAGTTTGATGGGCCTGTCTGAAGCAGGAATTTCGTGTTTAATTTGAACAAAAAAGTGAGTATTGTGATTGTTGGCAGTCATGAACTGAGGACAGAAGAGGTAAGAACAAGAGGTTCCGGAAGACCCTAGCTGCCACAGAGCCACAAAACCGCCGTCTTAAATTGTTGGCCCTAGGGGACAGGATAACTTCGACAAATAATTTTTGTAATTTTTCTAATTTTGATAATCGTTATAGTTACTGAAATTTTTATAATTTTGAAATCTTAAAATTTCTCAAATTTTTCAAATTTTTCAAATTTTTTAAATTTTTCAAATTCTTCAAATTTTTCAAATTTTCATATAATTTTCATAATTTTCATAATTTTCATAATTTTCATAATTTTCATAATTTTCATAATTTTCATAATTTTCATAATTTTCATAATTTTCATAATTTTCAAAATTTTCATAATTTTCATAATTTTCATAATTTTCATAATTTTCATAATTTTCATAATTTTCATAATTTTCATAATTTTCATAATTTTCATAATTTTCATAATTTTCATAATTTTCATAATTTTCATAATTTTCATAATTTTCATAATTTTCATAATTTTCATAATTTTCATAATTTTCAAAATTTTCATAATTTTCATAATTTTCATAATTTTCATAATTTTCATAATTTTCATAATTTTCATAATTTTCATAATTTTCATAATTTTCATAATTTTCATAATTTTCATAATTTTCATAATTTTCATAATTTTCATAATTTTCATAATTTTCATAATTTTCATAATTTTCATAATTTTCATAATTTTCATAATTTTCATAATTTTCATAATTTTCATAATTTTCATAATTTTCATAATTTTTGCAATTTTTACAATTTTTACAATTTTTACAATTTTTACAATTTTTACAATTTTTACATTCTTTTAAATTTTATAGTTTATTTAATTTTTTATAGTTTTTCTAATTTTTAAAATTTTTCAAATGCTAATTTTTACACCTTTTACAATTTTTGCAATTTTTCTAATTTCTATAGTTTATCTAAATTTTCTAATTTTTAAAATTTTTCAAATTATTCTAATTTTTCTGATAGAAGGTTACGTTCCTTTGGGAACTCCTTCCAGTATATTCCTTCTGTTTAAACTGGAAATCGACTGCAATTTTACTATGTCTTTTACCATGCCGAAATTTTTTAGACATTTTTATCTTTAAGAAGATGTAAGACATAAATAAATTATAAAATCAACAGTATCGAATATACGGTTTGTTTGTTTTACTTATGAATTCTGCTCGAAATAAAAACTATGTAAAGAAAGATATTCGTATATAAAGAGGGGTAAAAAATATTTAAACCCTTAATGATCGTTCTTTTAATAAAATGTTTATGTTTTTTAATTTGTTGATCTACATATGAACGATAGTGTACAATTTTTACTTTAAATTACGCCATATTTAAATTTATATTAAAATATCGAAAAAAAAATCAAGCTTTCTGAGAATATATTATTACAATTTCAAGGAGTGTGTACATACAAATTCGACCTTAACATTTGATTGAGCTGAAAAAAACTTAAAAGAAACCGTTTAATTGTTTAGCAAACACTTTTTCATCTCGTGCTCCTAAAACCTCAAAACGAATTCCAAAGTGCATGCTAAATTGCATACACACAAACGTGAGTAACTCTCAGGAATTGTAAACAATAACATAGTGAAACTCTTAGATGGTGTAATAAAATTAATATGTGCATCAATACTGGATATTTATAGAATATGACCGGTTCGCATTATTTAATAAATATTGTTCTATTAACTTCAATGGGAGACCGAGACATGTTAACGTTTTGTATATTTACTTCGTGCGATACAAAAAAATAACCACTATCACACTTATGATCGTCGTTTCGCATCCAGTTGCATCATCTAATCCATCGTCGTGCGGTTTCACACTAAATTTAGATCGTAAATTAAACACAGACTCTAAATAGGTAAATTGACGGAGCACGTTCAATTTAACAACACAGACGCCCCTACAAACTTAATAATTAGCACTTGTTGGTATTGCGAAATAAGGTCAATGATTTAATAACCTGTTCGGTGACGTAATTAGAGTGAGCTGGAGTGCAATTAGAGAGGTTTTATTAAATTTCGCCGGCGTTTGATAGGATATGAGTGCCTCAAAGCGATATTTTTGTGCCAGATTATAATTTCATAAATACTTTTATCGGTAGTTTTTGGGGGATTGTCTCGAAGATATTAATCATAGATAATGATAATAATCTTTGTTTTCATGTTTTTCAAATACCTGATAAAGAAACAAATAATCAGTAATATGGAAAATAGTATCAAATAATACACATTAGTTTAGAATTAAAATGCAATACAAAATTATAGGCAGGAAAAAAAGTAGCCCTTTTCATATAATGGTAACCTGTGATGTAGAAAATGTTTAGATCTGACATCCATTAAAATTTTGAAAACGTCGGTAGAAAATCAGTTCATGTTAAAGCCAACAACTATTAATATACTTGATTCTCTAAATACAGCTCACTTTATAGATCTATAAGGACATTATTGTTTGTCTTTGAATTTTCCTTTCGAATGGTCTATTAGTTGGGCCCCAAAATATAATTTCGTGCTTAAAATGAAATGAAAGCTAGCATAACAGATTGTTTTGAGGACGTGCCTATCTACGTGTCCTTTTAAAAATTCTCAAAGCATCGTGTACTTTGTTCAAAGTTTTAGAAAGTTGCATTTCAAGATAAATCACCACCCACAGTAACACCCAAGAAGTTTGTATTATATAAAAAAGTGCAATTAGAATATTTTTACTGTTTGTTAAGAAAAAAATAAATTAATAATGTGTCCTAGCTCAGTTTCTGTAGACATATCCGAATCTGTCAGAGATTAGTCGTGAGTCGTATTACTTAGTAACATAATAATTGAGGTCATTTTTTAATGATTAATCCACTATTTTTAACAATAATAAAGCTTTAAAGAGAAATGAAATAATGGTTTCTATTATTTGAGTTAACTAGCTTATACCGCAAGAGAGCCAGTAGAATATTTTTACTGTTTGTTAATAAAAAAATAAATAAATAAATAAATAAATAATGTGCCACATATGAGTTTTTGTACATATTTCAGAAACTGTGAGAGATTAATTAGTAGTCCTATTACTTAACCTAATTATTCAGATTATCTAAAAAACCAACTAATAGATTGATAATCAGTTGACTAATTTTATCAATAATGAAGCTTTATTATAAATTTATATATAAAAGTGTCAGTAGAACATTTTTAATATTTGTTAAAAAAATAAAGAATGTGCCACCTCTCAGTTTTTCTAGACATTTCAGAATATGTCAAAGATTAGTCGTTAGTTGAATGACATAATTATTCAGGTTATTTTAAAAACCGACTAATAGGTTAATGATTAATTGACTAATTTCATCAATAATGAAGCTTTAAAGACAAATTCAATCATGATTTCTATTATTTGAGGTAACTAGCTTATACTATAAAAGATAACCAGTAGAATATTTTTTGTTTGTTAAGAAAAAAAATAAATAAAAAATGTGCCACATATGAGTTTTTGTAGATACTTCAGAAACTGTCAGGGTTTAATTAGTAGTCGTATTACTTAACCTAATTATTCAGATTATTTGAAAAGCCAACTAATAGGGTGATAATCAGTCGACTAATTTTATCAGTAATGAAGCTTTAAAAGCAATTTGAATCATGATTTCTATTTTATGAGTTTACTAGCTTATACTATATATAAAAGTGTCAGTCGAACATATTTAATGTTTGTTAAAAAAAATAATGGATGTGTCACATCTCAGTTTCTGTAGATATTTCAGAATATGACAGAGATTAGTCTTTAGTTGGATTACTTAACATAATTATTCAGGTTATTTTAAAAGCCGACAAATAGGTTAATGATTAGTCGACTAATTTCATCAATAATGAAGCTTTAAAGACAGATTCAATCATGATTTCTATTATTTGAGTTAACTGCTTATAATATACAAGAGAGCTAGTAGAATATTTTTTCTGTCTGTTAAGATAAAAATAAATAAATAATGTGCCACATATGAATTTTTGTAGATACTTCAGAAACTGTCAGAGATTAATTAGTAGTCGAATTAATTAACATAATTATACAGATTATCTTAAAAACTGATTAATAGGTTGATAATCAGTTGACTAATTTTATCAATAATGAAGCTTTAAAAGCAATTTCAATCATGATTTCTATTTTATGAGTTTACTAGCTTATACTATATATAAAAGTGTCAGTGGAACATATTTAATGTTTATTGAAAATTAAGAATGTGCCACATCTCAGTTTTTGTAGACATTTCACAATATGTCAGAGATTAGTCGTTAGTCGAATACTTAACATAATTATTCAGGTTATTTTAAAAACCGACAAATAGGTTAATGATTAGTCGACTAATTTCATCAATAATGAAGCTTTAAAGACAGATTCAATCATGATTTCTATTATTTGAGTTAACTGCTTATAATATACAAGAGAGCTAGTAGAATATTTTTTCTGTCTGTTAAGATAAAAATAAATAAATAATGTGCCACATATGAATTTTTGTAGATACTTCAGAAACTGTCAGAGATTAATTAGTAGTCGAATTAATTAACATAATTATACAGATTATCTTAAAAACTGATTAATAGGTTGATAATCAGTTGACTAATTTTATCAATAATGAAGCTTTAAAAGCAATTTCAATCATGATTTCTATTTTATGAGTTTACTAGCTTATACTATATATAAAAGTGTCAGTGGAACATATTTAATGTTTATTGAAAATTAAGAATGTGCCACATCTCAGTTTTTGTAGACATTTCACAATATGTCAGAGATTAGTCGTTAGTCGAATACTTAACATAATTATTCAGGTTATTTTAAAAACCGACAAATAGGTTAATGATTAGTCGACTAATTTCATCAATAATGAAGCTTTAAAGACAGATTCAATCATGATTTCTATTATTTGAGTTAACTGCTTATAATATACAAGAGAGCTAGTAGAATATTTTTTCTGTCTGTTAAGATAAAAATAAATAAATAATGTGCCACATATGAATTTTTGTAGATACTTCAGAAACTGTCAGAGATTAATTAGTAGTCGAATTAATTAACATAATTATACAGATTATCTTAAAAACTGATTAATAGGTTGACAATCAGTTGACTAATTTTATCAATAATGAAGCTTTAAAAGCAATTTCAGTCATGATTTCTATTTTATGAGTTTACTAGCTTATACTATATATAAAAGTGTCAGTGGAACATATTTAATGTTTATTGAAAATTAAGAATGTGCCACATCTCAGTTTTGTAGACATTTCACAATATGTCAGAGATTAGTCGTTAGTCGAATACTTAACATAATTATTCAGGTTATTTTAAAAACCGATTAATAAGTTAATGATTAGTAGACTAATTTCATCAATAATGAAGCTTTAAAGACAAATTCAATCATGATTTCTATTATTTGAGGTAATTAGCTTATACCAGTAAAATATTTTTTCTGTTTGTTAAGATATAAATAAATAAATAATGTGCCACATATAAGTTTTTGTAGATACTTCAGAAAGGCAAATTAAATCATGATTCCTATTTTATGAGTTAACTAACTTATACTATATGTAAAATTGAATATGTTTACATTTTCTGAGTTAATTATTATATACTCCATAAAAAAGTTTGTATAATTTGTCTAAAAAAGTTAAATCTGTCAAATGGCAGTTTTCGTAAACATTTTATAATCTGTCAAAGATATTAAAAATCAGTTTACGGTACTCAATGTTTAGAAAAAATGAGTCGTCGAGACTTAAGTCACATTTTTTCTATCTGGTCTAAAAGCTAAAATTAATAAATTTTAGGACACCCTGCACTTACTTGGCGCCACTTATTTTTTAGTGGCACGTCAATTTAACATTATTTCCAACCTCTATACATACATTTTTTTATTTTGACTGTGGATCTTTTTTTGAATATTCCGTACTATTAATAGAATTAGACGACTATCTGCAGAGGCGAGTGAACGCATATCGGTGTCGGGAAACTTGTAAATCTTTTAGTACATCGAAATTGAGTTGTCACAAATTGTAAATCAACGGTGTCATTTAGATTACGTGAACCGGAAATCTGGCGCCTAATTCGCCAATATAGACCCGTGAAAAATGGACGAGACATAATTTCAAATATTATTTATGACCGTTAATTTTTTATTTCGGGTTCCCACGTACGAATTTTTTAGATAACTCCGCGACTATTTCTGTGACGTGTGAGAATTCTTGTCGGCGGACTCCATTTATGTAAGTCACCGATGCGGTTACAATTGTGGCGGATGCGCCTGTTGATTAAAACGGTACCGAAAATAATTCCGAACCGGTGATTCCAGCACAAAGTCCACGCCGCACCGAATAACTTACGATGTGCGCATCCAAAATAAACTTTAATAAAAACCGTCAACGCATCCCGCGAGACACAAACACGTCAAATTTATGCGGACGACATGATAGTGCGGCGAGTGCCAATTTTACCGGGTAGTTTTGTAGCACGTGCGAATAATCGATCTGTTGTTGGCCAGTCGAATTCGTTTTGTTGATTGTTTTTGAAGTTGCCCTGTCTCAAGGTTCAGTACATAAACTACCGCAACTCCGGGACAATAAACCTAGGATTGCGAGGACGGTTATCATAATAATAATGATAATAAATTTTATGTTCAACAAAATTAACTTTACATAGACCCAACAACAAATAAATATGTACATATTTATAAAATAACACATTTTAATTAAAAATATCATCACAATATTTGTTAGCACTCCTGCACATTTAGAAAACTGAGCTTTTTGGTAAAACATTGCTTCTATGTCTTAGTACGGTGAGACAAATACTGCTTCTTGAATTAAGTCTTGGCACGTTAAATCCAATGTTGTCTAGTATATAATAACAATCAGACTAGAAACTTTGCTGACGTTTTTTTTCTTCTTACTAGCAGTGTGTCCATAGAACATTCTTCCAGCCATAGATTGTGATCGGTGTTATCAACAGGGTATACATTGTTGTTACGAAATCTTAAGTATTTAGATTCCAGGCTAATTTGATGGCAAGTATAAATGAAATTCCAGACAATACTGCAATACTCCAATTTGCTTCTTACTAGTGCAGAAAAGAGAGTCTATAATATAGTTTGAGAAATTAACGAAAAACTTCCATTATTTGAGGCACAAAAGATAATTCGTTGTAAAATATGACTGGCAATTTACGTTTGGTGTAGCTTACAATAAAACATTTTTTTACATTTAGCTGGGGGTTGTTACTCTGACACCATGCCACCAAAGTTAAACAAATTAAACAAATTGTACAATGACGAAAAAGTGTAAAATTGCAATCGATTTAAATTTAAACAAATGGATCATTTCGAGGACGATTTACAATTTTAACAAAAGCAGAGTTCCCAAAAGTGTTAGAAAACGCAAGATTATTGGAACCATGGACAAGAAAGTAAAAATGCTATTCGTAACCTTTTTATCATAAAAATTGTAAAAATTGTAAAAATTGTAGAAATTGTAAAAATTGTAAAAATTGTAAAAATTGTAAAAATTGTAAAAATTGTAAAAATTGTAAAAATTGTAAAAATTGTAAAAATTGTAAACATTGTAAAAATTGTAAAAATTGTAAAAATTGTAAAAATTGTAAAAATTGTAAAAATTGTAAAAATTGTAAAAATTGTAAAAATTGTAAAAATTTTAAAAATTGTAAACATTGTAAAAATTGTAAAAATTGTAAAAATTGTAAAAATTCTAAAAATTATAAAAATTATAAAAATTATAAAAAATATAAAAATTATAAAAATTATAAAAATTATAAAAATTATAAAAATTATAAAAATTATAAAAATTATAAAAATTATAAAAATTATAAAAATTATAAAAATTACAAAAATTATAAAAATTATAAAAATTATAAAAATTATAAAAATTATAAAAATTATAAAAATTATAAAAATTATAAAAATTATAAAAATTATAAAAATTATAAAAATTATAAAAATTATAAAAATTATAAAAATTATAAAAATTATAAAAATTATAAAAATTATAAAAATTATAAAAATTATAAAAATTATAAAAATTATAAAAATTATAAAAATTATAAAAATTATAAAAATTTTAAAAATTATAAAAATTATAAAAATTATAAAAATTATAAAAATTATAAAAATTATAAAAATTATAAAAATTATAAAAATTATAAAAATTATAAAAATTATAAAAATTATAAAAATTATAAAAATTATAAAAATTATAAAAATTATAAAAATTATAAAAATTATAAAAATTATTATAAAAATTATAAAAATATTATAAAAATTATAAAAATTATAAAAATTATAAAAATTATAAAAATTATAAAAATTATAAAAATTATAAAAATTATAAAAATTATAAAAATTATAAAAATTATAAAAATTATAAAAATTATAAAAATTATAAAAATTATAAAAATTATAAAAATTATAAAAATTATAAAAATTATAAAAATTACAAAAATTATAAAAATTATAAAAATTATAAAAATTATAAAAATTATAAAAATTATAAAAATTATAAAAATTATAAAAATTATAAAAATTATAAAAATTATAAAAATTATAAAAATTATAAAAATTATAAAGATTATAAAAATTATAAAAATTATAAAAATTATAAAAATTATAAAAATTATAAAAATTATAAAAATTATATAAATTATAAAAATTATAAAAATTATAAAAATTATAAAAATTATAAAAATTATAAAAATTATAAAAATTATAAAAATTATAAAAATTATAAAAATTATAAAAATTATAAAAATTATAAAAATTATAAAAATTATAAAAATTATAAAAATTATAAAAATTATAAAAATTATAAAAATTATAAAAATTATAAAAATTATAAAAATTATAAAAATTATAAAAATTATAAAAATTATAAAGATTATAAAAATTATAAAAATTATCAAAATTATAAAAATTATAAAGATTATAAAAATTATTTAAATTATAAAAATTATAAAAATTTGAAGAGTGTGAAAAATTAATTACAATAATTAGAATATTACTTAATATAGAGATAGGTTTCTCTTCATACTCTAAGTCTGGATTAGATTTCATTCTGGCTCAAATTCTCCCAAAATTCGAGTAGAAGACGTTTCACATCCTCTAAGTTATTCGGACGCTTAGGACGGTTCCTTAAACGTCTCCTAACAAAGTTCCAGATATGTCCTATTGAGTTAAGGTCTGGACTACGAGCTGGCCAGGTTATAGCGTTAATGTCCAAAATGTAAGGCTCAGCATCAAGGTTCCCATTATTTATGACCACCAAGTCGGTAAGTACTGTTAAACAACACCATAATTGAACGATCACCAATTAAAGTGAGCATATCTTTCATTTGTTCAGTTCTGTTAATATAATCAAGGTACTATATACTTAAATAAAAAAAATTATTTACAAAATTCTGTGTGGTTAATTTCTTGGAGCAGTGTATTTGAATGGCCGCGTCGTTAAAAAGTCTCCCCATATTAAAAATTTTATGCGACACTTTTAGCATAATTGGTTGGAAAAATTTCCGAACCATCGACCCAATTAAGTTGTTTTATTATCCGTTAATCTGTTACATTATTAGTGTTGATTAACGTGCATAAAATTTACGTCCAATCGAATAATCATCCGAATGGTGCATATCCAGACATTACAAACTTGCAGAAAATTACGTGATAACCTCTAAATGGTTCTTTAAATAACTTTGCTTACTAGACTGTATAAACTGTAATAGTATTATTGCGGGGCATTAATTGACGATTTAATTGTTTCTAGTAAAAAGCTCTGTTTCATATTCATAGTGATATCTGATTTCTAATTTAAGCTTTCACTTATTATTCGCAATTCATTGCAAAAACATGAGTGGTAACTGTTTATATGCTCCATTTTCTGCGAATATTTAGGTCAATTAGTGGAAAATTTCAAACTAAAACATTAATAATCCATTGATTATCTCACAGATTCTATGTTATATTTCAGACACAGATATTATATATTTGTAAAAAATTACAACATGAAATTAATATAGATATAAATTTAATTATAACTCTTTAAAATTAGAAAAATGCAGATCAAATTAAAAAGACAAATGTAAATGAATGTATAAATGAACCAAAGATAAATTTAAAAATAATTTTATCATATTTAATTTTAATATGTCAAATGTTCATATGTAAAAATGTGAGATAAAAATATTGATAAAAAATAAATTTATCAAGATTGGGATAAACAAATATTTTATAAAATTTGAAAATATCTTTGATAAAAAATTCATAAGATTACAGTCCAGAAAATCTTTTTATCTGAAAAAAATCTGATAATTTATAAGCGAATATATAAATTTTAAAAAAGAAATTTGATGAATTTGAAAAAATTGAAAAATATGAAAACTGAAAAAAATTTAAATATTTGAAAAATTAGAAAAATTTATTAATATTTACTGTATCACTTTTTTGTTTTTAATATTTAATTTATTTAAAAAAAAATTTTTGTTTAAATTTCTAAGCCTTAATAATAATTAATTGCCTTAATTCAGATTTTATTTTTATTCCTTAGATTTATTTTTATTTTTTACATATGTAGAAGTATTCACGTTTTTTCATATTCACAGATTTGAATATTTGTGACACAATAAAATTTAATACATCAACTTTAATCAATAATCCCTTTTTCGTAAATGTTTTTGACGCAATCGAACTATTTGACGCTCGTTTGGATAAATGATTATGTAATCAGTTCCAGAATCTAGTGGATGATGCGACGTGTCCAAGACAGACATGTGTATTTTCTGCCACACTTTAATTAACCAAGAAACCCGTCTACGTATCGGCCCAGTTGTCCCGAACAGATCCACCTCCATTTTCGAATGTTCCACTGTTTTTGACTGAGACGTTCTAAATTTATCATTTTTTAAAAAAACTTTTGCCCGTGTCGAAGTCAGTTTCCGAACGAAGTGCAATTTGCGGCAGACACGAAGGAATTCGTATTGGTTTTAAACATTTTCGCCTGACAGAAATTGGCGAGAGATCTCGAGCTACACGTGTAAAGATTTTCTCTAAACCAAAGTAAGGTATTGCGTCAGCCGGTTATTCAATCAGATGAAATTGAGGCACATTTGTACGATTGCCGGGAACTCAGGTAAATTAGCTGCACTTTGCCTCTTGTTCCGGATTTTTTTTACCTTATCGTTTTGTTCACGTGCGAGAATCTTTGGAGTATTACACACGAACTGGCACATTCGTTTTATTGCCCATCGTTTTATCCAGTGTCGTTTTGGCACAGTAACACAGATACCGGCTATATAAATACTGAAACTTTAATAAGCAACTTTGACCTTTTATCCTTAATCGACATTTTAAAACAGGGGAAAATGGAGCTTGTAAATAAGTCGTTAAGTTAAAAGCATGTTTATACATTTTACTTTACTGAGTTTATCATAAAATTTCAATATGAGTTTTAATATTAAAATAAACAATAATTAAGAAAGTCTAATTGGATTTTAATTGTGTTCTTAAAATAAAGTCAAAATAACTGCCCCGTTTATTTATCGATTTCACATCTATCTATCTATATATCAAAGCTACAAAAATTTTTGTGATATCTGTTATTATTTTTATTTTTATTTTTTTTTTTTTAAATTTTCTTGGCTTTTGGAATTATTTTAGCAAATTTTACCTTTTTTAATATGTGCTTTTTTAAGATTTAATAATAATAATAAAATTTTATTGATAATAATTTTAAAAATTTTCGTACCTTCTAACATTTTTTAAATAATTATGCTAAATGAGATTATTTATTGTGTCACAAATATTCAAATCTGTGAATATGAAAAAATGTGATATAGTAAAAATTATAAAGTAAATTAAATATTAACTTAACCGAAGGAAAATTAAAAATTAATCAAACAAAAATTAAAAATTTTCAAAAATATAAAAAATTAAAATAATTATAAAGAAATATTAATAAAAAATCTAAAATTCATCAAAATTGAAAAAATTAATTATTAATTAAACTTAATTTAAGTCTAAAAAAAAAAAACAAAATTTAAAAAATCTATTAAAGTTTTAAATAATTATAAATAACAGAGGAGTTGCATAGTAGAAATTATAAAATAAATTATAATTATAAAGAAATATAAAAAATCTAAAATTGATTAACATTATAAAAACAATAAAAAATAAAATATAAAATTAAAAAATATTAATAAAAAAAATTAACATTCATCAAAATTGAAAAAAAAAATGTAAAATATTTGAAATAAATATGAAAAATCTAAAACTGATTGAATATTAAAAAATATATATTAAACTTAACTCTAGAAAATACAAAATTAAAAAATAATCAAACAAAAATTTCAAAATTTATAAAATTTTTAATGGTATAAAAAATTATACCATAATTTATAGTTATAAAGAATTATTAATAAAAAATCTAAAATTCATCAAAATTGAAAAAAATTGTTAACTTTAATTTAACTTTAGAAAAAAGAAAACAAAATTTAAAAATCTATTAAATTTTTGAATAAATTTAATATTAAAAACAAAAAAAAAGTGACAGAAGAAATTATAAAATAAATTAAAGAAATATAAAAAATCTAAATTAATTTAACTCTATAAAAAAGAAAACAATATTTAAAAATCTATTAAATTTCTAAATAAATTAAATATTAAAAATAATCAAAAATAAAAAATCATTAATAAATAAATTTCAAATTGTTCAATATTCAAACAATTTGTTTAACTTAATTTAACTCTAGTAAAAAACATAATTTACAAATATATTAAATTTTGAAATAAATTAAATATTAAAAACAAGAAAGTGACAGAAATTTTAAAATGTATAAGAGATATGAAAAATCTAAAACTGACCAAAATTAATGTTGTTATGTTAAACATAACCCTAGAAAATATAAAATTAAAAATAAATCAAACAAAAATAAAAAAAATAAAAAATTATTGATAAATAAATTTAAAAGTGTTCAATACTCAAACCATTTGTTAAACTTAATTTAACTCTAGAACAATATATATTTTAAAAATCTATTAAATTTTAATTAAATTAAATATTAAAAACAAGAATGTGACGTAGTAGAAATTTTTAAAAGTATAAAAAATTTAAATAATTTTAAAAGTTATTAATAAAAAAATCTAAAATTCATCAAAATTGAAAGAATTTGTTAAATTTAATTTACGCATAGAAAAAACAAAATTTATTATTATATTTAAATTGTGAAAATCAATTAAATTTTTAAATACATAAATTATAACATAAATTTAAAAAATATTTAAAATAAAAAATTGATCAAATTAAAAAAATAAATATTAATTTTAACCTTAGAAAAAGCAAAATTAAAATAAATTTTTATTTAAATTAAAAATAAAAAATTATACAATAAATTAAAGAAGAAGAAAAACTGAACCTTAAAAAACAAAATTAAAGTGTTATTAAACAAAATTTATAAATCTATTTCATTTTTAAATAAATTATGTATAAACTGACATAGCAAAATTGATAAAATAAATTAACAAATAAAGATAATTGAATCGATATCCTAAAAATATAAAATTAAAAGATTTTAAAATATATTAAATTATATATTTATATAAATTAATTAAGTATGAACAATTGAAATAATTATGGAAAATTATTATTAATAAATATAATAATAAATAAATAATTGGATAACATTGAATCAATTGTTTATTAAATTTTTAAATAAATTAAATATAAAAAACAAAAAGGAATCATACTAAAATTATAAAATAGAGTAAACAAATGGCAATGATCAATAAAAAAATCTAAGGTTAATCAAAATAAAAAATAATCTAATAATCTAAACTTTTCGAAAAAGTATTCTAAAATCTAAAATTAAGTATTACATTAGTGTTTCACAGAGATATCTGTTTCTGGAGAACCACAAGTATGTAAAACAGACAATAATTTCAAAAATAATAATTTCAAATAATTTATTTACTATTATATAAATTATAAAAAAGGAGTTATAATTGTAAATAATATAAAAAGAAATTAAAAATAAATTAAAATTGCCCTTATTCATGTGAAATATAAAATTAAAAAAGTTCAGAAAATTGAATTAAAAAAAATGAATAGTAAAAAATCCAAGTTATAGAAAGTATAAGAATAATAATATTTGCCCTCTAAAAAAGTAAAAAAAAACCTGATATTGGTTTTATATCAATGTTATTTACTAAATTAGAACGCGCAAGAAAATATGTCTTTTATGTGGTTTTTATAGACATGCCACAATGAAAACACTCGGCAATTTCTTTAATTAATATTTATTTTGGTGGCGGATTTGTAGGTCAAATTGTTCAATTGCACGAGAGTTTTGGATTATGGCACGTGAAAATTCGTTCACGTGTACATAATCGACAACCGCCGAACAAACTTAAATTTGAACGAAAACACAAATTCACAAAAGCCACCGAAAACAGTCGGCGGGCTAAGTTTTTCTCTTTTCTGCTCGTTACGCAAAGTAGGGAGATCACGTTACGACAATAACACGCGTGCCTCATCGCACAATCGCTTGCCCTGCTGAAAGCTGATTGACTTGGAGATGAATGCATGTCGAAACGTGTGTATTATTACAAGCCAGCCGCTGTTTAAACAGGAAATCTGACAACGGAGCTTTTTATCAGCTATTTTCGAGCTTATTGCAAACAATTACGGTTCGCAAACGTCGGACCTGCTAAATTTCCGATGGGAATACACAAAATTCCTCCGTACAATAATAGAGTGTTGTAATCCAGCCATAATTTGTATTGAAAAAGGTTGGATTCGTTATATTTTGAAAAGGGTTTATATACAGTACAGTAAGCCTTTAAATAATTAGGAAGTGTCAGTGCTATGAAGGCTCTCCAAGATATATCAAAAAATTCTCATTAGAGGATATAGTATCTAGTCACAGAAAACCCAAATTACATACATTACATACATCTCAAATACATATTAATTAGAAGTGATGCTGGACCATACTGACTTAAAAATAAGAGATATCTCAAAATATCTCAAAAATTTAAAATTTTCTAAATAGATATTTTGAAAACTTTATAGAGATGTTACTGGATATTCAAGAGATTGTGACCAATTTAAGAGATTTCTGAGATAAATTCGACATATTAAATATTGTATAAAATATTAACTCACCAAAATATACTAATTAAAAACACAATTGAAATATATTAAAAAAGGATAAAATTTATAAAATGGTGATCCTAGATGATAAAACCTGAAATAAAAAAGACATTTCAGATACATATATCAAAAATTTTACATTTTCTGATGGAATGTCTCTGAAATATTACAAAGATGTTACTGAATGTTTAAGTCCTGAGATATTAAATGTTGTGTAAATTACTAGGATATGTTAATTGAAAAACATAACCGAAATACATATGTAATAAAAAAGGATAATATTTATAAAAAGGTGATCCTGGATAATAAAACCTGAAACATAAGAGACATCTTAGATGTATCTCTAAAATTATACATTTTCTGATAGAATGTCTCTGAGATATCACAGAGATGTTACTGAATGTTTGAGGCATTGTGAACCAATTTAAGATGTTCCTGAAATATACTCAAGACATTAAATGTTGTGTGGGCATTGTGTAAAAAAATAAATCACTAGGATTGTTAATTAAAAAACATAACTGAATTACATATGTAGTAAAAAAGGATAAAATTTATAAAAAGGTGATCCTGGATGATAAAACCTGAAACATAAGAGACATCTTAGATGTATCACAAAAATTATACATTTTCTGATAGAATGTCTCTGAGATATCACAGAGATGTTACTGAATGTTTGAGGCATTGTGAACCAATTTAAGATGTTCCTGAAATATACTCAAGACATTAAATGTTGTGTGGGCATTGTGTAAAAAAATAAATCACTAGGATTGTTAATTAAAAAACATAACTGAATTACATATGTAGTAAAAAAGGATAAAATTTATAAAAAGGTGATCCTGGATGATAAAACCTGAAACATAAGAGACATCTTAGATGTATCACAAAAATTATACATTTTCTGATAGAATGTCTCTGAGATATCACAGAGATGTTACTGAATGTTTGAGGTATTGTGACCAATTTAAGATGTTCCTGAAATATACTCAAGACATTAAATGTGGTGTGGGCATTGTGTAAAAAAATAAATCACTAGGATTGTTAATTAAAAAACATAACTGAATTACATATGTAGTAAAAAAGGATAAAATTTATAAAAAGGTGATCCTGGATGATGAAACCTGAAACATAAGAGACATCTTAGATGTATCACAAAAATTATATATTTTCTGATAGAATGTCTCTGAGATATCACAGAGATGTTACTGAATGTTTGAGGCATTGTGAACCAATTTAAGATGTTCCTGAAATATACTCAAGACAATAAATGTTGTGTGGGCATTGTGTAAAAAAATAAATCACTAGGATTGTTAATTAAAAAACATAACTGAATTACATATGTAGTAAAAAAGGATAAAATTTATAAAAAGGTGATCCTGGATGATAAAACCTGAAACATAAGAGACATCTTAGATGTATTATAAAAAATATAGATTTTCTGATAGAATGTCTCTGAGATATCACAGAGATGTTACTGAATGTTTGAGGCATTGTGACCAATTTAAGATGTTCCTGAAATATACTCAAGACATTAAATGTTGTGTGGGCATTGTGTAAAAAAATAAATCACTAGGATTGTTAATTAAAAAACATAACTGAAATACATATGTAATAGAAAAGAATAAAATTTACAAAAAGGTGACCCTGGATGATAAAGCTTGAAACATAAGAAACATCTTAGATGTATCTCAAAAATTATACATTTTCTGATAGAATGTCTCTGAGATACCACAGAGATGGTACTGAATGTTTGACACATTGTGATCAATTTGAGACATTCCTGAAATATATTCGACACATTAAATTAAATTAAATGTTGTGTGGACATTGTGTAAAAAAATAATTCACTAGGTTATGTTAATTAAAAACATAATTGAAATAACATATGTAATAAAAAAGGACAAAATTTTTAAATGGTGATCCTAGATGATAAAGCCTGAAACATCAGAGACATTTCAGATATATCTCAAAAATTATACATTTTATGATGGAATGTCTATGATGTTACTGAATGTTACTGACTATTGAGATATTTCTGAGATATATCCCAGACAGTAAATGATGTGTGGTCATTATACAAATAGCAAATACTGAATATATGTTTAAATTAAGTAAAATAATGTTTAACTAAAATATATTTATCATGAAAAGTGAACAACAAAAGAACCTAGTAACAACGACAATTGGCGACAATTCTAATACACATGCACATTTTCGATTCCCATAATACCAAAAAGGTTTTAATTAATTACTGACGTAAAGCTGCGGTTACCCATTTACGTGAACTTGAAAATACCGATTCACGTGCTAATCACGTATGTAAAATAAATCAAATTGTGTCGATGTATTTATAGGTGCAAGATTTTGTCGCGTGCAAAACCACTGATCTGCCTGCCAATATAAAACGTATGCCCATGTTCGATGAAATATTAATTCTGAAAACGATCAATTAAAATTCCATTTTATTTTTAAGATTATGAAACTAATATTATCTCAGAATTCTAATAATCTCCGGACTTTATAAAGTATGCTTTTGAAGTTTTACGAAAATGATTTATTTTTGACACATCGACGTTATATTTATTAATTACAATTTGTTCTTGGTAAAACAAATACCAAATAATGTGACTACTATGTTATAAAACACAATTTTATATAAAAATGTAAATAAATGCAGAGAAAATAGAGAGAAATGATAATAAAATAAAAGATTTAAAATATATAAAATTAATTAAATAAAAATTATACTTTTAACTTTTATTTGTTTAACTAACTAAAATATGAATCAAATATTATCTTATAAAATTTATTTCCATAAATTAAAAATATATAACTAATAGATATAAAATAATAATATTTGATAATTTTTATTTATTTTATACATTTGAGATAAACATTGAATTTCTGAAATTGAAAAAAAAAATAATTTATTTAATAAAAAACAGGTTAAAATGATAAAAAAATTAATTATATTTAATTATATGTAAAAAATATAAAATTAATTAACTAAAAATTATATTTTAATACTTATTTGACTAATTTATAATAATATAAACAAAATGTGAAAATGAAATATAATTTCATGAATGAGATTTTTATATTTAAATAATAGAAATAAATAATAATATTTGATAATTTTTATAGAATAAACATAATAAAAATTGAATTTAGAAAATTTTTTGTAGATCTGTAAAATTGTAATTAATGGAAAAATCAAAATATTAAGAATTTAAAAATATCTTTATAAAGTAAAAGATTTAAAATAAAATTCAATAAAAATCACATATTTTAATATTTTATTAATTAAGTTATAAAAAATAATTTTTGATAATTTTTATACAACAAAAATAGTACTGTATTTTTAAGAAATTAGATAAATAAAAAATAAGAACTAAACAAGTGTATATTTAAAAAAAAAATTAAAATACCTATATAAAATTAATCCAACAAATATTTTTAGTATTTATTTGATAAAGTTGTAAAAATTTAAATGAAATATAAAATACAATTTTATGAGCAAGAAATACAAAAAATAATCTTGCAATGAATATAATAAAAGAAATAAAATAATAATATATGATATTTTTCTATAATTCCAAAATTTTAAATAAAGAATAAGGAATTTAATAGAAACAGGTAAAAATGATAAGAATTTTAAATATAATTAAGTAGAAGTAAATAATTTAAAATACATAAAATCAATTAAAATATTTTTTATTTAACTAACAATATGAATAAGATATTACAAAATTTTATGATCTAGAAATGTATCAATAATAGAAATAAAATAATGTTTGATCATTTTTATGTAATAAAATTGGATTTGCAAAAATTTGAAAGCAAAATAGTAATATATTTAACATAAAATTCGATAAAAATTCATTTTTGTATATTTATTTGACGGAGTTATAAAAATATTAACAAAAGATAATTATGAAACATCAGTACAAAAATTAATAACTTTGCAGTAAATAAAATAAAAGAAATTGAATTTCCAAAAGTACAAAAATACTGTAATTAATAAAAGAATGGTGAAAAAAGAAGAAGTTTAAGTATAAGTAAGAGAATAAAATATATAAAATTAATTTGTCAATTTTTACAATTATTAAAATTTGCAATATTAAAAACTATAATTTTATAAAAAAAATTAATAGATTAAATATAATAAATATTAGATAAAATTAATTCAACAAAAATATTTATACAATATAATTTTATATAACAGAAATACAAAAATTAATAATTTTACAATAAATAAAATAAAGATAAATTAAATTTTCAAAAACACTATAATTAATAAGAGTGGAGTAACAATGTAAGAATTTTAAATATAGTAAGAGTAAGTAAGAGAATTAAATATATAAAATTAATTTGATAAATGTTCTATTTTTATTAAAGTTAAATTTATTAAAATTTGCGATATTAAAATCTATAATTTTATAAAAAAATTAACAGGTTAAATATAATAAATATTAGATATAGTTAATTCAACAAAAATATTAATAATAATTTTATGAAACAAAAATACAAAAATTAATAATTTTACAATATATAGAAAAAACAAATTAAAATTCTAAATTTCCAAAAACAATCTAATTGTTAAAAGAATGGAGAAACAATTTTAAAAATAAATAAGAGAATTAAAATACATATAATTAATTTAATGTTTTATTTTTATTAGATTTGCAATACTAAAAACTATAATTTTATGAATCAAATATCAAAAATTAATAATTTTTCAATAAATAAAATAAAAGCAATTAAATTTCTAAAAACACTGTAATTAAAAAAAAAAGAATGGAGCAAAAAGATAAGAATTTTAAACATAAATAATAGAATTAAAATATATAAAATTAATTTAAAATGTTCTATTTTTATTAAAATTAAAATTATTAAAATTTTATGGAAAAAAAAATAATAGAATAAATATAATAAATATTAGACAAATTTAATTCAACCAAATTTATATTTTAATATTATATTTATTTATAACAATACTATAATACAAATTTATAAAATCTTACATGTGTAACTAAAATATAAATAATTATATTTGATTATTATTATGCAATAAAACAATATATTATTATTAATATTTATCTATATATTAAATTATTAAAATTGTGTTTGAGATCCGGAAATGTGCGAGGCATCAATAATTTTATTTTTCCGGTGGGATAATTGCATAATTAATTGGCATATATCCACACAACGCTCAAACAATTTGTTCCGAATTAATCAACGGACGACTTCAAACGGCGGCCCAGCTGTTCGGACGCGCAAATCTTTTTTTTTTTTAATATTTTCATGGACGCTCGCGATACGGAATTTCAACTGACACTACTAATCAAGATCTAAGAGAATCATTTCGGTCGGACCTTAATCTGACGGTGGTTATTTCAGAGCGGATTCGGATGAATGAATTTCAAGTATTTTAATCTTGATTAGTGACACTGGCAAGCAACAACCGTTTTGGAATTTCGATCATTCATATTTGTGTGCATTCGCAAATTGGTGTCTTTTGTTTGCGTTCGATGTTTAACTAATTAATTATATAAACTAGTTCCTGTTGTTTGTTACATGAATGCTTTTCAATTATTCACAAAGGCGAATGAGAGAATGAGAACGCCAGTTCGGTATAATTATAAATCCAATTAAGTTATAAACGTATTTATGTAAGTCGGAAATAAATTGGTTATTAATGTTATGCGATTCATTAATTGGAGTTTTCAAATATAATTTTTATTAGGATTTATTGAACTGGTAATAATTGCATTTAATATGTTATTTGTTGTGCAAGGTATTTTACGTCACGTTTTACAAATTACACTGCAGTTTATTGTTTCTGAAAATTAATCATTTTTGTTTTAAAACTTGTATAATTTCCTATTAATTATACTTTTAATTAATTTAATTCATTTTAATACTTTCTCATGACTTTTAACGTATTTTATAACACTCTTTCATAATTTGACATTTTTTAAATGTTTAGTTAGTTCGATTTTTTATTACTTTCAAGTTAAATTATTCATTAAATATTACGAATTTTGACATTTTCTTTAATTAATTATGTATATAAAATTAATACGTTATAAATAACTGAAAAGAAAGAAGTTATTTATAATTTATTAAATTTATTTATATTTAATTATTTACATAATTATTTTTTATTTCATCTTCATTTACAGTTTTTTTAATTATTTTGTTTAAGTTTTTTGACACGCACAAATTTTTTAAGCATTTTTTGTGACTATATTTACATTCCATAAAATTATAGTTTACATTATTTTATATAAATTTTATTAACTTAAAATAGACTCAAAAAATATTATTTTCAGATTTCATATTTATTTATTTATTTTAATTCTTTTGTATCTTTTTTATTAAAAATGTGATTTTGGTTGAATTATTTTTTTATATTTAAAATTTTGAAAATTATCAAATTTATTATTTTCTTATACATATTACAAATTGACATTTTTTTACATTTTTATTATAAATATTACATTTTACAATATTATAACGTCCAAACAAATGTTACTAAAAATGTGATTTTTGTTGAATTACTTAATATCTTAACTCTACCTTTTAAACTTATTATAAAATAATTATATAATTAACTAATATAATAATAATATATAACTATTTTATAAAATAATATTTCACAAAAATTTGAATAATTAATTATATAATTATTAAAAATAATAATCAAACTTATTATTTACTTATTATTTTTTTGTCTTTTTATTAATTATAATTCAGTAATATTAATTTTTAAAATTTTGCCATTGCATTTGATTTTTTATGTCTATTTATCAAATATAGTTTTACATTTTATATTATTTTCTTTTTTTTAATTTTTTGCTCAACTTAAATTTATTATTTATTTAGTTTTTTCCAATTAATAATTTTTTTTTCACATTTTTATTATAAAATTTACAATTTACATAACTTTCAAATAAATATGATATTAAATGATATGTTGAACTAATTTTATCTCGTATCTTAATTTTACTCTTATATTAAATAATAATTTTTTTTATGCAAATTTTAATAATTAATCATATAAATATTAATAATATGATTTTTATTAAATTAACATTTTATATTCAAAATCTTTTATATTTTATATTTATTTGTGTTTTCTAATTCGTATCTCTGTGTGTCTTTTTTAGGTATAATACAGTACTCTAAATTTTTCATATTTTACTAATTCAATTTTCACTGTATTTAAATTATTTAATTTTATTTTTTATTCATTCTTTTTATTCATATTACAAGTTGATATTAAATATTATTTTTTTATTAATATTTTTAGCTGTATAAGATTAACATGTCAAAAAAATATTAAACACTTTTAAACCTTTAAATTAAGTATTTTCCATTTTATATTTTCATCTATTTTTTAATTGTTACTTTTTTCTTAATTATAATACAATAATATTTATTTTTCAAATTTTGTATAAATATTTATCCTTTAAAAATTATCAAATATAATTTTTTTTGTACATATAACAAGATTAGTAAAATTGTACTTATTTTTACATTTTTATTATAAAAATTAACAACACATACATCGAAATATCACAATACTTTATTAGATGTACAAGATTTTTATATTTATGTTTCATAAAATTGTAGTTTATAATATTTTATACAAATTTTAATAATTAATCATATAAATATTATTAATAGGATATTTATTGAATTAATTTTTTAAATCTTTAAATTAAGTATTTTCCATTTTTTATTTCTTTTTTTATATTATATTATAATACAATAATATTTCAAATTTTATTCGATTTTCATATATTTATTCTATAAAAATGGTTAATAAAATTTTACATTTTTATTATAAATATATAATTTACAATATTTTATATTTTGTTTTGGTTATTATAACTTTTAAAGAATTATAATAATAATAAATAAATAATTTTTAATATTTCATTAAATATTTATTTGACTCTTATTCATATAAATATAATATTAAAATTGTAATTTTTGTTGTCAAATTAAATAAAAATTAAAAATTTAAATTTTATTTATGTAATTTTATATGTATTTACTATTTTACCTATGTTTAAAATTCTTAAATTATATTATTAATTTTGTTTCAAATTATGTTTTACAATATTTATTTTATTTTGTTATTATAACTACTTACAAAATTACAAAAGTGATCTGATTTTTTATTATATAAAAAATTTGATTTTCATTGAAAAATGTAAAAATGAAGAAATATAAAAGTCTCATTTTTTTAGTTGTCAGAATTAAATTTTGTGGCATTTTTATTTGACAAAATTATATTTTATTTATATTTCTAAGCCTTGCCTCAAAATTACTTAAACATTATATTGATCCAACATTAGCAAAAAATTATATTTAGTTGTTTGTGCGAAATAATATAAAAACGGCGATTGTCAATGTTTCTGCATTACTATTTTAATAATAAAAAATACATTTTATCTGTTTCTCAACATGCCTATTCCATTCATAAAGAACGACGCTAATTTCGTCTGACGCACATTACTTTTGGCATCCGTTATTGTTTTCAAACCGAATTAGAGTGCTAAGCGATTTTAATAATACGGTAAATTTCAATCTGACACTTATTTTATTATTTCGCAAAACGACCGCCCTATTTATCCGATAAATCGCCACCGCGTTCGGGACGTTTCGACAATCGTGGCCGGTGCAAAAACCCGAGACGGACGGTCCGGACCGCGTCGAGAGTCGACTTTTTCGTCGCATCTGCGGCGGACGCGTGCGAAAACAATTTCGACAAGTGCGTTGACATCGTAGTCGACAATGTCTAATCTAAAAATAATTAGCCGGGGGAACATTATGTTATAGATAAAAAACGGTGTGCTCCTGACAGTTTCACGCAGTCGTATTTTAAACTAATTGAAATTAAAGAAAATTAACTCTGTCGTGTTATACGGATTGATTTTAATGTGTCGTAAATTAGCCGGACAAAAAAACGGGTTCATGATACTTCTTTACACAAACAAAACGTTAGAGCAACTTAATAAAAGTATTTTCATCATTGGTGGATACTTATTTAATTTACACAATATTTCATAATGGAAATAAAGAATGATGAAAATTGTCTAAAAAATTATTGAAGCTGTACAATATGGATTTATCATCATTAATACTGTATCAATAAAACTGTATTTTAAAATTTGAAATTACATTTAAGCATATTAATTAATCTGAAATAATTTTAGCTTAGGTTAGGTTAGGTTCTGTCAGCTTAGGTGAAGTTAGATTAAGTTAGGTTATCTTAGGTTAGGTTGTATTATATTTTTGCTTAAATATATTATTGAAATAATAATTTATATTTTTTATGTGACAATTTTTTACATTTTTATTATAAATATTTTATTTTACAATATTTTATTAAATATTTATTTTATTTTTATTATTGACTTTCAAACAAATAAACAAAAATAAAAATATGATTATTGTTGAATTAAAATATATTTTAAAATTTTGACTTCTATATACATTTTTTTCAATTTTTCATACTTCTATTTCACAAAATTATATTTTCTATTTTATTAAATAAATATAAAAAATAATATTATATTATTATTATTATATATTCAATATGATATTATCTGTTATTTTCAAATATATATTTTATATTATTATATCTATTTATTTTATAGAAATTATTATAAGAATTATTTATTTTATTTTTATTTTAAAATTTATACATAAAATTTTTACATAAATAGAATATCAAAATTTAATTTTTTTATATAAATTATGTATTTTAGATTTTTATTATCAAATATATATTTTAAATTTCTTATTATTTTATCTATTTTTTATATATAAATATTATTAACTTTTACATAAATATAATATCAAAATTTTGGTTAATTTATTATAATTTTCTCTAATTTTGTATTTTTTTTCCATTAAATATATAATCAAATAATATTTCTTTGGTTTAAAAATAGGATTTAATGATTGTATTATAAAATAAATATATTTATTATTATTAATAAATATATTATTAAAAATATATTTATTATTTGATTAAAATATATTTTAAAATTTACCTTCTATATATTTTTTCCAATTTTCATTATTTTACCTAATTCGTGTATTAATTATATTAATATTTGTATAACCCAATTAACTTTCTTTCACTACAAACATCATTGAAATGCTTCATAAACATCAAAAATACAAAATTTATGTTTGTTATGACGACAAATGTAAAATTCAAATTTAAAATGAAACAAATAAAATCACATATCACATAAAAAATTCTAAAAATAAAAATTGTGTACCCCAAAAAATCTTCGTTAACATGGAAGCATGCAACAGAGTTGAATATTTAAATATTATATTAATATTATATTATTTATTGACAATCTACATAAAAAGATACATTTTCTAATTTTTTAATGTTAATTATATACTCTCTATTGTAACTAATAGATATAACATAGTAATAATATAAATATTTTTATTTTGTTTATTAGAGTCAATTTTAGATATCTTTAAATGATAAAAACAAAGAGATATTTAGAAAAATTTTAATTATATCGATGCGTGACAAAATTAAATTAATTCATACACTAACTTAAAAAAATCTTAATAAAACATATCCAAAATTTTTCCAAATATTTAAAAAGTCCTACGTTAAATTCACACAAATAAGTAAAAGCAAACAAAAGACCAGAGTATACATTGACAAGGTTAACATAATAAAAACACTTGAAAAATACAGAAAAAATGCGTAAAAACCGTTGTTTATTTGTTTGCATTTAATTTGAAGTGTATTAGTAAAAAATATAAAATTAAATTTAGGTAAATTCATTAATTTGACCAAATTATTATAATTTAAAATTTCTGTCTAAATATTTTATTGTTAAATAAATTGTTATTTTTGACTTTCTCAATTGTCCCCGTATCAAATTTTATGGACAATTACAAATATTATACATATTTTATATTAAAATGTCAAATTGAATTTCATTTAAGAACAATAATAATTTAAATTACATACATACTTGGATATATAATGGAATTAAACAAGAAAAATTAATTGTCACTGCGAATCTTATTCAAATGCTTCACAAACAACAAAAATCGATATTTTTCCCCTTCTTCTCTACAAAACTGCAGTTCTCAAAAATAACAATTGAACACGCTTGCCACACAAATATGCACAGCTTACTAAGTCGGCGCATCCACCAATCGCTACTTTCGTCTCTCTCGCACACTCATGAACATGTACTTTTTTCTCTTTCACTCTTACGGGGCTAAGTGCAAAATTCAATTTTTGATTCATATAAAATCGTAACGAACAAACGCTTTAAGATTTAGTATAAAATGGCAAATATATAATTGTAAATATAAAAACTCTAATAAGAATATAACGATTTTTAAAAAAATTAGCATCATGAAGTATCAGTTTGAAACAATTATAATTAATACAGATATATTTCAAAATTAAATTAATTCCCAAACTTACCCATACATGTCTCAATAAAATATATCCAAAATTTCTTCAAAATTTTAAAAATTCTTCTTCTAAAATAACACAATTTAGTAAAAGGAAACATAGAATATCACAGGGCACATTTACAAAGTTACAAACAATTTGTGAAAAATATCGGACTATTGAGTAAAATCGGAGGACTCGTCTTACTCTTATCAAAATCAAAAACCGTTTAAACTGCAAAATTTCGTTCGTTAAACCTCGACCAACACTAAAATGCAGAATAACCCAATTCTTGCGATGCCTGAAAACAATACATTCATCTATTATATTAGCTTGTTTACATTTAATTTGAATAATATTAGTAAATATTATATTCCAATTTAATTCAAATTTTTTTGTTTAAAAATTTTGTCATTAAATAAAATATCACTTTTCTTTCTCAGTTACATCCATAACAATTTCATACACAATTCCAAACATGTATATACGGATAAAAATGGCAATTTTGTTTTTATTTATTGGGTTTACTTTTAAATAATCTGTTTATATAAGAAATAATATCGATATATGTCAAAATGAAATTAATTACTTAACAAACCTAATAAATAAACTCAAAATTTTTCTTTTAGAAAATCTGCCATTAATAACATTAACTAATAAAATGGACTGGATCTAATATCTAATAATTTGTAATTTATTTACATTTGAACCATATCAATTAAATATAGTTATAAATAAATATTGTATTTCAAAAAATCAAAATACATTTAAACGAAATAATTCAACCAATTCATTTTTGTTTTAATATTATATTAGTTATAATGACAAATATTTGATTTACTTACTTGAATATTTAATGGAATTAATCAAGAAAAAAATTAATTGTCACTATGTTACTTGAATATTATTCAAATGCTTCTCAAATATCAAAAATCTCAAATCTTCTCCTTCTCCTCTACAAAGTTGCAATTCTTAGAAATCACAATTGAAAACACGTGCCACTCAAAAATTCACAGCTCACTATGTCGGCGTATTCGCCGATTGCTACTTTCGTCCCTCTCGCACTCTCATGAATATGTATTTCTTTCTCTCTTACTCTTGCAGGGACAAATGCAAAATTAGAAATTTGATACAAATAAAATCAAGCCAATTAAGTCTTCGTACACGAACAAAACGCTTGAGATCTGTTATAAATATATTTTAAAAAATTTGAAATATGCTTATATATAAATATAAAAAACTATAAATTACTTAAAGAAGTTTTTAAATAAATATAAAAATATATGATTTCAATTTAACAATTTATAATTTATGTATTGGGTTTAGTTTTTAGACAATATGTTAATTCCTAAACAAATTTAATACATAATCTCAATATAACATACCCAAAATTTCATCAAATTTTCATAAACTCCGGCGTTAAAATGACACAGTTAATAAAAGGAAACTTAAAACACCACAAGACATATGTTTATCAAAATTAATATCTTAAACTTTTTTGAATAATCGACAAAAAATGACACACAAATGTTAATAATTTGATAATTTGTAACTTATTCATATGTAATTTGATATATATTAGTCAGACCTATATATTAATAAAAACTACATTTTAAAATATCAAATTTAATTTAAGCATATTAATTAGACTAAATTAATTAATTAACTGTTTAAATATGTTAATATTAATATTATAATAACACAAATATAAGAAATACATACTTGAATATATGATAAAAATATAAATTGTCACTGTAACTCTTATTAAAATGCTTCGTAAACAACAAAAATCGGTATTTTTCCCCTTCTCTCCAAAACTGCAATTCTAGGAAATAACAATTGAAAATATCGGCCACACAAATATGCTCAGCTTACTAAGTCGGCGCATCCACCGATCTCTTCTTTCGTCCCTATTGCACTCATGAACATGTATATCTTTCTCTTTCACCCTTACTGCGTCAAGTACAAAATTCAAATTTTAATTCAAATAAAATCGTACATAAACAAATACTTGAGAGTGGTAAATATATAATTATAAATGTAAAAACCGTAAGTAGTAAAAAACATTTTACATAAATATAAAAAAAATATTTTATTTGTTGAAATCATATTTAAATATATTTAAATAATAGAAAAGGTATTTGGAACAATTATAATTACACAGATGTACTCCAAAATGAAATTAATTCATAAACTTACCAAAAAATATATTAATTAAACATCAACAACGCAAAATAACAAAATTTCTTCAAGCTCTGATAAATTCTTCCACTAAAATTTAAAACTAAATTAGTTAAAGGAAACATGGAACATTACAAGACATATTTACTAATTTAGCACAATAAAAAATACTCGATAAAATACAGGAAAACCAGTAAATAAGAAGGACTCGGTCTTACTCTTACCAAAATCAAAAACCGTTTAAACTGCAAAAATTTGTTTGTTCACCGTCGACCAATAGAAATACACGAGCAGAATAAACCGGTTCTTGTGATTCCTGGAAACAGTACATGCACCTGGTTCTTATTTAGCTTATTTATATTGAATTTCAACTATATCAGAAAAAATTATATCTATGTTAAAATATAAAATTACATTCAAGTAAATATATTTATTAAACCGAATGCGCATGCGCATGCATCAACTAGTTTTAAATCCATCTGTTTCGGAGATTTTAGACAGCATAGATGCCAGATTTCATTTTTAACAAAATATGTAGAGAAAATTGTTATTAGAAAAATCTATATGTAATTTATTATGTTTTCATGGTCTATGAAACTCGAAAAAAATTGCACAATGCAAATATAGTATAAAATTATTAATAAATTGGGAATATGTTAAAAAATAATAAAAATTAAAAACATTTATAATTAAATACAATACAATTATCTATATAGTAAAATATATTAATTAATTAATGACCCATATTAATTAATTAAGATTGTACCAAAAAAAAAAAAATAATAAATACAGCACATAAATAATCTATAAAGTAAGACTTAAAAAATGACTACCAACAAATTAAAAATGAGCTTACTAAAGGAATAAAAGTATAATATTTTAAAAATGAGAATGATCTATAAAGTAAAATATATTAAGAATGTAATTACCAGAAGAATAGGGATAATATTTGTTTTTAAAAACGTCACGAAAATATAATCTGTAAAGTATAATATTTTAATTAATGAGCAATAATCATCAAATTAAAAATAATATACTTACCAAAAAAGTAAATACACAATATTAACAATAATAATAATAACCACAAAGAATAATTCGAATATTTTGACAGTTGCAAAGCGACAACACTGCGCTGCAAATTGTTCAAGAAGCGCGAAACCAGTACCTCACGACGCATGCGCTAGAAAATATTCCTTAGAGTAGCGGATTCTGCAACTTTACCTTATTAGTTTAATGACACAAATATATGAAATCCATACTTGAATATATTATAAAAATATTAACTGTTACTGGAAACCTTATTCAAATGCTTTTCAGACATCAAAAATCGCAAATTTTCTCCTCTAAATCTACAATTCTTAGAAAAAACAATTGAACGTGCTTACCACAAAAATATTCACAGCTCACTAAGCTGGCGCATCCACTCATCGCTACTTTCATCCCTCTCGCACAATCATGGACATGTATTTCTTTCTCTTTCACCCTTACGGACATAAACGGAAAATTCAAATTTTGATTTAAATAGAATCAAGCCAATTCAATCTTCGTACACGAACAAAACGCGTGAGACCTGTCATATTAAAAAATTAAAAATATTCAATTATAAATATAAAAAAATATAAATTTCTTAAATATTTTTTAAATAAATATAAAAGTATATGATTTTAAATTAACAATTTTACTTTATTTATTGGGTTTACTTAATATATATGTTTATAAAAAATAATTGTTATTTAGTACAATGGTAATATCGATGTGCTTCCAAATAAATTAATTGCTAAACAAATTTAATAAACAATCTCAATGTAACATACAAAATAAGACAATTAAATTAAAGAAAATCTAGAACTCCACAAGACACATATTCTTCAAAATTAATTTAATAAAAATATTTCTAAAAATTGTCGAAAAATCGAAAAAAAAATGACTCACAGATGTTAAATAATTTGATAATTTATAACTTATTCACATGTAATTTGAACTATATGTTTATCAAAATTAATTCAATATAATATATTAAAAATTGTTAAAAAATTGAGAAAAAGAGGCTCAGTAATTTGAATTATATTAATCAGACCTATATATTGGTACAATAATATGTAATTATAAATTAAATTCCAAAGTTCAAATTTTTATAAAATCTGGCGATTCATCAAAATTATATTTATAAATGTAAAAACCGTAAGTAGTAAAAAGTCTTTTTACATAAATATAAAAAAATATTTTTTATATTTTATTTATTGAAATCTCATTTAAATATATTTAAATAATAAAAAGGTATTTGGAACAATTACAATTATTTAGATGTGCTTCAAAATGAAATTAATTCCCAAACTTACCCAAAATGTATTAATAAAACATATTTCTTCAATTTTTCATAAATTCTTTCACTAAAATTACACAATTTAGTAAAACTAGACATGCAATACATACACAAAGTTAGTACAATAAAAACACTCGAGAAAATATTGGAAAACCAAATAAATAAAATGAACTCGTGTTACTCTTTACAAAATCAAAAGCCGTTTAAACTGCAAAAATTCGTTTGTTCACCGTCAACCAATAGAATTGCAGGCGGAATAAACCAGTTCTTGCAATTCCTGGAAACGATACATGCACCTGGGACACACTTAACTTATTTAAATTTAATTTCAATTACATTTAAACGGACAATTACAAATATGAGTTAGTTTTAAACAACATAAAAAAATTACTGTTACTTAATATAAAATTTTTATAAAACCTGGCGATTCATGGAAATTAATTCAATAAAAGTGCTCGTAAAAATTTTCGAAAATTTTAAAAATATGACATAGATTTTAAATGATTTAATCATTTGCAATATATTCACATGTAGATTGAATATATATATATATATATATACACACACATATATATATATATATATATATATATATATATATATATATATATATATATATATATATATTATAAGTTACATTTAAGCGCAGTAGTTAGTTTAAATTAATTAATTATTATTAGTTATAAAAACACAAATATAAGGAATACATACTTGAACATATGATAATAATATTAATTGTCACTGCAAATCTTATTCAAATGCTTCGCAAACATCAAAAATCGCAAAATTTCCCCTTCTCTTATACAAAACTACAATTGTAGGAAATAACAATTGAAAGCGCCGACCACACAAATACGCACAGCTTACTAAGTTGGCGCATCCACCGATCGCTATCCTTCCCGCACACTTATGAACGTGTTTTTCTTTCTCTTTCACACTTATGGTTACAAGTACAAAATTCAAATTTTGATTCAAATAAAATCGTACATGAACAAATATTTGAGAGTTGTCATAAAGTGGAAAATATATAATTATAAATATAAAAACCATAAGTAGTAAAAAGACTTTTTACATAAATATAAAAAAATATTTTTTATAATATTTTATTTATTCAAATCATATTTAAATATGTTTAAATAATAAAAAAAATATTTAGAACAATTACAATTATACAGATGTACTTCAAAATGAAATTAATTCCTACACTTACCTAGAAATGTATTAATAAAACATATCCAAAATTTCTTCTTGTTTTCATAAATTCTTCCACTAAAATCACAAATACTAATTTAGCACAATAAAATAACTCAAGAAAATATAGGAAAACAGAGTAAATAAACAGGACTCGTCATACTCTCACAAAAATCAAAATCCGTTTAAACTGCAAAAATTCGTTTGTTCACCGTCGACCAATGGTAATGCAGGCGCAGTAAACGAGTTCTTGCGATTCCTGGAAACGATATGTGCACCTGAGGCACACTTAAATTATTTGAATTTAATTTGAACTATATCAGTAAACATTATAATTTAAAATATGAAATTACACTTAAAAATGGGTAGAAATTTTTATTTTATTTATTAAGGTTATATTTAGATAATCAGTTTTATTAATTAAAAAATAACTTAATATAATAATACAAATATCAATGTGTCTCAAAATGAAATTATTTCCTAAACTAATCTAATAAATTATTTCAATAAAACTTTCACAAAATTTTTACAAATTGCCATAAATTTTTTGTTAAAATCACACAAATTAGTCAAATAAAAGTTTGGAACAGAGTTCAGTACTTAAATATAATTTTACATAAATTTATTAGTGAAGTCTGTACAAAACTACAATTTCTATTTTATTTATTTTAATTACATACTTTTTACTATGTTTAGACCTGTCATAAATATATAAAAATTATAAATATATAAAAACGACAAATTATTTAAATTTTTTTTTAAATAAATATACAAATAAATAATTTGATTTGATTTGTAATTTATTCACATGTAATATGAGTTATATTAATCAAACCTATATATTAATAAAAACTACATTTTAAAATATCAAATTTCATTTAAGCATAATAATTAATAACTGTCACTGCGAATCTTACTAAAATGCTTCGTAAACAACAAAAAACGATTTTTTTTCACTTCTCTCAAAAAACTGCAATTCTAGGAAATAACAATTGAAAGTGCCGGTCACACAAATATGCACAGCTTACTAAGTCGGAGCATCCACCGATCGCTAATTTCGTCCCTCTTGCACACTAATAAACATGTATTTCTTTCTCTTTCACTCTTACGGTGACAAGCGCAAAATTCAAATTTTGATTCGAAGTTCGTGAACAAATATTTGAGAGTTATTATAAAGTTGAAATTATATATTTATAAATGTAAAAACCATAAGTAGTAAAAAGTCTTTTTACATATTTATGTAAATAAAGTTACCTAAATTTGTATTAAATAATCATATCCAAAATTTCTTCTTGTTTTCATAAATTCTTCCACTAAAATCACACAAGTTAATAAAAGGAAACATAGAATATAACAGGACACATTTACTAATTTAGTACAACAAAAACACTCAATAAAATATAGGAAAACCAAGTAAATACACAGGACTCGCTTTACTCTCACCAAACTGAAAAACCGTTTAAACTGCAAAAATTCGTTTGTTCACCGTCAACCAATAGAATTGCAGGCGGCATAAACCAGTTCTTACGATTCCTGGAAACGTTACATGCACCTGGGACACACTTAACTTATTTGAATTACATTTAAATTTGCACAACTACGAATATGAGTTAGTTACAAATAATCTGTTTATAAAAAATTACTGTTACTTGCTACAATAATATGTAAATCGAAATTAAATTAATTCTTAATAATAAATTAATAAATAATATCAGTGTAACATATCCAAAGATGCTTCAAATTTTTATAAAATCTGGAAATTCATCAAAATTAATATGACATAGAAGTTAAATGATTTAATAATTTATAATTTAATCAATTTTAGTTTGAATTATATTAAAAAAATGTATTTTAAGTTACATTTAAGCACGGTAGTTAGTTTAAATTATTTGATTATTATTAATTATAAAAACACAAATATAAGGAATACATACTTGAACATATGATAATAATATTAATTGTCACTGCAAATCTTATTCAAATGCTTCGCAAACATCAAAAATCGCAAAATTTCCCCTTCTCTTATACAAAACTACAATTGTAGGAAATAACAATTGAAAGCGCCGACCACACAAATACGCACAGCTTACTAAGTTGGCGCATCCACCGATCGCTATCCTTCCCGCACACTTATGAACGTGTATTTCTTTCTCTTTCACACTTATGGTTACAAGTACAAAATTCAAATTTTGATTCAAATAAAATCGTACATGAGCAAATATTTGAGAGTTGTCATAAAGTGGAAAATATATAATTATAAATGTAAAAACCATAAGTAGTAAAATGACTTTTTACATAAATATAAAAAAATATTTTTTATAATATTTTATTTATATATATTATTATTATATTTATGCAGATGTGCTTAAAAATGAAATTAATTTCTATACTTTCCTAAAAATGTATTAATAAAACATATCCAAATTGTCTTCTTCGTTTTCATAAATTCTATCTAAAATCACACAAGTTAATAGAAGGAAACATAGAATATAACAGGACACATTTACTAATTTAACACAATAAAAACACTCAAGAAAATATAGGAAAGCCGAGTAAATAAACAGGACTCGTCTTACTTTCGCCAAAATCAAAAACCGTTTAAACTGCAAAAATTCGTTTGTTCACCGTCAACCAATAGAAATGCAGACTGAATAAACCAGTTCTTGCGATTTCTGGAAACGATACATGCACCTGGGGTGTACTTAACTTATTTGAATTTAATTTGAACTATATCAGTAAACATTATAATTTAAAATGTGAAGTTACACTTAAAAATGGGTAGAAATTTTTATTTTATTTATTAAAGTTATATTTAGATAATCAGTTTTATTAATTAAATAATAACTTAATATAATATTACTAATATCAATGAAACAAAATGAAATTATTCCCTAAACTAATCTAATAAATTATTTCAATAAAACTTTCACAAAATTTTTACAAATTGCCATAAATTTTTTGTTAAAATCACACAAATTAGTCAAATATAAGTTTGGAACAGAGTTCAGTGCTTAAATATAATTTTACATAAATTTATTAGTGAAGTCTGTACAAAAGCTGCAATTTCTATTTTATTTATTTTAATTATATACTTTTTGCTATCTCCAGACATGTCATAAATATATAAAAATTTAAAACATTCAATTATAAATATAAAAAACTACAAATTATTTATTTATTTTTTTTAAATAAATATGAAAATATAATATTAAATTAAAAAAATAATTTGATTTGAATTGTAATTTATTCACATGTGGTATGAATTATATTAATCAAACATAAATATTAATAAAAACTACATCTTAAAATATCAAATTTCATTTAAGCATATTAATTAGTCTAAATTAATTAATTAACTGTTTAAATATGTTAATATTAATTATAATAACACAAATATAAGAAATACATACTTGAATATATGATAAATATGTGTTACTGTCACTGTGAATCTTATTAAAATGTTTCGTAAACAACAAAAATCGATATTTTTCCCCTTTTCTACAAAACTGCAATTCTAGGAAATAACAATTGAAAGTGCCGGTCACACTAATATGCACAGCTTACTAAGTCGGCGCATCCACCAATCGCTACTTTTGTCCTTCTTGCACACTCATGAACATGTATTTCTTTTTCTTTCACTCTTGCGGTGCAATACAAATTTTGATTTAAATAAACTCGTATATGAACAAATATTTGAGAGTCATAAAGAGGAAAATATATAATCATAAATGTAAAAAGTCTTTTTTGCATATATATAAAAAAATATTTCTTATAATATTTTATATATTAAAATCATATTTAAATATATTTAAATAATAAAAAAAGGTATTTGGAACAATTACAATTATACAAATGTTTTTCAAAATGAAATTAACTTACCTAAATTTGTATTAAATAATCATATCCAAAATTTCTTCAATTTTTCATAAATTCCCTCACTAAACATACACAATTTAGTAAAACTAAACATGTAATATCACGGGACACATGTACAAAGTTAGCACAATAAAAACACTCGAGAAAATATAGGAAAACCAAGTAAATAAGACGGACCGTCGACCAATAGAAATGCAGGCTGAATAAACCAGTTCTTGCAATTCCTGCAAACGATACAAGCTCCTGGGACACACTTAACTTATTTGAATTTAATTTGAATTGCAACTACAAATATGAGTTACTTTTAAATAATATGTTTATAGAAAAATTACTGTTACTTGGTACAATAATATGTAATTCGAAATTAAATTAATTCATAATAATAAATTAATAAATAATATCTATGTAACATATACCAAGTTTCTTCAAACTTTTATAAAATCTGGCGATTCATCAAAATTAATTCAATAAATGTACTCGCAAACATTTTCGAAAATTTTAAAAATACGACATAGATATTAAATGATTTAATACTTTATAATTTATTCACATGTAGTTTGAATTATATTAAAAAAAAACATATTTTAAGTTACATTTAAGCACATTAGTTTAAATTAATTAATTATTATTAGTTATAATGGCATAAATATAAGAAATACATACTTGAACATATGATAATAATATTAATTGTCACTGCAAACCTTACTCAAATGCTTCGCAAATAACAAAAATCGATATTTTTCCCCTCCTCTCCAAAACTGCAATTCTAGGGAATAACAATTGAAAGTGTCGGCCACACAAATATGCACAGCTTACTAAGTCGGCGCATCCACCGATTGCTACTTTCGTCCCTCTTACACCCTCATAAACATGTATTTCTTTCTTTTTCACTCTTACCATGACAAGCGCAAAATTCAAATTTTGATTCAAAGTACATGAACAAATATTTGAGAGTTATTATAAAGTGGAAAATATATATTTTTAAATGTAAAAACTGTAAGTAGTAAAATGTCTTTTTTGCATAAATATAAAAAATATTTCTTATAATATTTTATATATTAGAATCATATTTAAATATATTTAAATAATAAAAAAAGATATTTGGAACAATTACAATTATATAGATGTATTTCAAAATGAAATTAATTCCTACACTTACCTAAATATGTATTAAATAATCATATCCAATATTTTTTCTAGTTTTCACAAATTCTTCCACTAAAATCACACAATTTAATAAAAAGAAACATTGAATATCACAGGACACATTTACTTATTCAGCACAATAAAAATACTCAAGAAAATATAGGAAAACCGGGTAAATAAGGAGGACACGTCTTATTCTTACCAAAATCAAAAACCGTTTAAACTGCAAAAATTCGTTTGTTCACCGTCGACCAACAGAAATGCAGGCTGAATAAACCAGTTCTTACGATTGCTGGAAACGATACATGCACCTGGGGCATACTTAACTTATTTGAATTAGTAAATATTATAATTTAAAATATGAAATTACATTTAAATATGGGTAGAAAATTTTATTTTATTGTCATAAAAGTTTTGTTGAAATCACATAAATTAGTCATATAAAAGTTTGGAACAGATTACAATTTTACATATATTTGTTATAAATCTGTATAAAAGTTATAATTTCTATTTTATTTATTATAATTATATACTTTTTACTATGTCTAGTATCATAAGATGTTTAGACATATTTGCTACTAAAATATCAGTCAAGTAAATCCATAAAAGTTAAAACTATTTAATTTTATTTATTTTAAAATAATAAATTACATTTAAGTACATTAATTAGTATAAATAAAACAAATATTCGAAATACATAATTGAATATAAAATGATTTAAAAAAAATTCATAATGGTTAAATTATAATTAGAAAAATTAGAAAAATTGTCACTGCAAATCTTATTGAAATGCTTCTCAAACATCAAAAATCGCAAATGTTTCCCTTCTCCTCTTTAAAACTGCAATTTTAAGAAATAACAATTGAAAACACGGACTACACAAATTCTCATGGCTCACTTAATAATCGGCTCATCTATTGTCCTTCTCCAACTCATAAACATGTATGCCGTTCTCTTTCACTTTTGCAGAGGCAAATAAAAAATTCAAATTTAGAGACCATTTTTGGTTTCGTATACGAACAAACACCTGAGACTTGTCATAAGCATACAGCATAAAATTTATATTTTTTGTCAAAATTAATAATAAATGCAAGTCAACCGATGTCTCACAATTAATATCACGGACACGTTTACAAGAAAACCGCATTAAATGGAATCGCCGGGCAGGAAAACCTATTCGGAAAACTAATAAACCGCTTCCGCATTTTCGAATCGACGTTTTGGCAACCGACGAGGTTGAGATTTTTCGTATACCACTTGGGTTGTGTGTAAGCGGCGACGGGCAAGAAGAGAACGCCAGGTGTGGCGTGACATAATTTTTGGATTTTATTAATTGGCCGGCGCATTTTAATCTAATCGTTTTATCGGATTGTTTGACATTATCCACTTTTAAACACGATTTCTGGAAGTGTCTGTTTTATTTATTTGCCCAGATAATGTGCAATTCGACTTTGTTTTATGAAATTTATAGAGTATGTGCAAGTTTTTCATATACATACTCTATCGCTTATACGTAGAGCAACAAACTGAAAAACTTAAGCATTATTAATTAATTAATTTCAATTAATTTTGTACTCTAAGCATTTCTTATCTCCCTTTATATAGGGATATCTTTATTTACATAGTTTTTATATAACTTTTTATTTCAAGCAGGATCGTTTCGTTTATCGGTAACACTTGGAAAACAATTAGAAAAATTTGAAAAAAAAAGAAAAATTAAAAATATTAGAAAAATTATAAAAATTAATAATTATATAAATAGTAAAAATTGCAAAAATTATAAAATTTACAAAAATTATAAAAGTTTGAAACATTTGATAAATTAATTTGAAAGATTAGAAAAATTAAAATTTATAAAAATTATAAAAATTATAAAAATTATAAAAATTATAAAAATTATAAAAATTATAAAAATTATAAAAATTATAAAAATTATAAAAATTATAAAAATTATAAAAATTATAAAAATTATAAAAATTATAAAAATTATAAAAATTATAAAAATTATAAAAATTATAAAAATTATAAAAATTATAAAAATTATAAATATTATAAAAATTATAAAAATTATAAAAATTATAAAAATTATAAAAATTATAAAAATTATAAAAATTATAAAAATTATAAAAATTATAAAAATTATAAAAATTATAAAAATTATAAAAATTATAAAAATTATAAAAATTATAAAAATTATAAATATTATAAAAATTATAAAAATTATAAAAATTATAAAAATTATAAAAATTATAAAAATTATAAAAATTATAAAAATTATAAAAATTATAAAAATTATAAAAATTATAAAAATTATAAAAATTATAAAAATTATAAAAATTATAAAAATTATAAAAATTATAAAAATTATAAAAATTATAAAAATTATAAAAATTATAAAAATTAGAAAAATTAGAAAAATTAGAAAAATTAGAAAAATTAGAAAAATTAGAAAAATTAGAAAAATTAGAAAAATTAGAAAAATTAGAAAAATTAGAAAAATTAGAAAAATTAGAAAAATTAGAACAATTAGAAAAATTAGAAAAATTAGAAAAATTAGAAAAATTAGGACAATTAGAAAAATTAGAAAAATTAGAAAAATTAGAAAAATTAGAAAAATTAGAAAAATTTGAAAAATTTGAATAATTTGAAAAATTTGAAAAATTTGAAAAATTTGAATAATTTGAAAAATAATTTGAAAAATTTGAAAAATTTGAAAAATAATTTGAAAAATTTGAAAAATTTGAAAAATTTGAAAAATTTGAAAAATTTGAAAAATTTGAAAAATTTGAAAAATTTGAATAATTTGAAAAATAATTTGAAAATTTTGAATAATTTGAAAAATTTGAAAAATTTGAAAAATTTGAAAAATTTGAAAAATTTGAAAAATTTGAAAAATTTGAAAAATTTGAAAAATTTGAAAAATTTGAAAAATTTGAAAAATTTGAAAAATTTGAAAAATTTGAAAAATTTGAAAAATTTGAAAAATTTGAAAAATTTGAAAAATTTGAAAAATTTGAAACATTTGAAACATTTGAAAAATTAAAATTTGAATGAATTCTACGAAGACGTTCAAAATCAGTGAATGGAATTAACGAATGATTGTACTGAAAAACTACTGAATTGAATGAACAAAGGTGTTTAAAAGTTATTAAAAATAATGAATATTATGCAAAGTGTTGATATTAAACCACAGAAACCACAGAAAATCCCTTTTCTGACGAATAGTCACAAATATAAATAATATAATAAAAAAATGATGGTTATGTTTATGTTAAACGGCCTACAGGGACAAATAACACAAAAAGTTTACCACAGTGAAATATGGTAATGTTCAATTATGATGTAGAGATGCTCCAATTCTTCTGCCATTTGTTTCCAAATATTTAAGAAATGATGTTCTTAATAAATGTGTTTCAACAAGAAAACTATCGCAAACACAAATCCAAAATTATGTCAGATTAGTTAAAACACCAAGTTATAATAGATTTATAGATAAATTCGTCATAAAATTTTTACAAAATTCAAGAATCTTGAAAGAATATAGACTTGTCGTATATTCAGAAAATAGTCGAGTCTACCTTATGCCATGAAGATGGACCAAAATTATAAATCAGAGAGATATTATACAAATGTTAATGTTAAATTGAATAATTAAATCACAGATTTAAAATTGATACAACAATAGTAAATTTGATATTGTTTTAACAATCTACAAAAAATAAAAGTTATGGCTACATACTGAACACATAAACATAACCTGAAATGTCAAGTCAAGTCAAGTGAAGTGACATTGCCTGATGTGTAGAAGTTTTATCTAATGTGAAGTTGAATATAATAACTCTGAGTTTGTAAATCAAGCGGAACATCTTTACTATCATCAATTTTCATCGAAACGGCATAGGCTCCGTATATATTGTGTGAAAGCTTTTTTATGTTATTCTTTCTAGCCTATTTATTTTTTTCGTACATTTTTTGGCGTAAAAATGATCTGTTCAAGTGGAAACACAAAAATTGTAGACTATAATGGTGATTTTGTTAAATAAAAGTTATTTTAAGTTAAACATCGAAAACGTAAATTACTTTTTCCGCTAACTAAAATTTTCGATTTTTTATGCTTACAACGTTGGGGATTTGGCCATCATAATAAACGTGTCGTGATTAATACCCCACATTTGTCCGGTAATGATGAGTTACACGAAAATAATTGTCGGAACTGGCGTACTCGTAGGCTTTAACCTTAGAGTCGTAATTATTAATGGGCTCGTTATATTTACATTGGAAATCGCTAAAAATGGATGAGCTGCCTATTTGCATTGGGTAATAACAGGTTGCGCACGTATAAATAAACTCTAAATTTTCAAACTTTTTTCTTGAAAACCGTGACTAACAGCGAAAGGTATTTCCGTGGTTTTGCAAATCAAGTACTTGGCATCATCCGCAACACGGGCACCGAGATACCGGCGGATAATTTTACATTACATAATTTGCGCAGAAATTCACACCAAAACACCAGGTGCACGTTTTAAAGCAACAAACCCGAAATGTTTTAAAGAAAATATTTACGAAACCAATTAACGAATCTTTTTTTTTTGTATGGAGGCGGAAACTTCAATCAGAAAATCTTGGAAGAGGGCCTTGAAATTCCTCAGTTAAAAATAATATTAAGAATCGGAAAAGAGGAATTTACTATTTTAGTACATGATAATTAGAATTAAATTTATTTTTTACACTGTATTCGTTATTTGAAGGCTTTTTTATACTCCTTCTAATTATGATACATTTTTTTAGAATGTACTTAGAACATTTATGGGTTGATGCACCACAAGAATATGACAAAATTAAGTATTTGGCAAAAATGGGTTGATTAGAACAATTGTCGCTGGTGTGGACATTGAGTTGAAGCTGGTGAATCTAAAAGAACAGTACTTAACAAAAGTCTTAACCCAAGAAAGGTATGGTATATTGTATCTAGAATTTTACATATTGACTATTTATCAAAAGGTCAAACGATGCAAAACAGTACATGTAAATTGACCAATTTCTTGAAAAAGTTACTCAAAGGAATTTCTTTAATCCATAGAAAAGGCATTCCACCTCTTCATCACTATGTAAGTCTACATGATTCAAAGGAATCTTCAAAATGTTAAACGAGAAGAACCAGATGGTCCAGATATTCTTTTTGTTGATTAGAACAATTGTCGCTGATGTGGACATTGAGTTGAAGCTGGCGAACCTCAAAGTACAAAACTTAACAAGAGTCTTAACCCAATAAAGGTGTGGTAGATTGCATCTAGAATTTTACATATTGACTATCCCTCAGAAGGTCAAACAATGCAAAACAGTACATGTAAATTGACTAGTTTTTTTGACAAAGTTAGTTAAAGGAATTTCTTCAATCCATAGAAAAGGCATTCCACCTCTTCATCACAATGTAAGTCTACATGATTCAAAGGAATTTCCAAAATGTTAAACAAAAAGAACCAGATGGTCCAGATATCCTTTTTGTCGATTGGAACAATTGTCGCTGATGTGAACAGTGAGTTGAAGCTGGCGAACTTCAAAGTTCAAAACTTAACAAAAGTCTTAACCCAAGAAAGGTATGGTAGATTGCATCTAGAATTTTACATATTGACTTTCTATCAGAAGGTCAAAGAATGCAAGACAGTACAAGTAAATTAACTAGTTTCTTGAAAAAGTTACTCAAAGGAATTTCTTTAATTCAAAGAAAAGGCATTCCACCTCTTCATCACAATGTAACTCTACATGATTCAAAGGAATCTCCAAAATGTTAAACGAGATGAACCAGATAATCCATATATTCTTTTTATTAATTAGAACAATTGTCGCTGATGTGGACATTGAGTTGAAGCTGGCGAACCTCAAAGTACAAAACTTAACAAAAGTCTTAACCCAATAAAGGTGTGGTAGATTGCATCTAGAATTTTACATATTGGCTATCCCTCAGAAGGTCAAACAATGCAAAACAGAACGTGTAAATTGACTAGTTTCTTGAAAAAGTTACTTAAAGGAATTTCTTTAATCCATAGAAAAGGCATTCCACCTCTTCATCACAATGTAAGTCTACATGATTCAAAGGAATCTCCAAAATGTTGGAAGCACAAATTCTAATTTGTTTAGACATTTTATTTTTATATTTTTCGAATTTCTTAATCAATATTTCCATATTTTTATTTGTTAGTTTATAGTTATAACTTACAGGATAACTGTTAAGTTAATTTAATTGCGTTAAGTCCCCATATAACAGTTGTTCAAAAGGATTATCTCCTGTAAATTTCAGGATATCTTTACAGTGGTCGTATGGTGGGGCAAATCTTCGTGCACACGTGATTGGGAGTGAGAAAATGTGTTTTATAACGAATTACATTGCGGGCTTACGACTGCACCACCATAACTTAATTATAACCACAATAATTGCTTTATAATTGCCAAGTTGTGAAACCACTAATGCAATTAAATGTGCCCCTTAATTAAATTAGCGATGCGATTTGTATGAGGTGGTTTCGCAATGCCGCTTCTCATGTGTCTCGAACTATTTCAAGTGCATCTGGATGATCTTAAACCTTCGCGGATTTTAATGAGCAACCACGTCACAGATGCGAAATTAGTTTTATTACAAAATAAATCCACACATTCCTTCCTATATATAAATTAGTGCGACTTTATATAACCGTCATGTTTAATCGTGAATAAAATTTACGGTGTCGATTTTTACCCAGTTGCGAAAGGATTCCGGTTGTAAACGCCATATTTCGGCCTTGGTGTTTATATTAACAATAAACAATGTCAGCTCGCTGGTGTCTTTCATTAAGACGACGCATTTGGGCAGCGAACTGGTCTAATTATAGACTCATTCATGGGATTATTCGGCAAATTTGTTTGTTTGCTTTTGGTTGATATTTTAAATAGACCAGTGCACACGGTCCTTTCGTCCGTTTCGGACTTGCACCCGCTAGTTTTTGTGCTAATCGAAAGATTAACATATTAGGTATATCAAAATTTTTCTTTAAATATATTTTATTCAACAAAATAATGTTTAATAATAATATAATCATTAATAGAGAAAATAGTACTAAAGAAAATACATTATAAGAATTAAAAACCTACTACACTAAACTAAACCAAATTAATAGACTTAATAAAATTTCTTGCAAAGCGTAAAGCTTCTTTAAGGTCAAACTTATATACATATCTCATTGTGCATTTTACTCAAAATTTTAGAAAGTTGGTATATACACTATAGTTCATATGTAGAGCAACAAACAACTTAATTATTTCATTAAAAAACGATTGTTTTTAATTTTAATTGATTTTTTAATTATTAAGTGACTAAAAAAATAAAATATCTAAACAATTTGTGAATAGAAAAAAATATAATATCAATTTTCCAAAATTGTAACCTATTGAATATTTGTTAAAAATTAGCAGTCAATCAAAATAAGACAAAAATATTATTTTTTTTTTTTCAAATAATAATTAAATGTTTAAATTTGTTTTTAAAAATATTAGAAAAAACTGCTTTAATTAATATTAAATTTTAATTGATATAAAGAAAAAAAATTCACAATATAAAAAATTGAAATGTAAAAATTATAAAAGTAAAAATTGGAGAAATTAAATAAAATAAATTTGAAAATTAAAAAGTCCAAAAATTCATTTAAATATTTAAGGAAAAATAACAATCAAAACAAGTCAAATTTATTAATTGAAAATATTATGAGAATACTAAACGAACTGAGTTTTTTCAACTACTAATTAAATATATAAATATTTTTAAAAACATTAAAAAAGACTAATTTGACTAACAATAAATTTTAATTGATATGAAGAAAAAAAATTAATATAAAATAAAATAAAAATACGTAAAAATTATAAAAGTAAAAATATGGAAAAATTAAATAAAATAAATTTGAAAATATATAAAATAAAAAGTTTAAATTTCCAAAAATTTAAGGTATTGAATATTTAATAAAAAATAGTAGTCAAAATTATTAATTAAAAATATTATGAGAAAAATAAACAAACTGACATTTTTTAAATATACATATTTAAATATTTTTAAAATACATTGTTTTGATTAACATTAAATTTTAATTGAAATGAAGAAAAAATTGTTCCTAATATGAAAAACTGGAGCTGTAAAAAATAAGTAAATATTGTAAAACTAAAAAATTGAAATTTTTCAATTAAATATTTAAATATTTTAATAAATAGTAAATAAAAATATATATTATAAGTTAAAATAAGTCAAAATTATTAATTGAAAATATTATGAAAAAACTAAACAAACTGAAAATTTTTAAATAATAATTAAATATTTAAACATTTTTAAAAACATTGAAAAATGTTTTGATTAACATTAAATTTTAATTGTTATGAAGAAAAAAATTCACAATATTTAAAAACTGGAAAAATTATAAAAATAAAAATATAGAAAAATTAAATAAAATAATTTTGAAAAATATAAAAACTAAAAAATTCGAAAATTTAGGACATTAAATATTTAATAAAAAATAGCAATCAAAATAAGTCACAATTTTTAAATTGAAAATATTATAAGAAAACTAAACGAACTGAAATTTTTCAAAAATTAATATTTAAATATTTTTAAACTGCTTTGTTTAACATTAAATTTTAATAATTTAAAGAAAAAACATTCCCAATGTAAAATCTAGAGATGTAAAATATGTAAAAATTATAAAAGTAAAAATATGGGAAAATTAAATAAAATAATTTTCATAATTAATATTTAACAATAAAAAGTCTAAATTTCCAAAAATTTAAGATATTGAATATATAATAGTAAATGAAAATGTACATTGCCAATCAAAATAAGTCAAAATTATTAAATTGAAAATATTATGAGAAAACTAAACAAACTAAAATTTTTGAAATAATGACTGAATACATAATATTTTTAAAAACATTGAAAAAAATACCAATATAAAAAACTGGATTTGTAAAATAACTAAAATTTATAAAATAAAAACAAGAAAAAATTAAATTATCAAAAATAATTTTGAAAAATATAAAAAATAAAATGTTGATATTTTCAAAAATTTGATATATTGAATATTTAATAAAAAATAGTGAATAAATTGTCAATTAAAATTACCAAGTAATGAAAATTGTTATAATAAAGCTAAACAAACTGAATATTTAAATACCTTTAAATATATTGAAAAAAACTGCATTAAATCTTTAATGATATGAAGAAAATATTGCTTAAAAATAAAAAACTAAAGCTATAGTGTAATTAAAAATTGCAATTTAATTATATGATAAATTAAAATGTCCAGAAATTTATTATTTTATTAAATATAAAATTAAAATGAATACAAAATTGTAAAGTTGTTAATCTAAACAAGTCAAAATTGGTAAATAACTCCAATATTATGATAAACCTAAACAAATATAAATGTTTAATATTTAATATTCACTGATAAAAAAAAAAAACTGTTTTAAAGTTATATTTTATTTGATAGAAAGAAAAAAATGCTTCCAATACAAAAACTGAATTTATAATAATAGTAAACACTGTAAAAAAATATTTTGAAACAACAACAAGATTTTCTGAGCAAGTAATTGCGTATTAACAAAGATTCATCTCATCATACGATTTCAAGGATATCCTGCAACTTTTAAGCTGTAATCCTCGGAACGATTGTTAAAAGAAGACATAATGCAGTCGTGCAATTTAACGTGCCATCAACGTTCCCTGACAGGGTTGTTTAAATTACGCAAATAGGTCCTTGTTACATGTCAAACATGTTTATTTGTATTGCGTGCGACAAAGGCTTACACAATTTTCCGTTTCGTTCCTTTAATGCGACTTTAAAAGGACGAAAATAACCCGGCACAGTACTGCGTAGTGTCCTTGGAAGGGTTGACTGTAAATGGTATATATCTGTGGCGCAAATATTTGATGTCGTTTAACTTAATTTCAACAAGTCCACGTGCTAGTCAGTAAATGCGCGTTACACGTACCGAAAATATTTATTTTATTATTACGGTCCGTAAAAACGCGCTACAAACAAATAAAAATCGTCGTACCTGCCTTCAACTAAACAAACATTGTTCATTGTTTACGTTTCCGACGCGGCTTCGCATTATTTCAGCTCCCATTCAGTCGGAAGCTGTATCGGTGTCGATGTTTATGTGAAACTATTGGTTTAACCTGCATCGGCACACAAAACAGATATTTATATGCGTCTTTAGATTTTTACACATACACGTATATCTTATCAAGTAAAAGTTATATTTAACTTCAATTGAATAGGTTTTAAAATAATTTTCAATTCCCAAGAAGTGAAGCTGTTTAAATTATCAATTTTAAAGTCTTTCTAAACTCTCAGTAAACAAATACAAGCATTATTGTACACAAATCAAATCAAATTGGATTTTATCCATTTTATTAGTTTTAATATCCTATAGACAATTTTCATTTATTTATTTTGATATTTGCTTTAAAAATATACTTAAATTTTATATTGTTAAACACTCAAAATTATCAAATAATCGAAAATATTAAAACCTTAAATATTATATAATATTATAATATATTAAATATTATATATAAATATTTTGATATATTTTGAAATCAAAATTAATTAATCTGAAAAGTAGTAATTAAAAATTCTATTGTCAAACAAAATAACTCAAATGGTGAAAAAATATTAATAAGAAAATTTCAATATTTCTAAAAATATAAATATTTTTAAAAAAATGTTTGAGATATTAAGTATGAAAAATATCTTTCAAATGTACAAAAAATTATAGTTTATTAATTTTTAAAATTAATGAAAATATAAAATTGGGAGAAAAGTTATATAAAATACTAAAATTTTCAAAGATGCATAAAAATATATAAAATGAAAAATGGTAAATAAAAATTATATTCTCAAACAATCAAAATAATTAAAAATTTTAATGATTACCATTAAATCTTAAATAATGTGTAAAATTGGCTTTCAGTATATAAAATTAAACTTGTAAAATAGTAAAAATTTTATAATAATATTAAAAGCAAGAAAAATTGAATAAAATAGATGTCAAACAAAATAAGTCAGGAACATCAATTAATAGAAAATATTAAAAATCTAAACAAATTTAAAATGGTAAAAAATAATAAGAAGAAATTTTAGAAATTTTAATATTCCTAAAAATATTAAAAAAATGTTTGGTATATTGTAATAGTGAAAGAAACCTTCTAAAAATATAAAAATTATAGTGAATAAATAATTTACAAAATTAATGATGAATTAATTATAAAAATAATTCAAATTTACCCAATCTTTGAAAATATAATGATGAATCTTAACAATTTAAAATTTTTCAAAAATAATTAAAAATTTAAATATTTTTTGAAACATAAAGAAAAACGTTCTTTGATTAACATTAAATCATATATAATTTGAAAGAAAATTGGTTATAATAAGTGATAAAATAAGTAACAATTTGATATAATATTAAAAATAAGAGATATGAAATATTTTTAAATCAATTAAAATATTCAAAATGAAATAAATGTATTAAGTATAAAATAAAAATTTATATTGTTAAACAAAAGTCCAAAATTATCCATTAATGGATAAGAAAAAGTTAAACTAAATTCAAATGATGATTTACAAAATTATTTTTAAATTTGATTGCAATTTTGATTGTCTAGAATGAATTAGCAAATTTTCAATATTTTATTTATTTTGACATTCTGAAAAATAAATAAAAATTTCTCTTGTCGAACAAAATAAGGCAAAATCTTCAAGTAATTAAAAATCTAAACATATTCAAAGACGTAAAAATATGACAAATAAAATATAATTTTAATATTCCTAAAAATATTAAAAAAATATTTGAGATATAATAGTCAAAGAAATCTTCTAATCTGAAAAAATTTTTTGTTCCAATAGAAATTGAAAAAATAAGAAGAAATTTAAAAAATATAAAATGTCGCAATATCCAAAAATTTAAAATATAAAATAGAAAATAATAAATAGTAAAAAAAACATTACTTTGTCAATTAAAATAAGTAAAAATTACCAAATAATCGAAAAAATAATGTTTCAAAAATATTAAAATATTTTTAAAACATTGAACAAAAAATTTCTTTAATTAATAATCTTAAATGATTGTAAATATAGTAAAATGTAAAAAAAATGATAACAGAAAGTAAGGAAAACTGAAAAAATGAAATTCAAAAATTAAAAAAATGACGAAATGTGCAAAAATTTAAAATATTAAATAGAAAATGAAAAATACTGTGATAAAACTAAATAATTTGCAAATTTTAAAAAAATAATGAAAAGTTGAAATAGTTTTTTAAAGAAATTATAAAATAAATGAAGGAAATTAAAAAAAAAATCTAAAATAAGTCTAAACAAATTGAATGTTTAAAAAAACAATTAAATGAAATTTTTTTAAATTAACACATTTTGTAAAATGTACGAAATAAAAAAAACACATTTTTTAAAAATAAAAAAAATCTATAATTCACAATGAACAAATTTTATAATTTCATCTATGTATAGAAAATATTTTAAATGAATTAGGATTTTTTATTTAATTGATTATTTTTTATTTTAATTCTCAAAAATTGTATAAATACTTTTTAAGAATACTTTTTTAGAAAATTTTAAGTTTCTAAGTTTAATTTTTTTAAATATATATTAATATTTTTTTTTTTAATTTTGTAAATTTAAATTAATTATTTTACTTTTTTAATTTACTTTATATTCTTTAATTTTTTAGTTTAATTTTTTTTTTTAATTTTTATTTATTTAATTGGTAACAAGTCAAAAATATTTAACAATAAATATATTAAAATATTTAATACGTATATTGAATTTTGATTAATAAAACAAAAATAAGAACAAATATGTATATCATATTTATTTTTGTAACAAGCTTAAAATAACTGACAATCTGTCAATAAATAAAAACGATCACTCTTCATTCCCACCAAATAAAAACTATTGAGGGCCATTAACCAATAAAATTCAATAATCCTTAGTCCAACTAGTCGAACAGAATTATTAAACCATCATTCGTCATCATCTGTGTGGTACGTCAATACTGAATAACTGATTCGTTGAACATGCACGATAGTTCATAAAACATTTACCTAAGCCAACGTGGGCGGATTCACCACGCTCGAAGCGGGGGTTGATTTTAATAAATATAGGTCACCGTAATTGTCCTCCACCTTTTCTTTTAATTTACGACAATTAAAAGCGAGGCTGTTCCGTTGATCCTTGACATCCGAAGGATTTGATGCATTTTTAATTGTTGTGTGTTTTGCTTTAACGTGACGTCAGGGTCGCGGACTGTACGACCTTAAAACATTAGGGGTTGTTTTATTTGTGAGCCATAATTAACTCATTAAATTGGTGTAAAAGATAGAAAGAGAATTTTCATTGTATTCAGTAAATTTGGTTATGCAACGAAGGAAAATTGTTCCTTCATGTTTCCAGATAGGTCTGGCTGCGGCTCCGGCTCGGTGAGTAAATTCACGATGGAAACTTTCGAAACGGATAATATATTCAGTGGATGTCGGCCTGAAAGCCATGAAAACACATTAACGATCGAGTCTGGTGCGTTAAGTGTCAGCTAATCGAGCCCGACGTGTCAATTTGCCTCGGTTCCTCTTTTATGGTGGAAAACCACCAGCACCAGTAAAAGTGTGTGTGCTGCGCCCTCCCCTGAATTGATGCCTTTCCGTAGCATTGACCCAGCTGCAGGGTCAAAGTCCAAGCGGATCCCCGTGCGTGTCCTGATTTATTGGCCGTTTTACTTTTTATTGGAATCGTCCGTGACACAACGTGGATGATTCCTCTCTATGTTTCCGGAGACTCCAGGGAATTTCCGATGATATTACTGTATTTTTAGAAGGATGCACCTTGAATGTCTCAACCGCTCGAGCAAACATCATTCTATATTGTAAAATTTTGTCTCGAGTGTGTTGCAACTCACTCTCTCGTGAGAGATTAGAGTGACGCAGAGAAAGACAGCTTTGAGGTATGGTCATCAATGATGAGTCAGGATGTTGTTTGGCCAATATGATGATTAAATGGCGAAGAAGCAAAATCCACAATTTTTTTAAAAGAATATATTGATAAGCTTGGTTCAAAGTTAATGTTCAAAATGTATAATGTGACCCAGCAATACATCCAAGAAATTTAAAATTTCAAATAGCATACTGACACTTAAATGAATCACTGCTTTAATTTTATCAGGTTCTATTGCAATTTTGTAATAATGATTCGAGTTTTACTATTACCACTATTTGAATATGAATATGATTGTTTGGTCAATAGTAATATACTCTGCTATATTAGTGTAAAATGCTGAAAAAAAAATCTTAAATTTTTAAAATATTCAATACGATCAATTTCCATACAATTAAATCCATACAATCAAAATCCATACGATTAAAATCCATACGATCAATTTCCATACGATCATTTTCCATACGATCATTTTCCATATGATCAAAATCCATACGATCAAAATCCATACGATCAAAATCCATACGATAAAATCCATACGATCATTTTCCATACGATTAAAATTCAAATTTCAAATTTTTCATTTTTCATTTTTTATTATTCATTTTTTATTTTTCATTTTTCATTTTTCATTTCGATCATAATTTTAATTTATGCTTAATTGATATAATTTTTATGAAATTAAATTAATAACTTGATTATTTTTAATTTTAATTCTTTATATTTTATAAATACATTTTTAATTTAAAACAATTATTTCAATTTTTTTAACTTTTTTTATTTATTTAGAAATTTTTAAGTTTCTAAACCTAATTTTTTAATTATAAATTAAAATTTTATTAATTCTAATTGTATAATTTTAATTTTACAATGAGTAAATAATGATGAAATGTAACAAATGGATCTACATGTTCTATGTCACTGAGTATATTTAGCAGTTGCACAAAACAATTAATTAAATTATTTGTAGAATCTGAAGCCTTTTGCATACTGATCAGAAGAGTACACTTAAGTAATGAGTATTTTTAGAGTCCAGTAATTATTTTTATGAGTAACAAAACATGTAAAACACATTTTAAGTTAGCGTAGGACAGTAATTAAAGTTATTTAGCTACTTAATTGAAGAAAAAACAGATTTTATTTATTAGTGTGATTATTAAAGTTGGTCATGAGCTTTTTATCACTTGCCAATTATACAGAATTGTTTATCCCACTTTCCAACACAGGAGTGCAGAATTTTACGATACTCCGTCCGTGATATGATCAAAGCCGAAATTAAATTGTATAAAAACATTGAGGTGTTTTCGTTTCCATAAATATGATATTCAAATTGCTGGATTAAAAATTATATCTGTCCCGCCAATAATAGTACTTAGTATGAAATTTCGTTATAAATAGTCAATTTCATCCTAAAAATACGGCCTCGTTGGATTTTGGACAACAATTTTATAAATAGCTAGAAAAATCATTGTTGATGCTAATAATTCGTAATATTATTTATATATGTAATGTACTCTCAAAATATTTTATTAATTGTCCATTTGTATTTTTAGTATGTTTTTAATTAGTCTACCAATTTATTTTTATTTATTTCCGAAAAATATAAACTGTCACGAATAATATTTGTACGATCATGAACTCGATTTTCGGTTTTGCTCGTTATCCGGTAAAAATTTTGTTTACCGCATCCGATGTAAATTAATTAAACAATTTTTTCCTGAAAAAAAAATATTTTACGTAGATTATTTAAGCGGAAAGGAAATTGCTTATCTTCGTGGTTGAATTAAATATAGCTTTCAATTTACAACAAGCTTACAAAATAACCACTGGTATTAATACAAATGTAATAAATATAATGAAAATAAATAAGTACTAATCGCATCCATCTAGCCTAAGGATGCTTTTAATTCTGCTGTTTTATTTGTCTTTGGTGCGAAGTAAAACTTATTTATTAATGGAAAATAAAGAAACGCAGTGTGTTGGTTACATCAAGGACTTAAATTCACTTGCCAATTGGAGAGACATTGCACATCATCTTCTGGGAGGACAAGAACGTAAGTACCTTTATAGTCTTGTTAGCAAATTCGTATGTTTTTATATTTTAGGCTCTGTAAACTTTAAATATGTTCAACTAAATATGACAAGGGCAGTTTATATTGAAAATTCATCCATCATCAATCCGACCGTTTTATTTAAATATGATGAACTGTACGAAGTGCAACATAGCTTTTTGGAGTTTATGGGTAGTTACACTGTGGTCTATAAATTACACTGAGAATAATTTGATGGTTACAGGCTTAAATGAGGAATGTGAATTAACTGAAAATAGACTAGGAAAAAACAAATTTAAAATGTCCATTTTGTCAGAATTGCAATCATATTATTTGATCAATGAAGCTAAAATGTTTAAATATGACTTTACAAATAACACCGAAGAATATAACTGTCTCCAGTTTTACATTTCCTTTTGTCAGAATTGCCGCTTTCACGTTGAAATTCACGAACACAAACTAAGTATTGACGTAATAAGTATTACAATATCAACGACTGGAAGTTAAATAAGTATTTTTAGGTCAACACAATTAATATTAACAATTGCGTTAATCGTATTTTAATGCCTTCAACATACAGATACAACGTGAGTACGAACTGAAAGGTACTATTTCATAATTAATCATTTAAAATGTTTCAGATTCATGAAACGTGGAGGCGCGTGGATATTTGCAGTAAAGAACCATTCAATGAAAATTCCAGATTAATAATAAACACCATTTTTAAAAACAAGGCACTATTCAATTTTAAATTCTGGACATTAACTGACATGATACTATACAAGTCCAATAGCAACGTCAAAACGAATTCTGCAGTTCCTAAAACACCTGAAACGTCTTTTAGTTTCGAAAAAATTCTGTGTGCAAAATTAACAAGAAACGTAAATGATGGCAACAACAAATGTTTTAAAGATAGTTTTTATATAAGCACAATAAATTTAAATATTCAGTGTGGCGTCCAACATATACAATTTCATAATTATTCTTTTATAATAACAATAGTTTCTTGGATTATTGGAGGTGTAGGACTAATTTCATTTTTTGGAACACTTATTTTCACAGTGTTTTATTTGAAATGTAGACTTGGGAAAATAGGAGAACGACCATCAGCAGATGAGGGTAAGTAATCATTTTCTATAAATATAAAATTAATGTCATCATGATTTTTAGCAACAGGAATAGAACTCGAATCTCATAAAGGTAGCAAATTTAAATTTCAGCAATTCGTAGTATTTGATTAATGTTTTTAGTAATAGACCAGCAGTACGCAGAGATTGTCGATATAGTCAACGATGATGAATTCAGTGATTCTGATGATGATGATCATGAATATTGTGTATTATGCCCTAAAGTTGCATTGTGTAAATAGTAAATTTAACTTTTATATTTATTTTCGATGTAATGTAGAAATACTCAGATTTTAATAATAATTCGGAATATTTTAAAGATAGAAAGACAGCTCGTACGAAAATGTTGGAGAAATACCCTCAGACGGGAGTTTTAATCAAAGGCAAAGAACAGCAATCAGAAATTCAGTGACTGTAACCAAAATGATATAATAAATATGTATTGTCTTCTAAAGTTGTATTGTTTTAAAATAAACTAGTTTTAAAACATGTATTTTGTAATTTAGTTTTTTAATATCAATAAGAGAGTAAACTTTTATTAGATATAAAATGTGTTTTTACTGCAGCAATGTGTATTCTGGCGACATCTAGTGAATTAATTAATTACCAATAGTTTCACATTTTGTGATATCTAAGTATTCTCTAATAACAACTGCACTGCGTGTTTTTTGACGAGGATAATTTGAATTTTCTAAATTAAAAATATTTTCAAAATATTTTACTTTTTAAATATTGAACAACTAAATAAATTTTTACATCTAAAAAACACTTATTGTGTATTTGAACACATTTTATTTGGTTCATTATTTAACACCGGAAAATGACTAATAGAAATTGTTTATTAAAAGTTATTTTAATAATATATCTATTACAATATAATACTGATTATTTGGATTAATTTTCTATATGATTTTACTAATTTTTTCAGTAATTAAAATAAAATACCTTATCAATTATATTTTTTTAATCAGGTTAAAGATTTTTTTATAAACTAATCTAAGCAAAAATCATTTCATCTCTGCGTCTCTTGGGCTGGCTTGGCTTGTTCTGGCATTCCGGATGGTTCATTAATTCCGGAGGACAAGTGGATACGGGCGAAGACAAAAGCATCTGTTTCAAATCATAGAAAAGTGCTGAATCCTCGTTTGTGCAGAAACTAACAGCGATACCAGTTTTACCCGCACGACCAGTCCTACCAATACGATGAGTGTAATCTGGAAACAAATGATTGTAAAATATAAACAAATACACAAACAACTGAACGCACCTTCAATAGTTTTGGCCATGTCGTAATTGATGACCATTGAGACGTCTTTGATGTCGATACCTCTTCCAGCGACGTCGGTGGCAACCAAAATATCCTTGGCACCCGATTTAAGGCTGGCCAAGGCGTATTCTCTCTGTTCTTGCCCTTTACCACCGTGCAACGTGCACGCATTGTATCCAAGTTTCTCCAGACCTTTAGCCAGTACGTCTGCACCTTTCTTTTGGTTGACGAAAATAATGACTGGTGGCTCCAAGCCTTTGGACAAATACTCCATGAGCTTCTTTCTCTTGTCGTTCTCGCCCATAATATGAACGATTTGTTCCACCCTTTCCGTGGGTTTACCGATGGAACCGATGTAAACAACCGCTGGACGTCGCAAGTACGTCCGAGCGAGTCTTTCAACAGCCGGAGGCATAGTAGCTGTAAACATCACAGTTTGCCTGTACTTCTTCTTACTGTTATAATTCGCCAACAACAAAGTACTGTCCTCGGCTTCTTCGGTGTCCGGCTTCAAATTGGTCACAGGCATGTACTCCAAAATCTTTTGCACGTCAGGCTCAAAACCCAAATCTATCATACGATCAGCTTCGTCCAATACGATGTAGGTACACTGATTCAATACCAAGTATCTGTTTTCCAGCACGTCAATAAGACGACCGGGTGTAGCGATTACAATCTCGCAACCCATTCTCAATCTAAAACCTTGCTCCTCCCTGCTCAGACCTCCCACAACGACCACAGTCCTTATACCCAAAGGCTGACCAAACTTGACGGTTTCTTCCTCGATTTGCTGCGCCAACTCACGCGTTGGCGCCAAAATAATGGCGTATGGACCCTGATCAGCGTCTTCAGTCCTCTCAATTTTGGGCAAAGATTGAATCCATGACAACAACGGAAACAAGAACGCCAGAGTTTTACCGGAACCAGTCTCGGCGACGCCGATAATGTCTCTGTTCTGCATACCTATTGGAATGGCCTGCCTTTGAATAGGTGTGGGTTCTTTGTAGCCTACTTTCTCCACAATTTCCAACAGCTCCTTTTGAATGCCGGACTCCTTCCAGCTTCTGATCGGGTTGGGTATTTTACCGCCCTTGATGGTGATATTGTAGTCCTCCCTGAAGATACGCCAATCCCTCTCGGTCATCTCGGGAACGTCTTTTTCGGACCAATGTCTGTCGTCCCACAGTTGTTTCTCCTCTTTCCTTCTAACCTTCTTCAGCCTGACCTTTTCTTGCGCTTTTTCGGCGTCAGTTCGTCGCTTTTCCAAGAGTTCACCGTAAAATTTGCTTTGGTCCCGTTTCTGCGCCTTTATGTCTATGCCCGCCAAGTTGCCACGTCCAAAGAATTGAACCTGATAAGTAAAATAATGAGATTTAAGTAAATGTGAGGCTAATAAAATATTACCTGGTGCTTTTCTTTATACAGTGGATTGTAATCTAAGGATGTGTCTTCACCAGCATCCCAGTCAAACACAAACTTTCTGTCATTCAATCTTCTGACCCTCCTCTTCTTTTTGATCAAACCTAAATATCTTTCCTTAATGGCATCAGTTTCTTTTTCTTTATCCTTGTCCTTCTGTTTTAGTTCCTCCTCCTTCTCCCTGTCTCTGGTCCTGCGATAATCCCTGTCATCTTTTCTCATCTCCTCAACTCTTTCTTTGTGCATGGATTCTACAATTTTTTTCTCCACATCACGTTGCTTCCTTTGCTTCTCAACCTCTTCTTGGCGACGTTTTAGGGCTTCTGCGGCTCTTTGCTCTTTTGTCAAAAACACAGGCTAAAACAACAACAAAAATAAAAACATTTTTATAAACTAATAGTGATTTTTTACCTTGCTTTTGGCTGCTTCCTCCGCCTTCTTTTTAGCAAGCAATTCTTCTAGAGACAGAGGCTCTTTTTTGGGCTCCGCCTTAACTTCTGGCTTCACCTCAACTTTCACCTTGTTCTCTGTAGGCTCAGGAGTGGGTGACTTCTTCTTAACATCTTTATTGGGTCTCTTATCCTTTTCGTCCTTCCTCTCTGGTCTCTCATCTTTCTTATCTCTATCTGACTTCACTGGTTTATCACGTTCGGACCTGTATTTACTGATCTCCGCCTTGTCCTTTTCCCTGGAACGTGACCTATGTCTTTTGTGTCCTCTGTCTTTACTTCTGGATCTTGATCTCTTCAATCGCTTGTCCCTGTCCTTATCAGTCCTATCACTTCTCTCCCTGCTTCTTGACCTACGTTTTTTATCACCCGCCATTGTTTGGTTTAAGTAATTGTTATTTGTCTCTCAACGTACACTTTTAAAAATAAATAAAATCACGTTTGTTGATATTTTATGAACTTAACCTCACTAACGTTTACTGACGTTTTGTAAATGAAAATACTTGCATAGAGGTCGCCGCATTAAATCTAGAAAAATATTTATCCTTTATTGAATTTAAATAATTAAAAGTAAAATGAGTAGTAATATGATAAGGCTTTAATAAAACTACGAGACAAAATATTTATTTTTGTTATATCAACCTAACCGAAAGTTATTTTAAAAAACTAGGGTTTTTTATATCTTCCTCAGTACTGCCAACAAAAGAAAAGCGTTTTCGAACGTTCTGTGCCGCTAACCTCAATCACATAACTACAAAAGTTCAATTTCTTACAAGTAGTACAAAACCCACAAAAATCATGGCCTTAGCAAAACCGAAGTCCGAAATGAGCGCCGAAGAGCTCCAATCGCGCGAGGAGGAGGAATTCAACACCGGCCCACTATCCGTCCTAACCCAATCGGTAAAAAACAACACACAAGTGTTGATCAATTGCAGGAACAACAAAAAACTGCTCGGACGTGTGAAAGCGTTTGACAGACACTGCAACATGGTGTTGGAAAACGTGAAGGAAATGTGGACGGAGTTGCCCAGACCCGGCAAGGGCAAGAAGAAGTCCAAGCCGGTGAACAAAGACAGATTCATCTCGAAGATGTTCATCAGGGGTGATGCTGTTATTGTTATTGTAAGGAACCCACTCTCAGGACTCTAGCTCATAAGTTTAGAATAATTAAATTGACGTAATTTATCTAGATTATAAGCTATAATAAAACTAATTTGTATCTTTTTACTAAGATAATAAATATAATTGAAAAAAATGTATGGTTTTTATTTATGGCAGATTGCCTTTTATTTTTAACAAATTATTTATTATTAGACATCACTTAATTTTAAGTTAATTGTTTTGAGTATTTAAGTAACACTTTGAAATGCTCAGTATTGTATTACCATTTATTTATTCCATGTGAACTGTCAAAATAATATTAATTTACTAATGTTTTATGTTGTAGCTTCTTACTTCATAAAATGTTGAATATATATTTTTCTAAAGGTGCAATCAATATAAGATCATTATGTTGAAACAAATTTTGTATTGGCATTATCTATATATATAAAATCAAATTGTTGTATAATTTTTCCTATTTTATTATATTGTTTTAGCCTGTGTTTTGATAAAATAACAAAGAGTTGCAGAATCCCTAAAACATAGTCAAGAAAAAGTTGAATGACAAACAAAGCAATGTAACGTGGAAAAAATGTAGAGGAGTTGAGATAGGATGACAGAGATTATCACAGGATCACAGACAGACAGAAGGTGAAGGAGTTAAAACAGAAGCATAATTGTAAGGAAGAGGCTGAAGCCATTAAGGTAACCCAATCTAAATAAAAAAGTAATATTATATTAAAAGTCCCTACCCAAAAAAAAAAAAAAAAATTATTGTCTAAATGAGTAACATAATTTCACTAAAGTCCACTATTAAACAATTATAAAAAGCAAAGCAACTGCTGAAATGCACAAAAAACACTTAAATACTCTAAAGTAAAAAGTAAAAATCTGTCCAGAAGACTATTTCATTTTATTCTGACTAGCAGCATAGGAGATTCAAGAATCACATTATATTATATCAACAGAATCTTATATTATATTTTATCAAATTCCTATGATCACAAATTATCTGTAAGTTTAAAAAAAAAAATAAATCATTTTATTCTGATCAGAAGCATAATGGATATAAAAATGACAAGTTACTATAATCACAAGTTATCTGTAATCACTGGCTATCTGTAACCTGTGATATAATTCTGGACTCTGTACAGTATACAAAAAACTTCGAGCAATGAAATACCATAGAGAACAAAGTTGTTATAATTCTAACTAACATGAAATAAAAAACGTACAGAATGTTTGAAAGAATATATCATTTTATTCTGACCAGCAGTATAGTGGATACATAAATGACAAGTTACTATAATCACAAATTATCCGAGAATTATATCACTGGCTATCTGTAACCTGTGATATAATTTCTGGCCTCTGTACAATAACAAAAAAATCTTCGAGCAATGAAATACTATAAAATACAAAGTTGTTATAATTCCTAATATTTTTTAAAAGAATATTTCATTTTATTCTGACCAGCAGCATAATGGAAACATCAATAACAAAAAGCCAATGAACATTATAGACCGACATCCAGTAACAGGTTGCTATAATCATATATTATCTGTAAACGGACTGTCTGTAATCTGAGTAATAATTCTGACGTTCTTATAATATACAATAAAATTTAGTTACTAATGACTTTGCAAAAATAAAAATAACAATTTATTTTGATTCAAATAAGTCTTAGTAAGAATGTGCTGTGACACAAAAAATTAAACTTCTTATGAAATATCGGCAACCCAGATTACTTACAAGTGTAACCTTGGCCACCTACTGACAAATTAGGTTAGACTAAATTCTTAGATACACCACATAAAAATAAAAATATCTGCGTAACCGAATGTTCCATTAAAGAGACGCCGTTAGTACAAATAGGTCAGTAATCAAATAAAATAATCAAACGTTAATACTGGTGTATTGATCAACATTTATCGAAGGGATAATCTTCCGATCAGTCCCATTCGTAACACTTTCGTGGCCCCAATCCCGTAATCAGTTTAAAATAGTCCACCAGCTTTGTTTTGCTAAGGTTGGGCATCTTCAAAGAACCATTTAAACCGTGTTTGACGTGCGCACCTTATCAATATTCAAATAGATTTAAAAACCATCGGAACAACTTATTGTAACACCGTTCTCGGAATTTCTCCATCGATATTCCGATAGAAAGAGGATCAAATAATCTTTGTATTTCCAAGTAAAGCACCGCAAGTGTTTGAGACAAGTAAAAATTAATTGTTAACGCTAGAAATGATTTTGCAAAACTACAGTAAAAATGTTTTCCAATTTGCATAAAAATTTATTCAAGGATGTCTCTAGTTGGTGGTGTCATTATCTAAACGATTCCGTCGCCACGCTCCGAAATTATTGTAGATCCTAGTTGAAGAAATGCAGCGTTAATTATCGCCGTTACGTAATGCGTTCCCCTCAAGGCTAAGCATCGATTGCAAGTTTACATAACTTTTAACAGACACCCGAAATAGTCGCCAGTAAAATGACAAAATGTATAAATTGAAAATTATTTAACTACCATGTAATGGCAACTAGTTGCTTTAATGACACTAACTTATGCATACAAAGAGTCATTTTCATAAAACTCTTGTAAATATTAAGAAAATTACTGGGAAGTATATACAATTGATGTTAATAGTCCAGGCACTGTAATTAAACATTTACCATGCGTTCAAGCCTCTTTTGAATATCGAGTCAAACGTCAAAGTTAATTGGATGGGCTCGGGCAAAATTCCAAAGTTCGTCTTCATCCAAAACTTTCAACCATTCCCACGACACACACACATAACGCAAGGAGGGAACAATTTACAGAGTTTAATTTAATATTTAAGTAATAACAAAATTGTTTCATTGTATTTTCATGTGTTGCGACAAGATTGTTTAGATAATGACGGCATCAATTTAGACAAGCTGCATCCTTGAGTTTTATGCAAATTTAAACAAGTTGGCGGAATTTAACAAGAAGAACCAATAAATATCGCCAAGAACTGTTGCTATGAATGCGTTTTTTTTTTCTCCCTTCTTCTCCGTCCATCCGTTTGATCGTCGTTCCATTTCAGCCGCTGGTGTTGTTTGAACGAGATTACAATTTAAGTCGTACAGACGAAACAAACGGAGAAACGTACAAACGTACAAAGAAAGTAAACAGTTCATGGAGCTATTTGCTTAGTGGTTGTTTATCAAAAAACAACAGATAAAAATTACCTTACGCTTGTTACCGTTATTAAAAATATTGCTGGGCTATCGCAAAAACAAGTAAGATGGATCGATTTGTACGAGGTGATTCGGGGAAATAAGATGAGTTATCACCACCTGTAATCTGGAGGATTTTAATCAACTTGTACACTAATACCTTATTTAATGTTGACGTCCTCCGAGTCAAATTTAATGTTTGAGTCGGTTGGGTACATGTTCCACGAAACTTATTTTCGGGGCTGTTATTGTTTGAAGGTATTTTTGGACGTTGCTTTCAAAACTTAGCCATCCACGCACGCCAAAGTCCGCCTCATCAGTTGGACCAGATGAACGGGCATCCTTGGCCACGTTATCGTGAAGGAGCATTAACAACAAACACCGCGGAATTATATCTAAACATGCGTAACGTAATAATAATGAGGTCAACAAATGCTCGAGTAGGTGCAATGGTTGCTATTGTTATCACAAGTGCCATCCTGTTCGTTCTTCGATTAATAAAAACCACACGCGCCATCGATCGTTGCGTCCGTAAACTCCTCGCCCGGCCGAAACCCATGATAAATTAATAATAATAATAAACAATTCCCGAACGCGTTCCTGAACGGCCCCTGGCAGGGCCATCCAGGATCAGGGCAGACCGTCGAGCCAGCTGACGTGACGCAAGACTCGTTGGAAACCTTTGGCTGGTGGGAGACAGTGACAATTGTCGGCTGAGTAACTTAGTGCACTCGAGGACTGGATGGATGTGGAAGCGAAGTGTCCGTGTCTGCATCACCCGGCGTCTGGATACGATCAATTGGCAAGAGTTTTGGGGACGACGGGCGTTACGGTGAGTGGATTCTTGTTGCTTGTTGCCCGCTGCTGGCGTCACGCCGTTTATTGTTGTTATTAAGGTGTTAATCGCGTTATCGGCGAAGACTTGCAGATGACGGGTATCGATTGATCGGACGCTCCCGCCCCCCCTCGCACAGGGGGTTACGGTGTAATGCGCAATTGTGGTCATCACGTGGGGTTTCGTTTCGTCAAAAAAAAAAATGAATCCACTCTTTGTGGCGAAGTACTTCTTGAACGTAGCCTTGTCGCGGAAGATAAGCCGCCGTTATCAACGCGTGTTTGTTGGTATATCGTGGCGGCGGCGGGGCGTGCGGGACCGGGAGGGGGGCCTGTTACGTTTGAGAGATGTTTCGATGTAGTGAGTAATGTGCCTCGTCCTCGGGTTTTTCGTTCTTGAAATTGCATACAGTTGGGCCGGGTTGCGTGCTCAGCCATGGAATCGACGTATGGCGTTCCGGCCCCGTCCTGCGTCTCTAACGGCGACGTGGTCCCACACCGTCCATCGTTGGCTCGTCTCTGTGCGTTGGCCGATTGGATATAGGCCAGCGTGGTATACGCGGACGGCCGGAAATAGCGAATGTTGTGCGACTTTTTGTGTTGCCTTGATACAGCGGGAACCGAAAACAGGAAACTTTATAATTAGGGACACGCCGACCGTACAACGGGGCTGAGCGCAAAACCATTTGATTAACTTATAATGGCTTCACACATGTCCGTTCGTGTTAATTGATTCAATCAATATTTCTGTTTGCTGTGGAACATGATTTACGTGATTACGATCGTTAATAGGGCCCTATTGTACTACATTTTCCGCTCTTGTCGACTAGTTAATTTGTAATTAATATTGCTACTCAATTTTTTGAACTTGGGGGAATCCCAGTAAGTCGTACTTTTGAATTACAACCTTAAATATGATATGAGATAATAGATATACATATATTGACTCATATGCTTGTGGGAGTTAATAAAACCTTCAGTTTCTACACATTACACTACAATTCTTGCTCTTCTGATGTATTATATCGTGTAGATTATTGTTGCTACTCAATTTTTAGATTTGGATGATTCCCAGAAAGACCTGCTTTTGAATTACAACCTTAAATATGATCTGAGATAATAGATACACATATATTGACTCATATGCTTGTGGGAGTTAATAAAACCTTCAGTTTCTACACATTACACTACAATTCTTGCTCTTCTGGTGTATTATATCGTGTAGATTATTGTTGCTACTCAATTTTTAGATTTGGGTGAAACCCAGAAAGACCTGCTTTTGAATTATAACCTTAAATATGTTCTGAGATAATAGATACACATATATTGACTCATATGCTTGTGGGAGTTAATAAAACCTTCAGTTTCTACCCATTACACTACAATTCTTACCCTTCTGGCGTATTTTGTCATGTAAATTATTGTTGCTACTCAATTTTTAGACTTGGAGGAATTCCAGTAAGACCTACTTTTGAATTATATCTTCAGTTTCTACACATTACACTACAATTCTTGCTCTTCTGGTATATTATATCGCGTAGATTATTGTTGCTACTCAATTTTTAGTTTTGGGGGAATCCCTGTAAGACCTACTTTTGAATTATAACCTTAAATATGTTCTGAGATAATAGATACACATATATTGACTAATATACTTGTAACGGTTAATTAAATCTTCAGTTTCTACCCATTGCACAACAATTCTTGCTCTTTTAGCGTATTAAGTCGTGTAAATTATTGTTGCCACTCAATTTTTAGATTTGGGGAAATCCCAGTTAGACCTACTTTTAAATTATAACCTTAAATATGTTCTGAGATAATAGATACACATATATTGACTTATGTGCTTGTGAGGGTCAATAAAATCTTTAGTTTCTACACATTCCACTACAATTCTTGCTCTTCTGGTGTATTATATCGTGTAGATTATTGTTGCTACTCAATTTTTAGATTTGGGGAAATCCCAGAAAGACCTACTTTTGAATTATAACCTTAAACAATATGTTCTGAGATAATAGATACACATATATTGACTCATATGCTTATGGGAGTTAATAAAACCTTCAGTTTCTACCCATTACACTACAATTGTTACTCTTCTGGCGTATTATGTCATGTAGATTATAGTTGCTACTCAATTTTTAGACTTGGAGGTATCCCAGTAAGATCTACTTTTAAATTATAACCATAAATATGTTCTGAGGTAATAGATACACATATATTGACTTATGTGCTTGTGAGGGTCAATAAAATCTTCAGTTTCTACACATTAAACTACAAATCTTGCTTTTCTGGTGTATTATATCGTGTAAATTATTGTTGCTACTCAATTTTTCGATTTGGGGAAATCCCAGAAAGACCTACTTTTGAATTATAACCTTAAATAGGTTCTGAGATAATAGATACACATGTATTGACTAATATACTTGTGAGGGTTAATAAAATCTTCAGTTTCTACCCATTACACAACAATTCTTGCTCTTCTGGCATATTAAGTCGTGTAGATTATTGTTGCTACTCAATTTTTACATTTGGGGGAATCCCAGTAAGACCTACTTTTAAATTATAACCTTAAATGTGTTCTGAGATGATAGATACACATATACTGACTTATATGCTTGTGAAAGTTAATAAAATCTTCAGTTTCTACCCATTACACAACAATTCTTGCTCTTCTGGCGTATTAAGTCGTGTAGATTATTGTTGCTACTCAATTTTTAGACATGGGGAAATCCCAGTAAGACTTATTAAATTATAACCTTAAATATGTTCTGAGATAATAGATACACATATAGTGACTAATTGACATAGTTCTGAATAAAAACCCTAAATATATTCTCAGAGAATAGATGCACATATTATTGACTTAAATGCTTATGCGGGTTAATAATATCTTCAGTTTCTACCCACTATACTACATTTCTTGCTCTTTTGACGTTTTAAGTCGTGTATATTATATTTGTTACGCAATTTTTAGAGTGGGAGAGGTCTCAGCAAGATGTGCTTTTGAATTGCAATCTAAAATATGTTTGAAGATACATATGTAACTGACGTATCGACTTCAGATAAAAAAAAGTTTCCTTATTACCAAGCAAAATGCCAACCAAGAATGAAATTACCGCATTCGCCCATGAACTTTCGACCGTCTCCCGGTACGCTCGGACCTCGGCCACGTTCCGCGGGGGCAGAGCGACGTGACGTCGCGCCCAGTGCATCTCTCTTCAACGGCGAACACCGGCCGGTCCGGGGCACGGCTGGCGCGGAGCTCTCCGTCGACGTGGCGGATATAGGCCACTCGGCCCGTCCGTTCCGTCCTTTAGGCGACGGACGGTGCCTTGGGGGCCCTCTCCTCGCGCATCTGCGACGGTCCCGTGCGTACGGGCGACGCGCAGGGCCGTACCGCGTCTAACGTCTTTGCAAACGCTTCGGTACCAAGGTCGGGTCGGACTAAAGAGGACGCCGAGTGGCTGCACGACCTTTTGGTCGTTCGTTTGTGGTGGTACCCTGCGAAAATTCCTTCGCAGCAGGACCGCCGTCAGCCTCATTCATCTATTCTTGACCCTAGTTAATTTTAGAACGTTTTTGTTTACGTTACGTCAATCGGGCCGTACTTTTATCGCGGCGTTTGCATTTTTAATCAGTCGTTCGCATATTATTGGATTTTATTTACTAATTTTATGGCATGTGTTTACGAGCATCGGATAATGGCAGTTATCTCGTGGGAGCATCCCATGGTTTTTTATGCGGCGCGTTGTTAAATAACGTTTTAATGCACGAAATGCGCTTGGAAATTGGCGGAAGCATAAGAAGGAAGGCCTCAACGGTGACCACACATCCGCCAGTTTATCAGCCAACACTCTGGGAGCAGGCGTTTAAACTTGTTGACCGAAGAAACGGCGTCATTATAGAAATTATTGTAAAAATGTATCCTCCAGCGTAGTCGTTAACTAACAATTTAACAACAAGAATGGGAACAATGCCATGATGTCATGTATCTATTATGTTATTCCATGGAGATAGATGGTTCTACGACTGAATGTTTCAATTGAGAGCGGTTTTCCTGGAAAATGAACACATCAAGTGCCCTTATCTGATTATTCGACAGACGAATCTATATTTGTTGATGATTAAGCATGGGAAGAACATCAATGGCGAAGTAAAGTAAACTGAGATGTATTGCAAAACTGTTTCCGCGACGAAAAAACTTAATAGAGCACACAAGACAAATGTGCTTCGACAACGTATTGTTCCAGAAGTTTTAGACAGGTCCGGAATGGTACAATTTAGCTTCCCCGTCCTCAATATGTCTCGGCAAATTAGTTTTATTCACATGAAAATTTCACCCATACTTCACCATTACTAACTAACGCAGAAAAATTGGATAAAAACGCCGGATACCAACGTGGTTTACATATTTACAAGTGACACAATTAGTAAACACAAGACATGACCCAATTCCACTTCCCCATAAATCACGTCGTGCACATCCTGTTATTCCGGTTAAGCAATTTTACATCTAAACACTCCGTCAAAGGAATACCCCAAACATTGAATCAATTATCCAATCGACGATGGCACAATTTATTGTATACCTGCCCGACCAGTTACACCTCAACATCAAAACGGTTCGCCCGGACAACATAATATACAGTTGCTTGTTTGCTCAAGAATGGCCTTGACTAATAAGGCAAAACGCGGCTACGGGTCTTCCAGTTGAGAGAAATAATAAAAAAAAAACTTTCCTCCTTGACATTATGCTAATGTCCGGCCGAAGAAGATGTAACCGTGCTCATTCATAGTTTTATGTTCGACTTTTATGTAAACAACAGGTCTTTGGAAAGTGAGAGTCGGCCCACGAAACTCTTTAACGAGACGTTGATGTAATAATGACGGCGTACCGTGTTGACGATACGTGTTGGTAAACAATAAATTATACATAGGCGACGATATTGTATCTAATTATGTATGAAAAAAAAAACTAGTTATTCATTGCAGGCCACTTTAGTGACGCACCAGTGCGAAGTCTTGTTATTCATTAATTCCTTGGTCATACAAGAAAATGGTGAGATGCTAATTTGCACATGTGAGGACGTGTTAAATTATTTAAATGCTGGCGGATGGAAGGAAGGCCTGAGAACAAAACTTCCCAATGTTTCTTAGTTAATATACTATATTTATTACTTTTATAACGTATTAAATCGTATAGATTATTGTTGCTACTCAATTTTTAGACCTGAGGGAATCCCAGTGAGACGTACTTTTGAATTGTATGCTTAAATATGTTCTCAGATAATAGATACACATATATTGACTTATATGCTTGTGAGGGTTAATAAAATTTTCAGTTTCTACCCATTACACTACAATTCTTGCTCTTCTGACTTATTAAGTCGTGTAGATCATTGTTGATACTCAATTTTTACACTTGGGGGACTTCCAGTAAGACCTACTTTTGAATTATAATATTAAATATGTTGTGAGGTAATAGATATACATATATAGACTTATATTCTTATGAGGGTTAATAAAATCTTCAATTTCTACCCATTACACTACAATTTGCTCTTCTGATGTATTAAGTCGTGTAGATTATTGTCGCTACTTAATTTTTAGACTTAGGGGAATCCCAGTAAGACCTACTTTTGAATTATAACCTTAAATATGTTCTGAGATAATAGATACACTTATATTGATTTATATGCTTGTGGGGGTTAATAAAATTTTCAGTTTCTACCCATTACACTACAATTCTTGCTCTTCTGACTTATTAAGTCGTGTAGATTATTGTTGCTACTCAATTTTTACATTTGGGGGACTCCCAGTAAGACCTACTTTTGAATTATAACCTTAAATATGTTCTGAGATAATAGATACACATATTTTGACTTATCTGTTTGTGAGGGTTAATAAAATCTTCAGTTTCTACCCATTACACTACAATTCTTGCTCTTCTGGTTTGTTAAGCTGTGTAGATTATTGTTGGTACTTAATTTTTAGACTTAGGGGAATCCCAGTAAGACCTACTTTTGAATTATACCCTTAAATATGTTCTGAGATAATAGATACACATATATTGACTTAGATGCTTGTGGGGGTTAATAAAATCTTCAGTTTCCACCAATTACACTACAATTCTTGCTCTTCTGGTGTATTCAGTTGTGTAGATTATTGTTGCTACTCAATTTTTAGACTTAGGGGAACCCAGTAAGACCTACTTTTTGAATTATAACCTTAAATATGTTCTGAGATAATAGATACACATATTTTGACTTATATGTTTGTGAGGGTTAATAAAATTTTCAGTTTCTACCCATTACACTACAATTCTTGCTCTTACACTACAATTCTTGCTCTTCTGGTTTATTAAGTTGTGTAGATTATTGTTGCTACTTAATTTTTAGACTTGGGAGAATCCCAGTAAAACCCACTTTTTAATTATTATAACCTTAAATATGTTCTGAGATAATAGATACACATATATTGACTTCTATGCTTGTGAGGGTTAATAAAATCTTCAGTTTCTACCCATTACACTACAATTCTTGCTCTTATGGCGTATTAAATCGTGTCAATTATTGTAACTATTCAATTTTTAGACTTGGAGGAATCCCAGTAAGACCTACTTTTGAATTATAACATTAAATATGTTGTGAGGTAATAGATACACATATATAGACTTATATTCTTGTGACGGTTAATAAAATCTTCAGTTTCTACCCATTATTGTTCTTCAGGCATTTTAAGACATGTAGATTATTGTTAATACTCAAGTTGATACTCAATTTTTAGACTTAATTTAGGGTTAATCCCAATAAGACGTACTATTGAATTAGAATCTTAAAAATGTACTGATATAACACGAATAGATACACATGTATTGACTTATATGCTTGTGAGAGTTAATGGTATCCTATTACACCACATTTCTTGTTTTTCCAACGTATTAAGATGTGTAAGTTAATGTTGCATATTAAATTATTTATATATTGGCAGATAAGAATATTCTCAAGATTCTCCTCACACTTCTTCGATATTTATCTTACAGTCTTTAACAAGATTACGGCCACGTGTTGCCATCACGATAAGATTGTACTAAATTACAATAATTAGCCACTATTAAAAATGTTTTATTAGTCATTAACCACGCTAGTTTCGACGGTTGGCTGCTCGTCGGTCTTCTGCTGGCGTGGCCTGCAGTTTTAAGGTTCGGCCAGAGAAACATCCCACTTTAATACGCTGCAACGTCATCTAATGTGTAATGAGTAAGTCATTAGTCGCTTTAGCATTTCGTGATGATAAAATCGTCTCGTTTTTGAACGGCGAACGATACCAGCTGGCGGTGGCGCACTATGATGGGCGTACGGGTATCGAATGTCCTCCCGTTCATATTACCCCCACACTCGAATCGGTTCTTGGCTTAGAAGTTAAATGCGAAATTCAATTTGTAAAAAGTTATCTGCATTGTAATTTGCGGTTTATCGCAATGTCACTTTATCATAGTTTATGGCTCGTTTCTAATTATTGCCTGTGCACGCCGACACTTTTATTGTTGTGTTATAAACGAAATAACAATACTTTTTCCTGCACGTTTCGTTTCTTGCCGTTGCTAAAACCAGATGTCACATTCCATTTGACCACCAGCGGTGGTATGACGGAAAAAAATCGGTTTGTCGCCGTTCCACTTCCTGTTTCTGTACTTAATAAAGCTGTATGATGTGCGGATTGAATTTCCAGTCGCACACAAATACATAAATTAGTGTTTATCTAAGTAGGAAGCCCGATAAAATGTTAGAAACTATAATATGATTCTTATAACATGTAATTACGACAAGTTTCTTGCACCAGTCGCCCAGTGTGGACTCTATCGCCGAGTGAAAAATATTTTTTCCTATGCAAGAAGATAAACACCACCTAGACGTAAACACAAACACGACCGCAATTAGACAGAACTCAAATTTTTCGCGATAACACATGTTTTTGTGTGGCAACGAAGTACTTGCGAAAAAAAAACAACAATGGAAAATATTTCGCCGCGTTGGGAATTAAAGGTTTTTGCATTCGTAAAATGTCTTTCGCATTAATAACCTTCGAACGTTCAAATATGGACTTCGTTTGCATTGGTAGATAAGATAAAATTTGTTTTCACCGGGCTCGGCTGTGAAGAAGAGGAATCGGTTTTGCTGCGTATATGGAATGTCGACGTGCCGTCGCAGGAATACCAATTTGGTCAGCGTTTTCGCAGGTGTCTTCCGAATCCTGCAACGTAAAGTGTGCTACTGAGTCGCGAACTTCCTCCTCGATTGGGGGGCCCTATCCTTTGTCTTGGCCGCGGTCATATACACGAACTTTTTTCTCCCATTTTGTCTGAATTTTCAATTTCACTCACTTGCCCAAACAATCAGGCGGATCGGGCCTGCCAATGGGCACTACAATTTTTGCTCTTATGACGTATTAAGTAATATAGATTATCGTTGTTGCTCAATTTTTAGTCTTAGGAGAATCCCAGTAAGACCTACTTTAGAATTATAACCTTAAATATGTCCTGAGATAATAGATACACAAATATTGATTGATATATCTCCAATTCTGGCGTATTAAGTCGTGTAGATTCTTGTTGCTACTCAATTTTTAGTCTTAGGGGAATGCCAGTAAGACCTACTTTTGAATTATAACCTTAAATATGTCCTGAGATAATAGATACACAAATATTGATTGATATATCTCCAATTCTGGCGTATTAAGTCGTGGAGATTCTTGTTGCTACTCAATTTTTAGTCTTAGGGGAATGCCAGTAAGACCTACTTTTGAATTATAACCTTAAATATGTCCTGAGATAATAGATACACAAATATTGATTGATATATCTCCAATTCTGGCGTATTAAGTCGTGTAGATTCTTGTTGCTACTCAATTTTTAGTCTTAGGGGAATGCCAGTAAGACCTACTTTTGAATTATAACCTTAAATATGTCCTGAGATAATAGATCCACATATATTGACTTATATCCTTGTGATAATTAATAAAATCTTCGGTTTCTATCCATTCCACTCCAATTCTTGCTCTTCTGGCGTATTAAGTCCTGTACATTATTGTTGCTACTCAATTTTTAGACTTGGAGGAATCCCAGTAAGACCTACTTTTAAATTATAACCTTAAATATGGTCTGAGATAATAGATACACATATATTGACTTATATGCTTGTGAGGGTTAACAAAATCTTCAGTTTCTACCAATTACACCATAATTCTTGCTCTTTTGGCGTATTAAGTCGTTTAGATTATTGTTGCTACTTAATTTTTAGACTTGGGGGAATCCCAGTAAGACATACTTTTGAATTATAACGTTAAATATGTTCTGAGATAATAGATCCACATATATTGACTTATATCCTTGTGATAATTAATAAAATCTTCGGTTTCTATCCATTCCACTCCAATTCTTGCTCTTCTGGCGTATTAAGTCCTGTACATTATTGTTGCTACTCAATTTTTAGACTTGGAGGAATCCCAGTAAGACCTACTTTTAAATTATAACCTTAAATATGTCCTGAGATAATAGATACACATATATTGACTTATATGCTTGTGAGGGTTAACAAAATCTTCAGTTTCTACCAATTACACCATAATTCTTGCTCTTTTGGCGTATTAAGTCGTTTAGATTATTGTTGCTACTTAATTTTTAGACTTGGGGGAATCCCAGTAAGACATACTTTTGAATTATAACGTTAAATATGTTCTGAGATAATAGATCCACATATATTGACTTATATCCTTGTGATAATTAATAAAATCTTCGGTTTCTATCCATTCCACTCCAATTCTTGCTCTTCTGGAGTATTAAGTCCTGTAGATTATTGTTGCTACTCAATTTTTAGACTTGGAGGAATCCCAGTAAGACCTACTTTTGAATTATAACCTTAAATATGTTCTGAGATAATAGATACACATATATTGACTTAGATGCTTGTGGGGGTTAATAAAATCTTCAGTTTCTACCCATTACACTAAAATTCTTGCTCTTCTGGCTTATTAAGTCGTGTAGATTATTGTTGTTACTTAATTTTTAGACTTGGGGGAATCTCAGTAAGACCTACTTTTAAATTATAACCTTAAATATATTCTGAGATAATAGATACACATATATTGACTTATATGCTTGTGAGGGTTAATAAAATCTTCAGTTTCTACCAATTACACCATAATTTTTGCTCTTCTGGCGTATTAAGTCGTTTAGATTATTGTTGCTATTTAATTTTTAGACTTGGAGAATCCCAGTAAGACCTACTTTTGAATTATAATGTTAAATATGTTCTGAGATAATATATCCACATATATTGACTTATATCCTTGTGATAGTTAATAAAATCTTCGGTTTCTACCCATTCCACTCCAATTCTTGCTCTTCTGGAGTATTAAGTCCTGTAGATTATTGTTGCTACTCAATTTTTAGACTTGGAGGAATCCCAGTAAGACCTACTTTTGAATTATAACCTTAAATATGTTCTGAGATAATAGATACACATATATTGACTTATATGCTTGTGAGGGTTAATAAAATCTTCTGTTTCTACCCATTACACTACAATTCTTGCTCTTCTGGCTTATTAAGTCGTGTAGATTATTGTTGCTACTAAATTTTTAAACTTGGGGGAATCCCAGTAAGACCTACTTTTGAATTATAACCTTAAATATGTTCTGAGATGATAGATACTCATATATTTACTTATATGCTTGTGAGGGTTAATCAAAACTTTAGTTTCTACCTATTACACTACAAATCTTGCTCTTCTGGCTTATTAAGTCGTGTAGATTATTGTTGCTACTCAATTTTTAGACTTGGAGGAATCCCAGTAAGACCTACTTTTGAATTATAACCTTAAATATGTTCTGAGATAATAGATACACATATATTGATATATATGCTTGTGAGGGTTAATAAAATCTTTCGTTTTTACCCATTATACTACATACCAGGCTCGGATATGAAGAAGAGGAATCGGTTTTGCTGCGTATATGGAATGTCGACGTGTCCACTAGTCGATCAGCGTTTTCGCAGGTGTATACCGAATCCTGCAACGAAAAGTGTGGCGACCTCCCCCGATTGGGAGGCCCCATTTCCAGGCCCGTCCGATCCGGCAAACAACGTACACAAAGAAGCGTTAAACTTAGACAAGTCGCCTCGTTATCGTCTTTCGTGCCCCGTTCTTCTTGTCTTGGCCCCGGCCATGTGCACAAACCTTTTTCTCCTGTTTGCCACGATTCAATTTCATTTGCCCAATCAATTAGGCGGATCGGGCCTGCGATAGAGACCACTCGAAATATCATCAGTGTGTTTGAGCCAGATTCGTGGATCTCCCCCCCGCCGCCGCCAACTCGATGTTGCTATGTGGTGATGGAATGGAGGCAATTCGTTTATTACTTGGCAACGGTGGATTTGGCAGAAATTCGCCACGAATTATGTATAAATTTATGCAAAACATCTGCAACTATAACTGATTAATTCGTAATTATCCGGTATTTAAATTGATTCGCTGGAATTTCCCTTTAAACACATGAATATGCAGATGGCTATTGTTTGATCGAAACTCAAGTACACAAGAAAAAGTCTAGTTTTAATTTCAGATTTGCTTGGCAAGTGATGCAATCAAAATCTCCTTTGGAGTAGCAATTTTTTTTTGGTATAACATGTAATGTGCTTTTAGCCAACATTAAATTGGCTTACACCAACCTCATTTTTATGGCCAATGACATTCACTTCTTTATAATGATAAAATCAATAGGGAAGTATCTAGGGGTATCAAAAATGTATTATTAATAGAATGTACCTTAGATTTATATACCTACTTGATTTAAAATAATTGCCTAGGGGTTGGTTTGCTCCAGTTTCTTGTGATCAATAATAAGTAATAATCAGTTAATCAACTCCATCATTTTATTTAACAGTTTGTGTGCTTTGTCTTTGACACGAATTTCTGTTTGTTACTTTATTGATTGATGTTGAATAATGAGAGAAAGAACAGTTATTTGAAAGTGCTTTTACCACCTTCTTCAATATCTCTTAAAAACACCTTTATTACTTGTTCAGGTTAAGTTAAGACATTTGTGAAAACTGTTGTAACTTATGCGTAGCGAGCACATAATTTACATTCTGAAAGACATTGAAGAGATTTCTTCACTTAAGATTTCTTTCAAAATCAAATTGAAGGAAAATCTGATAAAAATAGATATATTGACAACTAACAAATGGCCATGACAAGCCTTCTTTAAATCTTCTCAATGTAACTATTTTTCTGTGTGTGTTGCCTCTTTACCATAATTTATCTACTTTACCTTATTTGTGGGGTCGCATTCGTTAGCTCTTCTAAGGTTACTAAGAGTTAAAAATTAATAATAGATAATCTACTATTTACGACTCATATTTTATAAAGTTCATTGTCTCCTAATAACTGGATATCACGTATTTTTATAATAATCGAGGAAGAAACAGATTTAAAGTATTATTTGAAAACATGGTTTACTCTCTTCTCCAATAATTTTTAAAAAAATCTCTAATACTTTCTCAGGTAATGTGTTATTGTTTATTTGCTAATTAATGTTGAAGAATTAGAGAAAGAACAATATTATTTGATAATATGTTTACCCTTACCTTTATTACATGTTCAGAAAGTATCAAAATGATGATTTAAAAGTCACTAGTTTACTCTTCAGTATTTCATTAGGAACCTACAAACTTTTATTGTTGAGACATTTGTAAACACCTTAATTCGTTCCTCAGGTAACCAGGGCTTTAAAATTATAATTTAAGATTCACTGTGTATTCTTCAGCATTCCATTGGGAACATAGAAGTATCAAAAATATATTTCTATTTTTTTTTTGCTAATTAATCTTGAAGGATCATAAAAAGAATAGTTATTAAAATATTATTTGAAAGTACGTTTACTCTCTTCTTCAATAATTTATAAAAATACCTTTGTTATATGTTCAGGAAGTATCTGCTTCAAAGTGATGATTTAAAAGTCACCAGTTACTCTTCAGTATTTCATTGGGAACCTACAAACTTTTATTGTTGAGGCATTTGTAAACACCTTTATTCGTTCCTCAGGTAACCAGGGCTTTCAAATTAAAATTTAAGGCTCACTCTTTATTCTTCAGCATTCTATTGGGAACATAGGAGTATCAAAAATATATTTCTATTTGTTTTTTCCTACTTAATCTTGAAGGATCATAGAAATAATAGTTTTTAAAATATTATTTGGAAGTATGTTTACTCTCTTCTTCAAGAATTTATAAAAATACTTACATTATTTGTTCAGGTAGTCTGTGCTTCAAAATGATGATTTAAGAGTCACCAGTTACTCTTCAGTATTTCATTGGGAACCTGCAAACTTTTATTGTTAAGTCCATACATACTGAAAGATAATGAAGACGTGTCTTGAGTTACTTTCAAAATCAAAATGAAGGAAAATCTTATAAAAATATATACATTGACAACTAACAAATGGTAATGAGAAACCTGTTTTTTGGTCTTCTCAATACAACTCTTTTTTCTGTGTCTGTTACCTTTTTATCATAATTTACTAAGGACTAAGAACCAATAATAGAAATTTTTCAATTTATTACTAATATTTTTCAATAATTTTTAAAAACACCTCTATTACTTCCTCAGGTAATCAGTGCTTCAAAATTGTCAATTAAGTTTCACAGTTTATTTTTCTGTATTCCATTGGAAACCTTATTTGAGGGTTGATTTGGTCTAATTTCTTGTAATCAATAACAAATAATAATCAGTTAATCAGCTCCCCCATTTTGTTTAAAATGTGTGTTTTCTCTTTGATACGTATTTATGTTTGTTACTTTGCTAATTAATGTTTTGTTCTAATTAGCACACATGTTTGTCGATGCAAATTAATTCGACTAGTTTGGTAATTTGCATTTTGGAGTACCTATTGGGATGAGTTCATCATTAACCAAAATATAACAGCTTTTATCCCTTCAACTAGTTGTTTATTGTTATGTATTTCGCCCCAGTCAGCCCCGATTTAAAATGGCATCCGTACTAAGACACAAATCGATAAAGAATTCATACAATTTCCCCATGAAAAGACACATTTAAGCACGCCAACAATGGCAACCGTCCAGCGACCGACGAATCCATCTTTTGTCCCCGTAAAGAATTCATCCGGTCCCATGAATATTTGAGGTGGAAGCGGGACGCGGCATCCTCCTCAAGAACCGTCTGTTGCGAGATGACGCAGATGCCCCAGCCCAGATATGACGGCCGGCGACGAAGCAGAGAGCGGGAGAGAGCCATCAGCCGAAGACCTACACACATTTTGTGGCGCGGATCAATACCGGAGACTGCCGCGGCCTTGTTTCTGTCCCAAGTCGTGCTCCCCCAAACGGTAACACTGGCTGGTGGGCATTGACGCCCTCCGTCTGGCCCGGCACTGCCTGTGGCCTCGCGTTCCCGAGGGTGGTTCGCCTCACCTCTTTGTTCGCGACGTTCCCTCCGCTTCTTGTTACTTTTGGTAATTGCTTGTGAAATATTATTTTTCCTAACGTCCGACCAGGAGAACTTTCGATACGTCCCAACTCGGCTCGTAAGTCTTGGGGGGGAAACGAGGATATACTGTCCGTGCCGTTTTGCCTCGTTATTCCCACGTGCTCTTTGTATTCATTAAATTGATATATATTTAGTAAATACATCGTCTGGGCTGGATGTAAGATGGGAAGTTTTATTCGCTCGCCAGCAAAATGGGAACATTATTAGCAACTTGTTGATCTCAAGTGTTCGGGGCAACTCCGACCGTCGAATTAAATGCTAATTTAATTTTATTTGCCACATTATAAGGCTTCCTAAACAATTTGGTTTTGTACCACGTTATCCGGACTAAATTATTAACCGCCGTTCCCGGTTCATTCTTAACATAAGTTGAAAATATGAAAATTATTTTCGTCAATCTACACACATTTCCTTTCTTGTGCCTGTTAAGTGGGTAATTAACATAGTTTCAATGAAATTTATTCTTCTGAATTTACCTCGACTCAACTATTTACACACAATAACCGTAAGGTCACAGAAAAGCCCTTGGCCTACGAACATTAAAATGCATCTTCCAAGTTATTTAGTGGTTTATGTGCTGGATGGAGATTTAATTTAATGGTTCAATTAGAAAAATCATAACAATCCATTATTTATACATATCGCTCGGTTAAATTATATGCCATTATTGAATGCACTGTTCAGGTAAACATGTCCATTTACAAAGCTATTCTTTATTTATGACATCGGAGCTCTTGACACCGAGGAGATTCCATGACAATTTAATCTCTTTACTCCTGCAAACATGTATTATTAAGACACTTGTAAACATCGTGGTGTGTTAAGTTTAACGGCCACATGTTTTACATACCGAAATATTTCGAAGTCGTTTCTTGACTTAAGATTGCTTTGCAAGTTAAAGTGGGAGAACAACTAACAAGTGACTATCTGCTGAGAATCTTCTCAATTCAACTATTTCTTTCTTTTTTTACGAATAATTTTCAATAGTACTTCATTTTTCACCTCATCTTCAACGTTGTTAATAACTAAAAGTCAAGAATAGATATTCCTTTTAAGATTAAGGTATTTAGAAGCCTGTGACTTTTTCCTTCAATAGTTTTTAGAAACACCTTCAAGATGGTGACTTGAAACTAGTGTAGGCTAAGCTTGAACACCATAAATTGACTCCTAAGATTGCTTTTGAAGTCAAAATGAAGGAAAAAACTTCAATATTAACTTATTTATGGGGTCATGATTCTAAATCTTCTTTATATGACCTCCCAACAAACGAATTTTGAAAGAAATAAAAAGAAGAATGGTTTTTAAAGTGTAATTTTGAAACACATTAATTTTAGTTGTCAGTTATTTTTTAAAACACCTTTGATATCCCTTCAATTCGTTTGTACTTCAAAATAATGATGAAGAGTAACCAGTTACTCTTCTATATTTCATTCTGCATTTAGAAATATTTATATTGTTATTAAGATATTTGGAAACACTGTTAGGCAAGTTAAATTTAACACTTTTTACATTCTGAAAGTGGTTTCGAGATTTAAGAACGCTTTCAAAGTCAAAATGAAGTAAGAACTTCAACTAACAAGTGACCATGGATAACCTGTTTTTAATCTTCTCATTGAAAATATTTTTTCTATTTCTGTTGCCTCTTTACCATTAATTATCTCTGTTACCTTATTTATCGCCTATTCTAAGCTTTTTAGGATCTAAGAACCAACAATAGAAAAACTTCTATGTATGACTAATATTTTGTAATATTTGTTTTCTCTTAATAACTGATTATCAACATTTTTTGAGGAGAGTCAGAGAAAGGACACTTTTTGAAGTATTATTTGATCCTCTTCTTCAAAATGATGGTTTAAGAGTCACCAGTTACTTTTCAGTATTTCACTGGGAACCTACAGATATTTACTGTTAACAAATTTGTAGATATTTCTGTAAGTTAAGTTTAACACACTTTTTACGTACTGAAAGGTACCCAAGACTTTCAAAAAGGAAGGAAAAATATAAAAATAAATAAATTGACTAACTAACAAGTGACCATGGATAACCTGCTTTTAATCTTATCATTGCAAACATTTTTGTATTTCTGTTGCCTTTTTACCATTAATTATCTGTATTACCTTATTTATGGAGTCACATTTATAACTTCTTCTAAGCTTTTTAAGATGTAAGAGCCAACAATTGGAAATCTTCTTTCTATGACTAATATTTTGTAATATTTCTTGGCTCTTAATAAGTGATTATCAAATTTTTTGAAAATAATTCGGGAATAAACAGTTTTTGAAGTATTATTTTGAAGTACTTTGATCCTCTCCTTCAGAATAAACTTTTCAGTGTTTCATTTGGAACCTACAAACATTTACTATTAAAAGATTTGTAGACACTTCTGTAAGTTAAGTTTAACGTCCACACATTTTACGTACAGAAAGATATCCAAGTGGTCTCTGGATACTTTCAAAATCAAAATGAAGGAAAGATAAAAATAGATATATTGACAACTCACAAGTGACCGTGGATAACCTGCTTTTAATCCTCTTATTACAAACATTTTTTCTATTTCTGTTACCTCTTTACCATTAAGGATCTGTATCACCTTATTTATGGGGTCACATTTAATAGTTCTTCTAAGATTTTTAAGATGTAAGAGGCAACAATAAAAAATATTCTTTCTATGACTAATAGTTTGTAATATTTCTTGCCTCTTAATATTAAATTTTTTGAGAATAATTAGAGAATGAACAGTTTTTGAAGCATTATTTGGAAGTACTTTGATCCTCTTCTTCAAAATGATGGTTTAAGAGTTACTTTTCAGTATTTCATTGAGAACCTACAAACATTTATTGTTAAAATATTTGTAACACTGTTGTAAGTTAAGTTAACGTCCATACATTTTGCATTACTGACTACTTTCAAAGTCAAAATGAAGGAAAAATATAAAAATAGTTATATCGACAACTAAAATAAGTGACCATGAAAAAACGGTTTTAATTTTCTCAATGCAAATATTTTTTTTATTTCTGTAGCCTCTTTACCATTAATTATCTTATTTATGGGGTCACTTTTATTACCACTTCTGAGGTTGTTAAGAGCTAAGAATCTACAATACAAAATCTTTTTATGATTAATATTTTGTAATATACATTTGTTCTTAATACTTGATTTTTAAATTTATTAGAAGAATTAGAAAAAGAACAGTTTTTTGAAAGTAGTTGGAAGAACTTTGTCCTTCTTCAATTTAGAAACATCTTTATTACTTCTTTGGATAGTCTGTGCTTCAAAATGACGATTTAAGAGTCTTTAGAAATTCATTATGAACCTACAAACATTTACTATTGAGATATTTGTAAACACTGTTGTTAAAGACCACATATTTTACATACCAAAAGATATCAAAGTCGTTACTTAACTAAAAGAATGTTTTCAACTAACTCCAATTGAATTTATAAACGTCTGCTATGAAACTTCTTATTGTAACTATTGTTTCTATTTCTGTTAACTCTTTACCATTATTATTATTTATCACCTCTCCTGTGGTTATTAAAATTTAACAACAGACAACAAAAAATCTTCCTTTTATGACCAATATGTGTAACGTGCATTGTCTCCTTTCATAATTTTTTAGAAAAATCAGAAAAAGAACATATTTAAAGTATTTGACCTTCTTCTTCAATAGTTTTTACAAACACCTTTGATGTTTCTTCAAGTTATCCTTATCTTCTTCTATATCTAAAAGAAAAAACTAAAAAATAATAAGTGCCTATGGAAAACTTGCTTTTAATCTTCTAATTTCAACTATTTTCTTTGAGTATGTTGCTTCTCTACCATTAAGTTTCAGTATAGTTATTAATGGAGCTACATTTATCACCTTTCAGAATGATTAAATGACGTTGTTAAGACCTAAGAAACAACAATAGATTAATGTTTGTTCCCTCTCAATAACTGGTTATCAAAATTTTTGACAAGAATAAGGAAGAGTTATTTCAAAGCACATCCATCCTCTTCTCGTTCAATAATCCTAAAAACACATTTATTACCTCTTCAGGTAGTCCGTGCTTCAAAACAGCGATTCAAGAGTCACCAATAGATCTTTTCTTCAGCTCTTAATACTTAATTGTGAAGAACAAAGCCTGCTAGAATTGTGCGAACAGTGTTGTTTCTTTAGTTACGTGTTGATCATGACAATTGTTATTGTAGTTGACGTACGTTTTACCATTCTTTGTACTGGGCACGATAAAACCCTTTAGAGGGCGAAGACAATCCCAAAAAATTATTGGGATGCCAATTAGTGGTAAGTAAGAACGAATTCCGTAGTGGTGACCGTAGATTTTTAATGTGTCTTTAACGCGTGCACATTAAGGAGTCCTCTTTTGCCAATCCTTGTCAAAAATAACCTCACATCCAACGTCCGGTTTCAAAGACGAGGCGGACCGCGTGGAATGTCCCGGTCATTTTTATTTATGCAACTACAGCGTTTAACACGAGCTTGCAATGAAATGGCTCACGGATCATGTGATAGGTAATTGGTGCTAATTGTTTCTTTGTTGACCGCACAGCCAGTTGCGTAAAAACCTTTTTGTTTGCCGTAATTGAAACGCCAAATTGGTGTTGGCACGTGGACGGCCGCAGAAGAAACGGCCAGCCATCCGCCCGATGGCGACCCAATTTTAATTATGCACGATTTTTCGGTACGTGCCAAATAACGCCGTTCCGGAGGCTGGTCAACGGAGGCGACTTCGCACGTCATCTCTTAATTTTCGGGCCGGCCAGAGCCAAGTGCACGTGAAATTGGCAAAGTGTGGACGCGTTTTCAGCCTTCCGTTCCCCAACTCCTATGAATATGCAAAGAGACGCCGTTTTATGCCAAGAAATCGTCTCCGCGGCAACACGTTGTAAATTTGGACTCGGGCACGGCGATTTCCATACAAATCGACGTTCGAACGTTTTCCGTCTTATTAAGGGGTTCGTCGGTGTTAAATTTAATAATGTTAAGTACACACGGCAAGAGACAAAAGACTGGGTTGAAAGTTTAAACAATTTTTACAGTTAGTTCCAACGGGAATCGATGCTAATCGAACGCAAAATTGATTGAACAATTCAGGAATCAATTTTCTTAGCGATTTATTCCAAATAAATTCATAAGACGGCAACAAGAAGCCGAACAAAATTGAATTTAGGTGCTGCGTCGGCGATAAATATTTATAATACAATTTCGACGGTGATGCATCGGCAATCCTTCGTAAAATTCGATAGTTTATTGGCATACATATTTGCCGGTGAATTTTTCATGTTTTAGTATGTAGGTTGGTTTACTTTATGCACATTAAATTTTATAATTTATTAATAATAATAATCTAAACGTTTTTATATATTTATGTTAAATGAAAATAATTTACAAAGTGTAATAACTAATAAATATTAAAGATTTCTGTTAATGTTTTTGTTTTTTTACTTTTGAATTCTAAATAGTTCATAAAAAGCCTCGAAAATTGAAATTTAAAATTTTTAAAATGTGTAAAGTTTTTATATTTTGAAAATGAAAAAAAGATTTTGAAAATTCAACTGGAAACTTTAAAAAGCTCTAAAAAATACTGAAACAAAATACAGCAAATTCTTAAATTCATGAAATTTTAAAAAATCCTAAAAGTAATCCACAATATTTAAAAATTTTTGAAAATTGGAATAATATAAAAAAAATACTGAAAATTCTTGTTAATTGTTTCAAAAATATTTTTTAAAAATAAAAATTTGGTAAATCCTCAAACATTCCTAAAATTCTTAAATTTTCCATTTATTTTTTAAACGATAAAATATTTTTAAATATTTAAATTTTTAAATTATTAGAAGATATATTTCCTGAAAATTAGAAATATTCTAAATATTTCAGAAAGTGTCTTAAATATTTAGAAATATTTTTAAAAAATATAAAAAATGTTTTGATTTTGAAAAATATTAACAATATTTAAAAGACTAAATTTTAAAAATTTAAAAACTACTAATATTGGAATAATTTCAAAAAATAATGAATTTAACTGTTTTAAAAATAAAAATTTAGTAAATTCTCAGAAATTCCTAAAATTCTTATATATTCTAATAATTATTATTATTAAACACCCTGAAAATTAAATTATTCATATGTATTGAAATATTGTTAAATTATCAAAATATTCCAAAAATATAAATTCTTGTAGATTTAAAAATATATGATTATATATTTTTAAATATTTCCTGTAAATTGGAAATATTCTATAAATATTTTTAATATTTATAATAAAATTGTTAAAAATTTTGAAAAATCTTAAAAATAATCTTAACAATATTTAAAAATTATGCTTTTTTTAAGACTGAAAAATTCTTGAAAATTGAAATAATTTCAAAAGATACTGAAAATATATAATTGTTTTAATTGTTTCAAAAATATTTTTTAAAAATAAAAATTTGGGGAATCTCCAAAAATATCAAAAATTGTTAAATATTCCATATTCCATATTATTTTCCATATTATTTTTTAAACACCTTAAAATTAAAATTAATCCAAAAATATGTACTGAAATATTTATTTTTTTTTAATTATCAAAAAATTACAAAAATATAAATATAAATATAATTTGCAAAAATATAAAAAAATTAAAAATTTTTAAAAATTCATAAAATCATTAAGTATTTTCTTATTATTAAAATATTCCAAAAAAAAACAAGTAAAATAAAAAATTTGAAAAATTCTTAATATTTATTAAAACAACAAAATTCCTAAAAAAAAAAAATCTGAAAAATTTATGAAATTAAATGTAAAAACATCTTAAAAATTTAAAATCTTCTAAAAATGTATTCTTGAATTTTCTCTTCAAAATGTTTTAAATTATTTTTTATGTCATTAAAATATTCTAAACAAGACACATCAAAAATAAAAAATAATTTTAATATAATTTTTCAATCATATTTAAAAAATCTTAAAATTTTCTAAAAATTGTTCTTGAATTATTTATACCAATTTTAAATATTCTTGAAAAAAAATCTAAATATTTTTTTAAAAAATATAAAAAATATCAGTAAATTCTAAAAAATTTATGAAAATTTAAGAATTCAAATAATTTTTATAAGATATTGAAAATTCAAAAATTTATAAAAATATATAGTGAATATTTCGATATTTTAAAATATTTTTTACAATATTAAAAAATCTTGAAAAGCACATTTTTAAATAATTCCTGAAAATTGAAAATATGCAAATATTGAAAATTTCTTAAATATTTAAAAAAAAAATATAAATATAGCATATTCCCAAAAATTCATGAAAATATAAAAACTTTTAATAAAACTTAGAAAATTCAAAATTTTTTTATTTTTTTTTTTATTATCAAAATATTTCTTGCACTTTAAAAATTTGAAATATATTTAGATATTGTAAAATTCCTGAAAACTTTTTAGAGTATATTGAAATGTTTTTAATGGCAATTTTTAATGAATTACTTGTTAAGTTTTAACATGTGCTTGTTTATCACAAACCAAGTGTATTTGTTTACCAGTTCATATAATTAAATAACGTATACAACAAATACCTACTAAAAATAAAATTTCATTTCAGCACAAGACAAATATTTTCTTTCTCTCAGTTGTGCAATCTGCGTCACTTAATTCAAACAAATTTCTCTAAAATATTTACATTTTAATGTTTTGCACTCTTTGACAAGACTATTTTTAAAGCCCAGCGCTTACAACGTTAAGTTATTTTTCAACAACAAGGAATGCAACATAATTTAATTGCCTCTTCTGTTGCAGGTTTCTACAACCAATTAACCAGGTAAGTGTTGTCCATTTTCCAAAACAGTTCGCACTGATTTATTACAACAATTTCGAAAACACCCATCGAAAACGACGCCGCACAATAAAATGGTTGTGTAAAATGTTTAAAAACGGAAAAGCCACGATTATGTATGGGCACATTTCTGCGAATGTAATAAACACCAAAGACAATATTCTTATCGTATGAGTACACTAGTTAAACATTCTTTAATGATATGCAACGGCGTGTTACGTCGTTCTTAATATTAGCAGTAATTTTCCCGCGTGACGCGCTCAAACAAATATTTAAGACCAATAAAAACGGAAAGACTTTCGGCAAACTAACTAAATTATGGCCGGTTTTAAGAGCATTTTGTCATACAATTAGATAGGGACTGTTTACGTCTTTCAAACGTCGCTACGACGTTTGGTAATTACCGAGACGTGTGCGAAGGTTTCTTTAATTTTAACTGAAAAACACACACGATAATTGTTTGGGAAAAATGACTGAACTGTTGTCGAAGGTTGCTCAAGACCCAGTTTCAATCTTAGACTATACTCGTGGCCATCTTTCTGTGCCTTGTTTGCGGATCGATAAGGTTTCACCAACACCAACACCAAATTATAAATCTACAATCGTTTCAACAGCTGCACAATTTAATTTAAGCTAAGGCTTTGATAAGGACAAAACCGAAGAAATACCACACATCAGCCAGCTTCGATTTTCTAAGTCCTGCTTTGCTTTCAGTCAATTGGGTCACAAACCGATGAACCGTACAACCTGTATAAATAGCCCACAAATCGCATGTAATAAACTCTAATTACAGTTGACCTTGTAATATGTTAAATGTGGCTGATGACACATGTCGTAATTATTCTTCAAACTGATTGATTCGTTATTATCACGATTAACACGACGAAGAGCCACTAAAGTGATTATATGACTGGTTATATAATTTAATTATCTCGGCGGTAATAAATTGCAAGAATTTATTGGCAGAAGATGGTTGGTTTAAGAGGGGAATGCTCGTTAAAGACGTATAAATATATTGGAATTGTTATTAATATTGCCGTTCGATTGGTGTGCGACTGTTGTTTTCTGGTAGCAGGAGGGTAATATCAACGTATTATTACCATTAGTGGTAATGGACGTTTTTAAAAGGAGCTGGAGACTAAAAGAGTTTCATTATTCCCTTTTGCTCCGCCATTATCGGGTTGTTTTAAAACAATTTTTCATGAGGCTAATTTAGCTTGTCATTAACGTATCTACACGAATTTTTTGACAGGGAACTTTTAAATTAATGTTCGTCTGCACACATTCCTTAACCACTAAACAGGATAAATATTTTTTTAAATTGTCTAGATTTAAGTTGAGGTAATATTTTTAAAGAACGTAAAAAATTGTGACAAATGCTTATAAATTCATTGAATTATATTCCAATAATTTTTAAAATATCTACTTAAATATTGCCATTTATGTAATTATAAAACTATATCAATATATTGATATTATATTATTATTTTTTTTTTTTTTTTGAAAATATTAATAAATATCTTAAATATTTTCAAAATATTCTTAAGAAATATAAAAAACATCAGAAAATTCTCAAAAAAAATTAAAATTCGTAAAGTATTTAAAAATATTTACTTAAATATTGCCATTTTTTTAATTATAAAACTCTGAAAACAGAAAAATTTTTAAATAAATTTGAAAATTCCAAAAATATGTTTAATTAAAAAAAAAGACTTCAACGTATTCTCAAAAATTCTTAAAATTTCTAATTATATTTAAGAAATGTTGTATTAGTAACTATTTTTATATTTTTTAATTTTTTAAAAAATATTTTGAATTTCCTGATAATTGAAAAAATTTTAAATATTTCCGAGAATGCTCAAAATACATTAAATATTTCAACAAATTCTCAAAAATTTATGAATTTTTTAAAAATTCTCATTATATTTAAAATTTTTTGAAAATTATAAATGTATAATATATTTTTTCAATATTTTCAAAATTTTTTAAAGGTCTACGTTTTTAAATATTCTGAATTTTTTGATAAACGAGAAAATTCTAAATATTTCTGAGAATATACAAAATATTAAAAAAAAATGTATAAAATATCAGCAAAGTTTCAAAAATTAATGAAATTATTAAAAATTATAATAATTAAAAAAAAAAAACATGAAAATGTAAAAATTTCAAAAAAATTTTATTTTCAATATTTCAAAAAAATTTTATTTTTAATATTTTAAAAAAGGGAATTTTTAAAATATTTTTTACAATATTTAAATATCTTAAAAAAAACTATATAAAATATATAAAAAAATGTAAAAATAGCAAATTTTCAAAAATTTATCAAAATCTTAAAAATTCGAATTATTTAAAAAAAACCTGAAAATTCAAAAAATCTAAAAATATATATTTGAACTTTCTTTGTTTTTAATTATTAAATTATTCCTAACTATTTTAAAAAAAATTATATTCTCAAAATTAAAAAAATATATAGTTTAAAAAATTTTAAAATATATTCAAAAATTCTTAAAATTTGTATATTTCTTATATTTAAAAAATGTTTAAAATTTTAAATATTTTCATTTTTTAAAATTTTTGGGAGGTCTAATTTTTAAATATTTTGAATTACCTGATAATTGAAAAAATAATATCTATTTTAGAGAATATTCAGAATATCTTATAAGATTAAGATTTCAACAAATCTCAAAAATTTATGAAATTCTTACAATTTCTAATGTATTTAAAAAAAAGTTGAAAATTATAAATATTTCCATTTTATTAAATATTTTCAAAATTTTTGAATGGTCTACATTTTTAAATATCTTAATTTCCGGATAATTGAAAAAATTCTAAATACTTCTGAGAATATTTAAAATATCTTAAATAATTTTTTAAAAAATGTAAAAAATATCAAATAGTTCTTGAAAATTTACAAAGATATTAAAATTTATAATTATTTAAAAAAAAAACGTGTCAAAAATTATGTGCATAAATATTCAATTTTTTTAATATTTCTAACGATTTTAGAAATTTTTAAATATACTCAAATTCCCGAAAATTGAAAAAGTTCTTTCAAAGAATATTGAAATTATCTTAAATATTTTCAAAATATATATTTTTAATATAAAAAACATCGGCAAATTGTCAAAAATTCATGAAGATACTAAAAATTATAATAATTTTATAAAAAGAACTCAAAAAATTCTAAAATTCTGTACTTGAATATTCCCATTTTTAAAAATATTTTTTACAATTTTGAAGGAATCTTAAAAGGTTCAAATTTTTAAATCTTCTCAAATTCCTGAAAATTGGAAAAATTCTAAATAGTCCTGAGAATATTGAAAATACGTTAAATTCAAGATATTAAAATAAAAAAATGTAAAAATTATCAGTAAACATTCAAAAATTTATGAAATTATTCAAAATTCTAATTATTTTTAAAATTTTTTGAAAATTCAAGGGTTTCAAAAATATGAACTTGAATATTCACATTTTTTTTTTAATTTAACAATTTAAAAAATCTAAATTATACATTTTATAAATTGCGAAAATTTTGAAAATTTCTAAATGAATTGTATATTTTAAAAAATGTTAATATTGTGGCAAACCTTCAAAATTCTTTAAAATCTTTTAATATTTCTTAATATATTTAAATATTCTTCTTTTAATTATCAGTATAAACCTAATAAATTAAAAAAATCTTGTAAATTGTTCAATTAAATAACGATATATTACAGTATAAACAATTAAAGACAACAGACAAATTTCTCCAGTTTATACGTGACAGAACAAAGAGATTGATGATGACTTATCTATTGGATATTTAAGTTTTAATAATAGACTTATTACGATGACACATCCATTTGCAGTCAGATGTTTAAAACAATTTTGTTATTACCTTTAAAGATAAACGAATTCGTACTTTGTTCACCGGCAATTATAATAATATCAAACCTAAAATTTTTATCAGGCCGTTGTTGAAGATAAAAATCCGAAGCAATTTAAATGCTTGCCATAAAAGAAAAAAAATTGTAAACGACTCGAAATTCAATTAAACAACAAATAGATTAATGTTCAATTCAGATAAGATATAATCAATTAAAACCGTGACAAAGAAAATAGCTCCGGTTAATATTAGAACTGGTTATCTAGGATTTAGTTTGTGCAGCACGTAAAAAACCAACATTGCTAAAGATACATACATGTGTTTGTTAATAACTTATACGAAATCCTTATCTTATCACTAGTTCAATATACAAGAACTCCAGACATGTAATCGTGCCTCGTTCAACAAAATTTAACCTAAATATCGAACTGAAAGACGGCTTGTGTCCAATAATTTATCAATTATTTTTACGCTTTATAATTAACAGGTCGTTAATCGTGTTTTAAGAATATTGAAATATGTTTGATTATCCTTTTGTTCCCATGAAAATAAAACGTTTAATTTTTTTTCTAGAATGTGATCCAACAAATATTTTAAGACAATTATTATCTTTATAATCATTACTTCATCAGAGCCGTAGAATAACTCATCATTTTTTATTAGATTAGACTAGATTAAATTAAACAATTATTGTGAATTTGTAAAAAATTACTATATATTTATAAATTAAATTAATATTCTTAATTCTTAAATAGAAAATATTCCAATTATTTTTAAAAATTCGATAAAACTAACTAAATTCTTACAAATTTTTAATTTACAAAATTATAAAAATTTACTAAAAATCCTAGGAATTCATAAAAATATATATAAATAATGATTGTGAATTTGTAGAAAAACCTCAAATTACTAAATGTAATATTTATAAATTAAATTAATATTCTTAAATGTTAAATTGATAATGTTCTAATTATTCTTAAAAATTCGATAAAACAATTTTAAAAATCCTTGAAACTCTCAAAAACTATATACATTCTTTTTTTCTAAACTATATATTTTTAAATAAAATTTATAAATTAAATTAATATTCTTAAATTCTAAATTGATAATATTCTAATTATTCTTATAACTCTCAAAAACTAGATACATTCTTTTTTTCTGAACTACCTATTTTTAAATAAAATTCATAAATTTAGTATTGTATTAACATGTCTTGAAGAATTTATGTGCTTACAAATTATATATATTTTTAATCATAAAAATATAATAAAATTGTAGGAATTTATATAAATATTATCGAATGAACATTATATTAATATAAAATAAAAATAAAATTCTAAAAATTTTTGGTTATTAATATTTTTTAACTAATTAAATTATTATTATTATTAATATTTCTTTATATAGTTCGTCAAAATTTGTTTTGAAAATTTTCAAAGTTTGTTAGAAAAGTTTAAAATTCAAAATCTCTTAAAAATGTTCAAAAATTTACAAAAAAATAAAATTATAAATTATAAAAGCGTTGAATTGTATTTTTTAAAATAATTTTAATTAAGGTAAATTTCTACAAATATATAAATATTTTGGTTGTGAAAATTTTGTGACAAATTTTTAAAAATTAATTAATTAGTATTACATTTCCTTCCTTCCACAAAAAAAAATCTCAAAAATTTTCTAAATATGTAATATGCACTTAAGCAGTCTCAATTATCAAAATATTCTTAATAATATTAAAAAATATTTTTAAAAAATAAAAATATGGCAAATCTTCAAAAATTCATAAAATTCTTAAATTTTCAAATTATTTAAATATTTCAAAAAATATAAAAAAAATTAAAAATTTTGAAAGTTTCTAAAAATGTATAATTAAATATTCCTTTTTTTATTATTAAAATTTCCAAACAAAAAAAAAATTAAAATAAAAAATTCTTCAAAAATTGAAAAATTTTTAAATATTTTATTTTAGTTTTTAAAATACCTTTATAGAAAAATCAAAATCAAAAAAATCTAAAAATTATAAACTTATATCTTATATTAAATAACATAACAAAATTTAAGATAAATTTTTAAAAATAAATTATTATTTAGATTTTTTTATATAAGTTATAATTGAATTGATCGAAAGTCAACAATAGTTTCAAATCAAAATTAAATAAAATGGAATGAAAATTTCTTAAAAATATTCAAAACTTTAAATCGTTATTACATTATTATTATGTAAATTTATTAAATAAAAATTTTTGATTTAATTTTGAAATTTAATTGTTATATGATAATAAAATTTGAAAGAAATCTTTGTTAAAAGTTTTTGGAAATTGTCATAAATCTCACTTAAAAACTTCAAAAATCTGTAAACAAAAATTTTAAAAATTATTATTTAACTATTTAAAAAGAAATTATAGTCATTTTTAAGATTTGCTGTCTCTAATAATTGTAAAACTAATTCAAAATTTTTGATTAATTTTTGAAAATTAATAAAGTGATATAATAATAATAATAATAATAATAATAATAATACTATAATATGTTTTTATGATGATTATCATAAACTTATATTCACTACTAATTTTTATCAGTGAAACAATATGAATGAATAGAAAATTATCAATTGTAACATTATCATTCAGGTTTAAAAATTTATAGATTTTAGTTGCAGTTAGCAGAAATTATAAATTTTAAGGTCGATACATAATAACATAAAAAAATTTATCATCACGTCAAACTGATTATTAAATTCCATTTATAACCATATTTTTATAAACTCAAAATAATCAATATCACTTATAACAATTAATTAATCTTATCACAGTATCCAGTACGATCAATTAACAAAATACTGCAAATAAAATTCTTACATACAATCGATAACAGATCTTTTATCGCACCTCGTGATCACCACCCATAATCCCAAATTCAAGGAAAAACCTTGGTATATCCACAATTTTTTTCTTCAAACAAACCCAAAGTTATTTTATCTCCCACGATGCTGCAACACGTGCTGGTTTACATAAGAGCCCCGGCTTCTTCGACACCGTCTTTATTTTTAACTCGCGAATATTTTCACATTTTGCTTCATTGTTAACCATAAGAAATTTATAGTCTGGGAACAAAAAAAAAAAAAATACAATCGTTCCATCAATCAACGTGTTACCATCATTCAGGAAACATTTCATATAAAACCACTGTGTCTATTTAAAACAGAATATGGTCCGGATTTGGCAAATTGGCACGGCACGGATTGTCAGTAAAAATAAACTTGTTTTGATGTGCAACAAACGAGGTGGATTAATTGTTTACGAACGTTTTACGTCGAGATGCAACCGAATGCATGATCCGTCCCTTAATGGCTCCCCCCGTTAACTTTTTGCCCAAAATCGTACCGAATTAACTTCGACAAACTTCATTATTCAAGTTTTAAGTGAACGGCTTAGGTGGAAAGCAGTTTTCCACCGGCGTTACTCCATCGGCGGCGAAACTCCGACGAATTTCCTTAAAAGGTTGCTCCATACAAATCTTCGAATCGAATTGGGTAAATAGAATCAAGTTTTGGAACAGTGCTGAGGAACGAGTTCCGTTTAAACTTAATCACTTTATGTATCTTGTCCGGTGGTTGTTTGTGGAGGGGTTTTCATAATTTCGTTTCTGGAAGTCGAATTAATTAATTAACTTTATTACTAAACGATTTAAATTGCATCTTTACCTTACATAACGTTTCAAGTACGTTGCGTTATGCACACGGAAAATTTTCAATGAGTCGCCGTTCTTGGACAAAAATCACGACCATTACCGCGATTAAATCTCAAAATAGTCCCATAGACACATATCATTACCTCTATTGACAACAGGAAATGATTAATTTTGAGTGCATTTATTTACGCCGGTGTTTTCTGTGATTTTTTAATAAAAATGCGGTTTCTGCTGAGCTTGGACGCAAGAAAAATGCTGTGGCTACGTTTAATTGGTGGTTTATATAAAAGGAAAGCAGGAAATGTTTCAGAAATTCCTGATTAAGTTTGGAGTAAATAATAAATTCACCCGGAGTGCGAAAAGAATAAAAACCCTTGTCAAATATAGGAAGGGAAGTATTAACAGGATTTTTTGTCCTGATATTTTCCATAAAATGAACAAAGAGAATGTTTCAGAATTAAGAAGTTCTAAATTATTTTTGTAGGAAGATAATGAACTCCAATAAGTTAAATTCCTTCAAAAATATAAAAGGAATTAAACAATTTTTTTGAATAAATGTCTCTTCATAAAAAGGTTGAAAGAAATTGTAGATTAATTTCGAAATACACAAAAATTTAAATTCTTTCAGAAATGTAATAAGAAAAGTTAATATTTTAAACAAAAATTGTTTCAGAAATATGATGAAAAAAAATCATTTGCAAAATGGATCATAGGAAAAATTCAAAAATTGTTTCGGGAATATAAAATTTCTCCATAAAAATAATTCAAAATTTGTTTCAAATTAATGTATTAAAATAAAATTGTAATATCTTTTTCTTCAGGTATTGTTTTATTAAAATGACACATAAATTATTAAAAAATTCAAAAATTTTATAGTAATTTTCAAAAAAATAATAAATTTCAAACAGTTAAATTCTTTCAGAAACATAAAATGAAAAGTTAAAAAAAGATAAAATTTTAATATTTTATTCTTCAGGTATTTCTTTTTAATTAAGATAAACGCAGAAATTATTAAAAAATTCAGGAATTTTAAATTCATTTTAAAAAAAAATAGTAAATTTGAAAAAGTTCTTTCAGAAATGTAAAATGAAAAGTTAAAACTTCAAAAGGATGATTTTTTTATAAATATAAAAAAGATAAATATTTATATTATTATATTTTTATCCATTTCTTCATCTGTAATAAGTGTAAGAATTTTATTTTTAGAAATAATAAAATTTTAATATTTTTTTCTTCAGGTACTTTTTTAACTAAAATGAATACAGACATTATTTAAGATTTCAAGAATTTTAATTTAATTTTCAAAAAAAAAAATACTGAATTATAAAAATGAAATTCTTTCACAAAAGTAAAATGAAAAGTTTAACTTCAAAACGATATTTTTTATATTTGTTCATCTGCAAAAAATTCAGAAGTTCCAAATTAATGTTGAAGTGTAACAGTAACTTTTTCAGAAATATATAAATAAAGATAAAATTTTAATATTTTTTTCTACAGGTATTTTATTATTAAAATGAAATGAATTATTTAAAAATTCATGAATTTTAAATTAATTTTCAAAAAATAATAAATTTTAAAAGTTCTTTCAGAAATGTAAAATTAAAAGTTAAAACTTTGAAACGATTTTTTTATCTATTTGTTCATCTAGAAAAAAAGGATAATAAGAAATATTTCAAAATTCAGAAGTTTCAAATTAATGTTGAAATGTAATTGTTTAATTTTTTCAGAAATATAAAAAAAATAAAATTTTAATATTTTTTTTCTTCAGGTATCTTTTATTAAAATGAATACAGAAATTATTAAGAAATTCAAGAATTTTAAATTAATTTTCAAAAAAATAATATATTTTAAAAAAGTTAAGTTCTTTCAGGAATGTAAAATGAAAAGTTAAAGCTTCAAAACAATGATTTTTTATCTAATTGTTCATCAGTAAAGAAGGAACATTAATATTTCAAATTTCCTAATTAATGTTGAAGTATAAGGGTTTAATTTTTTTCAGAAATAATAAAAAAAATTTATTTATTTTTTTTTCAGGTATTTTTTCATTAAAATAAACATAGAAATTATTACAAAATTCAGGAATTTTATATTAATTTTCAAAAAAATAATAAATTTGAAAAAGTTAAGTTCTTTAGAAATGTTAAAAGAGAAGTTAAAACTTCAAAACGATTATCTAGTTGTTCACCTGTAAAGAATAATCATTAGAAATATTACAAAATACATAAATTCTAAATTAATTTTATTAAATTATTTAGATTAATTTTCAAGTTAACAATAAATTAAGGTCAAAAATGTTAAAAAAACTTCAAGACGATTTATTTTCTAATTCTTCATATGTCAAAAAAGGAGTTCCAAATTAATTTTGAACTGTAAGAGACAAATCATTTCAGAAATATAAAAAAAGATAAAATTTTAATATTTTTTCTCCAGATATTATTAAATTAAAATAAATAAAGAAGTTCAGATATTTTACATCAATTTTCAAAAATATAATAAATTTGAAAAAGTTAAGGTCTTTCAAAAATGTTCAAAGAAAAATAAAAACTTCAAGACGATTTTTTTTGTAAATCTTTATTTGTAAAAAAATCAAAGGAAATATTTCAAAACACAGAACTTCAAATTAATTTTGCACTGTAAGAGTTTAACATTTCAGAAATATAAAAAAAATGAAAATTTAATATTTTTTCTCCGTATACTTTTGAATTTAAATGAACAAAGAAATTATTAAAAAATTCAGGAATTTTACATCAATTTTCAAAAATATAATAAATTTAAAAAAGTTGTGGTCTTTCAGAAATGTTAAAAGAAAAATTAAAACGATGTTTTTTTCTAACTTTTCATCTGTAAAAACGGATCATAGAAAATATTTCAAAATTCAGAGATTCTAAATTTTTTTCAGGAAAAAAAAGAAAAGTTTTAAGAAGATTTTCTACTCTATATATTTTTAGATAAAATATTCTTGTACTTCTTTCTTCATTCTGAAAAGAAAAAAGATAAAATTTTTAAAGAAATATTTCAAAATTTAAGATTCTAGATTTCTTTCAGAAAAAAAAAGAAAAATTTTAAGGTGATTTTTTACTCTATATATTTTTATATAAAATATTCTTGTGCATTCTTCATTCTAAAAAGAAAGAAGATAATATTTTTAAAGAAAATGGAAATTTCCTTTAGAATTATGAAGAAAGTTTCTGTTTTGCAACAAAAATTATCTTACTTGGTCATAACAAATTTCTTTAGGGTCTCATAAATATGCATAACCTTTGATATATAGAAAGTAATATGGAACCACAAACTGATGTTATAACAATAACGTAACACCAAATTAAACCATCATTTTCATCAACTGTTAAATCCAAGATACCGCAAAAGACCACGCAACGCGTCCCAAAATAAATTAAATAAATTGCTCAGAGGGCCAGAAATGTGGGAACAATTTACCCAGAAGCAGCGAAAGAACGGTCGGTCTGGCACGTTGCCGTCCGGCCGGATGAATTTTTTGACATATCTCATTAGACATCGGGTTTTTGCCGTCCATTTATCCAGCGTCCCGGATCAACCGAGGAAACGCCGGTGTGCGTGTAAACAGGGCCGAGGGTGGCCAACGTCTATTTTTTTTTCTTTTGAAGCCCCGTCATCTGTATCGATTCGTGCAACGCTCTCTTGGTCACCGAACCATCCGGCATTAGTAAGTCCGGTGTGACACAGCTCCAGATAAAACCCATCCTCTCGGCAATCTGATAAATCAAACAAACACGATGATCGTGTCTTGTGACTCACGACGGGCGTCACGAAAACAAAAAACTGGTACACGGGGGAAAAATGGAGGCGTCCGTCTTGCGCCGCGCCCCGTTCGAAAGCCTCTTCGCTTCGGAGTGTTGCTAACGGGAAAACACCGGCCCGCTCCGCTTTGGCTTCCACCCCGAGATCGATGGGGGCTGCGAACTCGATGGCGGCCTTACCACCGTTTTTGTCATTGGACTTTTTTTTTATTCGAAAGCACACAATCGATTGCGCCCTGCACGACTCCAAAGAAGATGCTCGGTGGTCTGCAGTTTGCGTTCGCTGATGAATTGGATGGACGCGGTAATTGGTTTCGAGGGGTTAACTAGTTTAAGGGTGTTAACGGCTAATAATGTCAGCGTGCTGGGTTTGGTTGCGCCGTAATTTTGTCCGATCGTTTGACGGGTTTGTTTGGTGAAATTAAGAAAACAGTGGATCCGGCCTAAAAGTGAATAAAACATTCCAAACAACAAAGACACATTATCAACCCCCTGTTGATTCTAAAGGACAAAAAAACGTCCAAAAAGCAGCCTTTCATAATAAAATTTGAAATTTAATGATTCAAAGTATTTATTTTATTTCATCCCCCCCGATTTACTGACTAAACAATATTAATTCCGTTGTTTAGTTTCTCTGTCTATTTGTATGAGGACAAAGCGATACCGTACCCTTTTCTGTAACTTCCATTTTAAATTATTCCATTCATTTCAATTCATTACGATGAGTTCATAAAATAATCATTTTTAGCTCTTGGCAAAGTCGAAGTAATAAATTCCGCAACAGAACAATTCTGAACGACATGCTTTATAAATTTTTCAACTGATTTAAGATTAGTTTTCTAATTGCTAATTTGTAACAACTTACACTCAAAATGTCATGTCATTAAATTTATTTTCAGATTTGAAGTGTTACTTTTAAAGATGTGGCTTAACTACAAAAAATTTTAATAAAACACTTCAACAACTTCCTCATCCGTATCCCCAAATTTTGGTACTTTCATTTTTTGTACTATTAATTAGATTTAATTAATTAAATATTAATTTTACTTGATCAATTAAAGATTAAAAATCATGGTATAAAATTTAATTTTTATGACTAGAAACATAAATTGTTATTTTTATTTTATATTTATAAATTTGGTTATCTCCAAAATTTTGAGTGAAAATATATTCTTTTCAAATTCTTCAACTTCATGGTGGTAAAATTAAAATTTTATGATAAGAAACACAAATTCTTATTAAAATTTTATGTCAAAAAATTGATTTAGAATGATGCAAACTAAAAAAATACATCTTTTATAAATTCGGTTAACTTAAAAATTTTGAGGAAGAATAAGTATTTGCATTTCATTTTCTGTACTTTGTATAAAATTAATTTGAGATATATGTAATAATCACTTATTTTTTTAAACATTAACATATTTTTTGGTATTTAAACAAATTGTTAAGAATAAAATTTGAGATCTTTAAATATTTAACTGTCATAATGGTAATATTAAAATTTTATGATTAGATATACAAATTATGTCATTTTCATTGAAATTTCATATTAAAAAATTGATTTAGAATGATCAAAAATATAAAATACATCTTTCATAAATTTGGTTAACTCAAAAATTTTGAGGAAAAATAAGTTTTGGTTTTTCATTTTCTGCAATTTTTATAAAATTAATTTCAAATATATTTATTAATCACTTATTTTTTTAAATATTAACATATTTTTTGGTATTTAGGCAAATTGATAAAAATAAAATAAATTTTATTAGAGTTTTTTTCCAAAATCTTTAACTGTCACAGTGGTAAAATTAAAATTTTATGACTAGAAATAAAAATTATGTCATTTTTATTGAAATTTTATGTTAAAAATTGATTTAGAATGATCCAAACTTTGAAATATATCTTTTATAAATTTGATTAACACCAAAAGATTGAGGGAAAATAAGTTTTTGCTTTTCATTTTCTGTTCTTTGTCCAAAATTAATTCGAAATATATTTATTAATCACTTATTTTTTTTTAAATATTAATATATATTTTTGGCATTTAAGCTAATTGTTAAGAATAAAATAAATTTTATTTGAGTTTTTTTCAAAATTTTCAACTGTCATAGTGGTAAAATTGAAATTCTATGTCTAAAAACTCAAATTATGTAATTTTTATTTAAATTATGTTAACAAATTAATTTGGAATGATGCAAACTTTGAAATACATCTTTTATAAATTTGATTAACTCAAAAATTTTGAGGGAAAATAAGTTTTTTCTTTTCATTTTCTGTAATTTGTTTAAAATTAATTCAAAATATATTTATTAATCACTTGTTTTTTTACATATTAATATATTTTTTTAATATTTAGGTAAATTGTTAAGAATAAAATAAATTTTATTTAAGTTTCTTTCAAAATCTTCAACTGTAATATTAAAATTTTATTACTAGAAACACAAATTATGTAATTTTTATTGAAATTTTATGTTAAAAAATTGATTATAATGATCCAAACTATGAAATACTTCTATAATATAATTTGATTAATTCAAAAATTTTGAGGGAAAATAAGTTTTTGCTTTTCCTTTTCAGTTCTTTGTCCAAAATTAATTCGAAATATATTTATTAATCACTTATTTTTTTTAAATATTAACATATTTTTTGATATTCAGGCAAATTGTTAAGAATAAAATAAATTTTATTTGAGTTTTTTTCAAAATTTTCAATTGGTAAAATTAAAATTTTATGACTAGAAACACAAATTGTCATTTTTATTGAAATTTTATGTTAAAAAATTGATTTAGAATGATGCACACTATGCAATACGTTTGTTATAAATTTGGTTAACTCAAAAATTTTGAGGGAAAATGAGTTTTTGCCTTTCATTTTCTGTTCTTTGTCCAAAATTAATTGACATATTTTTTGGTATTCAGGCAAATTGTTAAGAATAAAATAAATTTTGATTTGAGTTTTTTTCAAAATCTTCAACTGCCATAGTGGTAAAATTAAAATTTTATGAGTGGTATCACAAATTATGTCATTTTTATTGAAATTTTATCTTAAAAATTGATTTAAAATAATATAAACTATAATTTACTTACTTTTTTTACAAATTTGATTAACTAAAAAAAAATGTGAGGGAAAATAAGTTTTTTCTTTTCATTTTCTGTACTTTGCCTAAAATTAATTCGAAATATATCTGTTAATTACCTATTTTTGAAATATTAACATATTTTTTGGTATTTAGATAAATTGTTAAAAATAAAATAAATTTTATTTGAGTTTTTTCAAAATCTCCAACTGTCATAGTGGTAAAATTTAAATTTTATGACTAGAAACGCAAATTATGTCATTTTTATTGAAATTTTATGTTAAATAATTGATTTAGAAATAATATAAACTATGAAATACTTACCTTTTTTATAAACTTGATTATTTCTCCACAATAATCTTTTTGCCTTTATTTTGGAATCTTAAATAATATCAATATTTTATATTAAAGTAATTTCCAACCAGTAAAATTAAGTTTATTTGAATGCTCTTGAAACTTCTTTCATCATTTTCCATAGTGGCATAATTAAAATTTTGTTAATAGAAACAAAAAATGATATTTTAATTAAAATGTTACAGTAAGAGATTGATTTAGAATACTAAAAACTCTTCTTTGAGCAGAATGCTGAAAGACGAAGTAAACAAGCACCTTAAGCTACAAGAAAGCTCATTAGCGGAATTAATTTTTGTGAAGCGCTGAAAGAAAAGTAAGATTCTAAAGTTATACATAATTTTTAATTTAATATTTAAAGTTGTAAACACGCATTAGTGCAACGTAAAAGTGGGTAATAATATTGATGCACAATAGATCATAAAGTTTAATTTTTATTAACTGGAAACGCCCAAGGCGTTGATTTAAGCTAAGCATGTACTGAAGACAAATACACCACGTAATTATTTTTAAGATTTTTTTCGGATGCAATTTCCAACGATTTTATCGGTACGTTAGGAACGGGAAAGTGTCATAAAGGATTCAATTTAAGGTCCATAAATCCTCGGCGGCCGGTGGATCCGCATTAAATAATGTACCAGTCCCGTATTGACCAAAAGAAGGGCGATTGTGTGCCACTTCCTCAACGGCAAGATCCCGAACATCTGGACATTGTACAGGGTGGAAGAGGGGCCCGTCTCCCCATTGAAATGGTAAACGTCTTCGCCGGGGCGCCGAGTTATCGATCACCCAAGCCGAAGCCGTACAAAGGCAGCGGGCCAGGCGACGGTGGCGGAGATCCCGCCATCCAGTTCGTCGTCTCCCATCGCTGACGGAGGAAGGCCCATCGATTAGAGTCGGCCCGTGCCCAGGTCCCCGTGCGGCTCTCCCGTTGGCAACGGCGCGTCGTCGAAGAGCGTACGTGTGTGTGTGTGTCTGTACGTAGGGTGCGGCCACGCCGATCACATTGGAGGGTCCCTACTGAGAGTGTGGATGACGCAGACGGTCGAAGATGGAACGGAGTTGACGGTTTGGCCGGCAAAGTTCTGCAGTCTTCCCTAGCTCGGTGGTACGATTGCACGTGTTTTCCGATCGTACGTTCCTCCTCGGTCTCCGTCCGTCACTCGGATGTGTGCGGTGTGCGCCAGACCAGCCGCGCATTTCACGTCTCCTTGCCAAAGGCTCACTCTTGCGACGTCGTCACCATCGACAAGGTACACTTATTTAACATTTATTTGATTTGGTTTTGTGTGCGCTTGTTGTCCTGCTGTTGTCTCGTCTTCGTGGCCGGGTTGCGGCAGCTCCGGCCACCGGGCCGTCGCCGGCCCTCTTCGGCGTTGGATGCCATCACGCCCACCGCGTAGCCGCCGCCGCCGCCGTACGGTTTTAGACCGCGGATCTTTCCGTTCGCAAAGGTCGCGTAAAGGTTACGCCGTCCCGTCTTCTACCTGCACTCGCAATGCCACCGGATTAACTTTTAACGCGCCAAATGTCAATTGCACACTCGTCACTCGTCTCGGACCTCGACGTGCCAGGTTCGAATTTCGCGCCCACCACGTGAACTAATTCAATCTGTGTGCACACACACACACACTCGCACTGTGTTACGTATATAGTGTGTCGTTTTCCTGGTGCATGTTTACGTTCGTGCATTTTTATTTTATTTTATTTCTTTCTTTTTTTACTTCGTTTGCACATTTACCTACGACGTCGTGCTTTCGCATTTTTTGAAAGTCATGTGCAAGGTCCCGCTTTCGTTTTGAATATTCACCGCCGGAAAGCTCGTGTGTGCATTTAATTAGGTTGATATCAATTGTTTTTAATTAAGATTGTGATTAATTGATAAGGCGTTGTGTGATTTTAGCTCATATTTAACAACAACAATTGGTTGCATACAATTGTGCAAATGTTTGGCGTTTGTAGAAAATCTTGTAGGATGCGAAAGAAATATTATATACAGGGTGGTTCCTAAATATAGATTGAAAATTCAGAAAGTCTGCAGGATGTATAATGTTTAATTTTACATATGTTGAATTCTAATCTTTAATTATTATATTTAAAATAAAATATATGTATATACTGGGTGCTTCCTAAATATTGATTAAAAATTCAAAAAATGTGTCTGCAGGATGTCTAATGGTTGATCTTACATATGTTTAACAATAATTTTAATTATTATATTTAAAACTAAAAAGTATGTATATACTGGGTGGTTTCTAAATATTGATTAAAATATCAAAAAATGTGTTTGCAGTATGTCAAATGGTTGATTTTAGATATGTTGAACAATAATCTTTAATTATTATATTTAAAATATAATATATGTATACAGGGTGTTTCCTAATTATTTGACAAAATTTCAGGAAAATCATTTTTTTATGAAAAGCAAAATACATTTTTGCATTATTTTTAGAAATTAATTTTCTAGACAATATTTCCATGGAAAACAAAGTAGTTTTTCAAAAATTCTTACGGTAACAAAATAAATACTACTACTACCCATTTTGTCCCAATTTTGTAAATCACTATATACAGTTTTTATAGTTTGTAATAAAATAAAATTTTTAACCTGTATTTAGAAAATACTATTTTCAGTACTTGTAGTTTTTGATAAAAATTTTTGGAAAACATTATCGCCTTTATCTATGGAAGAAAGATATTTTCAAAATTCATCAAAGGACAAAAAATTGTTAAAATGACAAATAACCTTCTATGGAAGAAAGATTTTTTTTAATTAATGGGTAAACTTTTACATTTTTGCCCTATATTTAGAAAATACTATTTTCAGTGCTTGTGGTTTTTGATCAAAATTTTTGGAAAACATTATCGCCTTTATCTATGGAAGAAAGATATTTTCAAAATTCATCAAAAGACAAAATATTGTTAAAATGACAATTAACCTTCTATGGAAGAAAGAATTTTTTTAATTAATGGGTAAACTTTTACATTTTTGCCCTATATTTAGAAAATACTATTTTCAGTACTTGTGGTTTTTGATCAAAATTTTTGGAAAACATTTTCGCCTTTATTTATGGGAGACAGATATTTACAAAATGCATCAAAGGACGAAAAAATTATTAAAATAACAATTAACCTTCTATATTTTTGCTCTATATTTAGAAAATACTATTTGCAATATTTGAAGTTTTTGATAAAAATTTTTGGGATACATTGATGCCTTTATCTATGGAAGAATTTTTTTTTTAATTAATAAAAGGACAAATGAGTAAACTTTTACATTTTTGCCCTATATTTAGAAAACGCTATTTTCAGTACTTGTAGTTTTTGATAAAAATTTTTGGAAAACATTTTCGCCTTTATCTATGGGAGAGATATTTACAAAATGCATCAAAGGACAAAAAATTGTTAAAATAACAATTAACCTTCTATATTTTTTCTCTGTATTTAGAAAATACTATTTGCAATATTTGAAGTTTTTGATAAAAATTTTTGGAATACATTGATGCCTTTATCTATGGAAGAATTTTTTTTTTTAATTAATAAAAGGACAAATGAGTAAACTTTTACATTTTTGCCCTATTTTTAGAAAATACTATTTTCGGTACTTGTAGTTTTTGATAAAAATTATTGTAAAACATTTTCGCCTTTATTTATTGAAGAAAAAGATTTACAAAATTCATCAAAGGTCAAAAAATTGCTTTGTCAAACCTTCTATATTTTTTCTATGTATTTAAAAAATACTAATTTGCAGTACTTGAAATTTTTTATTAAAAATTTTGGAAAACATTGATGCCTTTATCTATGGAAGAAAGTTTCTTTTTTATAATTTTTTTTATTATCGCTTTTATTTATGAAACAGAGAATTTCAAAATTCATCAAAAAACAAAAAATTATTAAAGTAACAATCATTTTTGCTTATAAAATACTATTTGCAATACTTATAGTTCTTAATAAAAATTTTTAGAACACATTACCTTTATCTGTGGAACAAAAAGGTTTTTCAAAATTAATCAAAGAACAAGAAATTCTTAAAATTCACATTTTTTTGTGATTTTTTGATTAAGGTTGAAAAACCTGTATGATTCGTGGATAAAGACGATAATGTTTTCCAAAATTTAAACTACAATTAAAGGCAAATTTAGAAAACAACAAAACAAATTACAAGATGTGTTCTGAACCATCCTAATTAGTAAACAATTTGTTGAATAAGCATTATAGATTCAGCAAAAACAGTTTTTAAATCAAGCAAGTAATGCTGCCAGTTTAAGGAGCGTTCGTCACACTGATTCAGCATCAGAGTCATACGCCACCTCCGGCACATACCGTTTAAATCTCCCGCCTCAATTACGTGAACTAATTCAATTCCCCAACAGACAAACACGTAGTACTAAGTATCGTTTTCGTGCCGCGTGTTTACATCAAATATGGGTGATTTAATCGCCTATTGTTGTTCTTTGGTTTTGTCGTCTTAACCTTGATGATAATGTCGGTCTTTGATGCCACTTAATATTAACAATTAGTGTCGACGAAGGCTGATCCCCAGAGCGCTGGCGAAAATTGTAAAAACAAACAGCACGGCGAAAATAAATCCTTTCGTCGTTCTTTTGCTAATTCTCGCGCATTTAAAACGAGATTATGAATCGGTGGTCGGCATTTAATGTGTGGCGTTTCGAAACTGGAACGTGTTTACGAATATTTGGGGCATCGTCGTTAAATGAAATATGCCCTTATCGTTTACGGGCCGATACATTGGACGTGTTGATTGATCGTAATTTAATACGGTTTTGTCGGATGTTTGGATTTCCGGATTATCCAAACTTTGTTTAAATGGAATCTTTTTTTAACGTAACAATTATACGGAGAAGTGTGTTTTGTGCTATTACTGGATTTAGCATCTGTTGGGCAATAAAGATTATTATTATTAAAATGATATCATTAACATTTAATCCGTTAAGATTTTTTTAATGTGTACAATTCTTGTAGTTTTTAATAAGAATGTTGGAAAACATTGTCGCCTTTATCCATGGAACAAAGAGGTTTTTCAAAATTAATCAAAGGACAAAAAATTGTTAAAACAACAAACTGAATAGCCTTCTTCATTTGTTCCCTATATTTAGAAAATACTATTTACAATTCTTGTAGTTTTTAATAAGAATGTTGAAAAACATTGTCACCTCTATCCATGAAACAAAGAGGTTTTTCAAAATTAATCAAAGGACTAAACATTGTTAAAACAACAAACTGAATAGCCTTCTTCATTTGTGACCTATATTTATAGAATACTATTTACAATTCTTGTAGTTTTTAATAAGAATGTTGGAAGACATTGTCACCTCTATCCATGAAACAAAGAGGTTTTTCAAAATTAATCAAAGGACTAAACATTGTTAAAACAACAAACTGAATAGCCTTCTTCATTTGTGACCTATATTTATAGAATACTATTTACAATTCTTGTAGTTTTTAATAAGAATGTTGGAAGACATTGTCACCTCTATCCATGAAACAAAGAGGTTTTTCAAAATTAATCAAAGAACAAAAAATTGTTAAAACAACAAACTGAATAGCCTTCTTCATTTGTGCCCTATATTTGGAAAATATTATTTACAATTCTTGTAGTTTTTAATAAGAATGTTGGAAAAGATTGTCTTCTTTATCCATGGAACAAAGAGGTTTTTCAAAATTAATCAAAGAACAAAACATTGTTAAAACAACAAACTCAATAGCCTTCTTCATTTGTGCCCTATATTTGGAAAATATTATTTACAATTCTTGTAGTTTTTAATAAGAATGTTGGAAAAGATTGTCCTCTTTATCCATGGAACAAAGAGATTTTTCAAAATCAATCAAAGGACAAAACATTGTTAAAACAACAAACTGAATAGCCTTCTTCATTTGTACCCTATATTTAGAAAATATTATTTACAATTCTTGTAGTTTTTAATAAGAATGTTGGAAAACATTGTCACCTCTATCCATGAAACAAAGAGGTTTTTCAAAATTAATCAAAGGACAAAAAATTGTTAAAACAACAAACTGAATAGCCTTCTTCATTTGTGCCCTATATTTGGAAAATATTATTTACAATTCTTGTAGTTTTTAATAAGAATGTTGGAAAAGATTGTCTTCTTTATCCATGGAACAAAGAGGTTTTTCAAAATTAATCAAAGAACAAAACATTGTTAAAACAACAAACTGAATAGCCTTCTTCATTTGTGCCCTATATTTGGAAAATATTATTTACAATTCTTGTAGTTTTTAATAAGAATGTTGGAAAAGATTGTCTTCTTTATCCATGGAACAAAGAGGTTTTTCAAAATTAATCAAAGAACAAAACATTGTTAAAACAACAAACTCAATAGCCTTCTTCATTTGTGCCCTATATTTGGAAAATATTATTTACAATTCTTGTAGTTTTTAATAAGAATGTTGGAAAACATTGTCACCTCTATCCATGAAACAAAGAGGTTTTTCAAAATTAATCAAAGGACAAAAAATTGTTAAAACAACAAACTGAATAGCCTTCTTCATTTGTGCCCTATATTTGGAAAATATTATTTACAATTCTTGTAGTTTTTAATAAGAATGTTGGAGAAGATTGTCTTCTTTATCCATGGAACAAAGAGGTTTTTCAAAATTAATCAAAGAACAAAACATTGTTAAAACAACAAACTGAATAGCCTTCTTCATTTGTTCCCTATATTTAGAAAATACTATTTACAATTCTTGTAGTTTTTAATAAGAATGTTGGAAAAGATTGTCCTCTTTATCCATGGAACAAAGAGGTTTTTCAAAATTAATCAAAGAACAAAACATTGTTAAAACAACAAACTGAATAGCCTTCTTCATTTGTCCCCTATATTTAGAAAATACTATTTACAATTCTTGTAGTTTTTAATAAGAATGTTGGAAAACATTGTCACCTCTATCCATGGAACAAAGAGGTTTTTCATAATTAATCAAAGGACAAAACATTGTTAAAACAACAAACTGAATAGCCTTCTTCATTTGTCCCCTATATTTAGAAAATACTATTTACAATTCTTGTAGTATTTAATAAGAATGTTGAAAACATTGTCACCTTTATCCATGGAACAAAGAGGTTTTTAAAAATCAATCAAAAGACAAAAAATTGTTAAAATAACAATGCAATAACCTTCTTTCTTCATTTTGCCCTACATTTAGAAAATATTATTTATAATTTTTGTAGTTTATAATAAAAATGTTGGAAAACATTGTCGGTTATCCATGGAATAAAGAGGTCTTTTAAAATTAAACAAAGGACAAAAAATTGTCAAAATAACAATGTGAATAAACTCCTTCAATTTTGCCTTATATTTAGAAAATTCTATCCATGGAACAAAGAAGACTTTTAAAATTAAGGGCAAAAAACTGAGAGAATTAGGGCGGGAGAGACTTAGGACTCTGATGCTTATTCAGTATGACGAGCGCCCCTTAATCTGGCAGGATTACTTTTAAAATCTGTTTTTGCTGTATCTTTAATGCTTATTCAACAAAATGTCAACTAATTAGGATGACAGAATAGACCTTTTAATTTGTTTTGTTGTTTCCAAATTAGCCTTTAATTTGTTTTGCCAACAACTACCTTTGGGTTACCCAACAAATATCGTTCGCTAATGTGCCGCGACCCTTGCTCACGGCCCATAAACTAATTAACCATGAACGAAAAAACCAGCCAGTCATTAAAATTTCTTAACCACACCAACTCCCTTATCAGTTTCCTCGCCGGCGTATCAGCAAAACAAAAACCGCGATAACGGCCCAAACAGTCCGTTGATTAGCGCGTATATGTCTATTTGCCGGAAATAATCGCGAAAACATTTCAAACCCTCGCCACGACTTAATTAAAGCCAATCAAACTGACAACGAACCAATCGAAATTGTTTCGGACCAACAAACTGTACGACGCAACATTGTGTACCTCCATCGTTGCACAACGTTTCGGCACGTGCACCCCGAGTCACGTGATTCAGCGGCGAAACCAAGGGTTGAGTCACCCCCGTGCGGACAATGGACCCCTTCGCCGCGACAAGAAGTGCAGACTGCGACGGCCGTTCCTGTTTGTAACATTTATTTTTTTTGTCCTTTGTATGCCGGTGAGAGCGCGTCCACGTCGTTATTTATGCACGATGTGTAGGCAATTTGCTAATACAAACAATATAAAGTCGCGCGTGTGTATTTCATTAATTGTATAAGGAGCAAATGCGATGGTTTTCCGAGAAGAATTAAGTGATTAATGCGTTTGAATTCAATGATGATCAATGAAGAACGGCCTTGGAATTCTTTATCTATCTGTGCGACGAGTTTCGTGTTTGTGATGGTGGTTGAGGCGAATTAATAATATTCGTGTTTAAATCGACAAACAAAAACATCTTCGGTTTGGTTATCAACAAGTTTGGGTTTATGATATACGGATATTATTATAAATATGAGAGATATTTTTAAAATAGGCCAAATTTAATGTAACACACTGATATTTATCTGATAACTATTTAAGATTTCTTCTAAATAGGTCAAATCAAATATAACAGAAACTCTTAATTATCTGAATAGTTCTTTAACTATTCAAAATATCTTTAAATTAAGGAAAATTAATTATATTAAAACTATTAATTGTCTGAATAATAAATCTTGAACTATGCAGGATAATATTAAAATAGGGCAATAGGAAATTGAAATATTTATTAAACTATGCAAGATATTTTTAAAATAGGTCAAATTAAATGTAATAAAAACTATTAATTGCCTGGATATAGAAGATCATTATAAAATAGGTCAATTGTAATGTAACAATAATTATTATTTAACTGGATAATTCTGTAGCTATTTAAGATATCTTTAAATTAACGAAAATTAAATATATTAAAAGATAATAATTGCCTGGATAATAATTCTTTTAACTATGTAAGATATTTTTAAACTAGGTCAAATTGAATGTAACAGAAATTATTAATTATTTGGGTAATTCTTTAATTATTCAAGGTATCTTTAAATTAAGGAAATTAAATATAATAAAGATATTAATTGTCTGAATAATAATTCTTTAACTATATAAGTTATTTTTAAAATAGGTCAAATTAAATGTAATAAAGACTATTAATTATATGGATAGTTCCTTAAATATTCAAAATATCTTTAAAATAAAGAAAATTGAATATATTAAAAATTATTAATTGTCTGGATTTTTTAACTATACAAAGCATTTTTAAAATAAATCAATTTTAATGTAACAGAAATTATTAATTATCTGGATAATTTTGTAATTATTCAAGATATCTTTAAATTAATGAAAATTAAATATATTAAAAGCTACAATTGCCTGGATAATAATTTTTTAACTATGCAAGATATTTTTAAAATAGGTCAAATTGAATGTAACAGAAATTATTAATTATATGGAATATCTTTAAAATAAAGAAAGTTAAATATACTAAAAACAATTGATTGTTTGGATAATAATTGTTTATCTAGTCAAGATATTTTTAAAATAGACCAATTTTAATGTAACAGAAATTATTACTTACCTGTTTAATTCTGTAACTATTCAAGACATCTTTAAATTAAGAAAAATTAAATATATTAAAAGTTAATAATTGTCTGGATAGTAACTCTTTTAACTATGAAAGATATTTTTAAACTAGGTCAAATTGAATGTAACAGAAATTATTAATTATTTGGTTAATTCTTTAATTATTCAAGATATCTTTAAAATAAAGAACATTAATTAAATTAAAAATTATTAATTGCCTGGATAATATTTTTTTAACAATACAAGACATTTTTAAAATAGGTCAATTTTAAGGTAACAGAAATTATTAATTATCTGGATAATTTTGTAATTATTCAAGATATCTTTAAATTAAGGAAAATAAAATGTATTAAAAGACAACAATTGCCTGGATAAGAATTTTTTAACTATTCAAAATATTTTTAAAATAGGATAAGTTGAGTGTAACAGAAATTATTAATTAACTGGATAATCCATTAAATATTCAAATTATCTTTAAAATAAGGAAAGTTAATTATAATAAAAACTGTTAAATGTCTGAATAATAATTTTTTTATTTGCAAGATATTTTTAAAATAGGTTAAATTGAATGTAACAGAAATTATTAATTATATGGATAATTCTTTGACCGTTTAAAATAGGAAAAAATAAATGTTTTAAAAACTTTTAATTGAATAATAATTCTTTAACTATACGGATAATTTTAAATTAGGTCAAATTGAATATAATAGGCCTGAATGTATCAAGAAACTATTAATAGATATTACTTTAACTATTTCTTTAAAATAAGAAAATAAAAAAGATTCTGAATATGTTCTAATATCTCTAAATTATTCTATCATTAGACAAGAAATGTTTATCTTTAAAATAAAGAGTTTTTTAAGTATGGAAGATTTGAATTTAAATTAAATATATCAAAAATTAATAATTATCTAATTATGCAAAAATAATCATAATTGAATAGTTGTTTATCAATAATTGATAATTGTCTAGATAATTTTTACATTATGCAATTTATTTTTAAAGTAAGCAAAATAGAATTTATTAGAAACTGATAATTATCTCGATAGACCTTAACTATTCAATAGGCTAAATTGAATATGTATGAAAAATTGTTAATTCACTGCATAATTCTTCACAAAGCATGGTCTCAAATAAAAGAAAGTTTTTAAACATATCAAACTTTAATATAAATTATATATTCAAAACAGTTGATAATTGATAATTATCAAAGCACCACTGCTACGATAATTAACCAGCTTATATCGCAACCATCCAACTTTGCCAAAAAAAACTGCAGCAGCGATTACGCAGGAATGTTTGGCGGATAAAGAAAAGAAATTCTTGTGGTCATGCGACAGAAGTTCGACCTTTTAATGAGGTCGCTCCGTTCCGTTTCGTAACGTTTCCATCCAATGCGAAACAATGCTCATTCTGGTGCGTGCCTCATGAGGTCATTAGTTCCCGAACTGATTTTTTATGCATGCGACATGTCAAAATGAAAGAAACGGGCCGAAGACACACGCGGCCAACGAAATGGTTCCTCCTCCCGGCACCGCCGCCTCGTCGGGTTCAGGATTTTAAATTACTATTTTGACCCGATTTGATAATGATTAATACATATTATGTAAAAATATACACAACGTACCGTTAACGTGCACGGTACTATGTAAATTGCTGAAAAGAACTTGGGGAACAGACGTGCATTTCAAAATCGTCGATTTCCTACGAATAACACGACGACGACAAGGCCTTGACAATATCCTTTGGGAAAGATAATGAAAGAATTAATTAATACATATATGCTTTGCGAACGTAATAACAATAAATTTGGTTTCTTACATAACGATTTGACGAACAACAAACAACTTAAGAAAATAATAGTCTTCTGCTTATCATAATTACATTACATTACTCTGTGACAATACGTTGTTATCTTTTTTTTTTTTCCTAACCACTTGACTTTGATCATGATCGCACAATTGCGAAATAATGACACATTATTAAAAGCTCCAAATTATAATGCAGCCGCCATGCCGATGTGGAAACACAAAGGCACTTGTGAAATGAGTTTTTGAAGATGATGTCGTTTAATTCGTATTAATTAAGTTGTTCGAATGGTTCGAAGAGTTAATGTTATGCTCCCGATGATGTGATTTATCCATAACAAAATAACATTTCCACCTTGAATCGTGTTTACACTAATTCTTCGTGTGTTCGGACACGCCCATTAATTACAGGCATCCTCTGTAATGAAATTAGCATGTAAATTACTTGCCATATCTCAAAAGCTTGTTCACTGCGAAAGAATGTTTTGTGTGCACTTTTCGAAATCGCCCGAATTGGGGTGACGAATAATCCCTTGCAAAAATAAATTAGACAAAAAAAGTGACAAACTCATTGATATAAATGATTCAAAGATGTTTTTGTTTGTCGGTCGAAAGATGAATATTAATTCGACCCGACCACCATCAACAGATATCGTCACACAAATAAAGAATTTCAGGGTCATTATTCATTGATCATTTTACTTTATTAAGTATATTAAAAATTAATATTTTGTATATTTTTTGAATATATAAAAAAAATTCATAATTAATCATAATTCATAATAATGGTTTTGAATATATAAAAAAATGATAATTATCTGAATAACTCTTTTACCATGCAAAAGATCTTTTGAATATATCGAAATTTGATATTTTTTTTGTAAAATTCTTTAAGCACAATCACACAATCTTTTTAAAATAAGAAAAATAATGCTTTTGAATACGTAAAAAATTGATATTTTTTGGAAAATTCTGTATGCAGGAACTCTTGAATAAAAAATAATACTTTTAAATATGTAAAAATATGATAATTATCGGAATACCTCTTTTACTGTGTAAAAGATTTTTAAAAAATAACAAAATTAATGGTTTTGAATATATCAAAAATTGATATTTTTTGGAAAACTCTGTATGCAAGAACTCTTAAATAAAAAATAATACATTTGAACATATAAAGAATTGATAATTATATGAATAACTCTTTTACTATGCAAAAAATCTTTTGAAACTAATAAAAATAATGGTTTTGAATATATCAAAAATGGTATTTTTTGGAAAATTCTCTATGCAAGAACTCTTGAATAAAAAATAATACTTTTTAATATGTAAAAATATGATAATTATCTGGATAATTCTTTTACTATGCAAAAAATCTTTTAAAACTAATAAAAATAATAGTTTTGAAGATATCAAAATTTGACATTTTTTCTAAAATTCTGTATGCAAGAACTCTTAAAAAAATAAAACTTTTGAATATATAAAAATATGATAATTATCAGAATACCTCTTTTACTAAGCAAAAGATCTTTAAAAAAATAACAAAATTAGTGGTTTTGAATATATCAAATATTGATATTTTTTGTAAAATTTTCTATGCAAGAATTCTTAAATAAAAAATAATAGATTTGAATATATAAAGAAATGATAATTATCTGGGTAACTCTTTTACTATGCAAAAAATCTTTTGAAACTAATAAAAATAATAGTTTCGAAGATATCAAAATTTGATATTTTTTGGAAAATTTTGTATGCAAGAACACTTGAATAAAAAATAATACTTTTGAATATATAAAAATATGATAATTATCTGGATAACTCTTTTACTATGCAAACAAATCTTTTGAAACTATTAAAAACGATAGTTTTAGGTATATCAAAATTTGATATTTTTTTTTGTAAAATTATTTTAGCATACAAACTCTTTTTAAAATAAGAAAAATAATGATTTTGAGTATATAAAAAAATTGACAATTATCTGGATAAGTCCTTTACTATGCAAAAGATCTTTCGAATATAACAAAGATAATGGTTTTGAATATATCAAAAATTGATATTTTTTATGTAATAAATAAATCTTTTAAATAAGAAAAATAATGCATTTAAATATATAAAAAATGATAATTATCTGGATAATTCATGCTATGCCAAAGTAAGTAATGAAAAAATCTTTTGAAAATAATAAAAACAATAGTTTTGAATATATAAAGATTTGATATAATTATATGTATAATTATATATATAAGAAATTCTTATACGCTCGTTTGATGTTTCATCAATACATTTTTGCTTGGCACGATAATTCTTCTAATATTTCAAAACTTTATCACAACATGTTTCAAGTTGCTTTGTGCAACTGCTAATCGCCCATCGGGGCCCGATAAGAACAGAAAACTGATCCCCTAAGTTTCAAACAATGAATACAATTCACGTTGGTAAAAACACAAAAGTTGTAAATCACACAATACATCGATAAGAAATCATTTAAATGACAATACCGATTTTTTTTTTTTTTTTTTTGGTTGAACAGCATGATTAGTTCCGTATAATCTTACTTTATTATTTATCGTTTATGGCCAGTTAACAACACAAAACCCATAATTATCCCACTTCCTTTATTGTTACCATTCACTTCGTTCGTTGTTGCACCAGATGGTTCCTTTTGGCTTCGAATTGTCATTTTGAGTAAATATTATTGAGTTATGGACCATTATGTAAGTCAAATAATAGAATAATTAAATTATTGATCAATAATGGTATCTTCTCAACGACCTTGAGCTGCACAAATACGAGATATGAATTTGTCTTTCATATTGTACCTGTTGGTCACAAAATAATCGTCCTGTTGTTCAGTATTCAAAAATAAAAAGGGTCCGTTTTATTGTTCTATTGACTCACAAATTGTGCAATTTTTGATAAAAGATTAAATGATAAGTATTTACAAACAACACGGTTCAATAAATTGACTATTGGCTGTTTCACGTTCAACACACAAAACGAATATTTGTATGTGTCAACGCAGGATAAAACTGCAGCGAAGCAATTTAAATGTACAATACGAAATAAAAATGTGCCATTTCATGTTCTTGACTTACTGGCGATAAGCCCGATAAAGACTAAGCAAATATTTGTCTTAGAATTTCAGTTGGGTATTGCCTTGTACAAAACACACTTAAAAGATACAAAAAAAAACCCAACTGTTTGTTTATTGATATTTGTTACGTCCGTTTAATAAATAAAAGAATCCACAGACGGAGACTGGGTAAGTCAACTCAAGGGCAACCCATCAATTAGATAAAAGACGTGTGTGTGTGTGTGGCTAAAAGGACGTTGCATATTTAACTCGTTTATGTAACATCTGAAATGCACAAAGGCAATTACGAAAAAGAAAAAACGGACTTTCACCTTGATAAGATAAAATGCTTGGTTCGACCACTGCGTGTCGAATACCATCCATACCGACGCACCTTTCGGCGACGAAAACCGTAAAAATCTTGAGAAAAGTCGCAAGGCCACCCACGCAATTCGACCGATGCACTTCCCCTGTTCTAATCCTCGAGGCGAGCGGGAAAAAACAAGACTTCGAGATCGTGATTCACGCTTCCACACGTCGCAATTCGCTTGTTGTTTGACCCATTTCCTCTCCGTCATCGTCGGCCACGTCACGGGGTACCACTTGCTCGTGAACGTGCAAACCCGATGACGATGCTCAGGTTCCAGTGTGATGGACATTCCCGGCTCATTTCCTGTCCGTTTATTTAATTTGGATGCCCCGGTCGCGATGGGGATTGTGTTTTTCGTGGTGCTCCGGTGGATGAGTCGACGTTGACGCGGGTAAAACGTATATTTGTCAGGGTTGAAAAAGCGGGACGTCCAGGGATTTACTCACCTTTGTTGAAACGTTGATGAAAGTACTATAATACGTGTCCATTCACTGTATTTTTACTATTATTGTTGGTGGCATTCATTCTATACACTGTTGTAATTAATAGGCAATTTTAACTTGTAATAATAACTTGTATAATGTTAAAAACACATACTTAAACACGAGCTTCACTTTTAATAGAATAAATTAGTTTTTTATATGGAACAAAAACTATTATAGTTAATCTATAGTTAGTGTGCAACTTTAATTGTTAATAAAATTAGAATAAATAATACTTTTGAATAAATAAAACTTTATAAATATAGAATGGACAGAAAATAATGTCCAACAATAAATTTTATGAATTATATAATAAAATTATATTATATTAATTTTTAGTATAATCTTATGAAGAATATTAAAAATATCCTTAAAAACGAATTAAGAAGAAACTTATTTTGTAATAAAAAATGAAAAATTTAAAAATTAACATTTAAAACTTAAAAAAATGAATTATATATGTTAAATTGCAACAAATTACTATAATAAAATTTGTGTAAACAATAATTAATTCAAAAATAAAAAGCAAAAAATTTCAATAAAATTATATGTAGACAGAACAGTAATTAATGTTCAACGCCAATTAATGGTTGATGGGAAAAAGAAATAAAAACTGACAATAAGTATGAAAAAAATATATTGTTTAATAAGTTTTATTGATATAAACTTTAATGAGTTATAAAAAATTTTTATTTTATTTTAACAAGCACTAACACTTAAATTAAAAAAATATAAGTTTCTTCAGTGAAATTTTATGGTTTTATGAAAAAGTAGTATTAATATAAATGTTATAATAAATATTTTGAGAGCTTTTAAAATTCATATTTTTGTAGTGAAAGTTCTCAAACGTCTACTTAATGTTAAAATGTTGAAAACATATTAAATACATAAAAAGTATATTACAACAATTTATTCTATTAAAATATTAAACAATAATTTCGATAAATAAATTAGGAATTTACTTGTTTAATAAGAAATGTTGTTAATATAAAACTTTAAATATCCAAATTATGAGTTAAATATAATAACTAATAAATATCAATTGTATTTTAATGGACACTTAAATTTCTTATTCTATTATTAGTATAATTTTATGGTTTTATATTTTAAATATTATTACACATTATATAATAAATTTACTGACAAATTCTAAAATTCTTGTTTTGTAAAAAATTTAAAGCTAAGGTTTTCCTGAAAAATAAATTCCTGAAAGACCCATTTCATATTAAAATTTAAAGATTTTAAAAACATATTCCATAAACATACTTTAATAAAATTTGTGTAAACAATAATTAATTCAAAAATAAAATTTTAATAAAATTATGAACACGAAATACTTGAGTAATTATTATTTATAGTTAAATAATTTAATGGATCAACTTTTAAACAAATTAGGTTTTGTGATATAAAATTTCTTTAATAAATTCTTAAAAATTATTTTAAATATAAGTTAAATATTATATTATTAATAGAATTTTATCGTTTTATGTTATATTATCAAAAATTTTATAATAAATATACTGAAAAAATTAAAATTCATATTTAATAAAAATTATTCAAAATATATTTTTCAAACAGTATCTTAGAAGGCTCAATTTATATCAAAACATTGGACAATATTTAAAAAAAAAAGTTAAATTGAATTGTAACAATTTACCATAATAATATTTGTGTAAACAATAATTATTTCAAAAAATAGAGAATAAATTTTTGAAATTTAATTAATTAATATTTATTGATTAATGGTTTTGATAGAAAATGTTTAAAAGCTTGTTGCATTAATAATTTATAAAAAATAGTGAAATATTGGTATAAATGAAAATACATTCTTCAATAAAAAGTTTTATTAATATAAAATTATAAAACTAATTATGTTTTGTAGTATAAAAATGTAATTTATCTTTAATAAATTCATAAAAAATATATAAATATTTAAATTATGAGATTATTATTCTATTATGAATAGAATTTTATGGTTTTATGTTATATTATTATTCATGTATCAAAATGTTGAAAATATTTAAAAACCACAAAATTAATAATTCATTTAAAAATAACCCCTTTTCTAAATTTTAATAAGATTTAGGGATACAAAATATTTGAGTAATTAATATTTATCGTTAATTAATGGCTTTAATAGAAAATTAATAAAAGCTTGTTGTATTAATAATTTATAAAATAATTAATGAAATATTCGTATAAATGAAAATATATTCTAAAAAGTTTTATTAATATAAACCTTTATAACGAATTAGGTTTTGTAGTATAAAAATATAAGTTATCTTAAATAAACTCATAAAAAAAATTTTAAACATTAAGATTGTGATATAATTATTCTATTATGAATAGAATTTTATGGTTTTATGTTATATTATTAGACATTTTATAATAAATGTACTGAAAAAAATTAAAATAAAAATGTATTTTCTAAAGTGTATCCTAAAAGGTTTATTTTATATCAAAATATTGAAAATATATAAAAAAACACAAAACTATATTGTAATACCAATTTGTGTTAATAATAATTTATTCAAAAATAAAAAATTAACCTTTTTTAAAATTTAAAAAAATTATGTATATAAAATATTTGAGTAATTAAAATTTATCGTTAATTAATATTTTAATAGAAAATGAGTATTCCATTAACAATTTATAAATAAACTTGTATAATATTGATATTAATGAAAATATTGTGACATAAAAATATAATTTATTTTCGATAAATTTTTAAAAATATTTAAATATCTAAATTTAAATTAACATTAAATTAATAGTTTATTGGAAAAGAAGTAAAACAAGTAGTAATAATTTGTAAAAGAAATTAAAAATTAAGTATAAATAAAAATAATAAGAACTTTTATCGATATAAAACTTTAAAACTAATTAGGTTTTGTAACATAAAAACTTAATTTATCTTAATAAATTCATAAAAAATATTTAAATATCTAATTATGAGTTAAATATAATGAGTAATAAAAAATATCAATTGTATTTTAATAGGCACTAACATTTAAAATACCATTATTAATAGAAATTTATGGTTTTATGAAGAAAAAAACTCTTTTAAATATTATTAGTAATGGTATAATAAATATTCAGAAAACTTTTAAAATTAATTTTTGGGTAAAAAAATTTTCGAAACAATGAATTACTGTAATAAAATTGATTAATCAAAATATAAGCCAATTTTTTTTTAATTCAGTGAGTACCAAATATTTCAGTAATTAACATTTACTCTCAGTTAATTAATGAGGTTGAAAATAAACAAATGGTTATTGTTCACATTTTTAGTGCCATTTTTAACCTTCAGCATTCGTCGTTATTTGTGTCGAAAAAAATAAATACCTCTGTCATAATTATTAAAATTTAACACAAACAACAAAGTACTAACAATTTTAACACTTTCGTAGGGGAACGACGAACAAAAAAAAAAGCTTTCAGTAATTTAATAAATATTTACAACCATAAATAAAGTACAAAAGAATTCTACATCAACAAGAATATTACAATAAAACTGATACTCTTGATGATTCGAATTAATAAAACTGAAATAAACAGCCATTACCAAAGAGTGCCGGATCGAATTTTGGACTTTGTTATTTCACAGTGCAGTTTTTACCGACCTTGGACTCTCTTTTGATATTTGCGACGATTGACAATAATTTAGATGTTTGTTCTGTGCATGCCTGACCATCAGCAAACCTAATTAACAGATTTGTCCCACCTTTTTTTTGCATTCAACTGTTTTATTTATTCGTGGGTGTCGAATTGTTTCTTGTATTTTCACCGTGAGGTTCTTGACGGGGGACCCAAGACCTGGTGCATGTGCAGTACCATTGACATTGCCAAGGGTATGCATGTGTCACTGTTGTTACGACCGTTTAACATTTTATTTTTATGGTAATTATAACAGCGCGACGGATCGCGAGTCCGCAAAACGCAGCGACGACAAAGTCAGATGTGTCCGCGGCCAAAGTGAGAGAGAAACCAGTTAACCGAAAAAATCAAAAGTACGGCCACGTTCGGCCCGCGGGCCCCGTTACACATATTTTCACTTTCGTCGGAATCCTGTTCGCGTAATGGTCCGCCTTTATTTATTTATTTTTTTTTTCCGTTTCACTCTCCGTCCGCCGTCCTCAATAAGTTTTCATTAAGCTATTTGTGAATGACGTTCTCTCTCGTTCCGACGATCATCGCGTCGTCGTCACATTAGCCCGACGACCTCTAAACGAAGAATGTCACTTGATTACATAACTGTACGGGCTGTAAGTAACACGGGCTGCGAAACGTGAAGGACGTTCTTCCAGTTGGCACAGTTATATTTAAACCCGAGCTGAAAACCCGACCGTCCCGAGCCACGTCCTCCTCGGAGAGCCATCCACCACGACCTCGTTCTCGAGTGCCGTGACACTTGACATTTGATCCCCCTCGATCGGCTCTCGCAGAAGAAACCAGACGCCTTTAGAAAAAAACGAAACGGCGACACGTGAAGCCGACGCAAAGTATTTATAACGTTTATATATAATTTAAATTATTTATTTATACGGGACGCAGCTGTCGAAGACGCCGCTGCCGTCGGTGACGACACGCCGCGGAGGCTGATAATGCCCGGGCCCGGCATGTGGTGCCTTTTTTTTCCACGTCCGTTCTTGAAGACGATCTCGGGGCGCCTCTCACAAAGAGCCGTCCGATGTTACTCCGGTTATTAGGAGAACATGACCGGGTCGACGGTGTTCGGGCTCTGACGCCGGTTGCGGGGACGCACGCTGCCGCGAACGTCGCGTTCACTGTTCGGTGGTTTATCGATTGTAAAATGTCTTTGAAATGTTGTTGGAAGGCGGACAATCGGTCGTGCTTTGTTGATGGATTTGTGAGTGAGTTGCGGTGACTCAGGATGAGTGCCTTGTTTACAATAATAGTCGACAACTTGGTCATAGTACTGTTTACAAACTGTAACACTAGCTTTTCAAACCGATTAGATCCACACACACACACAGTAAAGATGGTACTGTAATCTTTGGAAAATATCTAGGTCAAACTAAACAAATATTGTTCCAAGTTTTCGTGCCACGGTGCGCCGATAAATTTGGAACAACTACGTCGATGCCTCGGAGTCGTAACCAAGGAGACTTGGTTCCACCAGCTGTTCGTAGTCTTGAAATCGCTGTAGTACCTGCAAGAGCAACATCATTTTACTCCCCCATATCTAAATTTGTATGTTAGTCATGTAAAATGTTAAATGGAATTTGACCAATTCACCCACATGAAATTTCTTTAATCGCCGTTATGTAATTATGTGAAAGTGTCTTTAAATGCTTATAAAAAACAAATCAGAATTAGATTGGTAAAAGTTTCAAACTAATTAAATGTAATCAATTCAGAATAGTACCTTTGGGTCAAAGGAAACCAAATTTTGTATGTAAACTTGACCTTATAAGTGTGAAACAATTACGTCAATGACTTGAAGTCGTACCCAAAAAGATATGGTTCAACCAGTATCTTTGGGACAAACAAAACGAAATTAGTTCAAAATTTGTATGTAATCTTGACCTGATAAGTGTGAAACAGCCACGTCAATGACTCGAAGTCGTACCTCAAAAATATGATTCCACCAGATGTCCATTCTCTTGAAATTAATACAGTACCATCAAAAGAGAATTCGTTTAACTTCCTCTTCTTAATTTGTATGTTCAAAGAGTTTTTATGCAGAAATGTTAAGATAATTTCATCAATTTTAACCTTCTTCTCTGTCATCTGATACTTTTATACAATTACTTCTATGAAAGTGTCTGAAAATGTGTTTAAATGGGTATAAAATAACAAATGAGAGTTAGGTGAATAAAAATTTCAAGCTAACTAGTTCTAATCAGCTCAGAGTAGTACCACAGATTTCTGACAGTATTTTTGGGACAAACAAAACGAAATTAGTTCAAAATTTGTATGTAATCTTGACCTGATAAGTGTGAAACAGCCACGTCAATGACTCGAAGTCGTACCTCAAAAAATCTGATTCCACCAAATGTCCATTCTCTAAAAATTAATACAGTATCATCAAAAGAGATTCTATTTATTTTAAATGTTCAACGAATTTTATGCAGACTGTTAAGATAATTTCATCAATTTTATCCTTCTTCTCTGTCATATGATACTTTTATACAATTACTTCTATGAAATTGTCTGGAAAAGTCTTTAAAAATGGGTATAAAATAATAAATGAGAGTTAGGTGAATAAAAATTTCAAGCTAACTAGTTCTAATCAGCTCAGAGTAGTACCACAGATTTTTGACTGTATCTTTGGGACAAACGAAACGAAATTGGTTCAAAATTTATATGTAATCTTGACCTAATAAGTGTGAAACGACCACGTCAATGACTCAAAATTTGTTCCTCAAAAAATCTGATTCCACCAGATGTCCATTCTCTTGAAATTAATACAGTACTATCAAAAGAGATTCCATTTAACTCTGTCTTTCCTAATTTGTATGTTCAAAGGGTTTTATGGAGAATATTAAGATTAACTTCTATGAAATTGTCTGGAAATGTCTTCAAATGACTTTAAAATGAGGTGAATAAAAATTTCAAGCTTTCAACTCAGAATAGTACCACTGATTTCTGAAAATTAGTTAGGAATTAGTTCAGTACCTCAAAGTCGTACCCGAAACTAGTTCTAGAGTCTTCCAAAAGTATCTTTAATTCAAACTAAACAAATAGTCTCCAGAATTTTCATGCCATCGTACGTTTTTAAATTTGTACAACGAAGTAGTTGCCTCGAAGTCGAGGAGATTTCGTTCCACCAGCTGTTAAAACTCGTTAAATCAGCTCAGTACCAGCATATTATTGGCCCGTTCTGGAGCGTGTATCTTGAAAGGGTTGTATAGAAAAATAATTCAGAGAATTTCCATAAATTTTATACTGCAGTTGTATAAATTAACTGAAAATATTATTAAACTGGATGGATAAAGCAATAACAAGGGATAAAACGCCATTGGAGGCATTTAAATAAAAATGACAACAAAAGTGGACTAATTGATTTTGAGGCATATTACAAATTAGTAATAAAATGTTTCGCAATTTCACCGGCTGGGCACAAATATGTCGCAATACCGTGAGTAATTCCGTGCATATGTGCACAAAAAGCTGCAACAGATGCGCAAAACTCAACATTTTCCATAATGCATAAAATATCGATTATTGTTGGTGGATTGTTGTTGGAACAAGTTCCGACAATTAGTCTAAAATTAACCGACAAAGTGCACGGGAACAAACTTAAATAAATAATTGGTCGCGAACGGGAACAAAACGGGGTGGTAGAATTCCGTGATGGGACGTCCTTTGTTGGAAAGACCCGAGGGGAGAAAGCCGAGGGAGCCGAGCTCCGCCACCGTCCCATAATATCGATTCCGCCGTCGGCCCTGGTTACCTGCGACAACGAAGAAATATACCAGGTGTGCCAGTCTCCTGTTACCATGTCAACTCCCCGATGACTGCGGCCATCTCCAGTCGTCATCGTCGAATCGATGCGCCGCAACGGAACCGTTCGCCGCGTACGTAAACTACGTGGTGGATTTTCTGCCGCGATCGGATGACATTGCAACAATGTTCTCCGGTGGTGCAAGCCGTAAACAAGGAGCGTCGTCATCCGAGTCGTCGTCACGGACATAATTAGGACGAGGCCGCTCCTGTTAGCACGAGGTGGACGCCGCACGTCGGAGGCGACGGCACCTGCGCTCTGGTGCACCACCACACGGTGCCCGGCCCCGGTACGTGTGGGTTGCACAATTCGATGTCGGCCACATCGCCGATACGTGCCCCCGGTCCCCCGGCTTTGGCAACCCAAAGAGATGTCGGGCCGGGATGCGGGCCAAAGAATTGCAAAGTAATATCACTGCCTCCATTAACCCGACATAAATCTTTTTGGCGTTGCGAAAGGTGCGACGCGAGGTTTCAGTCGGTCTTTGTTTTGTCGCGGAGAGGCCGAATATCCAATAAGGTTGTCTCTTCATTTTTACTTTGCGGGCCGCAAATTAAATGTTTAGACGGTTTGATAACGACATTTATTGCTGGCATCACGCAATTTTACGATAAAGCTTAAAAATTGCAGACACGTGGCGTCAACAGCAAAGAATTATTAATTCGAAGCTTATTATATGGTTAATTATGGCGTTTTTTTAGTAATTTCACATGTGTACTTAATTTTATAGCAATTTCTAAACGTGCACAACAAAACTAAACTAAAAACAGCCACACATTAGTTTTCAAAAACTTGTATGCTCTTTATATTACAATAATATCTGTATAAAAATGCTTTTAAATAATCTTCATTTCGTTGTGCTCTACTGTAATATGCAACTACGTTTACATTTACCAAAATATTACTTTTATTCGATTAAGTTTAAAATTAATGATAAATTAACATTATACTGTATTATTCCTTAAAATAATTCACAGCAATAAACAATAAAACTGGCATAAAAAGTACCCAGTTATTTCTTCCTTGACACTATCTCAAAGTTACATCTCAAAGGATAAATTGCAAATAAACCTTATTATTTATGATGTTAACATTTAACAGTTAATTAATATTATACCTCAAACATTCCTTTGAAATAATTCTCTAGCAAAACTCTGTACAGCAAGTTATACTCACTTAAATTGGCATAAAAACGTACATTAGTCATTCTCTTCGTTGACACTGTCTCAAACTTATATTTCAAAGGATAAATTGCAAATAAACCTTATTATTTATGAAGTTAACGTTCAACACTAAGTTAATATTATACCTCAAACATTCCTTTGAAATAATTCTCTAGCAAAACTCTGTACAGCAAGTTATAGACACCCAAATTGGCATAAAAAAGTACATTAGTCATTTTCTTCGTTGACACTGTCTCAAAGTTACATCTCAAAGGACAAATTGCAAGTAAACTTTATTATTTATGAAGTTAACATTTAACAGTAAATTAATATTATACCTCAAACATTCCTTTGAAATAATTCTCTAGCAAAACTTTGTACAGCAAGTTATAGACACTCAAATTGGCATAAAAATGTACATTAGTCATTTTCTTCGTTGACACTGTCTCAAAGTTACATCTCAAAGGACAAATTGCAAGTAAACCTTATTATTTATGAAGTTAACATTTAACAGTAAATTTATATTATAACTCAAATATTGCTTTGAAATAATTTTCTCGCAAAACTCTGTACAGTAAATTATAGTTACCCAAATTGCCATAAAAACATATATTAGTCATTCTCTTCGTTGACACTGTCTCAAAGTTATATCTCAAAGGATAAATTGTAAGTAAACCTTATTATTTATGAAGTTACCAATTAACAGTAAATTAAAATTATACATCAAGCCTTCCTTGAAATAATTCTCAAGCAAACTTTCTACAAACAATTATAAACACTAAAACGTACATTAGACATTTTTTCCTTGACGCTATCACAAAGTTACAATTGAAAGAACAAATGGGAAGTAAACCTTACTATTTATTAAGTTTACAATTAACAGTAAATGAACATTATTCCTCAAACATTGAAGCCATCCTCAAGTAAAGTGTAAAAATAATCCGTACACAACTGGCATAAAAACCTAGAACCGATAAATTTTTTTCGTTTGACGCCATCTCAAAGTTATATTTGACAGGATGAACTTGAAATGAACCTTATTATTTACATGACTCGCAACAATTTCCAAAACAAACGGGCCAAAAGTGCATAAAAGGAAACGACCGCCGTTGCGCCATTCTCCTGGCTCGTAAAACCGTTGGCTGTTTGGAAAATTCTGAAGGATGAATTTATAAATAATCGCAGTTTAACAATCGAATTTAATGCCTGCGATTGTATTGAACCAACAAAGAACCAGTTTTATGTAACCATTGTTATTGGATTTCAGGAAAAGTGTGTGTGCAGTCGCATTAATGAGCGATTCTCGAAGGCGACGATAAAACTGTCGTTTAAACATCCTCCGATGTGTTGCCGTGTCTTAGTTGCTGGATGGACCCGTTGTTGCAAATTACCGTCGAACGTCACGTAAATTATTATTAGACCGAAGACTAATATTTATAAATATTTGACTTTCATTTCCCTTATTTTTCTAAATATACATCCTCTCTTGTGTGTGCGTCTGCCAATTTTAAAATTTTCAGTTTAAGAATGAGGCGTTTATTTTTACGCCGCCTCTCCCCGAAAGCAATCCACTTCCGTAATGGTATTGAGAGGCCTTGCGCGTCTCTTATTATTATTGCGAGTTTTGTTGTTCGAGGAAACCCGAATACTTATTGCCCCATTTCGACTGAAACGTATTAGATGTTGGAACTTAATGTTTATTACAAGACCTGATTTCGCAGAACAATCCTGGCGCCGGGCCAGGGACTTCACTTTAAACTTGTTAAATATTTTCGAACAATCAATTCGTGTGTTACAAGAGGGCCCGCGAACGGATTTGTTTGTGGAGGTCCCGACCTGTTTTCGTTGGTTGGAATTCGCCACTCTGTGGATAGAGATGGCTTACTATGAGTGTGTTCTATAAATACCGTATTTAATTGTTTGTTTCATTACATGTGTTACACATTATCATCAAACGACCCAATTAATGGGGCTAGTTGCGAAGATGTAATATGTAATAGTTCTTTGAGACAACCAACATGTGGTGCAGTCAGCAAAAATTGATCAGGAGGTTTGGCCGACTGCGACACATGTGGAGATTCTCCGCGACCATCCTTGAAACTAGTCGTGGAAACGGTCCGGAGGATGGTGTGGTGTGGGAGAAGAAGTCTGAGCGTGTGTGTGTGTGTGACTGAGAGAGGTGGAGAGAGTCCACCACGTGTGCGGCTGCGACCGCATGTGGCCGCGAACTTCTGCAGTCCTAATAAGTTGAATTTTGTGTTGCAGGTGTGCGGGCTAGTATGTCCGTGCCTTCGATGGTACATCGATCAGGGAACTCTTTGATAGTGCGCAGCGTCGTTAGTGGCGACGCTCTGTTCGGTTCGGCCGACGCCGTCACCGCCGCCGAAGACGACGTGAACTACACGAGCGTCGGGGAGTCGAACAGTGTTGACGACGCGGGCAAGGAATTGCCCGACTGCAAAGTGAAGAGGAACTATCCGTGCGGCCGCTGCAGCTTTTTCACGCAGAACCCGCGCCTCTACCTGACACATCTGCGCGACGATCACAATGAAAAGGTGAAGATATACGAGTGTCCGAGTTGTCTGTACGCGTCCAAACACTACCAGAAACTGTTGAGACACCAGAAAATGGTGCACGGCAACGCGTCCGAAACGTCCGTCGAGCCGGCGGGCGACGGCTCGCGGCAGTCGCGCAAGCGGCCCGCCTCCACGGCCGCCGACGACGAGGAGACGGTGGCGGCGGACGCCGCCCCCGACGACCACGACGACGAAGAGTACGAGCGGGCGGCCGCGTTCAAGTGTTCGATGTGCGCGTTCACCAGCAAAGTGCAGTCGCAGTTGTCGCGGCACGAGCGCGAGGAACACATCAAAACGAAGTTTTTCCGGTGCAACAAGTGCAACTATGTGACGCACATCAAGGCCCGTTACACCAAACATGTCAAGTACCATTCGATGCCAATGATCAAGTGCGGCATGTGCGACTTCCGCACGCCGTACAAGTGGAACCTGGACAGGCACTGCAAGAACCACAACGGACGCGGGCCGTTCAAGTGTTCCGCCTGCAACTTCACCGCCGACATCAAGCAGAGTCTGACGGTGCACGAGATGAACCACCATGTGCCGCCCGTCGGTCAGGCGGTCGGTCTGGGCGTCGGACGGCGACGCAACAAGGTCGGCGCCAGCGACGCCACCGCCGCCGAAGAGGCCGCCCAACAGTTGCAGTCCGCAAACGTCGCCAACCAGGTACCGTACCGTGTTCTGCTCACACTGCCGCTCGCAACGTTTTTACGTAACGTTTTTTTAGAAAGCTTTGTCCGTACAGTTTTGACGCCTTAAGCGACCAATTCGGCGCTGCACAAGTGGGCGACATCCTACCAATTAGGCAACGGTCCAACTTGTTGGAGGATGCGCCGGTACCAACGCGCACCGTTCACGTTTTCTAGTCTTTTAAATTGCTCAATGACACAAAATTCAACCGTCCCTGAATCTAAGAACCAATTTAAGGAATGTTTTCGTCACGAAATTACTTTATTATATTTTTATTGCAAACACGACAAGACTTCTTAAGGTAATCCCCATTTTTATGTCTTCATTTTCGTTTTATGCTCTTGTCAGTGGATGTTTACAGAGTCATAAAAACATCTTGTTATGCAATGACCAAACAGTTTGCAATAAAGACAACCATAAAATTTTTACTCGCTCTTTTTCAATCTCCATGATGCAATGAAAATTAACAACAACTGCTCATTATATTCATAAATAATCATTTTGCATATTGATTACCGGCGGCAGCGCATCAATGTGCTTCTTGGTGCTTCGATTGCACTTATTCCTTACATAATTGCCGCGTCCCTTGCCCATTGACATTCTTCCAAAAAATATTAATAAACCGGGTGTTTACAAGTGGATTTGGAGGCGGTGCGCACGCGTGCTGCCGCCCCAAGACGGAATTTGCAGAAACAATCGACGGCCACCGTTTCTTCGACCGTGCGGGACTGATTCGCCATCTCGGCCGAAAATATCCGTCCTCCCACTTGGTCCCGTCGAACATGTGAGAATGATCTCGACATGCACACGCAACGCTCAATAATAAAACGTTCCATTAACGGAGAGTTTGCGGCGTTACGTAATGTTTACTTCCTTGTGTGTTTGTGTGTGTGTGTGTGTGTGTGTGTGTGTGTGTTTAATTTCGGAAGAGTTTATCTGAAAATAAATATGTAAAATTAGATCGCGACTGTGGAGATTTGGATCAAGTCTATAAGGATTTGTTGCAAAATTCTGGACACGTCAGCCGAACGTTATCTTTAAGGTTTGGACTGGGTTTTTTTTTTATGGGAGTCGTAATTTTTATTGGGGTCACAAGAAATTTTAGAAAAATCAGAAGAAGAGAAAAAAAAGTTATTGAAAAAACGTATAATTAACTTATATATTGAAAGTAGTTTGTTAATGACATTGGTTTAAAACTAAAATACGCCCTAAATTTCAAACTTCATAATATAATTTTAATTTTTTAAATTTTTATGGATATACTTGGTAAAGAAGAGATACAATTATTTATTTCAATAAATGAATAATGAAATACAAGCAAATAATTGTTTTCATCATTTTACTTTTTTAAATTATGAGTAAATATTTTTAAAGCAGGTAAATTTACAAATTTCCTGTGAGTTTACTACTGTTGTTCTCATATGAGTAATAAACTTGTTACTCACCGAATTTTTGTATCTCAGCATTTTATTTCTGTTCCTAATTTAGTAAAACAACTATAAAATTGTTATTAATCTTTTTTAAGTAGGTAACTTTACAAATTTTCTATAAATTTATAACTATTGTTCTCAAAAGATTCTCAAACTTAATTTAAATTTAAAGCTTTATTGGAACAGTCTTGATACTCACCGGATTTTTGTCTCTCCGCGTTTTATCTCTGTTCCTAATTTAATAAAACAATTATAAAATTATTATTAAACTTTTTAAAGTAGGTAACTTTAGAAATTTTACCACTGTTGTTCTCACATGATTCTCAAACTTAATTTAAGTTTAAAACTTTGTTGAAATTGTCTTGATACTCATTGGATTTTTGTCTCTCAGTATTTTATTTCTATTTCAAATTTAATAAAACAAGTATAAAATTATTATTAACATTTTTAAAGAAGATAATTTTACAAATTTTCTATGAATTTACCACTGTTGGTCTCACATGATTCTCAAACTTAATTTAAATTTAAAGTTTTATTGAAACTCTCTTGATACTCATTGGAATTTTGAATCTCAGCATTTTATTTCTATTCCAAATTTAATAAAACAACTATAAAATTATTATTAACCTTTTTAAAGTAGATAATTTTGAAAATTTTCTATGAATTTACCACTGTTGTTCCCTCATGACTCTCAAACTTAATTTAAGTTTAAAGTTTTATTGGAACACTCTTGACTCTCACCGGATTTTTATCTCTCAGCTATTCATTTCTATTCCTAATCCAATAAAATAACTATAAAATTGTTGTTACTCTTTTTAAAGTAGGTACTTTACAAATTTTGTTTACCACTGTTGTTTTCACAGGATTCTAAAACTTAATTTATATTTAAGGCTTTATTGAAACAGAGTTGTTACTCTTTCCTTTATCTTTCAGTACTTTATGTTTTAATTTAAGAAAATGACTATTAAAGTATAGATAAATCTGCTTAGAATAGACAATATTGCAGATTTCCTATAAGTTTACCAATATTGTTTTGACATATTTATCAAACACAAACTAAATTTAAAGCTTTTTTGAAACAGTTTTGATCCATTCCAAATATTTGGGCAATTTAATTCTGTTAATTAATTATTTTCAAAATTTCTATATACACTTGTAAAATTGTTAATTCACACACACACGAATTTTGATATCTAATTTTATATAAATATCACGATATATATTCGTGGGAACCCCGTTTCAATCTTTTCACATCTGATTTCATGTAATCGTTTTGGAGAAACGATAATAAAGAATTAAACAGAAATCGATAAACCAAAGTGATGAAAAGTGTTGGCGTGTCAAGTCCCTTCTTCTTTACCCAGCCGTCATGAATTCGTCCAGCTTTACCAGCTCTCAGTCCGTTTGATTTGGGTGTCGCTCGTACGTCGTCCCAATTTGGCGAAGGCCGCCCAATTGCGGCAAGGGGAAAAAACAACAACAACCGTCAAGCGAAGGAGCAGCGCGACGTGCGACGTGTCGGAGACGTCTCGCGGGTCGGGAGTGGGTGCGCCTGGCGTTTTACCTGTACGCTGCTATCACTGTTATCGGTGCCCGCGTACACCGTACACATTGTATTGCATCGGAGCGCGCTGATTGATAACGCCACCGTGTTGCGATCTTGGCTTTAGGTTGTCGAGTAGTTTCGATGGTGGCGCGGCCCACGTAACACCGAAAACGCGGACGCATCGCAAACATCTCCGGGCCCCACACACACACACACACACACTCCGCACTTAATTGTTTGTTTAATTTGCCGTCGAGTTACGTCACTTGATCACAGCGCCTTGTGCTTGTGTTGCAGGTCGGTAAGAAGGAGACTAGAACGGGCGCGACCGACGGCGACACGAAGAAAACGCAAAAGTCCAACAAGAAGTCGAAGCTGGGCGGCAACGTGGACGCGAAGAAGTTCGGCTCGGATTTCCTGCATCCCGACGACATAGTGACCCACACCAACGGTAATGTTTACATCAAGTCCAAGTGTCGTTTGTGCAACTACAAGACGGCGTGGGACGGTGAAATGATCAAGCACGAGAAGCGGGTGCACGGCATCGACCACGACGATCACGGCAAACCGGTGAAGAAGGTGCCCAGGCCCATACCCAACCTCATACCTTTACCTCAGCAGAACGCCTTCAACAAGCAGGTTCTGCGCCACAGTCAGCCGCCCCTCCAGGTGGCGGAGATTCCGGAACTGAAGGAGCCGGAGATTAGCGAGAGGGTCATCAACGATATATGTGCTAAGTCCGGGAACAGTTCGCTTAAAGACTTCGCGTCTTTGTTCAGTTCCGAAGAGATGTTCAAGGAACAGAAAGTGACTTCACAAGTACCTGATCTAATTCCTACAAGTGTGTATTCGTCAACACCCAAAAAAATTAACGATAGTGCTAAGAAGGACCTGAGTTATTTCCACGACCTGTTAAGTACCAGTGACTCTAACTTAGTTTGTAACGCGTGCGGACACGAGAGCAGTTGCCTCACCGAACACGTCAAACACCAGAAGTCGTGCGGAAAGGAACTGAAAAAAATACCAAACATAGTGCCAGTACATAACATTAGTTCTACACGTTGTCAATTCTGCAGACAGAGATGCAAGTCCAGCACCGACCTGTACAACCACCTGTTCAGCTGCACCGAGTACATCAAGTCCCTCACGACCCCCGCCGACGACATAGACGACACCTCGGAACCGGGCGAGCTACACATCGACGAAGATGTGGGCGAGAACAAGGTGTTCGTGTGGAACAACATCGAAACCCCCATGAACATTAAGGCGAACGACTCGAAGTACGTGTACGTGGACGACACCATCGAGAACGCCTCGATAAGGTACCGCACCGATACGCTGTCACCGGAAAACGACAGCAGCGAGCACAGTTACCAGATCAGCCAGGATTTCCTGCCGGTCAGCAACAGCAGCAGCGTCCACCACTCGCCGGTCGCCACCGAAAAGATACCCACCCACGGCACCGACATATCGATAGCCCAACACAAGAGGGTGTTCAAGTGTCCGCACTGCACGTTCTGGGCGTCGACCGCCTCCAGGTTCCACGTGCACATCGTCGGCCACCTGAACAAGAAGCCCTTCGAGTGTTCGTTGTGCGCGTACCGCTCGAACTGGCGATGGGACATCACCAAGCACATCAAGCTGAAGTCGGTGAGGGACCGCGCCCACGAATCGGCCAAGGTGCTGATGACCGACGAGACAGGACGCAGGAACTACACCAAGTACAACAAGTACCTGACCGAGATCCCGGTCAGCGGCGACCAGACGCAGGAGACGAGCGGCGGTTCGGGCACCAGGCCCAGGAACCACGACAGGAACTCGTCGCCGTCCACCAGCAAGGATCTGGCGAAGCTGAGCCGGGCCGGCACGGTCGTCGACGTGCAAAAGCCTCTGAGGCCGCCGCCGCCCCTCAAGCCCACCAGCGGACAGAAGAAGGGCAACGTGGAGGGCAGGAGGACCATGTTCAAGTGCAAAAGATGCAATTTCCGGTGAGTCATTATGGTGTTGGCTTTGGAATTAGCTCTGTTGATAATTGGATAGATAAGTCGACACGTAAGTCTAGAATTTCATGCACTTAGTTTCAAGATAAGGCTAAATTGATCCAATTGCTGCCGAAGTATTGAAGAAGACCCTTGTCTCTTCCACTGTTTGAGTTTAATTAGATTGTCCAAACAACCAGAAACAAATTTTGCAAACTTAAACAACATAAATATTTTTTGGTGCCTTATCAGGCTTACTTAAATATTTTTTCAGCAAATATTGTTTTTTGTCTCGATTTTAAACCACATTTTTAGGTATTATTCCCCGTTCTCTTGTGCGTTGATCTTCTGCCATTTAAAAGCCATTTCCCTTTATGTATCTTACAATATTGATTTCAACTTACTTCGACGTGACATTCGTAAAATGATCCAAGTTATGGGGAATTCACTGTTTGACATAAGTAAACAGATTTAATAATTCCTGCAGATATTTTATCAAATAAGTCAATAAGCCATTGATAAATACATTGCCAAATTTATAACTGTGTTAAAGATTCAGGTATATTTCCAAATGCAATTAAGTGCTTTAAGATATGACCAGCTTTTATGGAACCCATAAATAATGTAAATTAATACACTTAAACGTGTTAACTTGAATCAGTCCTGCTGCTGATTTTTTTATTAATTAATGCCACAAACCCAATTCTAATTGACCATCTTCCCTTGTACACGCGTTCACGCACAATAATGACAATAATTACTGTTGGCGACCAGTTTTTATGTCCAATTATCTCTTTCAATAATATATTAATTAACAATTATGAAGGTAATTCTGCTGGAACCTTATTTATTGCACACGTAAAACTGAATCCAATGTTAAGGTTCAAGGTTGGCGCATATTAGTTAAAAAAAATTCAATTATACTTTACATGTTATGCAACTGGGCAACTGTGGGACATAAGTGGTCGGGAAACGAGGCTTAAATTACACATTTCTTGATTTGTAACCTTTAAAACGTGCCGTATCGTACGGTAGCTGATTTAAAAAATACATCTAATTTATGTTAATGAGCGTTACAAGTCTTCGAAATAAGCGGTTAGCATGTGTATCTTCGTCGTACATAGTAATTGGGTTACGTAAGATGCATTCTTCTACAAAATCGGCCCGTAATTGCATTCCGGTTTATCATTACGGGCAATTAATTAACTAATTCCCATATAATTGTTTTGTGAAAGAGAAAATATATGACAAACGCTCACATGACACGGCGTTATGCTAATTTTAACCGGAATTAATCTGGATAATAATGTCGAAAAAAGCACATTCGGATTGTTTTAGTGTTGTCGTTGTTTTTTTCGTCTCTTCTGTTAGCTAATGCCAAGTTTTTAATTAGAGATTTCCCACTAATTATAGCACGGTCGTAAAAGATCTTCGGTCGCCCGGTTCTTCATTAATTCCGCGGGCAGTGCGCATTTTGTACGGCCATTCGACAGGCGTTGTTTATTATTTATGTTCGAAAGGAACTCGCTGCTAATGTGCCGTCGCGAATCCGCCGATTTCCACGGCACGAGGAAATCTTATCGTCGAATTGTTTCAGGGACGACGCTAAAACGTTGCTTTTCTCACGATTCGTGGAAACATTAAGATTATTCATTGCGCATTGTGACTGCACAAAAAAAAATGATAGCTTCCAGGTATTTGTTTATCTGGTTCGAAAATTGTGTCACCTTTATAACAGTTTTGTGGAATTTCAACTTTTTCACCCCCTTTGTTATTTGTTGGCAAATTTATTGACAGCCACTGGTGCGTTGGGACTACTAATAATAGTTCATCAGTGCCGCCAACATTTTTATTTTTTAGGTTGGGTATTTCAGTATATGCAACCTGTGTGTTTTTGTAAACAAACTTTTTTTATAAGTTGGCAACACTGTATAAATCAAAAGTTACACAAATGTTTTTAATATTTTAAAGTGATTGTTATTAATATAATAAAATAAACACAATACAATCTTTTGAAGTGGATAATTTGAATTATGTGAAAACTCAGAATACCAATGGCATTATTAGCAACCAACCAACGTATTATCAAAATAAGGTTTAACAAACAATGTAATCTCCTGCATAAATTAAACAAAATTGTATCAACAACAAAACTTTCAGAACGGTTATTAAACTAATATCACTTAATTCCTTAGGAAATCAATGAATTAAAATATAAATAACAAAATATTAACCTCTACATTTTTCCAGTCAGTACCTGTGAGTTCCCCCTTGCTCCAGAAATATCTTCTACCCCCTTTGGTGTGCTCAAAATTAGTGAACGACTGAATTCTTGATCTTCAACTGGCCATTCTTCCCTAAGAGTACTAGCAAGATCTTCCAAACTTTGAAGATTTGAGTGTAAATTTGCTGTAAAGACGCTCCCATACATGTTCAATTGGATTGTTGCCTGGTGAACGTGGGGGCCATTGCATCCAAGTAATATCATAATTTATCAGCACCAAATTTATAAGTCTCGCAAAGTTAGGTGGGCATTGTCTGTTACAAAAACGAAATCTGATCCATATTCTTGAACAAATGGAATACTATTAGAGGAACCACAAAAATGTGTTCGAATCCACAATATTTTGGAAATAAAAATTGTACAAGAAACGGAATGTTTTATATTTATGTCTGTATACAATAAGTAAACATATTGAAAATATTTTTTAATCTTATTTAAAGGGGTTAAAGAAAGATATAAGAAATAACCCTGTATATGCTCGTCGAAAAATGTTGGCCGGTTCTTTCTCTGGTCCGGCCAGCGCCAAGTGTTATTTTTATCCGTGCGTCCCAATCGAAAAAAGCACCGCGTCTTCGCGAGGCCTGACGCAAAAACATTTTTTGGAACGTCTCTGCCGATGTTGCGTGACCGCAACCGGCTATTTCCACAAGAGAAAATTAATTATAGAATCGTTTATTTTAACAATGTCCAAACGGTAACACCCGCGAAGTACGTTTTATTTTTGATCCCACTTGCAAATTCCCCCCGACGCCTGAAACGCTGTCGAAACGGTTGCACAGAATAATAATGGGAGCCAAGTACATAATTGTTATCGGATTATCACGTGTGTGTTAGAATTGAAAATTAACACTCAGGCGCATTACAAAATAACAATATTTGCCCGCCAAGGTTCTTCAAAGAGTGTTTGAGTAAATATTAATAAAAGTGTACCTATTTATGCTAATGCTAAACAGAAAATCATGACTGTTTAATAATGTGACTTGAAAATGGGTCAAGTGTTGTGGCAATCGATAGGTTAAAGTAGTAACACAACAGATGGACTGGAAATGGAAAGAGCAACGTAACTGAAATTATACGACTGGGAGCTTTTAACGCATTAATTATTGATGGTTTTTTACGTGTCTTTACCGGTCGCCCAGATGGAGGCGACGTCAACTAATTGTGATGGCTCGTGATACTCAATTAGGGTCTTAAGTAACCTGTTCGCATTAAAAATTAACATACTTTTGAAAGTGTTATTCTATGCAATCATTATCAATAATAATTGGCCTTCGCTCCGAATAATTTCAATTGGAAATAATAGGACGAACAACCTAATTCATCTATCATGGTATTAATCGAATTATTCAACAACCTTCAGGTTTTTTTTTCCTGATAAGGTCTGTGTGATTGTAAACAATACATAAAGAAAGTAACTAAAACCTCTTATCTTATTTCCAATAATAGATAACCAGATATGTGACAAAGTCCTTGCATTGTTCCGACTGCTTTATGGTTTACCTGTCGATTTTTCGGCGTGTAAGAATTGCAATTGGTTCGTGACGTAATTTCAGATAAGAACTTAATCACACCGTACATAATTTCATCACCGACCGTTTCGGTGTTTTCAAGGAAACAATTTTTCTACGCAACGTTACCAAGTAACAAAAGCAATAGGTGAGACTGTGACTCACACGAAAATGTGTTGTCCTTAATTGGGCGTTAGTCATGTGAATTTAAAGGATGACTTTTTCAAATAACACTGCATAGACTAATTTTCTTGCAACTCAGTAACCTGGTTTCGGCGTAGTGTTTCACCGTGGTGTTATAAAACACGACGAATCGACAAGAATAAAACCGTGGCTTCCGAGAAGTGCTGAAGCACAAGAAAATCATGACATAAGTCGGCTGGCATCAACAGGTGGAATACATAATTAATCGACGATAAATATTAATTGTTGATTCAGTGGTCGATATTGGACGCGGACTCGGCATTCCATCAAAACAACACAAATAATAAATCTGATTGAAGAGTAAAGCCTATTTTAAAACGTGTATTTTTAAGATCGAGTCAAGGATTAAGTAATTTAATAATAGTTTTATCAACACTGAAACGGTTGAGGTATTTATAGAGGATAAGATATTTGTATCAGGTTATTCGGCGAACTGTTTTCGCATTGTTATTCAACATTTATTTACTGTTTTCTTTTATCAGTAATTAACAGTGGAACGGGTCCAAAAATTTTAATCTTAATGTGTTAAGTCATTTCATGGTCTGAGATATTTTTGACACTTTTATATCCTTCAGAAAAAATAAAAATGGTGTTTTTAACCCTGCACTAGTTATAGCACCAGAACACAACATTTCTAAACTGAAAGAAAAAGTAAATAACTTGTTTGGATAGTAAAAATATAAAATTTTATTAAACTTTTTCGAATACCTAATATTGAAGCCATTGTCCATTTTTTCATAGACTTCAGTAGGATGAGACTAATATTTATTGTTAATTAATAAGTGAACACCTCAGATTAAATACAAATAAATATATTAGATTTTATTTAAAATAATTTAAATTAAAATAATTTCTACTTAAATTAAATTAAAAAAATAAATGCATTTAAAATATTACATACCATAAAGCATTTGTTCCATCTGAATATTGAGAAAGATATCATGCACGACAGAGACAGGAAAAGTCTCCCACTACGTGGACACCACTATACATATCAAACGCTTTTCTATATGTATAGTGGTGGCCACGTAATAAGAAACTTTTCCTGTCTTTGTCATGCATGATCTCTTTCTCTCAATATACAGACGTATCAAACAGTTTTCGATATTAAATAATTTATCCATTACTTAAGGAAAATTGTTAATATCGTCGTTTTCAAGATGTGTGACAAGGAAGAAAAAAATACATAGAACATTGAAATATATTTTTTACATTGACTGTACAAAATTTGAATTAAATCCTTTTATGAAATTTTTTATTGGAACTTTTTTATTAAATCTATTTGCAAATGCAAAAGTTAAAGGGTCACTCAGTGTCCCCCTGTTGTTTTCAGTCAAGCCCAAGACTAAAAGCAGTTCCTACCCCATTAAGAAGTTAACACAGACAGTAAGGACTCGGTCCAGTTCTGCTGTGAGCCCCCTCCCAATTATAATTTACAATCTTAATCAGTGACATTAATTTTTCAGCGACTCGTCCAGAGATGTGCTGCTGGATCACGTCAAAGGCCACTACATGGCGATGGCGCAGTCCAATGTGGTGACGCTGTCGTCGGATTTACCGGATCATAGTGTAAGGGGTACGAGTCCTGACGATGAGGCAAGTGTAAATAGCACCACAGCGAGCAAGGGGGGACAAATGCCCTTCCGCTGTGGCCATTGTAATCAGACCTCTAACTGGAAGCATGTCATACAGGTATACTAACCCCCCGCCTACTAACATTTTCCCGGAGTACATTGACGGTTGCCTGGTTTCCAATTTGTTAATATGTCAAACTCGTTTGTTTGAAGCTAGTCATGCCGGTACGACCTAGAAGAAACGCAACCGTAAGTGTACTCCAGCTTTTCTATCGATAACTGCATCCCTCATTTGATTTACTAACAAGACTAATATGGGCAAACGTAAAGCGGTGTTAGCTAAACGAAGGAAAGGAGTAAGTTAACCTAATAACACACGTCAAATTATTATTATTATTATAACACCGCGTCTATTTCGGTCTGGAATTTTTCTGCATGAATTGCACAATCCGCTAACAAACACTGTCCAGACGTTATACTATAAGTATTTATTCAAATGGCAGACAAGGTATTTTATCGGGCTTGTTTTCGATTTGGAAGCCGTTCGAAGAATAAATAAACAATATCTCGCTGACATTTGAGGCACAACGGTGGCATTGTGCACGATAAGTGTAATTTTTGCATTGATTAACACGAGGTGTTTGTTCGTTTTGTGAAAAATTCAAATCGGGTCGGATTTTGAATGGAAATCAATATGCAAAGAGTCAATTTAATTGTTCCGTATGAATTCTGATCAAACTGTATTAATAAACCAGGTTATGTTTGATAAGCCTGGCCAAGATACGCTACTTCCAACAAAACCTTTCGGTTTATCTACACAATTTCCATTGACCCACTTAGATACCGCCAGCAGCAGGTGATTTTACGTATAAGAACATCAATGTTCTTACACGTTGCTTGGAATTCATCAAAGGAGAATCCTTATAACTTACTTACGGCGAAGGAAAACCAATATGGTTATCTGGCTTGGCATATTCTTGTTATCATAACATTCAAAGAACGATGTAGGTCATTGAAGCCTGGCGAGGTTCTAACTCATAAAGTGCTCGCTTGCAGTTCACCTTTTTTAAACAACATTGTTTTGCTTTTACGGCGACGAAGACCAAAACTAAAGAATAAATTTACAAATATCAGCGAATGGACGTCGTTGACTGAAAACTATAAACAATTTTAGTACTTATGTAACAGTCTGTTTCAGTAATCTGGAAAATCGTTATATCCGTATTGCGGCCTTGGTCGCAAATAACCGGTGATAAGAACCAAAGCTAAATTGTTAAATCAAATAAAGTAGCACCATTCCAATCGTCGTTAAATTGCCAGCACGTGCCTCCATTTTTTGTTAAATTAAAATTCCTTAAGTCGTTCCATGATGCTTACGATTGATCCAGACTTGGGGGTATTCATAATTAATCAGCACTAATAATTTGACGGCTCTTAATTAGATAGATAGCAGTAGTTTTATATTGTCATATCTTATTCAATTTAAAATACTCGAAGTCACAATGAGCATTACATTTTTGATGTTCATTTTGAATAGTATTTTACCTTGAACCCTAACATCACAAAACAGGTCTGTTTGATTTTAAAATTCAGGTTTAAATCAAATTTTTCCTTTTCTAAACTGTTTTAAATGCAAATCAAACAAAGCTGTCCATATTGTATTCCTATTGCTAATTTTTATTTGGTGGATGATAAGCAACCCTTTATCTTATCTTTCTAATTCTTAGAAACGTTTCTCGCACTTTAATTTTAACACTAGTATCTCTTAAATCTATAAATCCAGATAAGAGGTAATTCCATTAATTGTTGTGTGCAATTGTGTCATTACTAATTATAACATTATCGACAGCTTAAAAGCAATATAACACATTCGAAGATAACACTCTCAACAACTAATTTAAAACACCTTTGATAATAAAATGATTGACATACATGTTTTGCAATATGGCATGCATAACAATAAACACTCCAGAACTTAAGGAAAAAATATAAATTCGTTGTGCATGCTAAAATTTTTATTAAAACAAAGTGACCTCTTGCTAATGTTAATTTATTATTGAAACATCGCTAATTAGCTGCTTGTGTTCAATAATGAACGATAAATGTATACAAGAAATAATGGTTCTTCGTAAAAAAACCTTTTAGCACGACAACGTTTTTCAATAATTCAACACAATTTTTGTTGCCACCAGACAATTATAATCATAGATGTCATTGAATCACTAATTTGTCATTCATCCTTTAGATAATTTGGCTGTGTCTCATAATTCACATCTTAACGAGATCGTTAATAACAGGTTTCTCCGGTGCATCATTTAACATTTCAGTAGGTGCATTGTTATTTTGTTACTAATCAGATGATATATTTAACGCTTTATTTGAGTGTATGACTCATGCTCCTTCAGTTATATGCCAAATTATTGCATAAAACAATATCTTTGGACTGGTCAGAGTTTGATGATGGTGTTATTTATATTGATTGTAGTATTTGATTTGTAACCCCCAGTAACAAAGACAAAGCTATCAAGCTTGTGATGTCAACAATTTGTTTTTGTTACACTTGCCCATTATTAGTATTATTTTGATTTATCGCATTGTAGTTACTGATGGCTACCCCGCTACTACTTCCCAACAATCAAACCCAACAAATTGCTAACGTGCAACTTCATTTCCAGCGCCACTGCCGTTTGAAGCACAGCGGCGACATACGAGTCGTTAGCAACAAAAATGGCCAAGAAAAAATCGAGGTGGAGGAACAGACTGACGAGCCGGACCACGTGGACGTACCACAAACCGGCGCCTTCAAGTGTGTCACCTGTCCCTATTCCACCGAGGAGGAGTCGGAACTGAACGAACACTTGTCCGGCCACAATCAGCGGACCAACAACCCCTACAAATGCCAGTACTGCAAGTACGGCGTCACCGAAAGGGACGATCTGTTGGAGCATCTGCGCCTGCACGGTATATGCGACCCGGAGGACTTCCTGTACAAGACCACCGAACGCTGCACGAACGAAGGCGGCCTGGTCAAGAGGTACAAATGCACCCTCTGTCCGTACGTCACGAACTCCAAGTCGCAGTACACGTACCACAAGCAGTTCCACAAGCCCAGAGGTGGCCAGTACACTTGCACCCAGTGCAACTACAACGTTAGCAAGCGCCATCTGCTGCACCAACACTTGAAGGTGCACGGCATCAACATCACGCCGCACCGCCAGAACGGCGAGTCCATGGATCTGGACGACATATCCGACGAGATTGAGGAAGTGCCTTCGTACGCTCACAACTTCGATACGCAGAACCTGAGCGACATACCGCTGGTCTGGGTGTCGAAGAACCAGAAGTTCTCCAAGATGTTCAAGTGCCGGTACTGCCCGCACGTCAATTTACGCAAGGTCAACATACAGGAGCACGAAAAGATGCACGGCATACGCGAGAAGAATGCCAACACGTCGCGTTTGAACGACACCGAGCACAAGTGCACGGAATGTAACTACATATGCAACAACGCGGGCGTTTTGTCGTCGCATTCCAAGGTGCACCAGGGATTGTACGGTGTCATCCATCGAATCGTCGACTTCACCAAGAGCGACGAGGAACAGCTGCGCGAGCTGAAGAAGTCGCTCGGTTATGCCGACTCCAATTCCTACGATGCCATGGAAATGATCGAAACGGACGTGGAAGAGGTGCCGAACAACACGTTGACCACTTTGTTCTTTTGTCAAGAGTGTCCGGCTCGTTTCCTGAAGGAAAACGAATTCGCCATCCACAAGCAGTTCCACGGCAGCAAGGGTCTGTTCAAGTGCGAGTACTGCACGTATTCGACGGAGCAAGGCGATTACATAACCCAGCATCAGCAAATCCACCACAAGCAGTATCAAGACCGCACTTTAGTATTACAGCAACTACACCGTACCAGCGTCGAGTACCCCCAACCGCAGACGTTCGTAAATAAGAACGCCAACGACGAATTGATATGGATAGTGATTAAAGCTGAGAAACCGGAGCCAAGCTTGGACACCTTAAGCAGATTACTTAACAAGCCACCCAGATCTTCTCAGAACGTCCCCCTGTCGGGAACCGAGCTGTTCCAGCAAAAGAACGAGGAGGAACAAAAGCAGGCCGCCGCCTTGGCCCAGCTAATCAAAGAGGAGCCAGCCAGTCCCAGCACCGACTCTGAATTAATGATGCAAGGCAACCCCGACATCATCTACCCCACCTCGATGAAAAACGGCAAGATCAAGGAGAAACGTTACAAATGCCCCAAATGCCCCAGCGCCTTCGACAAACGGGAACAATTCAAAGTACACATGAGCCTGCACGGCTCCAACCAGCGGTACAGCTGCGAGCACTGCGACTACGCGGTCAACTACTACGCCAACTACTCGCAGCACACCAAGAAGCACGCGGCCCAGGCCGACGCCCAGGCCGCCGCCCGTCTGGCGGACGAGGACGAGGAAATCGAGGAAGTGGCCGGCGAACCGATGGACGTCGACCAAGACGGTCAACAGCAGCCCCTTGAATTGTGTGTGCCTGACAATAAAGCCATTAAGCAGCAACGTCAATCTAGTCAAAATCCCGGAGAGGATGCGACCGAGTGTGTCATGAACACGTGCACCCTGTGTCCATACGCCAGCAACCAGCCGGACGCTTTCGAGAACCACCGCAACAAGCACGTCAGCGTGTCCGGGATCAAAAGTACTTACACGTGTGAACACTGTGATTTTTCTGTGCCACAGACACACAATTTGAGGGAGCACGAGAAAGTACACTTCATGCCAAACAAGATAAATCAGGTTGATGGCTTTATGATTTGTGATAATATGAAACTGACTACGGCCAGAGCCGAGGGCAAGTCTCCTGAAAGGAGCGTCATTTTCGAAGAACAAGGGTCCAAATCAACTGACAAGCAGTTCTTGCCTCCACTTAGTGGAGACGTCGCCGAAAGGTTTAACAATAACGAGGGCGAGAAACAGCTAGTTAACATGCAGACAGGCGAATTAGTGAATAGAAAAAATATTAGTGATACACGTTCTTCTACAAACCAAGAGGAGGTTCGTGACATGGAAGTAATTAGTCAAACTTCTAGTGATAATTGATAATTTACCTTATTTATCTAAACTAAAACACTTATAAATTTATACATAAATTAACAATGTTTGCCTTAGTCATAGAGTATTTTTACAAAGTATTTTCACATAAAAATAGCAAATATTAAATAATCTTAGTATTATGATCATTTCATACCACATTTGTACATATTTTGTTCTAGAAATATTATGTAATACTTACTTCATGGGGTTTTCATTCATAATGCCAAAGCATTTAATGCCAAAATTTGCCATATTGTTGTATTTTTATTGTTTACAGAGGAGAAATATATTATCATAATTGAACATTGTTTTATTTTAATGTGCACTTGTTTTATTTCATGTGTCCCAGTTTTTAAGAAACAAATAAAATAAGACAATTTTGTAGACAATTCTTGGATTACTATTTTTGTTTTAATTCATATATTCAAAACATGTTAAAATTGATCCTTCAAAAATTACAATATATGTTAATAATAAAATATAAAATTTTGTTAGAATAAAATGAGGAAAGTCTAAAAAAAAATTTTTTATTCATTGTTTCATTAAAACAGGAATATATTAAAATCGACCAAGATAATCAAAATTAATCAAGAGTACCTCTCTTCTAAACAGTCCAAAGAATATGAAAAAAGTATTAAGAGGTGCAGAAAAGAGAGCCTCGGAACCTGCACTACTGCATCAGTATGGAAAAAGATTTTTACATTGAATTGTAGGTAGATATTTCAGAATAATACGTACCAAATTTAAACATATTTAGACCAAAGGTTACAGAAATATAAGAAAAATTGTTTGATGATTTAAGAGGAGAAAAGAATTTTAGACTTCCTTCATTATTAGATGTGTTCTACTTTTCCCAAGTTTTGATCACTTATTTTAGTGTATTCATAGACTAATAAGTCTTCCAAAAAATGATATATTTTTTTAAATTTTACCAGAATCAGTTGTACATGATAGTAACATAATTCAAAACATAAAACAAGAATAAAATAAAACAAATTTATTCTAATACTAAAATTATAGCATTTACATCTTGTATAAATAAATATTTATCATATAATATTAATCAAAATAAAAACATTAAAGCTTGCCTAAACAAGTCGCGTCTTGTAAAATAGTAGAAATTAAGTGTTTATCCTTCAGTGCATTGCCGACTTCCTCTTCATCCCACTCAAGGTTGACCTTATGCAATCTTGGCTCCTTTCGTCCCGACACTTTAATAATACCTCTTGTTTCAATAAGTGAACAGAGACCCACAAACTCTGCCTGATCAACAGCCAGTAAGTTCCTCTTGGTGCAAACTCTTCTGTAGACTTCATGAAGCTTCCCAACTGTCACATCCTTGTTCTTTGCCTTCTTTAGAATCAGAAGCAGAGAACAAACAATAATTTTCTGTTGTAGCGGGAACGAATCGTCTTGGTCTTCGGTCAAATTCTGAGATGTGCCATATACGTTGTTTAAAACGTTCACAACCTCTTTGAGGTCCACAGCCTTTGGTTTGACTTCCTCAGGGGTAATCTTTTCATTATCCACCAATTCATTAGCCAAATTCTCTAAGGGTTTCAATACAGAACCATCTTTGTTGTTGTCTACAAGTTCTATGACCCTCCTGCCAATGTCCAAAGCCCTCCTAACATCACCGGATACTGCAGCCACTTTGCCAGCCAGCATGTGCAGGGCGATGGGCGAAAACACCTCCAAAACGCCGGCCTCCTTCAATCGAGTGGTGAATATTTCAACTATCTGTTGTTTGGTGTAGGGAGCAAAGTGCATCAGTCTCGGTTTTAATTCGCAGCGAGCTTGTAGTCGAGGTAATGTTCTATCAGTCAAATCTAAAGCGTTGGCGATTCCTATCAAAATTAATTTTGAGTCTGGCTTTGAGGGCCACTCAAATATTGTGTAGAGAATCGACTGATTTTTGCTTTCCAGCTGGTCAATCTCATCAAGGACTAGCAATCTGTAAAAAATAAATGTAATGTTATGTAAAACTTCTATGGTTGTTGGGGTGAGGGTTTCAAGGGAAGATATATGTAAGATGAAAAAAAAACCTTACATATGTATCAATTGCATATTCAATAACTTTTTTAGTTTATGTTAATTTAACTACAGTTAATGAGCAATTAACAACTTTATCTTGAAACTTCAGAATAACAACAACAAAGTAGGAAAACATGTTTTTGAAATTGAAATATGTACTTATCAAATTATGTAAATTTTCAGTTAAGGTTTATGAAATACAAAACATAAAACTTACATCATTTTATGATCCTTTTTCAAATAATTTTCAATGGCTGCAAGATTTTCTTTTTCAGTCTTTCCTGAGGTTTTTACACCCAATTCTTTATTAATCCTAGCATAAATGGCAGTGGCTGATTTAATAGCTGTGCAGTTAACATAAACTTCTTTAAACTTAGAGGCAATCTGTAATAAAATTATATTTAATAAAAATGATTTATTGTTAAAAACCTATACCTACATTATCCTCCTCTAAAATTAAATTTAAAGATGCAGTCTTTCCAGTTCCTGGTGGGCCACTGACATACAAAGACCCAGAAGTTTTATCCCTCAAATGTGTGGTGATAAAGTCCCTGAGCTCCTCATGTTCCTTCTCTCGACCGGGCATTTTTGTTGGGAATGTGCTGTGCAAAGCCTTTCTGGCACTCTGGTAAACGCTGGGCTCTTCATTTTCCGGGAACAAACTCCGTCTGTTCGCCTTGTCCTTCTCAGCTGATTGCTTCAAGTTGTTTTTGAATGTGGGGCTGGTCAGAGTGAGGTTTTTGAGCAACGACGAAGGGGTTTGAGGCACATTTTCGTTGTTTATTATGTTTTTGACTACGCGTTTTTGCTTCGGCGGTGTGACGGGACTGAGTTCGTGCAAGTCCACGTCGGAAATGCGGGACTTCTCCTTTTTGGGGGTCCTGGGGTTGATGGTGGTGAACGTTTCTTCATCGCTGTCGTCGCTGAGCACGATTATGGGCCTCGATTTCTGCCTCTTTGGTCTGGTTTTCGGTAATTCAGTCTCTTCCGGGGGCAAATTCGATAATCTCCTCGATGCTCTGGTCTGAATTCGTGTCATGTTTTCGGAAACGTGAGATTTGTTCATAAAATGAATGAAAACGATTATATCACAGCACTGCACTAGGACCGACGGTTTGTAAGACGACAATGGTATAAATTACTTAGTCTATTGTTAATAGGAAAACCGTTGAGCCATCAAAATTACATTTGGACAGGTAGATGCACTTTCGCGCCTTTTCCTAGAGCAGGTTCCACAACATTGAAAAAATATACTATTTTTATTACATAAAATAAATATTAACATTATAGAGTACGTGGGAGAATAAGTTAATTGTTAATGTAGTAAAATAGTTTATTTATTGTTATAACCAAGTTTTGTATTTCATACAACACATTGCATATTTGCGGAACACACATTCTTATTTCAAAAATCCATACACAATTAATAGTAAATACATTAATTAATATTAAAGCCAAAATTAAAACATTTTGTACATTATTTAAATTAAATTTTTTTTTAGTTGTTAAATTTTTTATAGCTGTTAAGCTAAAATTATCATAAATTAATATATAATTTTAAATTTCGCGGTGGGATATTGGTGGCGCCCCCAGCGCCATTTCTGGAAAACATTCTAGAACCGTCTTGTCGAATTGGCTGCTTTTCCTCTTTCATTCTGTTCTCATATCGGTACGTGGAAGCACGGAATCGGCTGTTATCACAAGAATCCTCTAGTTATTTGCAACTAGAGATCTTCGAAACAGCTCGAAAATGAGAGCGAAGGTGAGTGTTTATAATATTTTTTTCCTTCTATTTGTATTTTTTCCGTAATTTTGCAAAATGTTCTTGACGACTTTGTGTTTATACCAAGTGCATGTAGTGATGTAAACTTGAAGTAATTGAGTCTTTGCTGTTGTTATATAAAGGAATTGCGATGTTAATTCGCATTTTTTTATATTATGGATATTAATTTTTTGCTTGGGTTTAATTTTTAACTTCGAATATTTTTTGGCAAAGTACCCTAACCTCAACTTGTTGGCGGCAGCATGTCAACAATTTGATGGTTAAGTTCTATAATTTAAATGAAGTGTAAATGTGCAAGGCATTTGAAACTCAGCGTTTTGATAACTTTCCAATAATTCTATGAACTCAGCAATTGATTAAAAACTTCTGCTGTTACATCACTTGGTTGTTTTAAATGATTATAAGTGTTAAGTTAACTTTATTAATATTTCTTTTAATTAATTTTCAGTGGCGTAAGAAGCGTATGCGTAGGCTAAAGCGTAAGCGCAGGAAGATGCGTGCGAGGTCCAAGTAGACTGCCACAAAGTAAGTTTTACAACAATTAAATTTGCACTTGCCTCTCCCCTGTTTTATAAATGTTGTGCACTCCATTCTTGCACAGTGATTTGTAAAATGGGGGTATATTAAATTGCGTTTCCACCTGCGCCTTCTATTTAGTGGGGGTGACAGTCTAAGACCGCAAAACAAATCTATTATTAAATTAAGAAAATGTGGCTGTGCCTGTAGTTTTTTGACGAAAACGTGGTATGCTAATAAAGGTTTTCTGTTTACAGGAATTTCACTCTTGACGACTTTCCATTGGAGACCAGCCTAGTTGTGTAAATTCTTGTTTAATAAAAAAGCAGAAAAATGTCCAATGAGCTGCATTTACTTTTTGTCTAATGGTTGTTCATGGGAATTCCAAAAAAATATATAAAATCCTACAAAATGCTGTGTTTTATTGAACCTACTTTATACATTTATCTTAGATGTTATGTATTTCATAATTTTTTATTTATAAGAAAACGTGGATAATTATATAATTGCTTTGCTTCTTATTTTTACTACTTGAGTGCAGTAATTTTATTGAAATTCTAATAAACTTTGATAAGTCAACACTTAACCATGTAGTTTATTTGACCATTATAATTAAATATATTATCTACATAATTAATTATGTAAACTAATTTTGATTTAGTAACATGCTCCATTAAAATAAGATTACTAAGCAGTAGTATCCAGTAAATAATTCATGTAACATCATTTGAATGATTAAAAAATAATTACGTATCACTTTTTGTTCATAATTTGTTTTAGTAAAGTTTCATTTCTTTTACTTTGCGTTTCAATGATTAAAAATCGTCTTCAGATATACACTGTGGCCTGAAAAATAGCATAAAATTTAAAATGAAACATTTTGTAAGACAACAATAGTTTTTAATTCAAATTTTGTCAATCAGTATATTAAATACATTTATATATTCTATATGTTCTTTAGCTTTTTTACTTTAAACACACATTAATCTAATTTAGTTGGCCAAAAATTTACGTTTTCTAGCACTATTTAAAAATATTCTGAATAGTAAGAAAGTATGTAAGTATGAAAAATTAGTACTATATTATTTTATTGAATAACTCACTTTCAGTGGAAAGAAAAATATTGCACTGTAGAGAAGATGGAAACAATAATTAACATGAAAAAACAAGGTTCAAATATTGACCAAGACTAAGGGACTGGACCTAATGCTTATCAAAAAGGAATAAATTAGAAGAATCGGGAAGGGAAATTATTTCTTATATTTTAGATATGACTGAATGAACAAGACTTGTTTATTTTAATAATAATACTCCACACTTACAGTGGTGTACAGAAAAATAGCACACATTACTACTTAATGTTAATATAATCATATATAAATAAAAAAAATAAATTCTAAATTCTGGAGGATAATTGATACATTTTTATAACACAATTTCTTCCTTTGGAGACATTAAATTTCTATGAATTGGTACGACTGAAGCCGGATTGTTTGTGAACCAGTCATACAAACCAAACAATTAACTTAACCCCCAAAATAACCTGTGCAAATAAACAGTTTTTAACTAGCGCATTACCTTGTAACGTTTTCCAATTTTTTTTTAATTAATTGATTAAATTGTGTCGTGTTGTGAGTGTGCGTGCTATATAAAATGACCACAGACACGGAAAAAAGTTCACCGGAGGCGCGAAAGCGTCGAAAAAGTGCTTCCAGGTCTCCGACTCACAAAAAGTCCAAGTCGGACTCCAGAGACGATCGCGATCGCAGGAAGCGGTCGCGAAGATCACGGGACAGGGACGAGAAACGCGACAGACACGGGGGCAAGCGGCGTTACCACGATTTGGATGCGCCCACAGAAGAGTACCCTAGATATTATGGGGAGAGCAACAAACAGAACAGTGATAGGTACTGGAATAAGTACCCAAAGAGGGATGAACATGTTGTGGGGAGCAGATACTATGATCCTGTTAGGGAGGATCGCAAGGAGAAAGAGGAGAAGGAGGAGAATAAGGATAAATCGGTGATCACACCCAGAGAAAGAAAAACAGTGGACCTGCTAACATCCAAAACTGGAGGTGCTTACATTCCTCCAGCCAAGCTGAGGATGATGCAGGCTGAAATCACAGACAAGTCCTCAGCAGCCTACCAACGAATAGCCTGGGAAGCATTAAAAAAATCCATTCATGGATACATAAACAAAATTAACACATCCAACATTGGTATCATAGCAAGAGAATTATTACATGAGAACATAGTGAGGGGTAGAGGTTTGTTGTGCAAGTCAATAATTCAAGCCCAGGCTGCCTCCCCCACATTCACTAATGTCTATGCTGCTTTGGTGGCTGTTATCAACTCAAAATTTCCAAATATTGGTGAGCTACTTTTAAAAAGATTAGTACTTCAGTTTAAGAGAGGCTTTAAACAAAATAACAAAAACATATGTATATCTGCGGCAACTTTCATTGCACATTTGGTTAATCAGAGAGTGGCACATGAAATTTTGGCTCTGGAAATACTTACATTGCTAGTCGAGTCACCCACTGATGACTCAGTGGAGGTAGCCATTTCTTTTTTGAAGGAAAGTGGACAAAAATTAACTGAGGTATCCAGCAAAGGTAAAAACACAATTGTTAATAATTGTTACATAAGTTGAGTAAGATTTTTGTTTTCAGGTATAAACGCCATATTCGAAATGTTAAGGAACATTTTACATGAAGGCCAGTTGGAGAAAAGAATCCAGTACATGATAGAAGTCATGTTTCAAATAAGAAAAGACGGTTTTAAGGATCATGCTGCTGTGATAGAAGAACTAGATATAGTTGAAGAAGAGGATCAGTTCACACATCTAATCACACTGGAAGATGTGAAACAGGTCAACGCCGAGGATATTTTAAACGTGTTCAAATTCGACGACAAATATGAAGAAAACGAGGGCAAATACAAGACCCTCAGCAAAGAAATCCTCCAGACTGACAGTGACTCAGAATCAGGTTCAGAAGGGTCAGAAGAGGACTCAGATGATGAGGAGGAGGAAGAAGATGAAACCAAGGATCAAACTATTATTGACAACACAGAAACCAATTTAATTACTTTGAGGAGGACTATTTATCTAACAATCCAGTCTAGTTTAGACTTTGAAGAATGTGCACACAAACTATTGAAAATGGAGCTGAAACCTGGTCAAGAAATCGAATTGTGCCATATGTTTTTAGATTGTTGTGCTGAACAACGTACTTACGAAAAGTTTTATGGTCTGCTGTCGCAAAGGTTTTGTCAAATTAACAAGACGTATGTGGAACCTTTCCAACAAATTTTCAAGGATACTTACGCCACAACCCACAGATTAGACGCAAACAGACTGAGGAATGTCAGCAAATTTTTTGCCCATTTACTTTTTACCGACGCCATAGGTTGGGAGGTATTAGAAATCATGAAATTAAATGAAGAGGACACCAACAGTTCCAGCAGGATATTTATTAAAATCTTGTTTCAAGAACTAGCTGAGTACATGGGTCTGGGCAAATTAAACAAAAGGCTGAAGGATGAAAGCCTTAGCGAGCATTTTGCGGGACTGTTTCCAAGAGACAATCCCAAAAACACCAGATTTGCCATCAACTTCTTCACTTCAATAGGTTTGGGAGGGCTGACGGACGAGTTGCGAGAGCATTTGAAGAACGTACCAAAGAATTTGGAAGTTGCAGCCATCAAAAAAGACTCCAGTAGCTCCAGCAGTAGTAGTAGCAGTAGCAGCAGCAGTTCTAGCAGTGATTCCAGCAGTTCAGATGACAGTAGTTCAGGTAAACCATTCATTTTTATATTTTATTCAGAGTTTTAAATTGTTTTTCTGATAACAGATTCATCGTCCTCTTCTGAGGATGAAAAGTCAAAGAAAAAGAAGAAGAAAGAAAAGGCCAAAACGAAGAGAAAGTCGAAGCAGGATGTTGAAAAAGTCAAAGGTAAAAGTAAAAATGGATCAAAAGGTGACAGGGAAGATCGGAAGGAAAAAAGAAGGCGGGATTACGACCACGACAAGAATAAAAATGAAGAAAGGAGACACAGAGGTGATCGCGAGGAGAGGCGGAGGAGGTCACACTCCAGGGAAAAGCACAGGGAAGGAAGGAGTCGTGATGAACCCAAACATAAGAGAGATCGGGAGGGTCACAGAAGCAGAAAATAAAACATACCTATAAAATAATGTGGTGTATATTGTAATATATGAAATATAAGTTTTTTTATTTATTTCGGCGCCTCTTCTTCTTGCTTTACTGCGGGGTACGGGAGGTACTGTTCCAGGAGCGTTTTGAATGTATCTATGCACACCAATCCAGTTTTGTCAATCTCCAAGCCTTGCTTCCAGATTTCCTCAAATGAATTTTCCGGAAATTCGTAGCCCACTTTTTCGAACAGTTTACGCATGAAGTCGGCAGTCCGAGGCTGAAATCAAAACTATTTTTGTGTCTTGATTCGACTCACAATTTTTGATTTTCTACCGCAAAAAAGTCCCGGAAGTTTAGGCCGTAATTGGTCCAAACATTTGGATTTACCACAGCTTTGACTGTTGTGTAAGGACCTAAACTGTCAATATCTGCTGCACATTGCCCTTCCACTTTTTGTGGCAACGGAATATCGTGACGAACTGAAGGAATTCCAGCCGGAGGCATTGCTTTAAATTATTGTCATGTAATATGAATTACAAAATTTGGTGATATTGTTATACCCGAGTGATCAATCATGTGTCGATCACAGTAAATAGCTTGTTGATATGACGTGGTAAAATACAAGTGATCCTCCGGTATATCTAAAATTGGCACTCTTTAATATTTTTCTTAGTTGCTTCTTCTAGAAGTACCTTGAATTTTCTGAATTTCTATCAAGGGTTGTTTCGGGTCGATCATATCGACAAATCTGGTATAATCTAACATGTCATTTTTGTCCAATATGTTCAGGAACTTGCAAAGCTTCCTAATATATGTCTTGTTGAAATTTAGTCGACTTGTCATACAGATATTATGTACTGTATCAAATGGCAAGATACCCTTTTTCTCCTAAAATATTTAGTTCGAATAATCGTTAAGACAAATTCAATCGGCATACTTTGTCGTTGAATATGATCAGCTTCAAAAACTCCCTCATATTAAGGTCATACACCGAAACTTGTTTTTCGGCAGAATCCCTCAGTTTGGTCAGCTCCTGGAACCAAATCAAGAACTGTCGCTTGAACTCGCTGGGTTCCACGTTCCTATCCTTCATCAAATCCGGAACTGAATATCTGTCCCACTTCGTGGGATTGCCGAACGCCAGTCCCTCCGGCACGGACTTAATATTTTGGTAGCTGAAAATTTAAACCATAATTTTGTGGTTTACTACCCGCGTACTACCAACGGAGCCAAAGGTTTTCCGAATGGGGGACGCCATTTGTTCACGTAATCCGCCCTGATTTTGCTGCAGTAAGTCGTGGGTTCCTCCATGAACCACTGGGTGCAACACTGCATCCCTACGCCGCGGGGATCGTAGTTGTAGCGTTTGCCGTATCTTTTGTTTCTGTCGTAAGGTTGCTCGTACCTACGAAAATGTTGTGTTAGCTCGCATTTAGTTAATCTTACAGATTTAAATGGTACTTTCTGGTGAACTGTTCGCTCGGGTTGAAATTGTTGTGCGTTTTCCTGTACCAATCGTGCCCGACCTGACTGTCGTATTGTACTTCGTAAACCGTTTTCGGTGGGTTCACCAGATCTTTGGCGGTCGTTACTAAAAAGTTTCTTTTTAGATACGAAATTTGTTTAACATGTAATTGTTACTTCTGTGGTTCGGCATTCCGAATGTGAACTCTTCGGGATTTAGCCCTTTGGGCAGATTTGGAACTGGATCTCTAGGTTTGCCTAGAGGCTTTTGCCAGTATGATTTGTAAATCGTTTCTCTTAAGTCATTTATTACGGTCTGGAATCTGGTTTTCACACCAGGAAATAATATGGGTTTTATCTGAAATTTTAGTAGTACCAGTTTTAATTATTAAGGAAATTTTAAATTAACCACTAACGACCTAAATTAAGAGATCGGCACAGATAAATCACAAAAATCTCAAATTACTTATTTTTCTATTTAAAGTTGTAAATAATGCTTCTAAAAGAGGTGGTCTAAATTTGGAAGCAAGCAACGATATAGAAGTGCAGAATCTGGGGTTCCCCTGCTTTCCATGCCACTGAATTTAAAGGAAAAAAGATTTGAAATTTAGGGAATAAAATACATATACCAAATCTTTTTATTAGTTTAATATATATAAATTTTGATGAGCATTCGGTCCAGTCTCTGCTCTTCACCAATTTCATCAAATTCTTTGATGTAATTATTGTATGTTATTGACTGATAAGGCATAGATCCACTCTTTCATTTAACTCCACACTGTAAAATCTAATGGATTAAGATCTGGTGACCTTGGAGGCCAATTTATAGGAATATCATTCCCACCGGTAAACCATTGATTTGAAAAATTTTAGGAGAGTCACTGACGACATTGTGGACAAAAATGGGGAATGGTTTTGTAATTAGACATTCGCCGAGAGTTAATATATACTTTTTTAATTTTAAATTAAACAAAATTATTTCTTTTAACTCAATTTAAATTAAATATTTTATTGTTTTGTTTTTAATTCTAAATCAGATAATATGAATAGCCCAATATTCAGTGGCTTAGAAAATAGGATCAGAAAAAGGGGGAACCCCCAGAATCTACTCCATCATTATGTAAAAATTATTCCATTGAATTATATGTATTTTGGCGTAATACACACTAAGTTTAAAGAACATTGGACCAAAAAAACAATTTTTGAATTTTTTTTTCAGGAGGAACTACCTAATATAGTAATATACACAAGGAAAAAATATTAAATAATTGTGTACTCTTGAAGTTGTGAATAATTTGGAAATTACAACTATCAACATTGTTGTGTAACCACATGTAGTAGATAAATTTGTTTATATTTGGCAAACACTCCTCCAATTTCCGGAAGTACTACCTGATCAGTCCCCAAATAGGCTTTATTCAAGAATGGTGGCAACTCTTTGGCAGGTTTGAACTCGTCCTCTCGCCAAATTTTTGCATCGTGCTGTAACGCAGTTACTTTATCATCGACTTTGTATTCCCTCAAGCAATTGGCCATCGATTCGTTCGCATCTCCGAAGACCTTGCCCGCCTTAAAAATCACCAAATTACTTCCAGACCTCTGAATTACATAGGAAAAATTACGGGGCAAATGTACGGAGATCGATCGATGAATCTTCCTTCGTAAACGTTCGTTTTGATGCCTTCCATTACGGATATAAATAAATGTACAAGTAGAAAAACAAATTGGTGTGATTTGACAAGACAAATTTTAAGTTTCCCGCTTTGACGTGTTGGATGACGGACCAATTTCCAGACACATTAAAAGGCTATTATAAATTAATGCAGTTGCATAACGATGTTTTCGATATATTTATAAGCAGGTAAGCATATTGAAACAGGTAGTTCGATTCGCATTTAGGCCGAAAATAAATCGTGATGTGGCCAATCTAGCTGGTGAGTTTCGCTCACTGAGGTTGGCAGCGTCTGATTGTGTAGCTGTCATTTTGTCCCCGTTAATTTTATTCATTGTTAAATTGGTGCTATCGTCAGAAAAACAATAAGTTATTAAGGTGTTTTTATGTCGAAAGAACGTGAAAATCATATTTGTGAAAGTTGATCTCGTAACTAGGAGTTAGAATACAAGCATAACAAGGTAGGTTAGACGGTTTCGGTGTTTTTTTTATCGCCACAAATGCGTCACAATTCCCACAATACAATTTTCATGTTTTATGAGCGAGCGAAAAAATCCCACCGAACCTGTTGATCGAAATCAATCGTACGGGAGGAAAACGGTGCGATTTATTCGGTCAGCTGATTTTTAACGTTCGTCCCCGTCCTTGGACGGACGGGCACCGGAGTATTCGCGTTTTTACGCCCCCCTTTTTCTTTGTTATTGGGACACGACGATTAGTCTGGGCGATTTCTCTATTCCGCCCCGCGCACTCAACGCAATCGGTGCCGCGGCCGCAGTCTCCCCCCCGTCCGTTGATAAAGAAATGTTGATCCGCGATAATGCGCGACTCCTCGACGACTTGTAAATAATGATGGTCTGGTGTTGTTTAACTTCGAATTACGGACAATGATAGGTGTTTATTTACGGACCGGGCGGCAGTAAAATTGTGCTTTTTATGTGCGACAATCAATGCAGCGAGTGTTCCTACAGCACGTACGCGTGAATTAAACAAAAAAAGAGCGACGACAAGGAGACGGTGTGTGTGAAAGAATTTTAATTGATTTCGGGGTCCAATGCAGCCCGATACGGGTGCACTGTTGTGCAGTTATTAATACAGCCGCGATACAGTCGTGGTTTCATGGTTAACAATATTTATTGAGGTAACACGGTTGTTTAATCGTTTTATAAAATCAATAATCACGGCTTATGTGTACGGAAACTTTAAAAAAATGTTGCTACGATGTTTTATGGAGTTAATAGATTCGTCAAATTGAGTCATGTGTTAGATATGTTGTTAGTATTTCCTCAGATTAAAAAACTGTTCATTCATATACCTATCTACTGTGCAACATTTGAATAGGTTTTAAAAAGTTATGGGTACTAGAAAATGTACCTACAATTCACCAGTTTTATTGATTTTCCATTTTTTGAATTATTTTATGTCTGTCATGTGAATTAAACTCAGTACTTTTGAAATCACTGAATTAAACTAATTTATATATGGTTTATTTCATTATGTTTTTGTAAATTTATTAAATTTGGGTAATATTTTCTTTATTTTACGTTTTACAACATTTTTTTGACAAATATTTAAGTTCAGTAAAGGTCGGAATGTTAATTTGGGTTTTCTATTTGCTTACTTGTTATAAATGACGTAACAATGGTTAAACAAGTATCTGTTTTAATTGTATCTAAATACATGATTGTTTGTAAAATCCTTGACTTTGCTTATTATTGTATGTTTTTAAATTTCTTTGTTAGTGAGCCATAAATAAAATTTGAAAATTATATATTTTATGCATGTATAAAATAACTCTTTGACATTTATAGATTAGAAGATATAATTGAATTCCAATTTTTATGATTTATTTTTATCGTTTACTGTAAACAATAACCAAATGAATAATATTAATATTTGAATTGGAATGATATTGTGTAATAAAAAAATTAGCCTACTTTTTGAAAATGAAGTGAGTTATTCAAAAATTAAAACCACACTAAATAAACAATGCCACTTTCTAAAACATTTCTATAAAATTAAAGGAATTAATGTTAACATAATTAGGAGTCATGAGTTTGTGGTTAAAGTCTTTGTGGAATTAAAATCTGTAATTAAGTTCAATTTTTATTATTTATTTAATTAACTTATCTTAAATTCAACATATAATTACATACTTTTTGACAAGTAATTAATATAAAAATTAAAAATGTAATAAATTATGCCATTTTCTGCAACAAATTTTTACAATCGCAGCATTAACAACCTCCTAAACTGACCATTATGAACAGAATTGAAAATTATCATTTAATTATGTCATTTATGTTAAATTTTTAATAAAATTTTACCATATTCTAAACATTTTTATGAAATTATTGCAATATAAACTGGATAAATTAGTCACAAACTGAAAATTATGAATTGGTGTAATGAAAAAGGAATAATAAAAATGAATTTTTTCTTAAATAACGACATTTAAATTGTTGCCATTTGCCATAAAATCAATAATCACGGCTTATGTCTACGGACACGTTAAAAAAATGTTGCTACGAAGTCGTTGCTGTTTCATTAGGCTCATACATTAGTAAATTGAGTCATATGTTAGATATGTTATTAGTATTTCCTCAGATTAAAAAATATGTTCATTCGTAGTTCTATCTACTGTAAAACGTTTGAATAGATTTATGAGTACTACAAAATAGACTTACAATTCATCAGTTTTGTTGATTTTACATTTTTTGAATTATTTTATGTAAATTAAGCTCACTGTACTTTTGTAATTACTGAATAAAACTAATTAATATATTTGTAATTGACTTATTTCATTATGTCTTTGTAAAATTATTAAAATTGTGTTATACTTTCTTCATTTTACGTTTTACAACATTTTTTGAATAAATTTTTAAGTTCAGTAAAGGTCGAAATGTTAATTTTGGTTTTCTATTTGCTTACATGTTATATTTGACTAATTGTTTCTAAACACATAGTTGTTTGTAACATTTTTTTAATAAATATTTATGTTCAGTAAAGGTCTGAATGTTAATTTTGGTTTTCTATTTGCTTACATGTTATATTTGATTAATTGTTTCTAAATACATAGTTGTTTGTAAAATCCTTGACTTGGCTTATTATTGTATGTCTTTACATTTCTTTGCCAGTAAGCCATAAATGAAATTTGAAAATTATATTTTTTATCCATGTATGAAATAAGATGTAGATATAGATTAGAAGATAATTAAATTCCATTTTTTATGATTTATTTTTATCGCATACTATAAACAATAAAAAAATAAATATAGCCTATTTTTTAAAGATTTATTTATGTAGTTTATCTTAAACCGTTGATAAACGACAATTTTTTGGCAAGTGGGTAATTCAAAAATTGCAGCCACATAATTTATGTCATTTTCAAACACATTTTTATAAAGTTATAAAAGTTAAAAATTTATTCAACCATTCACAAATTAACAATTAATTAAACAGGATTGAGGGAATTTTGTGGTAAGAGAATTTTTATCATTTATTTATGTAACTTATCTTAGAGCTAACAAAAAATGACACATATTATGAAAAGTAATTCATTTAAAAATTAAAAACATAGTAAATTATAATATTTTTAATCAATTTTATAGTATTGGAAGAATAAAACCTCGTAAAAGAATCATTATTAACAGAATTGAAAATTATGATTTAATTACGTAATTTAATTAAAAGCTTAATACAGTTGTACCATATTATCCAAATTAATTACAGGTTGAAAATTATGAATTTTTGATAAAGATTTTTTGTAATCAAATTATATAATTAAAGTGATTTTTTCTGATTTATTTATGTGACTTATCTTAAACCTTTGCTCAACAACGACAATTTTTTTGACAAGAGATAAAATAATTCATAATATATTTTTGGCATTCTCTAAAATATAAAAGTACTGAAATAAAAATCCAGTAAAGTATTGACAAATCACTATTAAGAGAATTGAAAATTATGGTAAATATTTTCTATTATCAAAACATATAATTAAACTCAATTTTTATGATTTATTGATGTAATTGTTCTTAAATCTATGATGGCGATCACAAATAAATAATTCATTTATTAAAAACTTACTATAACAGAAACATCGTAAATTAATCACAAATTAATGTTAACAGATTAACAGTTTTTTATGATCAAAATATGTAATGAAAGTTAATTTTCTTCTATCTGTTTATGTGATTTATCTTAAACAACGACAACTTGTGACAAAGGAAAAATTAATAAATTAAAAGCATAATAGACCTTTGCCATTCTCTAAAACATTATTAATTATAAATTCATCTTTAAGGTTTTTTTTATGATCAAAATATATAATGAAAGTTAATTTATTTATATGACTTACCTTAAAGCTTTGTTAAACAACGACAATTTTTGACAAGGGAATAATTCCTAAATTAATTTTTGTCATTTTCTAAAATATTTATAAAATTACAGGAATAAAAATCTTGTAAATTATTAACAAATCATTATTAATAGGATAGAAACTTATGAATCAGTTGTAGAGATTTTCTATAATCAAAATTTTTATTACTTTTTGATTTGATTTTTCAACAATGATAAGTGAATAACTCATAAATTATAAGCTTAATAAGTTTTTACCATATTTTTGAACATTTTTATAAAAATACAGTAACAAAATTATTATGAATTCATGTTTAAGGTCTTTTATAATCAAAATATATAATGAAAGTTAATTTTTCTGACTTATTTATGTGACTTATCTTAAAGCTTTGTTAATCAACCACAATTTTTGATAAGGGAATAATTCGTAAATTAATTTTTTTTATTTTCTAAAATATTTATAAATTTACAGGAATAAAAATCTTGTAAATTATTAGCAAATCATTATTAATAGAATTGAAAATTATTAATCAGTGGTAGAGATTTTCTATAACCAAAATATATAATTTAAATCAATTTTTATAATTTATAGATTTGATTTTTCAATAATGACATGTGAATAACTCATAAATTATAAGCTTAGCAAGGTTTTACCATATTATTGAACATTTTTATAAAATTACAGTAACTAAATCAACTTAAATTATTCACAAATTAAAATTGACAGAATTGAAAATTATAAATTTATGTTAAAGGTTTTTTATGATCAAAGTATATCAATCTAATTTATTTATGTGACATATTATGTGTTTATCAAATGAACAATGACAATTTTTTGACATGGGAATAATTCATAAATTAAAAGTACAATAAATTTTTGCCATTTTCTAAAACAATGTAAAACTAAAAATAAAATTCTAGTTAATTATTGGCAAACCATTATTAACATAATTAATAATTATGAATCTGTGGTGTAAAGTTTTTATATAATTAAAATATATATTTAAGCTCTACTTTCATGATTTATTGATTTGATTTTTCCTAAATCTGTGATATGTGAATATTACATAAATTAAAAACATAATAAATATATATTTATTATGCCATATATAAATATAAATTATTTACAAACTAATACTAACACAGTTGAAAATATTCATACCCAAGGGGGCAACTTTTGGCAATTAAATAATTTATAAATTTTCTAAAACATTTGTTTAAAATTACAGTAGTAAATATCTCTTGATTTAGTCACATGATTTATTTATCTTATCTCAAACCTTTTATTAAAAAATAATAAATAAATTAAAAATTAGTATTATAAATATAATTATAAATTTTGTAATACATATTCATAGTACTTAGACTACATTCACAAATCCAATATTCGCGAAATTGAAAATTATGGTTTTGTGGTAAATATTTTGCGTAATCAAATCCACTTGTGATATAATCAGTGGAATTATTAACATACCACATACTACTGATATATGTACAGCGGTTCACAATTCTTCTCCGAATCCGTGCGATCATTTCCGTTTCCGATAATTTGCCACCGTTACGTAGTGATATTTTAACATCATTCCATAATTAATATCAAGTTCAAGTGACAGCACCGCCAACAAATAAACGCTTGGACTTTACCGCTGGCAAAATTATTCTATTAGGCTAATTAATGTTTACCAACGGCGACGTTATTGAAATTTTTAGCACGAACGTTTTTAATTTCTCTAACAGGTTCATTGCCGCCGTAATCGGATGCACCACTTTATTAATAATATAATTATTTATGTTGGTCCTCGTCGAGTGGTTTGTAAATATATAGCGAGTTCGAATTCGCATCGATTTTTTCCACACTCCAACGATAAGATAACGAAAGACGGGGCACTTGCTGGTGTTCCGGGAAGTCCCGCAACTCGAGGAAGTTACACGAGGCCGATGAGTTTCGAAAGGCGACTTTCTAAATGCGTTTCGCCGTGCCGTTCGGAATTAATTAAGACCCGCCGACCGCTTTGGAACGATGACCCTGCCTGATTTTGAGATGGATTAGAATATGCGGATTTATATTTCCCTTTAGTTTTTTATTGGGGAAGTTTTGTTAGGTCGTTATGGTTTCGAGTGCTTTAACTAAAACTTGCTGTGTGGTGCTTATCTTTATTGTATTATTATTTTTGGACACACAAAATAGCTGTTGTTATGGATATTTCAAAGGAAATAGTACAATAATTTATCTTTGTTATTTTCGATCAGGATTATTTGATAATAATCATGAAGTTAATTGTATTTATAGACATATAGAGTAAATATGATTTGTGATGAAAATTTAAGTTGTCTAACTTGTATATAGAAGACAATTAATTATCTTATAAATTATATTTAATTAAGCAACATCTCTCTAAAATAAGCAAAATACTTTTGAATGTCTTGAATTAATGATTATCTTGATAATTATCATTTATTTATCGATATTTTTAATAAATATCAGATTTTCTGCATCTTAATTTTCAATTAAAGTCCTATACAAAATTGATTATATAATTTGTTATTTTTTAAATAAATTTCATTAATAAGACTTAATTATAATTTATAATAAAAATTATTTAAATTATCTTTTTAATTTATAATTTTATTTTAATTTTTTTTTATTTTTATTTAACTATTCAATATCTCTTTAAAATAAGCAAAGTACTTTTTGAAAATCTTTAAAATTGGTAATTATCTGGATAATTATCATTTATTGATAATCAAGTGATAATTTTAGTAAATATCAAATTTTTTACGTCTTAAGTTTTAATTAGGATGTACAAAATTAATTGTTTCGTTTCTGTTGATTTTTTGAAATAAATTTCATTAATAAGACTGATTATAATTTGTAATAAAAACAATTAAGAATTATTAAAATTATTTTTTATTTTATAACTTTTAATTATACATTATCTCTTTAAAATAAACACATTACTTTTGTATATCTCTAAAATTGATAATCATCTGAATAATTATCTTTTATTAATAATTAACTGATATTTTTGATAAATATCAGATATTTTAGATTCTAATTTACAATTAATGTCATGTACAAAATTAATTATATCTTTTCTATTGATTTTTTAAATTAAATTTCATTAATAGCACTGATAGTAATTTGTAATAAAGGAAATTTAAGAATTATTTAAATTATTTTTTATTTTATTTTAAGATATTTAACAATACTGTATCTTTTTAAAATGACGAAAATACTTTTGAATATCTTTAAAATTGATAATTATCTTGCTAATTATCATATATTAATAATTAACTGATATTTTTAATAAATATCAGATTTTCTATATGTTAATTTTCAATTCAAGATTTTTCTGTTGATTTTTTAAATAAATTTCATTAATAACACTTATTATAGTTTATAATAAAGAAAATTTAAGAATTATTTAAATTATTTTTCATTTTATAACATTTAATTATTTAATATCTCTTTAAAATAAGCAAAATACATTTGAATATCTTTAAAACTGATAATTATCTTAATAACTGATTAAAATAATATAAAAATCTTTTCTGTTGATTTTTTAAAGTAAATTTCATTAATAACACTGATTATAATTTGTAATATAAATAATAATAATATATAGAAAATTTAAGAATTATTTATTTTTTATTATTTTATAACATTTAATTATTATTATCTCTTTAAAGTAAACAAATTACTTTTGCATATCTTTAAAATTGATAATTATCTGAATAATTACCATTTATTCATAATTAACTGATATTTTTGATAAATATCAGATCTTAATTTTCAATTAACGTCGGGTACAAAATTAATTATATCTTTTCTGTTGATTTTTTAAAAATTTCAAAATCATCTACAAAATTAATTATTTCAATTTTATATTTAAATAAATTTTATTAAAAAGAATGATTATAAAATAAAGAAAATTTAGGAATCATTTAATATATTTTTTTATTTTATAACATCTTTAACTATTCAATATCTTGAAGCAAAATATTTTTGAATATTTTTAAAATTGATACTGATCTAAGTAATTATAATTTAACCTAGTTAGGTAATTAATTTAGATTCTAATTGTCAATAAGAAAATAATATAAATATATTTTTTATCTTATAATATCTTTAACTATATAGTATCTTTCTAAAATAAACAAAACAGTTTTGAATTTATTATAATTATTTGGATAATTATTTATTTTTGATAATTAAAAAACCGTATTCATTCTAAATATGTTATATTTTACGTCTCAATTTATTAGTGATACAGATTATAATTTATAACAAAGGCCATTTTAATGTTATTTAAATTATTCTTTATCTTTTATCTATTCCAATTAGGCCAAATCTCTAAAACAATCAAAATAATTTTAGAATTAAACCGTCCACTTTGAAACGGTGACCCGTCCGACTTTTTTCATTGGAAAATTGGCCCAGTCTTTTCCTTTTTACGCTCTCGGTACACAAAGTTATTATTGCATTACGCACGCCCGCAGATTAAATCGGCAAAAGTAAATATTTACCAGCGGATCATATAAGAGGGCAATCGATAAAAGGCACGACATCGGTCCGTTCTTCATAATTGATATTGGTTCGTACGAATAAAAAGGCCCTTTCAATGCGCTACATCTGACCGTAAATCTCCGAATGCAATATTGAATCGAACAACAACCGTGACGTAATTAAACAGTGATTGATATTTACAAAGGGAGTAATTTATGCAGGAATGTCTGGCCTGGGTTAATGATGAATGAACCGATAAATTGTTGTTTAATACCTGCACGAAACTTATATGAGTCACATTGCAAATTCGACGGTTGCCATGTACCCAGTTTATTATTTTAGTTGCGAATAGTAAACATGGATGTTTCGTTTTGTGTAGGGGTTATCGTTCCGTTTGTATCAGTGTTCCCATGTCTCATAAATTGATCGTAACCCAATACTGCATATCAGTATTGCAAATTTACTCGACAAACATTCGTTTCGGACGCAGGAATTTCGTTGGAAACGTACGTAAATTGCCGGTGAATTTTAAAATTATTGTCACAAACGTAAAGTAAATTGGGAAGAGATGTAATTTTGTTTGGTTGCAGTAAGAGAAAATGGCAAACCGAGCTGGCCAAGCGCAGAGACCTAACGGTTCGACCCAGGGCAAGATTTGCCAGTTCAAGCTGGTATTGTTGGGCGAGAGCGCCGTCGGCAAGTCGAGTCTTGTGCTGCGTTTCGTCAAGGGCCAGTTCCACGAATACCAGGAGAGCACGATCGGCGCCGCCTTCCTCACACAGACCATCTGTTTGGACGACACGACGGTCAAGTTCGAGATATGGGACACCGCGGGACAAGAAAGGTACATATATGTCTTCCACTTTAAATCTCCCCTGTTTGTATTGGTCGGTTGTGGTTTGGCGTTTTTATGGTAATGGGAATGTGTGGCTTTGTTGTCTATTTCAGTTATGGTTTTTATTTGCGAAGTTTCGTAAGGACTCTATGGATTCGGTTGCTTTTACAAAAACTTACTGTCTGGTGCTTATCTTTATTGCGTTATTATTTCTGGACACACAGAAATAGCCAAACTTAAGGATATTTCAAGAGTATTATTAAAAAAAATTGTTGTTTGCTACTTTCAAACAGTGAATATAATCACTAATAATTATCGTCATATTTATACTTTGATACCTACCAATTGATAATTATATCAAAATTGCTCAAGAACTTGAGATTGTTAGAAAATTCCACATATTTGTTAAAAAATAGTTTTGAATATATTAAACATTGGACATTATATGGACAATTAAAAATTATTGATAATATATATATATATATTAAAAGAATTGATGTTTTCTATTTTCAACTGGGATTAATAATATTTATACTTTTATAAAATGGTCCTTGAATATATTAAAAAATTGAAAATTATCTGGACAATTAACAATTATTGATAATTAACCTATATTTTTAACTGATAATTGTCATAATTTTTATACTTTGTTAATTATCAATTGATAGTTAATACAAAATTGAAAAAGGAAGGTTTGGATTTCTCCCAAATTTGTCTAAAATGCTCATAGATTCTTGTAAAATAGTCCTGAATATAATAAAATATTTAAAATTAATTAACAAATTGATAATTAACCATATTTATTTTAAAAAATATTATTTTCTATTTTGGACCAGAATTTGTTGATTAAAATCACTGATAATTGTCATAATTTTTATATTTTGTTAACTGATAATTATATCAAAATTGAAAAAGGAAGGTTTAGATTCCTCCCAAATTTGCCTAAAATGTTCATAGATTCTTATAAAATAGTCCTGAATGTAATAAAAAATTGAAAATTATCTGGACATTAACAATTATTGATAATTAACCTATATTTATTTTAAAATTAATTGTTATAATTTGTATACTTTGTTTATTTTCAATTGATAATTAAATCAAAATTGAAAAAGGAGGGTTTGGATTCCTCCCAAATTTGTCTAAAAGTATCCATAAATTATTATAAAATACGGTCGAATATATTAAAAATTTAATGAAATTATCTGGACAATTAAGAATTATTGATAAATATCCCATTCTTTTTATAAATACCCTTATTTGTTATAAATATCGAATTTTTTAGATCCTAATTTTTAACTAAATCCAGTTCAAAATTTATTATATCGCTTTTTTATCTTTTGAATAAGTTTTATTGATGGAACTGATATATAATCTGTAAAAAGGAATTTTAAAAGTTATTTTCATAATTATTTTTTATCTTATAACTTAATTAATTCTTTAATATTTCTATAAAATGAGTGAACTTGTTTTGATTGTCTTTAAAATTGATAATTATTTTAGATACTTTTTTGATAATTAACACATTCTTTTTATAAATATTGAATATTTTATTTTTTTAACATAATTAACTACAAAACATTTTTCTGTTTTTGAATATTACTTAACTAGTTGATAGTAGCTTGTTTATCACTGTCTCGATCATTTTTTTAACCAACTATTAAGACGAACAAAATAGTGTCCCCAATGTCATTTGTCATTGTCCATTTCCTGGTTCCAAACGTTACTTCCTATTTCTGTCTCGTTTAAGGAACTGTAAATAATCCATAAACTGTCACAGAGAAAAAAACCTTCACGAAATATTCCACACGAATAAACAAGCTTTGTTTTGTCGAAGACCGATACGGCGGCCAAAGATTCAACAAACCCATAAATCCCGCAATATCGCATCGGTCAGTTTTTGACCCGCCAATAATTTAATTGTTCATTGTTCCGTTTGTTGAACGTTGCAATTTCGTGAATTGTAATTTTGAATTGGTGTGTCCAGGTATCATAGTTTGGCGCCGATGTACTACCGCGGCGCCCAGGCGGCCATCGTCGTCTACGACATCACGAACCAGGACACGTTCGGCAGAGCGAAGTCGTGGGTGAAGGAGCTGCAGCGTCAGGCGAGCCCGGCGATCGTCATCGCCTTGGCTGGCAACAAGCAGGACCTGGCGAACAAGCGGATGGTCGAGTACGAGGAGGCTCAGACCTACGCCGAAGAAAACGGACTGTTGTTCATGGAGACGTCCGCCAAAACGGCGATGAACGTCAACGACATTTTCCAGGCGATAGGTGAGTTTCGTCGGAGAAGCTCCCACGTTAGAATTGAATTAATTTAATTGAAGGGTGTTTTTTGCATAAAGATTCCACTTGGGCGGAGGCGCAAATGAGTCGCAGCTATTGACCTGCGAGAAATTTCATTTTAACGAGTGAAACGTATATTTTTCTCTACTTGAATGCGTTTTATTAGTGTTTATTTTATGCATTCAGACAAGTATCTTTATCTAAATGTTGTCAAACAAAGAAGTTTTCCGACCCTTTTATATTGACTCAAAAATAAGAAATGATTCGTAAGAATTTACGTCAAAAGACGACAGTGTATTTTTAGATAGTAACAAGATTATACAATTTACGTAGTTTATAATGCAATAAGAAACGCACGACTGAAAACTGTCTAGTGCATTTAACGAAAATACATTGTGATCACTTTGACAAAGTCAAGTAATGATTTGTTAGAATGGGTCAAGATCAATTGATTAGTACTGTACTGGTGTTTGTTTGACACTGGCGATCTCTGTTTATCGCGAGGAGTAGACGGCTCGAGATAATATTATTTTTTTATACAAATTTTAGAGGTTTTTCCTTGTTTTTTAGATATTTATATCTTGCATATTATAACAATTGATTATAGACAAGTAAAACTATAAAAAATGTGTAATTTGAATTATTATATCATTAAATACGATGTACTTATGTTATATCTGTTTTATAATATTACTTATCTTGACAATTTTTATTACCATCGAATTCCAGTTGATTTAAAGAAGCAAAACTAGAAGAACTTGTTGAGCAACTTGAATTTAAATAATTATCCTTTAAGCACCATTATTTATAACATCATTCAGTTTCATGTCATTTTATATATCAATTTTACAATATTATTTAACTTGAATATTTTTGTTAAAATCGAATTCCAGACGATTTTAAAGAAGTAAAACTAGAAGAACTTGTTGGACAACTTGAATTTAAATAATTATCCTTGAAGTACCATTTATTTATAACATCATTCAGTTCCTTGTTATTTTATATCAGTTTTACAATATTATTTAACTTATATCAATTTTACAATATTATTTAACTTAAATATTTTTGTTAAAATCGAAGTCCAGACGATTTTAAAAAAGTAAAACCAGAAGAACTTGTTGAACAACTTAAATTTAAATAAATATCCTTGAAGTACCATTTATTTATAACATCATTCAGTTCCTTGTCATTTTATATCAGATTTACAATTTTATTTAACTTGAATGTATTTATTAAAATCGAAGTTCAGACGATTTTAAAAAAGTAAAACTAGAAGAATTTGTTGGACAACTTGAATTTAAATAATTATCCTTGAAGTACCATTTACTTATAACATCATTCAGTTCCTTGGCCTTTTTTTTCAGTTTTACAATATTATTTAACTTGAATGTTTTTGTTAAAATCGAAGTTCAGATGATTTTAAAGAAGTAAAACTGGAAGAACTTGTTAGACAGCTTGAATTTAAATAATTATCCTTGAAGTACCATTTATTTATAACATCATTCAGCTCATTGTCTTTCTATATCAGTTTTATGATAATATTTAGTTTGAATATTTTAGTAAAATTGAAGTTCAGTCGATTTCAAAAAAGTAAAACTAAAAGAACTTATTGGGCAGCTTAAATTTAAAGAATTATCCTTTAAGTACCATTTATTTATAACATCATTCAGTTTCTTGTCTTTTTATATCAGTTTTATAATAATATTTAGCTGGAATATTTTTATTAAAATCGAAGTTCAGTCGATTTTAAAGAAGTAAAACTAGAAAAACCTGTTGGGCAGGTTGAATTTAAATAATTATCTTTTAAGTATCATTTATTTAATACGTTGTTCAGTGCCTTGTTCTATAATATTATTATAATGTTTTGTAATATTATTTAATTTGAATATTTTTATTAAAATCAGTCGATTTCAAAAGTGTAAATCTAGAAGAACTCTTTGTTATCCTTTATTCATTTCCTGAAATTTTTATATCTGATTTATAATATTTAATTTAAACACATTACATTTGAGGTTCAGTCGATTTAAAAGAAGTAAACCTGGAAGAAAATGTAACGCAACGTGAATATAAACAATTGTTCTTCAAGTACCACTTATTTATAATGCAATACGTGGGAACAAAAAGGTTTTCTCATTGTCGGACTCAGTGTGAACTTATAAAAGTTATATAAAAAGTGTCATAAAAATGTTTGCCCAAATTTTGTAATATTAAAAATTGTAATGTGGTATATAATAATTAATTAAAATATGTTTTCAGCAAACAAACTACCGAAAAACGAACAAACCACGGGCCAGGGCAACAGCGGCCAGGGCAGACGGCTGGCGGAGGGCGACACGGGCGCCAAAGCCGCGGGTAACTGTTGCAAGTGATGGCCCACAAGTATCTGGGCCGGTGTTAATATTAACAATGAATTGGACTGTGCTATGACACTCTAGTGATATCTACGTGTAATAAGAGCCATCTCTCTTTACCTAACCATTTAATAACTAAAGAAACACTGTCACGCGTTTTGGTACGTTAGTATAATACGTTTGCCACCATCCCTCCTCCAGCGAGGCACCAGCGGTTATTATTGCATTAGTAAACGCTGTCCCGAAAACAAAACAAAAAAAAATAAACTCCTTCGTCCCCCTCCCGATGATTTTATTTTGTTTTTATCCGTATGGAAATTTGTGATAAATGTACCTATTTTTAAATTAGCCTTCGTTCACAACTGACAGTGTGGGTAAAGTAATAAACACATTTGGATTGATGATAGTGCACTATACGTTTTTAATTTTCAATCTTTTATTCACTTTAAAGTGCAATTATTGTTATTTAGTCCACTATTTTGTATGAACGTCATCAATCTTAAAATGTAGCACTTTCAATGTATACTTATCCAAAAAAAATTCTACCAAAAGTGTAAATTGAAAGGAAAATATATGTGTATTTTATTAGTGTCGTTTCCAGGAAAGGTATGTTTCATAACAAAAAAACTATATTAAGTTATTTTAATAATATATATACATATAGAAGATAGTCCTGTTTCATTCTGTTTTGAAACTTACTTTTATCAAAACAGGTGCATGACTGATGTATAATTTTTAGAAAGAACACGTTTCTTTTTATATTGAATTGATATGCTCATTGATTGATCAATTGTCATGCATCTACTTAAATTTATATATACTTACGACAACAACTTAGTGTCTTTTGCTGGTCCCAATTCAATGCAACTATCGATAGTTGTCTGAAGTGTAATGTAATTTAAGTGCTGTTCTCACACACAGAACCATAAAATATTTTTAAAATATAAAGTGTGCGCAAGACTGATTTGGCATCTTTGATTAATTATTGTATTATATTAATTTTTGGACATATTGATTGAAAGTTTATGGTTTAGAGACTTTTTAACTAGGCTATCAAATCAAGTAAGCTTACTAAGTAATTTTTATATAAGGGAATGCTAATACTCAGTTCGGTTCCAATTGGGCACGTGCAGTGTTTATTATCAGGGTGCCAAATTGGTCTATGTAATACATTTTACAATCGTATATATTATTTAATAGATGTACAATGTAGTAAGGTGGTTGTACAGAATTTTAATTGAGGATACTAACATCATAAGAATGAAATCATGTATTATATTTGAATATAATTATTATTAAATTTATTATTATTTTATTTGCTTCTTGCTTATAATATGGTTATCAGTATTCTGTATGCACAGAATAGGATTGTACAGGAACCATACCAATAAAGTTATTAAATTTAAACTTAATTGTTTTTTTATTTCTTTCATCCTTATGTCATGAATGTTATTGAAGATTTTATTAGAGTACACTATTGTATGTATTACAGTAATTGCATCTAGAATCTGTCCATTACGATTTTAAATTATAAACCGGTTACTATAGATGATTTGTATAAAATTATTACATAAGAAAAGAAATACTAGAACCTTTTAAAAATAAGTGGTCAGATAAAAAAAATCTGTTTGAATAAAGTATTAAGAAAATTAGATATAAATCATTCTTTAAAAATAAGTGTGCAAGATTTTTTGGACATTCAGGTCCTTTTCTGGTAGAAAAGCATCATGTTACCATGTAATGTTAATTAGGAAATGTACACATCTAAACACAATCAAAATATTTTATATAAATTATTACACTATATTCTTTCTAAAATTATTCATTTTGTACCTAAATCAAAATAATTTAAAATTTAATGCCATGACTCTTCCATTAATAACTAGAATTCATTTAAATTTGATTTTTTGATGTTTTAATCAAGACTTTAAGTCGTTTCGCATATTTTCAGTTGAATTTAGATCTGGACTTTGTGCTGGCCAATCGAGAATCTCAAAATGATTATCTTTTAAACAACTTTGACTCATGCTTCGGATCATTATCATGTATTAAAATTCATATAACTTGTAATTGATTGTTGGTAAATGATTCCATTACATCTCTCATGATATCACTATACAGGAACGGTTCATTTTACTTATAATTTTCTGTAATGGTCCTATATCATGCCAAGAAAAGGACCCCTAACCATAACGTTTCTTCCACTGTGTTTCAAAGTTTTTGTAGTATATCTAGAGTCCAATCTTTTGTCTGGGGGATCACTAGCGTATTGTTTGCAATCTAATCCTATTCTATTGAATTGATTCTTCGCCAAAATAAACAAAATAAATGTTCAATGTGCAGAAATAACAGATTCTTCAATTACTAACAACAATTCATCTAAATTTAATGGTTTTTGGTGTTTTATTCATGTCGTTCCATAAGTTTTCAATTGGATTTGGATCTGGACTATGGCCAATCGAGAAGCTCAACTTCTTTAGACGCGTTAGGCACTTTTTGGTAGGGGAAAATCTTATGGTTCGCATCAGCGACATGCTCATGGCAGGCGCATGCGCAGTGTGCGCCTTAGACACTTTTTGAATGGGTGAAATCTCCTCGTTCGCGTCACCGACGTACTTATAGCAATATGTATGTATCTATAGACATAATTCAAACATTACGACTTCTATCGGCGGTCTCTATAACTACCAATTTTTTTTATTCTGACTGGACAAAATTTGAACTAAAATCTTTAAAACAAATACTAAAAAATTTTTAATTTTAAATTTTGTGCTATTTGACTGGCCCTGTATTTAGTGAAATATTTTGTAATACTTCTCTGGACTACTTTTATCTAAAGAAATGTAGTTGTACCGAGTACAGTTACAGTGGCACATGCGCTGTGTTTATTATCAGGATGCCAATTTGGTCTTTGAAATAAATATTTTACAATCATATTAATAAATGTAATCGTATTGTATTTGAAATTTGTAGTGCTTAACTGGGTTATCAATTCAAGAAACCTTAATAAGTAATTTTATCTAAAGAAATGTGGTTGTACTGAGGAGAGATCCAGTTGCACATGCGCAGTGTTTATTATCAGTATGCCAATTTGATTTTTAGACATGCGCAGTGTTATTAGGACGCCAATTTGAACTTGTAAATACATTTTACAAACATAAATTAATTAATATATATATATATATATATATATATATATATATATTAGGATCATATTATATTTGAATATATTAATTATTGAAGTTATTATTTTATTTAATTCTTGTTTATAATGTGTTTATCAGTATTTATTATTATTATTTAGTGTTTTATTTCTTTAATCTTTACATCATGAACCTTACTGGAGATTTATAGAGTAAATATAGGTAATTATGATGATGCTTTTTTAAAATAAAGTAACAAAATCAAATAATAAATTTCTACGTAAGTCTACATTTAGAATGCGTGCATCTAATTTGATTAGGAATCATACGTAGACCTTGATTATTAATAAATAACATGGGTACAACAAATATACATTAGAACCTAGTCACGACCATAGATATGGCTAATTAAATAGTTGAGAAAATTTCAATTAGGACACCATATCAGTACAAACAAGACCGCGTTCTCCACGGTGTCTGCCACGGCCAAACAGCATCAAATCGAAACGTGCGGATACGCACATGTCCGAGCAGGGAAGGGTTTTTGGGTGCAGCAGGAGTTTATTTTTGGCGAGGTAAACAGAACAAACTTGGCCGAGTTTTACGAATTCGTGTTAAGTGGGGAAAATTGTAGAAGGCTGATGGTTAGCAACGTCAAAAAAATATGACGTTCCAAACACACTAGACATATTATTATACAACACGTTGAAATTTCACGTCCGGACCGTGTTTTTGTTAGAACAACGACGAACCACGATGTGCACGAAGGGGCCGGAATGCAAACACAAGGGCTTCAGGCCCGAAGGATGCCAGGTGATGGAGAAGGGCGAGCCGTGCGCCGAGACCGACACGCTGGACATCGCCAAACAGTTCAAGAGATGCTACGAGGAGAAGATGAGGATCATCGAGGCGGACCAGAGACCCGAAGCGGTTCAGGTAATTCACACGGACGACCCTACGCGAAATTCGCAGCAGAAAAAAATAAATAAATGATCGGGTGGGTGTGGCTTTGTACACGAACTCACGTCATTTACCGATGGAGCGCGGTACCGCCAACTTCAAATCCACATCACAAAATTATCTTAATTTACGTGTAACTTGTTGATATTCATTTGATAATTTACATTTTAGAAGAATAATGAAATATTAGTATATTACTATTTAATTTAATAATTTTTATAGATGTATAATACATTTCTTCATTATAGTGAATTATAATTTTTTTTAACTGTTCAAATTATGGAAATTGTACAAGAAAATTTAACAAAGACTGCAAATTTTAACAATTGTTAAATAAAATTAAATTTTTCTTTTTTCTTGAATAAACTATCAAAATATTAAATATTATATAATAATATAAAATAATTAAAAATATCATTTATCGAATTGAAGCTGGAATACAAAATTCTATAAAGACCTACAAATATTATAATTTATAATTTAGAAATTGCTAAATAAAATTAGATTTTCCTTTATCAGTAATTAACCATCAGAATCTTTTTTATGTATTTGTTTTTGTTTAATATCATTTATCGAATTGAAGCTGGACTACAAAGATCTATAAAGACCTACAAATATTGTAACTCGTAATTTAGCAATTGCTAAATAAAATTAGATTTTCGTTTATCAATAATTAACCATTAGAATCTTTTTTATGTGTTGGTTTATGTTTAATATCATTTTTCGAATTGAAGCTGGACTACAAAGTTCTTTAAAGACCTATAAATATTGTAATTCGTAATTTAGCAATTGCTAAAAAATTAGATTTTCCTTTATCAGTAATTAACCGTCAGAATCTTTTTTGTGTTGTTTTTTTTTTTAATATTATTTATCGAATTGAAGCTGGACTACAAAGTTTTTTAAAGACCTACAAATATTATAATTCATAATTTAGCAATTGCTAAATAAAATTAGATTTTCCTTTATCAGTAATTAATCGTCAGAATCTTTTTTGTGTTGGTTTTTGTTTAATATCATTTTTTAGAATTGAAGCTGTTCCACAAAGATCTTTAAAGACCTACAAATGTTTTAATTCGTAATTTAGCAATTGCTAAATAAAATTAGATTTTCCTTTATAAGCAATTAACCACCAGAATCTTTTTTATGTGTTGATTTTTGTTTAATATCATTTATCGAATTGAAGCTGGACTTCAAAGATCTATAAAGATTTACAAATATTGTAATTGGTAATTTAGCAATTGCTAAATAAAATTAGATTTCCCTTTATCAGTAATTTACCATCGAAATCTTTTTTATGTGTTGGTTTTTGTTTAATATCATTTATCGAATTGAAGCTGGACTACAAAAATCTATCAAGACTTACAAATACTATAATTCGTAATTTAGCAATTGCTAAATAAAATTAGATTTCTCTATATTAGTAATTTACTATCAAAATCTTTTTTGTGTTGGTTTTGGTTTCATCAATTTCATTTATCGAATTGAATTGTAATTCGCAATTTAATAATTATAATTTTTCTTCTAAATAATTAATTCTTTAAAAGTTGCTTCCCACTGTCCATAAATGTTCAATTAGACATCATATTTCAGGAAAAGATGAAACTTCAGAGAGAATGGATAGACGACTTGCAGGAGCAAAACGAGTTGCTCATATCCGCCGTCCAAGAATTGGAGTATGAAGCGTCCGAAAGAGTGCAGAATCTTGAAGAAAAATTGAAGCAGAGTGCAAAATGCATTTGCGAGGTAAATTTACCGAAAATTAACATCTATTTATATGTGTTATATTATATAATATAAACCGCCAAAATCCGTAACTAATTTACCTATTAAAAAAACGCGTAAATCCCGAAACGAAACGATTTTCCTCGCCTCCAGTGAAATCCCAAAAAAACCCTAAAAAAACTAATCCAGTGAATATCCCGTCCTGATTGTGATGCGTGTAAGTTAATTGGCCGAGTTAAAATTGTGATTTTAAACGAGATTTTCCTGCAGGTGATGAAAAAATATCGGGAACACGACGTGACCAACGACTTATTATCGGAACCTTTGCAGCGGATTTTTCAGCTCGAGAACGATCAAAAGAGTCTGATCGAACTGTTGAACAGAGGCATCCAAACGAACAATTGGAATTTGAAAGGTCTGAGGTTTTTCACCATCGAAAAGAAAGATATTTTCGATAGCAGGGCCATTGATAAGTTTGCAGAGCTAAAGTAAGAAGAGTCTTGAGTTGCCATCTATGTTATTTAAGTGTTTTGGGATTTTAGGGCTGAGGCAGAAACTGACAGGACCGAAGAAACTAAATGTAAACAGGTAAAACGACCGAAACGTTCCATTAAAAAAGATTCCCATTCATGTGCTTGTTGACAAATACACGTTTCCATATATTTATGACTTTTACTGTTGTTCTATGTACGTATTAAGTTTAATATAAGGTTAACTTTGAATAAAGATCAAAACAATTACTTCCATTTTCATCCACTTTTACAGATTCAAGATAAACTGACCAAGAAAGAGATTGAACTAGAAGAATCCGACAAGTAAGTTTCCATCTAGTCCACTTTTAATTCTATTCACTATTTTCACTTTTCAGAAATGTGAAGAATCTAGAACTAAAGATTCAGTTGGAACCAAACAAAGACAAGTCTTTAAAGGAGGAGTTGGAGTGTTTACGTATTGATTACGAGAACGTAAAACGGGTACGTTCAAATTTTACTAATACTCAAAACTTGATGATCTCTAATTAGGCATTGTCGCGATAATAGCTTTTATTAGTGCTTAATTATAATAACATTCGCTTTAGCGTTTAAATTTTCCACAGGTAATGGTTGATGTTTCATAATTCCATTAACTTAACCTGTTTGGTTTTTAGCAAATGGAGGAGATGAGAAGGGCTTTAACTGAAGAGGTGGCAGCTAAACACGACATGATCATCCTGCTGAAACGAGACATCCAACAGTTGGAGGAGAGATGTCTTCAGGCCGACAAACAGACTGCTTTCAAGGATGACATCATCAAGGAACTGAGGAAGGAAATAAAGCAGCTTAAGCAACAGGTAATGTGGGCAGAACTAAGGCGTCGAAAGACATTGAACCAATCAAAGAAGTAAACTGGGGCGGCTATTTATCGAATTGATTTTACAGGAGATTTGGGAAGAGATAGAACACCCAAAGTTAGAGCCTAAATTACATACCCGAAAGCGTGGTTGCCTAAAAAGGCTTTGTCCGAAGAAAGTAATGTTTACCGATAACGCTGATGCCGAGAAATTACGAAAGCCGAACGCAAAAAAAGTCTCTAAATTTCACTATGGCTCTATTCACTAAACCTGTGTTGTGCACGTCAATAATAAAAACACAATTACTTAACGTTTGTTTCTGTAGTTTGGTTGGTTCAATGTTGTTCTCGAAAGTTTTAGTTCAAATAATGACGCCAGTGTTATCCAGAGTCCCGAAGCTGGCGATACCCGAATCCAAAAACAAAACCTATTCTTTGCTCCCAAAAACCCTTCCGAAATACAATCCTATGCGATGGGCGACCAAGAAATGCCCTTGATCACGATAAATCACAACAGAAGAACGGTGGAGTCCGGCAAGTCCACGGTGATTTACATCCACAAAGAGTCGAGCCGCTCCTCCAGGAGAACCACGGAATGTGTGGAAGTCAAAGGGACCGAATGCCGTTGCAGCACCCTGCAAAAAGGGCCGGTTAAGTGTCCCTTAACGAGCAAGGAGCTGGACAAATCCATCGACAAGTTGCACTCGTGCAAATCGGAGGGCGACCTCAGCGAGTTCTCCAGCTTCAGACACCTGCTGAAACCCGTCAGGGAGAAATCCAAGTACACGGCTGGCGGTTTGAGCAGGCACTACACGTTTGCCGACTTTTCGACTCACGACGATGTTTTGGAGCAAGATGAACGTGTGGTCGTACCCAGTCGTACGCCGGTCAAGACGTACGTGAACAATTTCGAGAACAAAACATAATTGCCGATTGTTTTACACGTTATACACTCATTATACAATTGTTTTTATGATGTTTTAATATATTATTATGATTTTTACTGTTTTTTGAGTCAGCGGCAAATTATTATAATGGAGGAAGAAGCTGCGCCGGTCAGGCGAAACGTTTGCAGATGCAAGCTGATCGGTGCTCACGACGAGACGTGCAAATGCTACGAGACCGACGAAATAGTCCGGATGAGGAAGAAGATTAAAGAGCTGAACGATCACACGCATGACGGGTTGGAGGTTTTCTCGAAGGTTACGACCAAAGTGTATTCCATGACCAAATGCGTGAAGCTTCTTCTAAACTTTGCCGATAAAATTATTGCAGACTACGTGAGTTTTATGATTATTGACAACAGTTGTCAGTTTCCGTGTCAGTTTTTGTTAAACGGTCTTTAAAAATTACCATGTGCGAGGAGTGTGACGATAAATCAGACGCCACTTTGACCAAGTTGGAAAACAGATATCTAATTAAGAATGCGTATCTACAAAATTTGTCTGAGCTTATCGTCTTAATAATATGTAAAAAATTATACATGAAAAAAACAATCGGGATAATTGAGGCGGTGTGTTCTGCAACTGAAGCAAAACTTGTAGGCTTCTGTTGAAATCCTTCTTCAGAGTTTTGAACCCATCGTGTTGCAGGATAAAGGGGTTAACGAAATAACGAGGAAACTGAAAGACTCCATCAACACGATGAAATCCTACTCGTACAAGCAAATGCACGACCTGGAGCAGAAGCCTAAGATCCCGAACAACAGTCTGGATTATTGGAAGGTTCTGGTGTACGAGGTGGACGTCTTGAAACAAGGCTTGTCGGTGCGGGACGAGCAGTTATGGCTGTTGATGGACATCATTAAAAAAATGTTGGGGGAAATGGGCGACATGAGAGTCAAAATGAAATATTTGAAGGAGAGCATGGACACTATTGTGACTCACAATTAATACGATGTAACTATTAAAATTTGCGTACGTGGTTATAAAATAAATCGATTGTGAGCGTACTCGTTTGTTGCCTAATTGAGATCATCGGTTCTCTTTAATTTGTTTCTTCATTAACCATTTTTACATTAATTTAGGACAGAGATTGTATTTGTGCAGAATTAAACATCAAGGTTTGTCAGGATTTAGATATTTAGAGGTAAAAGTTTCATTCAGAACAATTTTAGATTAATTCTCTTATATCTGAACGAGATAATTATAATTCAGAGGTAACCACTACAATTTTCAACACTAATGACACTCAACACCTCAACCTATTACCACAAATTACAGGCAGCAAAACTAAAATTAGAAAAAGAGAGAAATGAAAGAAATTACGAGCAAGTCCAATCGGAATTGGAGACACTCGAGAAAAAGTTTCAGGACTTCTGCAAAGTCAGAGACATTCTCAAAGGACGCAACAGGAAGCTGGATGAGGAAAGAGTAAGATCGAATCCAGATTCAATCGATTGCTCGAGTACCACTGACGATATTTCAGGATGAATGCAAGAAAAAACTGTGCGAAATACTTTGCGACAACAGACGAAAGGCCTGCGAGATAAACGTGCTAAGACGCGAGGTATTCATCCACATCTCCTTGTTACAAAATTCAATCATCAAAGTAAATTATAGGTTGATCAGCTTGCCAAAATAAAGGACTGTCTGAAGTGCAGAATAAGGCAGATACTTTGCGTAAGCTGCAACAATTAAGCCCGATATTTTTTCTTAAGGCCTCCGTTTCAGAACCAGGAAGACAAAGTTTCATGTAAAGTTACCGGACTCGAGAACGAGTTGAAGCTGGCCAGGCAGAACGAGGCCAAATTGTTACAAGTAACTCCAGGTTTCGTTCAACTGTTGCGTCTTCATCTTAAATCGTTTGTAGATACATGAGAGCTACATTGAAAAAGTGGCGCAGCTGGAATATGAGCTGAATCTAAAACAAGTGATTTCTTCACCTGGTCAAGTGCCTGTAAGGTTTTTATAGGTGTAATGAGTTGTATTTTAATTTTGCTCTCAGATTTCCGCCGAACCTTACTTGTGCAAAATCAAAGAGTTGGAAATAGAGTTGGCCAAATCACAGCTCTATTCGAATACTCAAAGGGATGTGAGTTCATCGATTATTGCAATTTATAAACGGTTTAAAATTACTTTAACAACCTCTTATCTAGATTCTGGAAGATAGGTATCAATGCATTGTTAAATCATTGGAAGAACAGTTATATAATTGTCAGCAAGCAAAGGGTAGTCCAAAAGAAGTAAGTTCCCACCCTTCCCCATTTTATCTTGTCCTACCATACAGAAAAATTGTTCATTTAAATATTAATATTTTTTAATTTGTTTCACAGGTAAACAATGACGAAGTCAACGAGTTGAATGCCACGGTTATTGAAATAAGAAACAACCTGAAGAGAGCCTTGGAGATTCAAGAGGAAAAAGATAAAGTAAGTTTTGGTTAAATGCTGTGATGTTGTATTATTTAAGTACTTTTCAGGCGTACCAAAAGGACATAGATCACCTAAACAGCATAATCGGAGACTTGAAGGAGAAACTTACCTCTTGCCACACCAACTACAACGTAAGCATCTTTCAAAGCTTCTATCGAGAACCCGTGTTCTGTTAATCTTATATCAAAACCAAACATTCAAAACAATAAATTATTTTTAGAAAAGAAGAAAAAGAAAGCGTAGAGTATCATTTTGCGATCCCGAATGCGTAAGTCGATTTATTCACAAGACAATTATTACTTCTCCTGTCTATACCGGATGCTCTAGTTAAAAATAACTCTCGACCGTAAAAAATAGAAACCAAAACAAAAACAAGCATGTCCCAAAATAGATCTAAATTAGAAAAGGGAGTCATTTTAACTAAATAATTCGTACCGATTATACATTGCAATGATTTCTTCCCGGTTTATTTTGAATGCCAAACGGCATACGATCTTAAAATAGATATCATATTCCTCACGACGTGCCTGGCTCTCGGCATAGTTTAAAATTAATTAACGACGTATGTTTTCAGTCACCCTCAAACGCAGACGACTCCCCAGCAGAGCAACTTGCGACAGTAAGTAACGTTGGAGATGCTTGAAGTGGAGATTATTGAGAACTATTGCAGGATATTAAAGAGATGGAGGAGAAGTTAAATGCGGAAAAGGAGGCCAGACGAAAAGAATCTGTCGACTACAAAGACAAAATCTGTCAACTGGAAGCTGCTTTGGAAGATGCCAAACAACGAGCCAAAAATTTGGAAACAGCCGTAAGTTTTCTTCATAATTTTATATTCTTATTCTTGCTTCGCCCCCTATGCTTGTTTTTCCTGTTCTTAATGCAACTAGGTGGACCTGTACTTAAACACCATAAACGTTCTTGAGGCCACCGAAGAAAAACACAAAATTGAGGTGAGTACTGAACACAATTTTCCGCGGATTAACACTGATAAAAGTTAATTTTGCAGATTGACCAACAAAAAATTACAATTTCCAACCTCCAAGAGGCATTAATTGCGACCAAACACGACCTGGATGAGCTAAAACATAAATCCGAAGAAACTGTAAGTGTAGGATGGGCAGCTCGTTGGTTTGGAGGTTCCGAACCAAAACCACCAAATAAATCTGTGCATGATGTTTGATGTTTACTTTTGGTACAAAACTCGTCTTGCCTTGCTACTTAACGGTTTACAATTTTTTGTATTTTGTATTTAGATGTAAAACTAAACCTTGCCCTTTAGATTAGGTTGCTAAAACAACACTAACAGTATATTTTAGTGTTAGAATTAAGGGATATTAACCTGTGGCATGTCTCCTAAATGAATTTATTTATTTTATTTATTTATACGTTCCCAGTGACAAAATACCAGTTTATTTTTAAATAAATAATAAATTTTTTACACACACACATAACCACAATTATTTTACCCATCCCCAGCATGAAGCTGTTTGATTTGGCTTAGTCAGGAATGTAAGTTTAAAAAAACTAAGACTCCCAGAAGATAATTACAGTTATTTTAGATCCACGAACAGAAAGGTATCTTCAATATTTTATACGCATTTTTATTAGATGCCGAAGAGAAAAGAGATACAATTACGAAGGAGGTAATCCTGAACAACTCCTGAAATGATTAAATAAACGTGTAAATTAATTTTAGCACGCAGCAATTACACACAGTTATAAAAGTCTGCAAGAGCTAAATCTGGAATTAGAGTTAGAGCATTGCGAAACGTTACAGAACATAGAGGAGCTTGAAGGTCAACTATATAAGTATCAATCATTATTAAAGATTAGAGAGGTAAAACTTGTACTGCTTTCTTACCTTTATGCTTTTGCTTGTTGATTTAAATTGTTAAGTCTCAGTTACAAACGAGCCTTTCAGGGAGAAAATTCAGAGAACAGCAAACTGCTGAACAACTTGTGCAAACAAAGAGATCACTATGAAAAAGTCATTGAGTATTTCAGGATTGAAATGGCGAACACCTCTGAGCAATTATTAAATCTACAGAAGCTTCTAGTAAGTTACTAAGTCACAAGAATCTTGGGGGAAATAACTATGTGTTTTAAGGACAAAGAAGAAACTGCAGATCTAAACAATAAGCAGCTGAACGAAACGTTAAACGAAGTAAACGAAACCAATAAACAATTAAGTTGTAAATTGTTAGCTCTAGAGCAACAAATGAAACTGGAAAATCAAATGAATCAAATCAATGAGTCCAGAATCCAAGACCTCCAGAAACTCATAACCAAACAAGAGACGTGCAAAAAACACTACCAAGAAATTGTTTCGGAAATCAAGTGTAACTTAAAAGAGATGATCCAACAAAACACCGACTTAAAAAACACCATCAAAGATCTAAACAAGAACATCGCCGAACTGTCAGTGACGGCCAAAAAGACCGAAATGGCAAACGAAGAACACAAAAAGGCCACAAGGAAGTGCGGCGAAAAGGTGATGCGTTGGTCCAAGAATCTGACCGAACTGAAAACGATAATTTGCAACAAGAACTGCAAAATTAAACAACTGGAACAACAATTCCAGCTTCTGTACCGCAACCATCAGAACGCGTTGGCCGATTTGGAGAAGGCGAACGTGGAAGTGCGGGAGAAAGAAAGAGGTCTGCGTAGTGCCCACGAAAATCTCGAGAAGTTCTACGAGAACCATCAAGACGCCATATACGAGATACAGAAGTCGCACGATGATTTATACGTGAAACAACAAGAACTCGAATTTTTGCAAGGCAATTTTAACGAGCTGCTACAAAAGTACGAAATTTTAATGATTGAGTCCAGAACGGAGCCGAAATGCTTCGAGGAAAAGGGCGTCAGCAATGACGAGTGTCAGAATTTGTCTTGCGAGGAGAGCATGAACGAGCTGAGGCTGGCGCTGGAGGCCAAGGATAGCCAGATAAGCAACCTCCAGGAATGTTTGAAAGGGTTGTACAAGGAATTGGATTATACTATATCCAACAAGCAAATACCGTCAAATACTTGTTATCAGCAAGACCTGGACAAGTTGAGACGCGCCCTTCAGCAAAAGGATTTGGAGGTGGCGAGGATGCAGGAACAGCTAGAGCAGCTCCAGAATGAAATCAAGAAGTCCTCGGATAAAGCAACGATGCGAGAGGTGGATGACAATTTTGAAAATAACAGTTCCGCGGATTGCATAGAAGTAAGTGTTAATCAAACAATTATTAACTAGAATTTAATTAATTTGTTCTAGCAACTCCCCTACGACACACCTACCCCATGCTGTGACGAAGGTTCAAAGAAGGTAACACAAATGTTGGAGATGAAAGATGCACCTACAGCATGCTGTGATGAACATTTAAAGAAAATGAAACAAATGTTAGAGATCAAGGACGAAGAGATCAACAATTTGCGTCAATTGCTTGGGACCGTCAATTCAAAACTTTCAATAATAACCAGCAGAACAACTGAAAGTAGAGGTTGTCAAGTTACACAGCAATTTGACGAACCTCGTAAGGAAGGTTGCAAAGAACTGAAAGCTTGCTTGGAACAGGAAAGAGCCAATCATGCTAACACCAAATGTGAGTTGGAACGACTAAAGCATTCGGTTTGTAACTGTCGAAAGGAAAAGGAATTGAAGGAGATAATAAAGAACAAAGAATCGGAAATCTGTGTTTTGACATCTTCATTGGACACATTAAATAACAAATTAATAGACATGGTGAACGAGCTGGATAAGGCCAAATGTGAGATGGTAAATAAACAAAAGACCATCGACACTCTAGAAAAGGAATCGGAGAGTTGGTTGAAAAAGCAAGACGAAATGGAAGAACAGCAGCAAATCATTAAAGAACTACAGTGCAAATTGGACGAAGTGAGGGCGAAAGAAGACCTCATATCAAGCATGCAGAAAATTATGGGCGAGCTCAAACAGAAAGCGGACGTGGTGAAGTTCAAAGACGAAGAGATTTTAGAACTGCAAGAGACAATTAAAAGATTAACCACAGAGATTAAAAATTACGCTGATTGCAATAAGAAAATGGCGCTGGAAATCAAAAACAGCAAAGTCCAGATGGATAGTTTGTTGAAGAAGGAACACGAAATGATGAGGTGCCAAAGAGTGATTAAGGAAATCCGAACTGCGGTAAATTATTTTTAATAATTATGATACGATAGTAATTGTACTGTTTTAGATTGATGAAATTAATAAAAGTGTAGGTCTGACGCAAACGGAGAATGCCTCCTGTAATGAGTGCAACACCAGTGAAATACCTTGCCCCTGTGAAGTCGAATTTTACAAGAACGTCGTGGAAACACTTGGCACCCATGTAGTGGAATTGAAATCGAGGCTAAACGAAGCCCAAGTTAAGTACAAAGCTGTGGAGGCAATTGCGAAACAAAAGGATTTAAAAATAGAAGAGCTCAAAGAAACGTGTATTAAAAAAGACAAGGAAATGAACGACTTAAAGAACAAACTTACAGAAAAACTTCAAAAGTGTCAGCTGCAGGAAGAAAAGTACAAGGAACAGTCTTGTAAACTGGAGTGCGAGCTGTTACAGTTAAAAAAAGAACTCGAAGCTAAAACAACGAAATTAAATGAGCTGAAGAAAAACGTTAAAGATATGACCAGTTCCAAGTGCATTCAACTCTCTTGCGCCCAAGACGAAATACTGCTACTCAAGAACGAAGTCTCCAGACTGATGAAGAGGCACAATCAACTCAATGCTGAGGTTCCACGCATAAACCATTCAAGTCTTAAAACTTTAAACAATTTCATTTCCAGAACGAAAAACTAATTTGTCACACAACCCGTTTAACCGCCACAATTGCTGACATCCAAGAAAAGAACGACATACTCAAGAAGCAGCTGGAGCAGTACATACAGGAGTTGGCCAACGTGCAACAGGAGAAAGATGACCTATTGCAGAGGAACAAGAATTTGGCCTCCGAGCTGCGCGCCATTCAAAATTCCTTCGGACAGCTGAAGCGACAGCAAAGGTATGCGAGCGATTCCGTTAAGAATTTGGAAGCAGAAATTGACGTGCTTAAAACAAACCGCGACGAGATTTGTTACGAAAGTAAGAACGTGATTGGGTACGTTAAGTCGTGGTTGGAGGAGCAGAAGAGAATCAACGAGTTCGTGGATAGGAAGGAAAGAAACTACTGCGAAATCATCGAGAGGTTGCAGGAGAACGAGTATGTTAGTGTTTCGAGTCGACTAACACGTCCACTAACGTTCGGGGGTTTTAGCAGTTAACCAATTAACTTTAAGTTGTTTATTATACTTTTAGAATGAACTGTTGCATGTGTGACCGTTGGTGTTTGTTTTAAATTATCACAATACGTTTTTCAAGGTGTGGAGCCATGGTTAGAAGACCTGAAAGGATAGTGCGTCCTCCAGCTCCTCAGTCTCCGTGGAGTTTAGGATCGCAAGGAACTTGTTCAGGATATGAGGATGATGCACGTAGTCCTACTCAAGAGTCGGAGTGGTTCGCCGCTAATTATCAGGTTGAATTATTTCTCATCGTTTTTTATTTAAATATTAATTTTTCCGGTTGTAGAACACATCTGAAGATTCTGAGGAGGATTGGGCCGCCAAAGTTGAAACTTTGGCAGCTCAAGTCAGACAAACAAATACTATTTGGCAAAATAAAATGAAAAGATGCCCTCCAGGAGATAGAGATGTTTCAAAGGACGATAAAAAATAATATAATAATAAGAAACATATATACAAATAACATTTTATTATATATAATATATTATATTTATGACTTTTATAAAAGTACTGTCGAAACTAATTTTTAATAAAGTTTGTTATAGCATATACATATATATATATACAATTTTTATTCACATAACTAAGAAAAATATAAGGTGTTTCTAAAATAGGTGGTAAAAATTTAGGATAAGAATGGGGAACCCCCCAGAATTCGATTTTTGAATTAACTTAAATAATTTTTTTTATGATTTAGTTAAATAAATTTTTATATTGCGTTTTTTTCGTTTTTACATTATGTAAAAGCTTTTGTAGTCAATCGTACATTTTAAGTTTTGTTTGAGGCACAGTTTATAAAATGCCCCTGTTAAATTTTATCTACAGGCAAGTAGTACTAGTAGTTCAATCGGCTAACATAACCTAAGTTTTTAAACCGAAAAATGTAAACAAAACACTAGAAAATGCATTTAGACTGTTTAAATACGATAGACTGCAACCAAGGAGCAGTCCGAGCTGTCCGATTTAACGGTAATTCATCGTTGAACATTCACGTAACAAATAATTTAATGAACGTTTTCAGTGGACGGTTCCTACTGTTTAACTTGTGGCTCAGACAGAAAACTGAAACTGTGGAATCCCTTCAAAAGCCTCTTGTTGAAGACGTATGGCGGTCACGGAAATGAAGTACTGGATGCCGCTGGCTCTTGCGACAGTAGCCAGATTGCCTCCTGCTCATCAGATAAATCTGTAATTATCTGGGATGTACCAACTGGGCAACCACTGAGGAGGTTTCGTAAGCACGCTTCCACGGTTACGTGTGTTAAATACAACGAGGAGTCAACCATGGCAATATCGGGCAGTTTGGACAACACTGTGATGTGTTGGGATGCCAGGTCGAGAAGTGAGAACCCCATTCAAACCTTGAATGACGCCAAAGATTGTATTAATTCAATACAAGTGACTGACCATGAAATTTTAACTGGGTCAGTTGATTGCTCTGTCAGGAGGTATGATATGAGGAATGCTTCTTGTCATGCTGATTTTGTTGGAGCAGCCATCACATCTGTCAGTTTTACCCATGATGGACAATGTACTTTGGTCAGTTCTTCAGATAACACTGTTAGGCTTTTGGATAAAAACACTGGGGAGATGTTGGGAGAGTTAGTACTTACAGTGGCTATTATATAATATTTGTTTTCAATTAATGTTTGATTTTTAGGTATTTGGGACATAAAACTAATGAAATGCAAATAGAAAGTGGTGTTATTGCAAACGATAATTTTATATTTTCCGGGTCTGCCACTGGAGATCTTTGGTGTTGGGATTTGATAAGTGCTAAAGTGGTCAATAAGTTCGTCCACAATCCTGGAAAAGTTCTAAATTCCTTGAGTATACATCCAAAGAAAGACATTTTATTGACTTCATCTGTACAGACTGTTAAAGTGTGGGGACACCAAGAAGATTTGGCTTCAACTACAGAATAATTATTTTATTTGTTATACTGTCAGTATCAATTGTAAAATTTTATAGTTTTATATGTAATAAATTATGAAAAATATAACTAACAAAATCGAATATTAATTTATTTTATGTATGAACAATTTGGTAGGAAAACATTTCTTTTTTAAACCATTTATTTTCAAAAAATTAAGTAACAAATTTTAAATCAGTCTATAATCAACATTCCAGTTTAATCCGCAGATAATAACAATATGATATGATATTCATAAATGCAGTTATATTTGTACTTTAATAATAATTGTAATGAATTGAAACAATTATTAACTATATCATTAGAGTATAAATATGTTATGAGTTCTAAAAGAAGTTAACCATTCGAATTAACATTAAATTGCTATAACAAAATGGAAAAACGCTATTCGAATGGTTACGCAACTCCATAACAAAGTCTTAAATCATCTCCAAAAATTCTTATTGTTCTCTGTAATTAGCCAAGGCGGCTAATGCTTCAGCTGCCTCCAGTTCCTCCTTGCGATGTACCCGCCAAGTGTTCATCTCTTGCGCCACCTTCTTCTTTTGCTTCTGCTGAAAGGTCCAATCCAGGAAGCTGTTCTCGCTGGGCTTAAAGTTGGCCGCACTCTCCAACCATTTCGAAGTCATGGACGGATTGTCATCCGTCTTGTCCGCATCGGTAAGCTCCGGCTTCTGGCAGTCCCTCTGGTATTTCTCCATTATGTGATTCTTGTACTTGTTTGATTGGGAGAACGGATTGGCTGCTTCCACTTCGGGCTCAGTTGTCGAACTGACATAGTAGCATTGGTTTTGTTGCTCCTGATTGTTGTTGTGTACGTTATCACAGAAGGTGTAGATAATTTTATAATTTCCGGATCTATCACTGGAGATCTTTGGTGGTGGGATTTGATTAGTGCCAAACTGATCAATAAGTTTGTCCGTAATCCTGGAACAATTCTAAATTTTTTGAGTATACATACAAAGAAAGACATTTTATTGACTTCATTTGTACAGATTGTTAAAATGTGGGGACACCAAGAAGAATTGGCTCCAATAATTAATTTATTTGCAATATTGTCAATTTGTGTAGTTATTAATTTATTTTAAGTTTTGAATAATTTGGTAGGAAAACATTTGTCTTTTAAACCCTTTATTTTCAAAAAATCAAGCAATAACAAATTTTAAATCAGTCTATAATCTACATAACAAAATCGTCCCAGTTAGATCAACTTGTAACATTCTAAAGTATAAATTGATTGTTAGTGTAATCAATCATCACAGTATTGAAATGAATTATTTACAAAGTATAAATAGGAATCAAACAATAGGAATAACAATAATTTCTTGCAACTTACTCATTAATAAATACTCGCACAGTTCAATCCACAGAAAATTGCCCCTAATTATATAATTTTCAAACAATATGATATGCTATTCATAAATGCAGTTATATTTGTACCTTAATAATAATTTTAATGTATTGAAACAATTCCTAACTATGGTATATCACTAGGGTACAAATATGATTATTTCTAAAAGAAGTTAACCATTCGAATTAACATTAAATTGCTATAGCAAAATGGAAAAACGTTATTCGAATGGTTACACAACTCGATAACCAATAAAGTCTTAAATCATCTCCAAAAATTATTACTGTTTTCTAGAATTAGCCAAGGTGGTTAACGCTTCAGCTGCATCCAGTTCCTCCCTGCCGTGCACTTGCCAAGTATTCACCTCTTGCGCCACCTTCTTCGGCTTCTTCTTTTGCTTCTGCTGAAAGGTCCAGTCTAGGTAGCTGTTCTCACTGGGCTTAAAGTTAGCCGCACTCTCTAACCACTTCGAAATCATCGACGGTTTATCGTCCGTCTTGTTAGCATCAGTGAACTCCGGCTTTTGACAGTCCCTCAGGTACTTCTCCATTATGTGATTCTTATACTTAGTCGACTGGGAAAACGGATTGGCTGCTTCCAGTTCGGGCTCAGTTGTCGAACTGACGTAATAGCATTGGTTTTGTTGCTCCTGATTGTTGTTGTTGTATATGTTATCACGGTAGGTGTAGCTGTGGTCGGCCGGGTTGGCTATCTCCTTGTAGTGCGGCGAACTGTTGGAGTAGCCTTCGTTGTGGTACTCGTCTTCGTATCCGTCTTCCGGTTCTTCCCATATACTGTCGTCGGAACAAATGCTGAAGTGTTCCACGTTGCCCTGCACCTGACTGTTGTACGTCTTTATGAGGTCCCCCCAGGTTTTCCTTTGCGGTTCTTTCCCGGCGTTTTTCAATTTTCGCCTCCAATTGGCGAACCAGTTGCACACCTAGAAAAATTCGATAGATAAGTTGAGGTGGTAACAGGTGAATCGTTTACCTGTATGTAAGTTAGGCCGGTTTGCACGGCCAGCATTTTCTTCTCATCTCTGTTGGGGTATGGGTTTTCTCGTCGCCTTACCAGCCAGTCTTTGAGGAACCTCTTGATTTCCGGCGTGAACAGACGCTTGGGCGGCCTCTTGTCTTCACCGTAAACTCTTCTAGGCAAAATGGGTCATAAATACAACTCAATCCTTCACAAATTAAAATCGACTCAATAGTTTACAGTTAATTCAATTCGATTGGACGTTCAATAAGTGGGCATTAATATTTGATCGTCTTTTAATGCTGTTAATGGATCTGCTACTGTTAAACAACAAACATAAAATTAATTGTTTTACTAAATTGAAGTCCACATTTCATCTAATAGCACACCATTTATTGGCCATCACTCTTAAACACTCACGAACCGCCGTAAAAGTCTCATAAACTAAGAAAACAGTGGCTCAACTCCATATTTTTTAGTAAATCTCGCATTTTATGTGAACTCATAAAATACCAGGAAACATCCTGGTGTTAGTTTCTCAATACTACACGTTAGTGGCAAACTCGTTAGTAAGGAACACAATTTTCAGACTAGGTTTTCCAAAAAAATCTCTAACCTGTTGTACTTTTTATTTCTAATCGGCCTTCGTGATCGTTCCCTAATATTCTCCCCTAATCGTGTGTCCATGTTTTCTCTGATTAAAAATACATGAATGTCACTGTATACCATTAGAAAAGTTTGTGTAAAAATAGAATACATGTTGGATAACACTCAAAAACAAAATGGTGCCTGCCATGTTTAATAGCTTGTAAGTTCGATTTTGTGGGGTAGAAATTGGAAAAAGGACCGAACCCTTTCGGCTATACCGACCACCGGGCACGGTAATGAGGGGGTAAATCGAATGTGACCGGTTTTTCGGTGGATTATGAGTGATTTCACCGTAAAACAGTGTGTGAATCACGAAAACATGACTAACACGCACAAATGTTTCTCTAAAAAAATGTTCACGAGGCCAATTACGTTCGTACGAAACGATCTGGTGAACAACTGTTGTTATCCATACCTTCCTGAATTTGTCCCGGTCGACCTGTGCACAAGAGTTGCAACAAAAACGCACCTATGTAAACACTATAAATGTTTGATGGAAACTGAATACAGGTCTTACACAATCCGGGGACATCGAAATGCTGTTTTATTTTGAGATCTTGTCTCCCGCGTTGTATTTTTTATAATTGTTCCATATTATACGGTCAAACACGAAACTATTTTGTGTTAAATGCTTTTATGAATCGGCACATGCGGTGTATTTTTAAACGGGTGCGCACCGCTTTATTTGCTTTTGTTTTTTGTTTGTGAATCCACGTTATTTGGGACAAGATCAGATAAAAAACGCACTTATTTGGGAGGCATCTTTATTATAGTGAAGGTGAATATTTTCACTACCTACTAATAGAAAATGGCTCCGTTATAATGAGGTATTATATTGTATAATAAATCACAATTATTTTAATTTAAATAATAATAACAATAATAATATATCATAATTAACTAAGGTTAAATGAACGTGTGAATCAGATTGATATTAATTTCAATTTACACCAGTAATGGTTATTATTATAGCAACTTTTTAAAATGTTAAACACATTAGCCATAACTCTTTGATATAATTTGAACTGTTTAAATAATATTAATTTACTTTTGTTGTTTTATACAGTATTGTAAAAACTACTATTTTATAACTCTATAAAATGTTACATATATTTTTCTGGATTGAGCTAGACATAAATGTGTCAACTTTAATTTTGAAAGGGATTTTTAATGATTAAATTAATTAAAATTAAATATTTAATTTAAAACTTTGTATATTAAATATCATTTTTGCTTTATAATTTTGGCTCATCTCCATGGTATAAATTTAATCTTTCTCCGAATGTACGAAGTCTGTGTTCATTTAAACTTAAATTTTTATGTCGAATTTGGTTATAAACGTGATCTCCCATGTTTTCTATAGGGTTGATGTCCGGAGATTGGGATGGACAAGAAAAAACATTGATGTTTTAGTCTTTTAATCAATCTGTCACAATTTTGAATTTGTGTCTGGGATCGTTTTTTTTTTGTTGAAACACGTTTATTTCTTCAGCATATGGGAAGCAACCTAAGGGGGCCTACGCCAGAAGAATTGAAACATCGAATGATTGATTTATTTAGTCATAAATTCTTAGCCATCTCTTCTTGTTCCTCCCGATCTTGGTAATGCTGAATTTTAATTTTTGTTACAACTTTACTACGACCAATGAACAAATAAATATAATAAACAAAAGGCTATTTAATAATCGATTTAAATTCACAGAGAGCAATGAAAGACTATAAAGTACAAAATTCCTATAATTATGGCCACCACTGTACGTATAATTTTATAGAAATAAAATATACTATTTAGTTTATTGTACAGTAAAAATCTACATTAGTAAATAAATATTATTGTAACAGTTTACATCAAATAAAAATAGTTTAAGAATATATTATTTAATATTTTAAAAAGATGCTATAAATACACACAGTGGAGGCCAAAGAAATAGCACAAAATTTAAATTTACACATTTTGTAAGATATTATATAAAGTGTTAAAAAAATTATTTTAATATTCTATGTCCTTTTACTTTTTTGTCACATATCTTAAAAACGACGGATATATTACTCTGAAAGCACATATTAGTCTGATTTCGTTGGTCAAAGAATTACCAGAACAATATTATCCTTAATAGTAAGAATTTATTCTTGGTAGGGTTTATATTAATTATTTCATTGAATAACTCTCAGAGGGAAGACAGAAATATTGCACTCCAGGAAAAAAGTAAGTAATAATTAACATGAAACATCTAGGTCTAAATTACAAATCTTCATCTAATAAATCTAGTTCTTTTTATGTCACATGGTGCCCACATAGAACAGAGAATTTTCTTGGGAAACATTTCAAATAAACCATTAGTTGATCCAAATAATCCATAAAATCTATAAAATCCATAAAATCTCACAGATTTTAATTGATTTTGGTAGATTTCATAGATTTTGATAGATTTCATAGATTTTTATGGATTTCGTAGATTTTGATAGATATTGTAGATTTTATGAATTTTGTGGATTTTATGAATTTTATAGATTTTATGGATTTTGTGGGTTTTATGGATTTTGTGGATTTTATGAATTTTATGGATTTTAGGATTTTATGGATATTATGGATTTTATGGATTTTATGGATTTTATGGATTTTATGGATTTTATGGATTTTATGGATTTTATGGATTTTATGGATTTTATGGATTTTATGGATTTTATGGATTTTATGGATTTTATGGATTTTATGGATTTTATGGATTTTATGGATTTTATGGATTTTATGGATTTTATGGATTTTATGGATTTTATGGATTTTATGGATTTTATGGATTTTATGGATTTTATGGATTTTATGGAATTTAAGGATTTTATGGAATTTAAGGATTTTATGGATTTTATGGATTTTATGGATTTTATGGATTTTATGGATTTTATGGATTTTATGGATTTTATGGATTTTATGGATTTTATGGATTTTATGGATTTTATGGATTTTATGGATTTTATGGATTTTATGGATTTTATGGATTTTATGGATTTTATGGATTTTATGGATTTTATGGATTTTATGAATTTTATGTATTTTATGTATTTTATGTATTTTATGTATTTTATGTATTTTATGTATTTTATGTATTTTATGGATTTTATGGATTTTATGGAAATGAAAAAAATCTCTAAAAACTTAAAAAGATATTGAAAACGTAAAAAATCTCTAGAAACGTAAAAAATCACTAAAAATGTGAAAAGTTACTAAAATCGTAAAAAATCACCAAAAACGTAAAAAATCACTAAAAACAAAAAAATCCATAAAATCCATAAAATCCATAAAATTCATAAAATCCATAAAGTCCATAAAATCCATAAAATTCATAAAATCCATAAAATCCATAAAATCCATAAAATCCATAAAATCCATAAAATCCATAAAATCCATAAAATCCAAACATCAATCATCATACATGTATCTACCATATCTATCAAAATCCATAAAATCCATAAAATCCACAAAATACATAAAATCTCACAGATTTTAACGGATTTTGGTAGATTTCATAGATTTTATGAATTTTATGGATTTTGTGGGTTTTTGGATTTTATGGAATTTATGTATTTTTTAAATTTTGTGGATTTTATGGAATTTTAGTTTTTTACGTTTTTAGTGATTTTTTACGTTTTTAGTGATTTTTTACGCATTTAGTGATTTTTTACGTTTTTAGTAATTTTTTACATTTTTAGTAACTTTTTATGTTTTTAGTAACTTTTTACGTTTTTAGTGATTTTTTACATTTTTAGTGATTTTTTACACTTTTAGTGATTTTTTACGTTTTTAGTGAATTTTTACGTTTTTAGAGATTTTTTACATTTTTAGTGATTTTTTACATTTTTAATGATTTTTTATACTTTTAGTGATTTTTTACGTTTTTAGTGAATTTTTACGTTTTTAGAGATTTTTTACATTTTTAGTGGTTTTTTACACTTTTAGTAATTTTTTACGTTTTTAGTGAATTTTTAAGTTTTTAGTGATTTTTTACGTTTTTAGTAATTTTTTTTTTATTTTTTAGTAATTTTTTACGTTTTTAATGATTTTTTACGTTTTTAGTAACTTTTTACGTTTTTAGTGATTTTTTACGTTTTTAGTGATTTTTACGTTTTTAGTAAATTTTTACATATTTAGTGATTTTTTACGTTTTTAGTAATTTTTTACATTTTTAGTAACTTTTTATGTTTTTAGTAACTTTTTACGTTTTTAGTGATTTTTTACATTTTTAGTGATTTTTTACACTTTTAGTGATTTTTTACGTTTTTAGTGAATTTTTACGTTTTTAGAGATTTTTTACATTTTTAGTGATTTTTTACACTTTTAGTAATTTTTTACGTTTTTAGTGAATTTTTAAGTTTTTAGTGATTTTTTACGTTTTTAGTAGTTTTTTTTTTAGTTTTTAGTGATTTTTTACGTTTTTAGTAACTTTTTACGTTTTTAGTGATTTTTTACGTTTTTAGTGATTTTTTACATTTTTAATGATTTTTTACGTAGTACGTAGTAACTTTTTATGTTTTTAGTAACTTTTTACGTTTTTAGTGATTTTTTACATTTTTAGTGATTTTTTACACTTTTAGTGATTTTTTACGTTTTTAGTGATTTTTTACGTTTTTAGTGATTTTTTACATTTTTATTGATTTTTTACGTTTTTAGTGATTTTTTACATTTTTAATGATTTTTTACGTTTTTAGTAACTTTTTACGTTTTTAGTGATTTTTTACGTTTTTAGTGATTTTTTACATTTTTAATGATTTTTTACGTTTTTAGTGATTTTTTACACTTTTAGTGATTTTTTACGTTTTTAGTGAATTTTTACGTTTTTAGAGATTTTTTACATTTTTAGTGTTTTTTTACACTTTTAGTAATTTTTTACGTTTTTAGTGAATTTTTAAGTTTTTAGTGATTTTTTACATTTTTAGTGATTTTTTACACTTTTAGTAATTTTTTACGTTTTTAGTGAATTCTCAAGTTTTTAGTGATTTTTTACGTTTTTAGTAATTTTTTTTTATTTTTTAGTGATTTATTACGTTTTTAGTAACTTTTTACGTTTTTAGTGATTTTTTACGTTTTTAGTGATTTTTACGTTTTTAGAAAATTTTTACATATTTAGTGATTTTTTACGTTTTTAGTGATTTTTTATTCATATTCATAAAAAATTGGAAAAATTACGTTGATACATTTTTTTTAAACATTCTATTTCTGATGAACTATTTGAAAAAAAATAGGCATATAGTATAAGAAAAAATTTTAATGAAAATTTCAAGCAAAACCGCAAAAACGAGCACTTTTAAAATTTTTGTCTATAAAATATTAATTTTTTACTAGATCAAAATAAATAAATTTGAAAAAATGTATAAATTTTTTAGACAAAAAATTAAAAGAATTCTCGTTTTTGTGGTTTTTGCTTGAAATTTATATTAAATTTTTTTCTTATAGTATATGTATTAATTAATTAATTAAGTAAATATTCTATTCTTCATGAAAATACAGTATAAAAAAAATTTTTCATAAAAATTAATTTTCTATTGACCAAGACAAGTTCTTTATCACGGCTAAAAGTAGAACATTTAAAAGATATGTATGAAAAAATATTGATTTTTTGATTTTTATGATATAAAAATTCATAAAAAATTGAAAAAAATTGGCATATCGTATACCAATCTTTTGTGCTACTTCTGTGGGCCGTTATATTGGGCATTTATTTTGATTTAGGTACAAAATGAATAATTTTAGAAAGAATAGAGCATAATAATTTATGCGTCCAAAGTTGTTCAAAATTGGTTATAAGAGGAGGTTCTCAATTGGACTGCGCAAACTACGAATCTAAATCTAATTGAAAGGAACGACATGAAGTCTCGATTAAAACACCAAAAATCTTTACAGTTTACAGGTGGTTATAACTAACAAAGGGTATCTAATAAAATATTAACATTTTTTTAATTTTTTGAGTTATGAGCTATTTATTTTGTTTAAGATTTAATAAAAGTAGGAATTATTTTAATTTAAGCAAAAATTAATAATTGTTAAAAGATTGTAGTCTAATATTTTAAATACAATACAGAATATTTAACTTGCATTTATCTACAAGTGGCCTCAATTATTTATTTGTTATTTAATAAATTATAAAATAAAAGAATTTATCGATTGACTTGTGTAATATATAAGTTATGAATCACAGTCAAAACTGCAGTACTGAAAGGTATCAAATTTGATAAATAAATCACTTAAGCGATTAAAACACTAATTCCTCGCACATCGAGTCATATGTAAATATCAGTCATTCACAATTATTTATTACTACAAAAGAGTAAACATGCGATAACAACATTTCTCGAACTGAAAATTCAGCTCGCCAGTTTTACTCACACGAACTCGCGGCAGCATAGTATGATGCAATAGCATTTTAAAATCGGTAATTCAGTTTTGTAATCCGATCCGTGCGAACTGAATTACCATTATTTATTTTTTACGATGGAATATCAATAACAATGTTCGTCGACCGTTTTGTTTACACCACGAAGGCGTTAATAATTTACGGTTTAAATGGGGAAACTACGATTTTACGATGCGTACGTCCGTCCTACTCGGGACACTGAAAACGACGGTGTTGTCTCTGTTCAACGCATGATCGACTCGTTCGAAGGGGGTTTCACTAATTTTATATTCGATGCAGCGTAATTTTTCGTGGGAATGGCAATTATTTTAATGATTCAATTTATGTGTTTTATAACTGTTAAGTTAAACGTAAGACCTTGCCACAAGGATAATATTAAGATATAAGGAAATGCAAACATGGCACAAAAATAAGACTCTTTTATTAAAAAAATGTAAATTATATGCTTAAATAGAAAATTTAAATATGTAATTCTTATTACATGCGTGACAACAATAATAAATTATGGTAAGAATTATTTATATATTTTGGACGTCCAGTTATATACTTTAAAATAGATACAAATATGCTACAAGAATAGTATTTCTTCATTCATTATAAAATATTAAAAAATGTAAATTATATACTTTAATAGAATATATAAATATGTTGATCTTATTAAATACCATATGCCCGAAATAACTAAAATACAATTAAAAAACTAAAATATAACCCAACTAATTGGAATTAGATTTAGTTTTAATTAAAGAAGTTAATGTTTAAGAACAAATGATATAATTAAAGAGATGTAAAAATACAAATTTTTGCTAATAAAGCAATTAAAAATATAAAATGTAATATCGTTTAAACTTAGTTAAATATCATTTTATACCATCTAACTATTTTAAAGTATAAACAAATATGTTATTATATATTACGTGTTTTAACTTATTTGAATAATGTAAATATGTAATGTAATAGAAACTGTTTTGTTTTTATCATATGTATATATAATAAAAAAAATAGTTAACAATTAGTACAAAAATTAATTAATTGTAGGAATGACTGTGTGGCAATAATTAATAAAATTAAAGAATTGTTAATAATCAAAAGTTTCAGTTAATAATTTATTAATTGATAAAAAAAATCTACACGAGTAAACATAATACAAGAATAAAACTTTATTCATTTTAAGGAAGGTTGAACTTATTATACAGGGTGATTCATTATTTACGTTTAATTTTGTGCATCTTTGTTATTTTCAATAGAACACCATGTATGTTTTAGCAAAAATAAATTGAATATTAACCGAGATTGACATTTGTTTTGTATTTGACTATTTTATTTTACATTTTATTTTACCTTTTTAAATTTATCAAAAATTATCCATTTTATTAATTGCTTTAAATTTAAATTAGACTGGATTTTCTATAAAATGATAATTTTATTCATTATTTTAGAGTTAACATACAATTTCTTATTGTACAAGCTGCAAATCTCATTTTATCTTACTTTTTTATATAGTTTTATCAAAAATTGTTTATTTTATAACTACAAATTATTAAATATGGCTTGATTTTAAAAAAAATGATAATTGTATACATTGGTTTAGAGCTAACTTACAATTTATATACAATTTCTTAATGTAAAAGCTGCAAATCTCCTTTAATTTTACTTTTTTAGATTGTTTCATCAAAAATTTTTCATTTTATAACAAATAATTATTAAATTTAGCTTGATTCTTGTATGAAATGGTAATTTTATATATATATTCATAGAATTTATATAAAATTTCTTATTGTAAAAGTTACAAAATTCATTTGTCATTTCATTTTGTCAAATTGTTTTATCAAAAATTGTCTATTTTATAACCAGTAATCGTTAAGTCTGACTTGATTTAAAAAAATGATAATTTAATACATTATTTTAAAGTTTATTTATAACTTAAATAAAATTTCTTATTGTAAATGCTGAAAAGCTCATTTTATTTCACTTTTTACATTATTTCACCAAAAATTTTTTAACAAATAATTATTAAATTTGGCTTGATTTTTGTATAAAATTTATATTTTTACTTTGTTAAACTATTCATCATCATTAGTAAATTTTGTTTAATTTTTGTATAAAATGATAATGTTATACATTATTTCTCATAGAATTTATATACAATTTCTTACCGTAAAAGTTACAAAATTTATTTTATTTAACTTTGTTAAATTGTTTTATCAAAAAATTGTCCATTTTATAACCATTAATCATTAAATATGAAGAGAAGTATCTTACTATTTATATACAATTCCTTAGTGTAAAAGCTGCAAAGCTTATTTTATTTTCTAGATTGTTTTATCAAAAATTTATCATTTTATAACAAATAATTATTAAATTTGGCTTAAAATGGTACTTTTATACATTATTTTAGAGTTTTCATAGAATTTATATACAATTTCTCATTTTAAAAGTTACAAAGTTCTTTTTATTTAATTTTGTTAAGTTGTTTCATCAAAAATTGTCTATTTTATAACAACTAATTTCTAAATTTGGCTTGATTTTTGTATAAAATAATTTTACATATTTTTTTACAATTCTCATAGAATTTATATACAATTCCATATAGTAAAATTTAAAAAGTTCATTTTATTTGACTTTGCTAGATTGTATTATCAAGAATTGTCTATTTTATAACTATTAATCGTTAAATATCTTAAAAAATGTTAATTTTATACATTATTATTATATTTTAGAGATTATATACAATTTCTTTTTGTACATTGTATATATTCTATATATATTCTATTTGGCTTCTTTAATTTTATTTTATAAAAAATTGTCTACATCCGTTAAATCTAGTTTGATTTGTTTTTTTTAAATATATCATTTTATACATACAGTTTTTACAGAATTTATATACAATTTCTCATTGTAAAAATTGTGTAGTTCATTTTATTTTATTTTTATGGATTCTTTTTCAAAAATTATTTTATATTTATAGCCACTAATGTTAAATCAGGCTTGACTTTTTATAAAATGATAATTTTAATACATTATTTTAGAATTTACATGACATTTTTTATATAAACTGTGTTGTTAATATTCACTTTATTTATAGATAATATTTAAAACAATTTATAGGTTTTTTAATATATTATGCTAAAATATATGTTATATTTTGTTGTTATAGAATTTATACACAATTTCTTATCGTAAAAGCTGCAAAACTCATTGAAAATAATAAAATTGATGTCCACTTCCGGCGAAACTGGAAATGAATTTTTGTTTAAAATAAATTAGAAAAATAATAATAATTTCAAATTTCCATAAACTTATAATGAATAGGTTATGTGAAAAAAATAAAAACTAACTAATTAAAGGAAATTTGTAACAACAAATAATAAGATTAAAAATAATTTTATTAACAAATTTAAATTGACATAATTAATCTTTGTTAAATATCTATATATTTTTAACATCCAGTTAGATAGTTTAAGGTAGATAAATCAGCTTTTAATGTAATTGTTTTTAAATAATAATATCAATTTTGGAATAATTTTGTCAATATTATAATTTTTAAAATAATATAATTAAATGAAGAAATAATAATTTTCAGTATATTTTTATGAAATATAAGTTAATGAAATGCAACATTTAGAAATCATTCCTAAGTTTTTTATGAAATATATTTATGTAAACACAGAACCGACGTCCGCGGAACGGCGACGCCAATGCAAAACGCAACAGTCCTTTGCACCGATGTGTGCGCAGGCCCCACGCTACCCGCCAACTCTATATACGTAAAGGAAAACGCGGTCGCACGCTACATTCGCGAGTTGTAGTTGAACCACGTGCACGATGATGAAACACCGCCGTACGCACCATGAGTGAAACAACCCCCGAAATCGCGTAGAAAAATCGACGAACATCCAGCCAACAAACATTCGACGGAACAACGATGGGCAGTGACGGACGGCAGAACGGCGACGCCGCCGGCAGCCCCGCTAAGGACGACGGCACCGTCAAGCTGAAACGTAAAATCACCCTCATGAATGGGGTTGCGTTGATCGTCGGCACGATCATAGGCAGCGGCATTTTCGTGTCGCCGGCCGGCGTCTACGTCGAAACGAAGTCGGTCGGTCTGTCGCTGATCGTGTGGTCGTTGTCCGGCGTGTTCTCGACATTGGGGGCCCTGTGCTACGCCGAATTGGGCACATCGATCACACGATCGGGCGGCGATTATGCCTACATATACGTCGCCTTCGGACCGCTGTGCGCCTTCCTGATGCTCTGGGTTTCCCTGCTGATCATACGACCGACCACCCAGGCGATTGTTGCGATCACGTTTGCCGAATACGCGGCGAAGCCGTTCTTCCCTGAGTGCAAGCCGCCCGAAAACGCGGTCAGATTGTTGGCCGCCGTCTGTTTGTGTGAGTTGAATTCGTTATTATTAATTAATTAGTATTATGAATTTTACCTCCGTTAATTATGATAATAATTGTTTTGCTATAATTGGTTATTTGAATTTAGAATAAAGTTGCGCGTGCAATTAATTTGCGCATAATGTTAAATGCGTCTTGGTATTATAACTGAGTGTATTTTGCATTTTATTATAAATTTTTAATGTGTTAAAAAATTGTCAATATTACATACAAATCAATATCTAAGTTTTTATTAAATTAAATTTTTATTGCATTATTTTAGAATTTATTTACAATTTTTTATCGTAAATGTTGCAAAGCTCATTTTACTTTACTTTTTTTGATTGTTTAATGAAAAATTGTCCACTTTATTAAATATAAAATTTACAATTTATTTATAATTTACAAACATTTTTTTATGGTACATTTTACCCAAATGTTTTATCATAAATGTTATCATTTATCATTGTTTTATCAAAAATTGTCCATTTTATATTCACTTTATTTTTCGTAAATTGGTAATTTTATTAATCATTTTGGAGTTTTCATTCAATTTATATACAATTTCTTATTGTAAGAGATGCAAAGCTCATTTTATTTTGTTTTTTAGATTGCTTTATGGAAAATGGATAATTTTATAACCATTAATGCTTTAACCAAGTTTGATTTTTAAGAAAATGATATTTTTGTACATTATTTTTGAGTTTGCATGCAATTTATATACAATTTCTTATTATAAAAGCTGCAAAGCTCATTTTATTTTACTTTTTTGGATTATTTTATTAAAAATAATACTTTTCATGATCATTACTTGGTAAATATGTCTTAATTTTTCGTAAAATGATAATTTTATTAATTATTTTAAAGTTTTTATACAATTTATATACAATTTCTTTTTGTATGAGCTGCAAAGTTCATTTTATTTTACTTTTTTGTATTGTTTTGTCAATAATTGTTTATTTAGTTAGACCAGTAGTTATGGTCATTGAATATGGCTTGGATTTTTATGGAATAATAATGTTATACGTTATTTTAAAGTTCACATACAATTTATATGCAATTTCTTATTGTATAAGATGTAAGTCTCATTTTATTTTACTTTTTTATTAATAATTTGTTCATTCAATAACTACTAATCGTTGGATATGGCTTGAGTTTTTATTTATTATTTTTATAATTTTGTACATTATTTCAGAGTTTACAGGCAATTAATATACAATATCTTATTGTAAAAGGTGTAAAGCTCATGTTATTTTACTTTCTTAGATTGTTTTATCAAAAATTGTCGATTTTATAACCACTAATTGTTAAATTTTACTTGATTTTTCGTAAAATGATAATTTTTTTCTTTATTTTAGAATTTACATACAATTAATGTATAATTTCTTACCATATTAGTGGCAAAGCTCTTTTTACACTTTTTATAATCACTAATCGGTAAATATGTCTTTATTTTTTATAGAATGATAATTTTATTAATTATTTTAGAGTTTTTATAAAATTTATATACAATTTTTTATTCATAGAGCTGCAAAGTGCAGTTTATTTTATTTTTTTGCATTTTATTATCAATAGCTGTTTATTTAATAACCACTCATCATTGAAATAATAATTCTATTTATTATTTTAAAGTTTACATACAATTTATATACAATTTCTTATTGCATAAGCTATAAAACTATTTTACTTTTTTAGATTGTTTTATCAATAATTGTTCATTTAATAACTACTAATCGTTGGATATGGCTTGAGTTTTTATGAAATGATAATTTTATACATCATCATACAGTTTATGTAGAATGCATATACAATATCTTATCGTAAAAGCTGAAAAAGTCATTTTTTTAAATTGTTTTATCAATAATTGTCTATTTAATAACTGCTGATCATTGAATATGACTTAAATTTTTATGAAATAATTTTATACATTATTTTAAAATTTATATACAATTTCTTATTCTATAAGCTGTAAAGCTCATTTTATTTTACTTTTTTAGATTGTTTTATCAATGATTATTCATTTAATAACTATTAATCGTTAATTGTGGCTTATAATAATATTATACATAATTTTAGTTAGAGTTTACATAGAATTTATACACAATATTTTATCGTAAAATGTGAAAAGTCCATTTTATTTTACTTTTTTATATTGTTTTATCAATAATTTCTTCATTTAATAGCTACTAATCATTGGATATGACTTGAATTTTTATGAAATGATAATTTTATACATTATTTTAGAGTTTACATAGAATTTATATACAATTTCTTATCGTAAAAGCTGCAAAGCTCATTTTATTTTACTTTTTTATATTTGTTATATCAATAATTGTTCATCTAATAAAATTACTAATCGTTGGATATGGCTCAAGTTTTTATGAAATAATAATTTTATACAATTTGATAACTGGTAATCGATAAATAGGGTTTGATTTTTTATGAAATGCTAATTTTATACATTATTTTAGAGTTTACATTTTTCCTTTTTTATATATCAATAATTGTTCATTTAATAACTATTAATCGTTGGATATGGCTCAAGTTTTTAGGAAATGATAATTTTCCAATTAATCGTTAAATTTGACATAATTTTTTTACAAATATTAATTTTACTACATTTTTTACAGTTTACATACAATTTTTCAATAAATTTTTAAATAAATTTAATAAATATTATTATTATTATTAATTTGTAATTTTTAGGTTTAGAATTTTTTTTTTATTTTATTGTTACTAATTACCTACAAATTTTGCAGTTATTTATTATAAAATTGAACATAAATAACAATACCATAACAGAGCTCTTGGTTATTTGTATTTATTTTGCACTATTATAGCCGTTTTATCTACACCTTCACCTTGAAATTCCAATATTTGCCAAACACAACTGTATAAATTGTATTTAGTTGTGGTTATTTTATATCAAACTTTTTTAAATTACTCGTCCAGTAAGAAAACTCGAAGCGAAATAAAACGGTCAACAGGTGTTTTACTAAAGCATACATCTTTCTCATTACAGTTATCCGACAACCAAATTCCCAATACTACAATATTAAACAGGTTACAGTTACTCAATTGCACCGCAGGTAATGCGAAGGTTTTTGTCATTGTAAATATTGTAGTCGAATTGTGAGTTACAAAAATAGATTTTGATGTGTTGTTACAAAATCCGAAGACACATTAAATAATCTTTTAGGGGACAAATTGGCTCCAATTATACCGCATTGTTCGTCTCTGAAATGTATAAAACCCGACTCGAAAAAATGCCCATAATAATGTTTACCATTCTATCTGGCACATTTATAATCTGTGCCCGTATTGATTAAATCCATTTCTGTTTATTTCATTATGATTGATGACAATAATGGGGGGATAAATATATAACTGAGATTTAGCTCGTCGGTTTTAATAAAACTGCGTTCGGAAGTGCGGACTTAAATAAAAACGATTGACTCACTAACCCACATAACAACATAAGTCAATTTTATAATAAAATCCGATTAGACGGCAATCCCCTTTGAGCACAATCTCCATCAGTCGCAAGACCGGCTCTATTCACTACGAATTATTTACATGAATGAGGCTCTAACGAACCAGATCTTCTACGAATGACTTAATATAATTATGTTCCAGGTCTTTTGACTGCGATTAATTGTATGAGCGTAAGATGGGCTATGAGGATACAAAGCGTCTTCACCGCCGCCAAATTGTTCGCTCTCATCATGATCATCCTGTGCGGAATATACCAGATATTTGCAGGTAACACCACTTAATACGTGTAGTTAGTTTCACAGTTTTCGTAGCTCAGTTGAGCAACCGAAATAAATTTATTAAGGCAACAATTATGGAGATCTTTATTATCTGTCTTTTGAGCTATTATTCGTTAAAATTGAGTCACACATATATGAGGGTGTATTCATCTTGAATGGACCACACATACAAATGCTGGTTTAATATATTGTGGAGAAAAAAATCCATAAACTTTTGTTTGCCTGACTCAATTATCACCTAAATATTTTCCGCATTTAATTGTCCGATAATCAATTCATTTACGCAAATATTTCCTTTGCCTTTCAAGAAAAATACAAACCTGCACTGAAAGTATGTCAGTGCTATTATTTTTTTCACGTTTCAGTAGTTGACACAGTTACATAACTGTGGCAAAAATTCATCTGGCCAATTATTTATTATTATTTACTTTTGTTATTCAGGTGAAGCGGACACGTTCAAAAATTCCTTCGACGGAAACTATGACGTGTCGACCGTCGCCCTCAGCTTCTACTCCGGTTTATTCGCCTTCGGAGGATGGAACTTCCTCAACTTCGTCACCGAGGAGCTCCAAGATCCGTACAAGTAAGTAAAACAATTAATTCCCCGATTATAAATCTGAGACGAAGTAATTCCATTCCCTCTTGACTTAATCCACTTATCGGTTTATTCGGAGTGCATCTTAGCCGAGGTACATGTTTATATGGATGAGGAGGCATGAATTAGGCATCTGAAGAGCCGTGAAAAGGGAGAAATAAAACGCTTTCTTTGTCGACCCGCCGTTCTGGTGAATTGAACGTGATTTTAGCTTGATTGGTGTACTTTACAGTGGGGATTAAAACGCAGGCGGAACTCGGCAACAAGTTATCGATGAGTTCGGGATTCGTGACAGATGATTGCACGAGGCGGATGAAAAAAGCAAACTGGATGTGGGACGAGATAAAATACGTTTTTGTTGGATTTCAATTAACTGGATCTGGTCGCATTTATCGATTGCTTTTTCTAAATTACATGATGTTTTTAAAACACGGAACTTCTCTTAATTCTTGTATGTTTTCTTTCAGGAATTTGCCCAGAGCCATTTGGATAGCTTTGCCCCTGGTGACAGGGGTGTACGTTTTAGCCAACGTAGCCTATTTTGCTGTGTTGACCGGAATTGAAATGGAAAGCTCAGTGGCTGTAGCTCTTGTAAGGAAAACACCTTATTGTATTTGGATAATTATTAATCATCTTAATCGTTTCAGACATTTGGCACGAAAATTTTCGGTCAATTTGACTGGTTAGTGCCGATTTTCGTGGCACTTTCGACCTTTGGTGGCGTAAACGGCATTTTGTTCACTTCCGCAAGACTGTTTTTAATTGGATCTCAGGAAGGGCATTTACCAGATTTCGTATCTTACATCCATGTCACCAAAAATACTCCAATCCCCAGCTTATTGTTCACGGTAACTATCAATAACTATTAAACGACATTCCTTGAGTATTTTTGTATTTGTTCAGTGCGTTACATCATTGGCAATGCTGCTTATCAGTGACGTCTTCACATTAATCAACTACTACGGACAAATTTTGTGGCTGTCCGTCGCAGCAAGTATAGCAGGAATGTTATGGCTTAGACACAAAAAACCGGACATGCCACGGCCTATTAGAGTTCACACTTCCATACCAATTATATTCTTGTGTTGCTGCGCCTTTCTAGTAATTTGCCCAATTCCACGACAACCGTGGAACACTGTCGTTGGAACTGTCATCACGCTTACTGGTATGTTTTGGAAGACTTTTGATGGGTGCATAACTAATTTGATTCATTTTTCTAGGTATTCCAGTTTATTATTTATGTATTGAGTGGAGGAATAAGCCCAAAAGATATCACAAATTGCTGAAATGGATTACCGAGTCCGTGCAAACTATTATGAATGTAACGTCGCCTGAACAGGAACAAGCTTTAGAACAATCTTAATTTTTCTATTAAATATATAAAAGACATTTATCAATGTTGACCAATATACTATAATATAGGTAGGGGTAATATTAAAAGTATTAATATTCAACATATTTATTGAACATAATTTATTATAAAAATTAAACATGTGACAATTACACTTTTTATTCGTATTTTTATTTACAAACCTACTTATCCTGTTAAGTAAATATCTAAGTCAATATTAGATATTTTATGGTATTTATTTTTAACTTTATGTCATTGAAAACAATTTAAATAAAAATTAAACACATGATATACACATTCTTTTTATTTCTGTTCTTATTTTTAACATTTGTAACTTCATAAAAATTGCTACTACTTTCCTCTTATTGGCCCTCTTATTTGCTGGTTAATTTCTTCACCAGAGGATCATCTTTCTCCTCTTTTTCTTCTTGGACAAAACCTCAACTTTAGTCACCACTTATGGTGTCTTATAGTCTGAGAAAAAATTGCTGATTTCAGAATTTGAATCAGAAATATCATTCTGAGTATCTTCACCAGCCTCAAGAGCTACTGAGGTTTTTGACTGTCATTGATTATATATTCTTAACAGCCTTACAATGTTTTGAATAGGTTCCATCCAATTCTTTAAAATTCTCCCCATCATATGAGAGTCCTTCAATTTTTCTTAAGACTTACACCACACTAATGTCGCCCTTTGTGTTTACTTCTTTTCATAATGTGAAGTTCATAACATTTATCAGTCTTTACTAGAGGTAGGGATAAAATTAATATTTATATTCAACATATTATTTATTGAAAATAATTTCTTAATAAAAAATAAACATGCATTGGTTTTTTCTCATTAAATTACCCTTTTAGGTAAATATTTTAAGTATTATAAAAGTTGTAAATATTAGATATTATGTGAAGTGACACAATAAAAGTTTCATTTTCAACATTTTTATATTATTTATTCAAAACAATTTAAATAAAAAAATAAACATAAGATGATTACACCTTCTTCTTTTTATTTCTGTTCCTATTTTTAACATTTGTTACTTCATAGAAATTGCTTCCAATCTTCTTCCTCTTATTTGCCCTTTCAATGGCTCTCTTTTGCTTGCTGGTCAATTTTTTCACTGGAGGACCATCTTCCTCCTCAATAACCCTCTTCTTTTTCTTCTTCTTAGACACAACTTCAACTTCAAAGTCACCACTTGCAGTTTCTGCAAGAACTTTGACGTTATTCTCCACGTCACTTCCCTCATAGTCTGAGTAGAAGTTGCTGATTTCCGAATCTGAATCAGAAATGTCATTCTGGGTACTTTCAGTAGTCTCATCAGCTACTGAGGCTTGACTGTCATTAGCTACACTTTCTGGGTATTCTTCAACAGCCTTTTCAATGTTTTGAATAGGTTCCAAATCTTTAACATCCTCACCATCATAGGAGAGTCCTACTTTAATTTTTCTGAAGTCTTGCACCACACTAATATTACCTTCAGTGCTTTCTTCCTTAGGTAATGGTTGTTCATAACCTTCTGGACAGACGAAGAATGGTAGTTTACCTCTTTGCCAGTCATTTAATACCATTTTGGCCACACTTGAAATGTCTGGCTCACCCTTTTTCAGCAACTTTCCTGACCTCTTTGCCAATTTTTCCAAAAATTCAATGTGATCTTTCCAGTCCTCTACTTTGTAAGTTTTGTTAATATACTCCCTTTTCACCCTTTCCAAAACAGGAGCAATGTAATCCTCAGGATTGTTAACCAACTCCACTCTTACAACCCCCTTCAAAACCTTCTCAGTGTCTGTCTCAGCAGAAGGATACACAACTCCAGGACAATCAATCAAATAAATCCTCCTCATTAAAGTAATGTATTGCCAAACTTTTGTTTCACCAGCAATTGGGGCAACTTTACAAACCTTTTTGCTTCTCAAGGTGTTGATAATTGAGGACTTTCCTGTATTTGGATATCCAATGAAACCAACTGATATTTGTTTCTTGTCAATATGGAGTTTTGCTAACTGTCTGAGTAAATTTATCAGACTTCCTTTACCGAAGGGATGTGTAATACTTGCATGGAAGGCGACTGTTGGGTATTCCTTGCTCAAAATTGCAACCCACCTCTGTGTCACCCAGGTTGGTACCAAATCTACTTTGTTCAGAATAAATATTAAATGTTTGTGTGGCTTTTCTGTCTTCAAATATTTTTCCAAGTAAGGGGACCTGGTGCCCATTGGATCTCTGGCATCCAATACTTGTAGCAGGACATCAGAACTGTCCACTACTTTATATAATTCATTCCAGATTCTTTTGGATTGTCCTGCAGCCATTACCCAATCTCTGGGTAGATCTTTTACTCCACCATTATCTCTTACTAAATTGGTGTCTTTTTCATTGCTGTATTCTTCCTGTTTCTTTTCAGCCACCTGTGATAGCTCTTCCAGTCCTTTAACAGCTATGTTTGGGCGCTTCCTGCTCTTTTTAGGACCAAAGACACTGTCGAAACTTTCTGTGTCAAGAATATGTACTCTGGAATTTTTGGCTGTCTCATTAAGCAAAGTGATCGGAAGTTGGGTGGGCTTCATAACCATCTGATAGGGGTTCTTTATTGCCGCCCCCAATTCTGTTTGGAACTTTTGCAAGGCATTTTGTGAGATGACCCTGCTGTTGCCAAACCACTTCTGGTTTGGTTCCACCCTAGCTTGCACACCTGACGCCAACCACCCCTAAAGAATACACACACAATATAAATATTTACATGCATAAAACGGTAAGACATACTTGAAATGGGGCGGGGGTTAAAATTTTTCCTGATTTGTCTCTCTTGGCTTTGAAGTTCCTGTACATCTGCAACCTTTTGATTGTGCCTTTGGTCCTGGGCTTGGCCACTCCTTTCAACCCTTCTTTGGGTCTCTCGGGGTTCATGGAGTGTTGAGATCTGTTGAAGCCCTGTTTACGGGGGGCACCCGCCGTCGACCTCACCTTCGGCATCTGCAACAAGAACGTTGATAATATTGTAAACACGTTAACTTATAGGGTACTTACTTTGATTTGTGGTGAGTTGCTGAGTGTGTTAACAGCGTAATAGTTTATAAACACACGTGTGATCAAATGATGTGTTTATAGGTTAGGGCGAAGTGTTTTCTTTGGTTAGATTGTTGATGGTCGAATAGTAAACTGTAATCACAGAAGACATAAGTAATCTGTAATCATATGGTGGAAGAAAATGTTAAAACATATGATTAACGTATGAAATATAAAAAATGAATGTTGAAGTTTTTGGTTTTGGACTGTTATTTGCTGCACAAATTGTTTTATTGCATAAAATCCTCCGCGTTTGAACCAGTGCTGCCAACAAAGAACACGTAACACAAACAATTTAAAATGGAAATGAGTGATGCGTGTAGGGAATTTTTACTTGGACTAGTTGGTTGGATTTTGGGCTGTCACTGTTCTTTCATGCTAAGGCGCCATGGCCGCCGATCAAGAGCAATTTTATCAAATATTGACAACCTTTTTGTCCGCGGATAATGCCATCCGGACGCAGGCTGAGGTGAGTGATTCGATTCCTTATTAAAAAGTGTTTAAGTCGGTGTATAAATTGTGGAGAGGCAACGCGAACTGTGTCGGATTTTTCGAATTATTTTTTCATAAAACAACGTGTTCCGCTCAATTCGCAGCATGGTGTTCGTGATTTTTGCATTGTTGGACGATGATTCATCGACCGGCTATTTGAGTATTCCGCGAGGGTTACGGTGCGTTTGCAGCCTTAATTTGGCTATGACCGTCGCCAGTTAATATGCGATTCGGAATATTTTGCGGTCTATTTATAGACAAAAAGGCGCCAATTAATCCACATTTTAAGGTCACAGTTTAGAGCGTTCGGATTTAATTTCATTAATTTTCGTCCCGCAGGAGGCATACAATAATTTGTCGATTGAAACGAAAGTCAGCCACTTAATTGGGGCCATCCACAATGCCAATCTGGGAGACGAAGCCCGGCAAATGGGTGCCGTGCTGCTGCGGCGTCTGTTGGCCAGCGAATTCACCAATTTCTATCCGAAACTGCCGGCGGAGAGCCAAAAGGCGCTGAGGGACCAAGTGTTGTTGGCAGTGCAACAGGCCCAGGGCAATATCACCCTCCGTCACAAGTTCTGCGAGGTCGCCGCCGAAGTAGCCAGAAATCTCATCGACGACGATGGCAACAATCAGTGGCCCGAATTTTTGCAGGTAAATACTTAAAAATTTCAAAATCTATTGCTCAGCATTCCTTATCCTATTTGTTTTATCAGCATGCCATTAATTAAGTGGCAAACATTGATGTGCAATTGAGTTCTAAAGATTATCATGCTATTTTTATTATTAGTTGATTAGCAAAGTATTTGGACAGGAATGTTAAATGTTATTAATCATCTTTGAATGTGGGTTAGTCATCAGTTAAATTGTGTCAGACATTCTAATAAAAAAAATTAACAACACTTACTAGATCACTTTCTCCTTAATTTAACATTTCCCCAAATTTAATCTAGTTTAAAAATTAATTTAATTGGTGACCCATCATTTTTATTGATGGAGGACTTGAACAAACATAGTTCTATCATTATATAAATTAATTCCACTATAATTAATATTTACCTGTGTATTTTCAATTGATGATATTTGAATTCTACACGTCAAGATGAATTTTCAAACGTCAGTTTTGACATTTTATTGAGGCCATCTTTCAAATTCCAAATGTTTCCCAAGTAACATAATTTTTTGTCCTGTTTCAGTTTTTGTTCCACTGCGCGAATGACCCAAGTCCAGTTCTGAAAGAAGCAGCCCTCCAAATGTTCACAAGCGTGCCAGGAGTGTTTGGCAACCAACAAAATAACTACCTAGACCTTATCAAGCAGATGTTGTTGCAAAGTCTGCAAACCACAGAGGCCTATGAGGTTCGTTTCCAAGCTGTCCGTGCCGTTGGCGCCTTTATCTTGATCAACGACAAGGAGCCACAAATCCTGAAGCACTTTTCGGATTTGTTGACTCCCATGTTATTGGTTATTGGAGAAAGTGTCCAACAGCAGGAGGACGACACATTGCTAAAGGTCTTGATCGAACTGTCAGAGAACACACCAAAATATCTCAGACCGCAGCTGGTCAACATTTACGAAATGTGCATGAAGATCTGTAGTAATGATGAGGCCCTGGATAGCTTCCGCCAACTAGCTCTCGAGGTGATGGTCACACTCGCCGAAATGGCTCCGGCAATGGTGCGCAAAAACGTGGGCAAATACATGGAGCAGCTGGTGCCCCGCATCCTCCACTTCATGGCGGACCTGGAGGACGACGACGACTGGGCCAAGAGCGACGACCTGCTCGACGAGGACAACGACTGCAACAGCGTGGTGGCCGAGGCGGCCCTCGACCGTCTGGCTTGCGGTCTCGGCGGCAAGATCATCCTGCCCCTGGTCACGGCCAACGTGCCACAGATGTTGGCCAGCCACGACTGGAAGCAGCGCCACGCCGCCCTCATGGCCCTCAGCGCCATCGGAGAGGGTTGTCACAAGCAGATGGAGACCATCCTGCCTGAAATCATGGACGGCGGCGTCCTACGCTTCCTCCAAGACCCGCATCCCCGTGTCCGGTTTGCCGCCTGCAACGCCATCGGTCAAATGGCCACCGACTTCGCACCCGTCTTCGAGAAGAAGTTCCACGACAAAGTCGTGCCCGGTCTGCTGATGCTGCTGGACGACAACGACAATCCGAGGGTGCAGGCGCACGCCGGCGCCGCGCTCGTCAACTTCGCCGAAGACTGCCCCAAGCACATCCTGTCCGGGTATCTGGACGCTCTCATGGGCAAGCTGCAGGGCATCCTGACCGCCAAATTCGAAGAACTGGTAGAGAAGGGCACCAAACTCGTTTTGGAACAGGTCGTTACCACCATCGCCAGCGTTGCTGACACTGCTGAGAACGAGTTCATCGCTTACTACGACCGTCTCATGCCTTGTCTGAAGTTCATCATTCAGAACGCCAACAAGGAGGATTTGAAGTTGCTCAGAGGAAAGACCATTGAATGCGTAACGCTGATCGGTATGGCTGTGGGTACTGAGAAATTCATGGCCGACGCCACCGAAGTCATGGACATGCTGCTGAAGACACACGAGGTCGGAGCTGAATTGCCCGACGACGATCCGCAAACCAGCTACCTAATTTCGGCTTGGAGCAGAATTTGCAAGGTAAAACACAAGATGAAAGCACCGTACCATGTTATACAATCGTTGTTGTCTAGGTTTTGGGCAAAAACTTTGTGCAATATTTGCCTGTTGTGATGGGACCAGTAATGCGAACAGCCGCAATGAAGCCAGACGTAGCTCTTCTGGATAACGACGACATGAACGGAATAGAAGATGAAGACAACTGGCAGTTTGTTTCCATTGGTGAACAAAAGAACTTTGGCATCAGAACTGCAGGTACAGCAACGTTTTTATAATTTATTGGGTGAAATTTAAATGAAATTTGATTACAGGCTTGGAGGACAAAGCAGCAGCGTGTATGATGCTGGTATGCTATGCACAAGAACTTAAGGAAGGTTTCGCCAACTATGCCGAGGAGACCGTGAAGTTGATGGTTCCCATGTTGAAATTCTACTTTCACGACACCGTCAGAAATGAGGCCGCTAAATCTCTGCCTTACCTTTTGGAGTGTTCGACCTGCAAAGGTCCCGCTTTCGTTGGCGATATGTGGAGGTACGTCGTCACCTCACCTCACCAATTGTGATCATAGCTAAAATCGACGTTTTTCCAGATTCATTTGTCCCGAATTACTTAAGGCCATCGACGGCGAACCTGAAACCGACGTCCTGATGACCATGCTGGACTCCCTGGCCAAGTGCATCCAACAGCTGGGACCCACCTACATCGACCAAGAATCGCTGGCCGAGATCCTGCGCATCGTGGACAAAATGATGCAGGCCCACTTCGAAAAGGCGAACGACAGACACAACAAACACCTGGACGAGGACTACGACGAGGAGGTACAGGAACAGCTGGAAGATGAGGAGTCCGACGACATCTATATTCTCGCTAAAATAGCGGACGTTCTGCACTCCTTGTTCATGACCTACCGAGAGAATTTCCTGCCTTATTTCGACCGCATCTTGAACCACTTCGTCATGCTTCTACAACCCAACCGCAACTGGGCCGACCATCAATGGGGTATCTGCGTTTTTGATGACGTTATCGAATTCACCGGTACGTGGTCTAATTCTGTAATTTTTTTCGGGGTGTTTAATGTTTTGATTTAGGTCCTGCTTGCGCGAAGTACCAGCAGTTCTTCCTCGAGCCGTTCCAGCTGTACTTGAAGGACAAGAGCTGCGAGGTTCGCCAGGCGGTGGCGTACGGATGGGGCGTGCTGGCTCAGTTCGGTGGCGAACAGTTCGCCCCCGTGCTGGCCAAGATCATGCCTTCCCTAATCGAAGTGATAATGGCGAAGGGTTCGCGCGAGCCCAGGAACGTCAACGCCACAGAGAACGCCATTTCCGCAGTCACCAAGGTTATGAAATACAATGCGTCCGCCATCAACTTGACTGAGATCCTGCCCCTGTGGTTCAGCTGGTTGCCCGTTGTGGAAGACGTGGACGAGGCGCCGCACGTTTACGGGTACATGTGCGATTTGATAGAGGCTAACAATCAACAAGTATTAGGTGGGTGATTGTTTGATTTACCTGTAGGGTTTTGATTAATTGGTTTATTTCTGAATACAGGTGCTAATAACGAAAATGTCCCAAGGATAATTCACATTATAGCTGAAGCTTTCTATCAGGACGCGATAGACTCGTCGAAGCAGGAAGGTTTTAGGATGCTCAGTATAGTTAGGCACATTCAATCCAACGAAACGTTTTTCCAAAACGCCGTGCAAGCTTTACCTGCAGAGCTGCAGCAATCACTGCATGTTGCTTTACACACAGGCGCGAAAAATTAACACTGTGGGATTTGTTTGTTTCCGATACATTTATAACATAAATTTTAAGTTATAGCATATATATCATTATTTTTTATATGTATGGACATAACTTGGAGTTGTCTCGAGTAGTGCTACAAACCATTTTTAGAAATTTTCCGAAATTTTGGTCCGATTTGAAGGACACTGCAGCACATAGGAAAATTAAGTTTATTCATTTTTTATTAAAGTATTTATAACTACATTATTTTTAATTAATTTATTATGAATGTTTTTAGCTCTATTCTTGAATCCATATATAACTTCTTGACCCTCCAGTAAGTTTGATGAATTTATGAGAGTTAGTTGTGTATTCACAAAGACATTGAGTATATTGTTGTTTTAAGTTTCAGTTAAATTTAAAATATACAAAACAATTGAAAAAAATTTACAAACTATATTTTATTGTTCACTTCTGGTGGATTGAGTTGTATTTACCTACACCTATTAGGTATATTTATAATTGTGACTGTAAATAATTTTCTCGTGACACTGGACTGTATGTGATACTCTTTATTTGATTCGGAGTTCGTTCATAATAAAAATATTTTTGTCTACAAGTTTTTTGATCGTTAGTGTTCTAAAATTTATTCACTGACATGTTATATCAACAATAATAAATTGATTTTTCTCTATTGCCTTCTTTTATTTTCCTATCGATCTAAAAATGGTCTGTCAAACAAAAGTGCGCATTTAATTTGCGAAATTAAATATTTAATTTAAAAAACCCAAACAAAACATGTTTTAAAGATTCAGGTCTAAAATTAAAATTTTAATATTCGGCCTAAAAATGGCCTGTCAAACAAAAATGCGCATTTAATTTGCGAAAATAAATATTTAACTTAAAAAACCCAAACAAAACATGTTTTAAGAATTCAAGTCTAAAATTAAAAGTTAATATATCTTTGAATAAATAAATTCGTTTAAATAGATTTATTGAAATATTTTTAATATAAAAATTATATCTAGTATATACACAAATGTATATAATGTATTTAATGAAAATCTAAAAAGAGAGTTTTGACGAATTTTCAATATTGAAACGAACCAAAAGGGTGATATAATTATTACTAACGCCAACTTTACAAATATGTTAAACTACTTTTTTAATAGCGTTATCTAAACAAATGGATTTAACTATTGTTTTTGTTTACTAATGTTACCGCTATTCAATTATTTGTATAAAGCAGTTCAATTTTTTTATTCTAGATGGCGCAAGCAAAAATGTAGTTCGGCTTATTTTTTCCAGATGTTGTTAATAGTCAAAATTAATTCAGCTTCTTTAGAAGCGCTAACAAGAATGTGGTTAATCTTATTATCACTAGATGACGCTAGTAAATACAAATTCTAGATGGCAAAAATAAATACGTAGTTTGGTCTACTTATTCTAGATGGAGCCAGTAATAAAAATTGTTCCTCTTATGTGGTCTAGATGACGCAAGTTAAACAAACATTGAATTTTTCAATTTTTACATGAGTTTAAATATATCTAAAATTAAAATACAGTAAATTTTATAACTTTAAATTAACTAGATATTTTAAAGTTTATGAATTTAAGTTTCGAATATAATTTATTATATTTTACAAACTGAAATTTTTATTTTTTAATTTAAATTATTAATTTTAGTCGAATTTACTTTTATGAACTTTTTTACTGCTTAAAAAAAATTAAATTGTTAATTTAAGTTTTACAAACTTAAGGATTGTCGCAAACTTGGGGCTTAATTAAACAAGACTAAGTCACAGTTAGGTGGTAAATTTCAATACTACTTTCAATTAAATTGGATAATTTAATATTTTATAATATAAAATATATATTTTAAAACTACTTTATCAATTTTAGTTTTTAAGGTTAATTTTTTTAAATTTACAATTTTAAACTAATTAAATGCATCACAGAAATATTAATATTATATCAAAATGAACATCTTCAATTACTTAATTCTATTTTATTTCTTTATAAAAATGGTTACTAATACTAATATAAAAATTTAAAAATATACGAGTTGTGATCAATCTAATAAAATTCTAAAACAAGAAAGATTTTGAAGTTCTTGACGATTTTTCCTATTATTTCATCTAATTAAATAATTTTAAATTCTAAATTAACGTATTGGAGCAGGGGACTTAAAATTATAGGTACAAATAAAAAATGAAAGTATCACTTGTTAACGTTTATTGTTAACACTTAATTAACATTTACTTGGCTTTCTTAGACTTAATTTTACGCATGTAGAATTCAAGTTCTTTGCCTTCTAAAATATAACCATCAGCTCTACCACATTGTCCAGGTCTGGAGGCCAAACAAGCTGAAACAAAAATTGAAAATTTAACACTAGCCAAAACAAAACTAACATACTTAATTAATAACGGAAAAAATCAGAGTAACTATGACAAGCATTTCATTGAGCACAAAGAAAACTCAAGACGAATTTTCTTTAAGTTGTGAACTCGCTTTAAAATTTAACATCATGAAAATTTTATGAAATGTAAGAGAAATTATAAATTTCTAATGCTTACCCAAAAGTCTGCCCATCTGGAATTGTTCTTCAATGGCAGGTTCAACTTTGGAAGTCTTCTGCCTGGTCTCGTACTTCTTTTGCACCTTCTTGCTACGTTTCTTGTTAATAATAGCTTCTTCTTCGGCAGTCTACAACAAACAAAATAACTTAACAATGTATCCTCACCAATAAAATGCCTAAAATATAACTTGAATTCAGATTAAATTCTGCTAATCATTGAAAATCAGATGACACGCATGGTTATCATCAAGATACAATTATAAACAAATTAACAATAATTACAAAAACTCACCAATTTGGCTCCCTTCTTGCGTCCCAAAGGTAAAACATAGTGGCTTTCATACCATTGCCTGAATGGTGTGGCGTCCACTACGACGATGGCGTTCTTTACCAAAGTCTTGGTACGTACCAACTCATTGTTACTGGCATTGTAAACAACGTCGATGATACGAGTTTTACGAGCGGTACCCTCGCTACCCCAGGCGAAGTTGCCTTGGTCCAACCTTAGAGCTCTGTATTTCAAGTTTCCACCACGGGTACGGACATAGTGGATCCTGCGGGGTCCAAGTTTTGTGTTGGCGGCGGGGCGGCCCAACTCGAACTTCCTCTTCTTACGGAGAGGCTTCCTCTTGCCTCCTGTGGCACGCCTTTTATGCCAGTGATCCCTGGAAATACCTAAAAAATGCAAAGTATGTTAGAGGAAAGTTTTCACTTTTGGGAGTAAAGGGGATTTGCAAGGGCTGTTTCAGAACGCTGTGGGATATTTTAGTCGTCAGCACAACACATCGGACATTCTTAAAGAATATTTCTGTCATCATCTAGTAACATGTTTTGTTGTCACTTGCAAACACTTTGGTTATGTTCGGTGAAGTTTCGAAAAATTCGATAAATATGAAAAAATATCTCTATAAAAACTAGATAAATTCATTAGGGAGTCATATAGACTAAGAATATTTGAGATATTTACTTTATTTTATCAGATGTTTGAAGATTTTCGACGGGAATATTTCACATGTACTTACCCATTCTGAGGAAATAAACTGAAAGGCAAAAAGGAAGTTACCGACTAAACATGTCACCTATATAAAACTGCATTACCGACAGTTCGCAGGGCTGTCAACTGCGTTAGCAAAAGTGTCACCAAATTTAAACAAACAAAATATAAAACTACTTTAAAGTAAATATTGAATATTTATCACAACTAATAATGTATAAAATTATTTAAAATAAAATACTTTTTATTTAATAAAACTTAAATTTAATGAATAATTTATTAAAAGTTTAAAACAGTAATTTGACGTATGGTTGGCATTTCTTAATTAAAACATTGGTATTATTTGTATTTGGCGTCTTTCAAAACGTCGGTAAATGCCCTATTAAAATGGCAGACGAACCAGATAATGATGACCAATGGCTATACGGCGACAATCCGGATGGAAAATTGCCCGAACCGGAGACGGAACCTAGAAAAAGTCCCGAGCAACCGTCCGCCGAAGAGCCGCCTCAGGAAAATGAGGCGCCAACAGAGGTACTCTCGTTACCAAAACCAATGTCCTAACCTCTAAATGTTATCTATCTTTAGCAATCCCAAGATGAGGGACCTCCTGGAGTTGAAGAGGAGGATAAACCCGAAGAAAAGGAGGATGGCGAAGAAGACGGCGAAGTGAAACAGAACGGAGACGGCAGCGATAAGGATGACGACGAGGACGACAGTGACGATGATGTCAATGTTGTTATTGGTGATATTAAGTCGTCCGCACCGTACACGGCCCCCGTAAATATCAAAAGGGGCGGCTTAATATCCTCCGCCCCGTTAGACAAGACTAAACAAATACCACAACAAACTGGCAAGTTCAGTGTAGAGGAATTTGAGCAGATTGGCACAATTAACGGTGTGCCAGCAAATGAATACAATTTAGACTCACTAGAGGATAAACCTTGGAGAAAGCCTGGTGCTGATATCACAGATTATTTTAATTATGGTTTTAATGAGGACACTTGGAAGGCTTACTGTGAAAGGCAAAAGAGGTTAGGTGTATTTGTAATTCTTATTAGATGACCAAACTGATTGTTGATTGTTTTAGGATCAGAGTTAATGAGAGTGGCACTGGTTTGGCACCAATGAATTCAATTGGTTTGCCCAGGGGGCCTATTCCTATTATGAATGATAACAGCAAATATTCTGGGAACTATTTGGGTATGTGGCTACAAGATTTATTATATAATTTATATGTTTTTTAAGGTTTTGTATAATAACATATATAATGTGTGATAAGTACATTAAATAAATCTCAAAATTAATATTATATAATCCTTTATATTTATATTTATTAAATTCATAAAAGTGACATAAAATTGATTTTTGAAGCGGGACCCCCACCAAGGTCAGTTCCACCCCCATTAGGAAAACCAGACCAACAAAAGATCAGCACCATCCAAGTCATGACAGCAGATCGAAGGGAGTACAGCAGAAAGCCTGGCTTCGCGGACATGTCGGTGCCGCCCCCGAATTTCGAGGAATTCCAACAGGAATACGGGTTCAATCCTGAGCCGGAGCCGTTTTATGGTGGTTACGAACCCACGCAGGACTCACAATGGGGTAGGATTGAAGAAGATTATGTTGTGGGACACTTGAACCATTGTTTGTAGTTGTAGGGGCTCCGCCGATGGGACCGCCGCCTCACATGATGGGGCCACCTATGATGCCGATGCATTCGCCCGACAGACGGGGTCGGGAAAGTCCGACGCGGCGCGAGAGTCGCGATAGGGATAGGGAGAGCAGTAGGAGTCGCTCAGAGAAACCAAGGGAGCGGGGCGAAAGGGAACGATCCCACAGGAGGGAGAGGTCTAGGAGTAAATCCAGGAGGCATAGGTTTGTTTCTGCCAATGTCACCTTTTGGGGGCAATATTGATGCGTTGTTTTTAGGTCTAGATCTAGGAGTCCAAGTCACAGGTCACATAGGAAAAAGAAGTCCAGGAGGCATGAGGATAGTGAATAATTGTAGAAATATTGGTGAATTTTTGAGTTTTCAAAAAACTACATTTGTTTTTATTTTTAATAGTTTTGTATTCAATTAATTTAGTTAGTGATATTTATGTTATACAAGGAATTTAAATTATTTAGAATTAGTTATATTTTTTGAACAATTTGATGTATTGTAAATATTACATTGAATCTGTAAATTTATGTAGTTGTAAGATGAAAAATAATTTGCTGAGAAGTTCTCTTTATGTAATATAAAGTGATCAACTGATGTTTCATTTGTAATCCTTAAATGTTATAGAACATTTTTTATTATAATTCCCTTATTCATTAATGTAGTAATTGTGAATTTCAGATTATTTTCCATATACAATATCGAAATATTTTATATTTATATTTTATATATATATATTTTATATTAATTACCATTTCATATTTTTTATTTTTTTAAGTTTTAATTATACTTTATATTTAAAAATTAATTAATGATTTCATAGTTTCAAATTTTAAAAGGATGCAAAAAATATGTTAAATAAAAACGTTTTGATTATCATTTCCTGATTCATAATTTAAATGTAATATGGTAATATTAATTACGATTCTCTTCAGCTTTTTATTTGCTCCCCAAGTTTTAATGAGTACTTACAGTGGAAATCTTGAATCTAAATATTTTTTATTATTCTCTTCATTCATAGATGAAATAATTGTGATCTTCGAATTAATTTTAATATTCATAAGATTAATAGTTTTCAATCTTAAAACTGATATTACAAATACTAAACTCGATCATAAACATTTATTATTCTCTTAATTCATAATGGAAATAAGTCATATTTACGATCCTCTTTAGTTTTTTATTTGCTCCCCGAGTTTTAATGATTATTTATTTATCGCAGTCTTTTAAATTGTAAAATGTTTGAAAAATTTAATTAAATGAATAGATTCCAATTTTAAAACTAATAAAATAAATAATAAATTCGAAAATCTCTCTCCTGATTCATAAATAAAATAATTGTGATTTTTCAATTACTTTAAATATTCAGTATCAAAATATTTAGACGTTTTTATTAATTACAATATAATTTAATTTAAGATTTAATAGTTTCCAAATTTAAAACTAATACAACAAATAAGAAACTTAATCATACATTTCTTATTATTCTCCCCTGATTCATAATTGCAATATAAAGTGATCATATTAATTGCGTTTCTCTCCAGTTTTTGCACCAAGTTTTAATTATAGTACCTTTAAATTTCACATGAACATTTCATATTATTCTCTTTGATTCATAAATTAAATAATTGTGATTTTCGGATAATTTTTCACATACGATATTAAAATATTCGATGTTTTGAATTAATTACGATTCTCTTCAGGCTTTTATTTACTCCCAACGTTTTAAGTTGTATTTATTGTAGTCTTTTAAATTTTAAAATGTTTTAAAAAATTAATTAATGGTTTACATTATTACAACAAATAAGTTTAAACATAAACACTTCTGATTCAAGTATGAAATAATTATTATTTTTGAATTAATTTAAATATTCAATATCAAAATATTTAGATGTTTTTATTAATTACAATTTAGATAAAGATTTAATAGTTTTCAATTTTAAAATTATATTTTTTATTATACTTCCCTCATTCATAATTGAAATATAATGTGATAATATTAATTACGATTACGATAAGTTTTAATGAGTATTTATCGTAGTGTTTTAAACTTAAAAATTAAAAAAAAAAAATTGTTAATTGATTTAATAACTTGTAAGTTATAACCAATTTTCAAATTAATACAACAAATATTGAACATGAACACTTCATATTATTCTCTCTCTTATTCATAAATGAAATAATTGCGATTTTTTTTTACTTTCAATATTTTAAGGAGTATTTATTGTATTTATTAAATTTAAACATTTAATAAATACAATAGTTCCCAATTTTAAAATTAATTCAACAAGTACTAATGCTCAAACATACAGATCTTAAATTATTTTTTTTCCCTGTTACATAAATGATTTTCAGATTATTTTTGACATACAATATTAAAATATTAGGCGTTTTATATTAATTACGATTTCTACAGTTTATTATTTACTTACAAAGTTTTAATGAGTATTTATCAATAATAGTCTAAGTAAATTTAGTTAAAGATTTAACAATTACTAATTTTAAAAGTAATACACGATACGAATCTTTTATTATTCTTTAATTGTGATATTATGATTATTTTTCGTACACGATATTAAAATATTTAAATGATTTATATTAATTACATTTTTTTAGATTTTTATTTATTCTCCAAGTTTTAATGAGTATTTATTGTAGTCTTTTAAATTTACACATTTAATAAATGGTTAGTTTCCAATTTTAAAATTAATTCAACAAATATTAATGCTCGGAGATACACATATTTTTCCCCTGGTATATAAATGAAATAATTTTGATTTTACAAATTATTTTTGACATACAATATTAAAAAATTAGATGCTTTATATTAATTCAAATTTTCTACAGTTTATTATTTACTTTCAAAATTTTTAATCATAATTTAAAAATTTAGTTAAAGATTTAATAATTTCTATTTTTGAAACTAATACTCTATACTAATAATCTTTTATTCTTTAATTGTAAATATTAAAATATTTAAATGTTTAATATTAATTACGATTTTGTTTCAGTTTTTTATTTACTCTCCATGTTTTAATGAGTATTTTTTGTTTTAAATATAAAAATGTTTAAAAATTTAAACTATTTGATTATTTCCTACTTGATTTTCTCATTGTTTTTATACATAAATTAAACTATTTAAATGTTTTATATTAATTACGATTTTTTTCAGATTTTTATTTACTCTACAAGTTTTAATGAATATTCATTGTTCTAAATATAAAAATAATTAAAAATTTAAATTATTTGATTATTTCCTACTTTAGAATCAATGAAAAAATATTAATTATTGAAAATTTTATATTATTCTCCCACTGATAAATAATAGAAAGAAATAATTGTAATTTGCAGATTATTTTTCACATACATTATTAGTATTAAATATTTATATAATTATTCTTTTTTTAGCTTTTTATTTATACCTAAAATTTTAATTATTATTTAAAATGTTTTAAATATATTATAATATAAGCAGAAATAAGATAATTTGTGCAAATTTTTACATTCATCATTTGCTTCATATATAAAATTAATCAAAATATCTCACTCTTAAAACAATTTAATCTACTGTTTCCATTATTGTCTAGAAATTTCAAGCAGATAAATACTTTTCATTCACTGAATTGTTTGTAAGAATAATGTGTATAATATCAAAAATATTAAAAAACTTTATTTTTAATTGATTAATGGTTTTAATCTAATTATATAATAAACTGAATTTTTAAATATATTATGAATCACATAATTTTACGACATGTAAAATATTGCAATAACTATATATATATATATATATATAACGTTTATGGCCAGTCAAAATAGAATTATGGGGCAGTAGAAAAATCAATTTATCTATATTTTAATGTTTACTGCTGTGATTATAATAAAGCTCATTTATTGGCCCTAAAAATTAATAAAATTTTGGTATGAGACAGCTGATATTTAAATTAAATTAAAATTGTGTAAGAATTAATAAATGGTCAGTATTCAAGAAGTATTTTCAAGTTGTCACCTACCTCTTTCTTTACAAATTTAGGTACTGTTATTGTTTTAAATATTATTTTGCGGACCATTTATTACTTTAGTACTGGGCAATTATTAATTTTATGGATAATTTCCATAACCATTTATTCCACCGATTATTTAAGACTTGTTAAATATTTATTTTTAATCTTATTTCCACTAACAAATTATTAAAACCCTCCATTAAAATGTAAAATTTTTATTTCAACTTATTCAATATATACCGGATTTGCGCTATTTGAATCATAGTTTGATCGTAAACGTTTACATTAAAAACGATCGCCCGTCAATCGCACTTCAATTCCAAAGCGGGGCTATATGGCATCTTCGCCGTCAGATTTATGCCAGAGATAGGATTAAGGTGCGGCCCATCTGGATCTGTCCGAACACCAAATCGGGGCATTTATCGTCGCGCAATTTAATCCATATTTGTAAGCAACGTTAATAACAATAATTTACGTGCGACGTTTAAAAATTAATCGATGCAACTCGGTGCGCAGGCCCGTGCCGCCGGCCTATGACAGAACGGCTGGAGTACTGTCAAAATTGAACTGAGTTTGTGTGTGTCGGAGGTGCAAGAAGTCGCCACAACTATCGATTATTTACGACCGTCGAGAGAAAAGTTTGAATAAAAATTTTTTACGGTTTTAGCGGTTAATTAAACTAGACGCCACGAAGCGTTGGGCTTCGCGTCCGCGACTCGTACGCGCAAATTAATATGTGATCATTGTCCCAATCCGGACCACCTAACCTGCTATGAGAATCGACGATTGATGTTTTATTTGGTTGTTAAATGTTCCGTTTGAATTCGTCACGTTACGTTCGTTCGCATTTGATGTGAGGGTATTTCCCCAGCACGGCAGATCAGCAACGTCTCAGGGAACCCACAACGACAACAATGTAAGTCTGGCGTGTGTCCCGATTTTTTGTTGTTTTGTTTTCCTGTTTTTTTTTTCCTTCATTTTTGTGCACGGCAATCGTTTCTCGGGTGCGTGTTGTTGATCCCCGGGCCGCAGGAAAACGCCGATCCGGCTGAAAGCTCAGCAAAAACGGCGGCGAAAGGGGGGCCCGCCGGCGACGACGGCACATTCTTCGTCGCCTCGTCTGTTAATCCAATTGAGTGTCCGTAGATTGAAGGCGAGTTATGTGCATCGGGTGGTATGTTGCTAAGGAGATGTATTGTTTCCTGATATTCAGCTGTTGAGGTCAAGGTCAGGTGGGGGGCGGACACCCCTCAGTCTCCAGCCGTTCGGTTTTGCGGAGCCGTCCCCGTCGCACAGCCCGGTTTGTACCACACAAATATTAATGCTCGATAAAGCGTTCCGTTGTTACTCTTCAGTCTGAAGGCACAAGAAGTGTGTGCCGGTCTAAAAAAACGGAAAAAAATTTACTTGTACGCACACAATTTTATTGACATTTTATTCAACCGGCTTCGTAGTCGTGCATAATTTCAAACGATGTGCAATTTGCTCGGTCGGTGTTGATAATCGGCGTACTCTTTTGAATTCGGGTCCAGACAAAAATTACACGAACTTGTAGAAATGTTGTAATATTTGTGATAAAAAAAATTATGCAACTCACGTATTTGCATATTTGTAATATTTATTAACACGTTCTAACCTTTGGAAGTTTAGTTTTTTGTGACTGATAACTTGTCTATTTTTTCCTGTAGGAAACTTCTTTTACCAAAATAAACGGAAACTGTTTTTTTTTTTTTTGGTAAATGAAGTTTCCTGTGTTAAATTACAGTAAATTCAATGTAAAATTGATGTTGTTAAAGCATTTTAAACATTCTATTTTCTTTAAGGTTCAATAAACAATTTTTAGGAAAACAATTGATTTTATTATTGTTTATATCTAAATGGAATCAACAGAAACTTAATTGTGGTTTATCCTACAATAACTCGACCACTGTCACTGTGGTTTTTAACCAATGATTATATTATTTACATTCATAATTTAGTTAAATATGTATACTTACTATACTCTTATCTTTGAAATATAATAATTTTTATATTTTGTAGTAGTTTTATTTAATTTTTTATTATTCTATTGTTGAAAATAGGATAAATTATAAATAATGACCAATTTAGAAGGTAAATATGCAATTTTAAATAATTATAATTATTTCGTTATTTAATTATCAGTAAAAAAAGACCATTTTCTATTTCCTTCATTTAATTATGTATCAATTTTTTTGTTTTTCTTGAAGTAAATAATTTACAAAAAAAAATAAATAAATAATAAACAATAGAAATTATTTTTGAATGAATATCTAATTAAACATATAATTTTATATTTTAAATGTGATAATTTTATTTGCTTGTGGTTGTTTTATTTAATTTTTAATTATTCTATTGTGAACAATTAGGGAAATTATAAATAATGTACATTTAGAAGGTAAATATATAATTTTAAATAATTATAACAAATTCGTTATTATAAAAAATGAACTTTTTCTCTTTGTTTTTCTTACAGTAAATATGCCATAAAAACTAATAATTTTTTTCCTTTCTTTTTTGGAAAAAAGTTTAACAATAAACAAAGTGGAATTTTAAACAAAATTTTGATTGAATATCGAATTAAATATGCATTTACCATACTATAATTTTATATTTGGAACTGATACTTTTATTGTACTATCTTTTTTGGACAAAAAATTTAAATAATAAATAAAGTGGAATTTTAAACAAATATTGCATTTCTGATTTAATATCAATTAAACATGTATTTACTATAATTTTATGTTTGAAATTCAGTTTTTATAAAAGTTTTATTTAATTTTTAATTATTCTCTAATATTCAATTTTAAATAATTATATCAAATTCGTTATTTATAAATCATTTTTTCTTTTTTTATTTAGTTATGTAAAAAAAAATAAGCTCTTTATGTTTTTCTAACAGAAAATAGAAATCTAATAATTTTTGTATTCTTTTTGGACAAAACATTAAATAATAAACAAGTGGAACTTTAATCAAATATTTATATGTATACTTACTTACTATAATCTTATTTTTGAATTTTTTTATTGTAGTTTTATTTAATTTTTAATTCCCTATTTAATTATGTATAAAAAATTATCATTCTCTATTTTATTTAATTATTTTTTTTATTTTTTTTTTGCAGAAACATTACCACAAAAACTAATATTTTAAATTATTATAATAAATCTAGTATTTAATTATTTATAAGAAATTATCATTTTCTGTTTTTTTTTATAGAAAAAGAATAATATTTAAATAATAAAAAAGAGTGTACTTTAATTTTAATTTTTGATTGAAAATCTAATAATGAATAATTTTATTTCTGAAAATTGACATTTTATTTTGTTGTCAACAATTTGAGAAATTATAAATAATAAATATTTAGAAGCTTTATTTATTTGAGTACCAAAAATATTTTTTTTTATGTTCGTCTTACAAGAAAATAAATTAAAATAATATACGAAGTAAAACTTTAAACATATATTGCATTTCTGATTGAATATCTAATTAAACACAATTTAAAATTTGACATTTTGAATTTTTTGTAGTTGTTCTATTCAATTTTTCATTATTTTGCTGAGAACAATGAAGGATATTATAAATAATGAATATTTAGAAGGTAAATATGCAATTTTAAGTAATTATGACAAATTAATTATGTATCAGAAATTGTCGTTTTTATGTTTTCCTTATAAGAAAATTAATAATTTCTGTTATTTGAGATAAAAAACATTATAAAGGAGTGTGTTGAGCTTCAGTAATTTTATTCTAAGTCATTTTAAATATGTCCTATGGTTTAAAATATTTTCTAAATTGGTGGAAAAGAAGAAGTAATTTTTTTAAATAATAACTATTTTAAATTTTGTATAATGAAATTAATAGAGTTAATTGAAATTTAATTATAATGTACATATATTAAAATAGAGAGACGTATTTTTAATTTACTGTTCAAAGTTTGGAATGTAATTTAAATTATTAGTACAGTGTGGTAAGTTGAAGTAAAATTACTGTAAAATATGTGTTTAAAACATATTTTATACATGTTTTTTTGTTGACAATTTTTCCACACATTCATAGAAAACATTTTTAAATAAAAAAAAAACTGTTATATTTTTTTTAGTTTTTAATTTACATTTTAAACAGAATTAGTCAAAATTTAATAGTGATTGATATAAACCACAAATCAATAGATGGATCACTTTTTTTTACAATTTTGACAATTTGGAATATAATTTGAATCATAAACTCATAAATCATAAATATTACATTTTTTAGTTAAATATGTATTTACTTTACATTTGAATTTTGATATATTTTTATTTTTTGTAGTTGTTATATTAATTTTTTATTTGTGAACAGAAATTATAATTAATGAATATTCAAAAAAGTAAGTAAGCAATTTTAAGTAATTATAGTCAACTTGTTATCTCTTTAAAATTACCATTTTATGTTTCCTTTATTTAATTATGTATCAAAAATGATTTTTTTATGTTTTCCTTACAAGATAATAAATTTACACTATACGAAGTCAAACTTTAAACAAATATAATAAATTTTCGTTTTTATGTTTTACTTATAAGAAAATAAATAATTTCTGTTATTTGTAATAAAAATGTCATGGATAAAAAGTAACAAACTTTTTTATACAAAAACTATTTTAAATTTTGTATAATAGAATTTATTGAAGTTATATATATATATATATATATCCTCTTTTATTTTACTGTTAAAAATTTGGAATATAATTTAAATCATAAACCCAATGAAATTTCATTAATTATTTTGTTAAATATATATTTACATTTGAAATATTATATTTTTTATTTTTTATAGTTGTTTTATTTAATATTTCATTTGTCAACAGTTGGAGAAATTGTACATAATGAATATCTAGAAGGTAAATATGTGATTATAAATAATGATAAATTTGCTTTTTAATTATGCATAAAAAATTTTATGTTTTTCTAACTAATGACAATTATAAAGAAACGTGTTAAGTTGCAATATATTTACCATAAAAGAGATATTTTATATATGTTTCCTTGTTTAAAATATTTCCTAAAATCGTACATAGAAAATATATTAATAACTATTTAAAATAATATTTCATTTATTAAATAAAATTAATAGAAGTTTAACTGTGTATTTATCAATCAATGTTTTACTTTCAGAGTATAATAATTTTTATTTAAGTTTTGCTTATGCCACTGTAAACAATAGGGGAAAATTATAAGCAATATCGACGGTAAATATGCAATTTTAAATGATTACAACAAATTTGTCCTTTAATTATCCACAAAGAATTACTCAAGCTTTAATAATTTCACCACAAAATAAACAGGTAACCATTATTATTAAAGACTGCCATTAACTTCCTTATGTTTATGATGCTAACTTCATTGTAAGTTTCCTAAAAGGCAACTTCTAGGAAAATATTGCGTCTTTTAAAAACTTTACACAATATTTTAGTGGGTAAAAGAAAATTTCCTCTAACAAAAATAAACAAAACAAATCATTCCGGAACTTTCTCAACTTACTCGGGATATTTTCTAAGACGTGCGGACACGATTTGCGACCGATTCTCGCGGAAAATATTAAATTACCCCTTAAGTGAACTCCAACCACTGCGCCGCCCTCGATCCTATTAAGGCCGCGCCATTAAAACTCTTTAGACTTCGTTAATTTTCATATTTTTTTAACGATGTTACTTAGTGATAGTTTTTTTTTTCTATTTATCTGTTGTCAACTATGGGAGAAATTATAATTAATGAACGTGTAAGGTAAACATGTAATTTTGAATGATTATAAGAAATTTGTCGTTTAATTATCTACGAAGAATTGTTTAAGTTCTAGTAATCTTTAAACAAGGTAAACAAATATTAGTCGTTATTTGGATTTGTCATCACATGTTGCACAATCAATAAAAAAATATGTTTGTTTAAAAATGTCACAGTGTTCGTGTTTTAAATTGTGTTAACAGTAAGTTAAAAATAGATCCATTTATTTTATAATAAATCACATACATAATTTAAATTATCTATCTTATAAAACAGGTTTTTTAATTAATATATGCTTTCTATTTACGAATTTAGGAAAAAAAAATTATACAAGAAAACATATTTATGTGTCAACAGCTACTTTACAGTAAATTCTTCTTCATATATTTATTTGTATTTTATAATATTTAATAGTATTTAATAATAGTAATTTTAAGTCTCCTATAAAAAATAAAAAAGATATTTTTATACAAAATTATTATTATTAAAAATTAAAGATATCACATATAAAAAAGTTATAATAAATACAGTGGTGGTAGTTATTGTGAAAACCTTTTAAAATGTTAAAATTTAGCTCTTTGTTTTAATGTGAATTGTTAATTAAAATAATATTAATTTATAATTGTTGTTTTATACAGTATAAGGGGGCCTACACCAGAAGAATTAAAGCATCCCCATAGCATAATTGAACCGCGACCATTTGTTATAAAATAATTAATTTCAGTAATTCAATAATATGTTTTAAGATATACAGTGGTGAATATTATTAGAGTAACTTTTTAGAATGTTAAATATTTTAGGCATAACTCAATTCAATGAAATAAAAACTTTTTTCATTCTTATTTTTCTCATTCTATTTTCTATGCTACTAAATATTTTTTAAAAATTATTAAGCTTTTTTATTTTTCACATAATTTTGAAGAAAAAAAGGAGGATGTTCAACATAAGCAGAATCATCATTTTTTTATAAATTAAATTTAGACTCGTCACTAAAAACTATTGGTCCCCACTGTTCTGTGGTCTAGTGAATGTGATCCAAAGCAAATCAAAATTGGACTTTCACATTTTTAGTTGAAACCAGACCAAAAACTTTATTTTCACAGATATAAAAAAATGATTTTAATAAAAAATATACCAAATATTGTCAAGATAAATAATATATTGACTTAAATACAAATTTAATTGGTAAATTATAAGGAAATATTGATTTACCTAATAAGTCAGTGGTGTTAGACATTCTATTGATCATCGTAGAAACTTTATTTTCAGAGATATAAAAAAATGATTTTAATAAAAAATATGCTAAATGTTGTCAAGATAAATAAAATATTATGTTAAATATATATTTAATTGGTAAATTATAAGGAAACATTGATTTATTTAATAAGTCGGTGGTGTTTGACATCCTAATGATCATCGTAGAAACTTTATTTTTACAGATATAAAAAAATGATTTTAATAAAAAATATGGCAAATAATGTCAAGATAAATAATATATTATCTAAAATACATATTTAATTGGTAAATTATAAAGAAAAATTGATTTACCTAATAAGTTAGTGCTGTTAGACATCCTAATGATTATCTTTATTTAAAGTTTTAATCGTTTATTTATACAATTATAAACAAACCTTTCAAGCATAAGAATGTAACAGTAAACTGAAATGTTCGTTTATTTTTCATTCCATCATAACAACAACATTAATGACAAAAATTAGAAATAAAAAAATTTTTTTCAGGGTCACTCCCATTAACAATATTTTCTACACACATTCGATTAGTAGTATCAGTGATATGACCGACGACCTTCGCCATTTGGCCACCCGGTACAGATAAATTAGAGGTGGACGTTCTAAAAATAATATGTTAAAGCAATTTTTCAGCACGTAACAGTAAACCGCGAGTTGACCAAGATAATATTGCACACACACACATAAAACTAGAAACGCTTGCGGAAACTGCGGTGTATCGCATTTAAATATGAAACTTGTTCTCGAGCCTGAATTTGCATTTTTATAATGTTATGCGAAACGGGTCGCGTATTATATCTTCCGTTTAAGTAAATAACTTCGTCGCATAAAAATATGGAAATTAACGTTTCGCTAAGGAGTTTTAATGGGCGGATCTTAATGGCCGTCGGGGTGGTTCGTCACGGGGGGTAATTTAATATTTTTTTTTCAGCGCGAACGGGTCGCGGAATGTTCCGGGAAAGTCGAGAAAGTGCTGGTTATTGGTTTTGTGTTTCCTTTTCACTTCTGGCGAAAAATTTAAATATCGAATGTTCAGTTGAACACGTATTTATCACACTTTTACTTCTGAAAAATGGTACTTTTTATTTTTTGTAGTTTTATCGGAACCGGAATTGATTTTTTTTTCTTCATTTCTTTAAGGTCTCGCAAACAAGCGTGTACTTAGTTTTAGGTGAGAAAGGCTGCACCCCACACTTCGCCAAAACGGTATAACAATTACATGGGAATTTCGGGCTCATTTTGGGCTAATTTCGGCCCAAAAGTAAAAATTTTGGGCTCGAAAAATAACCGCTTTTTTTTTAATTTTAAAGTGCGGGGTGTAGCTTTACCGTAAAGCTACACCCCGCACTGAGTTTCAAAGACTGGAGCTATCGAATCAAAAAATTTTACATGCATGAATTTCGGGCTCTTTATAGGCTCACGAATGGTCTAAAGAAAAAAAAATGTAGCTCAAAAAGTAACGAGTGATTTTTTAAATTGTAACTTTTCTACGTACTTGCACTTTTCTCATTGACATTACAGGGTTAATTCTGTTGATTCCGAAGTGTTCTTGGTATTGGAATTTCGTGCTTTTTATGGGTTAATTTCGGCCCAAAAGAAAAAATTTTGGGCTCGAAAAATAACCGTTTTTTTATTTTTAATGTGCGGGGTGTAGCTCTACCATAAAATTAGACTCCGCCCTGAGTTTCAAGGGCTGGGGTTATCAAATCAAAAAATTTTACGTGTAGGAATTTCGGGCTCTTTATGGGCTCACGAATGATCAAAAGAAAAAAAACGTAGCTCAAAAAATAATGGGTGATTTTTAAAATTTTAAGATTTCTACGTACTTGCACTTTTCTCATTGACATTGCAGAGTTAATTTTGTTGATACCGAAGTGTTCTTGGTATTGAAATTTCGGGCTTGTTTATGGGTTAATTTCGGCCCAAAATTTTTTATTTACTATCGAATCAAGAAATTTTATATGCAGAAATTTCGGGCTCTTTATGGGCTCATGAATGGTCCAAAAAAAATGTAGTTTTAAAAATAAAAGATATATTTTTTTTAAATTTTAAATTTTCTATGTAGAGGTAGTTTTCTCATTAAACGGTTAATTCTATCGATTCCAAAGTGTTTTTAGTATTAAAATTTCGGGCTCTTTATGGTCTAAATTTGGCCCAAAGATAAAAATTTTGGACTGGAAAAATAATCGACTTCTTGTTTAATTTTCAAGTTCGTGTGTGAGCGTTTCCTTAAGCCGGTTGGATATACCGAATTAAAAATGTTCACAGTATGTGAATTTTAGGCTTCTTATATATTAAACAAAACAAAGCTCCAAGTAGTTATTTTTTATTTAATATCAAGTAATTCTATGAATTTTCAGTAAGTGAACAGCTTACACACAAACTAACTTAAAAATTAAATGAGAGATTGATTATTTTTGAAAACCAGAATTTTTGCTCTTTGCTCATAAATTTTAGTACTAAGGACATTTCCAAATCGATAGAATTAATCGTTTAAACTGCCTATACTTAAACTTAAAATTTTGTGCCCAAAATTCATGCAATATAAAAATTTCGGATTCCATAGTCTCAATTTCAGAAACTCTATGTCGGATCTACCTTTTCGATAAAGCTATACCTTTCCATTTTAGTGTTATTTTTTGAGCCCAAAATTTTTGCTTTTGAACCGAAATTAACCCATAAAAAGCCCGAAATTTCAGTACCAAGAACGATTCGGAATCGACAGAATTAACCGTATAATGTCAATGAGAAAAGTGCAAGTATATAGACAACTTAAAATTTAAAAAATCACTCATTATTTTTTGAGCTCCATTTTTTTTCTTTTGATCATTCGTGAGCCCATAAAGAGCCCGAAATTCCTACACGTAAAATTTTTTGATTCGATAACTCCAGCCCTTGAAACTCAGGGCGGAGTCTAATTTTACGGTAAAGCTACACCCCGCACATTAAAAATAAAAAAAAAACGGTTATTTTTCGAGCCCAAAATTTTTTCTTTTGGGCCAAAATTAACCCATAAAAAGCCCGAAATTTCAATACTAAGAACACTTCGGAATCAAGAGAATTAATCCTGTAATGTCAATGAGAAAAGTGCAAGTACGTAGAAAAGTTACAATTTAAAAAATCACTCGTTACTTTTTGAGCTACATTTTTTTTTCTTTAGACCATTCGTGAGCCCATAAAGAGCCCGAAATTCCTGCATATAAAATTTTTTGATTCGATAGCCTTTGAAAGTCAGTGCGGGGTGTAGCTTTACGGTAAAGCTATACCCCGCACTTTAAAATTTAAAAAAAAAACGGTTATTTTTCGAGCCCAAAATTTTTACTTTTGTGTCGAAATTAGCCTAAAATGAGCCCGAAATTCCCATGTAATTGTTATACCGTTTTGGCGAAGTGCGGGGTGCAGTTTTTCTCACCTCTTAGTTTTGGTCACAATTTGTTTTATTCAATAATTTATACTAAACGTTTAACTCACCAAGAGTACCAAAAACAATTAAGGGAGTTTGAAAGAAGTAGAATAGTGGGCCTGTATGAAGCAGGAATTTTGGTATTTGATAAAATCTTATTCTATTTTTATGTATTTTTTATGTATTAAATAGTTAATTATGAATAAATATTTATACTCGTAAAATAGTGCGTTTTAATTCAGAACGTTGTTTTCAGAATGAACAGATTAAGTCGTATTAGATGTTGAGATTCAATTCACAGATCTAAGCACTTAATCCATTTAAGAATTTTATCAAAACTATTATTTGTCGTGGCATTTATCTGTTTGTCGTCGTAATCTTGATAAATTACACAATACCTTTACCACATTAAAGCCGTAGTAAAACTAAAAATTAAACTCGAATATCGCCGTGAGTCGCATCAAATCCTCATTTTCCTCGAAAACAACAGCCGGAGCACAGATCTCCCTTCATCCGCCCGGATTCGATTTACCTCCGGTGTTTCCGTTTTAAAGAGCGCAACCTGAAAATAAAGCGCCGGTCGCGAAAACCTTTATGCGAAATTAAAATTCCGGGCTGGGCCATTGTCGGTTTTCCGAGAGAGAGATTGTACCAAATTTGATTTACATTTTAATTTCCTCGTACCGCCTTTCGTCCTGAATAATTCGCGGTGCGCCCGAACGAATTGGAACACGCGGACCGTTCTCAATTTAATATTAAAATTAAATGTTTTTTGTTTGTTGTTTCGCGATTGGAACAATAACGGAGTGGTTGTTGCAACATGTTATGTGATGCTGCGATAGCTAAAATTTTGCACGAGATTCATAATCGCATCTAAATTTAGTTGTTTGTGTGTTGCGACAGAAATAATAAAATAAATACAATCCCGGCATCAAAACAGATGCGCAGTCCTTGAAAGTGTTTAAAAGCATTATTAAAAATAGATTATCAAATACTCGGTAAACAAAAAATAAATGATGAACGGATTCGGACGAACAACAGCATCGTTCCGATGTTCATCCTTCGGCAAGTCGATAAATCCGAAGTTCGTAACTTAATTAGCCCTGTCGACTTTTTCGGAGGGGGTCGATGCAAATAAAAAAAAAGGGCAATCGTCATCCCCTGAAGCGTCGTTGACGTCCGGAAGGCAGTTTCCAGGAAACTTTATCGGCACACGTTTTCCGGGTTACCCGCCATCGATTTTCGCTGCCTTTTCGTCGAATTCCCTCCGCGTTGTTACCCGGATTATTTTCTGGGAACGTTCCGTTCCTGAGAAATTCGGCGGAGAGGAATTCGGATTTGTGCACCTGGAGTTCGTCTTTTTCTGTGAGCTTCTCGTAACGGTTAAATGAGGCTGAAGTTTCGGCTTGTTTTGATGTTCTAACTTGCTGAAAGGTTTCTTATGTGATACCTTCAGCGTATTTTGTTTTATACATCTTAATCTTGGTAAATAATTTCATTATTATCTGTACCTTCGCCACAATAAAAAATATTAAGGTATTCCCTTTAAAAAATACATACATTATTTTTATTAGAAATATTATGAAAATATTTGTTATAAGGAATAAACCCTTAGTACAGATTTATTTTGGGCCGTTTTCTAGATTTATTATCTTGAAATTTACTTTATCTGCTCAAAATTCTTGAAACTGTCAACTGGTACAGAAGTTTTAGTTTATTTTATTGTTCTTGATGTTTTCTCACAGGCGCATTCGCCATTTTTGACAATGTAACATTGTAACATTTTCTTTAGAAACTACATAAATTTATTATTTTTTTAGAAATATTTCTCTGAAAAATTTATTATAAAATATTTGATTTCTTGCATCAGGAGGGAACAACTCTCAGTAGATATTTGGTAAATTCTTTGGGTTCATTTTCAGATTTCTCAACTTGAAATTTATCATTTTCTGCTCTAGTTTCTTGAAACTGTCACCTGGTACAGGAATTTTAGTTTACTTTAATGCTGCCGATTTTTATAGAAGATTGGAGAGTTACCTCACAGGTATTATAGAATTTTTACATCTCACTTTAGTAAATACATACCTTCATTATCACTTGTGCCTTCGCCATTTTTGACAATGAAACATTGTAATATTTTCTTTAGAAACTACATAAATTTATTACTTTTTTAGAAATATTTCTCTGAAAAATTTATTATAAAGGATTTGATTTCTTGCATTAGGACGGAACAACTCTCAGTAGATATTTGGTAAATACTTTGGATTCAATTTCAGATTTCTCAACTTGAAATTTATCTTTTTCTGCTCTAGTTTCTTGAAACTGTCACCTGGTACAGGAATTTTACTTTACTTTAATGCTGCCGATTTTTATAGAAGATTGGAGAGTTATCTCACAGGTATTATAGAATTTTTACATCTCATTTTAGTAAATACATACCTTCATTATCACTTGTGCCTTCGCCATTTTTGACAATGAAATATTGTAACATTTTCTTTAGAAACTACATAAACTTAGTACTTTAATGCTGTAGATATTTCTAGAAGCTTGGAGTGTTATCTCAGAAGCGTTACGTTAATTTTAACATCTCATTTTGGTAAATACCTTCATTATCACGCGCATTCGCCATTTTCGATAATGCAACATTGTAACATTCTAGAAAGTACATAATTTTATCACTCATTTAGAAACATTTTTCTAAAAAAATTGTTATAAAGGACTTGATTCCTTGCATTAAGAGAGAACAAACTCTTAGAAAATATTTGCTAAATTCTTTGAGCTCATTTTCAGATTTCTCATCTTAAAATTTATCATTTTCTGTTCTAAATTCTTGAACTGTCAACTGGTATAAGAATTTCAGTTTACTTTTAAAGCTGTCGATATTTCTAGAAAATTAGAGAGTTATCTCACAGTCATTACAGAATTTTTACACCTCATTTTGGTAAATATCTTCATTATCACCGACTCCTTTGCCATTTTTTGACAATATAACATTGTAACATTTTCTTTAGAAAGTATATAATTTTATAACCTATTTAGAAACATTTTTCTAAAAAATTTATCATAAAGGACTTGATTCCTTGCATTAGGAGAGAACAAACTCTTAGAAAATATTTGCTAAATTCTTTGGGTCCATTTTCAGATTTCTCAAATTAAAATTTATCGTTTTCTGCTCTAAATTCTTGAAACTGTCAACTGGTATAGAAATTTCAGTTTACTTTTAAAGCTGTCGATATTTCTAGAAAATTGGAGAGTTATCTCACAGTCATTACTGAATTTTTACACCTCATTTTGGTAAATATCTTCATTATTACCAACTACTTTGCCATTTTTTGACAATATAACATTGTAACATTTATATTTATATTTGTTATGAAGGACTTGATTCCTTGCATTGGGAGGCAACAAACCAGTAGATATTTGTTAAATTCTTTGTGTCCATTTTCAGATTTCTCAACTTGAAATTTATCTTTTTTTACTCTAAATTCTTGAAACAGTCAACTGGTAAAGGAATTTTAGAAACTGAGGAGAGAATTTTTATAGCTCAATTTTTGTAAATATTTTCACTTGCGTCGTCGACATTTTTATAGATAGAAAATAAATAAAGTATAAATTTATTGTCGTTATAAAATATTTTCCGGTAAAATTTGTTATAAAAGGAAAGGATGTTTTGTGCTGAAAGGGAACAACTTCCTAATAAATTCCTGCGAAATTCTGTAAAGCGATTCTCGGATTTCTCCACTCAAAGTTTCCTGGAACGGTTAAGTGGTCTCAGCTTATTTTGATGATTGTTGAGGTTCCCAGAAGGTTTATGTGTCATACCTGACAACAGTCAATTTTGTAACATTTCTTTTAAAAGACGTCCAGATTTACTGCATCCTATTGAATATTTTCAGTAAAATTTGTAATAAAGAACCGGCTCTATTGTATCGAAAGCGAACATACCCCTAATATAGTCCCGAACATAAAAGGGAATCGATCGTATCTCTCCCGCGGAAGCATTTTTCTCGTTCCTCGCAACGGTCGATTAGGCGGCGGCATCTTGAGGGGCGCGGCCGGTAAGTTCAAAGTTGAAGGCGGTGGGGTAATTAATAAAAATCGTGCGGTAACAACCCAACCGTTGACGCCGCCCACCTCGCAAGGTTGGGCCTATCGATCGCGATGGTGGGAAATAGAAAAAAAAGAGGAAAAATTGATGGGTCCGGATGTGTGTCAATGTGAAAACGGGTTGGGGGCCGGGTGGCACAGTTTCGCCGCCGGCCGGGGGCGGCGACGAGTTCAGTGCACGAGCACCCGACGAACGCTTGTTTTGTTCGGTGTCGAGGTTGCGTTCAATGGTATTGTGTGGATCGCATTTCGATTGTGTCCAGTTACAATTTCGACATAGTAGAGGTTGTTGAAATTGGTTTATTAAGTTTTTACCAATTTTAAGAACAAAATAATTTAATAATCCAAAAAAGTTTTTTAGTTATATTAAAATTAATTATTTTTTATATAAATTGAATGTTAATATTTTTATCTATTATAAAAATATTGGTGAAATTTATTGACTTAAACAAATAAAAAAATGAGAGTTCATAATATAAGAATATTTACAAAATTGTTAACAGTGATTTAAATTTAAATCTTCGTAATCTTTATTCCAAAGTATTTAATTTATACTAAGAAGTTGTTTTTTGATAAAAGTATTGTAAAATTCATAGCCAGAAATAATTTAAAAAAATGCGTTTGTTTATAATAAAATAGCTTTACAATATTAACATTTTAAGTAAGAATTAATTTTAAATTTTTATTTTCGGATTAAAAATACAGTTTTTAATAAGAATTATCATTTTAATTAAAAGATTACTTTCTATTGTACTTTTAAAATTTATTATTTACAAAATTATCAGGGAATATATTTATAATCTTAAAATCGAAATTCAAACTTGGTGATTTAAATTTAACTTTCAATTAGTCCTTTTTTAGTTTAAGCAACATTAATATTAAACAAAAAAATATTGCTACAGTTTGTTGCTTTTCAAATTTTTCAAAATTATCAAATTTTTCAAAATTATCAAATTTTTCAAAGAATTTAAAATTTTTCAAATTTTTCAAATTTTTCAAAATTTTTCAAATTTTTCAAAATTTTCAAATTCTTCAAATTTTTTAAATTATCTTTCAAATTTTACAAATCTTTCCAATTCTTAAAATTTTTCAAATTTTCGAGTTCTTCAAATTTTTCAAATTTTCAAAAACTTTCAAATTTTTCAAATTTTCAAGTTTTTCAAAAAATTTTCAAATTTTAAAATTTTTCAAAAAATTTTCAAATTCTATAATTTTTTTCAATTTTTTTAATTTTTCAATTGTTTTAAAAATTTTGTAAATTTAATTTCATCAAAATTTACAAAATTTTGGAATATTTCAAAATTTTTTTTCAATATTTTAAATTCAAATTTTTCAAAATTTTCAATTTTTAAAAATTTTTAAATTTCTCAAATTTTTGAAAATTAAAATCAAATTTTTCCAAATTTTATAAATTTTTCAAATTCAAAATTTTTTTAATTTTGCAATTTTTTAAAAATTTTTAAATTCTTCAAATTTTTCAATTCTTTTAAAATATTTTAAATTTAATTTCTCTAAATTTACGAAATTTTCGAATTTTTCAAATTTTTTAAATATTTCAAATTCTTTAAATTTTTCAAAATTATCATATATCTCAAATTTTCCAAATTTTTCAAATTCTTCAAATTTTTCAAAATTTTATAAATTATTTAAAATTTCAAAAATTTTCTAAAATTTAAAAATTTTTCTAAAATTTTCAAATGTTTCAATTATTTTTAACCTTTTTAAATTTAAGTTTTTCAATTTACAAAATTTTCAAGTTACTCAAAAATTTTTCAAAATTTAAAATTTTTAAAATTTTCAAATTTTCCAAAATTTTTTAAAATATTGCAAATTTTATATATTTTTCAACTCTTTCAAAAGGTTACAAATATTTCAAATTCTTAAGATTTTTCAAATTTTTCAAAAATAATAAAATAAAAAAGAAAAATAGTGAAAAAAATGGAAAATTGAATAATTAGAAATTGTGTCAGTTCATGTTATAGTAATATCCGTATAACATTGTTAACAGAAAGTTAAATTTATATCTTCAATATGTTTATTTCAAAGTTAATTAATAAACTTTGAAAAATTCTTTTTGGCTTTAAATTTTTTATATATATATAATTTTAAATTGTAAAAACCAAAGATTATCATTATTATTGAATGTAATATTTATTAAATTCGTTTTGTTATTTCATAATGAAATAATATGTTGGAATCTTTGATTAAAAAATTTATTGTTTTTAAAATTGTTATTTTAATTGTGTCACAGAAAATAACGATGCTCCTATTGTACTTTGTAATTTATATTTCATTGCCTTTATTTGTTGTTTACACAGCCTGCAAAGCATAGAAATTACATCCAAAATACAAGATAAAAGAACATTATGCATTTTTAATAACTGCGATAACATAAATAACGTACACATGTACGTTCGTTATCATTTCAAACACCACCAATTCCCGTTATTTGCTCCAAAACAAAAACAAAAACAAACATCTGAACCGACAATTTCGCGTTACCCTCCGCAAATATTTCGCCATTGACATCGATAAAAGGACGATTTACGATCACAATTCGACACGAACCTTCCCATATTACGAGATAAACGTATTTTCAAGTAGGTCGTCGTTTGAAAAGCCGCACGTACGAATTAAATTTGAACAACCGTGCCGTACGTTCGACGCCGGTTCGCTCACTTGTGTTTTGCATCGTCGCCGAATTCGAATCGTACGATTATTTGAAAGTGTGCAACGATTTTCGCATTCATATCGTTCGTGGTTTTATGGCGTTTTCGAAATTGAGAGAACCATCGATGACGGAACGTGTAAGTACCCCGGATGGCCGTTTCGATTCTATTTTCGTTGTTGGTTTAATAAACGGGGTCGAAATGTGATTTGTGTAAATTTCATGCGGCAACAACAATGATAAAACCGTTTAGGAGTCTGCTGGTACATCGTCGGCGGGTTTTATTGGCATTTTAACTGCTTGACATTTTCGGAATGAGTGTTTGTGGGTCGTTAAATGAATTAAAATTTATGGGGGACGTTTAGTGTTTGTGAAATTATCAGTTAGCTTTACAGTAAGACGTAATTACTTTCGACAATTTACGGTTACGAATGTTGGAAAAATTGTAGGTGACGTTTTTATTGATCATATATTGTGTTTTAAAAGAACAAAGTGTTAGAATGTATAAAATACTTTCTAGTAAGTTCTTTGTTTTCATTTAATTAGGTTTATTTGATAATCAGATAATTGTGTCTGTAATATCTATGAAAACTATATTCTTTTGAAATTTGCTACCTGTACTTAATTAATTATTAAACTTTAAAATTTCTAAAAAATGTTTGTAACTCTTTTATTTCAAATGAAAACCATAGTTAGATTTGTTTATATGGAAAAAAATACAATCAAATTAAATTAACAAAAAAATAAATAAGTAAAATAAATTGGCAACTTAAATTTAGAAAACTAAAAAAACTTAAAATTGACGATTAAATAAAAAGAAAATAAATTTTTAGTAATGTATCTTTATAATTTAATTTATATATAAATAATAGTTATAATAAATTTCAGTTTGCAATTCAAATTTATAAAATTAAAAAAATGTATAAGTTAAAAAAATTTAAATTAAAAAAATTAATTATAAAAAATTTAAAATTTACAAATTATATATAAAAAAAAAAATTAAAGTGGCAATTTAAATTTATAAAATTTAAAAAAGTAAATTTGAATGTTTAAAATATTAAAAAATTAAAAAAAGAATGTAAATTTAAATTATCTCTTTAAATGTATTAAATTATATAATTTATTCATAATTATAATTTAATCTTGAAAAAATAAGCTTATAAATTTAAAAATTGCATATTAAATTAAAAAAATTAATAATTAAAAAGAGAAATTTAAATTTATAAAATTTAAAAAATTAAGCTTAAAAGATTAACATTTATCAATTAAATCTAAAAAATTAAATTATTAATTTAAACTTATGAAACATAAAAATATAAACTAAACAAAATAAAAATTAAAATTAATAATTGAAAATAACAATTTAAATTTATAAAATTTAAAAAAATGTCAATTTAAATTTATAAAATTTAAAAAATTAAACTTAGAAGATTGAAATTTAATCATTAATTTAAAAATATAAACTAAACAAAATTAAAATTTATAGAATATTAAAAATTAAAAAAAAAAATAAAAAAAAAATGTAAAATGTACTAAATAAATGACAAAAAAATAAAATTATTAATTTAAATATATAAAATTTAATAATATAATCTTGAAAAATTGTAGAAAAATAAAATATTAAAAGATTAAAATTTTCCAATTAAATAAGAAAAAAAAGAAATTAAATTATTAATTTAAATTGATAAAATATAAAAATTTAAGCTTGGTAAATTATAATAAAAAAAATTAAAAAAAAAAAAAAAATATTTAAGTCCCTACATTTAAAAAAATAAGTTTAAATTATTAAAAGTAACCAATGAAATTAAAAAAATTCTTATTTAAATTTATTAAATTTTAAATTAACATTAGGAAATTAAAATTTCTTAATTTTATTTTTTTAATGTTGTATGAATATAGATTTATAACATTTTAAAAAGTAACATTAAGAAATTAAAATTTATCAATTAAATCAGAAAAATTTAAAATATTAACTTGTATGAAATTAAAAAAAGTAAATAAAATTATTTAAACTCATAAAATTTAAAAAATTAAGATTAAGAATATAAAATTTGCCAATTAGACAAGAATAGAATCTATAAACAATAAAAATTATTTTTTTTTTTAAATTTAATTTTCCAATTAAAAAGTAATTTATTAATTTAAATTAATAAAATTTAAAAATTTATGGTTGAACAATTAAAATAAAAACAAAAAGTTTATGAAATTTAAAAAATTAATTACTTATTTTTTACTTACTGTTAAGTTTAAATACATAATCTTAATGAATAAAATAAAAAAAGTAAGAAAATAATTAAATTATGTTTAACAATAATGAATTTATAAAATATAAAAATTTAAGCATAAAAACTTAGAATACAGAAAAAAAAACATTTAAGTCCCTAAATTTAAAAAATTAAATTTAAATTGCTAAAATTAACAATTGAACGTAAAGAAATGAGAATAAGAAATTAAATTTACCAATTAAATTAAGAAAAAACATTAATTTGTTTTTAGAAATAGTTTGTAAATATATTCAAATTGTAATAAAATAAAATATCAATAATTTATTAAAATCTGTATTAATTTTGATAATTTAAACTAATTCTTAATTATTAGTTTAAACATAAATTAATATTTTAATTTGACTAAACAATTTTTATTTGCAATTAAATTTAAGGTTCAAAATATTTCAAATTTAATAAATTCATTTTGTAATGCATATTTGATCCAAAAATATATAAAATAAATAATAATAAGGTGTATAAATCCGAAATAATGTTTCAACATTTTGAAGAAAGAACTCTGTTGTGGCACAAAGTAATTTAAAAACACTCAATTTTTGATTCATTTCTGTTAAAATGCTTTTGAATAGTCTATAACATTTACAAACCTTCTGGCTTTTGTTACGTGTTGCACATTTTTTAAAATTATTAAAAATGAATTGCATCAAGTTAAACTTACGTTCATCCGAAAACATAAAAGCCAATTAAGTTTATAGTAAAACGTGTTCACGCATTTTGATCGCCCGACCGTATGACCGGACTCCAACTACGGCGCTTAATTGTATTTGATATATTTATTAAACATTTTTTAAACAAAACAATCTCGACCCGTTTTGCAAATTTTAAAACAAAACCAAGTACGAGCGGGGCCAATTAGCATTGTCCCGGATCCTGAGCGGAATAAATCTTATTTAATAAAGCGATTTCCTCACTCAAGGCGAAACGTCACATTTTCCGCAGCTGTGCGGAAATTTTAATCAGACGGAAGATTCTAATCTCCGAGGAAATAATTAGAGGTTCTGTGTTTATAATTAATGTTGAGACTTAGCGAAAACATGTGATGTTAATATATTTATTTTTAGTATTTTTTAGTATTTTTAGTAATGGGTTACTCATTTTAAAAATATATTTCAAATTTTATTATCAACAAACAAAATTGAACGGAAACGAGGGAAAATTTGCCTTAAAATAGAAAATATTTTGTACATATTAACCGAAAATTTTCCAACATTTATTACAAAATAAGGTAAACAATCAGTGAAATAGTATTAGGTGGAAGAAGGTTGAAATTACCGCAGAAACTTTACCAGAAAATGTAGCCAAGCTACCGACAAGCAACTTTACAAGTGTACAGTGTCGAGTGAAAAAATAAAAACTAAACAAAATGAAAATTAAGTTTAAAATATTTAAATTTAAACTTATAGAATATTAAAAATTTAAAAAATATAAAAGATTAAAATATACCAATTAAAAAAAAATAATCTTTCAAATTTGTCAATTAAATAATAAAAAAATTATAATTAAATTAATGATTTAAATATAAAAAGTCAAAAAATTAAAATTTACCAATTAAATAAGAAAAAAAATTTATAAAATATAAAAATTTAAGTTTGGAAAATTATAATAAAAAAAACAGATATTTAAGTCCTTAAATTTAAAAAATTAAGTTCAAATTATTAAAAGTTACCAATGAAAGTAAAAAATATTAAAAATAAGAATATAAATCTAAAAAATTTAATAATTGAATGAGAAAAAAATTATCTACTTAAATTTATATAATTTAAAATTGATAAACATAAAAAAATTAGGTTTGAAAAATTAAAATAAAAAAAATAATCTTAAAAGATTAAAATTTTTCAATTTAATAAGAAAAACAAAAATATTAATTTAGATTTATAAAATTTAAAAATTTAATCTAAAAGAATTAAAATAAAAAGAAATAATAAAATTTATAAAATTAAAAATTTTTAAGCTCGAAAATTATGATTAAAATATATATAGCAATTTAAATTCATAAAATTTAAAAAATTAAGCTTTGAACATTAAAATTTTTCAATTTTATAATAAAAAAATTAACTAAAATTAGTAATTTAAAAAGAATACTAATAAAAGATTAAAATTTAGCAATAAAATAAGAAACGAATTAAATTATTAATCTAAATTTATAGAATACAAAAATTTGACCAGAGACAAAAAAAACACAGTCTCTAAATTTAAAAAAAATAAGCTTAAATTATTCAAATTTATCAGTGAAATTAAAAAAAAAAAGTAAATAAAAGTATATAAATTTATAAAATTTAAAAAATTAAGATTAAGAAATTAAAATTTACCAATTAGATAAGAAAAGAATCTATAAACAATAAAAATTATTTTTTTAAAATATAATTTTTTAATTAAATAAGAAAAAAAAATAAATTATTAATTTAAACTTTGAAAATATAATAAAAAAAGACTGACATTTAAGTCACTAAATTTAAAAAAGGTTAGTTCAAATTATTAAAAGTTATCAATGAAAGTAAAAAAAATAAAAATAAGATTATAAATATATAAAATTTTAAAAAGTAACATTAAGAAATTAAAATTTACTAATTAAAAGTTGTCAAATTACATTTATAAAATTTAAAATTGATAAACATTATTAATTTAAGTTTGAAAAATTAAAAAAATATACTAAAATTACTTAAAAAGAATAATAATAAAAGATTAAAATTTACCAATTAAATAAGAAACAAATTAAATTATTAATGTCAATTCATAAAATACAATAATTTGACCTTGGAAGATTAGAAGACAAAAAAAAGACAGTTCCTAAATTTAAAAAATTAAGTTTAAATTATTAAAATTTATGAAATGAAAAAAAAGTTAATAAAATTATGTAAATTCATAAAATTTAAAAAATTAAAATTTACCAATTAGATAAAAAAAGAATGTATAAAAAATTATTTTTTTTTTAATTTCATTTTCCAATTAAATAAGAAAAAAGAAATAAATTTCCATATAAACTTATAAAATTTAAAAATTCAAAGTTGAAAAAGTAAAAACAAAAAAGTCGTAATATTTCAGCTTGAAATTTATAATTAAAAAAAGATTTTAGTTTATAAAATTTAAAAATTTAATTGCTTACTTTTTACTAAAATTCAAATACTATAATCTTAAAAGAATAAAATAAAAAAATAAGAAAATAATTATACTATGATTAATAAAAATGAATTGATAAAATATAAAAATTTAAGCTTAAAAAAAGAATACAGAAGAAAAAAACATTCCCTAATTTTAAAATAGTAAATTTAACCAATGAAAGAAAAAAGGAATAAGATTAGGAAATTAAAATTTATCAATTAAATTAAGAAATTAAGATTAATTTGTTTAACTGTTAAAGTTTGAAAGAATTTGGACCAAAATGAAATTCGAACAAAGATTTTAAGTATGAACAGAAGATGTAAGGTTGTAATTCGTAGTAGATTTTTTTATTTTTTATAAACATCAAATATTGTTAATTTTTATTTTGTTTAGATAAACAATATTTTTTAATAATATAATAATAATAATATTTTTTGTAATAATTATAAATACAAATATATTTTTAAATAAAGATACAAGTTTATTTTGAATTGAAAATTATTTTGCGTTTAATTTACATTAAAATAAAAAAAATCAAAAAAATGTGTAACAAAAAACAATTTACATTCTATACATTTGTTTTTATCAGCGACAATTTATCTTTTAACTGGTGTCAAGTATTTATTAACACCAGTCATACGAGCCGACCCAAATAAATACATCACTTACTCGAACCGTTTAATACAACGTTACATTTCCATCTCGCACGTCGTGCGTTTCACACAAAATCCCTTTTTTACTGCCCCGACATAAAAATCAGTCGGCCCCTAAGCTTTCGGGGCCGCCCGTAAAAATCGGGTAAGGAAATGTGCGGCGAATAAAATTGCGGCTTTCTTTTTATGTGTTCCGTGCCGGGCAAAAAAAACAATCGCTCCGGCCCTCCAAAATGTCTGGATGCGCCGACCCAAAAAACTGTATTACACCCTTTCGAGGGAGTCTGGATCTGACGCGCATAAAACATTGCGAAGAGTTTAAATAAACCGGGACGTTTGGTATTTATACGTACTATGTACCAATTTATCTTGCGGCCGTGGAGAAAGTTGGGCGAGAAGTTTGCGAAAAAGTTTTTGCCGGCCGCGGAATCCGCGTTGAGTTATTTGCCGACTGTTGCGGCTGTATTATTTATGGTATTCGGGTGTTTTTTTCTGTTTCCTCTGCTTTAATCGTTCGGATGGAGTGATGCTTGAGTTAATTATTTGGGAAACGAGCTTCAAAAGGAAATTTTACAAGGCGGCTTTCGTTGCTTGGAGGTTTGTCGGTTAATTAGCAGTGGGTTTTTTTTTCGTTTCATTTCAAGTGGACACGAAGTTTCATTGTGTTTTGAAGTATTTGAGTTTGAAATTATTTATATTTACATTTAAGTAATTTTTTTATTTTATATAAAATATATTTATTTTGTCACTGATCTCCTAAATTTTACTAAAAATATTTAAGAATAAGTTTATTCAAGTTTATATACATTGTAAACTAATAAATCATAACAAATGAGATCAGAATAGTTTGTTATTAAACTGTAAAAATTAATTTTTATGAATTTTAATTTGTATTGAAATAATCGTACAGAATATAAAAAAAATTTTAGTTAAATTAAAATTGTACGTGAAACTTTTACCAAAATTGAGCTAAAAAATTCTCTTCTGATTTTCAGATGAAATAACACTCCAATCTATAAACATCGAGAGCATTAAAATAAACTAAAATTCCTGTATCAGTTAACAGTTTCAATAATCTAGAACAGAAAAAGACAAATTTCAAGTTGAGAGATCTGACAGTGGGCCTAAAGAAATTAGCAAATATCCACAGTTTGTTCCCTCCCAATACAAGGAATCAAGTCCTCCTTTTTCAAATTTTACAAATTTTTCAATTTTACAATTTTTCAATTTTTCATATATTTTTTATCCAATTTTTCTGATTATTTTTGAAATTTTTTAAATTTTTATCTAATTAATTTTTCTCAATTTTCAAATTTTTGAAATGTTTCAATATTTTAAAATTTTTTAAATTTCAAATATTTCTAATTAATTTTTCGCAATTTTCTACTTTTTGAAATTTTTATAATTTTTCAAATTCAAATTTTTCTTTTTTTTTAATTTTTCTAATTTTTGTCATTCAACTTTTTCTAATTTTTTAAATTCTTTAAGATTGTTCAAATTTGTTTAATTTTTCTGATTTTTTCACAATTTTTCAAAATTTTTAAAAATTTGAAATTTTTCTAAATTTTTACAATTTTCAAATTCTTGAAATTTTTGAAATTGAAATAAAATTTTTTAAATTTTAAACTTTTAATTTTTCTTTATTCTAATTTTTCAAATATTTCAAATTTTTTAAATTTTGAAATTTTCCAATTTTTCAAATATTACTTTTTTCTAATTTTTCTGGTTATTTTTCACGATTTTTAAATTTTTCTGATTATTTTTCACAATTTTTAAATTTTTCAAATTTTTCCGATTATTTATCAAATTTTTTCAATTTTTCTAATTTTTTTAATATTTACAATTTTTGAAGTTGAAATTTTTAAAATTTTTGAAAATTTTAAAATTTTTGAAATTTCAAATTTTTGAAAAATCAAATTTTTCAAGTTTTTCAAATTTTTCTAATTTTATAAATTTTTCGTATCTTTCAATTTTTTTACATTTTTGATATCATCCAAATATTTCTAACTTTCCAAATTTTTATAAATGTTAAAAATTTTGACATTTTTGAAATATTTGAAATTTTTCAAACTCGTGAAATTTTTGAAATTTCAAATTTTTCTAATTAATTTTTCACAAGTTGTAAATATTTGAAAATTTTCAAATTTTTGAAATATTAAAATTTTCAAATTTTTTTAATTTTTGTAATTTCTTAAATTCAAATTATCCTAATTGTTCAAATTTTCTAATTTTTCTTTTTTCTATTTTTTTTTAATTAAATTTTAACAATTTTCAAATTTATGAATTTTTTTAAATTATTCAAAATCTTAATTTTTTTGAAATTTCAAATTTATATAATTTTTCAAATTTTTCTAATTAAATTTTCTACAATTTTCAAGTATTTGTAATTTTTCAAATTTTTGAGATTTCAAATATTTCTGATTTTTCAAATATTTCCAATTTTTCTAATTTTTCTAATTAATTTTTTTTAATTATACAATTTTTTTAATTTTTCAAATTTTTTATATTTCCCAAATATTTCAAACTTTAAATTTTTCTATTTTTGAAATTTCAAATTTTTCTAATTAAATTTTGACAATTTTCCAATTTATGAAATTTTTTCTGATTTTTCTAATTAATTTTTCACAATTTTCAAATTTTCAAAATTTTTCAAATTTTTAAATATTTCTAATTTTTCAAATTTTTTATATTTTTTATATCATCTAAATATTTCTAATATTTCAAATTCTTGAAATTTTTCAAATTATTGAAATTTCAAAATTTTATAATTTTTCTAATTTTTCACTATTTTCAAATTTTTGAAATCTCAAATATTTGAATTTTCAAATTTTTCTAATTAATATTTCACAATTTTCAATTTTTTAAAATTTCAAATTTTTCTAATTTTTTTAATTTTTCTAATTTTTTAAATTTTTTTAATTATTTCGTTGAAAATTAAATTAATCTTAAACTATAAGAATGTCTTACCCTAAATTTTATTTAAGTTTCAAGTCAAATTTATTTACATAGTTACCTAATAAATAAGAATGTTTTTAAAATGTAAAAGTCAATTTTTAAGTTTTTAATTTTGTGGAGAAATATTTGTATAAAACACGTACACAAACATTTTATGTATAAGCACAAAATCTAGTTCCACTTAGTACTAAATCGTAATCAACTCGAATTCAGGATTTTTTCACCCGGACAGTCCGCTACATTTAGAACTCAATCGGAAATAAATCGCCGGCGGCAATTAAGATCTCGAGATTAGACCGGGGCCGCCGCCGCTTCGCAGCAGCCGCCGCCGCACAAATTGCACATTCCTCGTCCGTGTCGCAGCGAGGCACGCGTAAAATATAATGAACGGTAACGATCCGGGCCCCGGCATAAAACAAACGGGCGGTGTGTTGTTGCCCTTTTGTCCCGCCATTAAAACGAGTCGGCAAACTGCCGAAATCACGTACGCCCTAATCGTCCGAACGACACTTGCCTAGGGTTGAGGTTTTCCAAGGGAAAGGAACCCCGGAGGACTGTTTTATGGCAGATCTCGCGATTAGGCGAACATAACAACGCCGTCGTGTACATTTTGCATAATTAATGCAGTTTGCCGCATTATTTGTTTAATTTAAGGCGTGCGAATCGCATTTAACGACATTTGCGGTCCGCCACGTGAGGAATTAGAGTTAAAGGTTGCGGGGTTTCGGTTTATATGTCGGTAAATATTTAAACGTATACCGTGGGGGCAGTTTACACGCAATAATAATCCGCGGGAACCACCTGTGCGAAAAGGGCGACCGTTTCCGTCTCTGCGGACTCAAATTACTCGAGTTGGAATTGAAATTTAGGGAATTAATTATGAATATCTGTCCCTCAGTTTACTGTACGACAATTTTATTTTATTCAGTATTTTGGTCATATTTCTACATTATTCAAATTATTCGAATAATTAATCACCTTAAATTATAATTAGTTTAATAATATTACTTAAATTATGTTTCATTTAAATAAAATTTATTTGAAATTATTTCAGTTTTTAAAGAGAGTTTAAAATTGAAAAATTTAAATGTTTTAATATTCAATTACTGGAATATCTGAACATCTGAATAAATGTTTACCTTAAATTATATTTTTATTAAAAAAAAACTCTGCATTGATTAATTAAATAGATTGAATAAATTTTAGTAGAAAATTGAAAAAAATACTTTTTTTAATATTCTGTAGTTCAAATAACAGAACTTTTGTACAAATAGTTATCTTAAATTGTATTTTAATTGCCTTGCCTTTATTTAATTAAATAGAAAAAATAAATAAATATTTTAATATTCTATTATTCGAATACTTGAATAAATTCTTACCTTAAATTATATTTTAATGTTAAAAATCTTGCTTTAATTTAGTTTATTGCTTGGAATTCTTTTAATTCCTAAATTAGAGTATAAAATAGTATAATAATTTTAATATTTAGTTATTAGATTATCTGAACATTTGACTAAATGGTTACCTTAGATTATATTTTAATTTTAAAAAATACCTTTTAATTATTTGAAACTGTTTTAGTAGTTAAATTAGTGTATAAAATTGAAAAAAGTTTAATTTTTTAATATGCAGTTATTCGAATATTTGAATAAATTCTTACCTTAAACTTATTTTAATGTTAAAAATCTTGCCTTAATTTAGTTCAATATGTGAAATTATTTTAGTTCCTAAATTAGAGTATAAAATAGAAAAATATGATAATTTTAATAATCAGTTATTCAATTATCTGAATATTTGGGTAAATGGTTACCTTAAATTATATTTTAATTTAAAAAAAAACCTTTAATTTGAGTATTAAAACAGTTTCAAATAATTACGAGTATAAAATTGAAAAATGTAATTTTTTAATATGCAGTTATTCGAAATTTGAATAAATTTTTACCTTAAACTATATTTTAATGTTAAAAATCTTGCCTTAATTTAGTTCATTGTTTGGAATTCTTTTAAGTCCTAAATTAGAGTATAAAATAGTATAATAATTTTAATATTTAGTTATTAGATTATCTGAACATTTGACTAAATGGTTACCTTAAATTATATTTTAATTTTAAAAAATACCTTTTAATTATTTGAAACTGTTTTAGTAGTTAAATTAGAGTATAAAATTGAAAAAGTTTATTTTTTTAATATGCAGTTATTCGAATATTTGAATAAATTCTTACCTTAAACTATATTTTAATGTTAAAAATCTTGCCTTAATTTAGTTCAATATGTGAAATTATTTTAGTTTCTAAATTAGAGTATAAAATAGAAAAATATGATAATTTTAATAATCAGTTATTCGATTATCTGAATATTTGGGTAAATGGTTACCTTAAATTATATTTTAATTTTAAAAAATACCTTTTAATTATTTGAAACTTTTAATATTTAAACTAGAGTATAAAATTGAAAAAGTTTATTTTTTTAATATGCAGTTATTCGAATATTTGAATAAATTCTTACCTTAAACTATATTTTAATGTTTAAAATATTGCCTTAATTTACTTCAATGTTTGTAATTCTTTTAATTTCTTAAATTACGGAATAAAATTGAATAAGTTTAATATTCAGTTATTCTAATATCTGAATAAATATTTAACTTTAATTACATTTTAATGTTTAAAATCTTGCCTTAATTTTGTTCAATGTTTGGACTTCTTTAATTTCTTAAATTACAGAATAAAAATGAACAATTGAATAATTTTAATATTCAGTTATTCGAATATCTGAATAAATATTTAACTTTAATTACATTTTAATGTTCAAAATATTACCTTAATTTAATTCATTGAGTTATTTTAATTCTTAAATTATAGTATAAAATTTTAATAATTAATATTCAGTTATTAGAATACATTTGAATAAATGCTTATCTTAAAATATATTTTAATTTTAAACATACTTTGCCTTAATGTAATTATACCATAATTTAAATCCTTATTATAACTTAAATTAGAATATAATATTAATATAATAATATAACATATAAAGTTAAAATGTGAATTTCATTTTTATAATTTTGTCGCATTCGCCAAAATTGTAACATTATTACCGCATTCGCCAAAATTTCAATTTTCAGCTATAATAATTTAAAAACTAAACTTAACATTAAAATATTGGCATTTTTCGAATTTCAAAGGACTCTCAGATGTTCATAAAAACGTATCATTTTGTGCCACTCAACGGACATCACATAATCAATACGTTAGCTAGTTTTTATTTGAACATCGGAAATTGTACAGTTCGATAACATGAATGGATCGTTCGCCTCGCAGCATCCATTATGTCCCTTATCTAAATCAAATACCGGTTGTTTAATCGACACCGGTCTCCTTGCTCTTGATGTTCGGATAATGGGAACATTTCTTGCCCGAAATTCGATGATAGGGCACCGTATCAGATAACCACCTAAATTTAGTTACATACATAATTAAATTAATTGAGTCAATTCAATATTTTAACCCATTTTTTTGTTTGTTCTAGGTAAGTCCGGACAATCGACAGCCAAGCAACAATAAACAACAAGTTTTAAAACCAGTCACAATAAGTAATTAAGATTATTCCCATTGCTATATGTTCGAGGCCTCAAAGCCAGATCTGCCAGTAAATTGGATCTTATCGTTTTAATTGAGTTGCATTAAGATAACCCGTTAAAAATGTGCGTAGTTTAAACGACCTTTCTGTCACGCATACTCGTACTTTCCTTTTCGGTCCCCTCTTGGAACCGCTTTTGTCTTCAACCACTTTAACCAATCAAAAGATAAATGTGGGGGAAGTACCTAAAAAAATTTTAGTTTAGCTTCTTCTTCTTATTTTTTTTTTTAGTTTTTGTTTTTAGTTTTCCCTTTCCGATTTTATTGCAGATTAGCTCGTTGTTTGTGTGAGTGAATGTGTGTCGTAGTGTACGCGGAACCAGGTGTACGCGGCGAGAAAAGGCAGCGCGAGGATGTCGGCTCGATCTGGCGGCGAGTGCCGACAGCAGAGGTCGAACTCTGTCGGCACCAGGCTCTCGTTCCGTGGCTTGCACGCCCTGCTCCGAGATGGCATACCCTGGCAGTGAGTTTTTGTTTTTTTTTTATTCTTTATTTTTCTAGCTTTTTATTTGGTAATTTTCATGCTTTCCAATCCCCCCTGTGTGTTATGTTGTGGTACCAGCTGACTTGGTTTTTGTAACCTGAAACTGATTTGCTTTCATTATCAATATTCGTTTATTTAATGTATATTCAAATTATTCGAATACTTCTGTTTTTTAGATACTTCCTATTATTCGAATATCCGAATATTTAATAATTAATTATTTTTTTAATTACTCGAATATTAAAATTTTTTTATTATTCGAAAACATATTAATACTTTTTTACTTTTTTATTGAACTATAAAACAGTTTTAATATTTGAATTAAATTTTAAAATGGAAAAGTTATTTTATTTATATATATATATATATATATATATATATATATATATATATATATATATATATATATATATAAACTTATTACTTTTTTACTTTCTATTATTCGAAATTCGAATATTTTAATTATTCGAATATTCGAATTTTTTTCATTATTCGAAAATATATTGAATAATTGCTCTATCTTAATTTCTTCTTCTTCTTCTCTTAATTTAATATTTTAATTTTAAAAATGTCATAACATAACTTTATTTATAAATAAATTATATATATATATATATATATATATATATATATATATATAATAATATAATAATATATATATATATATATATATATATATAAACTTATTACTTTTTTACTTTCTATTATTCGAAATTCGAATATTTTAATTATTCGAATATTCGAATTTTTTTCATTATTCGAAAATATATTATCACTTTTTTACTTTTTTAGTAGACTATAAAACTCTGAAATGATTTTTTTTTAATATTCAATATTCGAATATTTGAATAATTGCTCTATCTTAATTTCTTCTTCTTCTTCTCTTAATTTAATATTTTAATTTTAAAAATGTCATAACATAACTTTATTTATAAATAAATTAAGGTTTAAAATTCAAAAATTAAAATTTATTTATATTCAATAATTCAAATATTTAGACATTTGAATTATTACTTACTTTAAATTATTTTTTGTTTTTAATAATATTTTACTGTTACTAAATTAATTTATTATTTATATTAATACTTGAATTATAATATGAAACTAAAAATTTATTTTATAAAAGTTCAGTTATTTGAATAACTGAATATTTTAGTAAATTGTTACTTTAAATTTTATTTCTATTTTAAAAATATCTTACTAATTAATATTAATTACTACTTACTTAATTTAATTATTTATTTGAAACTATATTATTTGAATTAATTAATTAATTAATTAATGTTTAGTTTACATTATATTTTAATCATTACTTGCATTAGAGAATAAAAAATAGTATTTTTTGTAATATTCAATTATTCGAATATCTAAAAATTAAAATAAATACTTACCTTAAATTATTTTTTTAGTCCTAAAAATACATTACTAATTATTTGTATTCATACTTGAATTAAAACGTACATTTGAAAAATTAAAATTTTTTAATATAATATTATTCGAATATCTGAACATTTGAATAAATGCTATGTAATTTTTTAATTCTAAAAATATCTTACACTGATTTTATTTATATTTTGCAACTGCTTGAATTAGACTATAAAACTCTAAAATAATTTTTTTGAATATTTAATATGCGAATATTTGAATAATTGTTTACAATTAATAATTTTTTTAATCTTAAAAAATGACACCAAATAATTTAATTCATCAAAAAAACTTTATTTGTACTAAAAGTAAGGTTTAAAATTCAATATTCAAAATTTATTAATATTCAATTTTTCATATATTCATACATTTGAATAATTAATTCTTATTTTTTTTTTGTTTAAAAAAATAAAAATATATTAAATTAATTTATAATTTTATAATATTAAACCAAAAATTTATTTTTTAAAAGTTCACAATAGCTGAATATTCGAATAATTTTTACCTTAAATCATATTTTAATATCAAAAAATATCTTACCTTAATTTAATTATTTATTTAAAACTGTTTGAATTAAAATATAAAATGGAAAAATTATTATTTTGAACATTAAATTATACGAATATCTGAGCATTGGAATTAATGCTTAGCTTACAATAAATTTTAATTTAGCTTCCTATAATTTAAATGAATATTATGAAACTATTTTATTACTTGAATTAGAAAATAAAATAACATTTTTATAATACCCAATTATTCGAAATTAAAATAAAATTGATTAATATTATGTTATTCGAATATCTGAATATTTGAATAAATGCTAAATAATTTTTTAAATTTAAAAATATCTTACACTAATTTAATTTATATTTTGCAACTGCTTTAATACATAAATTAGGTTATAAAACTTTAAAATAAATTTTTTGAATATTTAGTATCTGAATATTTAAATATTTTTTAATCTTAAAAAATGTCATAACATAATTAAATTAATCATAAAAAATTATTTATACTTAAATTAAGGTTGTAATTCAAAAATAAAAATTTATTAATATTTAATTATTCAAATAAACAAGATACCTTTCTATATTTAAATTAATTATTGAAAATGTAATGATTGAGTTAGAATATTAAACTAAAAACTTATTTTGTAAAAATCAGTTATTTGAATATATCCTTTTATTAAAATATAATATAATTGCAAAAAAATATCTTACCTTAGTCTAATTATTTATTTTTTAAAAGTGTTTTATTAGTTGAATTAAAGAATAAAATAGAAAAAATATTGTTTGGGCAAATTGCTTTAATTAATTCGATATTTGAAAATGTATTTATCGTTGAATTACATTGGAATAAATGTTTACTTTAAATTAAATTTTAATTTCTCTTTCCTGAAATTAAATATACATTTTTTAATACTAATTTATTTGAATATGTGAATAATTCTTAACTTAAATTATTTATCTTTTATTAAATACTTTACCTTTCAAACAGTTGAAATATTAAACTATTTATTTGTCAATCTACACAAAAAACAATGAATATATTTAAAACAATAATACGTAAGAAAGATTTGTAAACAAAATAAGCTAATAAATAAAAAAGTATAATTAAGATTAAATTTCTATTGTTGTTAAATTAGTACAAAAATGACACATGTTCACGTGGGAACATTCCCATTTGTTCCACCGTCTTCATTTGTTTGTTTTATTATTTATTAGCATAATTCGCATTTACGAGAACACTTGTAATTAATTAGTTAATTAGAATCTAAATTATGATTATAATAATACGTGTGACTCTGAAATTAAGCCTCATATATTAATATTCAATTAACATTTAGTTCAGCTCCATATAATATTGTAAACATTGCTTTTAAAACACACAAAGTCGTAAATTTTAAAATTAAAATTTTCAACTTTTATGTCCGCCAGTACAACGTTATGAATGAATCAAATGTATACGTTTATTTGGTCGTATAGTCGTTGTATATCCAGAGCCATGAATTATTTATAAGAACACGTTTCGTATCGTGATATTTGTTTAATAATTTTTGTGCAATATTACGAAAATGATCGATGAAATGACTCGAACATCGATTTTTTATTAGTCATCTCAATTAGTTTCGTGTGTGCAATCCGCAAATAGATGCATAATTGCGCTGTGTCGTAAGTTGTTTGTGGTTTTATGGATTTACCTTTGACATAGATAACGTCTTCGGTGTCATCGGTTTGCGACAGCGGAATAATTGTGAAAACTTCTCTCATTCCATTCATTTCCTGCGGCCGAGGTAAAATTGATTTTTATCTGTTGGCCGCACGGACATAATTCCGCGTCGCACGCCAGAGATAGATAGTTCTATAATTTCGTTTTGTTTTTGCCACACAAAAAAGTGTTTATTAACAGTATCATCCGAAAGTTTTAATTGGTTCGCCAGTTTCCAATTAAACAAACCTTCGAAAGCGTTATTGTTGTCGTGCGGCTCGTGCCACAGGGATTTCTCATTAATTCTCTCTCCGATATTTATTATTTTCAGACTTAATTACCACTTTAATTAGTTTCGATCCGGATTTGCATTATTACTTATCAAAAATATATATGAACAAACTAAATAACTTTTTTAATATTTAATTATTCAAATATCTGAATATTTGACATTCAATTATTCGAATATTTGGTATTCGAATAATCATAATACTTACTTAAATTATTTTTTATTAAAAAAATCTTATTGTATTTAATTTATTATATCAGAATATTTTAATACCAGAACTAAAGTATGAAGAAATGAATATTTGAACTATTCGAATATCCGAATATTTGAATAATTGTTTATCTTCAAATATTTTTTACTGCTGAAAAATGCCATAACATAATTTAATTCAACATTTAATATTTTATTTATTCTTGAATTAAAGTTTTAAACACAAAATTGAATTTTTTTAATACCCAGTTGTTCGAAAAAATGTTTTAATGAAATTTAATGCCCATACCAGAATGTATTAATATTTGAATTAGAGTTTAAAATTAAAAACTTAATATTTTTTTAATATTCAATTATTCGAATATCCGAATATTTGTTTGTAAATGTTTATCTTCAAATATTTTTTATTCCTGAAAAATGTCATAATATATTTTAATTCAACATTTTATATTTTATTTATTCTTAAATTAAAGTTTTAAACACAAAAATGATTTTTTTAATATCCAGTTGTTCGAATATCCAGACATTTGAATAATTAGAAGCCCTAGTTTATTTTTCATTTTTAAAACATGTCTTAATGTAATTTAATACACCATACCAGAATGTATTAATATTAAAACCAGAGTTTAAAATTAAAAACTTAATATTTCTTTAATGTTCAATTATTCGAATATCCGAATATTTGAATAACTGCTTATCTTCAAATATTTTTTACTCCTGAAAAATGCCATAACATAATTTAATTCAACATTTTATATTTTATGTATTCTTAAATTAAAGTTTTAAACAGAAAATTGAATGTTTTTAATATCCAGTTGTTCGAATATCCAGATATTCGAATAATTACAAGCCCTAGTTTTTTTCTTTTAAAAATGTTTTAATGTAATTTAATGTACCACACCAGATTGTATTAATACTAGACCTAGAATATAAAAATAAAAGATGAATATTTTTTTAATTATTCGAATATTTGAATAATTGTTTATCTTCAATTATTTTTTTTCCTGAAAAATACCATAACATAATTTAATTCAACATTTTATACTTTATTTGTTCTTAAATTAAGGTTTTAAACTCAAAATTGAAATTTATTTAATAGCCAGCTGTTCGAATATCCAGACATTCGAATAATTACAAGCCTTAGTTTATTTTTCATCTCAAAAACGAAAAAATCCAAATTATATCATGAATATCCGATATTTCGATTTTATTTTCAGTGTTTCTGCTGATTTTTTGGTAAAAAACAAATATTTTTTGTATTGGTTCTTTGAATTATTTATGCAAATACATAATTTTAACAATTCTGCTTATTAGAAAAACTGATATTCTTCTCAAAAACGAATAAAATCCTATGTAGCATTTATACTTATTAGAAAAACTAATATTCTATTCAAAAACGAATAAAATCCGATATTTAGATTATATTTTCAAGGTTTCTATTGATTTTTAGTAATAAACAAAGAGTTTTTACATTGGTTCTTTGTGTTACTTGTTCAGATACATAATTTTAACAGTTTCACTTATTAACACAACTAATTTTCTTTTCAAACTAGAATAAAACCCGATGTATATCATGAATATCTGATATTTAATTTTATTTTCAATATATTCTATTGATTCTTACTAATAAACAAAGAGTTTTTAGATTAATACTTCATGTTATTTGTTCAGATACGTAACACATCAACGTATTAAAAAACGAATGGAATGTGATATGTGTATCATAAATGTCGATTTTCCCGCATGTTTTGGTAACGTTCCCCGACATTGACACGACATGATTTTAAAATTTAAACGAACTCACTCTCCTTATAACATTTAACAATCGCAGCGACATTTTTACTGTCACATTGTCTTAATTATAATTCAAATTAAATTATGTAGTGCGCGACCTCCGGATCCACGAGCAGTTCCACATCGATCGACGCCGAACGTTTAATTAAAATCACCCACACGAAATAATAAATGCGCTACAAAAACACCCTTGACGCGAACAACAAACAAGCACATCGTTACCACGTGCGCCATAATTTAACCGGATCAGGAATCCGACAAACACGGATTCTAAACGACGCGTCAAAGTTTCGAAATAATTTCTCCGAGTGACCGGAGCCGGTGCGGAGCAATTTAAAAATTCCCCGCGGAAGATTTATTAAATTCCAACGCCGGTAAGAGGTTCGTTCGAAAGTCGAGCCGTTTAGAGTAACACATTCCGTGGAAAAACTGGTCCTTTACAATTTCTAGCGTTCAGATCTGACGGGAAATTCGATGGGAAATTAAAAGGCGTCCGTTTCCGCACTCCGGGGGTGCCACGCGTCACCAAAACGCTTCGCCGATCGGCACACAATGACTTTATCGAATCGCAGATTAATTAACCGATTGCAAATGTTAACGTTAATTCTGTCGAAATGTAATTAACTGGCGGAATAAGTTTGCGATCTGCGTCAACGTCAATTTTCATGACTGATCGCACGTTCTGGGCAACATCTGCGGACCGGCAATTTAAACAATTGGACGGTCGACAATCGACGCCAATATATTTGATCGAACGAACGTTGGTTTTCGATATTGGTGAATTTTTAAAAAGATAACGATGCAAATCCGGATTCGGAAGCAATTAAAATGGTAATTAAGGTCGAAAATAATAAATATTGGGGAGGGAATTAATGAGAAAATCCAGGGGCACGCGCCACATGGCCGCAATAACGCTTTTGAAGGTTTGTTTAATTGGAAACTGGTGGGCCAATTAAAACTTTCGGATTTTTTAGTTTATTATTCTAATTCAAGTTTCAATACATCGAGAAATGAAGTAAATTAAGTATTAAACATTCTCATATAATGAATTAAATTACGAGATATTTTTTATGAAAGTTAACTATGGCCAAAAATTATTCGTTTTTGAAAATAATATCAGTTCTTCTACTAAGTAGAAATGTTAAAATTATGGGTCTGAATAAATAACCCAAAGTATCAATATAAAAACACTTTGTTTATTACCAAAATCAACAGAAACACTGAAAACAAAATGCAAATATCGAATATTCATATATCACATATCACATTCCATTCGTTTTTTAATACGTTGATGTGTTACGTATCTGAACAAATAACATGAAATATTAATCTAAAAACTCTTTGTTTATTAGTAAGAATCAATAGAATGTATTGAAAATAAAATTAAATATCAGATATTCATGATATACATCGGGTTTTACTCTAGTTTGAAAAGAAAATTAGTTGTGTTAATAAGTGGAACTGTTAAAATTATGTATCTGAACAAGTAACACAAAGAACCAATATAAAAACTCTTTGTTTATTACTAAAAATCAATAGAAACCTTGAAAATATAATCTAAATATCGGATTTTATTCGTTTTTGAAAAGAATATTAGTTTTTCTAATAAGTATAAATGCTAAAATTATGTGTCTTAATAAATAATCTAAAGTACCAATATAAAAACACTTTGTTTATTACTAAAATCAACAGAAGCACTGAAAATAAAATCGAAATAACGGATATTCACAATATACATAGGGTTTTATTCGTTTTTGGAAAGAATATCAATTTTTCTAATAAGTAGAAATGCTAAAATTATGCACCTGAATAAATAACCCGAAGTACCATTATAAAAATTCTTTGTTTATTACTAAAAATCAACAGAAACACAGAAAATAAAATATAAATATCGAATATTCATAATATATATCGGATTTTATTCGTTTTTGAAGATAATATCAGTTTTTCTAGTGTGTAGAAATGTTAAAATTATGTTTCTGAATAAATAACCCAAAGTATGAATATAAAAACACTTTGTTTATTACTAAAATCAACAGAAACACTGAAAATAAAATGCAAATATCGAATATTCCATAATATACATCGGATTTTATTCATTTTTGGAAAGAATATCAATTTTTCTAATAAGTAGAAATGCTAAAATTATGTACCTGAATAAATAACCCGAAGTGCCAATAAAAAAATTCTTTGTTTATTACTAAAAATCAACAGAAACACAGAAAATAAAATATAAATATCGGATATTCATAATATACATCGGATTTTATTCGTTTTTGAAAATAATATCAGTTTTTCTAGTGTGTAGAAATGTTAAAATTATGTGTCTGAATAAATAACCAAAAGTACCAATATAAAAACACTTTGTTTATTACTAAAATCAACAGAAACACAGAAAGTAAAATAGAAATATCAGATATTCATGATACACATCGGATTTTATTCGTTTTTGAAAAGAATATCAGTTTTTCTAGTATGTAGAAATGTTGAAATTAAGTGTCTGAATAAATAACCCGAAGTACCAATATAAAAATGCTTTGTTTATTACTAAAAATCAACAGAAATACTGAAAATAAAATAGAAATATCGGATATTCACGATGTTATACGTTTTTGAAAATAATATCAGTCCTTTTAATAAGTAGAAACGCTAAAATTATGCATCTGATTAAATAACCTAAAGTACCAATATGTTTATTACTAAAAATCTATAGAAACACTGAAAATCAAATAGAAATATCAGACATTCATGATATACATAGAATTTTATTCATTTTTGAAAATAATATCAATTTTTCTAGTATGTAGAAATGTTAAAATTATGGGTCTGAATAAATAACCCAAAGTACCAATATAAAAACACTTGTTTATTACTAAAATCAACAGAAACACTGAAAATAAAATAGAAATATTGGATATTCATGATAAACATAGAATTTTATTCGTTTTTGAAAAGTTTTTTTTAAACAAATGTTACAATTATGTATCTGAATAAATTACCCAAAGTACTAATATAAAAACTCTTTGCTTATTTCTAAAAACCAATAGAAACACTGAAAATAAAATCGAAATATCGTATTCATGATATACTTCGGATTTTATTCGTTTAAAGTCATCTTTTAAAAGGAGGGAACGTGTACCATGAATCTTAATATTTCATTCGATATAAACATCATGATGCATATCGCGATAAACATCACATGATAAATATGTGAAAACCCCGGCAAAAATATTGGTTAATTTATCATTCGAAAATAATTTAATCGCAGCGAGACATAATTTAAATATTTGCGAGCCGTTTTTAAAATAATTACGAAAACAACGGCCGGGGCCGTAAATCGCGACGAAAAGAAACAACACAAACACGTCCTCAATAAATCACGAAAATTATGCCGTGCAAAGATGCATTGCGATAAGCCGTCTACTAAATAAGACAACAAACAACGAAATATGAAGGCGATACGAAAACAATTAGCCACCTTTTAGCGAATGCTAATTTTCACCGGGCATCCTTATCGCAAATTATTGCATGTAATTGCGAGAGAGAAAAAAAAGGTCACAAACGACACATTGAACGGCCCCTAAAACTGACACAATTAAAACCTATACAGACTCCCATTATGCAAATGACATGCAAAACGCTTCTGCCATTGCCCACATCCCATTATTGATACGTTACACAAGTGCGAGTTACTCTTGTTTGAGGTGACCTAAATAATTCGCGTTTGAAAATGGTAGCCGGTCGTGTGTTGCGCCTGTTTGTTTAAACGTTACACAAGGTGTGTTAATAATTTAGCGTTTATGATGTGACGTGTGATGACGAGAAATTACATCGTTAATGTTGTCATGAGAAAGTTAATTTGAAGAATCATTTCTATCGTGATAAGTCGAGAGTGGGGCGGAATTCTAGCGCATGCGCGATAAAAATGGGCGTGTCTATAATGATTCTTTGTAGGTACTATATTAAAATTTAATTAGTACTGTACATTTCCGAGGAATAATTTTTATAAATTCGTCAATTACATCTTTAATCATGAACTGACACTAATTATCAGAGAATTTTGAAATAAGATTATTGAAAAATGTAGTATTGAAAATCTAAGTAACCAGTATGAAATATTATCAGAAAATATCAGAATAACTTTTGTTTAAAAAATATGACAAGACTCAACCAATCATAATATTGAATTAGAACAATTGTCAGTGGGCATGTCCACTTCTCAACTTGTAGACACTCTATTATAAGTTAATTAGTAATTTACATTTTCGAGAAATATTTTTATTTATTTTCATGATTATCAACTGACATTAATTATGATGGAATTTCAAAATAAGTTAATTAACAAATTGCTTTAGTGAAAACTTCAGTTAATTATAATAATCATATAATGTGACACGAAATTTAGGAAAAAAGGTGTCACTGGAAATCCTAGTCGATCATAAATTGGGAATGGGATCTAACGTCGGCGCATGCGTGAGAATAGGGGCGTGACTATAATGATCCCTTGTGAGTACCATAATAAAATTAATTAGTATTGTACATTTTCGAGGAATATTTTTTTTAAAATTCGCCAATTACATCTTTAATTATGAATTGACACTAATTGTTAGAGAATTTTGAAATAAGGTTACTATTATAAGTTAATTAGTAATTTATATTTTCGAGAAACATTTTTATTTATTCTCATAATTAACAACTGACATTAATTATGATGAAATTTCAAAATAAGTTAATTAACAAGTTGCTTTACTGAAAACTTAGGAATTTAGGAAAAAAGGTGTCACTGGAAATCCTAATCAATCATAAATTGGGAATGGGACCTAACGCCGGCGCATGCGCGGGAAAAGGGGCGTGACTATAATGATCCCTTGTGAGTACCATAATAAAATTAATTAGTATTGTACATTTTCGAAGAATATTTTTTTAAAATTCGCTAATTACATCTTTGATTATATCAGAGAATTTTGAAATAAGATTATTGAAAAATGTAGTATTGAAAATCTAAGTAACCAGTATGAAATATTATCAGAATAACCTTTGTATAAAAAATATAACAAGACTCAGCCAGTCATAATATTGAAGTAGAACAATTGTCAGAAAAGTGGGCATGTCCACTTCTCAACTTGTAGACTCTCTATTGAAAACTTCAGTTAATTATAATTGATATAAATTAATGTCAGAATGATAAAGGTGAAAAAAAAATAGTATAATGAAAGTTTCAGTCAATCATAATAATCAATTAGAATAACTGTCAGAAAGTTTGAGGAAAGTGGTCTTGTTTACAACATTCCCTCCTCAACTTGTGGACACCTTATTTATAATTTAATTAGTAATTTACATTTCGGACGAACAATTTATGCAAATTCATTAATTATTCCCCAGCAGCTAAATTAAACTAATTAATGACTGTTAAACAACAGTGTATTACGCGATAAATATAACGTTCATTTTTGCGTTTAATAATTTAAATTGATACGAATTGTGTACTATTGATTTCAACTGCACCAAACAACGTTGCTATTTATAAAATAATTGGTATTCATTAATGTATGAAAGTAATATGTATCCATATATTACGTTCATTATTACATAATTAACGATGTTTGAATGTGGAAAAAAAACAATTCCTTAAATTCCGTCATACATTCTCTTTCCAAGTGTACGAACTAATGGGAACGTTGCGAAATTTGTTCTTGAATGTGGCTCACTTTAATCGACACAAAAACACCTAAGCATTTTAAAACTTCCTGACCTTACATAAGTTTGTCTTAATAAACAGTAAACATAAATTTTTGTTATTTGAAGAAAGTATTTTTATTTGAAAGTGTAATTTTATAATGAAATTATGTTGTAAAATAGATAATGGTATTTTTAGATGTGTAAAAAATGATTGGACAATTTGAAAGTGGATTAATGGATATTATTTGGAGTCGTAAAAGTTAACCTTTATGTTTTTGCTGTGGATATGTTTAAGAAATGTGTTAAGTGTATAATTAATTAGTTAATTTATGTGTGTGAACTTCTTTGGGTTGTTAAAATTAATTATTACTACTTTGGTAAGAAACACAGATTCAGCATACAATTAGCATCTCGTCCTTACTCATAAGTCAGCCGACATAAAAAGTTAATAACGTAAGTCGACCCAACCCTCACGTGCATTAACTCTAACCTTGTTACGACTTGAACAAAAAATTGCTGTTACTGTCTTCGTCGGGAGACGTCGGGGATAAAAGAAACGCCGAATCGATCGGCCTTCCTCCCTCTCGAAAATCGATGCCCATTGTACCGGGAATTAAAAGGACACACTCACACACCGGACGATCGATTGTCCTCTATCTCGTCCCGTCCCGTTTCGCCGGATTTGTTTGTATCCTTTGTGCCGGTCCTTGGAAGGTGGAAACACCTTTGTGCCGATCAATCGAGTGGTTCGCACCAGTTGATTTAGTTCACACATTATTGAACCAACACGTCGCGTTGCATAACGTCGTTTTGGGCCAAACGTTGTGACACATCTTTGGCAACGTTCTAAAAAAATTTTCGGACTCGGGGTTCGTTGACACCGCCGCACTATCGACGTGCGTTTATTTTTGTTTATCGACTTTACATATCTGCACTAGAAAACTGTTAAAACTGAAACGCGTTTCGCCTTAAACGGGCCTATTAAATCGCCTAATATGGCGTCCGAATTAAGCAAACATATCGCCATTCTACCGTGCTTGGACGGCAGAAAATTTATTATTATGACACGGCGACAGCCGAGGCTAATAGCACCGGCGGCGGTTAATTAATTTGAGATCACGAGACGAAAACACGGCGGCTAATCGGTTCATCGACGTGTTCGTGGCGTTTCCGGTTGGACATTTTTGGGAAAAACGACCGTCTAAAATGGTTTTTTAATTCGGATCAGGGCCAACGTCACCCTGACATTGGAGCAAAGGCGACGAAATTAGCATTTTGGGGCGACATGGAGATTTTATTGAGCGTAAAATTGAGCCGAAGCAGCTGCAAGATTTGTTGTAGGACGTTGTTTAGTTTTAATTTTGGGTGGGTATGGTGATAAAAGTACTTTTATTTTGAAATTTTGGACTCTCGTTATTTCTCTGTTTATTTTCGTACGTGATTACAGTAAGTATAAAATATTGGTTATTATATTTAGAGCTCTTTCCGCCGTACCACTGTAACTTACTTAAAAATTCTTATTTTTAAAGGAACATTGAATGATATACCTTTTCAAAATCATAAAAATGAGGTTTGAAACAGCATCTTCTCAATTCAGTAATCTTACTTTCCTTGACATTAATCACTATAAATTACTGAAAGTCCTAACTCTCACATTGAAAGGGTTAATTTTAAGAGAAAATTCAATTATATATTTTCTCAACTTAATTTTCTTAAAGAAAACTAAAAATAGATTTTTAGCTTTGAAACAATATCGATGAAACTATGTCATTTGTACTGATATCATAAACAGGAAGAAACTTAGGACAGAAACAGGATCTCCTCAATTCAATAATCTTAATTTCCTTGACATTAATCACTATAAATTACTGAAAATCCCAACTCACACAACTCACAATGAAAGGGTTAATTTTAAGAGAAAATTGAATTATAGATCTTCTCAACTTAATTTTCTTAAAGAAAACTAAAAATAGATTCATACCTTTCAAACAATATCGATGAAACTATGTCATTTGTATGGTATCATAAACAGGAAGGAACTTAGGACAGAAACAGCATCTCCACAATTCAGTAATCTTAATTTCCTTGACATTAATCACTATAAATTACTGGAAATCCCAACCCACATTGAAAGAGTTAATTTTAAGGGAAAATTGAATTATAAATCTTCTCAACTTAATTTTCTTAAAGAAAACTAAAAATAAATTCATGGCTTTGAAGCAATATCATTGAAACTATGTCATTTGTAATGAAATCATAAAAAGGACTGAAACAGCTTTTTCTCAATTCAGTAACCTTAATTTCCTTGATATACATCGCTATAAATTATTAGAAATCACAGCCAATATTGACAAAGTTATTTTTAAGAGAAAATTAAATAATCAACTTGTTTTTGTTAAAGGAAACAAATAATAGACTCGGGGTTTTGACCCAATATCGATGAAACACTATCGTTTGTACTGAGATCAAAAACAGGAAGAAACTTAGTACAGAAACAGCTTCTTCTCAATTCAGTAATCTTAATTTCCTTGACATTAATCACTACAAGTTACTAGAAATCCCAACCCACAATGAAAGAGTTAAATTTAAGAGAAAATTGAATTATAGACCTCCTCAACTTATTTTTCTTAAAGAAAACAAAAAATGGGTTCATGGTTTGACATTAATCACTATAAATTACCAGAAGTCTCTAACCATCATTGATATAGACACTTTTTAAAGATAATTGAATGATAGATCTTCTCAACTCTGTCGTTTGTACTGAGTTTATAAAAAAGAAGAAGCTTTGGACTGGAATAACTTCTTTCCAATTCTAAACTTCATATTCTTGACATGAACCGCCATAATTTACTTAGAAATCTGAACCAATATTGATATTGATAAGATATTTTTAATAGAAAATTGTATGAAAACCTTACACCATTAAAGGCTCAAAAGAAATGGGTTAAATGAGAAGTTCAACTTCATCCACCATACAGTTTTGTCATCGTTCATTTTTCATAATAAACCGTTTAATTCCGAAGATGTTGACTTTGACGTTGATCTTTTCTTCAGTTCCAAGGACAAAGAATTTTTTTCTCATGACATGAATTTGCTTTCAGAATCTATGCAAATAGTACTGAAATGTAATTTTCGTTCAATTTACAAAATTAAATTAGTTTTGAACGGATAAATAACGTATCAACCTTGATTCAATCTAAAATCTTTACAACTGCACCCAATGTTGTGACCTATTTGCACAAACCTAATATCAATAATAAAACTAATACATACACATATTTACATATTAAACAAGAATAAAAAATCTATTCATCTCTCACATTTGTAAATCCACAAGGTTCCCTAGACAATAAGTAAGCATCAACTACAAAAACATTAACATTTTATTTTGAGGCCCACTACACACAATGGTTTACGTACTCGAATCCTTGCGGAATATTAATTTATTACGCTTAATCGTTCTGTTGTTGAATAAATAAACTCGACAAATAGAGTTTAATAAACGTGTTTATGGACACGTAGACTGATTAGTCGATACGAATTACCCGGAAAGTCCTGCGGTGATGTTTAATTCAAAGATGAAACGAGGAAATCCCTTCGAAATGGTTCAAAATTGACGTTATTTTATTGGGTATTTTTATGGTAAATCAAGCTCATCAACACGTCTTTATTTAATCCCAAAAATACTTGACATTTACAATAAAGCTTATTATGAATGAATAATTTCTTTTTGCGCGCAAAGTCCTGCAGTGATTTACTAATATAATATACCCACTCAAATAATTTAAAATTAATTTAACTTTTATTTTTAGAAACACTGAAATATCTCAAACATAAATTATATTCTAATAAATTTTACTTGTGATTTTTAAAGATTTTTACTTTACTTTACCAAAAAAACTCATTTAAATAATCCTTTCAATTGAAATGAACGTAGCCTTTGCAACCATTGCAAAAGCTTCGCTTTGGACACGTTCCAAAATGCTAATTAATGCATATTCAATACAAGTCCACACGAACTTGAGCGATTACAATGAATTTTATTCGCCAACGGTTACAAAACTTTAAACGAAATCAATCAGAGGCTTTTAAATCCGACGGCCTTGCCATTTATGTGTCTGAACGACTACGATCAGTGTTTATTGTCAAACAGCCCCCAATGTCTTAATAATGTGACTCTGGTATTTAATTTAAGATTTATTGCATTTTTAATCGATCGTCGTTGTTTTTATTGACCTGGAATTATTTGTTTACAAATCTCGACACCAGACGCAGTGATTGATAAACAATTTCGATAACATAAATTTAAGTATGTGAGGAATGTTTACATCTACTTTGGCTTCGTAGAAATTAGAGTTTTACAAGAAAAAAATGTTTAAAAAACATTCTGATATAAATAATATTTAAGTGTTTATATTACAACTTAGTTTGTAGAAAATGTTTACTTGGTATTGGATGTGATGAAAAAAGAGTTTTGTGTTTAGAAAAATAAAATATTTAATTTAATTAGAAAAAATAAAATGTTTAATTAAAATTAAGAAAAAAACAAATAAAATGGTTTATTCAAAATTAAAAAAAAAATAAAATAAAAATTAAATATTCAATTTAAATGAAAAAAAAAAAATTGAAATATTTAATTTAGAATGAAAAAACACTACTTAATTTAATATTAAATTTTAAAAGTAATTGTGTACTAAAAGTTAAAAATTTAAAAAAATTAGAAAAAAATATTTAATTTAAAATTTTAAATTATTAAAATATTCAACTTGTAAGAGTAGATTTAAAATGAAATGTTTAATTAAAAAATTTAAATTTAAAAAAAAAAATAATTAAACAAAAAAAAAAAATTGAAAACTTAAGAAAATTAAATATTTAATTTGAATAAAAAAACTAAAATATTTAATTTAGATTACAAAAAATTATAAACCATTTAATTTAGTATCAAATTTTATAAAAATAATTTTAGAGTAAAATTAGATCAAAAAGTAAAAATTTTAAAAAATTTTAAAAATAAAATATTAAATTTAATTAAACAAAAATAAAATGTTTATTTAAAATTAAGGAAAAAATTGAAATATTTAATTCAGAATGAAAAAATATTAAACTACTTAATTTAATATTAAATTTTAAAAATAATTCTATACTAAAAATCAAAAATTTAAAAAAATTAGAAAAAAATATTTAATTTAAAAATTTAAATTAAAAAGAAAATAATTAATTCAAAATTAAACAAAAAAAAATGAAAATTTAAAACAATTAAATATTTAGTTTGAATAAAAAAGTTGAAATATTTAATTTAGATTACAAAAAATTAAAATGTTTAATTAAAATTAGGAAAAAAAATTAAATTTAAAAAAAAATAATTAATTCAAAATTAAACAAAAAGAATTGAAAATTTAAAATAATTAAATATTTAGTTTGAATCAAAAAAATTAAAATATTTAATTTAGATTACAAAAAATTATAAATCATTTAATTTAGTATCAAATTTTATAAAAATAATTTTATAGTTAAATTAGATCAAAAAGTAAAAATTTTAAAAAATTTAAAAAATGAAATATTAAATTTAATTAAAAAAAAAATAAAATGTTTAAAATTATGAAAAAAATTGAAATATTTAATTCAAAATGAAAAAAATATTAAACTACATAATTTAATAGTAAATTTTAAAGATAATTGTATACTAAAAATTAAATATTTAATTTAGATTACAAAAAAGTGCTAAACCATTTAATTTAGTATCAAATTTTATAAAAATAATTTTACAGTAAAATTAGATTAAAAAGTAAAAATTTTAAAAAATTCAAAAAATAAAATATTTAATTTAATGTAGTATAAAAATATTTAATTTAAATTTTACGAGGTTTAATATTTAATTAAGTTTATTAAAATAATTATACTGTTAAAATAGAAAATTAGAAAATCACTCTTTATCTAAAATTTAATATTTGAAATTTGTTTGGTTATAATATTTAAAGATTTTATATTTTGTATTTAAAATAAATAAATAGAAATGTTGATATACTATAATTTATTTCAACGATAATAAATAATTTAATTAAGTGTATAGTTTTTTATTACTGAAGATACAGTTTCACTTTAAATTTAAAGAATTATTTGAAGGTTTCAAAGGAGAAGTGGATCAAACATTTTTTATTATACATAAGCTTATTTCAATAACATATTTTTCGGTTACATAATAAACCATTTTCGAAACAATATTTTCTGTTTCCTCCCATTACAATAAAAATAAATCAAAATTTTAAATTTAGAGAATTAATTGAAGAATTCAAGGGAGAAGTAGATCAAAAATTTTTTATTATACATAAGTTTATTTCAATAACATATATTTCGTCTACATAATAAACCATTTTCTAAACAATATTATCAGTTTCCCCCCATTAAAGTAAAAATAAATAAAATTTTTAATGTTATTTCCCCATTTGAACATTTGAGATTTTTAGTATTTACGCACGCCCATGGTTTGAAATAAAACATTTCGATTGTTTCGCGCTCGGTATCAATTCCAAAACGGCCTTGCCCTTTATACGTCGGATAAATTTCGACGACATGATTTTCTGCGACAGGCCTACAATGCGTGTCCATGTTTTTAATTGCAAAACGAATGTGCCCGTCAACCGAAACACACCGAGATCTTAATAACACGTCTTGTCAACATTGTACGGCAGTTTTTTCTTTCACAAATTTATCGCAAAACTTAATTTAAGCACTTTGATGATGTAATTATACGTGCCGATTTATGAAGTTGTTGAAAACATTGTCCTTTAGAACGGACCGTAATTTTATTGTTCCTTTCTTCTTGTTAATTTCTCGATTAAAATTGACAGTGTCCACATTTTTCGACGACGTAAAACAAGGGTCGTTTGACCCACTTTGCGTGCCATTAAAAATAAATCCGGGCAAAACACATTCCGGCCTGTCACGGACTTGAGGTCGTAAGGTGCAACTAGACAGCGGTCGCAAAGAAGTGTCCGACCTAGAACGAGGCCGATCGTTTTTAGATAAAAACATTTGTAACAGTAACGCGGGATTTTCTTCGTCCGGCTTTGATAAACAGGTTCGCAGCCACCTTAAGGTCGGAATCCTTTGGCGACTATTTGCCATTATTAAATTAAAATTAAAAAAAAAGAATTAATCTGCTTTTTTGTGCATTGTTTGAGACGAATATGTGTCACGTTCAGTTCGAATTAAGGACGTTTTACTTGTACTGCTCAAGGATTGTTTTTTTCTTAGTGTACCTTGAAAGATAATTACATATATCTAAGAAGAAGCAGAAAAATAAAATATATTTATTAAAATGATTTGTGATTTTGTGTGTTTTTTTCCTACAAAAGTCGAATTAAATATAATCATTTTCTACAAATTAAACTGAAGATGAACACTTATTTAAATATATTTTCCTCTTGTTGAACAATTTCTATCAAATCAATTTGATGTAATCATTTCTTCCAAACTAAATTTGAAGATGAACACATAAATACTTATTTAAATATAGTTGTCTCTTGTAAAAATTTAATTTCTCCAATTCCAATTAGGTTTGATTAATTCCTACAAACTAAAGATGAAGATTAACACTTAAACTGTAATATTTTCCTCTAGCAGAAGTTTAATTTCCATTAAAAACAATTGGATGTAATCATTTTTTATAAATTAAATTGAAGATGAACTTCCTTTCAATGTAAATTAAATATTTAATTTTTTAAATTTATTTTTATTATTTTTTTTTAATTTTGATTTTAATATATTTTCAATAGTAAATTAAATACTTTAATTTCTTTTAATTCAAATTAAATATTCAATTTTTAATTAAATATTTTAATATATATATTTTTAATTTATATAAAAAATTCTATGTATGAAATAAAATTATTTTTGTAAAATTTGATATTAATTTAAATATTTTAATATATAATTTTTATTTTTAAATTAAATTGTTTAATTTTTTCAATCTAAATTAAATATTTTATTTTCTTTTAATTTCTTAAATTTTTTAATTATTTTTTGTTTAATTTTTAAATTAAATATTTTATTTTTTATTTTATTCAAATTCAAAATAAACATTTCAACTTTTTAAATATTTTTATAATTTTATTGATATATAAATAAAAAAAATTGTGTATATTGTCATAAAAAAATCTGAAAAATATACAATTTTTACTGCTGAAAATTTTGAATTTGAATTAAAATTTTTGCAAAATAGATAAAATAATTATTTGTTCTTTAGGTGAAAGTTTTGGTTTATTATTTTAAAGTGAAAATAAATTATTTTTTATGAAAAAATTCAAAAATATACATACAATTTTTATAACTGAAAATTTTAATATAATATATTTAAACTTAAATTTTTGTAAAATATATGTAATAAATATTTTTTCTACAGGTGAAAGTTTTAATCTTCTACTATATTTTAAAATGTGAAATTATTTTTTTTTATGGAAAAAAAAACTAAACTGTAACTGTGTAACTTTTAAAGCTGAAAATTTTAATTATGTATTTGATTCTAAATTTATGTAAAATATATAAAATTATTACTTTTTCTATAAATGAAAGTTTTGATTTATTGTTTGGGATATTTTTAAAAGTGAAATTAAATTATTTTTTTGTGAGTAAATCTGAAAAATGTATAATTATTAAAGCTGAAAATTTTAATATTATGTATTTGAATCTGCATTTATGTAAAATATATAAAATAATTATTTTTTCTATTGAAAGTTTTGATTGATTATTTGGGATATTTTTAAAATTGAAATTAAATCATTTTCTACAAATTAAATTGAAGATAAACTTTTTTTTTGTTTTTTTTTTTTTAATTTTGATTTTAATCTTTTTTAATTTAAATTAAATATTTTAATATATTTTCAACAGTAAATTAAATATTTTATTTTTTTAATTCAAATTAAATATTCAACTTTTAATTAAATATTTTAAAAATTTTTTTCAGTCTAAATTAAATATTTTATTTTTTTTTTATTTCTTAAATTTTTTAATTATTATTTTGTTTAATTTTTGAATTAAATATTTTATTTTTTATTTTATTCAAATTAAATATTTTAAATATTAATTATTAAGTTTAAATACTTACAATTCAAAATAAATATTTCAACATTATAATTTTATTAATATCCAAATAAAAAAATATTGTCATATTTCATGACATTTTATATTTTTAAATATTTTCAGATATGCAGCTTATTTGTTAATATTTTAAAATTACTAAAAGTGTAGTGGTACAAGTTTACACAGACTTTTGTTAAATATGCATCAATTAGCATTTTGGAAAGTGTCCAAAAGATAAGCATTCACAACGGCTCTAAAGGCTACGATTCGATTGTACCTTAATTTCAACTGAAAGGATTATTTAAATGAGATTTTTGTCCGTATAAAACATTAAATTCCTACTAAACATTAACCGTAGTCCAATTGGTCTACTAATCACATAAAATAGTTATTGCTCGTTATTAAAGATCTATTAAACATGCATTAGTTAATCCGCGAAGAATTTTGGATCGGGTCCAAAATAAAGTACCAAGAACGAACGTAATTTCAGGGTTTCAGTTTACCGCAAATGCGACCGTTCCAAACGAGTTTGTTTTGCCCGTTTACCATTAAACGTGCCGCATTCAATTACTCACTAAATAAATGTTATTAAATGCATCCTCATTTCGGCCAATTAAATGTGTTTTTCTTTCAAATTAACGCGTCATTAAAATAATAAACAGTTCCTTGTTGTTATTGTTTAATTTAGAAGTGCAGTTTGGTATTTGTTAATGTGAAACTTTATCAATTGGAGGAATTTTGAAATTTCAATGAGTCAGGGCTTGCGTGCACATTTGTTTCGGTTTGTCGCTCATTACGTGATAAGCAGTTGCATTGTTTGATGTGTATTTTCAACGTTTACAAGTTCCTACTTGTGTACATGTATTAGTTAATTAATATCTACAACGTTTGAACTAGGAAATATTTTAGTAAAATTTTAATTCTTTTTCTGGTACTTAATATTAATAAAATGAACATTTAAATTTAATTTAAAATACAGAATTTAAAAATAATATACATAAAATCACAAATGGTAAAATCTAAAATTTAAATTATTTAATATAAATTTTTCGCTGGTTATTTGCATAATTAAATTTAAATTTAAAATGATCAGATTAATTAATACAATTTAGTACATTTTTATTTCAATTTGAATTATTAGCATGACATTGCACTTCGTGTTGGATTCGTACAAAAATCTTTTTTAATTGAACAGCTTTTATTAGCGATAGCTTTTAAAGTTTCCATTGGCGAAGGTCGTGGCTGATTGCATTAAGTAAAAGGTCTTTTAAAAATAAATACGTAAGCCAAATTATTTAATTTCCCATTATCCGGCAAGGTTTTTAAAAACATTAACATTAAAGTTATGCATCTTAAAGTCGATTGATCGAGTGATTCCAGTTACAATCAGATAAATGAATGTGGAGAAGTGAATTTTCGTAATAGAAACAATTCAGCCTATTACGGGCAACATTCCACTTAATAGGTCTTGATTATTTGGTTAGGCCAATTTAGAAATTGAAGGCCTTGAACAATTAGTTATTTTTGTATTGTAAACGACAATTGATTTGTTTGCACTCTCTTTACGTAGATCATAAAACATCTTATTCAATTTAAATGTTTAAACATTAAATATGCATAAAAAATGTCAACAAGATTATATATGTGAAATAAAAAAAGTAATAAAAAAATACATACACAAAAAAATTGTTTATTAATAAATAAAAGATGCATTATGTATTTATTTATAAAAAAATTAAGTCAATTTTTAAAGATGTAAACTTCAATTTTAAGAATTTAAATCAAAATTTATGTAAAGTATATAAATTATTGTTTTTTTTATAGGTCTTGATCTATTGTTTGGGTTATTTTTAAAAGTGGTATTAAATTATTTTTTATGAAAAAATTTGAAAAATATGCAATTTTTATAGTTCAAAATTTTAATATTTGAATCTAAATTTTTGTAAAATATTTAAAATAATTATTTTTTCTATAGGTGAAAGTTTTAATCTATTATTTGGGATATTTTTAAAAATGAAATTAAATTATTTTTTATAAAAAATCTGAAAAATATACAATCTTTAAAGCTGAAAATTTTAATATTATGTATTTGAATCTAAATTTATGTAAAACATATAAAAACATTATTTTTTCAAAAGGTGAAAGTTTTAATCTATTGTTTGGGATATATTTAAAAGTGAAATTAAATTATTTTTTTATGTAAAAATATGAAAAATATACAATTTTTAAAGTTGAAAATTTTAATATTATGTATATAATTGTATAAATATGAAAAATATATAAAATAATTATTTTTTCTAGTGGTGAACGTTTTGATATATAATTTGGGATATTTTTAATAGTGAAATTAAATTATTTTTATAAAAAATGTAAAAAACATACAATTCTTAGAGCTGTAAATTGAAATTTATTTTGTGAAGTGAACATTTTGATCTATTATTTGTACTTCTAAAAGTGAACATATTTTTTTTAAATAATTTAAAAAATGTATAATATTTAAAACTGAAAATTTTAATATCTATGTATTGAAATCTAATAATGTAAAATTTATAAAATTAATGTCAAAATTTTTTCTAAAAAATTTGGTATTTCCTTTTTAATAATTACCTTATTAAAATTGTATTAAAATATAATAACTATAAAAAACATGTGATTGATGATTCATATTTGATGCGCATCCACCAATTTTGATTTCAATTTGCGATTTATTTAGAAATTACTCGATTTAAATGTGCTTTCCCAGTTTGATGAAAGTAACGGTCCAATTTCTTGTGCGTCTGAATAAGAAAGCAGCCGCAGATGTTGTGAACAATCTCTCGGAAAAACAAATATAGATCACATAACTAATGCCATATTAGCGGCGTGATTTTTCCCCTCACCAGTTATAAAACATGTTCGATTTTAGCAATTAGTTTAATTGGAGTGCGATATTACGAATAATTGTCGCTAATGGTACTGTGGTACTATTATCATTGAACACATGTGGTCGCCAAGGAACGACTGAATTGTGAGACAGAGTTCATGGTGATTTTGACCAGTAAAACATTTGTATTTTAGGTAGGTAAAGCTAAACTACTCAACACGGTAAAACTATTTGAAAAATTTGGGTCTAATTATGTGGACTAATTATGGCTCAAAAGCAAAAATTTAAGGTTCAAAGAATAATGGCTGCTTTTAATGTTGTATGTAATTCGTTTAGACTGTACAGATATTTCAGGCTTTTTATGAGCTAATTATGTCTCAAAAGCAAAAATTTTGGGTTCAGACAATAATGGATGCTTTTAAAGATCTATGTAATCTATGTAAACACTGATTTCTCACTGGATTTAAATAATTTGTTCTATCAAATCTGAAGTTTATACAGTGCAGAAGTTTCAGGCTAATTATGTCTCAAAAGCAAAAATTTTGGGTTCAAACAATAATGGCTACTTTTAAAGATCTATGTATTTCTATGTAAACACTGATTTCTCACTGGATTTAAATAATTTGTTTTATCAAATCTGAAGTTTATACAGTGCAGAAGTTTCAGGCTAATTATGTCTCAAAAGCAAAAATTTTGAGTTCAAACAATAATGGCTGCTTTTAAAGATCTATGTATTACTATGTAAACACAGATTTCTCACTGGATTTAAACGATTGGTTCTACCAAATCTGAAGTTTATACAGTGCAAAAGTTCCAGGCTTCTTATGAGCTAATTATGTCTTAAAAGCAAAAATTTTGGGTTCAGACAATAATGGATGCTTTTAAAGTTCTATGTAATTTTATGTAAACACAGATTCCTCACTGGATTTAAACACTTGGTTCTATCAAATCTGAAGTTTATACAGTGCAGAAGTTTCATGCTTTTTATGAGCTAATTATGCCTCAAAAGCAAAAATTTTGGATTCAAACAATAATGGTTGCTTTTAAAGATCTATGTAATTCTATGTAAACACAGATTTGTCACTGGATTTAAACAATTGGTTCTATCAAATCTCAGTTTATACAATGCAGAAGTTTCAGGCTTTTTATGAACAAATTGTGTCTCAAGAGCAAAAATTTTGGGTTCAAACAATAATGACAGTTTTTAAAGGTCTATGTAATTCTGTGTAAACACAGATTTCTCACTGGATTTAAACAATTGGTTCTATCAAGTCTAAAGTTTATACAGTGCAGAAGTTTCAGGTTTCTTATGAGCTAATTATATGTCAAAAGCAAAAATTTTGAATTCAAACAATAATAACTGATTTTAAAGATTTATGTAATACTAAGTAAACACAGATTTTTTACTGGATTTAAACGATTAGTTCTATCAAATCTAAAGTTTATACGGTACAGAAGTTTCAAGCTTCTTATGAGCTAATTATGTCTCAAAAGCAAAAATTTTGGGTTCAGACAATAATGGCTGCTTTTAAAGTTTCGATGTAATTCTATGTAAACACAGATTTGTCACTGGATTTAAACGATTGGTTCTATCAAATCTGAAGTTTATACAGAACAAAAAATTCAGACTTTTTGTGAGCTAATTATGTCTCATAAGCAAAAATTTTGGGTTCATACAATAATAGCTGTTTTTAAAGGTCTATGTAATTCTATGAAAACACAGATTTCTCACTGGATTTAAACGGTTGATTCTATTAAATCTGAAGTTTCAGGCTTTTTGTGAGCTAATTATGTTTCAAAAATTTTGGGTTCTAACAATTATGGCTGCTTTTAAAGTTCTATGTAATTTTTTGTAAACACAGATTTCTCACTAGATTTAAACGATTTGTTCTATGAAATCTGAAGTTGATACAGTACAAAAATTTCAGGCTTTTTATGAGTTAATTATGTCTCAAAAGCCAAAATTTTGGGTCCAAACAATAATGGCTGCTTTTAAAGTTCTATGTAATTTTATGTAAACACAGATTTCTTACTGGATTTAAACGATTGGTTCTATCAAATCTGAAGTTTATACAGTACAGAAGTTTCAGGCTTTTTATGAGCCAATAACGTCTCAGAAGCAAAAATTTTAGGTTCAAACAATAATGTCTGCCTTTAAAGTTCTAAGTAATTCTATGTAAACACAGTTTATTCATTGGGTTTAAACAGTTTTGTCATCTATCGAATCTGAGGTTTAGACAGTATAGAAATTTCAGACATTTTATAATTGCTACTTTGATGTGGGTGGGAGTGTAGCTTTAGTCAGTTCGCGTTTTTACATTTGCAGGAACTGAAATGCATGGCATGCAAATCGATCGAATGGTCACTAACCGGCGGTGATTTCATGTAAATAAATTCATGCGATTCCGATGCGGATGCCTGAAATGCTTGCACGTTGCCGATGGCACTTTTATCGGTTTTCGCATGTTTTAACAACAACCGAATCGCATATCCGGCCTGCAGGTTGCAGGAATGTCGTTTCGCATTGCCCCGACCGTGTTTGAATTATGTGCAAACAAGCCGTGAATAAATACTGATGTGACGATTTCGCATTGTTTATTCCCTGTTTTATTGAATATTTTACGTACGTAATCGTGGGAAGTGCAAGTGCACGGCGTTTTAATGCGGCGAATAGTGCTATGAATGTAGGTTGAGGCATGTGCACATTTTCCCAGAGCATTAAAAAAATACTGCGTACGCCCTTGTAAGAGCAGTGAAAGTGGAACAATTTGAAGTTCCAGCAACAAAACGTCATTCATTCTTCGGCCGTTGCACAATAAGGCCAGACACTTGTGCGAAATGAGATACTTTTTTGTTGAAAAATTGAAATATCCTCTACGTCTGGTTCGCATCATTTATTTACAAGACTAAAGTAACATGCGATGTAATAATGGACTAAAGGTTGTTGCAATGTCAGACTTTTTTAATTAATTATAACGTTTATAATGTTGAGTAATTGTAAAATTTATCTGACTACAATACAATGAGTTATTGGAAATTTAACTCTCAATACAAATCTTACTATTTTTCAATGAATTTGTAGATTTTAGATGTCAAAATTCAATGTTTGTATCTAATTAATAATTAAAATTAAATTTATTACTACCTTTTTATGTTTAATTATCAAATTAATAAATTAAATTAAATTTTTGTAAAATTGTGTGTAATTTTTTATTACTACCTTCTTCATATTAAATTAACAATTGAGTAAACTAAACAAAAGATTTTTTTATAAAATTATGTGAATATTATTGAATTTTTTAATTTCAAGTTTTTTAAACTGATAATATTGGATGCAATTAAATTAATTTAAGAATATATTTAAAACCTAATTAGATTTTCTTTAAGAATTTTTGTTCTTAGATAAAAATAATTTAATGAACAAAAAATGACTTTTTGATTTTTGCTACCTTTTTTGTGTTAAATCAACAAATTAATAAATTAAACAAAATAATATTTTTATTTATATGATTTTAAAGTAAAACTACGAATTTTTTAATTTTAGGATTTTTGTACTGAAAATATTGAGCCCAAAATTAATTTGAAATTGAATTAATTATAATATATTAAAAAACTAATTCGATTTTTTAAAGAATTTTTATTAGTTAAAAATAATTTAATTAATAAAAAGTTAATTAAAACTTTCCTGATTATAAATTGTTTTAATTGCTGATTTTTTATGTTAAATCAACAAATTAGTCAATTAACCAAATAAAAATTTTATTAAATTATATAAATATTATTGATTTTATTGTAAAAATACGAATTTTTTAGTTTCAGGACATTTGTACTGAACATTTTGAGCCCAATTAAGTTTTCTAAAGAATTTTTCTTCTTAGGTAAAATTATTTTCATTAATAAAAAATGATTAATTTTGCTTAAAACTTTCCTAATAATAAATTATTTTTATTGTTGCCCTTTTAGTGTTAAATCCACAAATTAATAAATTAAACAAAATAATTTTTTAATAATTATAAGAATATTATTGATTTTATTGTAAAACTACGAATTTTTTAATTTCTGTATTTTTGTACTGAAAATATTGAGTACAAAATTAATTTAAAATTGAATTAATCCAGGAATTATAATATAGTTAAAAACTAATTAAATTTTCTAAAAAAAATTGTTAATTAAAAATAATTTAATTAATAAAAATGACTAATTTTACTTGAAACTTTCCTAATAAAAATCATTTTTATTGCTGAAAGAAGGTAAAATTTATAATAAATTATGTGAATATTAATTATTTTATTGTAAAACTATGAATTTTTTAATTTCTGGATTTTCGTACTGAAAATTTTGAGCCCAAAATTAAATTGTGATTGAAAGGATTAAAAGAAAGAAGAGAATAATTCAATTAATTAAAAGAGGCTAATTTTATTTAAAACTTTCCTAATAATATATCCTTTTTTCTATTCAGCTTAAAAAGATTTTTAAACTGCCTTTTTCCACTTTTACTAGTCTACTACTAATCTTAAAAAGGTTTTCAGTTTTATAGATATTCAAATTTTGAGAGTACTTTACGAAAGTTTTATCCATAAGACCATATATAATTTTATGCTCTTTTTAAACCTTTTTTGGCTAAAACCATCCCATTGTGCGACGCCCGGTGAAAAGGGTTTTTCGAATCGTCGCCGCGTCTGCGGTGATAAACTAGTTTAAAATTAGCATGCAAGATAATTAAAGCACAAAAGCAAAGGACATGAAAGGCGACCTCAGTCCGACACATAAATAACGTTGAATGTCTATAAAACCTTTCCGACTCGTTGATTTTTTTGCCCCCGCCGTCCTGACCTATATATTTAAATTTCATTTTTATTTTGTCGATGTAACAACAATCTACGGACATCAATCAATCAATCAATAGAAAGTGGATTGATAACAAAAAAATTGATAATTCCGTCATGTCAGTGGCGTGGAATCGCCTTAATCTGCCCTTAAATTAAGAGTCGTTGGACGTCGATGAATAAAAACGACGGATCGCCTAACAAAAACCTATTCAAATGGTATTCGTGATCGGAATCACGTGTGCAGTTTCTTTGAATGGAGCATTGCTATTGTGATTTGGAAACACGTGTTATTCAAGATCAAATAGGAGAGTTTTTTAAGGCAATTATCCTTTCTTAGACATGAAAGGTTATTTTCGATTTACGATTTGAAACCCAGTGAATCAGTGGGTTTTCGCGTGTCACTTAGAAGAAATACGTTACTAATTACAAAAATTCTATTGTCAATTCTAAATAAAAATCTGGCAATATAGAGGCTTTATTTAAAAAAAAAATAAATAAAAATTTGTCAACAAAATAATTAAGTGAGAATTTAAAGGTAATAAATATTATTTTTAAATAAACTTGTTGACTTTTTTTATTTTGTTGTTATTTCAAAATAATATAATTTAAACTGGTACCATCAGATTTATTTAAATCCAATTAAAATAATTCTTTAATTTTAAATTAATTTTAAGCATACTACTTCTAATATTAAGAATTACGTATAATTTTAAAAATATTCTGTTTAATTTATTAATTTTTTGATTAATACTACAATGAAAAATATATTTTATATTAGGAAAATTGTAATTAAAATAACCATTTTTTTTAAATTAAATTATGTTTAAAAAATAATACAGTTCTTGGATTAGTTTATTTAAAATTTTATTTTGTTTAGTTCAATAATTTGTTCATTGAACACTAAATAGGCAGCAATAAAAATGATACATTATTAGGGAAGTTTTAGGCAATATTAAGTATTTTTGGTTAACTAAATTTTAACTACCAACAAAAATTATTTAGAAAATTTAATTAGTTTCTAAATATAGTCCTGGATTAATTTAATTTTAAATGATATTTCAGCTCAATATTTTCAATTCAAAAAACCTGAAATTAAAAAAAGAAAAGTTAAATACATCAAATTAAAAATAAATATATGCTTTATATTTTTGCTTGGAGGAAAAAATAATATATGAACAATTGTAGAAGTTATTGAAACTAATGTAATAGCATTTGTCTCAATCAGGTTCGAATTTTAAATTATGATGAACCTAAGTATTATAAATAATCTTATCTTTGATTTTTGGTCCATAATCAGCCGCAATTAAAAGTTATTAGTGTTAAAATAGGAGCGAGTTTATTGATTATGACCAATATTTACGACTTATTTCAAAATGTTATAAAATATTATGTAAGTAACTTACAAAAAAGTTCAATACATCAATTTAAAGACAAATATTTTCTTTATATATTTGCGTGAACGAAAAAATTTTGTATAGACAATTGTAAAAATTATTGTAATAAATGGAAGAAGGCAAAATTAATTATAATTCAATCTTTAAGTAAGCATAACTTCTAAGCATTTGTCTCAATCAAGTTTAAATTTTAAATTATGATGGTCCTAAGTATAATCCCATATTTGATCGTTGGTCCATAACCAGCTGCAATTAAAAGTTATTAGTGTTAATATAGGAGCGAGTTTATTGATTATGACCAATATTTCCGACTGACTTCAAAATGTTACAAAATATTACGTAAGTAACTTACAGAAGTGTTCAATACATCAATTTAAACACAAATATTTTGTTTATATCTCTGGCTGGAGAAAAACATAATATGCAAAAAATTGTAAAAGTTATTGCAACTAATGTGAGACCGTAAAATTAATAAAAATTCATGATCATGAATATCAAATTTTAAATTATGCTAGTTCTGATTATTATTATTATTATATTAACAATTCCATATTTAATTGTTTGTCCATAACCAGTTAATAGTTATTAGTGTTAATATACGAGGGAGTGTAGGCTAAAAATATTAATTTATTTGATTTACTTGATTTAGTCCACATGCACAATTATTTTAAAGTAAATTAAAATAGCATAATTCTACGTCATCTAATAAGGACACAAATAAATTTCGATGGAGTTTTATCCCACAGTGCACGCCTGGCCATCCAGTTCATCATTCACATAATCGCGAGGACTTAAGAATGGACCGAAACGGAACGATTAAGTGCCCCGGTTATTTTTCGCCAGTTTACAGCCAGCATTGTTCGCATGCCACGAGACGAAATTTCATGACAAAACGCGTTCCGGTATGCCATCTTAGCCGAATTTTTGAACTTCACCCAGTTTTTGTTTTCAACAATCCAACTGCCCGTGTCGGTCTTTCCAAAAATATGGCCAACACATCGCGAATTGTTGGAATTCCCGCGTTTTTGGCAGCACGACAGAACGAGGCGACCGAAAATGGGTTAATGAATTTTTTCGTCCGATTCACGGACAACCCGCGAAGAATGCGTTTCGATGAATTACGGCTTACGAGGCGCGTGCACGTTGTGAAAACACAAAAAAAAAAAATGAAAGTAACGAAATCGAAAGTGGGCAAAATTAGTAAAACCGGCAAGTAAACGCGTTCAACCGTGATTGATGTATCGGATTGAAAATAAACAAGTCAAGTTTAGAGAATCGTTGTTATCGAAATTGTTAGTTAAATTGAACATGGCAACCGCCACTTCCTGAAGTCCGTTGATTCGTTTCCACGGCAAATATCACGGACAAAAATGAAGAACACCAAAAGCACTTTGTTATTGGTTTAGTGGACTTGACAGACACTACAAGTGTGACTTGCAGATTAATAATTTTGTTAAAACACAACAAATTTTCAATTATTTACTCAAACAGTTTTGAAATATATTAATTTTAATTTACGAATAGTGATTTAAAATTAAGAAAAATATCAGTTTTTAAGTACAATCTTATTATTCAACATAATTTCAATATTTTGTAAAACATCCAACTAGAATATTAAACCGTTAAATGTTCAAATTTTAAAAATTGTTTGAAAATTTGTTTGTTAAGTTTGAACAGAGTGCTGTTATTTAAAATAATATATAAAAATTATAAAAAAAACCTCTACAACAAAAAATTAAATGTAACTTTATGTTTCCTTTCACATTACATTAATGTGAACATGGGTGTGACTTAAAATTAATTTTAATAGTTTTTAATTACTATTTTCATAATTTAATTCAATTTTATTAATTTTATATTTTCCGAGGTAACTTATAAAATGTGATACATCCAATTAGAATATTAAACGGTTCAGTTTAGATTTAATTTTTTAAAATTGTTGCTTTAAATTAAAAGAATGTGCTATTTTTTAAGATAATATATAAAAATTATAAAAAACATTTCTACAACGAAAAATTAAATGTAATTTTTCGTAGATGTGATTCAAAATTAAGAAAGACATCAGTTTTTAATTACAATTTCTATAATTCAGTATAATTTTGGTATTTTGTTATATAAACAAAAGTTTTATTCAATATTGAGAAAAAAATACATTTATAATTACTATTTTCATAATTTAATTTAATTTTATTTTTTCTAAGGCAACTAAAGATGTAATACCTCCAATTAGAATATTAAACGGTCAGTCTAGATTTAAATTTTTAAAATTGTTTCTTAAATTATGATATTTTAAAAAAAGAATATATGAATATTATAAAAAACACATTTACAATAAAAAATTAAATATAACTTTATGTCTCCTTTCACATTACATAAATGTGAACATGGGGTGTCACTTAAAATTAGTTTTTTATTACAATTTTTATAATTCAGGATAATTGTGACATTTTGTTAGATAAACAAAAGTTTTTATTCAAATTTGAGAAAAATATTAATTTTTAATTACTATTTTCATAATTTAATTTCATTTTATATTTTCTAAGGCAATTTATAAAAATGTAATACTTCCAATTAGAATATTAAACTGTTTAGTCTATATTTAAATTTTTAATATTGTTGCCTATATTTAAAAAATATATTTTAATAGTTATATTACAATTTATAATTCAATATAATTTTGACATTTTATAAAATAGACAAAAGTTTTGTTCAATATTGAAAAAAATATAATTTCTTTAATTCCTATTTTCATAATTTATTTGATTTTGTATTTTCCAAAGCAATTTATAAAAATATAATACATCCAATTAGAATATTAAATGGTTTAGTTTAGATTTAAATTTTTAAAATTCTTGTCTAAAATTGGAAAAAGTGCCATTCTGTAAAATAATATAAAAAAGTTATAAAAAACGCATCTACAACGAAAAATTAAATGTAAAATTTCATAAGCGTGACTCAAAATTAAAAAAAAACATCAGTTTTTAATTACAATTTTTACAACAATAATTTATTTAATTTTATATTTTCCAAGGCCAATTAATAATAAAAATGTATTAATATTAAATGGTTCAGCTTAGATTTAATTTTTAAAATTGTTGTCTAAAATTATACATCTTTAAGTCTAAATTTTATAATTCATAATATTTTTTTGTGTTTGTTTTATGAATGTGTACAAAGAGTAATTTAAAATTTAAAGAAGAAGTTTTAAATTACAATTTTTATAATTCAATATAATTTTAATATTTTGTAAGACTATTAAAAATTAAATACATCCAATCAGAATATTAAACTCTTTGATTTAAATTTAAATTGTTTTAAAATTATGAAAAACATCTGTTTTTAATTACAATTTTTATAATAATAAATATAAATTTAATGTTATGTAAGGTAAACAAACAATATTATTTATCTATATTTATGTTAAACCAACTATTAATTTAATTAAATAAATATATAAAAAGAATTTTTGCCCTATAAATTCATAAATTAATCATTAGAAGTGATTATTATAAAATAAAATCGACAAGTAAATACTGTCAACCATGAATAATGTATCTGACAGAAGTTTAAAAATTATTATCGTCCAAATCAGTGAAATCAACTTGGTAACAGCGGCGTCCTGAAGTCCATTGTTACGTTTCCATGGCAAATATCATGGACATGGATGAAAAACACCAAAAGCAATTTTGTTGCCACGTCCGAGCTTTGTTTCAATATTGATTTAATGGAATTGATAAACGGGACAACTGTGCCGGACCGTACACATTTTATAATTATGTGAAAACCACCGGAAAATCAAATTGCGTCCTCGTTCCTTCTTCCAACTAGGCCAAATGAACAAATCACCCGGAGCGTCACTTAAAAATTTATAAGCAAACGTGCCCCATATCCGACCGCCCCATTTCTCACTTCCACTAATATGATTCCTAAGCCGAATAAAAGTGTTTTGGATCGTACACAGGATGTGCCGCACCTCCTCAAATACGTCGTCAGAAACTGGGTGAACATACCCAAGGCCACGAGTTTTCACTGCGACCCATATCCGCATATCACGGGTCATCGATTTTGATCCATTAGAAAAACAACTCGATGTATCGACGCCTGTTTTACATTCCTCTCGTGAATATTTACAAACAGGGGGTTCAATCGCACGTAACCTGTTTGTTTATAATCCAACTAAGGCGAAACAAAACAAGACCATCATCGTCGTCACGTCGACAGCACTTTCAGTTAGTCGAGTTAGCTTCGAACGTTGCCGATAACATTTCGCTCAGCTCACAAATTGAAAGTGCGACCGAAGGCCATTAACAAACGATCTTTCTGAATTACATAATTAATTTATTGTTGAAATTGAACCGCGCTGCACACAAGGCAAATGCCAATTATCGATTATCGGCCCGATCGGATTATGCAACGGAGAGGAAGTCCGTGCCCACAACGAATTAAAATACTAAAATGTATCGATTCGTGGCGTTCAGGTGTCCGGTCGTTTTGGCGTGGCTTACGCAACACGATCTAGATGAGATGTTGGTCTGTGCCGATTTCGCGGTCCGATCGAGGCTGGTCGATTTTTCGATTTTTTGTTCCTTGCTTCCGGCCAGGATGAGCCTGGTTTGTTTTTGTATTTGCAGGATCAACGATCGAGACAAGTAAGTTTATGTGATCTTTGCATTTAGTCCTGGAAAAATTTCACGTTTCATTTCACTCACGTATATGTTACTATTGTACAAAATTATTGAGTATTAAACAATTTCTGCTTAAAAAGAAACTGATTAAAACTAAAATTAGAAACTTTCAAAAATATTAATACAGATTCTATTAGAATAAAGTAAATTCTCAAAGTTAGTGAAATAGTTTCGTTAAAATTATAAAAAATACAGGGTATTTACTGTTAAGTCCTAGACATTTAATCTTACATATACACAGTGATTCATCTAGCTTATTCGTTAGAAGTTATGGAAAATTAGAAAAGGTATTGATTGGAAATTTTTATAGCAAGTATAGTCTTTTTAAGAAAATTATCATATATTTATCCTTGTCAAATTCGTTCAATTATAAATCTAACAGAAGTGAAAAGTGAGCCTCATAAAATGAAGGTTTTGTGTAATATTTAAAATTCAGAAATTAATAATTTTTTCAACCAGTACTATTTTTAAATATTTTACTTATGAAACCAAAATATTGGTTTAAAAAAATTATAAAAAATTATTCGAATAAAATAAACGATACAATTTTTACAAATATTTTTAAAAATTAATTTAATTATAACAATTTTAAATTTGGTTTTTATTTCTATTTTAAAATATAATTTGGAAAGAAATGTTTTCTTATATTAAAGTCATTTTTTTACAAAATTACCATATATTTTTCTTTGTCAAATTTGTTAAATTATTAATCTCATAGAAATGAAAATTGAACCTCATAAAATAAGGGTTTTGTATTATACTTAAAATTAGAAATTAATAAATTTTCAACAAATACTATTTTTAAATATTTGTCTTATGGAACCAAAATATTGACTCTAAAATTTATAAAAAATTGTAATAAAATAAATAATTCAATCTTTACAAATATTTAAAAAAAATAATTGAATTAAAACAATTTTAAATTTGTTTTTTATTTTTATTTTAAAATATAATTTGCAAAGAAATGTTTTTTTTTATAAAATTTTTTTAGAAAATTACCATATTTTTTGTCAAATATGTTCAATTAAAATTCTCATGGAAGTCAAAAATGAACCTCATAAAATGAGGGTTTTATATTATACTTAAAAATAAGAAATTAATAAATTTTCAACAAATGCTATTTTTAAATATTTGACTTATGAAATCAAAATATTATAAAATAAAATAAATAATTCACTTCTACGAGGAATCTTTACAAATATTTTTAAAAATTAATTGAATTAAAACAATTTTAAATTTGTTTTTTATTTTTATTTTAAAATATAATGTGGAAAGAAATGTTTTCTTATATTAAAGTCATTTTTTTTGAAAATTACCATATTTTTCCTTTGTCAAATATGTTCAATTAAAAATCTCATATAAGTGAAAATTGAATCTCATAAAATAAGGGTTTTACATTATTTAAATTTTCAACAAATACTATTTTAAAATATTTGACTTATGAAACAAAAATATTTACTCTAAAATTTATAAAAAATTAGTATAATAAAATAAACAATATAATCTTCAAATATTTTTAAAAATTAATGGAATTAAAACAATTTTAAATTTGTTTTTTATTTTTATTTTAAAATATAATTTGAAAGATTCTTTCTTATATTTGTCTTTTTAAAGAAAATTACCTTATTTTATCCTTAGCCAAATATGCTCAATTATAAATTTCAAAGAAATAAAAATTGAATTTATAAAAAAATATAATAAAATAATCTACTCAATCTTTACAAATATTTTTAAAAGTTAATTGGATTAAAATAATTTAAATTTATTTACTTCTTTTAAAATAATAATATAATATTTTAAAAGAAATAAAACAATATGTTTTTATGTATATTTAAAAATTTACAATATTTTTTCTTTGTCAAATATATATAATTACAAATTTTTACAATTAATACAAACTTATTATTATAGATTAAACAATTACTTACAAAATATATTTTAATTGTTATTTCAGTTCTCGCTGAATTTTTGAAATTATTGATAGTTTTTATTGAAAATTGAACATCTAACATCAACCTGAAACATTAAAATCATTTTAATTTTTATATTTTGGTTGTTAACAAATCCTCTTCTTAATAGGATAAAGTTTATGCATGTTAAAAATGTTTTATTAAAATTTTTAATAGTTGGGTAACATTTTTATTTTTAATGTTTCAAATAATTTATTACTAGAATTAAGTCATAAAACCAAAGTTTGAGTGCAATCACGTCCTCAATTTCCACGTATAATTATTTCGATAATGTCATGTCCTTGCCAATTAACACGTACATATATCTAAAGTTCATTGCATTACCCAAAATAATCACAATAATTTTTTCCTTCAATATCCATCAACAACGTCCTTATATTATGTAGCGGAATAATTTTTAACACACCCGGAAACACGGCCCGGAGCCCGCAATTTCGCAGTCGTAAATCGCCTCAATAAAACAGTTAGGAAGCAGATAACGATTACGTTTTATTTACGGACACTTAAACCGCGGGCAATGTCGTTAAACCCATATAAAAATTATTGTCTTTTGTGTGTGCGGAACCAGTTTCGCCTGCGACGAAGAATCGTTTTATTTTTCACGTAAAACAACACCGACGTGCGACGATTAAAAAAGTTTATTTAGCGCCAAGGTCCCGCCTTTGTTTGGTCAACAAATTAAAAACAAAAAAAAATATTTTAATTAACGACAGCATCTCCGCACTTCCGGTAAAAATTTGTTTTCGTCCGGTCAATCGGCGGCAATACGGACGTGGCAGTTGAACGAGAAATTCGACTTCGCAATCAGGAAGCGAGTTTTTCGATCTGCGCCTCCGGCGTTGCCAACTGCACGACGTGACTGAGCAGGATTTTTATTTTTAACTGCGGGAATCCCGTTTTGGATGTCGCATCTTCGTGATCGATTGTCGCCAATCAAACTGGTCGGATGTTCACACACCCATCGTCACATATACACACACAGTCACACACGCGTTGTCAACATAAATTTTGTTGTGGTGACGTCAGGAATTCGGCAATTTTAGCCGAGACGATTGTCTAGAAATGCCATTATCTTAATTTATTCGTCTAGTGTATTTTCGATGCGAGTTAAATAAGTATATCTAACAGTTTAGATAAAACTTTATTTTCTACAATTTACACTGTTCAATATAGATGCTTTATGTACAATAATTTCTGCTAGACTGCCATCCATCCCCTTGGATGGGCCTATTTAAAATAGGGAATGTTTACGTTAACCCCATTAAGGGATACTCTTAATAAGTGGGCGAAAACATTCCCATGCCTAAACCACGAAGAGATAAGATAACTAACTATATACAAAACTATATCTAACATAAACACTAATATAAACACTAATACATTTAACTCCTCCCTTCTTAGAGAGGGCCTTAGAAGGAAAGAAAAAAAAATATTATTATTATCTTATTTAAACATATATACATACATACATATATATATAAATATATATATATATATTTTTTTTTTTTTTTTTAAGGGCCGTACATAATAATATTTACAACAATACATACATAATAATACCTATACAATAATATACTAATAATACATAATACATTACAATTATACTGTTATGCGCTGCCTAGAACTCATGTATTGGTCGAAGGAACAGGGAATACAATTCTTGAATTAGAGTAGTATAAATCTACTAGGAATATAATAAATACTGTATTATACTGTAATATTTATGTGTTTGTTTTTTTTTTATATATATATATTTTAACTGTTCGATTAACATGAATTTTAGGTAGTCTGGGAAGAGTATTTTTAAATTATTCGGTATATTTGAGATTTGCATTAGAATGGTATCGGTTAGACAGTGGTCTTCTTAGGTTGTTTTTGTTATAATTTGTATTGACTGTTTGTATTTTTTGTGTTAAATTTTTATTTACTACATAGGGTTTGAACTTGTTGGCAAGCTTGTTCCTGTGGTCAGTTTTGTGATAGACTATTGTACCAGGTGTATACTCCAGTGGTTCGTGTCTATTTTTATTAATATTGGTAATGTTCTTTGTTTTATCGGTAATTAATTTTTCTTTGATGTTTTTATATATTTCTTGAGTTAATTCTTTATGTTTGAGAATATAATTATTCATCATTTTTTTGTTAATGTCAATGTCGAAAGGTGAGTTCGTTTTAAGGTGGCCGTTAATTAGATCGCTCGGTTTGTGTTTTGTTGCTGAATGGATGCTGTTATTATAACCTAGTATGGCTAATGGCATTAGGTCTATGATGCTTTGGTCTTTTTCTTTTGTTTTTAATATTCGTAGGTGTTCAATTAGACTAGAGTGTAATCGTTCGATAGGACCATTTGAGGTGTGTGTGTGTGGGGTTGTGAAATGTATTTTAATTTGATGAAGATCCGTAAATTCTTTGAAAACTGTATTTTTAAATTCTGTGCCATTATCGCAGATAATAATTGATGGTGAATTATGATGGCTCATGAAAATAATAAGGGCTTTAATTATATTTATTCCGTTTGGGGAAGTTACCGGGTATGCTTGAGCATATTTTGAAAATGAGTCTACTATCGTCAAAAATTTTTGTGTGTTTGCTGAAAATATATCGATATGTACAATTTCGAATGGGTGAGACGGCGTAGGTGAAACATTGAGGATTTGTTTAGGGGGGTTTCGGTCGTATTTTAATGTTTGACAAATTTGACAGTTGTTTATGTACATTGAAATTGTATTAGTCATATTAGGCCAATAATACCGGTTTCGCAGTTGCATTGTTGTTTCATTGATACCCCGATGGTTTGTTTTACCTTCGTGGTATTTTTGAATAATGTGTGTTTGTTCATGATCATCTTCGACGTCTTGTAAGATTTCGTTACAAATGACTAACTTAAGAGCAGAATTTCTGAAGTTAGATTGTAGTGTACAATTTAATAGATTGAAGTACTCTTTTTGATTTATTAAAATTGCAAAGGTTTTGTTACTGGTCGTAAATTCTTTAAATATTTTTATTATATCTTGCTCAAAATTTATTTTTGTAACTTCGATGGTTGTTCGATTTTTGTTGTCAAATAGTTTTTTCAAGACAGGTTTCTTTGGGTTTTGTAACACTACGTTGATAATAATTTGATCTTTGAACATATTTAAGGGCTTTTCTGAAATTGGGATATTTAAAATAGGATTCTCTAAGCTCGTGTGGACGGTTGCATTATCGTTAATTTCTAAATTGTCTTTTGGTTGAGCATTTTCTAGTGTTTCTAGGATTTCGTCTAGGTCTTCGACATCTGACATTTCGGGGGCATTTGCCAGAATAGATTCTAGTTCTGCCATTGGATCAAGTTCGTTATTGTGCATATTACATTCGGTTATTTTTATTCTGGAGAGTGCATCAGCATTAGTGTTCGATGAACCTTTTTTGTATATAATTTCGTAATTATATTCATCCAATTTAAGACGCCAACGGGTGAGTCGTGAATTAGGATCTTTGACTGAAAATAACCAATGTAATGGTTTATGATCCGAAAAAATTTTAAATTTTTGACCATACAGGTAAGGGCGGAAGTACTTTGTTGCCCAAACTATTGCCAACAATTCGCGCTCAATGGAGCTATAATTACATTCAGCTTCGTTAAGGGTTCTGGACGCATATGCAATGGGTTTATCTTTGCCAGGCTCTCCTTGTGACAGAACGGCGCCTATTGCGAAATTGCTCGCGTCTGTTGTCAAATTGAAGGTTTTTGTGAAATCTGGATATTGAAGGATTGGGTCGTTCATTAACAGTTCTTTACAATTATTAAAACAATTTATGTATTCCGGTGTTAAAGTGATTTTTGCATTTTTCTTTAATAGTTTGGTCATTGGTTTGGTCAAATGTGCGAAGTTGGGAATGAAGCGCCTGTAGTAACCTAAAAGTCCAAGGAAGCTTTTTATTTCTTTACTAGTTTTGGGAATTGGAAATTTTTTTATTGCGATTATTTTGTCTGGATTTGGTTTAATACCTTCTTTTGTAATTATATGCCCTAAGAATGATGTTTCTTTTTTTAAGAATTCGCATTTGTCTAGTTGAATTTGAAAGTGTGCCTTGCGTAGCTTACCGAACACGAGTTCAAGATTGTTAATGTGTTCTTGAAGGGAGTTTGAGAAAACGATAATATCGTCTAGGTACACAAGACAGATTTTTCCAATCAATTCTCTCAGGATATTGTCCATAACTCGTTGGAAAGTCGCCGGGGCGTTCTTTAGACCGAAAGGCATGCGGACGTATTCGTAATGGCCGTTTTCGGCATTAAAAGCCGTTTTTTGTACATCGTCAGGGTGCATTTCGATTTGATGGAAACCGCTGGCTAAATCTAGAGTGGAGAAATAATTACAACGTCCTAGTTTGTCCAGGACATCAGTTATGTTTGGTATTGGATATTTATCGTCTATTGTTTTTTCATTTAATTTGCGATAATCCACAACTATTCGCCATTTTTTCTTTCCGGAAGCGTCTGATTTTTTAGGTACTACCCAAATAGGGGCGGACCAAGGAGAGTGGCTAGGACGGATTATGCCCTGTTCTAACATATTGTTAATTTGATTCTTTACCTCCTCGCGATGTACGAAGGGATATCTGTATGTTTTAGTAAAAACAGGTATTTCGTCTGTAGTACGAATCCTATGTGTAATTTGATTGCTGAAGGTTAGACTATCATCTGGTTTAAAGAAGACGTCTTTATATTTTCTGCATAGTTTGATAATTTCTTTTTTTTCTTCTGAATTTAGATGATCAGTCCTAATAACTTCGGAAATATTTCTTAATTTAGTTTCTTTTGCTGTTATATGAAAATTATACAGCTCTAAATTATTGTCTGCTTTGTAGGCTTTTAGCGGGTAAAGTAAGGAAAAATTAATTTCGTCATCTGATACATTTGAAATTTCTATAAGTGCTTTACCATTTTTAGCTGTCGTTAATATTTCAGGAATTTTGCAATTTTGAATTGTTTGTTTTGGAATTAATATATTACCTTCGGAGATTGTTGTAGGCACTTGTAATGTTATTGTGGTGTTACCGGGAATAAGTTTTTGAATTAATATGTTATTACTAGTCTGTAGATAGAGAATTTTATTATTTGAATTTGGGGTGCTTAGAATGTTATTAGGAATATCTAGTTTTATTTGTAGGATATGCATATTATCTACTCCTATTAGACCGTCAAAAATTTCGTGAAATTTAAATAAATGAAATGTTATCACCTCATTACTATTAAATTCTGGAAATGCCTTTATTTGCATGACCTCGTCGTGTTTGGATGATGCAAATGCTGTTGTAACAATAAATGGTTCTTTGATTATTTTGTGAGGGTAATGTTTATGAGCGATTAAAGGATTAAGAAAAGATTTTGTAGAGCCTGTGTCGATAAGTAATTTTAATTGAGGGTTTTTTATTTGGATGTAAGGAAGTTTTTTTCCGTTGGGATTTGTGTGGAATTCAATTACTTTGTCGGTTTTGAATATTGGTCGTCCCGAAAATTTTCATAATAAGGACTCTCTTCGTTAAATTCGTAAGTAGTCTCGTTTTGATTGGTTTTAGTGTCGACTGGATTATTGTTTTCTAAGTTATAGAGCTCTTCAAACTGAAATTTAGGTGACTGATTTTGACGAGAATTGATTGTTTTGGCTCTAACGTGGGATACACCACTCATTGGTGTAGGGTGTTGGGTTCTGTTTTGTTTAGTTCGAAAATTTACAGGGTTACGGGGAAAGTTTTGTTGTCTGTTGGGGACGCCTTGACCATGCTGGCGATTTTGGGAACCTTGGGAAAATTTTTGATTGAGTGGTCTATTATAATTTCTTTGGTTTTGGGAACCTTGGGAAAAATTTTGATTGGGTGATCTATTATAATTTGTTTGAACTTGAGAAGCATAGTAATTGAATTTTTCTTCGCTTTTTACGAATTCAAGAGCTTCTAACATATTTCTTGGACTTTTTACCCTTAACATTGAGGCTAATATAGTTGGTTTTACATTTGCTTGGAATACCGTTAGGGCGCTTTGGTTAAAATGTTCTAATTTCATGTGTCGCATTTCTGGATTCGGTTCATTTAGGGTTACATAATTATTAAAAATATTGCATAATTCGTAAATTTTATTGTAATAATCCGAAGCGGTTTCGCTGCGGCTTTGCCGTAACTGGTGAAGATCGTACAACAAACTATGCTCATTTCTAATATCACCAAAGTGTCTAATCAATTCCGTTCTAATTTGTGTAATCGAAGTTGCGTTTGAGTTTTCAATAACTGCGAGGGCTGGGCCTCGTAGTTTATTAGTAATAGAAGCGGTGATGTAGTCGTTTATTAAACTTTCGGGGTCCTTAATATCATAAAATTTGTTAACTACTTTTTCCAGTCTCCCAATAAAAAATCGAAGTTTGGACGAATCACCATCAAAGGTAGGAATGGTATCCATCATGTCTTTAATTGTAATTTGAGCCATTTTGATTTACTTGTTTGTTTTTACTAGTTAATAAATTTAATTTTGAAATTAATATCGAGTTCTAGCAGTTTTTAGTACTCTAATTCTGAATTGCTTCAATTTCAATTCTTTAAAATGTTAATGGGAAAACATGAGTTACTTACATAAAATTTATAATTTTATCCCCGTTGCGTGGACTTCTCCTCGATGGACGTAGTTCAGCGTGTGGGATGGTTTAATTTGTGGTTTCCTTCTGGTTTCTCCGCGATGGACGTAACTAGTTGGGAGTTCCACTTGTTTGATTTCCTGAATCTCTTCTTACTGGTTTCTCCACGATGGACTTAACTCAGCTGGATTCTCGTAGATTCTTCTTGTTGTGTTGCATCTATGTGTTGCTCTGGATTTCCTCGATGGATGGTCCTCGGCTGATTGTGTTTAATTGTAGTATTTGTTCCTTAGATTTTCCTTAATGGATGCTTCTTCGGAATGTGGTTCTTTCACTTCCAAACGATTGAAATCGACGTGATAGTTTCACTGAAGTGAATCCTACCGACTGCGCCAGTTAAATAAGTATATCTAACAGTTTAGATAAAACTTTATTTTCTACAATTTACACTGTTCAATATAGATGCTTTATGTACAATAATTTCTGCTAGACTGCCATCCATCCCCTTGGATGGGCCTATTTAAAATAGGGAATGTTTACGTTAACCCCATTAAGGGATACTCTTAATAAGTGGGCGAAAACATTCCCATGCCTAAACCACGAAGAGATAAGATAACTAACTATATACAAAACTATATCTAACATAAACACTAATATAAACACTAATACATTTAACTTGCGAGAATGTAACCGATATTTGCAAAGGTTACAATTTATGAAAATTATTATTTGCTTTTATTAGAAAGGAACGTTGAAAGTTTCATTTGTTTATTGACGTTACAGTTATTCAATCTCCTTAATCTTTGAAGTATTAAATTAAGTTGTCGTTTCTTCAATGATTGGCGTTTAGTGATTTAATTGGCTTGTAAGTTCTAATGCATTATTCTTGCTTCATCAATTATTTATAGGTTTATGAAATTATTGATAAACAAGTTAATTTTCAACGATTTCTATATATAGTTTTATTATTCGATTTTACTACATCTACAAAAATAAAATTGGATTCTTATTATTGAATTTTTAACAGAGTTCAAATTATATTATCTTGGCGAATTAATTTGGTCTGATCAACACACTCATGGAATAAAATGTTTAAATTATGTGAAAATATAATAGATAATGACTTAATACATTAGACCCCTTTATTAGATTAGAGATTATTAAAATTATCTTCAAAAGTGTATAATTGAGTGCTGTCATTAATGACTGCAGTGATCAGTCAAAATTGGATTCTTATTATTAAATCTTTAACAGAGTTCAAATTATATTATCTTGTTGAATTAATTTGGTCTGACCAACACACTCATGGAATAAAATGTCTAAAATATATGAAAATATTTAATAATGACTTAACACATTAGACCCCTTTATTAGATTAGTGTTTATTAAAATTATCTTCAAAATTGGATTTTTATTATTCAATCTTTAACAGAGTTCAAATTATATTATCTTGTTGAATTAATTTGGTCTGACAACACACTCATGGAATAAAATGTCTAAAATATATGAAAATATTTAATAATGACTTAACACATTAGACCCCTTTATTAGATTAGTGTTTATTAAAATTATCTTCAAAATTGGATTTTTATTATTCAATCTTTAACAGAGTTCAAATTATATTATCTTGTTGAATTAATTTGGTCTGACCAACACACTCATGGAATAAAATGTCTAAAATATGTGAAAATATTAGATAATGACTTAACACATTAGATCCCTTTATTAGATTAGTGTTTATTAAAATTATCTTCAAAAGTGTATAATTCTGTGCTGACATTAGTGACTGCAGTGTATCAGTCAAAATTGGATTCTTATTATTAAATCTTTAACAGAGTTCAAATTATATTATCTTGGCGAATTAATTTGGTCTGATCAACACACTCATGGAATAAAATGTTTAAAATATGTGAAAATATAATAGATAATGACTTAATACATTAGACCCCTTTATTAGATTAGAGATTATTAAAATTATCTTCAAAAGTGTATAATTGAGTGCTGTCATTAATGACTGCAGTGTATCAGTCAAAATTGGATTCTTATTATTAAATCTTTAACAGTGTTCAAATTATATTATCTTGCTGAATTAATTTGGTCTGACCAACACACTCATGGAATAAAATGTCTAAAATATGTGAAAATATTAGATAATAACTTAACACATTAGATCCCTTTATTAAATTAGTGTTTATTAAAATTATCTTCAAAAGTGTATAATTCAGTGCTGACATTAGTAACTGCAGTGTATCAGTCAAAATTGGATTCTTATTATTAAATATTTAACAGTGTTCAAATTATATTATCTTGCTGAATTAATTTGGTCTGACCAACACACTCATGGAATAAAATGTCTAAAATATGTGAAAATATTAGATAATGACTTAACACATTAGATCCCTTTATTAGATTAGTGTTTATTAAAATTATCTTCAAAAGTGTATAATTCAGTGCTGACATTAGTAATTGCAGTATATCAGTCAAAATGGGATTCTTATTATTAAATCTTTAACAGAGTTCAAATTATATTATCTTGCTGAATTAATTTGGTCTGAGCAACACACTCATGGAATAAAATGTCTAAAATATGTGAAAATATTAGATAATGACTTAACACATTAGATCCCTTTATTAGATTAGTGTTTATTAAAATTATCTTCAAAAGTGTATAATTTAGTGCTGACATTAGTAACTGCAGTGTATCAGTCAAAATTGAATTTTTATTATTAAATCTTTAACAGAGTTCAAATTATATTATCTTGCTGAATTAATTTGTGACTAACAAACTCATGGAATGAAATGTCTAAATAATGTGAAAATATTAGATAATAACTTAACACATTAGTCCACATTATTGAATTAATGTTTATTAAAAATATCTTCAAAAGTGTATAATTGAGTGTTGTTATTAGTGTCTACAGTAAATTAGTCAATCTTGCTTAATTAATTTAATCTGTCCAACAGTCATGGAATGAAATTTCCAAAAAGTTTGAAAATATTAGATGACTCAAAATTGGACAGTTATTATTAAATATTTGGCAAAGTTCAAATTATAATATTTTGCTGAATTAATTTTATTTGACCAACAAATACATGGAATTAATTGTCCAAAAGTTCTGAGAGTTTCAGATATTGTCATATACTATAGACAAAACTTCTGGAATTATTAGTTTTAAGAATTTGTGGAATCTAATGTGTTAAGTCACTATTTGATATTCTTAGATATTTTTGGCACTTTATTGGTTTAGCTGATTAGAAGGTATAAATTTCTTTCACTTTTTATATCTAATAAATTTTTATGACGGGCTTATAATTTTTTGTGGGCTGTTTTTTGAGCTATTAATCATTAAATATAGTTATAAATATAAAAGTTTACGAATTATTAAATAAGTTTGAAATAACTCTAATTTATTTGTTGTCGTCTGTATTAAAATGTCATCACGTTTTCGACTAAATCTCAGGAGCATGTTAACTTAGGTAAGTTCCACCTTGAATATGTTTTAAAGGAACTTTAAAATTACACGAGTTGTAACCAAAATGGCCTTTAAAACTTTCATGTGCGCCGTATACATTAGATATTTACATTATTAATATTATTATTAGGTTTATGCATATTAATATTCCCATTTTAGTAATTAAATCAAGACCGTAAAATCCAATTCAACCAGTTCCAACGATCGTTACACATGTTTAACCCTCAGTTAAAACGTTTAACCTTCATAAAGTAAATGGATTCCCTGCAATTTAAAACAAATAAATTAACATAAGTAACACCAAAAACAAACAAACCCGACAACATAATAAATTACTTGTGCACCACTCAAAGATATCCTAAACAATCGAAAATCATTGTCGATCGCTCTAACATTGAAATATCAATGACAAGGTCCGATAGTGAAAAAAGTCAATCATATCAAACAAACAACAATAACCGATAACACAAGGCGATTGACTGATCTACCGGTCTTCGTTAAAGAACTGAAAAAGAGCCAACCTCCCGTATAATAAAACGCCGCCTGACAGAAAAGGCTGGCGTTCAGAATGGCATTCGGCGTATCGAATCGCGGAAGCGACGGCCGTTTCTCGTTAATAATCTTAATTGTTTGAGTTTCTATTAATGTAACAATTATTTCATAGACGCGATCCCGAGAAAGTTCAAGGGGGTTTGTCGGTTAGTCGCCTTGCATTCAAGGCGATGCAACGACCAACGCACCTGCCCGGCAAATTTTGATGTTGCCGGTGGATTTTTCGAATTCCTCGTGGATGCAATTGTTCGGGGTGGTTAAAGCCGTTTCGGCGTATTCGATAATGACTGCAATGCGGGTAATTGCTTTCCTAAGTCGGCGGTTAGACTGTTCGCGAATAGTTGGGGCCGTAAATTGCATTCCGCAAGGAAAATTTCGAAATTTTATTTTGTCGTAGATGTTTTGTTGGATGGAATCTTGCTTTAGATTAAATAAATTAAAATTTGTTCTATCTGAACAGTGAAATTATTTAATAGAGAATGTTGAGAGAATTTCTTCTTGAAACAATTATTATTTCAAAAATGTTTCAAAATTTCTGGTCTGTATAAGAAAAATCCCACTGACTGCGCCAGAAATTTGAATTTAATGAAAATATTTCTATTTTAATTGATAAATTAAATTTGTGACTCATAAATTACACTATAAGTCACAAAAATTGTTTGTATAAAATCATTAATTATAAATAAATTGTTTTCAGGAGAATAATTCTGCTAAGTACTATTTAAATAAAAATATGTTGTATAATTGGAATATTTAAACTAATTAATTTAATTAAATAACAGAGATTTAATTATTAAAACAATTAATTTGATAATTTAATGAGAAATTATTTAACATATTTCGGTAAAAGACAAAACATTTCTTTGACATTTTAGAATAAGCAAAATCCCGTCGACTGCGTCAGTACTTTGAATTTGATGTAAATATTTCTATATTAATTGATAAATTAAATTTGTAAGCTAAAAATTACAGTATATGTCACAAAAATTGTCCAATTTGTTTAGATAAAACCATTAATTATAAATGAATTGTTTTCAGAAGAGTAATTCTGCTAAGTACTATTTAAATAAAAATATGTTGTATAATTGGAATATTTAAACTAATTTATTTAATTAAATAACAGAGATTTAATTATTAAAACAATTAATTTGATAATTTAATGAGAAATTATTTAACATATTTCGGTAAAAGACAAAACATTTCTTTGACATTTTAGAATAAGCAAAATCCCGTCGACTGCGTCAGTACTTTGAATTTGATGTAAATATTTCTATATTAATTGATAAATTAAATTTGTAAGCTAAAAATTACAGTATATGTCACAAAAATTGTCCAATTTGTTTAGATAAAACCATTAATTATAAATGAATTGTTTTCAGAAGAGTAATTCTGCTAAGTACTATTTAAATAAAAATATGTTGTATAATTGGAATATTTAAACTAATTTATTTAATTAAATAACAGATTTAATTATTAAAACAATTAATTTGATAATTAAATAATAAATTATTTAACATATTTTAGTGAAAGACAAAACATTCCTTTGACATTTCAGAATAAGCAAAATCCCATCGACTGCGCCAGTACTTTGAATTTGATGTAAATATTTCTATATTAATTGATAAATTAAATTTGTAAGCTAAAAATTACAGTATATGTCACAAAAATTGCCCAATTTGTTTAGATAAAACCATGAATTATAAATGAATTGTTTTCAGGAGAGTAATTCTGCTAAGTACTATTTAAATAAAAATATGTTGTATAATTGGAATATTTAAACTAAATAATTTAATTAAATAATAGAGATTTAATTATTAAAACAATTAATTTGATAATTTAATGAGAAATTATTTAACATATTTTAGTGAAAGACATAACATTCCTTTGACAGTTCAGAATAAGCAAAATCCTATCGACTGCGCCAGTACTTTGAACTTGATATAAATATTTCTATATTAATTGATGAATTAAATTTGTGAGCTAAAAATTACACTATATGTCACAAAAGTTGTCCAATTTGTTTAGATAAAACCATTAATTATAAATAAATTGTTTTCAGGACAGTAATTCTGCTGAGTACTATTTAATTTAATAATAGAAGTTTAATTATTAAAACAATTAATTTGCTAGGTTAATAAGAAATTATTTAACATAATTTAAAGAAAGATAAAATATTCTTTTGACATTATTGTAAACATTTTTATATTTATTAATAAATTAAATTTATATCACAAAAAACTATTTCTTATAAATAAATTCTTTAGTAGTAATTCTACAATATTTTTAAATAAAAATATGTTATGTAACAAGAATATTTGAATTAATTGTTGAATTAATTCAATTAAGTTCAGTGATTGTTGATAATTTAACAAAATATTTATTTAACAGACTTTAGTTAAAATAGTTATTTTTTAAGCAAATAAGCTGAATTTCATCGACTGAGCCAACAATTACAATATAAAATAATTATTTAAGTGCAACATTTTTCATTTCTAACACATATAAAATAATAAACTCGATTTGTTTGCCAAAAATTAAACAGGAAAACACACATCACCACCCACAGCCCATCTAGTTTGAGCCAGATTTTATAAATAGAGGAAACAAACGTACAAATCCACGGAAATTCGTTTTTATTCTAACTCAATTACAATCGTTAATTGATGAAATCGATCGATTAATATGCGGCACATCCAACAGCGACACGTAACAAACCAATAAACCCTCTTTCCTTATTTACGACCAAGTCAACACACAAACAGTTCTGTTAGCGTGTCGTAAATAAATTGGTTTCGGGAATTCGGTGTCCCGATGATCTTTCACGGGGGATGCAGTTAGTTTACTTACCCGTGACTTTTGTACTTGCGCAAATATTTTCGCAGTAAATAATGCATCGGGTATTAGACCGAGTTGTTTACCTTTAACTCTGGAAAAAAGCACATTTCCCCGGAGATGTCGGAACAATTGACGTCGTCGTAAAAAGGCCCGTTTCGCCGTTTTAATTGCGTATCGAATTTATTGATATTACCGGAACAATTAGGAAAATTATCCTCCAGTTAATGGCGTAGGTGGGAATACCGGGCCGTGTTCGCCAAACCGCAGATTATGAGAAAATTAAACAGCGACATATTTCGGTACACAATTCCGGGAACTAGATGAAATCCCCAATTTGCATCCGTTCCAAATTAGCACATGAATGGCCCTAATAATAAATGACGACCGCCGCGGTACACCTTTAGGCTTTAGAAATCCAACGTACAAATTATCTCCGGACGACGACAATTGTATATTATTGAGGATTATTAATATTCAAAAGTGAAAACCGCTTAGCAGACGCAAATGAGACATAAAAGTAACACTTAAAATGGTACATCATTAAAGCATAAATAAATACTTCCTACTGCGCGACAAAATAAAAATAAATGACACGCGTTTAGAAACCTTATTAGACGTCGAAGACCTTTGCTTCATCGCTGATAATACTGGGCTTGAAAGTTTGTACGTGGTAATTAAACGTAGCAAAAACAGTACCAAGGTGCAACATCCAATATTTTGGTATTGGGCAAGTTTTTCTCCCAATTTCGTAACGTAATAAATTTCGGATTATCAATTATTGATTTTAATAAAATAGGCTTTGTTCATTTGTATTTTATGAAGGACGGTTCAAAATTGTCGGTAGTCTGATACAAATTATAAATTCGTTGAAAATAATTATGGTAATTTCAAAATTTGCCATTTTATGGAAGCCCGAATTATTACACTTTATTTATTTCAAGAATTTAATATTTTTATAATTTTAGAAACAAAATATGATTTGAAACTTATATTTTATTGATAAAATTAATTTAAACAATTAAATTAAGTTCATTGTTCATTTTTATTTTATGAGACTGTTCAAATTTGATGGTAATCTGATACAAATTATAAATTCGTTGAAAATAATTATGGTAATTTCAAAATTTACCATTTTATGGAAACCGGAATTACTGCACTTTATTTATTACGAGAATTTGATATTTTTATTATTTTAGAAACAAAATATGATTTGAAACTTTTTATTTATTTTATTCATAAACTTAATTTAAACAATTAAATTAAGTTGATTGTTCAATTGTATTTTATGAGAGACAGTTCAAACTTGATGGTAATCTGATACAAATTATAAATTCCTTAAAAATAATTATGGTAATTCCAAAATTTATTATTTTAATTAAACACGAGGTAATACACTTCATTTATTACAATAATTTGGTATTTTCATTAATTTAGTAATAAAATATTGTTTTTAATCTTGTATTTTACTGATAGAATTAATTTAAACAATTAAAGAATCAAAGACAATGATGTTCGTTTGTATTTTATGGGAGACGGTTGAAACTTGATGGTAATCTGATACAAATTATAAATTCGTTGAAAATAATTATGGTAATTTCAAAATATGACATTTTATGGAAACCCGAATTTAGTATTTTCATTAATTTAGTAATAAAATAATGTTTTTAATCTTGTATTTTACTGATACAATTAATTAAATTACTTGAAAATTATTATGGTAATTTCAAAATATGCAATTTTATGGAAGAACGAATTAATACACTTTTTTACAAAAATTTGAAATTTTTATTATTTTGGTAATAAAACATTGTTTTGAAACTTTGTTTATTTGAATTTTATGAGGGACGGTTCAAACTTGTTAATATATTGATACAAATTATAAATTCATTAAAAATAATTATTAATTTCAAATTTGCCATTTTATGGAAACACGAGTTTAATGCATTTTATTTATTACAAAAATTTGATATTGATTAAAAATAATTTTGGTAACTTCATTTTATGGGAACGAGAATTATAATACTTTATTTATTACAAAAATATGACACTTTTGTTATCTTTTTAATAATAATTAAAAGTGTAAATCTACTACAAAATTATTGGTAAACGTATAAATTCTTTGAAAATAATTATGGTAACATCATAACGGAAATTAATATTAATAATTATTTATTACAAAAATTTGGTATTTTCATTTTGCCTCCACGGTATTAAGCAACATTTCGGGTTTTGAATTATCGTCTCTTATTATAGTAATTTTTCATTGAGCGCAATTACCATTATGGACACGGGCCGGCCAATTTGCGAATTAATACCCAATAAAGAAGATCAAGGTCGGCCGATTCAAGGAGAAAAACCTGATTGAAAAATCTCCGCGGATTTTTGTCTGGACACTTTCTCTCCACCATGATCGGTATCGACAAATGTCACGTAGCTAAGGCAGATACGCGTTTTGCGCCGATAAATAATTTATACGTGCATAATTACCCGTCATTATCTGCCGGACGGGACGAATTAAAGTGCGCATAAGGTCATTTGTATATATTTCGGTGGCATGGTCACGTTTGTGCTAATTTATTTGCCAACTGGAGCAAATATAATAACAGCGTTTGATGGATTTGTTTTGCCGTTGCTGGAACGTTTATTTATTAGCGCAAAAATTGTTTTTTTGGCCCGATAAATTATATTGTTTTATATTCTCGGTGATATTTAGACTGTGCTGACGTCTTTGGCTGATTTCATTTGTAATTGGTTTGGAGTCGTTGTACGTTTAGTCCTGGCCAATTTTTTTCCATTTTACCAAACAAATTTTCTAACACGTTGACATAACAATTCCTTTCACGTCCGAGACGAAGAGACTTCCGCAACAGTTTTGCTGTTATTTATTAAAAAATTCCGAACGTAGTTTCTTGCAGCCTTGAATTTGAATTTCGAATTTATGCATACTGTATTCCATAGTAGATTGACACCTAAGAATTAAACAATTACGGGCTTGTTTTGTTGTGAATATGTAATTATTATTTTCAGCTCTAACCAGGATTTGTTTGAAGAATGGAAGGCGTGTAGGAAGTAAATAAAATTTGCATTCTTGGATTAAGATAATGTATTTTCTTGAAAAATTTATTTATAACGATATAAAATACTCGACATATGTAAATGTAAGTAAATTTTTATGGAAATAAATTAATTATTACAGAAATTTATGCAGGCAACATAAGAAAATTTATTATTTATTTGTAATTTATAGACAATTGCCCAAAATTATTGATAATCTGATATAAATATATAAATTCTATAAAAAAAATATTGTAGTAATTCCAAAAATTATCATTTACCAAAATTATTTTTAAAATAAAATTTTATTTTGAAATTTTTATTTATGGAATTATTTCAAGCAATATAAGAATTATGGGTAATCTGATACAAACCTATAAATATTTTAAAATTTTATTATGGTATTTCCAAAAAGTATCATTTATGAAAATTATTTCAAGCTATATAAAAATCTTTATTATGTATTTGTATCTCATGGGTAACAACTCAAATTTATTGGTAATCTAAAACAAACGTACAAATTTCTTAAAAAAATATGGTAATTTCAAAAAATATTTTTATAATATAATTTTGATTTGAAATATGTATTTAATTTATAAAATTATTTTAAATAATATAAAAATCTTTATTAGATATTTGTATTTTATGAGTAACGATTTAAAATTATTGGTAATCTGATACAAACATATGAATTCCTTAAAATATTACATATGGTAATTCAAAAATTACCTCAAACAATATAAAAATCTTCATAATGTATTTGTATTTTTTGGGTAACGACTCATATGGTAATTCTAAAAACTACTTTAATTGCTATAAAACTTCATTATGAATTTGTGTATTATGGGTAATGACCCAAAATTATGGGTAACCTGGTACAAGCGTATAAATTCCTCAAAATATTACATGGTAATTCCAAAAATTACTTCAATTCCTATAAAAACCTCCATTATGTATTTGTGTTTTATGGGTAACGATTCAAAATTACCTCAAATATAAAAATTTTCAATATGTATTTGTGATTTATGGGTAAGGATTCAAAATTATAGGTAACCTGATACAAACGTAAAATTCCTTAAAATATATGTTAATTCCAAAAATTACTTCAATATAAAAATCTTGATTATGTATTTGTAATTTATGGGTAATGACTCAAAATTATGGATATACTGATAACAAACGTATAAATTCCATAAAATATTATATGGTAATTCCAAAAATTACTTCAATTGCTATAAAAATCTTCATTATGTATTTGTGTATTATGGGTAACGATTCAAAATTTAAGGGTATCCTAAATTCTTAAAATATCATATGGTAATTTCAAAAATTACTTCAAACACTATAAAAATCTTTATTATGTATTTGTAATTTATGGATAACGACTAAAAATTATGGGTAATCTGACAGAACAAAATTTCTTAAACTTCGGTTGTTTAAGTTGTCATTAGTTGTCAATCAGATGTCAAAGTGACAAGAACCAAATCAGACCTCTGAAGATGATAACCACTCGTGCAAGCGAAACGTCCTGGAAATAATTCCAACAAACGTCGACCAATAACCTGAACAACTACTGCATTAGGTTAATATTTTCAAAAAAAAAAAAAAATTAGAAATAAATCTATTATGGATGCTGCGTTTTTTTGGACACAGTATTATATATGGTAATTCAAAAATTACCTCAAACAATATAAAAATCTTCATAATGTATTTGTATTTTTTGGGTAACGACTCATATAGTAATTCTGAAAACTACTTCAATTGCTATAAAACTTCATTATGAATTTGTGTGTAATGGGTACCGACCCAAAATATGGGTAACCTGATACAAGCGTATAAATTCCTCAAAATATTACATGGTAATTCCAAAAATTACTTCAATTCCTATAAAAACCTCCATTATATATTTGTGTTTTATGGGTAACGACTCAAAATTACCTGAAATATAAAAATTTTCAATATGTATTTGTGATTTATGGGTAAGGATTCAAAATTATGGGTAATCTGATACAAATGTATAAATTCCTTTGAGATTATTATGGTAATTAAATAATTTATTGCAAATATTTGATATTCCTTTATTTTTATCACAAAAAAATCATTTTGTAAAACTTTTTATTTATAGAATGATTTTAAACAATAAAATAATCCTCATTGTGCAACTGTTATTTTATGGGAAATGGTTGAAAATTATGGGCAATTTAAATCTGCTGATACATTTAAGTAAGTATTTGTATACACCCACAACGACCATTTTTATGTTTTTATTACCTGACTATAAATAAACTACAAATGGTTAAATATTTGTTCAATAAAGCCACGTATTTCAAACAAACACAACAATTAAACGAGTGAATCATGCCTTATTGTTAGTCAAAGAAAATTTACGCTAAACAACAAAAAAAAAACCTAAAGTTGTACGACTCTTTAAATTACTATTCAACGTCAGTCGTTAAGCATTCAAAGAGTGGTACCTGGTGCGTTTGTGTTTATTGGTTTTGTTTCAACCTCGCCCACTCGTCGGAGAGTCGACGAAAGGAAATTTGCAATAGTGGCAAAACTTGCGGACATTAATACCCAGCCACTTGTAAACACTAAACATTCCTGTGCGTCTGCCGATCTAAAAATAGCCACGGCAAATACGGCGTTAACTGACTGTTCTTTTTTTCCAAAACCGGCGCGTAACGTTTCCCAACACCGACACCGGTTGCTTTTTTTCCCAACCATCCGCAGTACCGTTACATTTTTCGGCTTGCGACCGCAAAACTTGGGGAATTTTTCGCATTTTTTGCGACGACGCAACTCAGAAACCGTTGACCTCAGAAAATCGTCGGGCTGGAAAGTGATGCGGTGTGCAGGGTAAGTGACGAATATTTGAGATGATATACTGATTATAAAAAAACGCAACACTCAGGATGTATTCAGATATTTTCGTGAAATTTGGTATACAAGTGGGTACCCATTGAAATAAGCACTGAATAAAATTTGAAGTCATGAATAAATTCGTTAGATTCTGTTCGCCTGAGATGAGGTACCACAAGAAAATGTCGATAATTTCATTATATCGATACCACGATGTATCATTATTAGCTTCCAACAATTTATGCCTTAATATTTTTGGATGGATTTCAGTTGCTTTCCTAATCATTCTCTTGTGATTTCCTGATACAAATGTATAAATTTTTAAAATATGTGGTAATTTCAAAAATAACCTCAAATAATATAAAAATCTTCATTATGTATTTGTGATTTATGGATGACGACTCAAAATTATGGGTATCCTGATAACAAACGTATAAATTCCATAAAATATCAAATGGTAATTCGAAAAATTACTTCAGTTGTTAAAAAAATATAAATTATGTATTAATGTATTATGGGTATCGACTCAAAATTATGGGTAACCTGTTACAAACATAAAATTCCTTAAAATATTAAATGGTAATTCCAAAAATTACCTCAAATAATATAAAAATCTTCATTATGTATTTGTAATTTACGACTCAGAATTATGGGTATCCTGATAATAAACGTATAAAGTCCAAAAAATATCATATGGTAATCCCAAATTTACTTCAATTGCTATAAAAATCTTCATTTTGTATTTGTGTATTATGGATAACGGCTCAAAATTATGGATATTCTAAACTTTCTAAAATATCATATGGTAATTCCAAAATTTACCTCAATTGCTAAAAAAATCTTCACTATGTATTAATGTATTATGGGTATCGACTCAAAATTATGGATAACCCGATACAAATGTAAAATTCCTTAAAATATCATATGATAATCCCACATTTACTTCAATTGCTATAAAAAATCTTCATTTTGTATTTGTGTATTATGGATAAGGACTCAAAATTATGGATATCCTAAATTTCTTAAAATATCATATGGTAATTCCAAAAATTATTTCAATTGCTAAGAAAATCTTCATTATGTATTAATGTATTATGGCTATCGACTCAAAATTATGAGTAACCTGATACAAACGTAAAATTCCTTAAAATATTATATGGTAATTCCAAAAATTACCTCAAATAATATAAAAATCTTCATTATGTATTTGTGATTTATGGGTAACGACTCAAAATTATGGGTATCCTAATAAGAAACGTATAAATTCCATAAAATATCATATGGTAATACCAAAATTTACTTCAGTTGTTCTAAAAATCTTCATTTTTTATTTGAGTATTATGGATAACGACTCAAAATTATGGATATTCTAAATTTCTTAAAATATAATATGGTAATTCCAAAAATTACTTCAATTGCTATAAAAATCTTCATTATGTATTTGTGATTTATGGGTAACAACTCAAAATTATGGGTATCCTAATAACAAACGTATAAATTCCATAAAATATCATATGGTAATCCCAAATTTACTTCAATTGTTATAAAAATCTTACTAAAAAAAATCTTCATTATGTATTATGGGTATCGACTCAAAATGATGGGTGACCCGATACAAACGTAAAATTTCTTAAAATATTATATGGTAATTCCAAAAATTACCTCAAATAATATAAAAATCTTCATTATGTATTTGTGATTTATGGATAACGACTCAAAATTATGGGTATTCTGATAACAAACGTATAAATTCTATAAAATATCATATAGTAATTCCAAAAATTACTTTGAATATTTTCTTTATGTATTTGTGTATTATGGGTATCGACTGAAAATTATGGATAACCTGATACAAATACAAATTTCCTTAAAATATTATATGATAATTCCAAAAATTACCTCAAATAATATAAGAATCTTCATTATGTATTTGTGATTTATGGATAACGACTCAAAATTATGGGTATTCTGATAACAAACGTATAAATTCTATAAAATATCATATGGTAATTCCAAAAATTACTTTGAATATTTTCATTATGTATTTGTGTATTATCGGTATCGACTCAAAATTATGGGTAACCTGATATAAACGTAAAATTCCTTGAAATATTATATGGTAATTCCAAAAATTACCTCAAATAATATAAAAATATTCATTATGTATTTGTCTATTATGGGTAACGACTCAATATTATGGGTATCCTAAATATAGATTAGGTATTAGGTATATATTATTAGGTTAATATTTATCCAAAAAAAAAATTAGAAATAAATCTATTATACCAAGGTGCTGCGTTTTTTTCGCAGTATAAATGGCGTTAAAAATAGCCGGAGGCGTTAAAAAATGTCGGTGTTTGGAGGCTGAGCTTTTTCGCGTTAACGCGACCGGTCATTAAATTCCGATGATTTCTGGATACTGGCACTTGACAGGGGCCGTGAATCACGAATACTTTTGCTTTCGTCGGTACCGTTACCGATCCGTGAACATTTTCGGCGAACTCGTCACCCAATTTGCCGAGCCACACTGGACACGCGGTTTAATTAGTGCGCTCGTCAATTAACGTAATTACGTAATAATCCGGACTCTTTGATAAATTGAAATTGGCCTTAAATGAACAATTACGCGGGACCGGAATATGCTAATAGCCGAGGCCCCCTAGGCACGTGACACTGCTAATTGTGAATTATTCGGATTCATAAAACAGAAAGAATGAAAAAAATATATAACGAACGGTGCGAGCATCAACGTTAAATTAATTAGTGGCTGCAATTAAGCGCGGCTTAATTTAACGGGAACACCCTTCAAAAGTCCTTAGTTAAATTTGCATAACACGGTTACAGTTTTGTCTGGAAAATGGTTTTAAAATTAGAAAATTACCGTGTTAATTAATTACCAGGCAAAATTATAATGATTGGAGCTTTAATAACCGACTGAATGTGATTACCTGTGAATACCCTTGTTTTGCTTTCAACATAAATAGTTTTCACATGCATTTCTGTTTTACACGTTAGGCCATATTTAGTAATTCAATGTTTTTTTACTTAAATATCTATCTATACTTCAATAGTCCTTAGTTTTTACAAACTATTTCTTTTTTCTAGAAAATGGTTTTAAAATTAGAAAATTACTTAATTAATTTCGAGGCAAAGTTGTAATGATTAATCTTAATAGTATGTTATAACTGAAAGTGATAATAAATGTGAATGTCTGCTTTTTTTCACCATAAACTAACTGTATTTTTAGAAATTATTGAGTAAATTCCTTAATCTGATAAATGGTGTATTTAAAATTATTTAAAACTATATTAAAAAATTATAAAATAAGAAAAAACTTCATTTTTTTATTTATCTTTTAAAATTTAAGATTTTTTACAAAAATATGTTTTAAATTAAAATTTTGAGGAACATTTAGTAAAAGCTCAGTGTTTTTACTGAGGTATTTATTAAACTTTACACTCTTCAAATATTCTTATTTAAATTTGCATAATTATATTTTTAGTTTTGTTGGTTTTAGTTTTAATTTAATTATTTAATTATTTACAGACAAATTTGTAATGATTGAAGCTTAATAATATTACTTAAAGTAATATTACATGTGAATTTCTTTGCCTTTTTTTACCATAAACTAATTGTATTTTTAGAAATTATTAAGTAAATTCCTTAATCTGATAAATGGTGTATTTAAAAGCATTTAAAACTATATTAAAAAATTTTAAAATGTGAAGAAACTTCATTTTTTTATTTATCTTTTATAATTTAAGATTTTGTACAAGAAATTTATGTTTTAAATTAAAATTTTTTTAAGAATATTTAGTAAAAGCTCATTGTTTTTAAATTAGAAGAACTTTTTATTTTTTATCTGTCTTTTATAATTTAAGATCTTTTACAAGAAATTTTTGTTTTAAATTATATTTTTGAGCCATATTTAGTAAAAGGTCAATGCTTTTATTTAAATATCTATTAAACTATACAATCTTCAAAAGACATTTAATTTTAGAATAGTTTTAAAGTTAAATTATTGATTTAATTAATTACGAGACAGTTGTAACAACAAACTAATAATATTACTTCAAATGATATTTTGGGTGAATTTCTTTATCATCCACCTTTACCTTGTATTTCTAGAAATTATTAAATAAATGTCTTAATCTGATAGTATATATTTAAACATATTTAAAATTGTATTAAAAAATTAGAAGGAAATTCAATTTTTTATATATCTTTTGTAATTTAAGACTTATTACAAAAAACTTTTGTATTGAATTAAATTTTTTTGACACATTTCCTAAAAATTCACACTTTTTGTTACTTATATATTTTTTAAACTTCATACCCTTCAGAAGTTATTAGAAAATAACTGACTCAATTACTTACGAGACAAAGTTGTAACGATAGAAGCTTAATCACATAAATGAAAGTGACATTACGTGTGAATGCCCTTGCTTTTCTTCCACCATAAACTTGCTGTTTTTTTAGAAAACATTATATAAATCCGTAACCTTAATGATGCCCGTATTATTCATCGAGCTTTCCCTAACAGCATAACAAAATCTAACAGATGTTCGTCAACAGTTTTCAACTCGCATCTCGTCTTACACAAAAATGTCGTAACGTGGGGGTTCGTGAGGCGCGGACATTATTAAATCCACGAGGCTAATCGGGGCGGTTTATCTCGCCTAGGTGATAAATTTGGAAGGGGATAATCCGCGATACCAGATCTAGAATGTAAAACGTTTCGGGGACGGAGTAATTTGTTGGTTTTGGGAAGTTTTACCACAAGCTGTTTTGACCCTCATTTAAATAAGTCGACGTGGATTAGGGTGTAGAGTTGGGACAAGTTGGGAATGACACAAAGTCACGCCCACTTTCCGGACGCATGCGCCTAATAACGATAATTACACATAATCAACTGCAAGTGGGTTATAAAAATGTTACGACATTAAGTTTCTCGGTACAAATTTTAACGTGAGCATCGATTATGGTAACTGTACTTTGGTATTCATTAACTGATATGTCGCATATGTAACGCACCATATAATTAACGTTACCAAAATATGATTTTATCGAGTGGGTCGTCGACCTACGCTTTATAAGTTATGCACATTATTTTAATGTTATGGGTTAATTGCAAATTGGGTGATTGCAAACAAGATAACATTAAAATAGTTCGACAGGAAAATATTTGTTAAATGTAACCAGTTGATTGATTGAATGTTTCCAGACATAAAAAGTTGTTATTGTTATCGTCTGGGTTTGTTCAGGGGAAACCTTTTATGTTGTAGCTTTTGTTTGGATAATGTACTATTGATGTACTGAAATTCTGAAAGAAAACTGAAAGATGATAGACAATCTACTGCTTTGTTAATGTCTTTTTTGTAGCCTGCGATTAATTTTTATGTTTTTGTTTTCAGGTAAGTTATACCATCTAAATGCACTGCACTTTAATGGTTGTGGAATGGTGTAGGTAAGCTTCAGATCGAAAAAAGACCTAAATTAATCTTTAAAATATGATTAAAACATATTTTTCTTTGAGGTGACAAAATAGACTAGAATTTTATTTTTAATTTATAACTATTAGAAAACTCACTTGATGATGTATAAGTACAGTAGTGGACATTATTATACTAACTTTTTAAAATATTAAATATTTTATAACTTTTCTATTTAATTTAAACTTTAATAATAATTATTATATTATTGTAGTTTTATTCAGTATTACAAAAACTACTACATTCTTATTCTGGTCTGTTTCATATATTTTTATGAATTGAACTGGACATAAATAAAGCAACCATATTTCAACAAAAATTTTGTTTTGATTGGTATTTTACTGTTTTTTTTTTTGTTAGTAGACTTCATATATTTTCTAAATTTAATAATCTTAATGTTCTTTCTTAAATATCAAACTTTAGGCCAAAGATTTCCGTCCACTTTAAATCACTTCAGTCAAAACACAATTCTATTTATACAGTAAAAAGTACCTATAATTTTGTCCACTGAAAAATAAAAAAACATACAAATTTTTGAAAAATAAACTTAGATTAACTAGTTGTTTTAGTGGATACAAAAATAACAGAAAACTATAAACAATTGGCATTCAATTCAAATATTACATCTCATATTTTGCTATAATTATGGCCACTACTATATATTTAAGACTAAATTAAAAAAAATGCTTTATTTATTAAAACAAAATTCAATTTTTATCCATTTTTCAACAAAAATTTTGTTTTGGTTGATATTTTATTGTTTTTTTTCTTCTTATATTTCCTAAATTTAATAATCTAAATGTATTTTCTTACATATCTATTAAACCAAAGATTTCCGTTCACTTTAAATCACTTCAGTCAATTGGAATTCAATTCAAGTATTACATGTCATATTTTTAATAAATTTTAATTTAAATTGCTATAATTATGGCCACTACTATATATTTAAGACTAAATTGAAAAAATACTTTATTTATTAAAACAAAATTCAATTTTTATCCATATTTCAACAAAAATGTGTTTTTGTTAATAGACTTCTTATATTTCCTAAATTATTTATCTATAAATATCTATTAATCTTTAGATCAAATATTTCTGTCCATTTTAAATCACTTCAGTCAAAACGCAGTTCTATTTATAGTTATTAAGAAAACCCACTTGATAGTTATTATTTCAGTTTTCCAATTAGACAAGTGTCTTGTTGTGCACAATTTAATGCAAATAACTGATAGTTCGTATGTATGTAATTGATATTAGACATAGCAAATATTTGTTATAGATACATTTATAATAGCAAGTAACTTTCCATTCGACATTGTCACAGATTGTTCCAAGCACATGTGCAATGTGATAAAATATTTCGATTTGTTGTTGGGCGCATTCTGATTTGCTTTTATTAGTTTTCACATATCTTTTCAATAAACAAGGTTGTTTTTAATTAAATCCGGTTACAATTAGATATTTTAATTTATTAATTACATGTTAATTATAAGCTTGATTTAATATTTTGTGTTATAAATTTAAAAAGGTACTAATATTTTTAGACACTGATAACATTTGCTGCTTGTTTGAGTAATTGCTAAGTACTAAAATAATTTATCATTATTGTTACACTAAATTAATTATAAGAGATCAATTATTTTCCAAAGGAATATAAAGGTTATGACGTCAAAATTTAATTTGACTGTTAGTTTTAATATATACTGCGTGCAAAAAGCTTAGATATAATTGATTTATTCCAATTTTCACAAATAATTAATTAAAAAATTAAACAAAAATCTTGAAGCATAGTGTCAGAAGCTAATAATGGGTCGGACCCCCTCTTTGATTAACACACTCATTGACATCGTGGCATCGATCTAATGAGATTATCCACATTTTCTTGTGGTATCTCATCCAAGGCGAACTGAATTTGACGTCTTATTTCATTAAGAGTCGTTAAGCATCGCCCCATCATATCCCACACATTTTCCATTGGGGAAAGGTCTGGAGATCTGGGTGGCCAAGGCAATAAATTCACATGGGAGGCTTCCTGGAAGTTTAAAGAATTACTGTGGCACCATAAGCAATAACACCCCATACCATTAAACCCATAGAGTTGTGAACGTGCCTCTTCACATTAAAGAGTTTATACAGGCAGTATAAGTTATCTGTGGCGTCATCAACGTAGTATATTATTACAACTACTGTTATTAAAGTGTTTTGACTACATGGATGCGCAATTAATAACGTTCTATATTTAGAAATGTAATAATATACATACACATAATAACGACGCTTAATTAATACACTTACTTTCAAGTGGGTCAGTTTTATTTATTTCAAAAATAGTCGATCGATTAGACTTAAAATAATTAAAAACGTTTAATCACATAGTCGTCTGGAGCGTAGTTAAATTAAGTGCATGCAAACGTATCGGCCGCATTTGTATTCCCGTTGCGAATATCCGAAAGCGTTTATCGCAATTTAATCAAGGGACGCATACGTGGAGAGTTCGAAATGCACCGAGATGGCCGTTCGGATCTATCGCAGGTAAATGTTTGACGATTTATTGGCGTCCGTGTCTCGCTCAAAATTAACCGATTGGTTCGCTGATTTTTTCGGGACTGACCCAGTTCGATTCGATTTTATTGGTCGTGTCAGGGACGAAGTTGATTTGAAACTAAATTAAACAAAATTAAAATTAGACGATAAATCAATTTTTTATTTTCTAATTTTGTAATTTAAGATTTTTTACAAGAAATTTATGTTTAAAATTAAAATTTTGGGGTACATTTAATAAAATTTGAGGATTTTTTACTTATGTATGTTATCTATTAAACTGTACACCATTTGAAAATCCTTAAATTTACATAACACGATTATATTCTTTTTTCTTGAAAATGATTTTAATATTAGAAAATTATCATTTAATTAATTACGAGACAAAATTGTAATTGGAACTTAATAATATAACTGAAAGTGGTATATTTGTGAATTTCTTCAATTTCCCACCCATAAACTTGCTATATTTTTATAAATTATTAAATAAAGCCTTAATCTTATAGTTTGTGTGTTTGAAAATATTTAAAACTATATTAAAAATTAGAAGAAAATTCAATCTTTTACCTATCTTTTGTAATTTAAGATTTTTTATAAGATATTTTTGGTTTATATTAAACTTTTGGGACATTAAGTTTTTTATTTAAGTATTTATTAAACTTTACACCTTTCTAAAGTCCTTACTTAAATTTGAAAAATACGAGACAAAATTGTAATCATTGAAACTTAATAATATTTGTATTAATTAATCTGATATTTTGTTTATTTAAAAATATTAACAGATTTGAAAATTAGAAGCAAATTCAATTTTTAGCTGTCTGTTTTGATTCAAGATTTTTTACAAGAAATTTTATTCTAAAAAAGGGTTTAAAATTAGAAAATTACTGATTTAATTAATGACGAGACAAAGTTGTAATAATTGATAATATAATTAAGAGTGGTATTGTATGTGAATTTTTTTGATTTTTTTCCCTTACACCCAATAAATACTTTAACCTGATAATTTGTGTATTTAAGAATATTTAAAACTATTTTAAAAATTTGAAAATTAGAAGAAAATTCAATTAAAATTAGAAAATTACTGATTTAATTAATTTCGAGACAAAGTTGTAATAATTGAAGTTTGATAATATAATTAAGACTGGTATTGTATGTTAATTTCTTCGATTTTTCCCCCATACACTTCCTATATTTTTATAAATTATTGAATAAATACTTTAATCTGATAATTTGTGTATTTAGGAATATTTAAAACTATTTAAAAAAAAATTGAAAATTAGAAGAAAATTCAATTTTTAACTGTGTCTATTTTGATTTAAAATTTTTTACTAAAAATTTTATTCTAAAAATGGTTTTAAAATTAGAAAATTACTGATTTAATTAATTAGAGATAAAGTTGTAATGATTGAAGTTTGATAATATAATTGAGAGTGGTATTGTATCTTCGATTTTTCCCCCATACATTTCCTATAATTTTATAAATTATTAAATAAATACTTTAATCTGAAAATTTGTGTATTTAAAAATATTTAAAACTATATTAACAAATTTGGAAATTACAAGAAAATTCAATTTTTGATTTAAGATTTTTTACAAAAATTTTTATTCTAAAAAATGGTTTAAAATTAATTACGAAACAAAGTTGTAATGAATGAAGATTGATAATAAAATTGAAAGTGGTATTCTATGTGAATTTCTTAGATTTTTTTCTCATACACTTCCTATAATTTTGTAAATTATCTAATAAATACTTTAATCTGATAGTTTGAGTATTTAAAATATTTAAAACTATAATAAAAAATCTGAAAATTAGAAGAAAATTCACTGTTTTATTTATTTAAGATTTTTTACAAGAAATTTTATTCTAAAAATTGGTTTTCAAATTAGAAAATTACTGATTTAATTAATTACAAGACAAAGATATTACGTGAATTTATTTGTTTTCTTACTATTTAATATTTAAAACAATATTAAAATTAGTAAATTTTTTATCTATACTTTGTAATATAAGACTTTTTACATGTAAATTTCATTGCTTTTGTTCATAAACTATTTATAATTTTAAATACCTTTATACAAATGTAATTCAATTTTTCATCTTTTGAAATTTAAGATTTATTATAAGAAATTTGTTTTTTGATTAAAAGTTTTGAGTAATATTAATTAATATGCATAATAATAAAATTTAAATAAAAAACTTTCAAATCGGTTAACTCCTTCAAAAGAAATTCGATGGATTAAATATAAATAATTAAAAACGTTTAATCAAATATTCATCTGGAACATAAATTAGTTACGTGCAAAAAATCTGTCACATTTAGATTCCCTTTGCGAATTTCCTTTCCGTTCGTCACAGTTTAATCGAGGGACACACATGACCGATCCGAACTGCACGGAGATCCCAGTCCAGATCGATCACAAGTAAATGTTCGACGATTTATTGGCCGTCCGTGCCCCGCACGAAATTAACCGGACCGATCGGGTCCAATTGGATTCACAGATTTTTTCGGGACTGACCCAATTCGATTCGATATTATTGGTACCGTCAGCGACGAAGGTTGATGACCAATTATGATAAGTATTGTTGTTAGCAACTAGTTGTGGTTATGCAAGTTTTACATAATTGGTAAACACATGTTCCGAAGCCAGGAGCAACAAAGCTTGAAAGGCAATAAATAAGTGATGGTTTGATGATGATAATTTTCATAAATGCGTGCGATTCAAGCGAAAAATACATTAGTAATGTTGTTCCCCGTAGAAAAACAGGTTCAAGGGTAAGATCATGTAAATGTGGGACGTTACAAAAATAAATTCCGCGAATATACAGCACTATATATTTTAATAAATTTATAAATTAAAGTGTTTACTCTCGTTATCGGTGCTGTCCTTTAAATAACCAATAAGTGTGGCCGGTTTTGCGATACGGGGAAGATCGTAATATTATTTTAAACTGAATTGTATTGTTGACAAAATTTATCACTGTTTTTTTTTTTGTGATATAAATAAGTCAAGGTATAATATATAGATTGATTAATTAAATCAAAACTGGATACGATAAAAAATCTAGAAATTTTATTTTTAGGAACAATTAATTAAGATTTTTAAGATAATTTTGTTTCTAGAAGAATTGATTTAGAAAATCTTCCAGTATTAATTAAAAATAGATTGATCACAGATTTATTGTAATTTAATTAAGTTAAAGTATACTATAGATTAATTAATTCAATTCAAACTATGATACAAACATAGAAATTGTATTTTTAGAAACAATTAATCAAATTCTTCCAATTTACATAAAATTTTATTTGAAAATTCTACTACTCTCTATTATCATTAAATTATCCAATTAATATGTATAAAATTATAAAAATTTAAATGATTGTCTATTTTAGAATTATTATTTTTTAATGTAATATATATTTTATTTTTTTATATTTTATTATATTATAGATATGAAAAATTAATTAGGTATTAATATTTTATTGCTAGACAAATAATCTAATGAAATAAAAAAAATCAAAAATATTCAACATAAATCTTTTTTTCTTTTAATTCATTCTAACAAAAATTTTAAAGTATATATTAATATTACAAAATTAATTAAAATTCCTTTCTTCAAAATGTTTATTAAATTATAACTTTAATAGAAAACGTGAATAATTCAAAAATATTTATTTAAAATATATATTAGTAGAAAAAATTTAAATTGAAAAGAGAATATAAATTTTCAAATAAATTTTTCAAAATGTAGCCTTTAAAAATAGTTTTTAAAAGAAATTTTTATCAAATTTTAAATTTTAATTTAGAATTTGTTAAAGAATAATATATAGTTCACTGAAACTTTTCAACAATTCAAAAATTTAATTTATTTAAATTATGTAACAAACATGTATTATATAAAATTTGAGAAAAATTTAAATTGACAAGAAAATTCATCTTTCAAATATTAAAAATTGATTTTATAGTCTTTTATATCACGGAAATTAAAAATATTTTGATTCCACATAAATTTTCCAAAATGTACTTTTTAAAAATATTTTTAGCTATAAATTTTTAGAAAAAAAAAAAATAAAAATATCTCTTTCAATAATTAAAAAAAATATTTATTAAAAATATATAATAAATATATTATATTCAATTTAGGAAAAATTTAAATTGAAATGAAAATTTATCTTTTAGATTATAGAAAACATTTTTAAACCCTTTTATACCATTGAAATTAAAACTACTTTATTTATAAATAAATTTTCTAAAATGTACTTTTCAAAAATATTTTTTAATTAGAAATAGTAAAAAGTAGAATTTGTTTAAGATAATATATAATTCACTAAACCTTCTAAAATAAAAAGAATATTTATTTAAAATATATAATAAATATGAAATATATTCAATTCAGAAAAAATTTAAATTGATTAGAAAACCCTTTTATACCATGGAAAACTAACTATATCTTTTTAATTAGAAATTTTTAGAAGAAATTAGAATTTTATTTATTTCATAGATCACAGAAATTAAATGTGTTCAAATAAGTTTTTGTACAATTTGAGAAAAATTTAAAGTGAGAAAAATTCTTTCAAATTTTGAAAAATCTTTTATTTTCTTTTATATCACAGAAATTAATTTTTTTTTACATAAATTTTCCAAAATATATTTTTTAACTAGTCATTTTTAGAAAAAAAAAAAATAGAATTTTATTTATTTAAAATATTTGGAAAAATTTTAAATTGAAAAGAAAATTCATTTTTCAGATTAAAAAAAACATATATATACTTTTAAAAATTATTTTTTTATTAGAAATTTTTAGAAAAAAGTATAAAAATATATATAATTTTTTGAAACTTCTCAACAATTCAAAATTCTTATTTATTTAAAATATATAATATATATATATATTAAATTTTAAAAAATATTTTGTATACTCTTATATAAAGGAAATTAAAAATAATTTTTGTTTCAAAAAAATTTACCATAATATTTTTTAATTAGAAATATTTAGAATTTGTTTAAGATAACATATAATTTACAGAAATTTCTCAACAATTCCAATTTCTTTTTACTTAAAATTTTTGGAAAAATTTTAAATAGAAAAAAAACATCATCTTTTAGCTTTAAAAAAAATTAGAACTTTTTATACTTTTGAATTTGTTTAAGAATATATATAATTCACTACAATATTCAATTTGAAAAATATATAAATTGAAAAGGAGCTTCATCCTTCGAATTTTAGAAAATATTTGGAATATTAGAATCAAAAATACTTTTTTATGTTTAGGAATTTTGGAAAACATTTTTATTCCCTTTTAAACTAATACTTTTTTCTGAAATTCCAAAATATAGTTCTTAAAGATTTTTTTAATTTTGGGATTTTTATTTAAAATATATTTAATTGTAACATGTAATCTACAGGAACATCTTTTAGTTAATTTAGTTCAAATTGTACATAATATTTTTTGCTTTAGATTAACTATTTTAATACAACTAATCAAAGGATTTATTCAAACTTTCTTGGCAAAACCTGGCACTAATCTAAATCTCTGAGCCAAATTATAGTTATAAAAGCAACAATGGAGTTTCGATAAAAAAAATGATTGCCAAATCAGACACCTGACAAACAGACAACCGCTAAACAGTTAGTCAAACAAACGACCTAGTAGGCCATCATCATTTTGGTACAAAACGATTCCTGCCTGTCTGAACAACGTCGGCGAACAGTTCAAACGATATCTCGTCTATTTAAATCCGGCACAGATTCTCGTTTTCGGGTACACGTGTTGGTGGTTGTGGTAGTGGGTGACCCGCACACGGGCAACATCTTGACAGTTCCGATCGTACCCGGTATATACGTGGAACAGTTGTGTTTGTTCTGCGACCGAGGCGTCGTGTGCGTCTATATATTCGTGAAAGTAGCATGCTGCATCGAGAGCTGGTGGATATAGCCTGGTGATACGAGACGGTCTAGCAGTAGGTTAGTGCACTGCCGACAACACTCCGGAGTAGAGGTTTCTTTCGCGACCGTACCGTTTCGTACTTTGTGCTCGCCAATCGATCGTCGTCGCGATTTTTGACTCAGTTTCACCCGACCCATCGACGGTGGTTTATTTCGATTCCGAGTTATCGATATTGCGGTGCCAGTGGTTTTAGCTCGGGTTCCGCGTACGGATTCTTCCCCGGGCCGAGGAGAGAGTTCTGTGTCATGCTCCGATGACTGTGAAAGTACTCGTTGCAGTGCCCGTTACATGTCAGCCTTGTTGCACAATTCTGCCCCTTTAAAATGGCCCCAGCCACCGACTAAACGCGCCGAAATGAACACTGAAGTTTTGCAAGTGGTCCACGAGAAGGACCCGTGGATCGAGGAGACGGCTTACGTTGCCAGACGGCACGACAGCTCCTGGCCCAACATCGAGGAGGAAGTGGTGCAGATCGTCGATAAGAAGGCGAGGAGGAAGTCCTGGCACGCGATTAAGTTCGAGAGGAAGCGTCGGAAAGGCGTTATCGAAGGGTCGCCGCCGGAGGCCAGGCAGAAGAGGCCCTCTTGGTGGAATATATTCGCGCCGCAGCAATGGCCGAGGTACTATTCACGTTGGTTTTGTGCGGGAATCGTTTATCATTTCATTTTGCTACTTGGTTACAATTTAACAACCACATATCTGTATTTCTACGTCGTTTAACAGAAACAAAAACTCCTTTAATCTTACTGGACTGTTTATTATAAATTCATATACTATTATTAATTAAACACTCGAGCTTAAAATAATTATTATCGATATATCTATTTTATCCTGGGGCAAAAACTAAAAATTATTTAACTGTACATAAATAAATAATTAATTTTTTTAAATCTTAATAATTATTACGTTAAATTGATTCACTGAAATTGATATTTACATCATCATTCTTTAATATTTACTTTTTTAACATTTTTTTTAATTTTATATTCTTATTACCATTCAAAAATTTTAATTTAATTTTTTAGTTCGAAATTTCATTATTTGAGAAAGTATTTGAAAATAGTATTAAATCTATAATTAAAATATCATTAGAATTGATTTCTATTCTTTAAAACAATTATAGTTCTTTTTACTTTCAGTTTTCTCATTTTTAACATATATATAGGTTTTTATGCAATGTAAATTTTTAATATTTAAAATTTAAAATAATGTTTTTTAATAGATTTTTTTGACATTTTGATGCAATTCGATGATACATTTTATTAGAGTAAAATCAAAGACTAAATATATATTTTCTCTATAAAAGTGTATATTTAATTTTTGGTAAAATATTAACTAAAAGATCAAATTTGTAATACTTATTAACAACCTATCAATTCAGTTTATTGTTAACAAATGAAAATTATGTCCATTTCATAGATACAAATTGAAAAATTACTATTTTTTTCTAATTTAATATAATTTCATTATTTAATAGTTTTTTGGGCAGTTTTGATCCCGTCCTACTGTCTATTATAAAATTGGAAAATATTAATTAAATAATCAAGTTTGTGAATAATTACTTCAACATTTCTATAGAACCTTTTATTTTCATTCAATGCAACTTTTTTATTTATAAAATCAGTTATTTTAACAAATTCTAAAAAAAATATTAATATTATTTTTGTAGAAATATTTATTTTTCTATTATTTAGACAGTTTTGATCGAATTCAACTGCCTATTTAAAATTGTAAAAAATTAGTTAAATAATCAAATTAATTATAATTATTGACGACCTATCAATTTAATTTTAAAGTGAAAAAAAAAAATGAAAATTATTTAAATTGAATTATTGAAATATTATTGAATGTGAAATAATAATTAATAACTTTCTTTTTATTTTTTTAATATCTAATTGTTTAATGAAAAATTGATATTTAATCTTTATGTTTATAGAAATTTTGGTTTTCATTAAAAAATTTTATTATAATTTTTTAATTTTAAATTTCAATTATTTTAGATAATTTTTTAATAATTGTTAACATTATTTTCGAATAAACGTTTATTTTCATTGACAGTTTAAATTCAATTCAACTGTCTATATAAAACTTTTAATTATCGACTTAATTTTAGAAAAAATAAAAATAATAAAATTTAAAAATATAATGAATATAAATAAATAAATATATTTTTTTACATTTTACAATCATTATTTTTTATTTGTATATATTTTCTAACATTTCTAAACGGTTACTTTTATGTTTATTGAAATTTCTGTTTCCATTAAAACAAACTTATTTTAATTTTTTATAACTTACGAATTATTGTGATTTCTTCAAAGGATTTCCAAAAAAGTTTTTTTAATAGTTTTTATCCAATTCTATTATAAAATAGGAAAATATTAATTAGATAATTAATTTTATGATAATTATTATGGAATTACCAAACTAATGAACATACAACAACAAGATTTTTTTTAATTTTATTTTATCTAATTGCTTCTTGGAAATTTCTTCTATTTGATTTGGTAACATACATACATAATATAATAATAAATATTTTATAGATTTAATTCAATTCAAAAATTATATTCCAATGTTTTGTTAATATATTTATTGTCTTAAGAAATAATAAAAAAATATGAACTGTTTTCTTAAATCTCATAAAACTAACTTATTATAATTATTAAAATTATAAACTGTTTTTTTAGGATGATGTTTTGTAAAAGACAAAAATGAGGTACTTTACAAATTGAAATAATACTTAAAACAAATAAGTTTCACAAAATAAACAAAGTTTTTAGAACAGTTATCACCATTGCGACATACAAAAACTACTTTTTTTCAAGTGTTTATCTAGTGTATTAGTTTAAATTAAGATTCTGATAATTTTTATTAATTGCCCACTTGTCTTAATCTAAAGTGCAGTTTCCATGTAAAACGTGCTGTTTTTTATGCTTTGCAAATTTGCAGTTAATATATTAGATTATTATTTTGTAACATTAATTTATTCAAAACAATAATACATAATATAAACACAATAATATTAAATAATAAATGGAATATGTACCATTGAGTTCATTTAATTAAATTTTAATGTAAAGTCAAAATTAATTATAGAAAATGTAAACGTTTATTGAAAATTATAAACAGATATGTACAATTATAACATATTCCAAACAAAAAATAAAGTACATAATTGTGTTGTTCTGTTGAAAACTATAATCGTATTTGCTGCAATTAAATGAGCAATTATACAATCACGTAAATTATATAAAACATAGATGAAAGGAACAAAAGTAAAAATAATTTAACTTCAGCATAAAAATTATTAGGAAAACTACTTCTAAACTATCAAGTATTTATATATGAATGACGAACACACATCATAAATTTACCAAGTTTTTCTTTTCAAATTTATTTTGTCCTGATAATAATATCGCAGTGACGTTAATTAACTTTATCTACATATTTATTTGTTAACCTCTTTATCCCCAATTCTATTTAGTCACGAAACATTGGAAAATTTCGACAACAACACGAAACTGGAATTGTCACAGTTTAAAATAAATAATTTTGAAAATATTTGTTTTGTTTCTCGTTGCATTAGTTTATTTGTGAAAATTACTTTCATAAATATTTATGCATTTAGCACACACAATATTTACGACAAACCAATATTTTAAAGCCTTTTATCTTATTGACAGTGTAAAATCTAAATCCTTAATTTTAGATATTGGGTATTGAATAATAGGTGATCAGTTTTTATCGGATTGTTTAGTGTTAAACATTTAGGATGATCACGGTTTATTATAACATGTGAGTGTTTAAATTTGTTCAATAATTTCGTAACATTTAAACACATAAATTATCGTCCTTGATGTACGTACGAATAAATTATTAATAAGTCGTCTTTGATTGACAAAAATATGTTTTGTTGGATATTGATAAAATTTAAAATACAAATAAGTCACTTAACATTTTTACTTGTTTTTCTACACACGCCATTTATTATCAGCGTTATAAAACCAGCTGATAAACACAGATTTGTTTTCTGTTTGGCTTCCATTGTCTGCCTTCCTGCATTGTTATTAATAAACTATTCGTGTTTGCCGGATGTCGTTTTAAATGGCAGTTTCGAAATCCAGATTAATTCCCGGATGATTAAGTTATTAAACAACAAGGTCATGTTTGCATTTTTGCCATGATCATCGCATCAATGCCAATAGCTCTAGTTAATCGTCTCGTTATTAAAATATCATGATGGGATCGACCAACACATTCACCTTTTTTAGTTGCCATGTAAAACGTGCTGTTTTTTAGTTTAGTTAAAACTTGGATTTTTTAATAAAGGAGTCTTTAGTAAAATCATATAAGTCTAATCTCAAACATCGCCTCCAACAAGTATTATTGAGCAGATTACGAATTGAATACATAAAGCTGACCTATGACTATAATACGGCTTTAATGGTTGCTCATGTACTAATTGATTGCCGAAAATATGAAATCTGTAGAGATTAAAATATGATGAAAGGAAATATCAGGAAAATCCTAGCTGTTAATTAAATTAGACTTAATTCTTAAATAATTTTATTTTATTACAATTCTTGTGAAAATTTTAAACTTAATTCATCACCTAAATATTCTTAAAAAACTTTTTTTAGATAAAATTAAGTTTAATATCTTACATAATTTTAATTTTATACAATTCCTTTGTGAAAACTCATTAAATCTAATTTTTTAATAAAATTTTTTATGTAAAATAATTTTTTATATATAAATAAAAAATATATAAACTGTTTTGAACCAAAAATTCTATTTTTCATTAAAGTATTCACTTAACACTTTTTTAGATTCTTTTCTATATATTTATTTATAAAAATTTAAATAAACAGAAAAAAAATGTATTTTTATACAATTATTTTTGAAAATTTTAGTTTAATCACAATTATTTAACAAAATATTTTATTTACAGATTTAAGATTAATTCTACAAGCTTGGAACAAAATCCTCAGTTTTCATTAAATACACTTTTTTATGTGTTTTTCTTTATATTTATTTTAAAAATTTAAATAAATAGAAAAAATCATAAAATTAAGTTTAATAATTAATTAATTTTATTTTTATAAATATTTTATTTATAGGTTTAATTTATTATAAAATTATATATAAATAGTTATACAATTTTAAAGCATAAATAACAAAATATTTTCATAAATATTTTCGTGTACACTTTTTTGTTTTTTTTTATATTTATTTATAAAAATTTAAATAAATAGAAAATAAAATCATAAAATTAAGTTTAACATTTTAAATAATGTTATTTTTATACAATTCTTTTTGAAAATTTTAGTATAATTTTTTATTAAATATTCATTTATAAGTTTAAGATATTTTTTTATAAAATCATATATAAATAATTCTACAATTTTTAAGCAAAAACTTCATTTTTGATAAAATATTCACCTATATATAAACACTGTTTTATATGCTTTTGTTTATATTTATTTATAAAAATTAAATTATTAAAAACAGAAAAAATTAAATTTAATATTTTATATAATTTTATTTTTATAAAATTTATTTTGAAAATTTTACTCTAATATGAAATTTTATTAAAATATTTATATTTTATTTTATTTCAGATATTTATATTAATTTATTATAAAATTATTAAATATTTTAAATAATTTTATTTTTATACAAATATAAATCTATGTTGAAGCAAAAACTTTTTTTTTTAAGTTATTTTAATAATTTATATAAATAACTCTTTTACAAAATTGTAGCAATTCTAGAATTTTAAATCAAAGTATATTTTATAAAAATATTCATCTAAATATTTTTAGATGTTCTTATTAATTAATATAACATAAAAATTTAATTGTTACTGATATTTATTGATGTAAGATTAGATCAATTATTTATTTTTAGATTTGAGATGTTATAAAATTATAAACAAATAATTATACAATTTTGCAAACTCCATTTATTATTAAAGAATTCACTTTTTTTCTATTTACTTTTTTATATGATTTTCATTATAAATATTAAAATTTAAGTGAATAGAAAATCATAAAATCATGTTTTATATTTTGATATATATATATTTTTATTTTTATATATAATATTTATTTATATATTTTTAGAAATTGTAATTTATTTACAATATTTTTATAAAATTTATTTATAGATATAATATAATAAATTTATTATAAAATTAAATATAAATAAATATAGAATTTATAGTAATAACTTCATTTTTATTTAAACTATTCACTATTTCTCAAAATACTTTTTTACTAAAAAAATATAAAAATTTAAATAAACAGAAAAAATCATAAAATTAAATTTAATAATTGAAATATTTTTTTATTCATAAATTTGAGATAATTTATTATAAAATTATATACAATTTTAGAGCAAAAACTTCAAACAAGTTCATAAAATTACTGCTTGGGGGATACTTCAAGCTTATCCTCAAACAAATAATTCAGTATAATATAAATTAAAAGTCCATATTATAAACTGTGTTTTTGTATCTGCCAATATAGTAACCTTGCAAGGTTGTTGCAGTATTTATCAAATAAAATAAAGGTCATAGTTTTGCCATAACTATCTTATTGATGTCAGTAACTCAAGTTAAGTGTTCCTTAATAAAAAAAAAAACTTGTCGGGATCGACCAACACCTTTACAATTAGATAAACGCCAAACAAAAAACATGCAGCAATTCAGCACGAGGTTGCGTAAGGTGGAAAAAAATATCACTATGGACTTGGCATTTAAAACCTAGATTTATATAAATCAGTATCGTATTGTTTGAACAGTTCTCTTCAGTCGGGCGACTTCAACGACGGACAAACGAGAAACTTTCTCGCAACCAGGATGTGATAGAAGTATGCAACAGAACATTTAATTCGTTCCGTTTTTTCCACATTCCATTTGAATAAACGGCAATTCAATCATATCGTATCAACGCAAAACTGGTAAACTGGTCGATTGAAGATGTTTTCGTCGGTTTTCACCTTTCAATCGGAACAGTGTCATTGGATTTATGCAGATCACGAGAAATAAACGGGAACGTGAAGAAATAATAACATTACGCATGGCGTACAAATAAACAACGTGATTTACAATATCATTTCGTGCATATCAAGATGCAAATATTTAATGTTGCACTTAAAATAATGAAACGGTTGTTCGGTGTTTTCGGCCTTAGGATTGAAAACGCGGGGCCTAATGGAATTCAACAATCACCATAAATCGGACGTTGTGATAATATCGTACGAAAATCGCATAACGCCACACCTTCGTTCATTAATTATTTTTTTTTTAGAATTATAGAATAGAACGTCAGATTGACTTGAAGGCTGAACATTCACAGTTGAGTGTTTAAGTCGAGATTCCGAAATACGACAAATCTTTTGTGGCTTTCTAAATTGTTAACTAATATTTTGATTCAACTGATGTTTATTAATATTTTAAGGAAAATATTTTGTTTGGAATAATATTATAATAATAATAATATTGATCTTGGAGTAATGATTTATATATTTTTGGGCAAAGCATCACTTTTGTGGCTCCGAAATGTTTTACGAACTTTATGTTCTATATATTTAACTCAGTATTTTATAATAATACATATCTAAATTCACTGTGATGATTTTTTTATTTGATTTTAAGAAATATTGATAATAAAATGCACAATTTTTATATTTTATTATGCCTATAAAAATTATAAAAATGGTATTAATTACCAAAAAATATCAAAAAACTAAAATTAAAATAAATTGAATTGAAAACAAAAATTTACAAAAAAATTTCTATTTAACTAAATTTATTAAAAAGAATATAAAATATTACCAGAAAATAGTTAAATATTTTAATGAAATAAATTTTTGCTGAGCTTAAACGAAAATAAAAATATTTTGAAAATTATTTACATAATGAAACTAAGTTTTTGCTTCAATATTGTAAAATTATTTATATATAATTTTATAAAAAAATATCTCTCAAATCTGTAAATAAAATATTTTAATAAAAAATTTAGACAAAACAAAAAATTTCAATATTTGTATTGTACAAAAATAAAATTATTTAAATTATTAAGTTATTATTAAAAATAGCATAAAAAAAAATATTTAGATGAATATTTAATGAAAAATTAATTTTTTACTCCAAAGTTGTTAAATTATTTATATATAATCTTATCTTAAATATATCAAATCTATAAATAATATATTTAAAAACATGTGATTTAACTAATTAAATTAAAAAATGTATAAAATTAAATTGTTTATAACATTAAACTTAAGTTATTTTTCTGTTTATAAATGAATCTTATTATTAATTTTAATGAAAAATATTTTTTACTTCAAAATTATAGATCTATTTCTGTATAATTTTATAATAAATTTTCAAATATTTAAATGATTAAAACGATAAAACAGTAAAAAAGAGTTAATTTAAAATATTATAAAATAATAAAAAATTGTAAAAATTATTAATATTTAATCTTATAAACAATTATCTAAAATCTATAAAAAAAATAAAAATTTAAAAAAAAAAAAAAATGATTTAACTAAAATTTAAAAAAAAATGTATAAATATAAAATTAGTCATGATATTAAATTTAAATTTAAGGTTTTTTGTTTATAAATGTTCATATTATTATAAATTATATATTTTTAATGAAAAATAGTTATTAATTAAAAAAAATCTATATACTAAATATTAATATATATATATATATATATATATATATATATATATATATATATATGAATTCAATAATTCTATAATATAAGTCTTAAATCTTTAAGTAATTAAAATGACAAAACAGTAAAAATATTTATTAAATTAATAGTTTAAAAATATTTCTATAAATTTGTAAAAGGATTATTAATATTTTATAAAATACTTAGTTCAAAAAATTGCTTTTAGTTTATTAAAAAAAGATTGACATTAGTTCTTAAATTAGATAAAACTAATAACTTAAGAATAATATTTGTTAAAATAATAATAATATTTATCCTTAATACTGGTTTATAATTTATTTTAAGGATTAATAATTAATATGATCGGTCTTGAAAGAAAACTGTCGACTTATGTAAATAATCGAACGAATTCGTAATCCTTGACTTTGACGATCAATTGAGATTTATGGCAATTAAACCGACTTAATTCCATTCGACGACTGTAACATTATAAATAGTTCAATTAACACTGTCACTGCAATTTTCTTTTATTGATGCGATATTTATCAAAGTGATTTGTGCACTTTTCCTTATGAATTAAGGCCAATAAAAACATCCGTTCAATTCACGAGTTTATGTAAATTGATGTTTGTTATTAAACCGATTTTTTTTTCTTTATTTTGCTAATCAAATCTTCGGTGATTTTCCTACAGCTAAGTTGTTTGTGGTGGATACACTTTTTGGATCGCACAATCAGGGAACGACAAACAGAATAATAAATAAACGCAATCGCTTTATTTAACTTTGTTGTTATTAACTTTATCACTGGTTAATTAATACCCGAAACCTTTGACCCAAACTACACAAGCACAACAATAAATGTTGATGGCGATTCTCTTAGTTTTGTGCGCATGAATTACTTTTTTGTTTGGTTAAGTCAACGAAAACTGGATTAAAGTAGCTTAAAAATTGTGTAATGAACCTTAAGTTTTTTTGAATGGCATTTGATTTGATGAATATTAAAACAAAACGAATTTTAATTACTTAAGTGATAATATACTAATAAATAATGTAAACTCAGCATGTGGAGGGCGCTGTAAATTCATTAAGCTTCATATCCCACACATGTTCAATTGGGGAAAGATCTGGAGATCTGGGTGGCTAAGGCAGTAAGTCACATGGGAGGTTTCTAGGAAGTGTAATGTATTCCTGGCAATATGTGGACGGGCACTACAAATTACTGAATAAAACAACTTATTTTCTAAAATATTGACAATAAAAAGAAGTTTTGAATTTTGCTCAGCTGCCAAATTTACTTTACATAATCAAATTTTTGGCTTCACCTTCATTTTCTTTGTGTTTTTCGTGATATTTTGGTGCGTAAAACTACAATTAAAAAAAATTTTGCGTGGGCGAAACAACGGGAATAATATTTATATTTCCATCGAATCAATGGATCTAATAATAAACTGGACCAAAATATTTTATAATCGGATTTTTGTTTTTGTTATTACAAAAACCAGTAAACAGTCGTAAAAATTCTAATAAATCCATCGTTTTATTTATGTCCGATCAGTCGTAAGACTGCGAGATAAAAAAGCAGACTTGCTCCAAATAAAGTGTCGCAACTGAATTGTCGATCAATTAAATAAATTTAAATTGTAAATTGAGTTCAATTATAATACGTAAACAAATATGCGTCACATATAAAATGCAGTTGCTTTAAAAACATTCATACATTTTCGATTTCGTAAAATAAATATTTACGAACGTTTTGATTATGATTTACTGCTGCATTAAAACTGGCACAAACGAAATTATTGCTCCCAAACGTTCCGTTCGTGCCGTTTTTGAAAATGAATGTCGTCTCCCGACGGTCCTTTAAATATGTCCGATTTGGATGCTGTGTTTCATACGGTAACAAAATGCGATATTAATTGGCGACGATACGGGTTGCGAAAACTCTTATTGATTCAACCTACTTACTTGAAACGTGCGTAATCCCAACGTCAACACGGGAGCTTTCATTGTTTAACTGACAGATGAGATGAGAACGTCTGTGGACAAATCCTTAAATAAATTTGATGTGCATTTTTATAATTTAGTTACTACATTTTTATGGTCTGTAATTATTTATTTATTGTATTGAATTAAAATGCTTTTATTTTATAGTTTTATTATTTCAAATAAAAATGTGTTTTCAATTAAAAAAACATTGAAGACAATATTTAATTTAAAGTTTTCACAATTTCTATATTTAATTATATTTTTACGAATAGTTATTATTTTAATTAGTAAAAATACACAGGTCAAACTAAATTTAATATACCTGATACAACCAAAAATTACTTTTAAACCTTAAAAACTGTCAAAAAACATGTTTTTGGAACAAAAATAATAAATGTCTAAACATATATTTTATAATTTTTTTACGTGGTCAATTTTTATTATTCCAAAATCAGATAAAAAAAATTAGATAAATATTTAATTTTTTAATATTTAATTTAATCAATTTTACAATTTTATTTATTTATTTATTTTCAAAAAATGATAAAATAGAATATCTTTTTCTTATTTGATATCCATATTTTTTTTCTTATAACTGTAGATAAAAGCATATAAAAAAAATATTTTCAGTTGTTATTTTTATTGTCTATAATTCATTAAAATAGAATTATAAATAAAAAAATTACAGTGTTATTTTAAATGGATCATAAAAATACATAAATTTTATCTTTTATCGTTTCACTGCTGCGGATGTGATGCAGTCTGATGCAGCATCCAAATAATTTTAGATTTATAAATGTAAGAAATAGGGCAAATTTAATATATTTTGTTCTACTTCATCTCTACGTTAGTGAATATTTTTAGTCCAAAGTTGATTTAATAAAATTTTTAAGAGAAAATTAACTGTTGTTAAATGTATATTTTATAATTCGTATTATATAATCATATCTTTAAATACTTTAAATAAAGGTTTTTACTTGAAATTTTTGTTAAAACTAAAACTTCTATTTAAATTACATAATTTTACAAATTTATTAATTATTTTGAATTATTTTGTCCCTATAATACTGAATATTTTTATTTTGATTTTAACGTTTGTTCAAGAAATTTTTTATGAGGAAATTAATAAATAATTGATGTTGACCTTAAATAATTGTTCAAAATTTTAACAAATATATAATTTACATTAAATTATGAACCTGATATTTTTATTGCCTTTTGAGGTGTTGGTTCTTTAAAATGGAATAATAAATAAAAAGATGTCCAACGTAAATTGATCATAGCATAAAAAATACATAAAAGTATATATTTTTTATCTTTTATCATTCATCATCCAAATACTTTAAGATTTATAATTGTATAAAATAATAGGGCAAATTTAATTTATTTTGTTCTACTTCTCTACATTAGTGAATATTTTTAATCCAAAGCTCATTCAATTATTTTTTTAAGGCAAAATCAACTGTTGATAAAAGTATATTTTATAATTTGTTTTACAAAATCATACTTTTATTGTTTTAAAATGAGATAAAATTATTTTAAATAAAAATTGTTACTCGAAATTTTTATTAAACCTGAAAATTTGGAATAATTTATCTTCGTACTATTTAAATTAAACAATTTTGCAAATTTATTAAAACATGGAACAGGGTAAATTTAATTTATTTTGTATTATTTACTCCCTTTATTACTGAATGTTTTTATTTTGATTTTAACGTTTGTTCAAGACAAAATTAAATAGGGCAAATTTAATTTATTTTGTGCTACTTTCACTTTGAATTAGTGAATATTTGTATTTCGGCTTCAAAATTTATTCAACAAGCTCTTTTAGGACACAATTAATCGATGAATAAACGTTCCTCACTTTATTCAGATAATTATATCTTTAATTTGTAGTATTTATATAATTTGATAATTTTATTATTATAAAAATTGAAAAAGCATTTGTTTATGTATTTTTTTATGTGTGATCATCTTTTTCTTTTTTTTACTACTAAATTGTAATTCATTTTTTATATTTATTTATATGGTCAATTATTTCTTTGTTTATATTATTATTCTAAATTATTGATCATTTTAATTAATATTTTGAATAATTGTTTTGTATTTATTATAAACAATATACACAAAATTTGTGGAACAATAATAATTTAATGTTGATTAAATGTTTATAAATAGCTTACAAAAGGTCAATATGTTCACCCAAAAGACAACAATTGTTAATAATAATAATAATAAACATTATTAATTTTGTCCAATTTTTTTTAAATTAATTAATTAATTAAAATTAAAGTGATTCAAACAGGAACTTATGAAATAAATTAGAATTGCCCTATTTTAAACCATAATAAATTATTTATAGTTAACAACTTTTTCTACAACTTATAGTAAACAAACAATTTGCATTCGATTTCGTGCTCAAAGCAATTATTGTATTCCGAAGTGAAAAAATCTGTACAACAGCGTTAACCGTCAAGGTTTTATCGCCCGAACAATGGACACTTCTGTTCCGATTTATTTATTAAATATTCCTCACATGTTCGACAATATTTATCCTGCGACAAAAAAAAATAACATTCGTTATATAGCAAATCGTCCTTCGGTTTGTTTATATCGATATTTATTTAGCGTAATTTATACGTAGCACGTCCGCGAGTTCCGTTACGAGTTCGTGAACTGCACGACAAAAACGAATTGCTCAATTTTCCACTCGACGCGCATACACATACACACACTCGGGCAAATGATTTCCAAATTAATTGCCGTTTGTAATTTACACGGCGGATTGGACGTTTAACTTTTAACATTTAAAGGGACTGCGTCGTAAAGTGGACCGATGGAGTCGGGCCAAAACTATTTGGACGCTGCGCCAGACCGCATCATGTTGACAGCAATGAAATGATAATAGATAAAATTTATATACTTTTATATACTGTGGCCCCATTGAAGATGGAAACACCCATAACATTTACATTCAATATTTTATACTTAATTATATTTTAATATCATTTTGTAAATATTGATTCAATGAGTTTTATCTATTAAAATTTTGAAAATTTTACATCCTACAATTTAAATATTTAAATTTTGAACAATTTTACATATTTATTTTTCTTCACATTAATAAATGTTTGTTTCAAAAGTTGTTTAGGACAAAACCAATAATTGTACTTGTAAGAAATTTTGTATGGCTATTTTATTTTAGAAATAACTAAATTTAAACATTTAAATTTTTAGTCGATTAAGTACTCAAATAAAAAAATAATTTTAGACTTATTTGTAAGAAAAAATATTATATAAATTATTAAATAATAAATAAATACTAATTTAATTTAAATAACAGAAACATTTTGGAGTTATTTGTAAATGAATAATAATTTTTCATGGGACTTGATTACTTGATATTTATTAAAAAAAACACAATTTATTAATTCAAATAATAAAATAATTTTGGACTTTTTTGTAAGCAATGTTACAATATATCATATTAAAAAATTAAACTATTTTAACTAAATAAATATTAATAATTTTTAAACGAATAAAAAAAGTATGTTTATTTGATATTTTTAATAAAAAATATTATTTAAACAGTAAAATAAATAAATTCTGTTACATATAACATAATAATAATTTTAAGTCGAATATATGTTGTTAAATGATATTTATTAAGAAAATATTGATTTATTAATTCAAATGACAGCATAATTTTGGGCTTATTTGTAAGTAAAGTGTTATATAAATAATAAAATAAATAAATACTGTTTTGTTAATTAGAATAATACAATTATTTTCTACTTATTTGTAAGTAAAAATATATTAATAAAATAATCAAAATATCAAAAAAAAAACCTGTATGTTACAATATATCATATTAAAAAATTAAAATATTTTAATGTAAATGAATAATAATAATTTTTAATCGAATAAAAAAAAGTATTCTTTGTGGATGATTTTTAAAAAGACACTAATTTATTAATTCAAATAATAAAATAATTCGGGACTTTTTGTAAGTAAGAAATTTTATTTAAACAGTAAAATAAATAAATTCTGTTACATATAACATAATAATAATTTTAAGTTGAATATATGTTCTTAATTGATATTTATTAAGAAAATATTGGTTTATTAATTCAAATGACAGAATAATTTTGGACTTATTTGTGTATTATGTAAATAATAAAATAAATAAATAGTACTTTATTAATTAAAATAATAGATTAATTTTCTGCTTATTTGTAAAAAAAATAATAAAAAATAATCAAAATTTAAAAAAAAAACACTAATTTACAATCATATTAAAAAATTAAAATATCAATAAATAATAATTTTTAATTGAAGTATTCTTACTTGACATTTTAAAAAATTTGGAAATTTTTGTAAAAAATATCGTTTAAATAATAAACTATTCCAAATTTGAAAAAAAGTACTATAAGTTATCATATTACAAAATTAAAATATTTTAATCCAAATGAATAATAATAATAATTTTTCGTCGAATGAGTTTTCTTACTTCATATTTATTAAAAAATACTCATTTATTAATTCAAATAATAAAATAATTTTGGTTTTTTTATAAAAATATTATTTAAACGGTAAAATAAATAAATTCTGCTATATATAATATAATAATAATAATAATAATATTGAGTCGAATACATGTTCTTACTTAATATTTATTTAAAAAAAAACATTGATTTATTGATTCAAGTGACTAATTTTACACTTATTTGTAAGTAAAAATATTTTTCTAATAATACAATAAAAAAATTTCTGTTATATTAATTCGGTAACAAAATAATTTTCTACTTATTTGTAAGTAAAAATATATTTTTTATGATAAAATAAATTAATAATGTTTTATTAATTAATCCTACTATATATTATAACAAAAAATTAAATTAATTTAATCTAAACGAATACTTGACATTTATTTAAATATTATTAATTTATTAATTCAAATAACAAAATAATTTTGAAATAATTTAACTTGTAAGTAAATATATAAAATTTTAATACACAAAATATTTATATATTATATTTATTAAATTAGATAAAAATAATTATGATTCCAATTTTTATTTTCAATTTTTTTTATATTTGAAGAATAATATTTGCTAAAATAATAATAATGTTTATCTTGGAATCATATTTTTGGATATGGAAAAGTTGGCATCAAATTTTATCAAGATTATATGTTTTATAAATGTTTCTTAGTGTACCTAAGTAGAAATATATACTTTTGTACATTTTTATCAAATTAATAAAATCTTATGTTAGTTAATAATGTAATTAATCTCAAACGGAACATTAATTCGAAAAGGAAATACATAGATTGGCAAGAATTCGACCACATTACGTATTGATTCACAATAATCGCGTAATCTTATCAATTTAATGGCATGCACAATTTGATTTTGCCATGATTCAACCGTTGCCGAATTCCTGAACCGATTGTGCGAACCTCGCAACACAAAATCGCATCGCAAACATTTCCATCATCTTTTGCAACGTCGTTGTACTTTCTTCGTCCTTCTTCCACAGTTAGAACGTCGATTGCGACGTGTTTTTTCCAATTGCCACACAATAATTGTTACGATTTAAAAGTAAAATAGTTATTTAATAAAAAGACGATCGACTCTATGAGCACGTATATACCGTACGTACGTTCGAAACGGGACCGTTGCGCAACACGACAATTTCGCTGCGAACGATGATTACGAACCGTCGAGGAATTCTTGCGTGGATCCATCGGCCGGTAATTAATTTACGGAATCCGTGGTGCAACTTTCGCTCAATTAGACTTTGAATTGTGCACCGACTAAACTCGGTCCGTTGTGCTGGACGAAAATCAAAAGTAGGGCGAAGCCGATGACTGTTATTAACTACGACTAGTATTCGGGTTAACAGAAGAAATGTGTTATACAATTTGTTTTTTATAACGTCCTATGTATTATTTTTATCGTCGGTTACCGATTGCTTTTAATCGTACAGGTACTTAATGACCGGGTTTCAGTCGTTAAGAAATAATAAAAGTCAATATTTACTGGTTATTCTTTCGAGTTGTGCATCTGCGATTAGTTTTAATCATTTTTTCCACTAACTGATATTTTAAATGTGATTTCAGTCACGTAAGGAATGTGTTTGTTTAAAATTCCATTAACTTTATTAAACTGCCGACATCAACTATTTGTCTAAATAGATAAATGTCTTCTGAAACTTTCATTAAAAAAATGTCTTATTAATGAAATTTAATTAAATACGAAAAATTATATAAAATATAATATATGTTTAAGTTGAACTGTTTCAACATGTTTTAACTGAAAAAACCTCAAAAAACCAATTCTATACATTATCGTGTCTTTTCACCAATTAAAATAATAATTATCCTCAAGTTGTCATTTTTAGAACTTAGACATATTTTTTTAGGTTGAAAACGAATCTGGTATATCAAATTTTTATACAATTTATCTGTTTTTTTTTTCATCATTTAAAATTACTATTATATAATTAAATATAAAAACTGTGAAAACTTTAAATTAAATATTGATTTCAACTTCTTTTAATTAAAAAAAATATTTATTATACAAAATAAATTATTAAAAATAACATTTTAGTCTAATACAAATATCTGTATTTCATCATTTAAAATAAATTGTTATGGTGAAATTGTATGTATGATAATTGTATCCTCAAAAGTATAATTAAATACAAAAACTGTGAAAACTTTAATAATTTTTTTTTAATTAAAAGAAGTTGAAATCAATATTTAATTTAAACAAAATAAATTATTAAAAATAATATTTTAGTTTAATACAATAAATAAATAATTCTAAAAATCTTGAAAATTTATTGTAGTATGTTTTTTTGTCATTTTTATAACTTAGACATATCTGTTTAGGTTGAAAACGAATCTAGAAAATCAATTTATTTTTATACAATTTATTCGTTTTTTCATCAATTAAAATAACAATTATTCTTAAAAGTATAATTAAATATAAAAACTGTGAAAACATTAAATTAAATATTGATTTCAACTTTTTTTAATAAAAAAAAAAATTATTAAACAAAATAAATTATGTAAAATAATATTTTAGTTTAATACAATAAGTAAATAATTCTAAAAACCTTGAAAATTTATTGTAGTATGTTTTTTTGTCATTTTTATAAGTTAAACAATATCTTTTTAGGTTGAAAACGAATCTAGTAATACAATTTATCTGTTTTTTTCACAAATTAAAATAACAATTATCCTCAAAAGTATAATTAAATATAAAAATTGTGTAAACTTTAAATTAAATATTGATTAAATATTTATTAAATATTGATTTCAACTTTTTATAATTTAAACCTATTTTTTAGATTGAAAACGAATCTGATATATCAATTTGTATTTATACAATGAACTGAAAAAGTTTAGAAAAAAAAATATGAAATTATATATTTCAAATGTGTATTATAAATTTATCAAAATTTATCAACATGGAAGTCTTTGGAGGAGTTTAAAACCACATTCTCCCAACGAAATAATTTATTCTGATCACCTAAGTCATGAAATTTAATGTCTAAGTGGTCTAAGAATATCAATTAGCGATAGAGGTATTAGTTTATTGTATTTAACAACTCGTCCTTGAACCTCATTGGGAGAGAACGTTCCAATTAAGCCAAACAACCCATACAACACACCCTCAAAACCTTCGAGCTGTACCATTCCCACAAAATTTTTTATTTATTCGTACGTCACATCCTGGTACTGGTCCATCCTGGTCTTTTTTCGATTTACAGTCGTACACACACAACACCTGCAATAATGCATGCGTGAATCCCCGAAAGTAAAACGGTCTCGTCCATTTTACAATTTAAATTTGGTTCGGTCATGGTGACAGTCAAATTAAAATAAAATTCGTTCATGAATGATTCATCGATTCGCCCGTGCATTATTTTCGCTCATTTTTTTGATTTTATTTTGCATGTTTTATTTTTGATCATTTCCCTTTTGCTCGATCAGGTCACGTAGAGCATCGCAGGATGCGGGAAGGGCGACCAAAGAGAATTTTCAGTACATGCGGTACGTATTTCAGCTTCACCATTACGCTTTGTCATTGACTAACGCCAACTAACCCAACAAATGTACGTTCGTTTTAAAAACTGCAGATAATCACTGTTATGGTTTTTAAAATTAATTTACGTCTGGTAAGTTTTGTGTAGATACAATAGAAAAGACCCTTTTAACACAGTTTTATTAATGTTAAGCAGCTTTCGACATCATTATTGTGTCCACAATTTCAAATTTGAAAAGTTATTTCGTTCAAGGATTTGTCAGCAGTGAAAACTTGTTCTAGGGATTATAATAATCTGCCTTCGACTAAGATTAAATATTTGTCGTTCTGAAATTATTAATTTCTTTGGAACTAAAATAAGTCGTAATAAATTCACAATAACTAACATTTGTTACGTTCAAATAATATTTATTACAACTGTAATCAATCCAAAAATAGGATCTCACTGAAACTCTTAGAATCTGGCACACATTTGTTACAAATATTAAAGTCCACAACTCACATAGACATTGACAATTTTGAGATCTCTATAAATTTGGACTTTTATTGTGTCGTCCCCAACTAATTAATGACTTCACTGAGTTTCAACTCAACTAAAATGGCTTGTAATTTTGCAGGAGCAAAAGCAGGAGCGTCGACCACGGAATCTCCGCACCGTACGACCTCGAAGCTCTGAGGGCCAAAGTGGATGGTTCGATCCAAAGAAGCTTCGACAGAGGTAAGTTAATTATCCACTGAAACTGATCAGTTTAATAATAATTTTAATTGGCCCAACTTGGTGGTACCCACGCAATCCCCAACACCTGTCAGGTATAGTTTAGTGACGTGATTTAAATATGTTAATTCATGTTTTGGCATTGCGAAATTGATTGTGATCGGAATCGGTATCGGGAATTGGCATAAATTAGCAATGACATTAAAAAAATTATTATCTGTGTCACAGCTTGGATATATTACATACAATTAGTTTAGAAAATCGTCGTTTCCTCATTAGGTAAACATTATGCAATTCTTTATTTTACATCCGCAACTCGAAGACACATCCTGTATTATTATTCGATGCCCCGGAGCCAAACGTCGCATTTCCAATCAATTTAGGATAAATTATAACGCCAAACGGCCATTCATTTCTTTTTTAAATAGACGTGACGTAGAGGACACACCTTCGTCCAATGACTAACGAAACTGGTACCATTACCATATTTTTAGACCTACGCATTTTGCAATTTTCTTCCTGCTCCACTAAAACCAGTGCCATTAAAATAAATTAATTTCATCAAAGTTCATGGAACCTGTTCGACGTACGGTGCAATAACTAAAAATGATAAATTGTTGAACACTTAAATGTTACCAAACAAGATAACAACAAACAATTCGTTACGACACACGCATTATTGTTAAAACGTGTTCGTTATGTCGTAATTCGACAGTTTGTTTAATAGACGCACATCAAAAGAGCGTTTATTTAATTAAAATGATGTTTGTTGACAATAATAAGAGACTTCCTTATTAAGATCTTTGGTACCAGGTGGCCATCTCTTATTGAATACACTTTTACTCCCTGGAGAATTGAGTTTTCGCTCTTCTACAAGGTACCACATTGACACTATTCTATGAGTATCAACTCACATCTCTACTCCTCAAAGTATTAAGAAGGTATTTAAACAAATTTTCTTATTAAGAGCTAGCAGTACTGGGCGACCAGCTCAAATTGAGTACCTGAATATATTCTTAAAATGTTTCTAATCGGTGAGTACTGGGCTACACTTCTATTCTTCGGGGAATTGAGTTTTCACTCTTCTCCAAGGTACCACATTGACACTATTATGTGAGTACCAACTTACATCTCCACTCTCCAATGTATCTGGTTTTCACCCTTCTAGAGAGTACCTAATGACCCTTCCTATTCGGGGAATACTGAGTTACTTTTCCAGTCCTCAGAGAACTGGGTTCTATTTATTTAATAAAAATGTACGTTCGTTGACAAAAACAAAGAAATTTCGTTATTAAAAACTAGCAGTACTGAGTGACCAGCTCAAATTGAGTACCTGAATATATTTTTAAAATGTTTCTAATGAGTGAGTACTGGGCTACACTTCTATTCTTCGGGGAATTGAGTTTTCACTCTTCTCCAAGGTACCACATTGACACTATTCTGTGAGTACCGACTTACATCTCTACTCCTCAAAGTATTAGGTTTTCACCCTTCTAGTGAGTACATAATGACTAGATGAATACTGAGTTACTTTTCTAGTCCTCAGAGTACTGGGATCTATTTAATAAAGATGAACGTTTGTTGTCAATAAAAAGAAATTTTCTTATTAAGAACTTGCAGTACCGGGTGACCAGCGCAAATTGAATATCTCAATATATTTTTGAAATGTTTCTAATCGGTGAGTACTGGGCTACACTTCTATTCTTCGGAGAATTGAGTTTTCAATCTTCTCCAAGGTACCACATTGACACTATTCTGTGAGTACTAACTTACATCACTATTTCCCAAAGTATTAGGTTTTCACCCTTCTAGAGAGTACCTCCCTACTCGGGGAATACTGAGTTATTTTTCTAGTTCTCAGAATATTGAGTTCTATTTATTTAATAAAAATGAGCGTTCGTTGACAATAAAAAGAAATTTCCTTATCAAGAACTACCAGTACCGGTGGCCTGCTCAAATTGAGTACCTAAATATATTTTTGAAATGTTCCTAGTCGGTGAGTACTGACTTCACTCTTCTGTAAAGTACTACATTGAACCTACTCTGTATTCTGAAATGACCCTTTCTACTTGATGAATACCGAGTTACATCTCAACTAATCAGAGTACAGCGTTCTATTCATTTAGTAAAAAATGGCAGTACCGGGTGGTCAGCTCAAATTCAGTACCTGGCTATATTTGTAATAGTCAGTCAGTCACATTTTTACTGTTCGGAGAATGGAATTCTCACCCTTCTTCAAAGTATCACATTGATCCTACTCTGTGAGTACCATTTTACATTTCTACTCCTCAATATATTGGATTTTTCGCCCTTCTTCAGAATAGTGCAGTAGCCCTCTCTACTCGATGTACATTGGGTTACGTCTCTACTCATCACAGTACCCTAGAGTACCATGATTTCATGTTTCGATTCCGGCCACTTCTGATCACACCATAAATGTCTCTAAGCTTATATCGATCATTCCCCATATTTTAGGTGAACCTAGGTGAATCTTCACTAAACACCACAGTCAGTATTCAGGTACTATGCACTGGTTATGTTCCCTAAACAGGAAAGCATTGATAACACTGTTCCTTGGCGACGCATCCGTTTGAAAAATACCCCACAACATCCGCTTTTGCCTCCTGATGTTGTTATTGCCATCCTTTAAAAATAACACCTCCAGTTATAGTGGAGATAGTGTGGGACGCATCGAAATGATTAAGCACGTTTAAAATTCACATTAATGCCGTGTGCCAGGTTATGATAGTGTCGTTGCCGTCGGAGCGTTCACAAATTTCAATGAATACAGGATTTTCTATGCATAATTTCATGCATGATAACGCGTGTGATGGATGGCGGGAACGAGTTGACGGATTGAATATGTCGATTTTTCAATTGCCTTAATTTACGACCTTTAAGATGACACATTTCTTGCATCCACTCCCACATTTTCCGAGACTTTATTTATAGATTGGATATATTTAAATGTGTTTTTCTGGCGGTGGAAAGGTATGGTACTGGAAAATACAGTGTGGCCAATTTAAGATGGCAAAATATTTTTAATGGGTTTGCTTCTGTTGGTCAACTACTTTTTGTAAATATAAAAATATAAGATATTTTAGGTATATATCTTATACAGGGTGATTCTGAATTGTAAAAAAATCCATAAAATTAAACACAAGTAAATAAAAAATGAATATTTTCATATCCAACAAAAGTAATTTTTTCGATTTTAATACAAACAGATGGTCATATAATTTTTAATGTTCAGTATAATATCAAAATATTTTAAAATAGGATTGCTAGTTACTTAGCAAAAATTATTAATTATAAGGGAATTTATAAATTTTAATAAAATGATTGTGGCGACATCTTGTTTCAACTAATAAAACTAAAAAGTTAGTAAATACTATTATTAAATAAATAAATAAATCATTTTCAAGGTTTGATGATTATTTTTGATATAAATATAAAAATTTATCAAGAATCTTTGTATTCTTTCAATAATGATACACAAGTAGCGGTGTTGTCAAAACTAATCCACATTAAATGAAACTCGTTATTACAATAATTAATAAACTAAACTAAAATAAGAAAATTGTTAGAAATATGAAATAATCGTAAAAAATCTATTCAAGTAAACACTATGTAATAATGAACATTAAAGATGTTCGTATACAAAAATGTTTTTTTCTTGTTTTTGATATAATAGTATTCATAAGAGTATTTTAATCCTTACAATTCTAAAGCTAATTAATGAACAATAATTATATATTTTCTGTACAAGAATTACGCAGGAGCTTTTTGACAGATTTTAATGATTTTAATTTTAATTAAATTAGAAACTTTGTATTCTAAAAATTATTTATTATAAGATAATTTATAAGTTTTAATAAAAATGATTATGGCGACATCCAGTTTCAAGTAGTAAAACTAGGAAGTTAGAAAATACTATTATTAAATAAAATTTGCTGATAATTATTTTTGATATCAATATTAAGATTTATCAAGAACTTTTGTATTCCCACAAAAATAGCGGTTTTGTCAAAAATAATCCATATCAACTAAAATTCATTATTGCAATAATACATAAATTAAACCTTAAAATAAAAAAATGGTGAGAAATATGAAATAATTAAAAAAATATATTCAATTAAACATGGGGCAATAATGAATATTTAAGATAATATTCGTATTATAATCTGCGTTGTAAAAAATTGTTAAAATTGCATAACTAATTAATGTACAACAATTGGAATAATATATATTTTCTATAATAATTACCCTTTTTGACAGATTTTGATGAAACTTGGCAAAATATTAATAAAAATGATTGTGGCGACATCTAGTTTCAAGTAGCAGAACTAGATAGTTAGATATTATTAAATATATTTTTTTATTTTTGGGGTGTGCTGAAAATAATTTATGATATTGTATTCTATCAAAAAAGATGCACAAATACCATTTAGTAAATGTCATTATTAAATAAATAGTTTATTTTTAATTAAATTAATTAATAATTATTTCTGATATTAATGTCAAGATTTATGAAGAATTATTGAATTTCTTCAAAATTTATCTAGAAATAACTCCAGAACTTTGTATATTGATATTCAAAATTGTATTTCTAAAATCTGTTTCAAATCTTAGGTTTCGAAAGTGTTATTTTTTTGAATATTAATATTATTTTTTTCGACAAATTTTTATAGACGAAAAATATTGTAATATTCATCTAAAAATAACTTCTGTATATTGATATACAAAATTGTATAAAATATCTGATAATTTTTAAAATCATTTTCGAATCTCATGTTTCGAAAAAGTGTTAATTTTTTTTATATTAATATTATATTTTTCGACAAATTTTCTATTAAATTAAAATTTGAAAATACAGAGAGAATAGAATCCTAATTTAAAAAGATATTTTAATTTTGCAATTTTTTTGTTGAATAACATACATATATTTATTTATAGAAATTCTTTTTATTGATTTTTTTTGAATAATAGTTTATTTTTCATTAATGAGACTTAATATAATTTGTAATAAAAAAACAGAAGTATTAAAATATTTGTTATACCCTCAAATATACATAAATATGAAATGTTTTAGAACTTGTTAACCATCAAAATTTGCAATAATGCATGTCATAATCGTAATTAGGTGATGGCACATCCACAAATCGTCCAAGGCCCTGCGATAATTAACAACAATAAAATTAAACCAAAACATCAACTCGAAGAAGTTTCGTCACTCGTTTTCTTGACCCTGAGTCACGTATGCGTGCGACTCGTTAAGTCCGTCGTACCGAAAAAAGAACTGAGCGTGCAAAAATAAAAAGAGAAAAATCAAACGCAATTAACCACGGCTGAGGTCGTTCGCGTTTTGTCACTCGCCCGGCCGGTCTGCGCCGCCGTCTGAAGACGTGACTCGTCGCCCCCCCGGCCCGGGGCGGCGATCGAAAAGGTGGCGGCGGTTAATTAATTCTTTTGTTGGACGACGCGACGTCGTCGACAATGACCTGGAAACGATGAAGTCGTCGAGGGGGACGAGAACGCGGGGAAAACGGTGGACGGCTTTTGTGTAATTTCGGATGAGTCCGCCGATGTATCGGCGATGCTTTTGTGCCGTTAACGAACGGGCGGCGTTTTAATAAATTGCATTTTCGATGTAATTACGTCGTCGATGAAATTACGAAGCGGAAACGACATCCGCCAGACGAAGGATGGTCCGGCAATAAAGGATGTAAAAATGAAACGCGTTACCGCAAGCAAACCGACAAAGTCTAACTGTTTTGCGTCCTCGCATTTTTGATTTTATCTGAGTATTTTTAAAGGAATTTTGTATAAAACAAAACGGTAATAAATAATAAATAAAAGAATATTTTTTACAGTTTTAATGGCGACGATTAACTCATTCCGTAATTGAGTGTGACTTCTATATTCAGATTAGAAATTGTACTTTCAAATCTTAATTTAAAAAGTAAAAAACATATTTTATTTTGTTGAATTTAAAAAATATCTTATGTAATGTAAAATATGCCTGTAGAAAATTTGCCGAAAAAAAAATACATAAAAAATATTATATATTAATAATATATATATGTCGCAGCGCGGTCAGGATTATCGGCCATTTCGAATATTAAATAACACGCAAATAGTCCTTACAATGTAATTGAACTAACAGGCACAGGATTACAACTAATAGTCAAACAATTAGGTAGGAGTCGTATGAAACGCGGTGATCCCGACGGTTATGCCAAGCCAAGACTTCTACGCAGCTTCCCTGACGGAGCTTAACTGTCCGCCCTCGCAGGTCTCCTCTACCGTCACCCTCGGTTCGAGTACCATCCCCTGCTTAGCACTTCCGCTGATTCCACCCAAGTACTATAAGTATGCAACCCATAGTACTACTTGCGTTTCACATGAACCCTCCGACACGGCCATTCTGACAAGTCACACGTCCTCGTGTGATTTTCCTGCAAATTAAGTTCAAACAGTAATAGTTCATTCGGCTTTTCCTGACTAATATCAGGCTATCGATAGTTTTATCAACCTTTCAAATCAAATGCATAAAAGTTTGCCCCAATGCGTGTTACATCTACGATATTTTCGAATATAAGACTAGAGTTTATCTATGGACATGAAAACCTCAAGATCTGCATCACTTAACCAGCAATACAGACTCGTTATCACTTAACCAGCGATGACTCTCAACAGAAATTATCACTTAACCAGCGATAAAATCTCTTCGCCACTTAACCAGCGACGGCTCTCACTAGAAATTATCACTTAACCAGCGATAAAATCTCTTCGCCACTTTACCAGCGACGGCTCTCACTAGAAATTATCACTTAACCAGCGATAAAATCTCTTCGCCACTTTACCAGCGACGGCTCTCACTAGAAATTATCACTTAACCAGCGATAAAATCTCTTCGCCACTTTACCAGCGACGGCTCTCAACTTAATCAGTGTCCACACAGTTTTCAGTCCAATGATAAAATAATAATAAAAAATATAAAAAAATGAATAAAATTAAGATTTAAACTATTATTTACGTTGATTCTTCTTCTTCAGAAAAAGTGATTAAATCATCGTCATTGGGTACAAAGTTTTCTGGCATTTTCTTTATGCGGTCATACCAAATAAATATCTGTTACAAGACACTCATAAAATAATTATTACATTTTTACAATTAACTCTTTCCCAAAATAAGACAACCGATTCCATTCAACACAGGTACTGTTTAGATCTATTTCAAAATATCCAAACATGAACATTGATAATAATTCAAATGCCTTTGTTAATATTCCCAATTAAACACATGAATCATCGTCTAAACAATGATCATCTACACACAACGTCTCTACATTGCCTCTGCCCCCTGCGCCATGATCAAAACCAACTGATTTTGCACTTGCAGTTACAGATCGACACATGTAAGACAATCCACAGTCTCACTACTGGGACTCAAACTGACGTCTCTTTCAACGCCTTCAAGTTCAACTGGAATATAACTTTCTGGCATTTTCCACGATTTTTCATGCGCTTACTTATAAGTTCGATTGCTACTTAATGACTTCAAAAATATAGATTACCATTCAATACCTCTATCAGGAAGAAAACAATTCTAAACATAGGATCAAATTTTGTTTGGTGTCTGACTTTAGAGCGATCAAACATGACTTTATGATATTTATGTAAATTTTGCATACTTCATAAACTTGATATACAAGATATTGAATAGACTTTTTTAAGAAAAGAACATTTCTCCATATTAAAAGAAAATCTAGCTTTTGTCAGTTTCTATGTCTAAATTTTGAAAATTAATTTTGTAGGAATCGTTTAAAACGCACATGTTAACTACATTGATTTTCTTTAGGCTAAGTTCCTCAAATGTCATATGAACAGCTAATCCTTTACTCAAAATTTCTCGGTCAATCATTGTGTCATGTTGCTAACAATAATCCGGTAAAAAGTGAAACAATACTTCAAGAGAGATATTATAAATTTCAACAACAGCCTAAATTTGTTAGGTACTGTTTATACTCATCTGTCCCATGCCAGTCATAACAACAACATTAGAAAATCGTTTACCATTAAGCTTAAGTGATATAGATTTTTTTAATGAGCGAACATTCCGACCCGGAATCAAAACAAAATGAAAACTTCTCACCCTTATGTTTTAAAGTGGCTGCAGGTGTGTTTACCAAACACATATTGACGCGACGCTCGGTACTTGATCCCTTCGACTACGGATTGGCGTCTAAGTGGTTGGGTACAGTACAACGTGATGCAAAGTGTCCCTGTCGTCCACACTTGAAACAGGCAATCGATGGCTTCGTTGAATTTGGTCCATTGAATGATGGATGTCCACTCGAGGTACTGGGTCTCGACATCTGGTTCTCATTATTTCTTGAGCTCCGACACTTGTCCGATTTATGACCCAATTTCCCACAATTGTAACATATTGTTGAAGCCATTGGTAATTTAGGCTTTTTATTGGGGTTGTGGTCGAGGTCGTTCGTCGTTGATTTCCTTTTCATATAAGAAAAAAACGGTCAGTTCTTTTAGCAGTTTAGCTCTTGTATCGATGTCGGAGGTAATCGCAAGTCGACGAGTCCTGGGTTCGAATGATGCGATATGTGCAAGAACTGCACTCGCTAGACGCTCGACGTCATTTGGCGAGCTGCATACGATGCAAGACATTCATCATCCTTTGGCTTATTGTTTAGGAAATTTAGAAAAACAGTCGCTGTTGTTTCGGGACAATGATATCTTGACGCAAAAATGTCTTTAAATTCCGACCACGTCATCTCCGGGTATGTCACTTTTGATAGCCAAGAGGATGCTTGACCCCTTAAAGCTTTACTAAGCAAAATTATCAAGGGAGCACCACTCATTGATTTGTCCGAAATGCACATATCTGCCGTCGAGATCCAAGCTTGTGCATCAGCGTTCTCTGTATCCGGATCAAACTCTGGCAATTCTACACTGACCTGATTCGACGGTGGCCGCAGAGCTTGTAGAAGAGCCAAAAAGTTCCTATTTTGTTGTTCCAATAAAGACTCCCACTTCACTTCACTTCCACCAGATCCAGATCCTGATCCTGATTCAAATCTTGATTCAGATCCCACTTCTGATGTCGCAGCGCGGTCAGGATTATCGGCCATTTCGAATATTAAATAACACGCAAATAGTCCTTACAATGTAATTGAACTAACAGGCACAGGATTACAACTAATAGTCAAACAATTAGGTAGGAGTCGTATGAAACGCGGTGATCCCGACGGTTATGCCAAGCCAAGACTTCTACGCAGCTTCCCTGACGGAGCTTAACTGTCCGCCCTCGCAGGTCTCCTCTACCGTCACCCTCGGTTCGAGTACCATCCCCTGCTTAGCACTTCCGCTGATTCCACCCAAGTACTATAAGTATGCAACCCATAGTACTACTTGCGTTTCACATGAACCCTCCGACATATAAATAATCGAGATCATTAGATGTTAAAATTTAACAGTATTTTTTTCACACGAATATATTCTTTATTTTTCTTCAGTTTCTTGTTTTTAATACAATAGATTTTTTACCCCAACTAATTTCATAATTAGCTACTGGATACTAGATGTCGCCACAATCATTTTTATTAAAATTTATAAATTATATTATAATTAATAATTTTTAGAATACAAAATCTTGCAAAGTTTGATCAAAATCTGTTAAAAATTCCTGTGTAATACTCGTACATACAAGAAAAATAATTATTCATTAATTAGCTGTGAAATTTTAATAACGTTTTGCAACAAAGATTATAATCAAAATATATTAATATATTCAACTATTTTTTGTCTTAAAATTTAATTTATGTATTACTTTAACAAAAAATGACTTATTTGATTTGGATTTGAAACTATTTGTAGATGTTTTAGGCAAACTTTGAGTAAATACAAAAATTCTTGATAAATCCCAATTTTTTAACATCAAAAATAATTATCACTAGACCCTGAAAATAAACATTTTATTTAATAACCTAATTAACATAGTTTTGCTACTCGAAACTAGATGTCACCACAATGACATTTATTATTTTGTAGAAATACTGTGTACATATGTGAAAATGAACAAAAATAAATCAAAGATTTCAAAATATTTTGACATTACTGATAATTATGAAAAAAATATTCAAGAATAAACATTTATATAAAAAATGAAAACGGAAACAGTTTCATTACCACAACAAACATATTTATCAACCAAAGGTTGATTGAATTTTGTATGGATCCTTTCATATGTTGCTGCTTCCTTTTAATTTTAACGAATTATCTTAACTTTACAATGATTTATGATGAAAATTTTAAAAACATATGATTCTCCAGAATATCACACACTAAACCAAACTATCCATTATCCCATCTTAACCAGCGGGCCCATGCCAAACCAAAACATCCTCAAACCATAACGTCTCCTCCACCATGCTTCACAGTAGACATTTCACTAATTGGTCTTCTGACCCATGAAATGCCATCAGATTTGTATAATTGGCACTAACCAAAATGTTATCAATTTCATCAAAATCTTCCAAAAAATCCAATACGTGTACTCATAAAAAATATCTGTTGGTGAATTGACGATGAAATTTCAAAATAATTAAACATTCAAATACATTCAAAAATTTGCATCTGTATCAAAAACGAAGGAAGGCAAACAATGTCGTCACCTCATCAAACATATGGTTTCAATTGCAATTAAAACAAAGCACAAGTTACTTGTCACACACACGATTTCGATGTTTATTTTTCCGATGTCCCATTTTTTTTTTTCGAGTCCGTATTTGTTTTTCATTTCAACGCAGTTAGAAAGTCCGTGGCGTTTTGAGGACGCTTGCAAAACCACGATTTGTTAACGAGAGGTGATAATAATTAATTTTTGTGTACTTTTTAACATTAGTGTAAAATCTACGATGATAACTGTCCTGGAAGAATTGAGAAACATGAATATTTCAATGCAAATGTTGGTTCAGTTGTAATTAAGTAGCTGGTCCGACCTAACTTCAAGGTTTTCGGCGATTTTTGATTGCATTTGGTAGAAATTACTAACCGGAATCACCTTAAATTTGCTGTTTATATTGTTTAGTTGATGTGTTAGTCAGCAGTTTACAGTTTAATTGAAGATTTATAGGGTGGAACGGAAATTATACAATTTGCATGACATCAGAGATAATATCTGAAGTAACAATAATATTTATAGTATTTTCGTCCTTGGTTTTTTAATAAACAATGATGTCTTTAACTGTTTCAGATGTTTTGATGATGTTTTGATAGATAATTTCCATTGTCAAGGTCGATAATCCAACGTGTTTTTTTTATCCGACGCGTGGATCTCTGACATACAAATTATAGGATTAGAATATATTTGCCTGTTTAACTGCAGAAATATTTGAATGTTTCATCAACTATTTTTAGTTTTGCTCTCTAATGTTTGTCATAGGTTGGTTGCAAAACTTCCTGAAATCTGTCTTCAGTTGCATAAGCATAAATAACAAAATATTAAGTTGTAACTTATTTTTACTCTGCCCCTAATTAATACTTTGTGACCTATTTACTCATAACTTAATGAATACACAAAAATAATGCATGTGAATTAAAAGTTTAAAAATTTTTCTCGTGAATTTATCTCTTATGGTCAATTATGCCAAGTATTAATGTGTCAATTGAATATTCTCAGATATTTTTGTCACTTTTGATCATGATTTTGATCTCCTCAAAATTTTACGTAAAATATTGGACAAAGACAAAAATAAGTAATTGTCACAGAGTGAAATAGATGGATGAAGTAAATCTTCTCATTTAACATTTTGAAGCTTCCTTTGAGTCTCTAATGTGACGATTTTGCTTTTGTCATGAAGAAGTAGATACCTTTTCTATTGATTAAAGAAACTCGTTTTTGAGAAAGTTTTTGATGAACTTAGTCACTTTGTATTGATCATTGGCCTCTTGGTAGATAGTCAATGTATAAAATTCCTCATACAATCAATCAGTCATCAAATTCGTTCTTGGATATGACTTTTTTTAACTTTTAATTTTATAGAAAACAAAATTGTTGTTAGATAATTCTTTTATTAACATGGATAGATAATTACGAGAAAATACAGAAAAAAAAATTTATTTAATACTATTAATTACTACCTTATTAGTTTAACTACTCGAAAACAGATGTCACTACTAATATGTTTATTACAGTTTTTAAATTATTTTATAGAAACAGTATTAATTTTGGAATATAAACTACACTAAATTTTGATAATGGATATTAGCTAGCATTGTGCCAAGTTTCATCAAAATCTGTCAAAAAACTTCTGTTTGATGCGCGTACATACAGAAAATTATTTATTATCAATATTAATAATTAATTAGCAATACAGTTTTAAATTAAATTGATAATAGTGGTTATTAGACATTAATATATATATATTAATATATTATATATATATATATATATATATATATATATATATATATATATATATATATATATATATATATATATATATATATATATATATATATATATATATAATTTTTATTCACTATTCTATTCTATTTTACAAATAGATTATAATTATTTTAGTGACCAACGTGTATCATTTGATTTGAATATTATGGATAAATTTTATGCGAAAACAAAATTCTTGTTAGTTAGTTTTCTTATTAACAAAGATAATTACCAAAAAATATAGAAGAAAAAAACAATTTATTTAATGATATTTAGTGTAGTTTAGCTACGCGAAAACAGATGTCACTACTAGAATTCTTATTATCTTATAGAAACAGTATGAATTTTAGGATATAAACTACCTTAAATTTTGATAATGGATATTAGCTGGCAGTGTACGAAGTTTCATCAAAATCTGTCAAAAAACTTCTATATGATACGCGTACATTGAGAAAATTATTTATTATTAATTTTAATAGTTAGCAATACAGTTTTTAAATAAATTGATAGTGGTGGTTAATATACTTCAAAAAATATATATGAACATATATTTTTAATATGCCTAAACATTTTTTGCAATAAAATAATACAAATAAATTATTATTATTATAGTAGCTAACATGTGTTATTTGATTTGAGTTTAATAAATAAATTTTATGCGAAAACAAAATTCTTGATAGTTAGTTTTCTTATTAACCAATATAATTACAAAAAAATTAGAAAAAGAAAACAATTTATTTAATGATATTAATTAGCTTTGTCGTTTAACTACTCAAAAACACATGTCACTACTAGTATTTTTATTATAGTTTTTAAATTACCCTATAGAAACAGTATGAATTTTAAGATATAAACAGCCCTAAATTTTGATTATGGATATTAGCTGGCATTGTGCCAAGATTCATAAAAAATATATAGAAACATTTATTTTTACTGTGCCCAATTTAAAATGGAAAAACCATCGTTCACACTCTTTTTGTTAAATTTAATATCTTAATTTGTTTACTCTTACTCCATATGTTGCTTTAAAATATTGGATTAAATTGATGATATTTATTAAAATTTAAACTAAAATCTTAAATTTAACGAATGATATCATCGTTGTTGTTAATTTCAATAGTTATGTTAGACAAAAAAGAACGTCTGCAAACTTTATTATTTAACAAGAACAAACAAAAAGCTTTTATACGTGTTCACGTCTCCAAACTACATTTCAATTTAACGTAGCTTCCGTACCACGTATATTTTAATTAAGGACACCCGAATTTTCGACGTTTCGTCGCCAAATTTAAACAAATCCTTTCGGCTGGAAAATCGCACGGAATTAGTCGCAACAAAACCGTCGTGCATTTCGTGCAGTCACTCGACCAAGTTGCAAACGGGCAATTCGTGTCACGACCTTACATCTGACACACGGACACACGGAGTCAGCATCGGCGGAAAAATGCGGAGCCCAGAAAAAACCTCAGCGTATCCTTTAACGAAATTAAATCCCTCGCCCTCGCGACGAGGTGGCACTTAACTTTTATTGCGTTTTGCAATTCTTGTAATGTAGATCGCCGCGTTGTGTTTTTTTTCTACTTCTTCGCTTATTTTAAATTAGATTTAACGTCTGGTACGTGAGCGGCATAAAGAAGCCGCGAAATAAGGTTAACACGGTTTTTATTCAAATCGAAGATGAAACGGTCGAACGTCGGGATTCGTATGAGATCTATTAGGGACGGTAATGAGATTTTGACACGACCGAAAACAACGGCGATGGGAAAGTCGAGGCGTCACGGTCTCATTCGTCGTTGGAACGGTGCTGTGGCAGTTTTTTGGCCATTGTGCTGTCGATTTCGTTGCTTTTGGTTGGGGGATTATGTAATTTATTTATGATTCGTTATTGTATTTGCTCTTCTTAGAAACAAACAACAGAATTGGGACACTTTGGTGGTGGTCCATTAAAGATGGGAATACAATTTGAGCAAATCTGCTTTGTGACTTCAAAATTAACTTAAAACAACAGAAGATGTCACACAAGTTTAAGAACTTAGGAGTGAGAATTAAATGAAACTTTTAATGTCAAAAATTTAAATATCTTGTATAAATATGGAAATATATGAAAAACAAATTTGTACTTGTAGGAGAAGAAATTTGGGGGTTATTTTGTAATGAATTTTTCTCTTTATGTAACTCCTTTAAATTTTGCAACTCCTCTATTGCACCCTCATCTTCTTCTAGGTCAGATTGAGTACCATTATCTGGGGGGTCCCAAAAATATACCAATTCGATTTCTTGTTGTTTTAGATAACCAAGGTCCCACATTTGAGTCATCACAAATATTTATTCAACAAATTTTTGTAATTAGGACAACTAAATAAGTATAAATAATTTATAATAAATGTGAAACACTCTCCCTAAAATATTCAATAAAACCACACACATTGACCAATGGGAATCATGCTTCCCAAAACAAAACCCTCACATGACACAACCTTTTAATATTTACAGGCCCTTCCGTGATTAGACATATGAAGGAAGGCGTAGTCAAACTTTAAATGCAGAAAATAGGTTTATCTCTCACCTTTGTCAATTGTTACAATTTTTTCACTTCAAAACGTCACTTTTTCGTCCCAAAAACACCTTATAGTTCGATATGATCTGGTTTCAATTACTCTTAAATTTTACAGGTTCCTACTCTATTGTAATTTTATTTTGAAGTTTAACATTAGATGGCGCACTATAAATTTAGTGGATTACTTCTTACCAGTGTCTACAAACAATTAACAAAAATGTGGGAAAAATACTTCTCAACCCTTACAAAGGGTTAAGTAAACTTGCTTTATTCAAAAGTTAACAATAGAGAAACAAGGAATCAACTGTAAGTTTTAATTAGATTTTATTGCCTGTTTTACAATTAAAACAATATTAACACACTATAGGCGGGTAGCAAAATAGTACATACTACTGTTGAATAATAACAAAAAATAAGAGATAATTCTTTCAGTTTCGTATGTAAACCAATAGAGTAAAATTATCTCACCCCTCTTTTAAAGTAAGTACATTCAAAAAGGTAAAAATTACCCGGCCCGTTAACAATCAACATTTCTCGAGGCGGGTATTTTTACCCGACCCGCTTATAGTGTGTTAGTATCAACTTTTGGTGAGAAAGAATTTTTATTTTAAAAAATTTGATTTTGATAATCGTTTGGTGTGGTTTCAAGAGTCACCTTGTACGAACCTTAGCCTTGTAACTTTTCTACTTTTGTATGTATTTTAATTTTTTTATTAAAATATAGTTTGTCCCACCTTTTTAACAGACAAAATGTAGAGCCTCTGAATTATTACTAAGAAAAAATACAAAAAATTGTTTTAAGAAGTTTTGGGCCATTCTTTTAACATATAATAATAATAATAATAATCAATACTGTCATTTGAAGAATAATAAGAAGGCTGGATACGATTATAATATAATTACTTAAAATACTTTGATTATAAATTAGATAATTTAAGAAATTTTGGGATATAAACTACCCTAAATGTTGATGATGAATATTAGCTAGCATTATGCCAAGTTTCATTAAAATCTGTCAAAAAACTTCTGTTTGATACACGTACATACAGAAAATTACTTATTATTAATATTAATAATCAGCGATACAGTTTTAAAATAAATTGATAGTAGTGGTCATTATACATTAAAAAATATAAATAACCATATATTTTTATGCCTAAAACATTTTTTTGTAATATATGTGTTTTGGTATATCTTAATTTTTAATTGAATTAATGTCTGACCAACATTTTTAAATAAAAATGAATAAATATTGAGTCATTTCTTAATTAATAATATTAATTATGTACTTATGTTAAACATAAGAAAAAATCCAAAATTTTCTTGTAAATTACTTCAAAAGGACTGGAGGCAAACTGTAATATAAATCCTAAAGAAACTGTGATTATAAATTAGGTCGAAGATTCCAATGCCAATCATAGATTAGCATGATATTAATAAAAAATGTTAATAAATGCTAAACCCTATATTTTGTTTAAAATTAACAATAATAGACGATTTTAATGAAATATCTTTCATTTAAACCAATCTTTTACAGAAAAATTTGATGAAAAATTGTTTTTTATTTTTAAAAACTTTGATTTTGATAATTATATTTATGTGGATTAAAGGGGGCACCTCATACTTAACACATTTTAAAATCGTTGTAACTTTTGCACTTCTTGATATATCTTAATATTTCTATTAAAATATTGTGTTTTCAACCTTTTAAAACTGAAAATATACATATAATAATTAAATATTTACATCGAACATTAGAAAACATCCAGAATTGATTTAAAAAAAGGTAACAGGTCGACCTTTCTACATTAATAATGAATAAAAACTCTTAAGTGAATAATTGCCTTAAAAAAAGAGAAGACAGGAGTGAATTAAATAATAAAACCTAAAAAATACATTGATTATAACTTCAAGGCGACGAGGGCACCAACGGGACCACCCTTGAATCAAAATATTCATAGAACAAAAGTTACATTAAACAGAAACGAAGTTTGGAGACGTGTACACGTATAAATTTCACGTCTCCGCGAAAGGCTTTTCGTTTGTTCTTGTTAAATAACATCGTATTACGTCAGTTTGTTATTCGCAACTGTGACAGCATAACGTGCGGATATACATACCATCATTTTTTTTGTTTGCCTGACATACACCCAACTCCATCTTCAGGTCGCGCAACAATAAATTACGTGAACAGTCCTTGATTAGACGACGTTCAATAGAAACTGGTGGAATTTCTTTGTGGCGAACTGACGACAATGCATTTTTGTATCGGTTTCATTGTCAACTCCACGGTAAATCACTTCGTGCCGGACGGTGTTGAATAAACTCTTGATTTCAAGCCAATTAAATGTTATGATCGGCTCAAATTATAGTCCGGACATAATTATGAATAGCCTAGACATAATTGATTTTTTCCATTTCATGATTGATTAAAATATTAAACAAAAATCTTAAAGTATAAAGTGTCAAAAGCCAATAATGGGTCGGAACCCCTCTTTGAGGTGTCGTGGTATCTCATCCTAGTCGAACTGATGTCTTAATCATTAAGAGTCCGTGGAGGACGTCACCCCATGATATGTCATACATGTTCTGGGGAAATGTCTGGAGATCTAGGTGGCCAAGGCAGTAAATACACATTGGAGGCTTCCAGGAACTTTAATGTATTCCTGGCATTCGGTATCCATCCGGGTGTTATCTTGCTGAAAAATTAGTCCGAGGTCTCTTCTTGTGTAGGGAAGAAGATAAGGCTTCAAAATATCATCCACATATCGCTGAGACGTCATATTGTCTCTAATGAAAACTAAAGGTGACCTGCTACCATAAGCCCTACCTCTTCTGCCCTCTTCAGTCCATGACTGCCCACATCACATCACACCCACATTTCACACTATTCAACCTCTTCTCTTATTTCTTCATACTCTAGTCATGTTAAACGTTTAGTACAAATTACTGAAGAAAACAAATTGTAACAAAAACTAAGTACACACTTACTTTGAGATACCTTATAGGCATGACTTACTAAAAAAAACCCACAAAACAATCCAACTTATTATCTTATCACCATGGATATTCAATAAAGGAATTGCAGTTAACCTCTGCACAACCGTAAATCATTAATAACGTTTTTAATTGCCCGTTGAAATTAATAGAAAGCCATTTTTATGGCCCCAGAAACATTGACCTATACAGACGCAAGGTTTTAAATCAAATGTGCCGCCGTATTTCACAAAAGAGCCACAGTGAATTTGTTGGGGTAACGATTATGACAATTACGGCCGTGTTTTTTTTTCATTTTTTAACGGCCTTTAATGTATTTTTAGTCTCGCCATACGCAACACTTTGAACCTGTTCTTTTTTATTCAATTTCGCAGACCGAAAATTATTATCGTACGAGCTCGTATTTCATATTTAATTGGCCGTTTAATTTCGTACGATAATTATAGGACATGAAAGCCACAGGTGTTAATGTGCCGTAAAACCAAACAACATTTAAATTAATAAAACCGTCGTCGCACGTCTGCCGATCCAGTTTCGTTGGCTCCGAAATGATTATCAACGTTATTGGTACCTATCGGTGTGTGATAATTAGTAACGTTCCGTGAATTGATTGCACACGTTCGTTGCAATTCATGTTCACGGCCGCAAGATTGTCGGATTGCTTTCAATTGTTGCAAAGTGAAAGATTTTAATTGATTAATTCATGTGGGACCATTATGTGATGTAATGAAAGGGTAAAATGAGAGGCTGTTAGTTTAAATTGTTGTGTTTAAAGGTTCAGGTCGTTACTCATATTTGTCACAGACCGTTTTATTGTCACAAACTATCAATTATTGTTTTAGGTCAATGTTAAACTTTGCCAGGTCTACTATTAGACAAAAGCTAAATGGTGGGTTGTTCTTTCTACGTTAATAATCAAGGGAAACTGTTAAGTGAGATATAATTGCCACAAAAAGATAAAACTGAAGTTAATTATAATTTAACTACTGAAAAACAATGATTATAAATTAAAGACAAAGGTTCCTGTGTCAAAGTACAAAATAACATATATAATTTAATTTTATTAACGGTTTTCCATTTAAAATCATTTTGAGTAAAATTTGATGTGTGGATGGATTTTTAAGTTAAGAAATTAGATTTTGGTCTCTAATTCGTCGTAGATTAAAGGGGTCACTTCGTACAAAAAACATTTAGCCCACTTTAAAAACTTTATAAGATTTATACATCTTACTGTATCTTAATATTTAATTGTGGTTTCGATTTTATTGAATATCTTTCACTTTTGAGTAATACGTAGTGAAAGGGAGTTATTTAATTTAAAATATTAATTTTGGATCATTGTTTTGGTGTGGATTAAAGGGGGCACCTTGTAATTTTTTATTTCTGGGTATAACTTAATTTTATTATTAAATATTATTTATATAACCTTTTTAAGTTTAAGAATGTGTAAACCTCGAGTCATTTCTTAATTATTAACAAAATTAGAATTAAATATTTAAGTCCAATAAAAAATCCAAAATTGCTTGTAAATTAATTATAAAAAAATGGTTGATTATTTTTCTTACATTAATAATCAAAAAGCACTCTTAAATGAAATATAATTGTAATAAAAAGACGGCACTGAAGGAAATTACAATATAACTTCTAAAAATACTGTGTTTATAAATTAGGTCGAAGGTTCCAATGCCAATTCATAGAATAACACAACAAATTTAATAAAAATGTTAATTAATTAATACTAAACTCTATATTTTACTTAATATTCAGTCTCTTAAATAATGGGCAAGGACACAATAATATTACTATTTAATTAAATATGACAACATTCTAAACTCAATGAGTCAATTTTTATTAAACATAATTTGAGAAAAATTTGATGAAAGGGAGTTTTTTAACATATGAAATAAGTTTTTGATCATTATTTTCATGTAGATTAAAGAGAGCACCTCGTACAACATTTAGCCTAATTTAAAAACCTTGTAATTTTTTTATTTTTGAGTATATCTTAATTTTGTTATTAAATATTATTTATATAACCTTTTTATCTTTAAAAATGGGCAATTAAAGGAATATTTTTGAAAAAAATTTAGTGAAAGGGAGTTTTTTAACTTAAGAAATAAGTTTTTGATCATTATTTTGATGTAGATTAAAGGGGACACCTCGTACAACATTTAGCCTACTTTAAAATCCTTATATTTTTTTTTATTTTTGAGTATAATTTATATATAATTTTTGTATTAAATATTATTTATATAACCTTTTTAACTATAAAAATATGTAAACCGCGAGTCATTTTTAATTATTAATAAAATTAGAAGTCAAATTTAAGAAAAAATTAAAAATTGCTCATAAATTGGTTATAAGAAAGTGTTAGATTTTTCTTCTTACATTGATAATCAAAAAACACACTTAAATGAAATATAATTATAATAAAAAAGAAGTCTTATATAATAATAAATTACTCTCAAAAACACTGAATTATAAATTAAGTGGAAACTTAAAACATTTAATAATTAATACTATATTTTATTTAATATAGAAGGTTTTTTAATATAAGAAGTTAAATTTTAATTTTTCTTCTTAGTATCTCGATTTTTGTTAAAATATTTTTTTCCACCTTTGTAATTGAAAAAAGGTACAAGCTAAGTCATTTCTTAATTAATAGTGATAATAATCAGGAAAAATTGAAATTGCTCATTTCCTCGTCAATTAGTTAAACACGTCGACTATCTGATTGAGTATTTCGTCACTGTCAAGCACCCCAACCATTTAATAGACAATGATGACACATAATCGCACTAAAATGGTCAAAAAGAATGCGCCCCCATTAAAACCGTAGCAGGAGCAATTCAATTAAACGAAACCAGTCGCAACAGCGCCACCAGCGAGACGCTAATGCCAATCTAAATAATTCCCCCCTGCGTTCATTCATACACACCGCGAATTGATCGGTCGGTACCTGCGACGCAAAACCGACTCATAAACATGTCAACGTCGCGTCACGCGAAAGCCAGTTCAGTAAAAGGATCGCAGAACCGCAACGCTCCGCACGGCCGGCCGCATTAAATTTATTCAAACATTTGAAACGAAAGTTGTCGGGTTCTGAGCGCGACCGGCGCACCGTGATGCGTGAATCGCACCATCCGCAATCGTTTTACGACGATGGAGTTCGTCGACGACTATTACAACAGTCTGGAGAAGTACCACGACTCCAACTTCTTCATCGGCAGGAGTTTCGAGGACTTTGTGGTGGTGTACTGTTGTGACCTGAAAGGTTTGGGGATTGTGGCGGGGGCGCTGGTTATTGTTGACGTCACGTTCATCTCGTGCTTTCTGTTTTGTTGCAGATCTAGATGGCTCCAGCAACAGTCTGGCGGAGAGGAGGAAGGCCGGACCGCCGGAAAACACAACCACATACACCGTAAGGGTTTTTGACTTAAATTAAGATTAATTACAACCCATAATCTTTATTTTAATCCTCAGTTAGTTTGTTTACATCTTTACCAAATCATAATTGAACAATCCTTGGATGATGAAGTTTTGTTATTGATGAATAACCTTTCGACTTTTAATTTATTGCTTGATTTCGTGTTGTCAGTAAATTGCACTTAAATGATAAGACGTCTGTACTAATCAATGACTTCTCCAAACACTTAGTTTATTTTAAAATTGTTCAGTTATGTTATCGTGACGATGTGATGTTTCTGTGCTTATTGAGATGCTGCAGTCAATCACTGGGTACTTTTCTAAGGCTATGTGCCTTCGTACGGTAACTTCATACCTATGCAAACAACCAAAATTTAACTAAGCCTCAAAATAATTAACTCGACTTCATAAATAGATAACCGTTATCTCCCCAGCCCGACAAGATGATGATGAATATGAATTTAGCCCGCCTCCCCCATATAAATTTACATTTTAATTGGGACTAATACGATTGTCGTGTTTGTCTAGGTCGCGGACAGGGACACGTTGACGTCGGTGGCGGCCCGGTTCGACACCACACCCTCCGAACTGACCAAATTGAATAGATTAGCTACCCCCTACATATTCCCGGGACAACAACTGTACGTTCCGCTGCGGGAAGTACCTGAAAACGATTCGGACGGCTCCACGCCTGTCGAGGACCTGCACGACGATCTGCCGGCCGAGGAAAAGGGTACGTTTTATTTTATTTGAGTAACAAACAACGTGATAAACTCTATTTAAATGTTAAATGTTATCGTGCAATATTTGTTGAAGGTGTAATCTTGGTTGCATACCTACATCCTCTAATACTATCCGAATTTCATAATTCAAAAATAGTTGAATAATAATATTTAGAGATTCCAACTTAAATATGAAAAATAATATTTAATTTGGTCTAAAAATTATGTTTTGTTGGTAAATAATAGTTAACTAAAAAATCCTGAAAATTAGCAGGAAACAATTATTAACTTCAATCTTTGACTATATAAGGTTTTTTTACTTTGAAAATAATTTTACATTTAATTGTTAAAAATAAAAAAGCAGCAGAAATTGACATTAAATACGGTTTATATATTCTCAATTCAAATAAACCTAATAAAAGATTGTAACTTAAAAATACAAAATAAATACACCAAAATTATTTAATTTTAACTAAAATTTAATGTTTTAATAATGGTTTATCAAAAACTTCTGAAAAATCAGCAGGAAAAAATTATTATCCTCAAATTTTGAATTTGAAAATGATTTTAGAGCAAATTTTATTTTTATTTTTTCCACGGTTAATAAGTTTATATTTTATTTTTTTCTAGTCCTTCCTTTAATAAATATAAAAGAATTAATTCAAATATGTATATTCTGACTTTCAATAAACCTATTTAAAGATTCCAACCAAATTAAGACCCAAAATAATAAAAAATAAATAAAATTTCTGAAAAATCAGCAGGAAGCAATTATTATCCTCAATTTTTGAATTTGAAAATGATTTCAGAGTAAATTTTATTCTTATTTCTTCCAATGTTAATAGATTTATATTTTATTTTTTTCTTGTCTTTTCTCAAACTAATATAAAATAATTAATTTTATAGTAAAATTATAGTTTTAAAAATAAAAAATACATAACTACAGTAATTGACATTGATTATTATCTATAGAAAAAAACATTTATCTTACAATTTCCAAAAAAAATAAAATATGTGGAGGCTAAATAATTGATAAATAAGCAGAATATTTAAGAAACTAAGTGAAAAATGTGTATTCTAACTTCTAATAAACCAATTTAAGCTTTACACCCAAAAAAATAAAAAAAAAAATTATATAATTATTAATGGTTTTATTTTAATTTTCTAAAAAATCAGCAGGAAACAATTATTTTGTTGTTGTTGTTTTATACATTGTATATATTAAAAAGGTATGAATTAAAAATCTAATCATCAATAAATGTTATAATCTAAAAAATATAGATAAAACCATCTTAGATAAACTAATTATGATAAGATGCTAAATGCTGACTCAAAGATAACCCACGTAACACTTTTTAAGTACCAGTGATGGTGTAAATATTACGTCAGTGTGTATTCTATAGATGTTAAATTACTTCTATAACACCATTGCTAAATGGGGCGAAGGTAAATTTCCACCGTCATCTATTCGAATTATCGGAAAACAATAGCATTAGAAAAACATGCGTGTCACATTAGTGGTCACACCAGAAACCGAAGCCAACACTTATCGGCACCCATTGTTAAATATGCAACGGCGATAATGTAGTCAAGGCTTCCTGGAGAAGCACACACGAATGTCGTCAACGATACCAACATCCACATCCACAGCATCCGGTGTGCCGCGATTCTTGGCTATTTCAATCGTCGTCGAATGTTCCGCCGAAGAACAGGTGAAGTTGTTGTTGTTGACGTTGTTTTTAAGCCGGACATGCGCATTTATTTTTTTATCGGGTGCCGCATATAGTTACCTACCACAGTGCGCTATATTTACCTAAGTATATGTAATTTTGAGTTGTAAACAGTCAGTTGTAGGTTTCGTTTGGTGCGGCGTGTTTTGATGTGTTTCGAATTTATTTTCGTACCTTGATGATCTTCAACAAACTTTATTCTGTGATACGTGGGTGTCGTTTTATTTGTTTTGTAGTGTGCAACGGAATAAAATCAAAATAATTGTAATTTTAATTAATTTATATGTGTCGTCCCACACATACCTATATAGTGTCTCACTTATGTGTGTAATAGTGTTATATTTCTTTTATTTATTGTTTTATTTGAATTAAATTTTCTTACGAAATTTATTTCAAATCATCCAAAATACAAAAATTCTAAAATAAAATTATAGTTTTACTTTACATAAAACTATGAAAACTTGATTTTCTTTATTAATTATTAAACATTCTTGTTCAATTCAGGTGAAGCAAGTTTTTATAGTTTTGTTTTGTCTGTAGTTTACTTGTTCCAACTTCTTCTTTCTCTTCTCAAGCTACAGAGAATATAAAACTATGAAAACTTGCTTTTCCTTATTAATTATTAAATACTCTTCTTCAATTCAGGACAAACAAGTTTGTATAGTTTTTTTCGTCTATAATTTAGTTGTTTTAACTTTTCCTTACTTCTATCAAACTACAGACGAATTTAAACTATGAAAACTGGATTTTCTTTATTAATTATTAAATACTTTTGTTCAATTGTTTGTTTTGTTTTGTCTGTTAAATAAGTGTCTTCTAAATTGAACAAGAACTATTTAATTTAAATAGTTGAATAAATAAAAGAAATATAACGCTGTTTCATAATTGAGAGATCATATATACTATTTAGGTCTAGTAAGCACAATTTGTTATAAATATGGTATAAATATTTGTAACATTAATCACACAAATTAAGCAAACAAAAATTATACTAAATATGCTAAAAAATGCATTCATTATGCAATTGCGACATAAAAATCAGTTATCGTAGCGTTAGTAACAACAAAAATATGCTTTGATGTATTCCAATATCTCAAATCCCGATAAAAGTTTAGTGGAAAACATAACATTTAAAATATTTGCAGAGCTCCTGGACAACTTGCGACCGGTGAGCCCCAAGCCCGGCCATGTGGAACGGGTGCGGACGCCCTCGTGCACGCAGGCCAGCAGCACCGACATCGACGAGGAGTCGGCCGTGTTCCGCGAACGCTTCCTCAAGATCAACGTGCGCCACATCACCGACGGCCAGGGCGTCGTGGGCGGCGTGCTGCTCGTCACCCCCAACGCCGTCATGTTCGATCCGAACGTATCGGACCCGCTGGTCATCGAACACGGTCCGGAGTCGTACGGCGTGATCGCGCCGATGGAGTTCGTGGTCAACGCGGCCATCTACAACGACATCGCGCACATGCGGGTGGGACACATCGAGACCAGCACCGGCGAGAAGCCGGAGATCTACTATCCGAAGAGCGACAAGAACCAGGACTCGCTGCTCGTTAAGGACGAGACCTTCCCGGAATTGGGTAAGCTTGGCTTGGATGTTATCTGTGCCCGCGGGACGTGGAACAAAGGACGGTGCGGGTTGTTTGTTCCGCGTCCGGCTTGCGGGTGGGTTGATGTTGTCTATGTGTCCGTGGCCCGTGTTAGAATACCGGCTGTTGTCTGTAGTGACTGGTGACGATGCTGAGAGTGTGTGTTCGTGTACAGAGCGGGAGGGCGACGCATTTCCGAAGGCCTTCGAGCGGGAGCTCGTCACCCCCACGAACCAGGACGACGGCGATTCGGAACACCACAGTCTCGAGGAACGGAGGAAGTCGCTGCTTGATCACCACTGGGCCATACCGTCAAAAGATAGGCAGTAAGTATTTAAACAAACTGATTGTGTGTAGGTAATCTGAAGAGGAGGTTTACAGACCCCTTCTTGATAACCTGTGGTTTTATTAGGTTTACTGTTTAAACGTTAACTGAGTTCTTGAAGCTGAAAGATAAACCTCAATTTTGACCTCCTCTTCAGGATTCAACTCTTTATTATGTAACAATGACAAAAATAAATAATAGACATATGAGAAAATATCTGGACTATATGGTGGATCCAGTGGAACTTCTCATTTAACATTTTGAAGTTTCCTTTGAGTCTCTAATATGACTTGTGGTCAAGCTTCCTCATGAAGAAGCGCATGCGCAGTCCACTATAGTCATATAGATTAATGGTTCCTCCAGGGTTGCCAACTTCAACCCAATGGTTAAGGTCAAACCAAAAATGTTGAAATATAATGACCACCATTAGGTTATAATTTGTTAGAATTTACTTAGAAATTCTGACAATTGACACCTTCACAAATTCTTTTGAAATAAATCTTGATCTTATCGAGAATCAATAATTTATTTAAACTCCTATTTATAGACGCAAAACACAATCTGTTCCCTCAAGGTCGTGCTGACCCCTTGTCAGTTTAACTAATATTAAAATAAACAACTGATTTTAAATAAACATTAAAGGAAAAGGTGAATAAATATTATTCACGCCAGTCTTATACTTCACTGCAACATGAAACGTTTCCTCCTTAAATGTGGCGAACCGTTTATGTTTTGTAAATGCGAGTGAGTATTAAAATAAAACAGGTAATAATTATTTATCTTATTTTCCTTAGATCAATTGACACAGACGAGATGCCGATCATTTCTGCAGGCATACTACAGGAAGAACAAATCGGCGAAGAAGATGAGGATAGCTTAGTCAAAGAGAGCTGTCATGATTCCGGAATTGATATTAGAGAAAGCAGCCAACCCCCTATTGTGGCAGTACAAACAAAGAAAGTAAGTGGATGAAAGGTAGGAAAGTAAGCAATTTAATGTGTTTTCATGAATTTAAAGCAATACAGCGACGCCGACATAGTGCTGTCGAAGGACTGGGTACCACCGATCACGATCGCCCCAACGAACGTGAGCATGACTGCAGAGATCGACGCGCCAGCCAGGAAAAAGACGAATTCGGTGTCCTTCAGTTTGGACTCGAGCTCAGAGATTGACTCCGGACTGCCGCCACTATCGACCAGCAGTTCCGAATCTAAGGAGGACACAGAAAAGGCTGATACTAGAAAAAATAAAGTGAGGACCGAGTTAACTCGTTGCTTTAACTTTGTGACTGTTGAATTGTTGTTGTAGATGTTGAAAAGACTGTCATATCCACTGTCATGGATGGAAACGCTGAGTGGAGATAAAGAAGACGAAAAGACACCTAGTCAACCAAATTCTGCCGATTCGCATCATTCTTCTGTCTTTTCCAAAGTGTTTTCAAGGTAAGGAACTTGAGGAATTGGGGTCCCACTGGTGACAGACATCATGGCTAACCTGGATGGCCTTTGAACTGTGTACTAACCGTTAACTAACCCTTAATCAGTCAGTATGTATGTCATGATGTCTCCCTGCGGCCGCCGCGCATTTTTCAAAAACCCTAACAACTAAAAATTGCTAAAAAAACATTTACTAACGCACCGCCGACCAGCTCGCCGATCCACCTGGTCGACTTCGGCACCGGCCTGTTCCTCAACAAGACGCCGTCGGAGGACAGCGGTTCGTCAGGCGGCGGCGGCGGCGGTCCGCCATCGGGCGGCAGCGTGCCGTCGACGACCGACTCGCCCCGGCCCGACGTCGGCTCGGCCACCTCCACCACCACCAGCTTCTTCCCGACCAACATCATCAGTTCGGTGGGCGCGTCGGTGGGGGCGGTCGGCGCCCAGGTGGGCGCCATGGGGGCCCAGGTCGGGTCGTCGGTGAGCGCGATGGGCGCGCACGTGGGCGAGGCGGTCGGCGCCACGGTGGGCGCGACCGTCGGCGCCGTTGGGGCCGTCGGCGCCCAGGTCAGCGCCTCCGTCGGGGCAGTGGGGTACGTGTGTGTTTGCAGCGCTTTAGGTGTGTAACCAACGGTGGACTTTGGAAACGCACGTTCGCCGAGTTCTGCAGTAGTTAATTCATGTTTTGGGAACGGGTTATTTCCTGAGTCTACCTTCACACAAACACAAACACGAACAAACAGAGGAAACACTTAATAATATTAATGACGCTTTGTTACTAACCACATACAGGACTGTATTTACACATAAACAACATGTAAATATATTATCATAGATTTATGTCATGTAAATCTGTCTCAATGGCGGCTTTATCATTGGTAATGCATATTTATAAACCACAGTTAATGATAAAACCGCTAGTTTCTGAATTATATAATAAATTGTATGTATTTTACAGGCGTTCCTCTGTGGGAACCTTCATCAGGCAACCGACTGAAGGTGGTAAAAGTAAGGTACCCGGTCCCAAACTGGATTATAGGTCGATGGTGTCTGTAGATGACATGCCTGAACTATTCGTTTCTTTCGACAGTGAGTATCACCATTATATTTAATTTGATGCAATTCATGAAGAAGATACTAAAATTTGAGCTAAACAAATTTGGGCATCTTCATTTTCCCACATGATTTAGTAACATTGTAAAATTATAACAAAACCGAAATATTCGAAAAACATCAAAACAAAACACAAAATATATAAAAAAAACATTGCACCGCATAAAAAGATTGGCCTTAATTCATGTAGACGAAATTAATTAGAAAATAAAACGTAAAATGCATCCAATCTAAAAATAGCCAAATTTAACAATGAGGCAATTTAATTCTGTCTGATTGTTTCAATTAATCCTATGGAAATTTATTCCCATATAATTGTTATTTATACGTGTAACAACCATAAATATGTCACATTACATGTTATTTATTTTGTAAATCGTAATTTGCAATGTGGTATTTATGAATTTGACGTTTAGAATGGATGTAAGTTACGTAGATCCGCAAATTTTTCATTTGTGCAATCATATTCTTGAAATTTCATTGACATAGTACGGATTCATTAAAACGGAAGTAACTATTGTAAGTAAATAAGCTTATTGTTTACATGTTTATTGAAATATTTAGTTTAAATATTCTAAAACAACGTGTCGACCAAAATATAACATTCAGAATTATGATCACCTTAAACCATTCATTTAAAGTCCAGCACACCAAAGTGAATATTTTTGGCTGTTGTAATTTTTGTCAGGCACTGTAAGAGTCTTTAATATTAGTGAAATACATAGATGTCCCGGCAATAACACCATCCCGACATCCAATTAGAATATTTGAATTAAAAGAGCTCGGTGTAACTAAAAATATTGACCGTTATGTTGTCTCTTCTTTTCAATTGCTGCAGTTCGCTCCCCAAATTATGGGTTAGATTCATTTGGTAGGTTATGCATGAGACGCACTGCATGTACCATTTTCTTCTTTCATCACAAACTGAACTCAGACACGCCACATTCAACAATTACACACGACTTTCCTATTTATCTGTTGAAATCTGATTCTCCGCCACGACAATTAAATCAGTGCCAGTGAAAGCAGAACCTCTCTTCGGGTAATGTTTGATCTCGATGTTTCAAAGCAACTGGAGTGATTTAATTGCCGACCCACCACGTGCAGCACGTACCGAAACGTTCAAATTTCGTTCCAGAACTCATACCGCGTCCGGCCAGGTCCTGCGAGGATCCGCCGCTCTACCTGCGGCTCAGGATGGGCAAGCCGACCAACAAGCCGATACCCAAGTCCACGGCGCTCATGTCCTACGGCAAGAAGAAGATGCGACCGGAGTATTGGTTCAGCATTCCGAAGAACCGGGTGGACGAGCTGTACAAGTTCATCCAGGGTTGGGTGCCGCATCTCTACGGCGAACTCAACGAGGAACACGTAAGTTTTTGGTGAATCAGTTTTGTAGTTTTGCTCTTGGCAAGGTTGCGGTTGCGTGTTTTCGGAATTGAGTGTGGGATTTCAGGAAGCAAGACGTTGATGTTAAGGAGAAAAAATCTACGTCTATCGATTACCACTATAATAAAGGATTTAAAGCATATGATTATTAGCTTGGTAACCACGTAATTTAATATTAAATTGCTCCTGCGGTTTACGTAGTAGTCTCACTTCGTTTATATACTATAAATTATTAAATATACACAATGACATACACATATAATAGGAAACATGGATCTAGTAGCCAGATTTCACTCAAACTAAGAATAAGTTGGACCTATACTACTTGACAATGAAATGATCACTTTCATCCTGAGTTACTTCATTCCATGCCACCTAAAGGTCGTTCAAAGTCCTTGGAGTTTCTGGCCTATGCTGCCATAAACGTGTTTAATCAGTGTTAACTGTTCTGGAGATATTGATGGTCATTATTCAAATTTGTTACTGAATGTTTTAAAGGGCATTATCCTGTTAGAAAACTGATCTTGAAAGGTCTTAAGGTAAGGCAGCTAATGAGGTTCCACAATTTCCTGGATGTATCGCTGGGAAGTCAAATTATCTCACAAAAACAAAGGATTTCTTCTTTCTCAGACATGAGTGGTACCAGATCAAATAAAAACAAACCTAAAGACCACAATTCTGCTTCTTTTAAGCCAATTATTTGCCTTCTATCAAACCCAGATGGCTAAAATACACCCCCTCATTCCATACCACATAACAAAGCTATGGTTCTCTACACTATTCTAATTTTTGATGCCGATTATTAATTCGTAGGAAGAAGTTTAAATTGAAGACTATAAGTAAAAAACTCTAAATATTGGATTCTGCCTCTTTTGAAACAATAATTTGTCTTCTATCTAACTCAGATGAGTAAAAAACACCTTCATACTAAAGGTATTTGAAATGGAGGAAAAAATCCTTCAAACAAATCAAAAGTAAAATGAATACTGAACTGTGTCTGCATGACAAATGATTTAATGATGATTTAATCATCTTTTGGCTTCCTATGGAGCAGTGTACACACCAAATTTTGTTAAAATAGATCACTATGTCACTGAGCATGTTAGCACCGTAGTGACAAACTAAAAAATGGTGTCATTATAACCATAACTTCTGATGTACTAAGTTCTAAACAAAAAATGTGGATTTCCGTTTTCTCCAGGAGGCTTCTGACATGTACTAGATAAACCGTCATACGTAATCAAACAAAACTTATCACTGAAGACTACCTTATCACTTATCACATATCAAAGCTGTCGTTCTCTACACCACTTGATGTCGATTATTGCTTTGTAAGAGTTTAAATTAGAGATTATAAGGAAAAAATCTCTAAAAATTGGATTCTGCCTTCTTTGAACCAATACTTTCATCTTCTATCAAACTCAGACATTCGTATTAAAGGTATTTGAAGAGAAGGAAAATATCCTTTAAACAAATCAAAAGTAAAATGAATTCTAAACTGTGTCAGCATGACAAATGACCATCAAAATTTAATCAAGTGTTGGCCTCCTATGGATAGTGTACTCATCAAATTTTGTTAAAATGGGCCACCATGTATTCCATATCACTGACCACATCAACTTCGTAGCCACATACTAGATAAACGATGTTATTACGATTAGTTGCTTACGAAACACTTCTTGGTTACGCAAACTCCAGTAATCATCATCTTTCTGTGCCTTATCTGTCGCTTATCGGCACTTTCCGATCGAAACAGCACTAAAACCATTCAAAGGCCATCTGGAAACGACCATATTTGGGCGCGACCTTCCTTGACTAATGCGCTCCAATGACGCAACGGTAACGGTGCTCTCCTCAAGCAGCGGCACATTTTGTCGATGGCCCAGTCTGGCGTAGCGCTTCGGACACGTCGTCGCGTTCTTCTCGCCTACGTGCCAGCGCTTAACCCACATTCGACGCAGGAGACGACCGGTTGGGTCTCTTTTATTTTCGGCCGAAGGAACGTAACCTTCCACCCGTTATGTCTGCCTTCATAATCACTTTCGCCCGGATTGTGTGTATCGGTGATGTGCGGCTCGGTGCGACAGCTTAATTAGTAATTATGGATGCGACAGTTTCGTACGTCCCTCGCCGTTCCCACAGTCACGAACCACGTCCTGCCGTGTCCGCGTTGATGGTCTGACGTTAAAACGACAAAAAAAAAAAGTGTGTTTGACGACATGGAAGTTGATCAATTTCTGGTGGGTGGACAGAACGTATAAATTTTGTTTTACTGTTAAGTTACGATGCATAAATAAATTTAAACATTTCACACAACTACTAATTATAGTTCGTGTCACAACTCAATTTATTAAATTGAATTGTTTGTTTTTAACAAGGTGTATAATTAACTCAACTGTTTAAAAAATATATAAATATTTACCAAGAACTAAACATTTAATCATATAATTATAAATAAAGTAATAAATAAACATTAAAATTGCGCGTCCTGCAGAAACAAGCAGATTTCAGATTATGTTTAATTTTTCGCACTCAATTCGCGTCCAATTATCTCTTCGCCATTGAAACAATTAACAACCAGTTAATTTTATTAGCAATTAATAACGCAAATAACACAACTTAAACTAATTTAATGGTTTTCTTATATAGCAATTATCGTATTGGTACATGTTAATTGTGTTTACAAATTATTTGTTTCGTATTCGATTGTTGTTTAGTGAATGTTTTACAAGATAGTTAAAGCCAATATGTTCAGGACTTTGTCTAGAACTGTTAAAAACAAGGTAACTTAGTATTAATTGTATGTTAGATAGCTATTTGTAAAATTTGCCCAAGTAACCTTTCAAAATGCAAGTGCTTGATCTCCATGTACTTCTGCAACACTCTGTAATTTTATTGTGGTATAATAGAAAAAAGAATTTATTTAACTAAAAACTATTATATATTTATTGAATAAAGATATAGATTTTGAATTCAACCAATATATATTTGTGTATAAATATTTCTACAAATAAATTTGATTCTAGAATAAAATATAATAATAATAACGAAATTAATAGAATAAACTATTTAGTTAACTGGATATTATTCATGGAACAAATATGTTTAAAACTACAAATCTCTAACTTTAACCAACATATCTTTAACAATAAACATTTATATAAATGAATCAGCTTCTAGAATAAAATTAATTCAAACATTTTAATGTAATTTCAAATTTCAAAAGACAGTTAGAACCAATATGTTCAGGACTTTGTCTAGAACTGTTAAAAACATGGTAACTTAGTTTTAATTGTATGTTAGATAGGTATTTGTAAAATTTGCCTAAGTAACCTTTCAAAATGCATTGTACTTGACCTCCATGTACTTCTATACCACTCTGTAAATTTATTGTGGTTTAATAGAAAAAAGAATTTATTTAACTGAAAACTAATATTTATTTATTGAATAATGATATGGATTTTAAATTCAACCAATATATATATATATATATATATATATATATATATATATATATATATACCGTACGAAAAATGCTCTTCGTGTCTGGATGTTGTAAGAGATGGATGCACGACAAAGAGAGAAAAGTTTTGCCCGGTAGTAAGAATCCCTACTCTCAGAGACAATGCGCCGTGCTGGTGCGCGCCGGCGCACAATGTAAATTAATCTTTGCGAATGCATTTAGTAACTCTCCGTATGCGTAGGGATGTAGTTCGAGTTCTTCGGATGCTCCATTTAAATTCCGTAACTTTGTATAATTTTCAATCTGTAAAATGAAATATTTTTTGAGGGTATATCAAAAACAAAAATAAGTATTCTAAAAATAAACTACTTTTTTCAAAATATAAATGTATCCCAAAAATTAAATAAAATATACTAAAAACAACGTCTGCGAAGACGAACCGCATGCTAAACGCAGCAAAACCAAATGATCCCCTCCAGTCAGTTCGGCCCGCCCACATAATTGCATGTATATCTTTCCTTTTTGTTTACAAAGGGGTATTGATGTTCCGTCTCAATATGCGAGTAGACACGCTCATCATTTTTGATACGGTATATATATATATTTGTGAATAAATATTTCTACAAATAAATTTGATTCTAAAATAAAATTAATACACAAATTTGAATAACAGAAATAATAGAATAAACTATTTATTTGACAGAGCATTATTCATTGAATAAATATGTTGAAAATTACAAATCTCCAACTTTAACCAACATATTTTTGACAATAAACATTTCTATAAATGAATCATCTTCTAGAATAGAATTAATTCAGATATCTTAATGTAATTTCAAATTTCAAAACTACTATCCTTCAATTTTAACTAATTTATCTTTGAGAATAAATATTTCTATTAATAAAATTGTTTCGTGAATAATATTAATTCATTAATTATTATTATAATAGAATAAAGAATTTAATTTTTATTATCTATTGGATAGAATTAAAACAACGAATCTCCAGAATCAATCAATGCATCTTTAAAATAAACATGTCTATAAATGAATCAGTTTCTAGAATAAAATTAATTCAGAGATTTTAATGTAATTTCAAACTTCAAACTACTAATCTTTAGTTTTAACTAATTAGTCTTTGAGAAAAAATATTTCTATTAATAAATTTGTTTTTAGAATATTTTCAATACATAGTTTTTAATAATAATTATTATAATAGAATATAGAATTTAATTGAATAATTTTTATTATTTATTGGATAGAATAATACTTTTAAAACAACGAATCTCCAGAATTAACCAATGTATCTTTAAAATAAACATTTCTATAAATGAATCACTTTCTAGAATAAACAACTCTATAAATGAGTCAATTTCTAGAATAAAATTAATTTAGAGACTTTAATGTAATTTCAAATTTCAAAACTACTATTCTTTAATTTTAACTAATTTATCTTTGAGAATAAATATTTATACTAATAAATTTGTTTTTAATACATAGTTTTTAATAATAATTATTATAATTGAATAAAGTATTTAATTGAATAATTTTCATTATTTAATGGATATAATAATAAAATATAAAGATTTTAACAAAAAAAAAAAATAGATTAAATTATTTGTTTAACTGAGTATTATTGATTATTTATTGAATATAATAATATTTTTAAAATTATGAAAGTTTACCTTCATTACCAATATTGATTAAACATTTCTAGAATAAAATTAATACTTGAATATTTCATTTAATAATTTTCATTAATTATTAAAGGAATCATATTAAAAATAAATAAATTTCTATAATCAATCAATATATTCTTTAAGAATAAATTAGTTTCTAGAATACAATTTGAGAAACAGGTTTTAATAAAAAATTACAATAGAATAAAGTATTTATTTAACTGTGTATTATTTATAATTTATTGAATATAATATTTTTAAAATAACGAAACTACTTTCAACCAATGTTGATTATAGAATAAATATTTCTAAAAATTAATTTGCTCCTAGAATGAAATTAATACAGTTTTTAATAAAAAAATGGCAAAACAATGTATTTATTTTTTTTTTGAATAACTTTTATTGATTATTTAATAAAATAATATTAAAAAAAAGAATTTCTAGAATCATTCAATACGTCTTTGAGAATAAATGTTTGTACAAATAAATTAGTTTCTAGAATACACTTAATAGACAGATTTTAATAAAAACATGATAGAACAAAGTATTTATTTAATTGAATATATATTTTTAAATATTTAAAATCCAAAAAAATTGTTTCTAGATTAAAATTAATAGTTTTAAATAAAAAAATATTAGAATAAAGTATTTATTCTGAACAATTTTCAATATTTATTGAATGAAATAATAATTTTAAAGCAACGAAGAAATAAATCATTTTCTAGAATAAATTGGATATAAAAGTTTTAACAAAAAAAAAATAGTAGAAAATGAAAAATTTTGATTATTTCTTGAACAGAATAATATTTTTTAAACAACGAATGTCTAGAATCTACTGATATATCTTAGAGAATAAACATTCCTATATATAAACTTGTTTCTAGAATAAAATTAATACTTAGGTATTAATAAAAAGTTATAATAAAGTACTGAATAATTTTCGTTATTTATTGAATACAAAACCCTTGCTTCATTGAAAATAAACAATTTAAACAATCGGCACACGGAGCAAACTAATATACATCCATCTGAATTAAAATTGACCGTAATTACATCGTTGTTATGCCATTAATGTCATGAACAATTGCGGCAAATTGAGTATTTAGCTCATGTGATGCTCCCGGGAAAAATTACACAGCATCTGTTGTGTTTTGTAAACACGGCCGTCAAATTTTTTGATTTTGCATACGAACTGTGCTGTTTGCGACACGCAACCTTGGCTGTGCGCTGCGTTAAATTAATTTTAATAATAGGAAGTTGAATGTTTCACAGCATGTTTCTAGATTGTAAGCCACGGTTTTTACCGGCTGTTACAGGTTAAAGAACGAGGCTTCTCCCTGGTGGAGATGGACACGGAACTATGGAGCGAGGAGCCGACACCGTCTGCCAGCAGGCACGGCAGCCAGGACGGCGAGATTACCACTGATATTACCAAAGAAAGCTGGGAGGTAAGATGGGGTTTTTTGGCTTCGGTTCACTGCAGGAAAAACCGTGGCACGACACGTGCACCGTTTTTTCTGTACATTTATTACTAATGTGCCGATCATACTGCGACATCATTGATCGTTTTTACTTTTGAACATGAGAATTAATTGTTGTTGGTTTGGTGGTGTGCAGCTAATCAAGGCGCCCTACGTAAAAATCTACAGCATTATCAAGACGCAGACTATGTCAGCCGACGGGAACGATGAGGTGACTTTACTGACATAAAAAGCAAAGCACAACACAAAGTCACACTCACTTATTTTTGTCTCTGTAACGATTCTGTAACCTATCCTCTACTATTGTAAAATTCTCTTTCGTACATGTGGGACGCGGTGCAGAAGATCCATGCTCTGGTGTGTTTATTTTTGATGATTACGTTTCACTTTATGTGCAGGATAAAAGTTTATTTTTGGATTTTTTGGCCCGTCTCCACATGCTGTTACTTCCAAGTAAATACCACAACTGTTTTTCTCTTAAACACTACTCGTATTCAGAAGATAATTCAAACCTCAGATAAATAATCAACAAGTGTGTGGTATTTACACCGGGTTCCCCACTATGTTTTCAGCCCCCTAAACTAGAAACTGTCCGTAAAATTGATAACAACTCGACACAGTAGTGGCTTACTTAGAATGAACTGAATGTTTGATGTTAGCTTAGAATAGATGTTACATGTCCTAGATGCACCGACTGTGTACATTTGCGAATTGGTTCCAATTTAGTTGTTCTCCCTCCGTCCGACGTTGTACTGTAAATAGTCCATCGACCAGTCCGGTCCGGTTGCTTGAGACACGTCAAATGACGGACGACGTTTCGTGTGTCATGTGTGCTGTTTGAAATGTAACCTTTTACCGGATATCAGTCCGTGTTACTGGTACAGCTGCGCAACGCTAATAAACTCGTGGATTCGTCGGTTTTTAGCGCAGAATAAAAGGGAAATGGTGAGGAATACAGGCTAAAATATGAAAAATAAAGAAAACGGTGTGTAAATTGATCAGATTTTTCAAACCTTTTAAAAACAAGGTGTTTTAGGTAATAAGGTAAGTGGCCTCAGGAATAAGTTGAAAAAGAATTGAAAAATTGCCGGAAAACTGGAGATTATTTGTGTTAGTGTTGATGACCCATTGCTGTTTATTTATATTTTGACTTTACCTAATGAGATTGTAGATAATGATTAATTAAATGGTCAAATTATAAATTGTACAGCTTCAATAAATTATCTGTGAACATAAAACACAATAGAAAATTAAAGTAAATATTTCCTGTCCCTTTTCAGAATGTTCGAGGACCTCTATTCAAAAAGAGTATGTTAACAATATTATTTCCTTAAAAAAATTACTTTATACTATGTTGTAGCTAAAGGAAAACAAAATGTAAGTATTTAACCAAATCGTGATAGTTTACAATGTCTTTTATTGTTCGTAATTTAGCCTGTATATCTTTCCTCACTGAAATAATAATCCAAGGCGAGTTTAGGAACAATTTATTACAAGAAACACCTTGGATAAAGTCCAATTAGGCTGTACAATGAGCCTTACGTTGCCCCCGTGTATTGTCATGAAGCTTGCCGCCCCTTCATCCGCCCGCCCCCTAAGCACAAGTGACACAATCTAATCGTTTCTTGTTTCATGTGTGTGCCCAGGTGCTGCCCATGTCAGACGAGTTCCGACGGGCGTTTTACTCGAGTTCGTCGGCGCCGTCGTTGGACATCGACATGGCGCCACCGGACCTAATCGGCACCACCGAAATACTGAAGGAGACGCACCGCGAGCACCTGTGTCGCCACCTGCCCGCCCGCGCCGAGGGCTACCCCTGGACGCTGGTGTTCTCCACCAGCCAGCACGGATTCAGTCTCAACTCGATGTACAGGAAGATGTACAAGCTGGAGTCGCCCATCCTGCTCGTCATCCAAGACACCGACCACAACGTAGGTTTAGGTTTTGTGCCACAACGTCGCAAGACGCATGGTTCTGACGTGTTTCGACCTAGGTCATCATTAGTGAGGAAGAAGAAACAGAGTGGCTCAAGAAACTATAGAAAAAGATCAAGCTCTTCTTTTTTCATCACTTTAATTTATTACATAAGATGGACAAATATCTGAACTCTTGGTTCTTCTCCTTTTAACAAGTTTGAAGCTCGAAGCTGATGATCATTTCCTAAATTATCATCAGATAATCAATTATACAAAGAGATCAACCTCTTCTTCTTTTATCACTTTAATTTATTAAATAAGATGGACAAATATCTGAACTCTTGGTTCTTCTCCTTTTAACAAGTTTGAAGGTTGAAGCTGATGATCATTTCGTAAATTATCATCAGATAATCAACTATACAAAGAGATCAAGCTCTTTTTCTTTTATCACTTTAATTTATTAAATAATATATGTACTCTTGATCTTCTCCTTTTAATAAGTTTGAAGCTTGAAGCTGATGATCATTTCCTAAATTATATATCTTAGTGTCGAAACATGTGGGGTTTAAACAACCAAACGAGACAAAATAGTAGGAAGGAATTTATTGAAGCCCAAAATCAATGAATATATCTGTTTCAGGTATTCGGTGCGCTGACGTCGTGCTCGCTGCGCGTTTCCGACCACTTCTACGGCACCGGCGAGTCGTTGTTGTTCCGTTTCACGCCCTCGTTCCGGGTGTACAACTGGACCGGTGAGAACCTGTACTTCATCAAGGGCAACCAGGAGAGTTTGAGCATCGGCGCCGGCGACGGTAAATTCGGCCTCTGGCTCGACGGTGACCTGTACCTCGGCCGTTCCGAGCCCTGCAAGACCTACGGCAACGAACCGCTCACGCCCAAGATCGACTTCGTCGTCAAGACGCTCGAGTGTTGGGCCTTCATATCGAGTTAAGCGATTTTATTGATCGAAAACAGTCCCGTGATGACGAATGAATTTTATAGCAAAAAAAAAAAAAAAAATATGTGAAACAAATTATTTGAAGGTTGTCGTCATTAAATGTCGACCAGTGGTGCATATCAAAGAAAAGTATAATTATACAAAAAAGGGTTATTTTATTTTTTCAATTTACTTTAGAACAGAAGCTTTAGACGTTAGTTGACAACACTACCGCACAACTGTTGGTAAATAAATATTTAATGAAGCTTCAATTATAGTATCAGCTGCCGTTCACTTGTAACTGTTTCAAATTAAGAGATATAGTGTGCTTCTTATATTTAATACAATTGCAGTACGCCCAACAATCCCACTTGTTTTTATTGTATATTCTAAAAAAAGTTTTGCTATACTTATTTTATATATTACGCTTAAATTTGCTCGTTATAAATATACTATATCTTAAATAATAACTACATATTTTTACTTGATTATCTTTAGTCCTGTATTTATGTTTTTCTGTTAGTTTTACTAGTCATTTTTTGTACTTGATAATTTTTAGAGTTTGAGTGAATGGTGGTTAAACTGTGCATAGTTTTAGTCATTTGTTTCAGCTTGAGCTTACAACGAATGACCAGCTTACAGCACTAGAAACTACCAATTAAAATTAAAAAATACTTATCCCTTATTCCACTAACTCAGATCATTGTTCTTCATAAAATTACATTAATTGTGTTTATCATTGTTTTAATGCCATAATTAAGACCATTCTTAACTGTAATAATGAAAACTAAGCTTAGAACTTTACTTATATTTATGTGTGGGTTGTACCACAGCTATTTAAAAATAGAGAAAACTTCAAGTTTATATATTAGTTTTGAGAATATTTAATAAATGTATTTTCTTTTGATCGTTTTGTTTTTTTAAGTTCTACTTTCACTGTGATGTATTTTTCACTTAGTTTAAGGTAGGTATGAGAAACATGGTAGTTTTTGGTGCTACATTCAATTTAATTTTCAAAAGAAATTCAAACTAAATGTGATCTTTGGTCAATTTCTTTTGGAAAGTCTGAAATGAAGAACAAACCTACCCAGGAAATAATGGCCATGGCTAGTATCGAATTGTGTTGTAGCAATATTTGGAAAGCCAAAAATATGGCTGTAGTCTATGTCTATCTGTAACTTAGGTGCGTAGAAAACGAGCCATGTCAATTGTCAATTTCATTATTTAATGTTAGAGGCTGTTATTTGACTGCTGGATCCATACGCTCCTTGTTATTGATTTTTTCTCTACCAATTTGAGTGTGCTACAATAAATATTTTCACTTTGCCAAATTTTCATGATAATATCGCAGTACAAACCTAATATGATCAAAACAAATACATTTTATGCCCGCTGAAGTGTTTAGCATCTTGTTACAAATATATATAACTAAATATAGCTTGTAATATTAATGCCAAAATTCACGATTTATAAATATGCTTTTTAGATTATATTATTAACGTACATGCCTGTGATTAAAATATGTGAAAACACTCAAATTGTGATTGAATATCGTACCTGTTTCAGCTCATGTTGACGTTTGCCTGTGCCTAATTTGTATGAAATACTTCAAATATATGAAAATTCACACTAATTCAATCTATAATCACCTAGATTTTTTACCTTGGTGGAATATTTGGTGCAAATTGGCATTGTGTCAACCATTTGTTAAACATTTCTTTAGCGTAAACAGCAGTCTTCATATTATTACTTAGTTTATAGTTGATGTCTAAGTTGTGTACTATAACATTTATCTAGATGATATTTATCTGTAAAAATATTGTATATAAAAATTAATAATAAATAGAATAATAGTTGTATTTTAATTACTGGTCTTATTCCCACAACTTTATATCCTTTTAAAACTACGGCAAGAAAATAAAACAAAATTCGTAATAAAAGTTTATTTATAAAATAACAAATTTATTACTTTATTTCATCTGTTTCTTCTTTAGTTGCTCTTATTGATCTTATAAATTTTCTACGTATTTTCTTGATTAATCTTAGTAAGTAAAATGTGTTTGTTCTTATTCTTTAACAACGCCTCTTTGTAGTAGTTAGTTCTGGATCCATCGTGGAGGTTGTATGAGCCGCAGGTTGTACCTCCTTATCGTCGGTGACAATATTCAACGTGTGCAAAGTATATGGATACATACCATGGTGGGTTTTGTAAAATCACATCCAGTTATCGTTAGAAACTTCATATTATTACTTATTGTACAGTTAATGTCTAAGTTGTATAGTATAACTTTTATATAGATGATATTTATCTGTAAAGATATTGTATATAAAAAATAATAAATAGAATAATAGTTGTATTTTAATTATTGGGCTTATTCCCACAACTTTACATACTTTTAAATCTATAGAAAGAAAATAAAACAAAATTTGTAATAAAAGTTTATTTAAAAAATAAGCTAACAAACTTATTACTTTATTTCATCAGTTTCTTCTTTGGTTACACTATTTGATCCTATGAATTTGCTACGTATTTTCTGCTTAATCCTAGTAAGTAAAGTTTGTTTGTTCTTATCCTTTAACAACAACCTCTTTGTAGTAATGTTATGTAGCGGTCCAAACGCCAAAGCAACAACGGTGCAAGCCAAACAAATAACGTTATATGGCATACTGAAATCCGGAGTTGGCAAAGTAATAACCATGTTCTCAGTCCGGATCTGGACTAGATAACCGCTACGTGATGCGTTAAAACTATCTTTGATCGTGCTGCCGTCTTGAGGAAGGGCCGTAAAATTTCTAGCTAGAGGTAAGTAACTGGATACGACGGCCGACCCTATGTAAAAACCATGATTTGCGTCCGGAGGGTACTCCTGCCATTTGAGGAACACGTAATCGAAGTCCAGAGAGACTGAGGTGACGGAGCGTGGCGGCAAACGCACTAGAACTTCTAGATAAAACGGCCTCGTACGTTGTATGCCGGGAATGTAACGTAGAGCCACAGGTTGTACCTCCTTGTCGTTGGTGACAATTTTCAACGTGTGCAAATATATGGGCACATACCATGGAATGTTTTGTAGTATTACCACATCCAGAGTACTCCAGTGATTGTTGTATACTTTGGTGACAATTCCTCCTCTTTCCTGTCCGTATCCCGTAACGTATTGGTTCGCGTGCAACGAAGGTGGCGCCTTAACAGCCAAATTCCTTGCCTTAGAAACAGCATGGACGCTCATAAAATAGTTAGGAACCACATACTTTGCTAAGGTACTGACATGACCCCCCCTAATTGAAGTAACCACTTCATCTGGACCAGGGTCCAAATTGAATGGGTTACTTTCCCCACTAGTTATGTCGACGTAAATGTTACTTTCATCAGCCAAATCACATCTACCATTGACCCCCTGACCGAATAACTTCTTCAAGGACCAGTCCTTGGTTCCAAGGATTTTATAATCATAAACCAAAGAAACAGTCTGTTGCAATTCCAAAGATGCTTGTTGGCAGGAGTCGTCCCGGCAAATCGGTCGGACGTGTAAACCTATGGAATGATAACGAGTATTGTGTATGTGACCTGAGTTCAAAAGCGAGGCTAAGCCGGACGTCGAATCGCACGGCAACAGTTTCTTCCATGGTGTTAAGTTTTCGGTGCAAACAATTTCACGAGGCAGTGAGGAGTATCTGTAACAAACAATGTATAATTAATCTTTGGCAGTCCATCAAATTAAATCAACGTGGGCAAAAAACAGAGGAAAACAAAACATCATGAAATAAAAAAAAACAGTTAAGTTTTTAAAATAAATGAAATATGAATACTTATTTAAGGATCATAATTGTTAATTACCTTAAAAATGTGTTATTGATATTTTGCAAGTGGGTCACACCCCTGGGTTTGAAGGTGTATTCAGGGCTAATAGAGTTGGAAGAATCAACAAAATTCAATGAGGCACAGAGCAATCCAGATAAAGAGTTGGCCAACAGTTTCCAGTTTTTGTCCACATCTTGGGTATCAGGTTTGAACCAGGCCCACAGTTCAGTGCCGGGGGCACCATCCACTACAGGATATCCCCAGTGTTCATATCTCCACACCCCATTTGTTAAGCTAACATGTAGTTCCTGTACATTGTATCTCTCCAAGATTTCACCCAAAGCTCTCGGGAACAGGTGTGTGTGTTTAACTAAAACATGACTGTTAAAAAATTTGCTGATACCAATTAAATAAGCTTACATTGTTCCTCATCTGGATTCACGTCCCATTTTAAAGAAAATTGAAAGTGGGCATATAATTGTTCACTGTACAAGGGTTTAATGAGTAATTCTTCAGTGAATCTATCACTATTGTAGGTTAAACCGGTGGAAACAAAACATAAAAGACCGAAAATTATAGATATATACATTTTTATAAGTGTGCTTCATTAGCTATCTAGTCCTGTGCATAATTTAAAATATCTCATAAAGCACTACCCTAAAATTACTAATAAACAAACATATCTCGTTATGTCGTTATCTGTCACCATTAAGTGGAAAAACTGGGGTTCTGTGCGCCTGACTGTAATTCACAAGTAATTTATTCTTTGCCATAAATTTGAGAATATTGTTGTTTGTTACTCATAATTTTATAAATTTTATGCAACAGTTTTAAATAACAATAATAAATTCAAAAAGTATTGAAAACAATGTTTATTGGCAATCCAGAGGCATAAGCGCCATCTAGAACAAGAAACATAATTGTTAAAACCATCATTACAGGTTTTTGTAAATTGTATGAGGATTTAAATTGATGGTACAATGTTTATTGTTTAGTACTATGGGATTTCCTTCAAGCAGTTCTTTGAAATAAACTAAATTTAACTTAAAAACAAAAACCGATGGAAAAATTACCACAATTTGTGAAGTAAAATTCAAAATGAGCGCTCCGTCCCCTCTCACCGTATTGACATATTTACTTCCTTGTGTACAATGAATAAACGTCAAAATGTTATTTAGAAAACGGCAAATACAATTTATTGACTAAAATCGTCATGAACAGTCCAGTGAAATGGATTCGTCATATGAGCTTGTCATGCAAGCTATCTATGACAACAACATTCAGCTAATATATTGCATGAATAGAGGTTAATACAAATAAAACTTTATAACAATAACAAAAACAATTAACAATTTTAATTTTTAGGCATTAACGTGAACAAGATATGTTCGAACGGCATGACCCTTATTGGTGCGGCAGCACAGACGGGCAACCTCACGGTCCTGAAGTCGTTGATTGATTACCACAATTGTGTGTCAGTGGAGTTGGACATCAGGAATGAGAACAAGTGCACCAATCCCTTGTACCTGCAGCTCGATTCGGAGCCGCAGAAACGGAGCAACGTGGGGTACTTTGTGGTCTGTAGGGACATTGAGGAGGCCGAGTTTGGTGATGGGCCCACACCAGATGGGATGGAGGCTCTTGAATGGGACATGGAAGTTAATTCTGCAGGTAAATATTTTCTTTGTTTTATTTATGTTTTCTTCTAACAAGTTTTAATAATATTCAGGCAAAAATTGAATTTTAAATGCATTTATTCAAGATTTATCAATGTGACTGTTACTAAAATTTATATATTTCTTATATTTTTTGGGTATTTTTCAAAAGAGGCTTTTTCCGAGATTTTTGATACACTATCCTTAATATCTAATGTCCAAAATATATATACATTGGAGGTCAGAAAAATGGCACACATTTAAATCTCGTGTTATTTCTCTGGTTATCACTGTGCCTTTAAATAATTTTGTTAAAACTGTTGGCTATTCAAACATAGTTTAAAAATATTCAGCAAAAAACATATTTCAAATGGATTAATTCAAGATTTAACAATATGATTGTTACCAAAATTCATATTTTCTATATTTTGTCAAAAGAGGCTTGTTCAGAGTTTTGTGATACACTATCCTTAATATCTAATGTCCAAAATATATATACATTGGTGATCAGAGAAATGGCACACATTTAAATCTTGTGTTATTTCTCTGGTTATCACTGCATCTTTAAATAATTTTGATAAAACTGTTGTTTATTCAAACTTAGTTTAAAAATATTCAACAAAATATATATTTTTAATGGATTAATTCAAGATTTAACAATATGATTGTTACCAAAATTCATACATTTCCCACATTCAGATTATGAAACATTTTGAGAAATTACTTAAATTTATTTTTAAGCCCATTTTCTAAATTCAAATGTAAAATAAACATTTCGAAATAATAATCAATTATAACCTCATTATGTGAAATTTCAGACAATTGTGTTAATTATATTTATTTTGCTATAAGGAAAAGTAGGACGGAACTTTCTTTGTTTACATTCATACGAGATTACTACATTTAAACAACGTTTCAGAGGAGGAGAGCGCAGAGGATGGCGAAGTGAACCTGTACCGATGGTACGCCAACATCTTAAACCGTACGTCAATCATCCTGGAATCACCGGAGTACGACATAGGACGCTTAGACCGTCACGGACAAAGTGTCCTGCATTACGCCATCAATTCCGGCAACATAGAAATGGTGGAGTTTTTAATTAACACCTTCAACAAAGACTTGCACGTCAATTTGTCAGACGGATGCGGGTTTACGCCGCTCCACATGGCGTCAGCCAACGGTGATTTGGAAATGGTGCGGTGGCTGTTGAGGAAGGGAGCTTCCATCAACAGTCTGGGAGGCAGGCTGAGGCAGACGCCTCTTCACGTCGCCACCCGGGCCAACCACGTGGCTGTCATGAAACTCCTCATTGAAACGGGCAAGATCCATTTAAATATCTAAGCCAATCTTTATGTAACTGATAAAATATTGCAGGTGCGGACGTGAATATTGTGGACGTAGACGAACGTTCAGCCTTGACGTCTGCGGCGAAGAATGGCGTAGCCGAAGGCGTCCGAATGCTGGTTAAGGCGGGAGCTCGTGTTAACCACGAAGAGATGGAGGGGGTGACCGCCCTGCAGTACGGGGTCTGGACGGACGTGGCGGAGGTTGTAAAAATACTGGTGGAGAACGGGGCAAGAATCGTACAATCGCACAATTTATTACACATTGCTGTCTCCAACAACAACTTCGACTGCGTGAGGGCCTTGGTGAAGGGCGGGGCTTTGGTCAACTTTCGGGACGACCGAGGCATCACCCCCCTCATGTTTGCCTGTTCCAGAAAACACATTGATATGGCCAGGTACAAAACGCACTTCTCAATATCTCATATATATGTATAAAAATCTAACTTGTTTTAGATTCCTGATAAGCCTGGGGGCAGACGTGAACACGACCAGTCACATAGACGGCAAGACCGCCCTGCACGTGTGCGTGCAGGACGTCCGCGAGGCAAAGAGCGTGAACGCCCTCATCGAGCTGCTGATCGAACACGGGGCCGACATGAACGCCACCAGTTACCAGGGCACTGTGCTGTTCTATTCGATCATCGTGGAGAATCGTTGTGCTTCCCTAGCCCTCGTGAGGCACGGGGCGGACGTTCATCTTCGTGACGAACGTGCCTACGTGGACAATCTGAGCCTGGCCAAACGACACGGTAATTTGGAGCTGGTGAAAATGTTGGTCTTCGGCGGTTTTCGCATTAGGGAGATGTGCGTCAGTCTGGATAAATTAAGGACTAATCCCAATGATCCATCGTACGATTTTCTCGTTTCAGTGAAGAAGAATCCATTGAACCTGAGGGAGATCTGTAGGATCGCCATACGGAACAAAATAGGGCCTAAGTCACTTGTCAAGAAGATAATGACTCTTCCCTTACCCACTTACATTCAGCAGTACTTGGCTCTAGATATACTTTGAAACGCTTAGTATTTATCGCTGAGAACAGAGACTGGAATGGTCGAAAATGAATGCACGTATAGCGTTGACACTTGAATATTAATTGATTAATGGGCAGATTTGTATGCAGAGTCATTTTAATGATATTAAATTTCTACACAAAGTAATAATCACAAAACAGAAAATTTACTTCCAAAATTTATTAGTTAATAATTTCACAATTTTGTACGAAGTATTTTCACAATTTTCTTGAGTAATTCACATTAAAACAATAATGATTAAGTAATAATTCTCTGATATAAAGCTGCTTTTTTATCATTGGCTTGTTATTTTTAAGTGCCTGTCTTAATGAAGAAAGGGCACAGTGATTGGTCCAAATCAATTATTAATTAAACTACTTTTAAATAATTTTCCTAGTATGATGTATTTGTTTGTGAAAAATTCCAAATTTGTAGCATATGTGTTATGCAACAGCAGTGATATGCTTTTTATAAGCACAAAACAAAACATGTATTCGGCTGGTCCGAACATTAATATTACTAAATATATAAACCCCCGGAATTATGAAGCTTTTCACGGACAGTTGACGGTCTTTGTTTGGTATAAGATGAAACTACATATATGTTAAAATATATCCTGAAACCAACCACAATATTCATTCTACAATCACATATTACCAAAAAAAAAGTATTACGTTGTATAACATTGTATTTAGGTGGACATGTATTAAGTATTTATCCAAAAATAGTATTTTCCAGACATGTATGTGGTAAAAAAGGTCGATTTTTATTCAGAAAATAGAAAATTCTAGTAATCGTTCATTCCTAAGTGTGTTGTTGGTTTAGATGTGTACTTGAAGGTGTTAGACAACACAACATAACGCCCTGTATCACTTTTATAACTATATCATGGTATAGTTCACAATTAAATAGTTTTTACTTGGCATGACGTTGAGTTGCCTAATGCCAATCTTGTATTAATAGAAGAGGCGTACAAAATACCAGTGATCTCAACATTCGTATTAGATATTTGTATTATTCTAGTCAATATAGTCTGTTTTGCGCGTATACACAGTCAGGGGAAACTTTTTAGAATTAAAACTCGTAGAATCTTTTTATTTTTAAATATGTGATATTTTATTTTATAATAAAGAGGTATTACATTTTTCCAATACTAAGTTTTATTTCCCTGCAACACTGCCATAATTGTTGCCCGCCCGTTATCCTTGGCTCTATCCACCGCCAATTTCCCATCCGAATCCCTAATGCTTGCGTCAGCTCCGACGCTCAACAAATATTCAACTACAGCTTGATGTCCTGCAAAAAATAAACGGGCCATCAAATCCAACAAAAATAGCAACTTCCGACTCTACCTACAGACACGGCTCGATGAAGAGGTGTGGCTCTCAGCTCCTTTGTCTGCACGTTGACATTGGCTCCACGTTTCACCAAGTATTTACACGCCTCGAGCTGGCCGTTCCTGGCGGCGTAGTGCAGGGCGGTGAAACCGTATTTGTCCGTCGTGTTCACGTCGGTTTTGTCCAGACATTTCTTGATCTTATCGATTTCGCCGTACATCGCCGCCGACCATATGCCCCTGTCGAAGTCCATTTCGTCCATGGACTGCGAGGCGGTCGATGTGTGTTTGCATTTCAATGAACAGTCGTCGTGGTCGCAGTGTGAATACATTTCTGGCTGACTGGCTGGTTACGATTTGAAACTAAGAATTCATTACTTTTAAAATATTATGATATGAGATATATAATTCATCATAACAATATTAAAAATTGGATAATTTCCTCCAGAATTTAGAAAAAAATAATTTAATGAAAAATAGAAATTTTTTAAACCTATTAACAGAGTTCAGGTCTTTCTCAAACCTTCTAGAAAAAATATAAAACTTTCAAAATCACATGAAGGAAAATATTAAAAATTGGATAATTTCCCATCACCACAGTTAAAAGAAGAGCACTCCAAAATATAGAAAAAAAAAAGAATTTAATGAAAAATTGAAATTTTTTAACTTGCGAGTTCAGGTTTTTCTCAGACTTTCTAGAAAAATATATAAAACTATCAAAATCTAAATCCTATCACCACAGTTAAAAGATAATTAAGCATTCGAAAATTTAGAAAAAAAATAATTTAATCAAAAATAGAAATTTTTTAAACCTATTAACTTGAGAGTCCAGGTTTTTCTCAGACTTTCTAGGAAAAATATAAAACTATCAAAATTTCATGGAGAAAAATATAAAAAATTTTAAACCTATTAACTTGTGAGTCCAGGTTTTTTTGACTTTCTAGAAAATATAAAACTATCAAAATCACATGAAGGAAAATATAAAAAATTGGATAATTTCCTATCACCACAGTTAAAAGATAATTAAGCACTCCAAAACTTAGAAAAAAGTAACAATTTAATGAAACAGAATTTTTTTAAATCTATTAACATGCGAGTTCAGGTTTTTCTCAGACTTTGTAGAAAAATATAAAACTATCAAAATCACATGGAGGAAAATGTTAAAAAATTGGATAATTTCCCATCACCACTGTTAACAAATAATTAAGCACTCCAAAATTTAGAAAAAAAGTAACAATTTAATGAGAAATAGAAATTTTTAAACCTATTAATTTGTGAGTCCAGGTTTTTCTCAAACCTTCTAGAAAAAATATCAAACTACTTCTGTCTTCTAAATTTTCGGAATTTAATTTTTTAATTTTTAAATTTATTAAAACATGAGTCCAACCTTTTCTTTGACTTTCCAGAAGAAATAGAAAAGAATAAAAGTGATATGGAATTCCAATATTTACTTGTTAAAATCAACTTATATTTCTACAATTTAAGCCTTTAAGTGACATAAAAAATTTCAACAAATGATTTTGGAAATAGGTAAATAAAATACATTATTCTTTATAATTTTATTTCAAAATTTCTTTTTAAAATTACAATATTATTTTTAAAAACATATTTTGTTAATATTTTAATAACAGTAAGTAGTATTAAAATGGGTTATACAATATTGGACTTTTTTTACTTAAAATTAAAATATTTGATATTTTTAAAATAATTTAATCACTCTTGGTGAACCATTAAACATAATTAAGTCTGGTTATAGTACAAAAGCATTTGGTGCATGCTTAATTAAAATTAATCAACTTTACCTAAATTTGTAACAAACTAGGGTAAATTATTGCTCGTTCGTATATTCCGTTGAATTGAATTCCTAAATCTACTGATAAACAACAATAGAATACAGTTAATCTCTATTTGTTTTATGGTAACACAGTAAAATAATCTCTATGATAATAAATGGTGCAATAAATTGATAAATGAGTAATACACACATATGAGTGTGAGGAAACAATTATTAAATGTCCCTTTGCATAGTCCATGTGACTTCAGTTTCGCCAGTTGTGGCAACCACCCTGTAGCCAAGTTGGCCAAGGGCATTTACCACAGCCATTGGAGTAGCCTTCAGCAAAACGCCGTTGATCACATCCTTCTTGTAACCATCAAACTTCTTGACCAGAGCCTTGAGCTCATCCTCGTTTAGGCCGAAGACCGCACTGTCGCCAGCATGGATGGAGGCCTTCACAGCCACATAGGCGTACGTACCGGTAGACATTAGAAGACTTGCTGGAATTTCCATCACCTTAAACTTCCGCACCTTCCGGAGACAATGGACTGGAGTCGAGTGGCGAGTGAACGGTTAAAGTGGGCTCGGGCTCGGAGAAGTCCTTTCTCATAGTCCACATGTACTCGTTGTAGTCCTGCTTGACGCTGGTCGAGGAGGACGCGACCACCTTGTAACCCAACACTTCCAACGCGCTGAGTATCACGCAGGGATGCTGCATATAAACAATGGTACAGTCGTCGCAGTAGCCGCCGCTCGCGAACCTGTTCAACTGTTCAATGTCGGCAGGTTTCAGCCCCGAAACGAGTACGCGCCAAGGGTGTCTTTGACCATAAGCTGCAAGGTTACCGCGTACTAAAATGTATGGCATTTGTCCCTCCACCGTTCCTTTTTTATCCTTGCTATCGTGCACCAATCAGGTGCCAAATCACAATCGATAAAAACACTCGAAACTGGCAGCTTATGATCTTGTGCACTGTCGTACGTACTGTGGCACGTCAACCACCCAAAACGGTCATCGCCGTCCGTTTCAACATTAATCCACCCACACGTCGACTACGCCTCCCTTCTGATCGGTTTTTACGTCTAATCGCACGATCTGCTGTGCGTGCGTATTTTCGTTGGAATATTCATGTTTACCTTTAATAAACAAATGTCTAGGACGGCGTTGCCAGACTTTCCCTTTTACACCGTAATTTTTGCCATTGTGTGCCGCAAATCATGACAATAACAAAGCGGTTGAGGTACGGGTGTCAATAAACCTTGTAAACACAAACTCACAACCAACTCCCGACTCAAAAATCATTCATTCCACCACCATCACCCCAACTGCACAGTCACAAGGCAAAAATCCACGCAAATTAATCGTTTCCGCTCCCATAATTAACAAACAAACACTTACCGCAAGCAAAATCGACGGACCACGTTAAAGACTACGTACGGCAAATTTTCCCACGGAACAGCGTACGAAGTGACAGATCAGCTGTTTCCTGTGCCATCGTCAAGTTCAAGAGTTCGGTCAATCGATAAATGAACATGAACTGAGCGTTTCGCCGCACGCCAAGCTCGAACCGTTGAATTAAAACCATCCGGATCGTTCGACAGCAAAATGCAGAACGTAATAAACAGCGTCAAGGGTTGCGCTCTGGAAGTGGCGGAATACTTAACCCCAGTTCTGAAGGTTGGTTTACATGTTTGTGACAATTGATGGTTCGTTGTTGTATTTACGAATGGGCGGCGGTTTTTTAGGAGTCTAAGTTCAAGGAGACGGGGGTTATTACGCCGGAGGAGTTTGTGGCCGCCGGGGATCATTTGGTGCATCACTGCCCGACTTGGCAGTGGGCTTCTGGGGATGAGGCCAAGATCAAGCCGTACCTGCCCAAGGATAAGCAGTTTTTGATTACGCGCAATGTGCCGTGTCCCAGGAGGTAAATTTGTTTAGATAATTAAAAATATGACATTAACTTGTAGTGTAATTAAGTAATCATCAGTTATGTTATTATAATTGCTGCATTTAATAACTATATTTAAATATTTTAGATGCGTTCAAATGGAGTATTCCGAAGATTTGGAGAGAATAATTGAGTCTGATGATGCCGACAATGGTTGGGTTGACACCCACCACTATGAAGGCAACACCTCCTCTGTCGAAGACAAAATATCTGAGATGACATTGGAGAACACCAAGGGTGAGAGCATGGAGGATGCAATGAAAAATTCGGAGGAGAACGACGATGATGACGATGATGATGATGATGAAGAGGCCGCAGACATGGAGGCTTTTGAGGAGAGTGGTATGCTTGAGGATGATCAGGTCATTATTAAATACCAATTTATTGCTATTGTTATTAACAATTCCCATTTTAGGTGGCAAAAGTTATACAACCAGTTAATGTAGCTGCCCCAAAGACAGACGAAGACGGGGAAATTATTCATACTCGCACCTACGACCTGCACATCACCTATGATAAATATTACCAGACACCCAGACTGTGGCTTACTGGCTATGATGAAGTAAGTTGCCTTTAAACTTATCAGGAGACTTTTAATTTAATTTAATGATTATTTTTTATTTTAGAATCACAAGCCACTCACAGTCAATGAATTTTTCCAAGACGTCAGTAAAGATTATGCAATGAAAACCGTCACCATGGAGACTCATCCTCATTTAAGTGTTCCCAAAATGGCTTCAGTACATCCTTGCAGGTAAGTAAAGCACATTTTTTAAATAGTTTTATATTGGGTTGTATTGTACAATTTTATATGCTTAATAACATAATATTTGAATAATTATGATTAATGTTGCATCAAGACTTTTAATCATTTCAGATTTAACTAGGTCTATGTAAAATACAGGGTGATTCACCTAACTTATTCATTAGAAATTTATGTAGAACGGAAATACGTATCGATTTGACATTTTTATACCAATTATTACTTGATTGATCTGCTTTTTCAATTTATTTTGAATAAAATTTAATTTCCGGTTTCGCCAGAAGTGACACTGTGTATATTTTTGCATTTTAAATACTATATGTAATTGCAAATAAAAGGTATATAATATGTCCTATATCTAAACCTAATAGTTTTTGAGTTAATTTTTTTTCCAAGAATTTCGACATATTGATGGTCCGATTAAAATGTCTCTAAAACCACCAATTTTGATAATAGAAAATTTATTTTTAGCGTGCACGTTTACCAAGGATCATCCTATGAGTAGCCATTATTAGTACTCCAAAATTTTATACAGGGTGTGTTGCTTATGTTTAATTTTATTCGTCATAAAATATCAATAATTTTGTTATTTTTATTAGAACACCACGTAATAAATGAACTTTTCAACATCAAAATTGATGATTTTACAGACACTTTACAGACAATCGCCAAAATTTTTAGAAAAAAGTTAATAACTCGCTTTAAACATAAAAATTTTGTTCAAAATAAATTAGAAAAGTAGTTCAAGTCGTCATAATTAGTACAAAAATTTCAAATCAATACCTTTTTCCTTTCTACATAAACTTTTAATGAATAAATTGGATGGATCACACTGTTTAACATCTGTAAACATGCGCAAGGCAAAGCTGTGTGAGTAATTGCGGTTAAAAAACTCATAAAATAATATAATGAATTTAATTAAAATTTGAGAGATTTAGAGGTTTCCCACTAACATAAAATTTTCTAAACAAATTATAATATAAATAAATAATATAATAATTTTGATGGTAATTATACTTGAAAATGTAAAATTTTATAAAACAAATATGTAATTAGTGTTTTTCTTTTTTAGACATGCAGAAGTGATGAAAAGTATTATAGAAACGGTGACCGAAGGAGGTGGTGAGCTTGGGGTACACATGTACTTAATCATATTCCTGAAGTTCATGCAATCTGTCATACCAACAATAGAATACGATTATACTCAAAATTTTTCCATGAATTAATTATAAAACAAAACCATGCTTTTAAAATATAAATTTTAATTGTTATATATTAATGTTTCTCAAAGGCTTGATTGCTTCACAAGTTCAGCCAAATTTTAATTAAGTTTATAAATTTTGCTATTTGTATAACAATATATTTTTTTGTATGCAATAACTGGTTTTATTCAATTAGCTTATGATCCTATCTACAAATAATACAATGATACAATAAAACGGTAAATATTAATTCAATTTTCAGTCAACTTATGCCAGTTTCATGTTGATTAGTCCATCTTTGGACATCAATATTTGGGGGTTGATGCTGTTATCATCAACTGCGTAAGTAGTGACAAAGCACATTTCCTGTCCATCTTCGTTGATGAACCGCAAGTTGGTACCCATGGAATCGACACTCTTAACATCCTCAGTACCCGCCATAAACTGCACACCTGTGTCCAAAAGGCCTGTATCTCCAATGTCCACACCCTTTAGAAAAAATAGTTAACTTGGATACTTATTTCTTTTAAGGTATCTTACCTGTATCTGAAACAGATCCTTGTTGTTCTGTATTTGGGACCAATCTAAAGGCACGATCGTACCATCCGGTAACAGACCCCTAACACTATGCTCCACGCTGTTCTCATCCTGCACAATGCTAATTCCCTGAGCACTATCCTCCCCAAGCAACAACTGGCCCTGCTCGTTAATCTGAGCAGTACCAAAGGCGTCAGCCAGGTTAATGCCTTGCCGTCGTTCAATCGTCATCTCGTTGTCGGCTACCAGCACCGTTTGAGGCAACGAATTGATGACCTGCAAGGTCATGTGTTTCGAGTCTGTGTCGTGAGTGCGTCTGTGCTTTATCATATTCGATCCGTCCGAGAAGGTTTTGTCGCACTTGTCGCATTTGTAGGGCTTTTCGCCGGTGTGCAGGCGTTCGTGCTTCTTCAGCGCCCACGTCTCCAAAAATCCTTTGTCGCAAAACCTGTAAGGGAAACTTGAGTAGTAAATACACGAACAAAATAGATGTTCACAATTTGATAGCAGGTGAACAATTATTAAGAGCATAATTTCTTCTATATACAGAAGGAAATTTATGTTTAATATATCCCTGTGCATAAATCAGTAAGGGAGCCTATGCCAAATATATTGGAGCATTCCCATAGTATAATTGAACAGCCATCACGATTCACTGTGGGTGTAACAAACTTTTTGTGTAGTTTTGTCTCTCTAGGATGTTTAACATAAGCAAAACTATCATTTTTTTATTAATTACATTTAAACTCTTCATTAAAAACACAGTTCTGTGGTTGAGTAAAGCAAGTCAAAATTGGACCATATTTTTAATAGAAACCAGGATTTTTTTTGTAGGTCTGGGGTCAAATGACTAACCATCTTCTCACAGTTCTTGAACTAATTTCCTCTAGGTTGGCTTTAATTTCAGTTGATGATAAGATTGAATTGTTTTTTGACATTTGAATTATCCAATTCACGATTTTCTTTGGTTTTTGGAGCTCAGACAAATTTTTTCGTAAGTAGGTTTATTCGGTCGTAAACTCTTAGCTATCTTCTTGTTCCTCTGAGTCTTAATAACAGTGAATTATAATTATTTTTACAGATTCACTTCGACTAATGATTAAATTATAATAATAAACAATAGGCAGCTAGTAAATAATCGATTTAAACTCACAGAGAGCAATGAAAAACTATGAAGAAAAAAGTTGTATAATTTTGTCAAATGAAAATTAAAAGAGTAAGTAATTTTTTAAAGGATAATATTAGATTGACCAATTAGAAGTAGACACAACAATAACAGAAAACGCATTATAAGTATTGGCCCCTATTCAAGTAGGACAGCTCATATTTTTACACTACTATTTTTTATGGAAATATGAGACAAAATCAATTTTTGAAATATAAATCTGACAGAGAATTAGGTAAATATTTTTCATTATTTGGACGTGTTCTACCTGCTTCCAAATTTTGATTCTATTATAAGACTAAACAGCCGACACTCACTTGAATACTCAAAGAATAAAGTCTAAACAACCCCTTACCGGCATTTATACGGTCTCTCGTTGCTGTGACGACGAGAATGCACCAGCCACGACGTCTTGTGCAAGAACGTCTTGTGGCAAGCCTCGCAGCGATAGGGCCGTTCACCCGAGTGCTTTTTACAGTGGAGCTTGTACTGTGACGACGTGGTGAACGAGTTGCCGCACTGCTCACAGTAGTACGGCTTCTCCCCAGTGTGAATACGCATGTGCTCTCGCAGATTGCCCTTCTGCCCGAACATCTTGTCGCACACGTCGCACTTGAACGGCTTGTGACCGTCGTGCCAGCGCTGGTGCAGAATCAGCGACGTCTTGTGTGAGAACGAGTTGCCGCACTGGTTGCAAGCGTACTTCTTCTCACCGGTGTGGATGACCTCGTGATTCAGCAGGCCCGTTTTGGTCTTGAAGCCGACGCGGCACACGGTGCACTTGAACGGCCGGTCGTTGGAGTGCACCAGCTGGTGGCGTTGCAGCAGCTGCTTGTGCTTGAAGCTCTTGTCGCACTTGTTGCACACGAACCGCTTGCCGTTGTTGTGCTCCGTGTTCTTGTGGTACAGCAGGCTGCTGGGGTGGGTGAAGACCTTATCGCAGGAGTCGCAGGCGAAACGTTTTGCCTCTTTGGCCGCCCGGTTCGTGTGTTTGTGCTTGTGGAGTTTCAGGCTCTGCGGATAAGAGAACCGGAGGCCGCACTCGTCGCATTCGTACTGCTTCTCGTTGGTGTGCTGGGCCTTTATGTGCACCTCCAAGTTTTGTTTGCAAGTGAACGTTTTATTGCACTGCTGGCACCTGAATTCTTTGCTGGGAGCTTCCTGCGTTGGCGTTTCGTTAGGTAATATTTCGGTTATTTCGACCAGCGGTTCCGTGATGTCAGTGGCAGACAATACTGTGTCCTTCTGAAATGATTATGAGCAATTTTTGGATACCACTAACAATAAACTTACTATAGTGGAAATTTTTTCAAAAGGATTATATCCAGTGTGTCCAGTTTCATTTTGATGTTGTAACATCTCTTCCTTATGTTTCCTGACTTCCCCACATCCTCCTGCTGAACACATGTAGTGAATGTTGTGACTCTTTCTATGAACTTGGAACCTGCCAAAGTGGTGGAAGTCTTTGCTGCATATTTCACAACTAAACTTCTTTTTCCTTCTGAGAATTCCTGGTCCTACAAAACCTTACACATTACTAAACAATTACTTGATAAAAAAGGTACTCTTACCATGTCTTACTTTATTTTTATTGGCAAATACAAGGCCTGTAGTTTCCCCATCTACATTCTCAACACGACCTACAGCTGTGTCAGCTGAGTTATTCTCCACACCACCTTCAGAATTACTCACTTGAGCCTCATCATCATCTATCACCCCTTCTTCAATGAAAAACTTGTCCAACTCTTTACCCTGTTTTTAATTACAATTAATTTACATACTATAAAAGTTTCTGTGACATTCCTACCTGAACTACCTCCTGGAACCTAGAAGGAGCTTTAATTTTCCTTTTCCTCCTGCCATCTGGCCCAATTTCCTCCTCCTCATCCTCCTGCACCTCCTGTTTAATTACAACTTCCTCCTCTTTTATCTCAGGTTGTATCACCTCACCAGGTGGTGGCTTTGGAGGTCTCCCCCTTTTCCTTTTTGGCTTACTCAAGCCCTCCACTTTCAGGGCCAACTCATGGTCTGGTGGAAACAGTGGACCATCCGATATAACTACAAACAGCACATGTAACACACATTTTAATTTACATCAACAACATTACTTTGGATTACGTATTTCTCCCCACTGTCATCACTCTCAATGGTGTACGTCTCGACGCTGGACTTGGGATTAACATTCTGCAATACCTGCTCCAGTTGAAGTCTTTGTTTCTCCTGTCTGTTCAACTTGTCCTGTTCATCATGTAATATCTGTCTGAGTTTGGCCTGGCCATCGATGATCAGGTCCATGAATAATTTGGTGGCCTCCAACTGGATGTGACAACCGGGACATATCAATTTCGGAAACTTATCCTCGATCTCGACCTAAACGTAATTGCACAATAAAAATTTTAAATTTCCCACGGCTGACTGCGGTTAACAGGATATATATGATGGCATTTAAATGGCTACCTTCAGTGGCAGATATTTGTTTATTAACTCTTGTATGCTTAATTGGTTCTCTTCCGTCGCGTATATGTCGGTACCTTTGACGTTTTCTTCGCCGCATAGCCGGCAATAATGTGAGTCGCTTAAAAAAAACCCCGAATCCATTATCGGGTATGTTTTGACATTTATATCTGCCCGGACATCTTGGATTTGATCTGTGACGAAAGCGCGGGAAATTCAAATTCTAAATTAGACCCAATTAATTGAAGGTTGAAATAAATCAGTTAAAACATAAGAGAATATGTATTCATAAATATAACATTTAAAATAATACAAAATTCGTTAACTTATAACCTATATTATTCATATATGATTTAATAATAAATACATCACATACAAACATACATCACTAAAACATGTTGCTGTTTAGTTTTTTTTGGAATTGTTTTGAAACAAGCTTGAATTGTAAACTAAAAGAAAATGCAGCAAATCTTTATTTATCCCTATATAAAAATTATTACTTAATAATATCTGAAAAATCTTACAGCCTGACAGAATTTTTTAAATAGACAAACAATACGTAATTATATTGTCATTCTCCTAGATATATTTAATTTAACAAAGTCATGTTATGATACAAGAGTAATTCATATATTAACCAGTTCCAATTTTTAATGTAACTTTTGAACAGGTAATAAAAGGCTAATAATATAAATAGTAACAAAAAAAGAACAAAACTAAAATTAATCTAGGGAGTTTCGCCAGTATTCTACTCCAATAAATAAAGCCAGACCTGGACAGTTGATCTAAATAATATGTATATAATAAACAAATATTTTAGTCTCCATTTATATAAGTGCTTTTTTGCCTTGAACATAAAATCCTCTATGAATAGTTCAAAGATAATGCCCCAATTAACTTCATAATAATAATAATGAAAAGATCTGCAACCGGAATATTAAAACGTCAAAGGTAAATAGAGCACTACCACATTAAAATGATTAGTGATCACTTTTTCTTCAGTTATAAACACAATACATAAAATATCCCTAAAGATATGCAAACATGTAGACTTATGGTACTAGTATTTCTAAGTAAAAGTACATAGTAAGTAGTGTTTCGATTAAAAACCATTAACTAAAATGTGTACCTTAAAAATATCACTATAATACTTATTATTTCTCATAGGTTCACCAATCATTTTAAAATATAGCAACTGGAGATTTCCAATTTCAATTTTATACAAATACTACACAAAATAACTAGCAAGCACAGTTATCTTTGTTGCCCTGTTGATCATTACTCAGATTGTTGCGACCAGGCTGAGACGGTTTGTGTTGAACGCCCGATTCGGCCGCGTTCAAGTCCAATCTACCATCCTGGATGCTTTGGTAGATCTTCTTTGCTGTTTCGAGGAATGCTTCTTCAACGTTATCACCTCTAAAATTGTATACGTTTAATTAACCAACAAAAACAGTAGCTGGGGGAGTAAAATAGCTATTTTATAGGAATAAAATAGAGTAAATAAACTTTCACAAATTGTAATTTTCTCAGAATTAAAGTCAACATAATTCCCTTATGATAATAAATTTCACAACAATAAACTAATTAAAAACACGACTAAGCAGGACATTGCAAATTCTGCATTTATGCAACAGTCACAAATTTAAATAATCATAAATGGAACAAAAGCAACCCAATAAAACAGTACCTCATGCATAACAGACAATTATGTGTTAATTGCTTACGTTTTCGCGCTGGCTTCCACAAACATGAGGCCGTTCTCTTCGGCGAATTTGCTCGCCTCCTCATATGTAACATCTCGCTGTCCCTCCAAATCACATTTGTTTCCAATGAGGAATATAACAGTGCTGGGGTTCGTCAGGTTTCTGGTGTCGGTGAGCCAGCTACTCAGATGATTGTATGTGGATCTTCTGGTGATGTCATAGACCATCAAGGCACCGGCAGCTCCTAAAATTTGATGTTATAGAAAAACTGTAATTTATTGTGCAATTTGCAACAACCTCTGTAATATGATCTGGTGACAGCCCTGAACCGTTCCTGGCCGGCCGTGTCCCAAATTTGCAGTTTGATTTTTTGTCCAGACACTTCGATTATCCTAGTTCCAAATTCGACTCCGATTGTGTGGGGACAATCCGCCATAACTGCACAAATTTCAGTTTAAATCTGTTTTGTTATCATGCTTGTTATGTTACTTACACTTTTTTTCGGTAAATTGATGTAACAGACACGATTTACCTACGCCCATATCCCCTATGATAATGTATTTGAAAATATAAGAATAATTATATGGTCCAGCTGACATTTTGCCTGTAAACAACAACAAATTAGTTATGCGAAAATCGCCCGTTAACTGAATTAGATCCACCACTAAACAGATTAAATTTACAAACAGACCGACAAAAGTAAATATTTTTGTTCTGACTAATAACACCGCAATTATTTATCAAACAGTAAAGAAAATGTTTATTTTAGGAAACTCAATCTATTGTCAGGTTACTTAAAATGTCTGGGGTACTTGCCTCTTTTTTATTTATTAGATTAAATCAAAAGTCAACAGTTTAAGCAAATAACAAAGCACAGATAATATTTTTCGTTGAGCTGTCACCAAAACGTCAAATTACAAATAGAGAGCGGCCATCTTCGAAAACTTTGACGTATGAATCGATTTAGGTGTTGAATAGGCGGTTTATTTATTGAAAGCGCCAGAAAGACTCGTTACAAATTTGACGTTAAATATTTAAACAAAATTACAAACCTCAAAATTAGGATTCGTTCGGTTAATATGATAAGTAGGGCGTGATTTGAGTATTTACAAATTTGGCGGCAAATTTAAATCTTGCATTGGATGAATTATGTAAATTGTTTGTTAAGGTTAATTGATGGGGTAAGGTCAGATAAAAACCAACAATTTCTTATGAATTTATATTTATATCATATACCTGGAACTCATTTTTAAATATATTCATTATTTTCAGGTTTGTCCCACTAAAGTCTACAATAACTCATGCAATCTGATTCTTCAACAGTCGCATCGAGATTATTTCATTATATAGAGGATTATTTGGCATCATTCAGTTAGTATAATGAATATACATGGAAAAGGGGCACCAAGTAAATATTCATATATATTTTTTTTTTCTAGAAAGCTTAGTAAGAGTATAAAAATGAAAATAGGCCTGTCGATTGTCCTCCAAAATAATTATCAAAATATTCTTATTGGACGTGTGTGTAAAAGCAGAATGGTGCACTTTATATCACTTTGTTTTTCTAATTGAAACTTTCGGAATGAACAATTATCCACAACAGAAATTTTGCAGCAAGAAATGCGTTGCTAACTCCATCACATGAACGACAACAATCAAATTCTGCCCTCTAAAAATACACCCAGAACTATTATTAATAATATCACAATGTTTGTTATTCTGGAACTACCAGGAATTAATGGTGTCTGTTATTTAATTGTGACTAGATTACCTCCACTATAGTTTACGAGGTGACCTACACAAGGCGGCCCAAATTAATCCAATATATACACCTAAAACAAGTCGCATTAGGGAAATTACAGAAGAGACCAACTGAAAGACGCGCCTGTTATTAATAGATTTTATGATGAAATATAATGACAAACACCCTGTTTAATTAAATCACATTCAGTACTATTGATTTACTGGAACAGAACTAAAGGTTCAAATCAAAATTTAATGGTTGTTAGTAGTGGGAACTTAATTTGTAAAATCTGTAGAGTACGTAATAATAAACAATTCCACTGCAAAACACAATTACACATAAACATCAGAAACCGCTCAATACATTGGAGCATTTGATTAAAATTAATCAAGAAACATGTATCTGTATCTTTTAATAAGTAAATAATATACTTAACATTAATAATAATATACCTGTTAACAAAGTAAATGACAAAATGTATAATATAAATAATCATATATGTACATATGCATAGAAAAATAAAATTTTCAGTTTTGTTCCTTAAACAAAATTTAAAGAATTATGGAAAACAAAACTCGTAGGTCTGAATACAACAGCCTTCAAATCAATGGAGCACAAAAAGGGCCGTATAAATTCAGAAACGCCTCGGGTTACTTAATAAAGTGAGCTTTTAGACTTAGATCGCAGACTAATTACGTGCTTTATCGTACAAATGCGCGTGTATAATTAAAAAGTGTACAATCGAATACGGATCAGTTCTGAATTTACACGTCCGCCAGAAAAAAAAAAAACAAAGAGAACCATAGAATGTATACTTGTAGATCTCATATAAAAAGTCCACTAGAATTACTTTGGTAGATCTAAATGAGAAGACCGCCGTCCGCGATCATGAGAGGATGGCGACGCTCTTGCGCGACGCCACGCCGCCGTTTGGAATGTTGTCCAGGCTGGACCACTTCTTCAGTCCGTTCTTGATCGCCTCGAGCGTGTACTTGTCCTCCATCACGCGCGACATCGCCTCCAACTTCTGAGCCCTGTCCTTGCTCAGCGGCTCGCTGGGGAAGGTCAGATCGTTGGCTTCGGCCAGGGTGCGCAGATCAAAGTAGTATTTGGCGTACACGCTGGACGGCACGTTGATGTTGAACTGTAGCAGTTCGAGGAACTGACGCTCCAGCTCGTTCATGTCCTCGACGGTGATGTCCTTCAGTATCTGGCAGTAGTCGACGTTCCACACCGCCTGGTCGTCCCACACTTTGGAAGCCAGCAGGATCGCTCCTGGAAATTGAATTAATTATTTGTAGGATATAAAATCGATGGAGTGTAGCAATGAATTTCTTATTGTGTCGTAAAATGTATGGAGAAACTACACCTGAGGTATATTAAACTCGATAAAGACAGATGGCATGTACTTATGAATAAGTGTTTCTTGGAAGACATATGGTGGTAAAGATAATTGAATGCTCAGTTTATCATATGTTGACTCATGTTATAAATCATCACTTGTTATAAAAATTAAATGAACGTAATCATTAACTCGAGTTTAATTTACTGATTTATTCTATACTATGCATCTATTGAAGTGGAGTGAAGTAGATTACAACAAATATATTATCAAAATAAGTTTAAACAAAGAATATAATTTCCTGTACATATTAATCAAATTGCATAAACAATAGAACTTTTAAACCAGTAATAAAACAAATATCATTAAATTCCTTGGAAAATTAATAAAAGAAAATTAAGTATAATTGAAAGAAACAGAATATTGACTGGTACAATAAATTTTTTGTGGGTTTCCTGTCGTTCTATGAACAGTTTCTATCCTTCTTGGTATTGTCAAAATTAATGAACGATTAAATTCTTGATCTATAGATCACAATTCTTCTCCAAGAGCATCATTAAGCTTCTCTACGTCCACGCCATGTCTAAATATGATAATCCAAATACTATAATGTGTACTTAGACTCTTCTATGAGCAAACAATTAAGCCATTAGACTCCAGGTGGTGATCCTTGGCTTATGCTTTGCGGTCAACCCGATGCTCCCTGTTTAACAGAGGATGTCGAAATCGTCTTCTGGTTTTAAGATCAACTTTATACAACCTTCTTGTAATGGTAGACAGACTTACAGTGACTCCAGCCACTATGTGATTTAATTTAGGAGAAATAATTAGAAAATAATTCTGTCCTCCTCTGGATGTAGCTCATTGTAGACAATCACCATGTTGTATATTGGCTTTATCAGTTTGCTCATAACGATTCCAAGCACAACTTACTTCATCTATCTCTATGATATACAATATATTTGGGCCACTTGTTGGTAATTATAAATAAATTTTAAATATTAAAACGTCTAGAGCTGCAAATATTCAAATAATATTACTGAAAATATTTTTTAATCAATTTAATATAGAAAATTCCACTTCAAAAGACCTGTATTTGAATACACATGAGAAGTTAATTTATAATGAATATTTGGGCAGAGAAACAAAGTAACAATTACAACAGTAAAATAATTAACTAACAATAAATATTTACAATTGTAATAAAAATAAAAACAAGAGATAAAAGGTTAAATATAAAATGTAATATAAGATTAAATAATTCAATTATTCTGCATCTCTTGATATAGATATGTGATAAAATATCAACAATAATATGTTTTTATAAAATATTTTGCTTATAAAATTCTGTGTAACTTGCTACTACAGCATTAAACACTATTTGGTAACTTCTATATGAACTGAAACACCTGATTATATTTATTAAAGTCACTTACCACTTTTATTACTTTCACAAGTAAAGATAAGATATTAACCAGGCTTAACAAAAATTCATTGCCCCAAAAATTGCAATTATAGCATCAAAATCTTCACAAGAAAGTCTTCTTTGAGCCATTTTACGGTTCTAAACAACAAATAAATTATACAAAATGTGTTCAAATGTTTTGGAAACAAAAATTTTACAAGAGATGGAATGTTGTTTATTTTTGTCTATTAAATGTACACAGCAAAATAAATTTAAAATACTGATAGTCTAAAATTGCAAATATTTAAATAATATTACTGGAAATATTTTTAAATCAATTTAATTTAGGTAATTCAACTTATCCACTTGAAAAGATCTGTATTTGAATACAAATGAGAAGTTAATTTATAAAAAATATTTGGACAGAGAAACAGAGAGAGAGAGACTATTAATTAAAATAGTAAAATAATTAATTAACAGTAAATATTTACAATTATATCATAAGTAAAAATAATAGATAAGAGATTAAATATAAAAAGTAATATAAGATTAAATAATTGAATTATTCTGCATCCCCTGATTTAGATATGTGATAAACTTTCAACATATGTTCTTATAAATTTTTTTGCTTATTGAGTTTACTTATAAAATTAACAAATAACTGTGTAGTTTGTTACTATAGCATTAAATGTTATTTTTAACCTTTATATGTATTGAAACACCTGACCATGTTTACTAAAAAGTCATTTACCACTTTTATTACTTTCGCAAGTAAAGATTAGATATAAACCAACCAGACTTAATAAATATTCCTATCCCCAAAAAACAAACCGAACAAAAACAGTCATACCTAAAACTATTCTCTTCCAGTTAGAGGGTTGTATGTCCAACTCGGCATATGTCAGCAGTCTTTCTAAATACACTAAAGTAATGATGGCACACTCGGCCGTCAGTTGTGCGGCATTGAACAAAGTCCTAACAAACTTGTAGATTTGCCTGTGTTCAGGATTGTGCCTGTCATAATCCTCACTAACACCGTCCCTGGTCAGGGGATGCAGTTTCTCATCGAAAATGTCTATTTCGCGTTGCAACTCGCGGTTCTTGATGTTGTAGTAGATAGCTAAGGCCACACACTTGACGGTGTTCTTGAGATTGGGCTGCGAGACCGTGCTGTCGTCAAGATAGATTGTGGAACATGAGCTGCTCTTTTTTAAGGGTCGGAGATCAGCAATTTGTGGCTGGCTCTTCCTCCTGATCATGCCATTTTCGATGGCCGTTTTCGAACGTTCTATGAATATTGTTTTGACGGTCGGGTCCTGAGAGGGGTCGGACTCGTCGTCGAAGCCCTCGCGCTCGCTTATGTGCTGTAGGTTTGTGACGCTGGTTTCGCCCTCCCTTAACGTTTTCGAGTCGATGGGTATTATTACTTTGTGGCTCGGCTGCGGGCTCGAGTATGAGCAACAACTGTTTTTGTTACCCATTTTCTGGTGGCACCTTTTTTACACTTTCCGACCGTTTGTACCGCACTCGTTTGCTTTAAGGACACTGCTTGTTGATTTTCCTAACATTTTTCTTACAAAATCAATATTAGCAATGAACACGGCGTAACACGGACTCGAACCGCATTATCAAAGTTTATTCCACACTGATAATTTTTATCGGTAATATCAAAAGAAAACACCGCACACCCACAGACCAGTCTACGCCTCACTCGACCGAAATGCCTATTTTTAATCTAAATCGGCACATGAGATAGTTAAAAAAATATAAATCTATGTACAAAATACTCGGTATGAATTATCACATTATTTTTATTGGCAAAATCGCTTGATGCAGTCAAAATAACAGTTCAGTTTGCTGCTTTAATTAAGGATCAGTCGGAAATGTTTTCAGGACGGCTGATACAGCCGGTTGTAATCTTGGTTGCACTTTTAAGGCCCAATCAGGCCCAAATTATGTGAGATTATTTTTTGGCAACAATTTATCTTGTCTATCGAGTTTGGTTCAATCCAGTATTATTCCAAATTAGAATGCTTATAATTTTAGTAAATGTTTTAATTGTTTACTTACGTTTAGTCGTTCAAATGGTTTTCTATAAATAAATTTGAGTTACCGTTAAGACGTTTTATTAGACGTTCGGCGTGTTAAACAAAATCCCTGTGTTAACTTTAAGTGTTTTATGATGGTTTTACGCAATAAATTTTGGAGATTAGCGAAAATTTTAGTTTAAAAACATTAGGGTGTAATGCTGGTTGCCTACACAACATCAAGAAATTTATCTTCCTGCTGGGTGGTAAATTTATAATATTATGGGTATTAAATGAAATACATGTTAAGGCAAAAGCCGATAACATTAATAGCAATAAATAGTGGGGCAAGAAAACTTGGGAAAAAATGTGAAAGGTTTTGAACGTTGCATTAGTTGCCTACGAACAAGGCGCGCGGGCCTGATTTTGTTAACAAAACAATTGCCTGTTTATATAAGGCCCAGTTATGAAATGGCGGATGGCATTTTATTGCCAAAGTAATTTGTGAATTAAACTTATTCTTTGAAATACCCAACTTTCGTCCCAATGTCACGTTTTTTTATGAATCATACATTGTTTCTATTTAGATGTATAATATGTAAAAGCCGTTTAAAAATGGGGTGAAGCGCGAGTTCGGGTCCGCGGATGAGCTTTGTTTTGTGTCTGTGTTGGTTAAAAATTTAAAAAAACATAAACTCGTGAAACCAATCAAACAAGTTCAGTTCTCTACGTTATGGAAATAGACGTAACTCAGGAAAAAGAATTGGATAAAAGTGGGTGTAACTCAAATCACTGTGAAGAAAATGAGGAATCCAATAGGAAAAACTGCAACATCTTAGACAATGTACCTGCCGTTTGCGAGGTCGTCAAGAACAACACAGCCAGTAAGAAAACCATAAAACATGCACTTCGACAACAAGCAAAGAGGAGGAAAAAGAACACCACCATTGCATCAGGAAACCCACCCGCTGTGCCCAGGATAATAGTAAAGCCACTACCTCCCCATCCTGCGGAAGAAGCGACCTCAGTGCCTACCAACAAAATTCCAACGATGCGCGAAATCCTTGCATCCATTCCTGGTTTCACCCTAAAACCCCGAAAGCGTACAAACAAAAAATTATCACCTGCAGCACAAATAGAGCAAACCAGACAAGGTTGTATAGATTTAGAGACGCCTGATTCTATATTAGTTAACACTAACTTAAGACTCTTATTGAATAAAGCTACTTTCGCCTCTCTACCGCTTTTGTATCAAAATAAATTAGTGCAATTATTACCCAGTGTTGATAGACATATAGTTAGTAGTTCTTCTGATCCCACGTCTTTAGATATTAATAATTCCGGTCTGAACAATGAGTTCTTCGCCCGGGCATGCCTCGAGTGGCAGGATCGGCTGGCTGAGGGCGAGTTCACGCCCGAAAACCAACAGAAGTTGAAGCTGGAGGCCGACAAGGAGCGCAGCAAATTGGATCCGTGGAAGCTGAAGCATTTCGAGCCGATATGGGGCGACAGATCTCAGTCCGAGGGCGAGGGCGGTTCGAATCTGAGGGAGAATTCGGGCAGGCCGCCCATCAAGACCACCATTAAGTTACGTCCCTCCACGACTAATGCCAGCAATAAAAATAAGAATACTCCGCCTCCCGTGAAACGATTGAGGACGGTCGGTGCGATGACTCGGTCGTGCACCAGCATGATCGAGACCGACCCGTTAGAAATAAAATCGCCCATACCTGATTTACTCCCCATAAAAAGTCTTAAGAACCAAGTACAAAAAGATGAGGTGAAAAACAAGTCTGATATTAATGTTAAAGCGGATCTAGATCCGCTTAGAAGTAGTGATAGTCCCACAGTTGAAATACAAGAAAACTGTATAGTTAACATTAGTGATACAATATTGAAAACAAACGAAGAGACAATCATAATTTGTAGAGATAATAAGTCAGAGAAACGAAGGAGATCCTTATCATCTGAAGGTGACGTCAGTTCTCCCAAGCGTCAATCGCCGAGCCCACTTCTGTTGGACAACAACTTCAAGGATGAGCTGGAGGAGGCAACCGAATCAGCCGTTGATCCTCTGGCCTTGGACTTCGAGAAAACCATGGAGGACAACCAGGAAAGTCCGATGGAACAAGACGAAGACGACAACTGCGAAAGCGACAACAAAGTCACGGACGATAACAGCAGCAGCTCCAGCAGCGTCATCCTGCACATGGAAGAGATCTCCAGCAACGAAACCATGGAAACGGTGGACTCGTTGCAGCTACAGGCCGACTACAGGGAGGACACCAACCAAACGGACGACTCGTCGTCGTGCACCGACATGAAATCGGACGAAATCGAGACCGCCTCCACCACCGACAACACGGACATGCTGATCATAGAGACGCAGAGCACGCCCGAGCAGTCCGAGAACGCTAGCGAGGTCAACAGCGTCGACATGAAGAGCGAGGAGTTCGAAAAGGCGGAAGAGGAGGAGTTCGAAAAGGCGGAAGAGGAGGAGTTCGAAAAGGTGGAGGAGTTCGAGAAGGTGGAGGAGTTCGCCAAGGTGGAGGAAATGTCGGTGCCTACGCAGGACACGTTTCAAATGTTGCCCAACACTTTGATCCTTCAGCAGGAGTCGATAATATTGGATAAGAATCCCGAGACTTGTGACGAGAACAGTATAGAGGATCCCGAGAAGTTGGAGGCGAGTGTCGAAGAGTCGGATCTGGTGATTGCTCAAATTACCGAAACCAATTTCGATAATCGGACCTTGCACGACGAGGACGACGCCAACGAGGACAACGAAGATAGGTTTATCGATGCGGAGAATTATGTGTTGGAGTCGGGGCAGATCACCCTCTCCAACAGTGAGAAGATCGAGAAGGAGAGGCCTGAAGTTGACATACAAGCCACGTTGTTTGGAGGAAACGTCAGCAGAGGTAAAGTATTAGTTTCTATCTTTAGACAAATGTTAGACACCGGAAGAGGTAAATTACATAACGTTCAATTTTTAAATTATGTGACTTTCTTTAAAAATGATTTTCATCCATCAATATAATCCCCATTATCACCATTAAATTCATGCTACGATAATATAAATACTGGGTTCTTTGAACTGAATAAAAAAATGTGTCAGTTTTAATCTTCTCTTCAGAATCATTTTTATTACATAAAAAATTGGACAATTACAAAAATAAATATTAGACACATGGAGAAATACCTGGACTATATGATGGATGAGGTAGAACTTCCTATTTAACGTTTTAAAGCTTTCTTTGATATTGGCAAATTTTGAGAATTGAACTTTCTTTCATGACTACTAGACCACTGGATTAAGCACTTCCTGAAAAAATAATAAATGGAAAGAAATAATATAGTATATATAATTAGTATATTCCAATTTTCTTGAAAAATATGAATAAAATTATATCACAATAATAAAAGAATTATAAAATATGTAATTTCAATGAAAAAAAAATATATATTTAGTTATATTATAATAAAAAATTATATTTAATTAAAAAAATAATACAAAAAATAATAATAAAAAAATAAATATTATATTTTTAAACTATTTAGTTATTTTATTTTTAATTTAAATAAAAAATTTAATTACTTTTTAATTCGAAATTGAATGTTTTAATTTTTTCTTTAATTAAATAATAATAAAATATTTAATATAAATTCAAGAGAAATTAAAATATTTAATTTAAATTGAAATAATTAGTTTAAATTTAAATCAAAATTTATTAAAAAAATTATGTTTAATTAAAAAAAAAATAATATAAAAAATAATGATAAAAAAATAAATATATTTTTAAACTAAATATTTTATTTTCAATTTAAATAAAAAATTTAATTATTTTTTAAATTGAAATTGAATGTTTTAATTTTTTCTTTAATTTAAAAATAATAAAATATTGAATTTAAATTCAAGAGAAATTAAAATGTTTAATTTAAATTGAAATATTTAGTTTAAAATTAAATAAAAATTTATTAAAAAAATATATATTAAAAAAATAATAATTTAATTTAAATTCAAGAGAAATTAAAATATTTAATTTAAATTGAAATATTTAGTTTAAAATTTAATAAAAAATTATTAAAAAATTATATTCAATTAAGAAAAATAATAATAAAAAAATAAACATTATATTTTTAAATTTTAAACTAAATGTTTTATTTTTAATTTAAATTAAAAATTTAATAATATTTTTAATTCGAAATTGAATTTTTTATCTTTTTCTTTAATTTAAATTAAATATTTTAATTTCTACACAACTGTATTAAGCAAATAGCAAAATTTCATAAAAAATATGCATATTTATAATTGTGGAAAAAATAAGAATCATATTCTTTAAATTTTTTGGTTTTATATTTTCAAATGGATTACACTATATATATAGTAGTTTAATACAAAAATATTGTGCCTATTATACAAGGTGTTTCTAAAATAGGTGGTGAAAATTGGAGGCAGGTAGAATATATCCAATAGTGAAGGAAATTTAAACATTTTTTTTTCTGAAGTTTTTTCTTCAAAAGTATATTAAAATATGTGCTGTACTACTTGAATTGGATGCTAAACCATCAATGTTTAATATTTTTTCCCTCATTGTAGTATCTACTGTACAACTGGTCACTCTAATGTTAAATTAAATGACACAGATTTTCGTTAAAAACCCATTTCAAAATTAAAAATTAATTAATTAATTCAGAAAAAATATATGTAACGTTTTAATAGAGTAAGAATATATTAGTTTTTATAATACTGTATTAAACAACAATAATAAATTAATATTAAGTCAAGAATTCACATTAAATAAAAGAGCAATGGCTAATATTTAAGTTTCTATAATAATGTCCATTACTGTATACTACAAAATTCAATAACAACTAATTACACGTATCTTTAAAATATATACATACATTAATTTGTAGTAACGTTTATACAACATTGGCGTTTTTTTAGACACGAAACAATTATTTTAATCGGCAGTTCGCACAACACGTGCCTCCATTTGAATAACACGCGGTACAAACGACCCCCCGTGTGTTGTTTTCTGTGCGGTCACAGCCCGGCCGTATCGCATATCAAAACACCACCTCACCGCCGTCGTTTCAACGCAACAACACTAAAACTAGCAAACGTCCTCTATTTCCGCAGCGCCCGAAGAATGTTGTTGGGGCCTAGTCGACTCGAGCACGGAGAAGCTGCTGCAGGTGCCGACCCTGCACCACACGCTGGACGTGCCGAACGCGAGTGCCGTCGCCGGCGGCGTCATGACCTCCAATTTGAGCGTCGAGCATCAGCAACTGGTGGACAGACGACACACCGAGCACGTCGAGGTGATACCGATGCAGGAGGAGCTGGAGGTCAGGCTGGAGGAGGGCACGTTTCCGGTGCCCAACGACTGGCACTACGACGTGAAAATCGACTCGGACATGGTGGCGGCGGCGCTCGGCACCACCGACGAAGGCGGGACCGAGGGCGGGGAGAAGCCGACGCAGAACTATCCCGAGTACAGGTACGGCTAATTGTTAACACTTGGCACCACTTAGTAAATTAGTAAAACTAATTATTGATTGATTAATAATCGCAGCAATAAACCTAGTAAACAGTCCAGTTAGAAATTCCATCACGTGCAAAAGTTGATATGTCTTCATTATCTATTACCAACTAACCCTTATCAGCGGCGATTCCTTATAATTTACATTACACAATTGACTGCGTTTCTAAACAAGCTTTGTTCTAATTTATCTATTAGACTTACTCATGGTATTCAATTTCGTCTGGCTTTTGCAGCGGCAACCAGGTGAAGTTGGAGCTCGAGGTGACGCTCACACCCGAAATCGTCAGTTCGGACAGTCTGATCACCAGCACCGTCAACACAAGCAGCAACGGCACCACGTCCTCGGCCCTGACGCCGTCGGTGACGAAAACAGTGACGACGGTGATTCCGCCGACGACGATAGTATGCCTGCCGTCGGTGGTGAGCACGGCGTCGATGATCAACAACAGCACGTCGACGGTGGGTAACGCGAGCAACGTGTCGCCGCCGCCCCAACAGTGCGGGCCGATACCGAGGCCGGGCATGGTACAAAGTTCGAGCTCGTTGCCATATCTGGCGCTGAGCACCAGCCAGCCCATGAGGGCGGTGTCCACCCACAGCAAGTCCAAGCCAAAGAATTCGCAGGTAAATGTCGCGGTAAGAGATTTCTTTGATTATCTTGGTGTTTTTGTTTTGGATTTGACGTTGTCCGGAGTTTAATTGTTTTGTTTTTAGGGCGGATCCGGCAATAGAAATCGCAGCAACAACAAGCCGCCGCCGGGAGCCGTGAATCTGGAGCGCAGTTACCAGATTTGCCAGGCTGTTATCCAAAATAGTCCCAATAGGGATCAACTGCGTTGTCAGCTCAAGCCTCCGCCGTCGTTGTTGGCGGCCGCGGCGGCCAATAGCACGAAGAAAAACGAAAACAACCGACAAACTCAATATAGGTATGGGTAACACTCTTATAAAGGTATACTGAAATGTATCAAATGTATAATTATTCTACACACATATAATTAAATTAAAATAATTTTAATCTAAAAATTACAAGAATATTTGTATTTTGTATTAAGAATATATTAAAATAATCTAGAAATTTACAAACTTTATGATATTCTAATTATAGAAATTTGTGTTGGTTTAATTATTAATTTTGTGAATAAAAACTAGTAGAATTTAATGTAAATTGTTCACAAGAATTTATTTTATACGATTTTCTTTCTCTTAGTTTCTACATAAGTTATCAAGGTATTCTAGCGCCTAAAATTCTAAAGAAGATTAATTTTAAACTCTTTGTTATATTGATAACTGTTTAAATTAATGGGATAAAACACATTTTACAAAAATAATACAGATAATTACAATTTTTATTAAGATTCTCATATTAATATTTTTAGTAATATTAGTCATTCTTATTAAATAACTCATTACATTACAAAATGCTAATTTTTATTCTCAAAATATTGTATTTTATATAAAGAATATATTATTAAAAATATCCAGAAATTCTCAACCTCTATGATATTTCAATTATTGAAATTTGTATAGAGTTACTAACTATTAAATTTGTGAATAAAAATGTAGTAGAATTTAAAGTAATTTGTTCTCAAGTATTTATTTTATATGATTTTCTTTCTCTTCCTTCTACATAAGTCAAGCTTTTAAAATTCTGAAGAATATTATGTTTAAATTTTTTGTTATGTTGATAATTGTTTAAATTAATTGAATAAAACACGTTTTACAAAAATAATACATATAATCAAAATTTTAGTTAAGATTTATATTAATATTTTTAGAAAATATTATTTAATTAATTAATATTTTTAATTTTAGTCTAAAGAGTCAATATCAGTTATTCTTATTAAATAATTCAATACACTACAAAATATTAATTTTTATTTGCAAAATATTGTATTTTATATAGAAGAATATATTATTAAAAATATCCAGAAATTTATGTTACAGCCTCTATGAAATTTTAATTATTGAATTTTGTTTGGGGTTATTAACTTAAAATATTAAATACAAAAATTACCTCATAGTGAGAACAAAAAAAAAAAATTACATTAAATTTTATATTTATCTTTCAACATAAATTAGTTGAATTACCTCCTAATTTTTTGGTTTCGAATAATGATTTTTAAAATTATTTAAACGTGGTTATTTCATATCCAGTTCGGTCACATCCTCGAGGGGATCCAACAAGACGTTCACCCCACCGCTGCCCGCGTCCGGCAACTTTCAAATGGTGCCGAACAACAACGTCTCCAAATCGCAAAAACCCCGCCCGATTCCGTACCAGCACCAAAGGCAGCCAAGCCCTCCGGTCGTGGTGAGACACGTCTTCACTTCCGGCCAGGGGATCCCCGTGACCATGGCCGTTCTACCTCAGGCGTCTTCACTTAGTCCTGAAGTACGTGGCGTATGTAAAAATTAAATGAAGATAAATATAATTAATTTTTGTTGTTGATGTTAGGTTGTCGAGGGACAGAACCAGGTGGGGGCGGTGGGACCCTACATACTGGTGCAGCGCACTGGTGTCAACGAGCACCACGTGCCGCGATCGTCGAGCGCGCCACCGTCGCATCAGCAAGTGGGCGGGACCATTAACACGGGCGGTGTGTCGCAGATCGTTTCCGTGACTGCTCGAGGACGTCCGGCCAGCGTCGAGGTCGATCACCAACCTAACGTTGCTGTACAGGTAAATTTACATATTTGTACAATATTTGTATAAATGTCAGGAATCATGATACTTTTCAAAAATCAAAATATCAGACACTATACTCTTGATATACCCTTTTAAAGTCAAGTTAGAACTACTAAAATTTTGATATTTTAATATAAATATCACGATATACATAATACATATTAGTTTAATATAATAACGATAAAAATTTTTGTAAACCCTTATAATGTTGATAAATTGACATGTCACAATTTTTGAAATTTATTTTAGTATAAATATCACGATATATACAATGCACATTATTTTACTCAATATTAATTCAGTAAAAAACAAATAAAATCTTGGTAAACCATATTTAAAGTTGATATATCGATATATATCACGAGTTTTTATATTAATTTTAATATAAATATCACGATATGTACAATACATAGTATTAATTTAATATAAAAATAATTAAAATCTCGATAATCCCATTTAAAATTAATTCAATTTTTATCGATATTTATCTCGAATTTTGATATATATTTTAATATAAATATCATGATATATATAATAAATAGTATTAATTTAGTATAACAACTATTAAAATTTTCGTAAATCCTTTCAAAGTTTTATAACTTGATTATACATCAACGAGTTTTGATATTAATTTTAATATAAATATCATGATGTATATATACAATATATAATATTAATTTAATAAAAAAGGTTAAAATCTCGATAATCCTTTTTCATGTTGATAACTCGACGTATATCACAAGTTATGATATTTATTTTAACATAAATATCACAGTATATTCAATATTTAATTATTAAAATTGATAAATCTCTATAAACCAAGATTTTAATATTTATTTTAAAATAATTATCACTACATTCGTATATCATGATATAAAATCCTGATGAATATATAAAGATTTTTTAAAGTGGAAGAAGTGTCTAGACCCCCAATTTAACATAAAATCTATTTTATTGCAAGTACTCCCCCTTTGTCCAGGTGCAGGGCCAGCCGGCGAACGATTTCGTCGTCCAGTGCCCGAACCCGGGCACGCAGGCCGTCACCCGCCGCCAGAGGATGCCGCCGGGCGTGATCTACGGCGACGTCTCCGTCGAGTCGCCGATGCACCAGTACGCCACGCTTATCGGCGGCGGCGGCGGCGACCAGAACGTGATGGTCAGCGACCATCCCGGCGCCGCCATGCAACCGACCACGCACGGCGCCCAACCGCCCCCGCAACAGGCGGCGCCGCCGCCCCAACAGCAACCGCCGAAGGCCAAGGAGGCGACGTCGGCGACGGCGTCCTCGTGCGCCTGCAGCCTCAAGGCGATGGTCGTGTGCAAGAAGTGCGGCGCGTTCTGCCACGACGACTGCGTAGGACCGAACAAATTGTGCCGCACCTGCGTCATACGGTAGACGGTCCGTTCGGTCGATGCGGAAGGCTTTTATTTGTTGGTGTTTGCTTCTGCTGGAGCGGAGCGGGCAATTAATTGATACATGCACATATACAATAATGATGTCACTTTGAAGTGAGACTTGAAAATCTCATATTTATTTTATTTATTTGTACTATATATATTTACACTGTTTTTCTGTCCATCATTGGCTCATTAACCGAAATAAAGATATACGAACAGAAAAATGGATTTGTTGATTTCAATACGATGTCTGATTATTGCCCGTTGTGCTTTACAAATCGGAGCAACATGAATATGCGTGCTCCAAAGTACATGGTCATTAAAGTAAGTCGCACCAAGTTCTATGATACCAATAATAGTCCATTACAAGATTTTCTTATGACACCTTTATACTTTATACACGAATATTAAATATTTTAATATAACACTGTCAATGGTCATAGATTCAGTGTACACCTTGCATTTGTTCGCTGGTGTTCAGGCGAAAGACATAATATTACATGTGTTGTGTTTTTTTAATACAACTTATGGTGCCGTATATTATCAATATATATAAAATAGGAGATTATATGAGAATTAGGTATAGTGAACTACATAAATAATTGTCATATGTATCATATATATTTTAACGATTTGAATAATTGGATAAATTGAGCATAATTAGTCTTACGTTGTGCTTGTAGCATATGTACATTCGTCGAATTAAATTTATTCCATGCCATGACTGATGTTTTAGGTTACAGTGAAATGGATTTTCTTGCCTGCTTTATGGGCGGATGGCCTATGATTGTTAAATTTCTATATAAATTTTTTTTTGTGTAGTCCAGACCATTCATTATTATGCCATGTCTCCTAAAAATTATGTTTAAAAAATGTGAATCTGTTGCTGTCCAGTGCAGCGTTTATGTGATTACATTATAACTTATTTATTCTTGTGATATATAATTAGTTGTATGCAGTATTATCCCGTACTTTTATGTTATTTACAATTTAAAAAAGTCAGATTGGTTGAATTTACAATTAGGTTTTTTTATGAGGGTGAAAAAGTAATTTAAGGAAAAATCTGTAAAGCTAGTTTTAGGTTGTAAATAATATATATTTTAATTTAATTTGCACCAACAAATAAAATCAAATTCAGTACTGTGGTTTTCTGTTTAAAAATGCAACATAAAGACTAGGTTTATAGTGAGTTTAATAGTTTTACTTCGATGATTTGAAACTGTGTAGTTGTACTAATTTAGCTTGTCAGTATGTAACGACCCTTTTTTTTACGTAAACTCAAGGTGAAACAATTATTTATTGAAGTTATATTCACATATCACACGATCTTGGACAATATTAAATAGACGTATTTATTTATTGTGTTGCAATTAACGTTTGCAATGTTCCCTATTTGATATTGTCTAGTGTTTTTTCCAATTTCCTTAATTTATTTATTTGTGTTGTTTAGAAGTCTTCCAAGCATATTATATATTATAAATATTCGCAAATTGCAGTGTGTCCATTTAATTTCGAATTCAATTGTTCACATTACTACCTCAGGTACTTCACGTATACTTTTTCATTTCTACAAAAGTTCAACAAGAGGAAAATTCTAGTGCAATAATATTTCACAAAAATATAATTACTACAAGGTGTTACAATATGAGGTTTATTTGAAATAAATTGACAATTCTTCGGTTTTTTTGTTTAGAAGCTGCCGTTGGTGTTTATTTTAAAATAATATCATAATGTTGGATGTTGATAGTATAAAATCTAGGATTAATTATTTGGCAAATGCAAAGATTTATTTTATATATTCATTTTGTCAATTTATTTTTAAATAAATACTAATAACAGATAACGTTTTGTGTGGATTCTGCTTGTAAGCTTTTCATAGAGATATTGTTAGATAATAGGATAAGATGTGTATAATTATTTTTCATATAAATCTCATGTAGCTCTTAAGGTCTTTTATGTACAGTTTTTTTTACTACTTAGGTTTACTATTTAAGTTAAACTAGTTTGTGTACATAAAAATATAGTGTCTTTCTTGCAATGATTTCAAAAATACACATTAATTGTTTTAATGCTGTTTTATTTATTATGATTTCAGTTTTTTCCCTAAACTAATATTTGTACATCATATTGATTGTTAAATACAATTTTTTTAAAAAAATTTTAGAAGTGAGTAATTTGAATTATTTCAAAAATCAGAATATCAAGGCATTATATATGTAATTTCCTGCATAAATTAAACAAAAGTTAAACAACATAATTTTCAACAAATAATAAAACTAATATTACGAAATTTCTTGGAAATTTAACACATTATTAATTAAAATTAAAAAGCCAAAATATTGCTCTCTTGTTATACAAATCGCTTCCACCCTCCTTGGTGAACCATTCTTCTATAAGGGCATTAGTAGGCACCTCCAAATTTTATTTGTAATGTCTATTGCTTTTTCTCTTATTGTTGTCTCTAATGTGCAACTAGATAATTTAAATTAATTCTTTAAAAAAAATTGCGTATTGTTTTTAAGCTTCAATGAACAAAATTGTCCATTACTTTATGGATTTCCATTACTCTCTGTAAATTTAAGTCGATTATTTACTAGCAATCTTTTACTTATTATAATTAATTAATTCCTCGAAGTGAAACTAAAAGAAAATTTATAATCCAGCGTTACCAAGACGTTCTCATATTATTAAAAAATTTAGAGAAACTGTCCAAGTGACAGCTACGAAAAAATTGGTCTGAATTCGAAAAACTTGAAAGGAAATCGATAACCGGAAAATTCAAATGTCAAAAAAAATCCAATCTTATCGTTAACTGAAATTAAAGCCAAACTGATGGAAATTGGATGCTTCAATTCTTCTGGCCCCTTGGACTGATTTATGATGATGTTCTTAATAAATGTGTTTCAACATTTTAACGATCCGAAACATAAATCCAAAATTGTGATAGATTGGTTAAAAGACAAAAGCATCGATGTTTTGTCTTGCCCATTCCAATCTCCAGACATCAACCCTATAGAAAACATGGGGGATCACGTTTATAACCAAATTCCATCAACATCACAGCAACTTGAGAAGCTTGAAGAAATATATAGGTGTCGTGAAAAAAGGGTGATGTTTATGTTCTGGACATGGGCCAAAATTAAAAGTGATTAAAAGTGATATTTTATAGAATAAAAAAATAATATTGTATAATACAACAAAAAAATTGCTAAAATAATTCACATATATGTAAATATGTATAATTTTAAAAAAATATACTTCTTTTCTTCAAAATTATTTTAATTGCTCTTTTAAAACAAGGAAATACTTTGTTAAAAAAGGCCTATATCAAAACCTATTAAATTTTTTTTAAATAAATCTCAACATGAAACAATTATTTTGTTTTATTATTCCCAAATAAGTACGGTACCACAATCAAACCGCGTCCACAGAGCAACAATTACGGCATGAGCCAATAGACAACACACGCGAATTAATTCCGAAAATAAAAAATAAGGTAATACCGCACGGTGTAGCAGGAGGAACAAGGTAGGGAGACGGTGTTGTGAATCACAACTTGTGATTCAACAGTCAAGTGCAGTGCACGGTTAGGTGGACGGGAGTGCGGTACTTTCCGGCGTCCACAGCTGCGCATCGACGTCGCGATTCCTGCGAGTACCACGAAAATTTTCGAATTTCGATCGACGAATCTGGTTTAGTGCCTACAAATTTATCGGTTTGTGTCATCAATTATTGGTTTACGACTTGGGGGGGTGGTGATGTGTTGTGGCGAGAAAATGATTTCGGGGGAGGTTTTCGCAGTTTTCGCCCTTCTGGTCGCCTCCGTCAACTGTCAGGGGTAAGAATTTATAATTAAGTTAATAAATTTAATTTGAATTTATATTGTGCTGTACAAGTACGTTCACACAATTAAGATTATTAAATTGTGATTGTTAATAATGTTTGGAGAAGTTATAAAGGAAGGAAATCTTCAACCAAGGATAAACTGCAGCATAAACGGAGTCTGACTCATGCGGCACATTCAATGCGTTTATTTCTTTGACATTTGCACAAAATTAAGTTTGGCTTTTTATAAACGAGTTCTGGTTAAGTTTTGCTAATTAGATACTTGCACAAATACATTCAGACCTTGCCCCAACTAAATTGAAACTTAATGTGCCAAATTATGGTATTTAATTTTAATTTTGTTCATCCTGCGTGTAAAAATGTAATTAATTAGTAAGTTAGGCGGTGACTTATAGGACTACTGGAATCTTAGATTAATTCTTGTTTTTGACCTTGTGCTGGGTCAGATCGTAGAGATGCGGCATCTTTTTTTGCAGAATTTCGTTCTGACATCACCTGGCGCTATAAATAACACCGGTCGTCTGTGCGACTTCCCAGGTTTGACATTAAAACACTAATTCTGCATTTTTATCAACGTGGACCTGAAAAAGTGACAAAACAAAAAATCATTTAATGGATAAACAAGCTCAACGACCTCCGATTCCCGATCTTTGTTACGGTTTACATAGAAACTGTAACTAATCAGCTCAAATATCTCCGTGCAAGACACTTAATATTTCGCACAAGGTGCTTAAGAACCGTTACAACCAGATATTCAAATACGCTAACCCAATTACCAATTACAACACACAATAATTATTAATATCGTCGATAAACCAACAATTGTGCGGACTTAAAATTAATTAGGGTCTCCGTGTGGTGGAAACTGGTCGGCACCGTGTGAGTTAATCAAAACGGAGATTGATTTATGTTTCCTCCGGACCCGATAGGAACACGCTTCGAAAGTCGATTTATTCGCAATTTTCTGTAAAAAAACTGCGGCCGCACATAAATATTCATTGCCCAACATGTTTGTACATAAACCGGCACTTATCTCAAACACTGTGTTATGAAGTTTCCTGTGTGTGCGTGTTTTTTTTTGCGAACAATTGCTTTATTTAACACGTTACTTTCGCCGGTCGGTGAAGGATTGTTGTTGTTTCACCGTTAATTATCGTTGGAATATAATGGTACAGTTGTAAAAAACCGTAAAATATGTAAACAATTTCTTGCACAATCAAATTAATTATGATTATCGACGGTGTTATGGTAAGATGGAAGATTGTTGCGATGATCTCGAGTTTTCACTTTCCGTAAATGGAGTCTCGTCCGGTGATGATCAATTATCGAAAACTACATTAAAGAGAAAACACCTGTTGCGTTAGTTTACAAATTTGGATGACCGAAAGTAAAGCTTGGCCATTTAAAAATCATACTTATGTTCATTTGATTTAAAATACCACTCAGATTGTTTCTTGTCCAATTTCTGAGAAATAAATTCGCAGATGAACGATCATCGATGACTTCAAAGATATGGAATGATCAATGAAAAAAGTCTGCCTCACGCTCAGGACAAAAAACTCCAACTCGTCATCGTGGTTGCGACAACTCTACGTTTGCCAGTGAGGTTTACCATTTTTACCTGAAGTTTCAGTTAATAAAATAGGCAAATTTAATTTTGTCATCAAAAAATTGATTATTCGGAATAATTCTATGAATGTAACAATTCTACGTTTGAGTAGAGAGTATGCGAAGATGTACTATAGAAATGATACTGTGAAAGTATGATCTTAACTTTATCACCCTGTCGAAGGATTTATAAGATATATTATCAGTTCATCAACACTGTTGAGGTTTATCAATTTTTACTAAAATTATGCAGTCAATTAAAAAACATGTTACAGGCAAATTGATTTTCATTGAAAGTTGAAAGAAAGTTCTCTTCATTTTGTCACGTTTAAATGACAAGATTGCATATGACACTTTATAAATAATTATTTAGAAAGTACAACGGCAGTTTTCAAAGATCTGGAATGATCAATGAAAGTCTGCCTCACGCTCAGAACAAAAAACTCAAACTCGTCATCGTGGTTACGACAACTCTACGTTTGAGTAGAGAGTATGCGAAAATGTATTACAGAAATGATCCTATAAAGTATTATCCCCAGGACGGATCCACCTTGTCGTGGTCTTGGGGCTCAGTACCGCTCCACAAGCCAGTGGTAGTGGGGAGCTAACGGATCCAACACCTGCAAGTCCATACTTATGTTCATTTGATTTAAAATACCACTCAGATTGTTTCTTGTCCAATTTCTGAGAAATAAATTCGCAGTTGAACGATCATCGATGACTTCAAAGATCTGTGGAATGATCAATGAAAGTCTGCCTCTCGCTCAGGACAAAAAACTCCAACTCGTCATCGTGGTTGCGACAACTCTACGTTTGAGTAGAGAGTATGCGAAGATATACTACAGAAATGATCCTGTGAAGTATGATCTTAACTTCTATCACCCTGTCGGAGGGTATGTATGTCCCATCAGTGCACCAACACGGGTGAGATTTACCATTTTACCATTTTTACCCAAGGTATTAGTTGAATAACATGGAACAGGTAAATTCACTTCTGCCATCGGAAAATTGAAAGTTCTCTTAATTGTGCCACATTTAAATAACAAGATCGCTTTTGTCGGCTCATAAATAATTATTTAGAAAGTGCAGCGACAGTTTTTATCCGCAAATATCAGATTAATTTGCAAGCAGGTTTCATTAATACCGTCACGACACAAAGAAATTGTATCAATTTATCAACTATCAAAAGGAGATTTCAAATTCCGGATTAAAAACACCCACGTTGTTGTTGTTGACTTTTCCACCGAATGGAACAAGTTTATTAAATTAGCGGATATACACGTGAACGACGAATAAGAATCGAGGAGCGGGAAATAATGGTGATAAAATTCGCACCATTGTTCAACTGGTTTAATTAAATTCAAAAGTGTGAATTACGACATGTTTTATATTAAATTAGTTTGACATTTGTTGTGTTTTATTGTTTTGAACTTTTAAATTTCTCTTAACTGAATACGTCTATAACTGTATAATAGAACACAAATAACATTGTGAATAGTAAATTGCCACAAAAAGCAACAATCAATTGATACAAATTAAAAGCCTATTTTTCAATGATTCACATCGCGTTCGAATCACTCACGTGCAAAATAGCAAACAACGTAATGGTTTCATTATGTCATGTTCTGTACGTCTGTGGTATGTTAAGTGACGTCTTATACGAGTGGGTGTTGAGTGGAACCAGTATCTACTATTTGTGCATGACCGTTTTTGGGGTCCGCAAGACACCAACTCTCGTTTTTTATTCTATCGAACAAAAGAATTTGCATATTTAAACGAGATATACGCATTTTACACCCAATCGTTTTCTCGCTTATCTGTTATCATGGCTGGCTCATTGACCTGTGGCTTCGTTTAAGTACATTTTGCGAATGTGAAAGTAGATTCGGTGCGTTTACACACTGGGTACTTGAGGCCAACGTTGCGCATAATTTATTTAAATTTTATCACAATAGGTAAAAAGCATAAAAGTCACCGCTGTTGGTGCGCGGAAGTAGCTTTTAAGCCCTCCGACAGGGTGATGAAGTTAAGATCATACTTCACAGGATCATTTCTGTAGTATATCTTCGCATACTCTCTACTCAAACGTTGAGTTGTCGCACCCACGATGACGAGTTAAAGTTTTTTGTCCTGAGCGTGAGGCACTCTTTCATTGATCCAATTCTCGGATCTTTGAAGTCATCGATGATCGTTCAACTGCGAATTTATTTCACAGAAATGGGCAAAAAACAATCTGAGTGGTCTTTATATAATTAAATAAAATTTTTTTGGGCTTGTTGTTTGTTCAGTCATCGAAGTCACCGCTTGTAAACAATTTGTCATCGTTGTTTATTGCACTTAATATATAAAACTCACTTAGTTCGACCTTGACCGAATAGGTATTGCCTTTGACAATGCAGAAACCTTGAATAAACGTCGTACATTCCGTCACTAGAGTCTTAATGATTCTCAGAGGTCTGACTACCGATCATTACCATAAACGGCGTCCGTTCCATTGAAAAATGTTTGTTATCGAACCGTTTTGGATATTTCCTTTACAATTTCGAAACGTTACTCAACTTGTTTGCTCAGTCAATAACGAAAACGAAGGTAAAAATTCACAAAACGGGTAGAAAGTTATGCGAAATTAATTTTGGGGCCATTTTTAGGTAATTTATTAAAATCAATTAATTTAAATTCCCAAGAGGACCCGAAATTTTAATAAATACGTTTTGGCGCTCATCAATATACATATGGTTAACAGGTGATGTATGAAGAAAGTTTATTTATGTGATAACCGAAACTTTCCCAAAAATTGCTTAAATAGTTTTTACCTCAACATTAAAACTATTAGAAGGAGCGAACAACAATATAAATCATCAGCGTGTTACAATAAACACATAAAAAACTAAAATAAATACATAAAACTTAAATATATTATCGAACGATTGCGTACAACGGGCAAATGTGGGTTGTAAGGCAAGGCTGTAAATGTATAACAAACAGAATGTGGTTCTTATTGTTTGTGGGCTTTTGCAATGATCAACCAACGTATTCCGTCAGTTTAGATCCGTCTGTTTAATCAATATTCGAAGCCAATCGACATTTACATATCTAGCATCGTTAAAAAATCTTAGTGTGTTAATATCGAAATTTTATGTGACTTGGGCAAATGTTGAAGTTGCTTCGATACTCCAAGGCCGGTTTTAAATGTTTAAATACTTCAGCTCCATAGAAATATTAAAAAGAGAATTTACGTTTTTAAATATTAAATGTTAAATAACTAAACAACAAAAAATTATCATCATCATCACAATAATAAGCAATTTTTTGCTGCCGCAAATTTCTACAAACAAATTTATGTGACGAAAAAAAATTGGAACTTTGGAAATTGAGGATGGATCAAACTCACTTTTGACCTCGTCTTCAGAATTTATGATAAAAAAATGTGAATCTGTTGCTGTCCAGAGCAGCGTTTATGTGTTTAGAATTTAAAAAAGTCAGATTGGTTGAATTCACAATTAGGTTTTTTTATGAAGGTGAAAAAGTAATTTAAGGGAAAATTAGTAAAGCAGTTTTAGATTATAATTAATATATATTTTAATTTATTTTTGTACCAACAAACAAAAATCAAATTCAGTACTGCGGTTTTCTGTTTAAAAATGCAACATAAACACTAGGTTTAGAGTGAGTTTAATAGTTTTATTTCGACGATTTGAAACTGTGTAGTTGTACTAATTTAGCTTCTCAGTACGTAACGTCCCTTTTTTATGTAATATCAAGGTGAAACAATTTTTCATTGAAGTTATATTCACATATGACACCATCTTGAACAATGTTAAATAGACGTATTTATTTATTGTATAGCAATTAACATTTGTAATGTTCCCTATTTGATATTGTCTATTGTTTTTCCAATTTCCTTATTTAATTATTTGTGTTATTTAAGAATTTTCCAAGCATATTATATAAATATTTGCAAATTATTTATTTTATTATTTATTTTAAATTATTATCCTCTTTTATATATTATTATTATTTCAGTTTTATCCCCAAATTTATCATTTGCATCCCCATTTTATCCTGGATAAAATACCGGAAATGTCGGATACAAGATTAATGCCCTCAAGGAAACGTTATTTTTACATGTTTGGTAAAATCATTTATAATATTTATAATCTTATCTCATAATATTGGTATAAACATAGGGAGTGTTCGGAACACCCTGGGAGTACTAAAAATTTCTTATAAGACGGTCGTTGATTAATGAGTGTACAATAAATTTCAGCATCAATTTGGTGGTATTATTATATTTTACTTACACCAACAATCTGTCAGAATATTTAAAAAAAAGTGTCATCAAGACACTCTTATTTCATTACATATCTGAAAAGGAAACGTTATTTTTACATGTTTGGTAAAATCTCTAAAAATATTTTACTGTTTACACGATTTTCCCTCGATGCGGAAAAAGGGAAAGGGCGAACTAGTAAATAAAGCACGATTAACTCAAAAATGAACTCTTTATTGAGCCAAACAACAAAATTGTGAGCGAGAAAAAAAGGTGCGACCGTCGTCTTCGAGAGCTTGGGGAAGAAGGGACGCGGCGTGGCTTTAAGCTCAAGTGGCGCGCGACGCAAGACGCTTACTGCGTCGACGATGCACGCCATCTTCCGTTGTGCTTCGAAGTGAAGCTTTTGGCGCCACAATATTCATAATCTCATCTCACAATATTGGTATAAACATAGGAAGTGTTCGGAACACCCCGTGTATAATATGAGAGTACTAACAACGGTTCCTTAAAGGATGGTTCTTAGTTAACTCGTGTACTGACTGTTTAGTCAGACCATAAATGTCAAAATTTTTGAAAATAAAAATGTGCCATCAAGGCCCACTTATATCAGTACACATATGAAAATATAATACTCATAATCTCATCTCAAAACATTGGTATAGACAAATTGGTACAAAAAAATTGGCAGTTATAGAGACTGCCGATAGAAGTGAATATTTTAGTATTAAAATTTGAAATTTCTTAATGTTTGAATTAAAATTAACAACATCAATCTGGTTTTCACATTTCTTGACACTCCGAGCAACAATTATATGCATGTTTATATGGTTTATTATTCAAATATATTATGGGTTGTATGTGTCTAAGGCGAACACCACACTGCGCGTGCGCAGTAATGAGCATGTCGGTGACGCAAACCCATAAGAGCGTCGTTATTTTTACATATTTGCTAAAATCTTTAATAATATTCATAATCTCATCTCAAAATATTGGTATAAACATAGGGACTATCCGTAACATCTTGTATAAAATTTAGGACTACTAACAACGGCTTCTTATAGGATAGTCCTTAATGTTAATGCGTGTACAGATAATGAAGTTTTCAGCATCAAATTTGGTAGTTTTACAGACATTTTAGTTATACCATCAATATGTAAAAATTTAAAAAGGGCACACTTATATCAGTACACATATGAAAAGGTTACGTTATTTTTACATATTTGCTAAAATAATAATAATCATAATCTCATCGCACAATATTTGTATAATAATAGGCGTGTTTGGAACATCCTGTATAAAATTTGGAAGTACTAATAACGGCTCCTTGTAGGATAGTCCTTGGTTAACGCGTGTACAAAAAATCATCAAATCTGTACCTGTACCAACAGTCGTTATAGCCATTTTGTTTACAATTACGTGTAGAATTGAAAAATCCAAAACTAAACAGAGTGTTCCATTGAAAATAACAAAGTCGATGTCACTTCCGGCAAAACCGAAAATTTAGTTCAAGTTATAATTGGTATAAAAATTCTAAATCAATTTTACCACTAGTTAAGTTCATTAAATTGTTTTCAGATACTACCAGGTCCTTGGTCCCAGGATTATACGCCCAAACAGCGAATTCCACTGCGCCGTCAGCGTGCAAGCAACATCTGAACCCACCCAAATAACGGCGGTCCTTCAAGGTTCGTCCTTCAACGGTACCCCGTTCTTGACCCAGGACCAAGTCGTCGTCCAACCGTACACTTCACGAGTGTGCAGACTTGAGGTAAACCCACAATTTTCTTGCTGTTGTAGCTTGTACAAATCGATCACCTCTCGAACACCTGCACGCAGTATTAATTGGATGTTTTAATTGATCGAAATTTTTTGGATGTAGGTGGGCGACCTGGAGGATGGCGAGTACACGCTACAAGTGCGTGGTTCCGGGGGCGTCGAATTCACTGACGACTATCCGTTGGAATTCGTCGAGAAAAGCTACTCCGTGTTCGTGCAGACGGACAGGGCGGTTTACATGCCCGGCACCACCATCCTGTTCAGAGCCATCGCCCTCAATTCGCATCTCAAGCCGGCCGCCGAGGTCAGGAACGAGCTGCTCCACATTCACGTCTCGGACGGGCAGGGGAACAGGGTGAAGGAGTGGACCAACGTGGAGGCCACCCGTGGTGTCTTCACCGGTGAAGTTAAGCTGAGCGACAGCCCTGTTTTGGGGAACTGGAACATTTCTGTTACCATCCACGGGCAAACTTACAGCAAGAACGTTGAAGTTGCTGAGTATATATTGCCCAAGTTTGTGGTTGACATAAAAGCACCCAAGCACATAACGTTCCAGGAGAACATAATTGTGGCCAATATTGACACCAAGTAAACAAATTAACAACTTCATAAGCTTAAAAATAATAAATTGATATTTCAGATACAATTACGGAAAGAAAGTTAGAGGGGAAGCAACCGTTACAGCCTTCCCCACAATCTACTCAGGAGTCATCCAGCCAATCTTCCAAAATCCAATCAGGAAAGTTATTCCAATCGATGGTACCGCCACCGTGCAGTTTGATATTGCCAAAGATCTCAACTTAAATGACGAATACGAACGAACTGTAGTTATAGACGTGACGATTCAAGAAGCTCTGACTGGCAGAAGACAAAATAACAGTATGCAAGTGCACATCCACAAGTACGACTATAAAATGGAACTAATTAAGAGTGCCGACTATTTCAAGCCAGGACTGAAGTACACCGCATACGTAAAATGTTACAAAATGTTTTTTGATGTAAAATTCTAACTGAATACGTTTCAGGTTAAAGTAATGAATCATGACGGTACTGCTCTAAGAGCAGACCAACAAACTATAACAGTCAGACATGGTTATTCCAGGCAGGATGAAGTTTACGAAACTAATAAAGTGAAATTAGATAAAAATGGCATAGCCAAACTAGTATATGACACTCCTGTCAATGTGACAAACACAACGGCCCTTAGGATAGAGGTAAAGTTAAAAACATCTAAAAATCTTTTAACTAATCAACTATTTTAGGCCGAATATCAAGATTTAAAGGAACGAATCTCTCCAATTCCTGCAGCCGTGTCTTTCAGCAACACATTCCTACAAGTCACATTGGACACGGACAGGCCAATCGTGAACCTGGACGTGGAAGTAATGGTGAACTGCACGGAACCAATGAGGTATATCAATTATGTGTTGATGGGACGAGGGGATGTACTCATCACCAACACCTTCCAAGTAGACAACGCCAAAGAATACAAGTTTCACTTTACGGCAACTCATGCCATGGTCCCAGTCACACATTTAATCGTTTACTACGTGAGACAAGACGGGGAGTTAATAGCTGACGCTTTGGACATCGAGATTGATGGGCTGCTCCAAAATTTCGTAAGTAACAAACAAACATGCCAAAGCAATTATTTTTAATTGTGACCAATTACAGATTGATATTCAAGTCAACACGGTTGAAAGTGAGCCTGATTTGGACGTAGAAATGATCATTAGAGCCCAACAGAACTCCTACATCGGTCTGTTGGCTGTGGATGAAAATGTTGGCTTGCTGAAACCTGGCTACGACCTCACACACAAGGAAATCGCCGAGGAATTGCTGCGTTATGACGTAGCTAAGGGAACACCATACTCCTTCATCAACAAAGATGCGAAGACACATTTCATGTGGAAGCCCGGGGAGAGCAATGCACACACTGCCATTTATGTAAGGGGATTGATCATTTAAATCGTTATTTATTACAGTCTTTGAATTTTAGGAATCTGGGGCAGATCTCTTAACCAATACAAGAGTTAACAGACACCGTCCGACTCGTAAGCCACTAGAATTATTTATTTAATCATAGTGCAATGTCCTTGTTCTTTTTTAGTCGAAGATATTTACCTGAGACCAGTATTTTATGGCCCGTCAACAATTAAACCGGACAGAGGTTTCGTCCTACCCGTACATTCAGTTACAAGGCCACCTCTAGCAGGGCCATACGCTTTTAGCAGAATTCCAAAACCAGTCTGGAATAAACCTAAAGTGTACCTAACTCACGCAATTGCCAACACCTGGCTTTTCAACAACTTCTCTTCTGGTTATGAAGGGAAGACATCGATTCGTAGAAGAATTCCCAACACATTGAATACTTGGACAATTACCGGGTTCTCTTTGGACCCCTTACATGGTTTAGGATTAATTACGAATCCCAAAAAATTGAAGGTATCGAAATCATTTGTGGTGAGTTTAGACTTGCCTCATTCGGTACAGCGTGGAGAAATTTTGGCGGTTCCCGTTGTTGTTTACAACCACATGGGCCAAGACATTAATGTGGATGTCACCCTTCATAATCCTGAACAAAAATTTGAGTTCGCTGAAGTGTCCAATGATGTGAACGCCACCAAGAGTAAGTGATATTAACCGTTATCAATGAAGGTTCTATAAATAGTATTTTAGAAATCGAGCTGTACAGAAGGAAAAAAATTAGTGTTAAGAAGAACAACGGTGCTTCCGTCTCTTTCATGATAACCCCCTTGAAGCAAGGTTTAATTGAAGTTAAAGTCACAGCTAATAGTCCCAGAAATCAAGACGTGGCCATGAAGAATCTATTAGTAACGGTAAGAATTGCAAATGGTAATAATAATAAATAACTAAATAGTTACATTTTAGACGGAAGGTGAACCAGAGTACTACACAAAAACTCTACTGGTTGACTTGCGCCAATCCGGAGATTTCAAAAAGAACATAACGATAGACATACCCAAAAATGTGGTGGAAGGGTCTGAAGATATAAAAGTTTCTGCTGTTGCTGACTTGTTAGGACCAACTCTAGTCAATTTGGAACAAATGATTCGTTTGCCAACTGGATGTGGTGAACAAAGCTTAGCCCAGTTCATGCCCAACTTAATTGTGCTCCAGTATTTGAAGAGCACCAGACAACTTACACCGACAATTCAAGATGAAGCTATAAGTATTTTGGAAACAACGTATCAGAAGCAGCTTTCTTTTAAAAGATCAGATGGCTCTTTCAGTCCGTTTGGCTCCAGAGATGACGCCAGCAATGTCTGGTAAGCAAATCTAATAATTTAATTAATGTTAGGTACTAAGAGACGTTGTTTCAGGTTGACTGCCTACACAGCTTTGGCATTTAAACAGGCGAAACCTTTCATATTTGTAGATCAGCGCATTATTGACAGAGCGCTAGACTGGCTGATGGATATCCAAGGGAAAAACGGTAGCTTCGTGGAAACAGGAGCGGTGATCTACAGCCAAATGGAAAGTCGTAATGGCAACAGTTTGGCTTTGACCGCCTTTGTAACAATCGCGTTTATCGAAAACCAGGTGGGATCTTCGGGAAAATACACCAACACGATAAACAAAGGCTTGGATTACATCGCGAGGAACATAGACGAAGGAGAATCGACTTACACGATTGCGCTGTGCAGTTATGCTTTACAACTGGCGAAACATACGTCCAAACAAAGTGCATTTAACCTCCTGGATGCTAGGTCTAAGTCAAAGGATGGTAAAAAATGGTGGGCTATTGATACGCCGATCAATGAAACCAAAAATCCTTGGACTAAGCTCCCCAGATCTGTCGACATTGAGACTACTGCGTACGCTCTGCTGACTTTCATCGAAGCTAATTTGCTCGATGATGCCACGCCTGTGCTGAATTGGTTGCTGGACCAACAAAACAGCATGGGTGGCTTTGCTAGTTCGCACGACACTGTAGTGGGCTTGCAAGCATTGTACAAACTGGTGACGAAGTTGTCGATCAATACCAACATGCAAATCGACTTTACTTATAAGAAACAGGAGTCAAACAAGTTCAATATTAATAGGCAAAGCGCCATGATTCTTCAGACAATGCCAGTAAGTGTTAATAACTAAATAATCTAGAGAGTGTTACAATGTTTGACTTGTAGATTCGTAAAGAAGCTAGAGTTATCAATGTGACGGCCTCTGGAAGTGGCTTGGGAATATTCAGAGTCTCTTACAAATACAACATGAATGTAACCGGTCCTTGGCCAATGTTCACCTTGGATCCACAAGTGGACAAGAACTCAAACCGTCACCACTTACAAGTCTCGATTTGCACAGCGTAAGTCTTTCAGCCTATTTGTAAATGGTGTGCCACATTTTTAGTTGTAGGTTCGTTTCGAAGAATCTGAGTGAAAGTGCGGAAAGCAACATGGCTGTTATGGAGGTGACTTTGCCTTCAGGTTTTACGGCCGACATTGATGCTTTGCCCAGTTTAGAAGTGTCTCAGAACGTACAAAAAGTGGAAACCAAGGACGACCTGACCAAAATAATTCTTTATTTCAACAACATTACTAGACTGGAGTATTGTCCCACCGTTTCAGCCTTTAGAACCCATAAAGTGGCCAAACAGAAGCCCGTTCCAGTTGTTGTTTATGACTACTACGACAGTTGTATGTTCAATTACTTGACCAATTTGTTACTTGATGATTAATGATAATTGTTTTTTAGCTCGAAGAGCGAGAGTCTTTTATAGAGGACCAAGATCGACATTGTGTGACATATGTGAGGGTGAAGATTGCGGAGATATTTGTATCAAGGAATTGGAAGCTGGACCTTTGGTGGATGGGGAACTGAGAGGAAGGGATGGTGGTGGAAGCTCAGCGATAAGTGCCACAAGTTGGCTTGTGATTGTCACAATCTTAGCCTACGTTTGTCGATAAATATTATATTATATAAGTATCTCTTCGTGTAAATACTAGAGCTGAACACTACCTATGGAAGCCATACTATTACTAGTTTAATTTTAAGAAAGGACTGTATGTTTACTGAAAAATAATTTAAGTAACCACTGTGATGTTATTACCTATTAGTAGTAATAGCGATAAGACGTTCAGTATCATCAATCACCAGATTAACTATTTTGTTACCTAATAAATGTAATAGTTACTAATCATTGTAAATAGGATGGAAAGATTACATAAAATACTGATCTATAAATCTAAGTCAAATAAACAATAATATAAGTGACTAGTCGTTTAAGACCATGTAACAATAAGCTAAAAAACATGTTTAAATAAATTAATGTTAAAATTCCTCCGTTTGAAAATGTTCTACGTTTTGTATTCCCGCCTTTTTTCCTGTCAAAGTTACGTTAACCTCAAAATGGCAAAAAAAATTCTAATAAAGATTATTTTGTTTATATTATTGAATTTAATTTACTGTGCATGTACGGATCTCACGCTTTTACATAGAAGAGAAGGAATTGTTGGCAGGGAAAATTTTACGTACTATAAACTTAAATCACCTAATGCAATTTTACTTATACTAAAGTCACTGTAAGTTTTATTCAAGAAGGTTATTAAGCTATAAACACCACAATCTAATTGCTTCAGGGAAGGAGATGCTGACATTTATGTGTCACAAAAATCAACTGTTACTTATGAACCTGAGATGTATGATCTGCATTCTGCAACTTGCGGTATTGACATAGTGGAAATACCTAAAGAGTAATGGTAACAAAGTTATATTTCACTCTTCTGAATATTGTTTTTTAGCTTTGAAAAGCCTGTAACTGTTGGCATTTATGGACATCCTTCATTTGAGGAAAGTTATTTTACTTTAGATATATATGATCTACCAAATGAATCTGAGGAAACAGCCCAAGTAAATGTGGAACAGTTTGAAGTTGAATCTGAGAAGCCAAAAAAGGTTAACCAAGAAAAAATAGAAAAAGAAAGAAGTGCCAAAATAAAATCATATGCAGCCAGAAGTGGAATTTGGGCTTTGCTAGAAATAATGCAATTAGTGTTTATTTAAATTAGTATATTATTGTATATTCCTGTGATACTAAAACCATAATTTAGGGAACTAAATAAATTTTAAATAAGTATATTGTAAAAAAGACACAAACACAAACATTTTATTATAACAATCAACAAACAAAATTAAAAATTTTAAGTCTGAATTTGTACACTTTATAAGATACATGCTAAATAAGGAAATTATGTTTTTTTATCCTTTTCTCGTTTGTGACCATGTGCCACTATCATATGTCTTTGAAGATGTGTTTTCCTAGACAAAATTTTATTGCAAATTGAACATGTTGTGGTACCATTGTGCATTCCTAAATGTTTATATAGGGAATCCTTTAATCTATACTTTTTCCCACATATTTTACATTTATAATCTCCATGATCTTTACAGTGGGATTTATCATTACCACTTGTTTCATCTGTAAAATTTATAATTCACCTCTTAACATTGCTAGCTTTAAATATATACAAACCTAGTTTTGAGATCTGTGCCAGATTTTTTGAGACTGGAGCTAAAAATATGCCATTTAATATAATTAATTTTAATTACATAATAATTATACTTGTATCCATTTGATTTTCCTCCAATTTATCTTCATCAATCAGTACTTCATCTAAAATATCTTCTAAAAGAACAATAGGTTCATTTTTCAATTCAGGACAGTATGCCTTTTGTTTTTGATTAATGTCTGACTCATCTTCTTCCAAACTCCTCTTATTGTTCTCTACATTTATCGTTTCAACTTTCTCAGACACACTAAAGTCTTCCTCTATATCATCACCAGTTAACCCACAAACTTGCAAAGTCTTGGCTGCTTCTATAAAGCTTTCGAACATCTCACTATCAATGCTCACCTGTCCTTGGTACATGAACCTGAAGATATCTATCAAAACCGAATACTCAATGCCCTTGATAATAACAACGGGATTCTCATGTTTTATTTGTTTGAAAACATTATTAAAATACAAACTGCAGGCGCCCAAAATCATTTTATGGGCTCTAATCACTTTGCCATCGACGAAAACGGTTACGTCCGTAAACTCCTCGCACTGCAACATTTGATCCATGCTCACTTTTAGGTGGTCCATGTGATCCTTCCAGTTTACGGCAAAATGTTCGCGAGCCATTATAATTTTGAAAACTTATAGGTTAAAAATTACAGGTTATGTTTTGTCACAAATATATTTTGACATAACTGAATTCAAGCCAAGTATATTTAAATAGTCTTGATATAAAGACGTTTTATTTTAAATGAACATACCAAAACCTTGTTGTATACTCACAATTCATTTGATAGTGAATAAAAACCAGACTGAACAATATGAGAAAACTTTATTAACTCTAAAAAGATTACAGGGTAGAAAATAAAGGAAAAATTATCAGAACTAGCATTTAGTACAAGCCATTAAATCAAATACCTTGTTCAAATAATAACTAAAAAAAATATGATTTGGTATATGGGTGAATGCATATAATTAATGCAGAGGAACAAATATAAATTGGACGATTCGGTTTTAGTTTTGTTTAGAGTCGCCTTTAAATCGACCATTCATCACACTTACTATTGACATCAAGACACATAGAAGTTTGTCTTTAAAGTCACACATTTATTACTATGTTTAAGGCCAGAGAAGGTTCCAAAAATTGCTTCTACAACAGGACTCGGAAAGAGAACTAGGGGGCGCACTTACATATACATGCAAGCACTTGTTATTTTAATGCAACAATGGGAAAACAGCAATATACAAACATGTCAATTTTAAGACACTTATGGGTGAGAAGGGACATAGACCTAGACTAATCATATATTAAAGACTGGCTCATGTAAAAGTACAAATGTTCGAGTTTCCATCCGAAAGTTAAGCCTAGACTTTAACTTTTTGATAAAAACTCCGTCAAATACAAATCCTACAGTTATTTCGTAAAAGGAACCAAAGCAGTTTCTTTCAAAATATTACCTAGTTAAAAACAGGATAGTGGTACGCCACAACACAAAATAAAACACTAGTAAATTTAATTTAAAACACATGATTTTATTGACTAAATATCTTTAACAATAAAATTTGTTCTTTGTAAACTTTCATCTTTGAAGTATTCATAAACATTATTGTATCCTTATTGCCCTCTGTGATTTGAAAGAAGTTACTTTGGTAATAGGTTCACAACTAATTCCCCGAGTAGGAACCACAAGAAATTGACAATTCTAAGTCTATTCTACACCAACATTAAACAAAGAGGACAAGAGCTAAAATAATCAACAATACATGGACTAACTTTTGAACTATCTTCCAAGGTCATAGTAAATAGTTTTTTACATTTGATATAAATTATAAATTACTGGGAAAGTCTACCAATTAAACCTAGAAATTAATGTTTACTATAAGCTATGATTCAGAATATGAATGTATGAGTTACAGGATGCATTAAAATGAATGTGGTGCATCCAAAAACACAAACAGGAGGATTTAATTATTTATTAGCTTAATAATTAATATGTACAAAAGCTCCTCCTTCGTTTGCCATTGCTTAGAAACGATAATATTGATTTTCATAGGACGCACCGCACGAAAGAGTGCCGAATTTTTGTTATTGGTGGTTCCCCTAGCACACAGTTAACTCGAAAGAAGTTTTGTCAGAAAACAACAGTACATATTGTCATTGGTGTGTAAGTTAATTGGACATAAATATAAACTATAACTAATTAAATCTATAAACAGTGCACTTTTGTTACGTGTAGGGGAACCACTTGTCAGTCATATTGTGAAACACATTTTGGCGAATAGCGTGAGGTACATATACATAATATATTCAGTTCTTTTCAATGTGTAATATCTCACAGTAAAAAACACCCTGTGAAATATTGGAGCACAGTTATTTCTGACCTTGGATTCGAACTAATAGACAAGGAATGGGTACTTAGCCTATAACCCAACAAACCTTACGTAACAGGATTTGTCGGACCAAATAAAAATACTTTCAACAACGAAATTTTAAAAAAGGCTGCACTTTATTGTGTCATCTGCGTTTCGGTGTCGGAAGAAATTACAAAACAAATTAATGCGTTAATTCGATGAGGAATAAATGCAGCCCGTTAAAATTATCAAAAAACTACAAGTCAATTTTCGGTTTGGTCGAACTCCACAGTCCGGCAATTACATAAATTCATTTTTTGCTTAAATGGCACTACTAACAATTTCAATCAAGATCTTCGAAGCAAGTAAATTTCGTATGAATAAGCCCTTAAAATTGTTCCATGTTCAGTCAAGTAGCTCTAATCCTAACTTAAATACACTAAACATGTCAAATAAATAATGATTTCAACTAACTTGATATTTTATACATGAGTGTAGGAGAGATATTTCACAGATTAATTCATAAACAACGGTTATAACATCAACCAGACAAATTACAGTATGGTGAGTGGGTTAACAAAAACGAAATGACGTTATGATCAGTCACAATTGTAGCAAACAGACCATCTCTCGTAAATTATTTCCTAAGATTGACGAATGTTAATGTGCAGACGTCTTCTACCATCAGTGTACAAACATCTTCATAACACTCAACACAAAACTAGTCTCTTAAATAAAAAGCATATTCTAAGAGTGCCCTGCCACGTGACATTATGTAGACGGGTCATTTTGTAGAGTTGCAAGAGATTTACCCGGCAAAAGAAGGGGACAATTAATTTTGCTCAAGCCACACTAGGCAAGCAAATATTTGCTGCGACTTCAAACAAGTCACATCAAACATTTGCGTTCGTTTCATTTTGGGGGAAGTCTTATTGCACTTTAAAAAATCATGTAACTATCGCAGCGATTCATCGAATTACTAGACTAGAATAGAAACTATCACCGTGACACTTGATATCAACTATCGAATCTACGTAACGTCACAGGGGCAGGCGAAAAGTAATAAGTTAAATAACAAAAAAAAAAAAAAAATAATAATAAAAACAATAAAACTAGATCCAGTCTTAATCATAAAATGAATTTCTAGAGTAGAAGATTTGACTAGCGGGTGTAATAATAGTCCAAAATTGTGTTATGTAAATGTTTGCAGTGCGGCATTCGATCGAATCGACGAAACACCACCGAATTGCACAAAATCAGCGGTTGCGGTTTAATGCCAATCTTATCAGTCTTCATAAGGATGTTATTGAAATTGATACGAAGCGTCTGCGAGTGGTTTACTTGCGAGAACAACCGAGTTTTAGTCATTTAAGGCCATACAAGTCTGAAAGCAAATGAGACAAATTGCCTGGTTACACTGATTTTGTACAACCTTCAGTTCCGCGACCGCAGTGCCGCCGTTCTGTCAGTCCGTATCGAAAGGGGAGAGGTGGGTAAGTAAGGGGTTTTAAGTGTACGCGACGTCATTGTCCGGAACTCGCGTATAACCACGCACACACACACACACACGTACACCGAAAAAATTGTCCAAAGAGTATGCGAGAGGAGAAATGAAAAGTAAACGTGGGGGCGGGGGGTCACGGGCCGTGGGACGCGTGAGGGTGGTGGTGTTTAGTCCCAGTCGCCGTCTCGCGTCGACGATGCCTCCTCGACGCTGCCCGGATCGAGTAGGTCGTCGTCGGCGTGTTGGGCGCGTCGTTTCTGCGCCAGGGCCTCCAGTTCTTCGCGTGTTCGCTCCTTGCGGAACTCGTACACCAGCGGGAATATGTACTCGATGGCGGCCTGGACATCCGACACGCTCGGCGCTGCAAAATTCAACTCAGTTTTCAGTATATCTTTCAAATAATATGAATAATTATAGATAACTTCGAAAAATTAACAATACTAAAAGTTTTGGTGTGTGTTTATAATTCTACATGGGGTGAATATTTGAATTAAACCATTTATGGATTACATGGTTTTTATACAACAAACAATATTGATGTTTTAATTTTATTTTAAAGAAGTTTCAAGACACATTTTAAAATCTTCTACATTCAGCTCACTAAAATTGATTTTCAGTGAGAAAAGTTGATGGGGGAGACAGTGAGTAATACAATTACATGATAATTTTATTTCAAATCAAAATAAACATTTTCTGTTAACACATAACAATTTCATAAAAATCTAAATCAAATAAAACACATGTGTTATACAAAATAAATTATGATATATTATATTATATGATATTACATGGTATTCCTTAAAAAATATATAAAAATATACACTCTGTTTAAAAATTAATTTTCTATTTATTTTAATTATTTATTAATTAATTTTTTCTGTATATTTACGTAAAAATAAATATTATAATTAAATATATTGTATTAATCATATTAGTTATATAAAAAATCTAAGAAACTGTCATTTAACATGTAACATTTGTTTTTACTTTAAATTTATTATTAAAACATGTACTTCAAACGTACAAGAAACAAAATTAGCACAATATTTCATAAAATTTTTATGTGAAACATTTTAAAATTTAACCTTTTAGAATTGATTCCTGGAGGAAAGAAGCACACTTAGTAGTAGAAAATAAGGTTTTATTTTTCCTTAAATCCACTTAAAAATAAATATTTTCATGTCATATTAAAATATTATAATAATATACAAACAAAATTAGCACATTTCAAAAAAGTTTCAACTGAAATATTTCAAAAATTAGCTCTTTTTAATCCATGTTGTAGAAACTAAGATTCATTTTTCTCTACATCTACTTAAAAATAAATAGTGTAATGTTATTATTAAAATATAATAATATAATTTAATTACATTGCATTATTCATATTGGTCAGCCTCTAGTTATATAAACTAATCTAAGAAATTGTGATTTAATATTCAAACTTTTTTTACTTTTAGTACAATATTTTATAAAATTTTCATTTCAAATATTTCAAAATTTAACCTTTTAGAACTGATTTCTGCAAGAAATAATCATCCTTGCATTAGTACAAAATCAGGTATCTTTTTCTCTATATCTAATAAAAATTAATATTGTCAAGTTACATTGAAATAAATAATAAAATTTGAATATATTATTTATATTAGTTAGTCTCTACTTATATACAAAAATAAAAAACTGTGGTTTAACATTTAAGAACCCCCTTTTTTACTTTAAATTTAATATTATTAAAATATGTACTTCAATCCTTCAAGAAACAAAATTAACACAATATTTTATAAAATGTTTATTTCAAACATTTTAAAATTTAGTAATAGAAAATTTGTTTTCTTTTTCTCTATATTTACTTAAAAATAAATATTTATAAGTTATATTGAAATATAAAAATATAATAAATATAATTTAAATTCATATTAGTCAGCTTCTAGTTAATAAAAAAATATAATAAACTGTGGTTTAAGCAGAACTATTTTTGCATTAAATTTATTATTATCAAAATATGTACTTCCTGTCTGCAATAAACAAAAGTAGCACAATATCTTATAAAATTTTCATCTCAAATATTTCAAGATTTAATTATTTAGAACTGATTTTTGGAGATAAGAAGCAGTTAAGATAACTCCTGATTAATTTATTTCAAATCAAATAAAACTCAATTATTTATTACTAAATACAAATGAAAAATAAAAATACAAATGCATATTCATTAAAAAATGTCTTCGATTTTTAGATAGGGAAATACTTTAATAATATTTTAAATGTATATTTACTAAAATAAATTTTCATATCACTCAAAAACTCCGAGTGACAATATTTACAAATATTATCAAATTAGAAAGTCGTGTTTCGTTTATCTTCATTTTACTTAAAAATAAATGTTTTAATGTTGTAATTAGTAAAAATTATTTAAAATTTTTAATATTAAATGAATAAAATTTTTAAAAACTGTAGTTTAAACAGCATCCAAAATTTAAATTATATTTTATTGAAGTAGTATTTCAAGGTTTCCAAAATGACAGAAGAAACATTTTTACAAAACACTTGTATTAGTTAAGAAAACTCCTGATAACTTTATTTCAAATCCAATAAATTTCGTTTACTTCGTCAAAAATACCCATCAAATTTTTCACAGAAAATACTTGAAAAACATAATTATATTTTATACACATATTTTCTAAATTAATATCATTTCACTCCCATACCATTTAAACAGAATGACGATATTTACAATTAACAATTTACATATTAAATTAGAATATCATTTCTCTAATTGCAATTAAAATTAAACGTTTTAATGTTGCATTTATATATTATACATCTTAATTGTTAGCATCATTAATTATTGATAAACACCTAATTGTACAAAAATCTAAAAAACTATGGCTTATTTAACATTTAAATATGATCCAAATTTTTAATAATAATTTACAAAATTGGCATTTTAAATTTTTAAAAATTTAACCATTAAAACTGATTTCTGGTTGGAAGAAACATCTTGACATTACTTAAAATAAATCCTAATATTTTTATTTTATATTAAATAAAATATGTTTAGGTATTCCAGAAATATAAATAAAAAATAACACCTAAATCATTCATTATTATTAATTTGAAATTTTTATGTCAATTACAAACTTGAATTTTGTTTACTAAAAATTTCGATTAATATTCATTTTATGTATTATGCTAAAACACATACAGTGTTCGATTGAAAAAAAACAAAGATATTAAGATATATAATTTTACGAAAATAATGAACACCCTGTATAAAATTTGGACTTCTTATAAAATGATCCTTGTTTAACATGTGTGTTAAAAATAAACTTTGGTGCATCGAAATTGGGGGCTTTACATATATTTTAGTTAGATCATCAATCTGTCAAATTTTTTGAAAAAAAAAAAAATAACCCAAAAATTATTGGGTTCCGGTATAGGACATGGTATAGACATTTTATTTGCAAATACATATGGGATTTAAAAATTCAAAAATATACAGGGTGTTCCATTGAAAATAACAAAGTTGATGTCATTTCCGGTGAAACTGAAAATTAAATTTTGTTCAAATCAATACCTCTTTTCGTTCTTCATAAACTAATGAACATGTTAAGTGTGCACACTGTATAGTTAAAATGCATATTTGTTAAAAAAATACAAAGAAATACATAAGGAACATGGTTATATTTTCATGATTAAATATTTTAAACAAACTGATAACATTTTACAAATTGAATTAGAAATTCATGTTTTATTCAGTGAAAATAAATATTAAAAAACCTCTAGTCAAAAAATATCTTAATAATTGTGGTTTATAATATACGCAACATCCGGTTTTACTTCACACTTATTTATTATTAAAAAATTTAACGATAAGACAGTGTCTGGAATGTTATCAACGACGGATGCAATTTTGTAATAGACTGTCTGGTTAAAACCACGAACATTATAATTAGATATTAAACAGGTTATCTGAGGAAATACCTCACAATAATCAATAATAACGAAAAGAATAAATACAAAAAAAAAAAAACAAAATAAATATTTGCGTAAATCCCCACTGGCTGCCTCAAGGAACATCTCATAATAATCAATAAAAACCAAGAGGATAAATCATTGCGTAAATCCCAAGAGCATAAAAAATCTAAACGTATAAAACTCGTTACAATGACCAACAATTCTAGAACAGATGACGGCTACTCATTGTCTCGTAGCAATGAGTAAAGGGCTGACTAATCTGAACCTCACCTGTCACCGTGACGCTGCCCGTGGAGAAGATCTTGAGCGTGGCCTTTGGACTCTTCAGTTTGTACGTGACGCCGGGATGAAGCTCGGGTTCGTAGCTGAAACAGAAATGGAGGGAAACTTGTAGTTGGTACGCACGCAAATATTAAAAGTAAACCGACGTGTCGAACACCGGTTGATACCGAGTGTGTTGCCGTAAAGTAACGCAACTGCACGATATCTGGCTACTGGGAATAAAATAAAAAGTTTACAAACACGACATAATGCAATGGTTTAATAATAAGTCGATGAGGATTCGACTAAAATAAAATACGCTCGGTGACCTAGAAAGTGGAAGACATAGATCCAGTGGTTTAATTTCAGTAAAATTTTGTGTGTACCATATTCATATGAGGACAAAAAATGATTAATGATCTGGACACAGTTTAGTATTAATTTCTTTTGTTGTATTTAAGGAATTTTATCATTAATCAAACGCCGTTATTCTAGAAGTGTGTACAAATTTTAGTCACATAAACGACTTTGATAGATGAGGAATTACGTGCTTAAAAGAAGCAAGACATTCGTGTGTGGAAATAGCCAGTTGGAAGAACTGGAGTCGAAGCCTCGTTAGAATTGTTGGGGCGGGTGGTCTGGAGAAGACTGTCAAAGGTGTGCAAGGAATTTAATAAGACGTGTAGGAACAAACTAAGGTCAATATTTCCGACTTAGAACACAGATCTAAAAAACTCATGCAATGGCCAGCCAATGGTTTAGAAAAGGTGAAAGGCTTTTTGGACAATGTTTCTGTAGGATCTAGATTTTTGTACTTTCAGTCTTACATTAGAAACCTTCAAAATCCAATTTTTTACCAGTATAAAACATATGGTGAGAGTTGCTTTAGAGCCTTTCCCGATGTAAATTTGTGCCGTGACTAGCAAGATTTCAATATTTATTACTGATTGAACACGTGTGTGATTATCATGGGCACGAGTCCTCGAAATTCAATCCTCATTCCACAGACATTGACAGACCTTCAACATTACGTAAAAGTGGCATGGAATGAGGTACCTCAGGACGAAATTGACCACATCATTAGTTCAATGCCAAGGATTGTCAATGAGTGTCTGGAGGTCCAACTCATATAAACAATATTATGTGAATTGCTCATTTACCAAGTCTGTACTAATGATCATATTATAACAACTATTTAAGATGTTAAATATTTTAGCCAACCCGTCACAATTTTGGATTTGGTATAGTTTTCATGTCGAAACACATTTATTAACATCATTTCTAATTACTCGATATTAAGAAAATTGGTGTATTTTTCATTTTATATGTGGAACAGAATATCTTATTTATTTTGTAAAATAAATTTTGATTTAATACCTTATTGATATTTATTTATTACAATCCATTACAATTTTAATTTTCAATAAATAATCAATTATTTCTAAAATAAGGCAATATGTTTAACTTTTTCATTTGATGTAATTATTCTGTCGTTGACTGGCAGAGCGTTGGCCCACCACTCTCCCTTTTATCTGGCTCCACACTTTAAACCTACGACTGCATATACAAAATGTTTTTAAAAATAAGTGATAAAGATTTGGGAGGAGGCAGAACACATTCAATAATGAAGAAAATCTATATAAAAATTTAATTAAGTAAATACACCCCCTCCACAAACATCAAATTTCAATAAGAAACTGCTCACTTCTCAGACAAGACCTGATTTTGGCATTGGCCCACCACCCTCCCTTTCATCTGGCTCCACATTTTAAACCTACTACTGTATATACAAAGTGTTTTTAAAAATAGATAATAAAAATTTGGCAGAAGGCAGAACACGTTGAATAATGAAGAAAATTTAAATAAAATTTAATTAAGTAAATACAGCCCCACAAACATAAATTTCAGAAATTTCAATAAGAAACTGCTCACTTCTCAGACAAGACCTGATTTTGGCGTTGGCGCTCTACTCTCCCTTTCATCTGGTTCTACATTTTAAATCTACTACAGCATATACAAAATGTTTTTAAAGATAAGAGATAAAAATTTGGTAGGAGGCAGAACACATTGAATAATGAAGAAAATCTAATTAAAATTTAATTAAGTAAATATAGCTCCACAAATATAAATTTCAAAAATTTCAATGAGAAGCTGCACACTTTTCAGACAAGACCTGATTTTGGCGTTGGACCACCACCCTCCATTTCATCTGGTCAGATGAAGAGTGGAATACTGTGATATTTACAGATGAAAGTAGATTTGGAGTATTTAGTGATAAAAGGTCAGTAGGAGTTCTTCAAAGAATAAATCCACGATATGAGCAAGAAATTCACTCATTTCAAGGTGGGTCCATAATGGTTTAATGTGGTATTTTTCTAGGAGGTAGAACGGAGCTCTATGTCTGCGACTGTAACATGACCGGTGAAATTTATGCAACAGACTTTATCGATAACATCGTTGAATATTAACGATGAAATTTGAAACCAAATTTTCGATTTTTAGACGGCACAAAGCTAGGTGATCTGGATGACCTAATAAGAAGTATCACACAGTATTATCAAGGAATAATAGGAAGCAGAGGCAGAATTACTCGATATTAGAAGAAATGGTGTATTTTTCGTTTTATATGTGTGAACAAAATTTCTTATTAATATTTATTTCTTTTATTACAATTTTAATTTTTAATTAAATATCATTTACTTCTAAAATAAGACAATTTGCTTAACTTTTTGAGATCAGTTCTTTGATGTAATTATTCTGTCGTTGGCAGACCTCACTTTAAAATCTAATGGATTTAGATCTGGTGACCTTGGAGGCCAATTTATAGGAGTGTCAATCTCACGGTCAAACCACTGACATGGAAAATTTTCGAAGTCCTACTGTATATTTTAACAAGTTTCTATAATAATTCGGTACATTCAATATTTTTGTCCAGATTTTTAATCATTTACTGGATCTATAGTACATTTGCTGTCATCATTTATAACTTTCTATTTTCCTCCTCTACGATAACAGTTACGTTTTAGCCAAGAATTACACAATAAAAATTAACTGATAACACTCACATGTCGATTAAAGCATGTTTTCAGTGATACTTGGAAAGTGACACGGGCAGCATAGTTAAACGCATCGAAATTTTACATTAGCGGAGCCGATAAATTTTCATTGTCTTATCGTATCGTACACTTAGTTATTGATGTGCGTTTTTTCTAGCCCGCGAATGCGAACCATTTTAAAAATAAATGGCGAACCACGTTCATGTTGTGCGGAGAAAATTACTTATTATTTCACAACGTGGTCGAACGAAACGAACACGTCATCCTAAAATAGAAACAAAGAGAACGGTTCACGTGGAAAAACAAATAAGGAAGATTAAATGGCAATTAACTATTTTATAATTCATTGAAAAATTGAATTAAATGCTCGATTGTTTTGAGAAAAATTAATAACAGTGATTGTGAAACGGAGAGAACGGATCGATATTTAAAACGCGACTGATTATAACGTTACCGACTGCACTAAAAATAAATTTGATATGCATTCGCCAAAATAATGACTCAAGAAGTTTATTGGAAAAAATCGATTTTATATTTTCTTTGTGTTGATAATATGTTGTAGTTAACAGTAAATTGCGCAATAATAACACGGTAATTAAGTATACATAATATTTTAGCGAGTACGGAGTTTGAAAATCGTATGTTTACAACGTTAAGTTTATTAGTATTGAAAACGACTATTTGTTATTTATTTTGCAATAAACAGGCCATATTGTTTCAACATTAATATTCCTATTAAAATCATAATTAATAAATTTATTTGATGTATGTTGTTTTATTTGTATTTACCGAATATAGTGTGACGCATCTTAGACTGGAACACCCCCGTAACTTTTTTATTTATAGTTTGAAAGATACAAGATAACACTTTAAATTATATATGGAGTTTTCTCTTGTATTTATTTCTGTTGTTAAATTGAACCTTTAAATAAATTGTTAAAAATAAGTGAGAATATCGCTTAACGTATCAATTTCCAGATTAATGCTTGTTAAATGCTTTAATAGTGTATAAATGAGGTGTCATTAGTGAATATAATATAAAATTGCATTTGTGGTTTTGTTGACACTAAAAATTAAATTGTGAGAACCAATGTGTTAAGTCACTAATTGATATTCTTAAGGTATTTCAACTCTAGTCCAAATAATGAAATTATGAAATCTAGTATTTACCAATTTTTAAGGAAAACTAGTTTTTGTTTGAGTTAATAATTATATTATATTAATTCAATTAAACCATGGAAAAAAGTGTCACAAATATCTGAGATTATGAAATACTGACCATTAGGAAATATAGTCAATCATACAAAATTGGATTTGTCGTTTGGTTTGTACTAAGAATTAAATTGTTTGTGTAGAGAATTATTGTATTAAGTCACTAATTGATATTCTCAGATATCTTTGAAACTTTATTCCGTTGAAATATTTTTATTAAACAATGTGATTTTCAACCCTAGTCCATGTAACATCAATATCTCTTTATGAAAATTGGTATGTACCAATTCTGAATGTTGTTAAATTTAATGGACAATTTGTTTTTGTTTCAGTAAAACATTACAATGATCTAATTTAAATGAAATATAAAATAAAATTTTAACAATATCTGAGGCTTGTGGTCTCGTTGGTACTAAAAATTTAACTGTCTGTGAGGAGAACTAATATGTTAAGTCATTAATTTTTATTCTCAGGTAATTTTGACACTACTTTATGTATTTGTAACTCAGATAATCAAATTTTCAACTCTACTCCAAATAATATACAATATTTTATTATTTGAAAATTGGTACGTACCAATTTTGAAGGTTGTTAAATTCAGTGAAAAACTTGTGTTTCTTGAAATTGAAAATAACATTTAATCTAATTCAACTGAACTATGGAATAAAATGTCTTTAAAAGTGTATAATTTAGTGGTATTAATTGTAAATTAACATATATTGGATTTGTGGTCTTGTTGGTTCTAAATATTAAACTGTTTTTGAAGAAAACTGATATGTTAAATCACTAATTCATATTCTCAGGTAATCTTGTTACCTTATTCTTGAATTGGTTACACAGAAAAAATAAATTTAGAAGAATAATGAAATTTTCAACTCTGGTTCAAATAATATCAAATGTTTCTTTATGAAAATTGGTATGTATCAATTTTGAAGGTTGTCGAATTTAATGGAAAACTTGTGTTTGTTTAAATTGAAAATTACATGCTTCTAATTCAACTAAACTATGGAAAAACGTGTCAAAAATATCTGAAAACATCCTTGATAAAATCTCTTTAAATGTATACAAGAGGTTGGTATCATTAGTAAATTAACATATGTGACAAAATTGGATTTGTGGTCTTGTTGGCTCAAAAAATTAAATTATTTGTGAGGAAAACTGATATGTTAAATTGCTAATTCATATTCTCAGGTAAATTTGTTACCTTATTCCATGTATTGGTTAGATAGAAAAAATAAATTTAGAAGAATATTAAGATTTTCAATTCTGATTAAAATAATTTCAAATATATCTTTATGAAAATTGGTACGTACCAATTTTAAAAGTTGTTGAATTTAATGGAAAATTTGTGTTTGTTTAAATTGAAAATTACATTCTTCTAATTCGACTAAACTATGGAAAAAAGTGTCAAAAATATCTGAGGATATCCTTATTAAAATCTCTTTAAATGTGTGTAACAGATATCAATAATAAATTAACAATAAGACAAAATTGAATTTGTGGTCTTATTGACACTAAAAATTAAACTGTCTTTGAGGAAAACTGATGTTAAATCACTAATTTATATTCTGAGGTAATTTTATTATCTTATTCCATGTATTTGTTACACAAAATAAATTTAGAAGAATAATGAGATTTTCAACTCTGATTCAAATAATATTAAATAATTAGTTGTGAAAATTGGTATGTACCAATTTTGAAAGTTGTTGAATTCAATGAACAACTTGTGTTTGTTTAAATTGAAAATTGCATCCTTCTAATTCAACTAAACTATGAAAAAAGTGTCAAAAATATCTGAGAATATCCTTGTTAAAATGTGTATAACCGAGTGGTATCAATAGTAAATTAACGTATCGGATAAAATTAGATTTGTGGCCTTGTTGATACTAAGAATGTAACTGTTTGTGAGAAGAACTAACGTGTTAAATCACTAATTGATAAGAACGATGATTGATAAGATATTTTTATTAAATTTATAAACATTTCTTCCGTAAAAAATACCCTAATCAACTTTCCTTAACATTTGACTTTACTTTTGACCTACAACTCATCAAAACCGAGTCACAAATAAGAAAGTTACGGGGGTGTAGCCATCATAAACGAACCAACCACGCTCTATTTTCAGATAACACAATTAGTACGTTAAATAAACGGGCAATAAACATTAAATGCACCGCCAGAATTTAAATCAATTACAACCAGAAATTCGTGACCTGAAAAAAAATGCCCCAATTGAATCACCGGGAAGCGGGCACTGAAAATTGAGTCATTCGACATTTCATCCGGGCAAATCGAATTGTCTACGGCCGCCAACGAAGAACCTCTAAATATTCTGCTCCAAGAGATTAACGAACGCACCACACCAATAATAACTGATTATTAAATATATTTTATTTATTTGTAATTGTAATAAATCTTGAACAATGTTGTTTTCCTAAAAAAATTAAAAGTTAATGAAATTTGATGTTTAAAATATATAAAAATTTGAACTTAATATCGGATATTACCACTTCTGGTGAACTATGGACAGGCCAGGTCTATTTTAAAAATACTCTATTAAAATATTTTTCAATAAATTACGAAAAATTTTGATTGAAAAAAAAAAATAAATGTTTAATATTCCCTTTTAAACAATTTCTATTTTACCATCAACTGATAAAGTTATATTTATTATCGACTAAATTTACTCAAAGTTTACAAGATTGGTGCTAGTTGTTTTTTCTATTTATGTCACACATTTTTGAAATTCTACGTTTATTTAAAAAAAAATTGTTCAATTTTTTTATATAAATATTTAATAAAATATATAATAAAATCTTATTATTGCAAAATATTTTACAAATTTGAAAAAAAAACAAAAGTTTGAATTAATTTTTTTATAGCCAAAAATAAAAATATCAAGGATAAAATCAAAAATCAATATTGTTCAAATTTAATATTAATTTTTCTCTAAGAAAGTTTGATTTTGTTCAATTTATCAAGACATGTTCTTCATCACAATTAAAAATAAAATATTAAAAAAAATATATATTTATGAAAAATTATTTATTTTTTGATTTTTTATCGTATAAAAATTGTTATATATTCAAAATTTCAGAAAAAATTGGAAAATTACGGTGTCGTTATTATTTTTTTAACAATGTGCTTTTTTTAATGAACTTTTTGAAAAATATACGCATTTAGTATAAAAAAATGTGTCATAAAAATTTCAACGAAGAATGTCAAAAATCAATATTGTTTAAATTTAAAATTAATTTTTCTTTAATAAATTTTGATTTTGTTCAATTGATCAAGACATGTTCTTCAACATGATTAAAAATAAAAATTAAAAAAATATATTTATGAAAAATTATTTATTTTTGATTTTTTATGATATAAAAATTGTTAAATTTTGAAAATTTTATAAAAAATTGGAAAATTATGTTATTGTCAATTTATTTTTAAATGTTTAATGAACATTTTGAAAAAAAAATGGACATATAAAAAAATGTTTTCATAAAAATTTCAAGAAAATATATTAAAAATCACTATTGTTCAAATTTAAAATTAATTTATCTCTAACAACATTTTAATTTTGTTAAATTGATCAAGACAATTTATTTTTTGATTTTTTATGATACAAAAATTGTTAAATTTTCAAACTCATGAAAAATTGGAAAATTACGGTGTCGTTATTATTTTTTTTAACAATGTGCTTTTTTTAATGAACTTTTTGAAAAATATACGCATTTAGTATAAAAAAATGTGTCATAAAAATTTCAACGAAGAATGTCAAAAATCAGTATTGTTTAAATTCAAAATTAATTTTTCTTTAATAAATTTTGATTTTGTTCAATTGATCAAGACATGTTCTTCAACACGATTAAAAATAAAAATTAAAAAAATATATTTATGAAAAATTATTTATTTTTGATTTTTTATGATATAAAAATTGTTAAATTTTGAAAATTTTATAAAAAATTGGAAAATTATGTTATTGTCAATTTATTTTTAAATGTTTAATGAACATTTTGAAAAAAAAATGGACATATAAAAAAATGTTTTCATAAAAATTTCAAGAAAATATATTAAAAATCACTATTGTTCAAATTTAAAATTAATTTATCTCTAACAACATTTTAATTTTGTTAAATTGATCAAGACAATTTATTTTTTGATTTTTTATGATACAAAAATTGTTAAATTTTCAAACTCATGAAAAATTGGAAAATTACGGTGTCGTTATTATTTTTTTTAACAATGTGCTTTTTTTAATGAACTTTTTGAAAAATATACGCATTTAGTATAAAAAAATGTGTCATAAAAATTTCAACGAAGAATGTCAAAAATCAGTATTGTTTAAATTCAAAATTAATTTTTCTTTAATAAATTTTGATTTTGTTCAATTGATCAAGACATGTTCTTCAACACGATTAAAAATAAAAATTAAAAAAATATATTTATGAAAAATTATTTATTTTTGATTTTTTATGATATAAAAATTGTTAAATTTTGAAAATTTTATAAAAAATTGGAAAATTATGTTATTGTCAATTTATTTTTAAATGTTTAATGAACATTTTGAAAAAAAAATGGACATATAAAAAAATGTTTTCATAAAAATTTCAAGAAAATATATTAAAAATCACTATTGTTCAAATTTAAAATTAATTTCTCTCTAACAACATTTTAATTTTGTTAAATTGATCAAGACAATTTATTTTTTGATTTTTTATGATACAAAAATTGTTAAATTTTCAAACTCATAAAAAATTGGAAAATTACCATGTCGTTAATAATTTTGAGGAAATCCTATTTTTAATAAACTTTTTGAAAAAAAATAGGCATTTAGTATAAAAAAAATTTTCATAATAATTTCAAGGAAAAATGTCAAAAATCAGTATTGTTCAAATTTAAAATAATAATTTTTTCTCTAAGAAATTTTGATTTTATTTAATTGATCAAGACAAGTTCTTCATCACGCCTAAAAATAGAACATTTAAAAACAAAAATATGGAAAAATATTAATTTTTTATGATATAACGTGAAATTTTGATTGAATATTGATTTTTATTTTTTTTATGATATAAAAATTGTTAAATTTTCAAAAATTCATAAAAAATTGAAAAATTACGTTATCGACAATTTTTCATAAACATTTCAAACAAAAATCGGTATTGTTTCAAATTTAAAATTAATTTTTCTGTAAAATTTATTATTTTTTTAATCGATCAAAACATATTCCTTAATGCGCCGAAGAGAACAATATTTAAAAAAAAAGATTTGTAGATAGAATTTTTAGATTTTTTATGACTGAACATTGGTGAAGCCGTGGTTCTAAACAATTACCGGTATATTTTGAATAACAAAAAACTAAACAACTTGTAAACACGTTTATAAACTTTTTAAAAGTCACATACGAGGGTGTTTCAAAGTTAATACACACACTATTCTATTTACTTAAATAAAAAATATATTTACAAAATTATAGGTGGTGCCTTAATTTCATGGAGCAGTGCACTATTGCACACCGCCACAAAATACTGGGAACCGTCCCATTACAAAATGTTTATGCAGCACCAACGTTAAGAAACTACGTAAGGTAAGATAAACATATTTACAGTAGGCAACGCGTGTAAACACCGATTTTGGACTCGATGCAAATCGAGTAAATTTACTTGACACCGATACGAGGAAAACCACACAGATGTTGCGACCACTGTTCAACTTCGCCAAGCACCTAAGTCTTGACACGTGCATTTAACATCAGGAAATTGAACGGCGAGCCGTCAAAATAATCGCCGCAGTCTCATCTTTGAACGTTCCGCCGGCCGACGACAATTTGCATACTGCGATCTTGTTTTAGTCATTTTTTTTTTCGGTTAGCGGAGACGCACACATCCAGGCGACAACAATTCGTCGACTTCCTCATTATATTCGTCGAAATGTTCGACGTGTCCGGAGTACGGTGCTGCGGACCGTTCGCATTCGGTAACGTGTGTCCGTGGAAATTGAAAATGAATTCCTGTCGGCGTTGCAACGAACGGAATCCGCTTGGTTACATAATGTAAACTTACAATTTTAGTGTTTCCCGTTTAAGAAACAATTACACTATCGTTAATAACTGTAATTTTTGTGTGTAACCCACAATTGAATCGTTCGAAAGTTAAAAACTGACTGTACACATACAACAATTAGTTGATAAGTCGGAATTCCAATAAAAATATGATAATATTGTTGTATTGGTGATTCAACTCGTTCACTTATTGTCCGGCGTTGATGTGATGTAAACAATTTAGTTGGAACAAAAGTAATACGTAAATAAAGTTTCACTTTCGACATAAAATCACAAAATATCAATTATTATTGTAGGAAGTGACTGATGTTAATTTTAATGGAAAAAATTAGAAAATCCTCATAAAATAACTTGATTTATTGTATTTCACATTATATTTAATTTAAACAAATTGGCAAACTCCCAACGACATCAAACTTAAAGACAATTATGAATGTTCATCATTATTTAAATGTTCAAAATATAATTATTCAAATTTTACATTTTAGTTTTATTACAGACTTTGTTTAATTAATAAAATTACTTGTGCATTTTCTACATTTTAAATGGTGAAAATTAATTAAAAATATTAATTTAATTAACTTGAAAAAAGTATGTGTAACTTTACAATTATATTTCAGGTCTGTGACACCCAATTGTTTTAAATTATAAAATATATATTTTATTCATATTTTGACTAAAATACCACCAAAATTAGGTATAATTACTGAGTCACACATAAAGTATTTAACAATGAATATATGGAGCTTTTGAACGAATTTATCAAATAATTTGTGTATATTTAGATGTTATTAATACTAATTAATATATACTATTAGTTTGTTATAGTAAACTTACTGGATTTTCTATTAAATTTAATTTAAAACTCCTTTTTGTTTATGTTGAAAATTACGTTATTTTAATCCAACTAAACTATGAAATAAAGTGTCAAAAAAATCTGAGAATATCCCTGTTAAAATATTTTTAAAAGGTATCAATGGTACATTAACGTATAACACAAAATTGGACTTGTGGTCTTGTTGATACTAAGAATTAAACTGTTTGTGAGGACTAATGTGTTAGTTAAGTCATTAAATGATATTCTTAGGTAGTTTTGACACCTTATTTCATGTATTGGTTACTCAGAAGAAATAAATTTAGAATAATGAGATTTTCAACTCTGGTTTAAATAATATCAAATATTTCTTTATGAAAATTGATATGTACTAATTATAAAAATTGTTAAATTCAAGGAAAAACTTGTGCTTGTTTAAATTGAAAATTACATCTTTTTAATTCAGCTACTAAACTATGGAATAAAGTGTCAAAAATATCTGAGAATATCCCAGTTAAAATGTTTTAAAAGTGTATAACTGAGTGGTGTTAATAATAAATCAACATTATAAAACAAAATTAGATTTGTGGTCTTGTTGATTCTAAAAATTAAACTGTTTGTGAGTAAAACTGGTATGTTAAATCACTAATTAATATTCTTAGGTAATTTTCACACTTTATTCCAAGTATTGATTGCTCAGAAGAAATAAATTTAGAAGAATAAGACTTTGGTTCAAATAATATCTAATATTTCTTTATGAAAATTGGTATGTACCATTTTTAAAGATTGCTAAATTCAACAGAAACGTTGTTTTTGTTTAAGTTGAAAATTACATCCTTCTAATTCAACTAAACTATGGAATGAAGTGTCAAAAATATCTAAGCGTATGTTTTTAAAAGTGTATAACTGAATGGTATTAATAGTAAATTAACGTGTCAGACAAAACTGAATTTGTGATCCTGTTGGTTCTACAAATTAAACATTTTATGGCCACAACTGATATGTTAAATCATTAAGTGATATTCCATGTACTTGTTACTCAGAAGAAATAAATTCAGAAGAATAATGCGATTTTCAACTCTAGTCCAAATATCCAATATTCCAATTCCAATGAAGGGTCAGAAACACATGAGAAAATTAATTAAAGTGTCAAAAATACCTTAATATTTTAATTTTATTGCAGATCTTGTTTAAGAAAAAAATATTACATTTATAATTTAATTAATTTGAAAGAAGTTTGAGTAACATTAAAATTATTTTTCAGGTCTGTGACACTTCCCAATTGGTTTAAATTATAAAATGTATATTTTATTTAATTTTAGTTCAAATATCATCAAATTAAGCTATAATTGCTGAGTCATACAAAAAGTATTTAATAATGAAGATATGGAGTTTTTGAGCAAGTTTAGACAATCAAATAATTTGTGTATATTTAGATATTTTTAATTTAATTTAATATATATAAATACTTTGTTGTAGTAAGCTGAGATACTGGCTGATTGACTATTATTCAGATTCACAAAAAATTATTAACATTATTAATCCCCAAATTTAAATGACTCACTAAAAAAAAACTGGCAAAAGTAAAAAAGTCTAATTATTATTTTGAGCATTAACTAAATTCTAATTTTTTATAATCTATATTAATCCAGTGATTTAAAGACCAGCAAATTAGATAAATTAAGTTGTGTTACTAAATCATACAACAATGTGACCCATAAACAAATATATGTACAATATAAAATGACAATAATAAAATACAAAAAGGAGACTTACTCGGCTTCCTTGTGTCTCTCAGAGAACGAGTTGATTTTGATTGCAAAAGGCATGGAACACGTGCCCAAAACGTTGACGACCCTATAGTTGTTAAACCGCACATTGAATCCGAGTTTTTGAAGGGAACGGGCGAAACGGCGCGCCGCCACTTTGGCCATCAGCTCACTCGTGGCCCCTGTGCAGGTCACCTTCCCCGAACTCCAAATGCTGGCCGTCGTATACGGCCGTCGCAACTTCATCGTGATCATGCCGTTCTCCTTTCTGTATTCGACGTTCGTACCGTTCAGGGCGATCTCCCTCAAGTTCAGATGACACCTAACACTAAAACTACAGACAACATTGTTTATCACTATGTCGATTTCGGGCTCCTCGACTTGCGCATCACTGATCACTTGTTCCGTCAGTTCGTGGGGTTCCAGCTTCGTCTCCAATTGTGAGTCCATGTTGTTGACCACATCACTGTAGCCGTTGAGCTGCTGCAGCTCGTGGTGCTGATGTACCAGACCATTGCCGTTCGATAGGGATTTAATGCCGTTCTTCTGGATTACGGTAGCCATGCTAAATGCACCCGGTTCACAATAGTCGCCAAACCTAAAAGATCAACATCAATGTACTAACACTTGTCCCCAGGTTAAGAGTTTGAGGTTACATTTTAAGGGATTTTCAATCAGATCGATTCAATGTGAGGCCACGGCCGTTCTGTCGTGACACCTTAGCGGGGAAAACGACTCGAGAACCCGGTACGGGCGAAAATTTTTCGAGTTAAAGTCTCTTTGTACACACACAGGAAGTCTACAAATAATGTTACCACAACGACAACCAGGCGCACCGACCAAAAACTCACCTGCCCCTCGAAAGAATCGCGCACAATTCGGCGACTATCCGCTTATATCGGTGGTTTTCAGCCTTGTTTCTTCGACAACAAAATCAAACGAGTTGTTATCCATTGTGAGAAGCCATGATACATCAGTGGCGAGCGAAACCTCACTGTTGGTTGTACTGTTGACTGGCGCTGTTAATGGAGGCGTCTGCGGCTGCGTCGTTCACTGTGACACTGTCAAAATACCGACCGAGGCTGGAACATATGTTCTAGTGACGATTCGACTACCCGAAGACAGATGTCGAAGTGACAGTAATGGAATTTTCTAGAAACCGATTGTGATTCACTGGCCTGATTACTTCGAATTACGTCCGAAATGTGACATCGTGATTTATTGTATATTTGGATATTAGAATTTATTATTTGTTCTTTATATCCATTAGAAAATACATGGTATATTTAAACATATTTTTAAATTTTAACAATATTTTACTTTCAATTTTTTTTTACTTTAGCTTTCTGTAATTAATGTTTTAGTACTTAACCTTTATGTATTGGATTTTTTATATTTTCATATGTTCAAATTATTTATGATTATCTCTGTAATTATATTAATGTTTAAAGATTATGGTCAATTTTGTATTTTGGAAGGGTAAAAGAAATGTCTGGGGCGCCTGTTCTCTAATTCAAATATGCTGATTAATTTCGATGTTGCCACATTTATATTATTTCATAGTTATTGACGAATTGTTTATTAATTGAAACACGTGACTTTTTTACTAGTGCACATTTTTAACAAAATACCTTTTGCCTAATTATATTCGTATTTCATAAAATTCACAAATAATGCAAATTATACACAGTGGTTAAAATTTGGGGGCAGGTAGAACACGATCAATAAATTACATTTTTTTTCTAAAATTCTAGCTGAAGAAAATAGAGCCCATTAAATGTATATTCAATTCAATGTTTAAATTTGGTTTGTATTAACATAAAATACATACATACCTACAATTCATTGTAGTAAACTTTTATCATAATGATACAGTAGCGTAGATTCAGGGGGGTCCACCTTTTTTATCACTCCATTTTCTACGTTACTGAATATTTTTTTAAAACTATTAAGCTTTTCATATTCTTTGCATATAATAAAAAATTAAAAAAATAATAAAATATTTAAAATTAATAAAATTATTTAAACATTTAATTTAAATAAAAAAATTAAATAAATTAAAAAAAAATGTTTAAATTAAATTAAAAATATTATATATTAAAATAAATAAATATATATTATATATTTATTTATTTTAATTTAAAATTTAAAAATAAAATTTTTAATTTAATCAAAATAAATATTTATTTTAAATGAAAAAAATATTCAGTTTTAAACTAAAAATAAGAATTATTAAATTTGATTGAATTAAAATATTTAATTTAGAATAAGAAAATTATTAAATATTATTTTTAAATTAAGGAAAATTAAAATTTATTTTATTTAAATTAAAAATAAATTAAATAATTTATTTAGATTAAAAAAATAAAATAAAATTTTTAATTTAAATTGAAAAAAGAATATTTATTTAAAATTAAAAAAATATATGTAAAATAGCTAAAATTTATTTAATTATTTTATTTATTTATTTTAATTTAAAATTTAAAATAAAAAAAAATAATTTAACCAAAATAAAATAAAATATTCAATTTAGAATTAAAAATATAAATTATTAAATTTAAATAAATTAAAAAATGAATAAATAAAAAAAAATAAATAAATTAAATTAAAATAAAAAAATAAAATATTTAATTTAAACATAAAAAAAATAATATATTTAATTTAAATTAAATATATATATATATATATATATATATATATATATATATATATATATATATATTTAATTCAAATGAATAAAAAGTTTAATACTAAAAATAAGAATCATTAAATTTGAATGAATTAAAATATTTAATTTAGAATTAAAAAATATAATAAAATAATAACAATTTAAATTAAAAAATAATTAAAATAGTTAATTTTAATAGTATATTAAACTATAATACAATCTTTAATTTAAATTTTGGAAAATTAAAATGTTTATTTAAAATAAGAAAAATTAAAATATATTTTATTTAAATTAAAAATAAATTAAATATTTTATTTAGATTAAAAAATGAAATATAATAAATTTTAAATTTAAATTTAAAAAAATAATTATTTAAAATGTTAAATGAACATTCCATAGCAACAAGTACGTAACTACAGTAATAAATATTGATGTTACTGTATCCAAGAAATGTATTGTAACAGAAATGTAGTCACGACGCTGTTTTAGAAGTATTGAATAAATGAGTTTAACCAAACTGCTAGTAATTATTTGCTACCGCCAAGCATAGATATCTTAACATAAAATAAAAAAAAAAGTAGTTAAAATTTATTTAATTATTTTATTTATTTATTTATTTTAAATTAAAATTTAAAAATAAAATATTTAATTTAACCAAAATAAAATTAAATATTCAATTTAGAATTAAAAAAATGAATTATTAAATATAAATTAAAAAAATTAAAACATCAAGTCAAATTAAGACAATTTAAAATATTTAATTTAAATTTAAGTAAATTAAAAAAAGAATAGCATTAATTAAATTAAAAGAAAAAAATAAAATAATTAATCAAATATATATTTATTTTAAATGAAAAAAATATTCCGTTTAAAACTAAATACATGAATTATTAAATTTGAATAAATTAAAATATTTAATTTAGAATTAAAAAAAAATAATAAAATTTAAATTAAAAAGTAATTAAAATATTTAATTTAAAATTAAAGTATATTAAACTATAATAAAACTTTTAATTAAAATGTTAGAAAATTAAAATATTTAAATTAAAAAAATTTAAAGAAATTAAATTAAATTTAAATAAAAAAAAGTTAAAAAGAAATTAAAATGTATATTTTATTTAAAGTAAAAATAAATTAAATATTTTATTTAAATTAAAATAATTAAATAAATTATCTATTTAATTAATAAAATTAAATATTTAATCAAAAATTAAAGAATGAAAAAAGAAATAATTGACTGAAATATCAGAATATCAGAAAAAATATTGATAGAATTTTTAAATAGGCATATCACAAATTAAACATCAAGTTTTATATTGTAGTGCAAGGGGTTAACGTGATGTTAAGATTAAAACAAACAAAAAGTTTTGTTTTATTTATTTAAGCTGAAAGAAAATATCTGACGTATATTAGTTACACACCAGAAAAACATCTTTATTTATTAGAAACATTTACAAGCTTCACAAAATATTTCCTTTTGGAAAGAAATCATTTTAATCCAATAATGTATATCGGAGAACATTGTAATTTGTTCTATCTAGAGCAAATTACCTATTAAAATCGACTCGATCAAAAACTGACAGTTGATAAAAGAACCCCAAATACTGTAATAAAAAACTTTGCGTTGCCAGTTGCCAGGCTAACTAGTCTCGTTCTGGATCTACCTGAAATAATTGAACAATTTTCAAATAATAAACAAAATTATTATTTATTACCTTTAGTGCCCTTTCACTGTTCCCTTATCATCTTTCCAATGTGTGGTTTGGTCGTTACAGTCTAGATCCATCCAAGGCCTTAACAAAAACATATTTTAATCATTCAATCAACAAATCTTGAATGTTTTAACTAAAGAAGGGACAATAGGGACAATTTAATAATGTAAATAAAACAAAATATTTTGAAAACACTTTTTATCTAGATTTATCTTAAAAATATTTCAAGTGTTGAAATTAAAAGATTAATAAAAAAATAAATATAAAGAAATAAAAGAGAGATACGAATTTTTAATGAAATAGGCATTTCATTTTAGTAATTGTAAAACATTGTTCATTCAATAGTTAAAACAATGGGTCGATTATTTATATAAAAAATTTTGAAATTAAAATAATAATACAAAAATAAAGAGAAATAATAGCAAATTTATCCAAATAAAGTATTAAACACTATCACGAATGTTTAATGGAATAGATATTTTATTTTAGTAAATGTTTTTTCACTAATTTCAACAATCAGAGTTGAATGTTTATTTCAAGTGTTGTAATTAAAAAATAATAATATTAAAAAAAGTATATTTTATTTATTTTAATAATTAAAAAAAATCTACTTATATCGGTTAAAACTAAATTTAGAAATAAATATTTAAATATTAAACTGAAATTGTTATATGAATTTGAACTAATTAGAGTCTAAATTATTCAATATAAATTCGATTATTCTTATTTGAGGAGAAACATGAAAATAATATATTATTTTAATTATCAAATTAATGTTGAATTATTTTCTTAATTGATTGTTCACTTATTGTTGAGTTACTATATTTAAAATAAGCATAAATATTTAAGGAAGGTTTACTGTAGATTTACTTAAACGTTTCAATGGAAGTATCTTAAATAAATAAAACTTAAATTTATCGTGAAAGATTATAAACGTTAAAATATTTTATCCTTATTTTAATTTAAATAATTAAGAAATAAATAAAAAATAATTTGAATAAAAACAAAATGTAACTGATTTAAAATTTAGGTTTAATAAGAAAAATGTATAAACTTAAAATAGTTTGGACAAATTTTAAAATAAATTTAAATAACAGTAAATAAATACAAAAACAGTGAATAAAAAAATCTCAACAATAAGTATAAAATTTATTTATAAATTAAGTACTCATGTCCAAAATTAAAATAATTTTGACATATTTTATATTAAAATTTAAATAAATAAACAAAAATATTTCAAAAGTAATTTAGATTTATTTTAAAATAAAATTTAATTAAATAAACAAAAATAATGAATAAAATATTTCGACAATAAATTTAAATAAGCTAATTTAAAAATTAAGTAAAGTTGTTGAAAATTATTATAATTTAGACTTATTTTAAAATAAAATTTAAATGAAGAAACAAAAATAGTAAATAAAATATTTTAATAATACGTTTAAAGAAAGTAATTTAAAATTTTAAAATACAATCTAAATAAATAAACAAAAACAATGAATAAAATATTTCAACAATAATTTTAAACAAAATAATTTAAAAAATTAAGTAAAAATGTAGAAAGATAAAATAATTTATACTTATTTTAAAATAAAATTTAAATAAAGAAACAAAAATAGAAAATAAATTCTTTTAATAGTAAGTTTAAACAAAGTAATTAATAAATTAAGTAAATATGCAAAAAATTAAAATAATTTATACTTATTTTAAAATAAAATTAAAATAGATAAACAAAAACAGTCAATAAAATATTTTGACAATAAGTTTAAATAAACTAATTTAAAATTAAGTAAAGATGTAGAAAATTATTATAATTTAGACTTATTTTAAAATAAAATTTAAATAAATAAACAAAAACAGTGAATAAAATATTTCAACAATAATTTTAAATAAAATAATTTAAAAATTAAGTAAAAAATGTAGAATACTTAAAACGTTGAGAATTGATTATTTATTTATATTACTAGCGACTATATAATTATTATAATTAAGTAATTATATAAACATACTGTTAACTAATTACTCTGTCTATACCTTATTCTTAATTATGGTGTCAGCCTGTTTGAATTATTACCCAATAATTTTAATAAAAATTAAAATAAATTATTTGAATATTATAATTATTACTTATATAACCGACATTGTAAAAAATATTTATAGTGATTATTGTATTTAAGTTTCAGTAGAATGAACTAAATTTATATTTCTAAGTAGGAATTGGCATAAAATAATTTCAAATTATAATTGTAATAATAGAACAACATTAATGTGCCGTTCAAATTAAATAAATTAATAACTCCGTAAACAATTGATTTGCAACAAAAAAAGGGCACCTACCTTGCAATTCAGGGTTGTATCCAGTATATCCAATAGGGCACTAATCACAACACTAATCGAACACACGAGTCACTTCACTAAATCGAACTGCACCACCGAATTAACTTGGAGGGTACGGTGGCTCGGACCACCACATCACCTCACCCAACCGATCGTTACGACAGTCGATAATAGACTGACTGGTCTAATGGCGGTGACTCATCCCTTGCGTCTGATTGGTCGACGTCAAGTTTTTGTTAACTCATGCGTATCGAGAACGTTTTCAACCGAATTGAAAATTTTCCTATACAATATTTGAATTTTAAACAAATATCACCTATTGTTTTATAATAAATAATTGTTTATATGATATAATCATTATGATTAATATAACATATTGTTAAAGTTATGTTAATTTTATAATTGATCAATTATAAACAATAGGTTCATTTCAATCGAAAGTAAATAATAATAAATAAATAAAATACAACAATTTGAACGATACAAATAATATCCAAAATTTATTGTAAAAATACATAAATATATATAATTAAATACGTTAATAATTAATAATATGTGTTAATAATAATAATAATAAAAATGTACCTATTGTTTTTGATAAACAATTGTGTATATGTTATTATAATCATTATAATTTGTATACCATATTGTTAAAGTTAAGTATTTTTTCAATAAATTTTGAATATTATTTGTATCGTTCAAATTGTTGTATTTTCTTTATTTATTATTATTTACTTTTGATTGAAATGAACCTATTGTTTATAAATAATCAATTATAAATATAACTTAACTTTAACAATATGTTATATTAATTATAATGGAATTAATAACATATAATCAATTATTTATTATAAAACAATAGGTGATATTTGTTAAAAATTCAAATATTGTATAGGAAAAATTTCAATTCGTTTGAGAATGTTCTCGTTACGCATGATTTAACACAATCTCGACGTCGACCAATCAGACGCAAGGGATGAGTAACCGCCATTAGCCGCTATATATAAAAGGCCGCGTGAGTCACACCAGTCAGTCTCTCATCTCTCGGGCAGTCCCGCTCCACAAGCCAGTGGTGGCGGGAGGCCGACGGATCAACTGCAAGCCCAATCCTCACCCAGGGAGGTTCTAGGACCTTCCTCAGATTGGGCTTGTTCTTCCGGGAACCAGTTGACAGGGGGCTGGCATCTTTGTCAGTCCCGTCTTCTGGTTCAACTTCACCCGTGTATGTATATACACGCCCTTTCCCCCATATGTGCTTGCACATATGGTTTCCAATAGGTTATGATCTCCGGATCGGTGCCCGGAGGGGGGTTTACACTTTCCCCTCTCTGTCCCCAGAAAAAAAAAAAAAAAAAAAAAAAAAAAAAACCAGTCAGTCTGTTATAGACCTTCGTACTGACCGGTTGGGTGGGCTGGAGTGGTGGTCCGCTCCACCATACTCTCCAAGTTAATTCGATAGTGCAGTTTGGTTTAGTGTGATGACTCGTGTATTCAATTAGTGTTATGATTAGTGCCCTATTGGATATACTGGATACAAGCCTAAAAATAAATAACAAAGTAGGTGCACTTTTGTTACAAATCAATTGTTTACGGAGTTATTCAATTATTTGAACGGCACATTAAAGTTGTTCTTGTATTTCAATTAGTTTTTGAAATATAAATTTAGTTAATTCCACTGAAACTTAAATACAATATACACTATAAATATTTTTATAATGTCGGTTATATAAGTATATTCAATGGAGTATAAATCATTTAAAAATAAATGCATGGATAAAACTTTGCATGATTAGTTTATAAGAATAAATGCATGAATTAAATGACAACATTTCAGGCTGAGTCAACTCTACTTGGATTAAGTGGAGCATCAAACATTAAAAAATAAATGCATGAATAAAACTTTGCATGATTAGTTTATAAGAATATATGCATGCGTTAAATTTCAAAATTTCAGACTAAATCAACTCTACTTGGATTAAGTGGAGCATCAAACATTCAAAAATAAATGCATGAATAAAACTTTGCATGATTAGTTTATAAGAATATATGCATGAAATAAATGTCAAAATTTCAGACTAAATCAACGCTACTTGGATTAAGTGGAGTATCAATCATTTGAAAATAAATGCATGAATAAAACTTTGCATGATTAGTTTATAAGAATAAATGCATGAATTAAATGACAACATTTTAGGCTAAATCAACTCTCCTTGGATTAAGTGGAGCATCAAACATTCAAAAATAAATGCATGAATAAAACTTTGCATGATTAGTTTATAAGAATACATGAATGCGTTTAATTTCAAAATTTCAGACCAAATCAACTCTTCTTGGATTAAGTGGAGTATCAATGATTTGAAAATAAATGCATGAATAAAACTTTGCATGATTAGTTTATAAGAATAAATGCATGAATTAAATGACAACATTTCAGGCTGTATCAACTCTACTTGGATTAAATGGAGTATCAATGATTTGAAAATAAATGCATGAATAAAACTTTGCATGATTAGTTTATAAGAAAAATGCGTTAATTTTCAAAATTTCAGACCAAATCAACTCTACTTGGATTAAGTGGAGTATCAATGATTTGAAAATAAATGCATGAATAAAACTTTGCATGATTAGTTTATAAGAGTAAATACATGTATCAAATGACAACATTTCAGGCTAAATCAACTCCTCTTGGATTAAGTGGAGCATCAAACATTCAAAAATAAATGCATGAATAAAACTTTGCATGATTAGTTTATAAGAATATATGCATGCGTTAAATTTCAAAATTTCAGACCAAATCAACTCTATTTGGATTAAGTAGAGTATCAATGATTTGAAAATAAATGCATGAATACAACTTTGCATGATTAGTTTATAAGAGTAAATGCATGAATCAAATGACAACATTTCAGGCTAAATCAACTCTACTTGGATTAAGTGGAGCATCAAACATTCGAAAATAAATGCATGAATAAAACTTTGCATGATTAGTTTATAAGAATATATGCATGCGTTAAATTTCAAAATTTCAGACTAAATCAACTCTACTTGGATTATGTGGAGTATCAATGATTTGAAAATAAATGCATGAATAAAACTTTGCATGATTAGTTTATAAGAGTAAATGAATGAATCAAATGACAACATTTCAGGCTAAATCAACTCTACTTGGATTAAGTGGAGCATCAAATATTAAAAAATAAATGCATGAATAAAACTTTGCATGATTAGTTTATAAGAATAAATGCATGAATTAAATGACAACATTTCAGGCTGTATCAACTCTACTTGGATTAAGTGGAGCATCAAACATTCAAAAATATATGCATGAATAAAACTTTGCATGATTAGTTTATAAGAATATATGCACGCGTTAAATTTCAAATTTTCAGACTAAATCAACTCTACTTGGATTAAGTGGAGTATCAATGATTTGAAAATAAATGCATGAATAAAACTTTGCATGATTAGTTTATAAGAGTAAATGCATGAATCAAATGACAACATTTCAGGCTAAATCAACTCCACTTGGATTAAGTGGAGCATCAAACATTCAAAAATAAATGCATGAATAAAACTTTGCATGATTAGTTTATAAGAATATATGCATGCGTTAAATTTCAAATTTTCAGACTAAATCAACTCTACTTGGATTAAGTGGAGCATCAAACATTCAAAAATAAATGCTTGAATAAAACTTTGCATGATTAGTTTATAAGAATATATGCATGCGTTAAATTTCAAAATTTCAGACTAAATCAACGCTACTTGGATTAAGTGGAGTGTCAATGATTTGAAAATAAATGCATGAATAAAACTTTGCATGATTAGTTTATAAGAATATATGCATGCGTTAAATTTCAAAATTTCAGACTAAATCAACTCTACTTAGATTAAGTGGAGTATCAATGATTTGAAAATAAATGTATGAATAAAACTTTGCATGATTAGTTTATAAGAGTAAATGCATGAATCAAATGACAACATTTCCGGCTAAATCAACTCTACTTGGATTAAGTGGAGCATCAAACATTCAAAAATAAATGCATGAATAAAACTTTGCATGATTAGTTTATAAGAATGTATGCATGCGTTAAATTTCAAAATTTCAGACCAAATCAACTCTACTTGGATTAAGTGGAGTATCAATGATTTGAAAATAAATGCATGAATAAAACTTTGCATGATTAGTTTATAAGAGTAAATACATGAATCAAATGACAACATTTCAGGCTAAATCAACTCTTCTTGGATTTAGTGGACCATCAAACATTCAAAAATAAATGTATGAATAAAACTTTGCATGATTAGTTTATAAGAATATATGCATGCGTTAAATTTCAAAATTTCGGACTAAATCAACTCTACTTGGATTATGTGGAGTATCAATGATTTGAAAATAAATGCATGAATAAAACTTTGCATGATTAGTTTATAAAAGTAAATGCATGAATCAAATGACAACATTTCAGGCTAAATCAACTCTACTTGGATTAAGTGGAGCATCAAACATTCAAAAATAAATGCATGAATAAAACTTTGCATGATTAGTTTATAAGAATAAATGCATGAATTAAATGACAACATTTCAGGCTGAGTCAACTCTACTTGGATTAAGTGGAGCATCAAACATTAAAAAATAAATGCATGAATAAAACTTTGCATGATTAGTTTATAAGAATATATGCATGAGTTAAATTTCAAATTTTCAGACTAAATCAACTCTACTTGGATTAAGTGGAGTATCAATGATTTGAAAATAAATGCATGAATAAAACTTTGCATGATTAGTTTATAAGAGTAAATGCATGATTCAAATGACAACATTACAGGCTAAATCAACTCTACTTGGATTAAGTGGAGCATCAAACATTCAAAAATAAATGCATGAATAAAACTTTGCATGATTAGTTTATAAGAATGTATGCATGCGTTAAATTTCAAAATTTCAGACTAAATCAACTCTACTTGGATTATGTGGAGTATCAATGATTTGAAAATAAATGCATGAATAAAAGTTTGCATGATTAGTTTATAAGAGTAAATGCATGAATCAAATGACAACATTTCAGGCTAAATCAACTCTACTTGGATTAAGTGGAGCATCAAATATTCAAAAATAAATGCATGAATAAAACTTTGCATGATTAGTTTATAAGAATAAATGCATGAATTAAATGACAACATTTCAGGCTGTATCAACTCTACTTGGATTAAGTGGAGCATCAAACATTCAAAAATATATGGATGAATAAAACTTTGCATGATTAGTTTATAAGAATATATGCACGAGTTAAATTTCAAATTTTCAGACTAAATCAACTCTACTTGGATTAAGTGGAGTATCAATGATTTGAAAATAAATGTATGAATAAAACTTTGCATGATTAGTTTATAAGAATATATGCACGCGTTAAATTTCAAATTTTCAGACTAAATCAACTCTACTTGGATTAAGTGGAGTATCAATGATTTGAAAATAAATGCATGAATAAAACTATGCATGATTAGTTTATAAGAATAAATGCATGAATCAAATGACAACATTTCAGGCTGAGTCAACTCTACTTGGATTAAGTGGAGCATCAAACATTAAAAAATAAATGCATGAATAAAACTTGATTAGTTTATAAGAATATATGCATGCGTTAAATTTCAAAATTTCAGACTAAATTAACTCTACTTGGATTAAGTGGAGTGTGAATGATTTGAAAATAAATGCAAGAATAAAACTTTGCATGATTAGTTTATAAGAGTAAATGCATGAATCAAATGACAACATTTCAGGCTAAATCAACTCCACTTGGATTAAGTGGAGCATCAAACATTCAAAAATAAATGCATGAATAAAACTTTGCATGATTAGTTTATAAGAATATATGCATGCGTTAAATTTCAAATTTTCAGACTAAATCAACTCTACTTGGATTAAGTGGGAGTATCAATGATTTGAAAATAAATGCAAGAATAAAACTTTGCATGATTAGTTTATAAGAGTAAATGCATGAATCAAATGACAACATTTCAGGCTAAATCAACTCCACTTGGATTAAGTGGAGCATCAAACATTCAAAAATAAATGCATGAATAAAACTTTGCATGATTAGTTTATAAGAATAAATGCATGAATTAAATGACAACATTTCAGGCTGAGTCAACTCTACTTGGATTAAGTGGAGCATCAAACATTAAAAAATAAATGCATGAATAAAACTTTGCATGATTAGTTTATAAGAATATATGCATGCGTTAAATTTCAAAATTTCAGACTAAATCAACTCTACTTGGATTAAGTGGAGCATCAAACATTCAAAAATAAATGCATGAATAAAACTTTGCATGATTAGTTTATAAGAATATATGCATGAAATAAATGTCAAAATTTCAGACTAAATCAACGCTACTTGGATTAAGTGGAGTATCAATCATTTGAAAATAAATGCATGAATAAAACTTTGCATGATTAGTTTATAAGAATAAATGCATGAATTAAATGACAACATTTTAGGCTAAATCAACTCTCCTTGGATTAAGTGGAGCATCAAACATTCAAAAATAAATGCATGAATAAAACTTTGCATGATTAGTTTATAAGAATACATGAATGCGTTTAATTTCAAAATTTCAGACCAAATCAACTCTTCTTGGATTAAGTGGAGTATCAATGATTTGAAAATAAATGCATGAATAAAACTTTGCATGATTAGTTCATAAGAGTAAATGCATGAATCAAATGACAACATTTCAGGCTAAATCAACTCTACTTGGATTAAGTGGAGCATCAAATATTAAAAAATAAATGCATGAATAAAACTTTGCATGATTAGTTTATAAGAATAAATGCATGAATTAAATGACAACATTTCAGGCTGTATCAACTCTACTTGGATTAAGTGGAGCATCAAACATTCAAAAATATATGCATGAATAAAACTTTGCATGATTAGTTTATAAGAATATATGCACGCGTTAAATTTCAAATTTTCAGACTAAATCAACTCTACTTGGATTAAGTGGAGTATCAATGATTTGAAAATAAATGCATGAATAAAACTTTGCATGATTAGTTTATAAGAATAAATGCATGAATCAAATGACAACATTTCAGGCTGAGTCAACTCTACTTGGATTAAGTGGAGCATCAAACATTAAAAAATAAATGCATGAATAAAACTTGATTAGTTTATAAGAATATATGCATGCGTTAAATTTCAAAATTTCAGACTAAATCAACTCTACTTGGATTAAGTGGAGTATCAATGATTTGAAAATAAATGCATGAATAAAACTTTGCATGATTAGTTTATAAGAGTAAATGCATGAATCAAATGACAACTTTTCAGGCTAAATCAACTCCACTTGGATTAAGTGGAGCATCAAACATTCAAAAATAAATGCATGAATAAAACTTTGCATGATTAGTTTATAAGAATATATGCATGCGTTAAATTTCAAATTTTCAGACTAAATCAACTCTACTTGGATTAAGTGGAGCATCAAACATTCAAAAATAAATGCTTGAATAAAACTTTGCATGATTAGTTTATAAGAATATATGCATGCGTTAAATTTCAAAATTTCAGACTAAATCAACGCTACTTGGATTAAGTGGAGTGTCAATGATTTGAAAATAAATGCATGAATAAAACTTTGCATGATTAGTTTATAAGAATATTTGCATGCGTTAAATTTCAAAATTTCAGACTAAATCAACTCTTCTTAGATTAAGTGGAGTATCAATGATTTGAAAATAAATGCATGAATAAAACTTTGCATGATTAGTTTATAAAAGTAAATGCATGAATCAAATGACAACATTTCAGGCTAAATCAACTCTACTTGGATTAAGTGGAGCATCAAACATTCAAAAATAAATGCATGAATAAAACTTTGCATGATTAGTTTATAAGAATGTATGCATGCGTTAAATTTCAAAATTTCAGACTAAATCAACTCTACTTGGATTATGTGGAGTATCAATGATTTGAAAATAAATGCATGAATAAAAGTTTGCATGATTAGTTTATAAGAGTAAATGCATGAATCAAATGACAACATTTCAGGCTAAATCAACTCTACTTGGATTAAGTGGAGCATCAAATATTCAAAAATAAATGCATGAATAAAACTTTGCATGATTAGTTTATAAGAATAAATGCATGAATTAAATGACAACATTTCAGGCTGTATCAACTCTACTTGGATTAAGTGGAGCATCAAACATTCAAAAATATATGGATGAATAAAACTTTGCATGATTAGTTTATAAGAATAAATGCATGAATTAAATGACAACATTTCAGGCTGTATCAACTCTACTTGGATTAAGTGGAGTATCAATGATTTGAAAATAAATGCATGAATAAAACTATGCATGATTAGTTTATAAGAATAAATGCATGAATCAAATGACAACATTTCAGGCTGAGTCAACTCTACTTGGATTAAGTGGAGCATCAAACATTAAAAAATAAATGCATGAATAAAACTTGATTAGTTTATAAGAATATATGCATGCGTTAAATTTCAAAATTTCAGACTAAATTAACTCTACTTGGATTAAGTGGAGTGTGAATGATTTGAAAATAAATGCAAGAATAAAACTTTGCATGATTAGTTTATAAGAGTAAATGCATGAATCAAATGACAACATTTCAGGCTAAATCAACTCCACTTGGATTAAGTGGAGCATCAAACATTCAAAAATAAATGCATGAATAAAACTTTGCATGATTAGTTTATAAGAATATATGCATGCGTTAAATTTCAAAATTTCAGACTAAATCAACTCTACTTGGATTAAGTGGGAGTATCAATGATTTGAAAATAAATGCAAGAATAAAACTTTGCATGATTAGTTTATAAGAGTAAATGCATGAATCAAATGACAACATTTCAGGCTAAATCAACTCCACTTGGATTAAGTGGAGCATCAAACATTCAAAAATAAATGCATGAATAAAACTTTGCATGATTAGTTTATAAGAATATATGCATGCGTTAAATTTCAAATTTTCAGACTAAATCAACTCTACTTGGATTAAGTGGAGTATCAATGATTTGAAAATAAATGCATGAATAAAACTTTGCATGATTAGTTTATAAGAGTAAATGCATGAATCAAATGACAACATTTCAGGCTAAATCAACTCCACTTGGATTAAGTGGAGCATCAAACATTCAAAAATAAATGCATGAATAAAACTTTGCATGATTAGTTTATAAGAATATATGCATGCGTTAAATTTCAAAATTTCAGACTAAATCAACTCTACTTGGATTAAGTGAAGTATCAATGATTTGAAAATAAATGCATGAATAAAACTTTGCATGATTAGTTTATAAAAGTAAATGCATTAATCAAATGACAACATTTCAGGCTAAATCAACTCCACTTGGATTAAGTGGAGCATCAAACATTCAAAAATAAATGCATGAATAAAACTTTGCATGATTAGTTTATAAGAATATGTGCATGCGTTAAATTTCAAATTTTCAGACTAAATCAACTTTACTTGGATTAAGTGGAGTATCAATGATTTGAAAATAAATGCATGAATACAACTTTGCATGATTAGTTTATAAGAATAAATGCATGAATTAAATGACAACATTTCAGGCTGAATCAACTCTACTTGGATTAAGTGGAGCATCAAACATTCAAAAATAAATGCATGAATAAAACTTTGCATGATTAGTTTATAAGAATAAATGCATGAATTAAATGACAACATTTCAGGCTGTATCAACTCTACTTGGATTAAGTGGAGCATCAAACATTCAAAAATATATGCATGAATAAAACTTTGCATGATTAGTTTATAAGAATATATGCATGAGTTAAATTTCAAATTTTCAGACTAAATCAACTCTACTTGGATTAAGTGGAGTATCAATGATTTGAAAATAAATGCATGAATAAAACTTTTCATGATTAGTTTATAAGAATAAATGCATGAATTAAATGACAACATTTCAGGCTGAGTCAACTCTACTTGGATTAAGTGGAGCATCAAACATTAAAAAATAAATGCATGAATAAAACTTTGCATGATTAGTTTATAAGAATATATGCATGAGTTAAATTTCAAATTTTCAGACTAAATCAACTCTACTTGGATTAAGTGGAGTATCAATGATTTAAAAATAAATGCATGAATAAAACTTTGCATGATTAGTTTATAAGAGTAAATGCATGATTCAAATGACAACATTACAGGCTAAATCAACTCTACTTGGATTAAGTGGAGCATCAAACATTCAAAAATAAATGCATGAATAAAACTTTGCATGATTAGTTTATAAGAATATATGCATGCGTTAAATTTCAAAATTTCAGACTAAATCAACTCTACTTGGATTAAGTGGAGTATCAATGATTTGAAAATAAATGCATGAATAAAACTTTGCATGATTAGTTTATAAAAGTAAATGCATTAATCAAATGACAACATTTCAGGCTAAATCAACTCTACTTGGATTAAGTGGAGCATCAAACATTCAAAAATAAATGCATGAATAAAACTTTGCATGATTAGTTTATAAGAATATGTGCATGCGTTAAATTTCAAATTTTCAGACTAAATCAACTTTACTTGGATTACGTGGAGTATCAATGATTTGAAAATAAATGCATGAATACAACTTTGCATGATTAGTTTATAAGAATAAATGCATGAATTAAATGACAACATTTCAGGCTGAATCAACTCTACTTGGATTAAGTGGAGCATCAAACATTCAAAAATAAATGCATGAATAAAACTTTGCATGATTAGTTTATAAGAATAAATGCATGAATTAAATGACAACATTTCAGGCTGTATCAACTCTACTTGGATTAAGTGGAGCATCAAACATTCAAAAATATATGCATGAATAAAACTTTGCATGATTAGTTTATAAGAATATATGCATGAGTTAAATTTCAAATTTTCAGACTAAATCAACTCTACTTGGATTAAGTGGAGTATCAATGATTTGAAAATAAATGCATGAATAAAACTTTTCATGATTAGTTTATAAGAATAAATGCATGAATTAAATGACAACATTTCAGGCTGAGTCAACTCTACTTGGATTAAGTGGAGCATCAAACATTAAAAAATAAATGCATGAATAAAACTTTGCATGATTAGTTTATAAGAATATATGCATGAGTTAAATTTCAAATTTTCAGACTAAATCAACTCTACTTGGATTAAGTGGAGTATCAATGATTTAAAAATAAATGCATGAATAAAACTTTGCATGATTAGTTTATAAGAGTAAATGCATGATTCAAATGACAACATTACAGGCTAAATCAACTCTACTTGGATTAAGTGGAGCATCAAACATTCAAAAATAAATGCATGAATAAAACTTTGCATGATTAGTTTATAAGAATATATGCATGCGTTAAATTTCAAAATTTCAGACTAAATCAACTCTACTTGGATTAAGTGGAGTATCAATGATTTGAAAATAAATGCATGAATAAAACTTTGCATGATTAGTTTATAAAAGTAAATGCATTAATCAAATGACAACATTTCAGGCTAAATCAACTCTACTTGGATTAAGTGGAGCATCAAACATTCAAAAATAAATGCATGAATAAAACTTTGCATGATTAGTTTATAAGAATATGTGCATGCGTTAAATTTCAAATTTTCAGACTAAATCAACTTTACTTGGATTAAGTGGAGTATCAATGATTTGAAAATAAATGCATGAATACAACTTTGCATGATTAGTTTATAAGAATAAATGCATGAATTAAATGACAACATTTCAGGCTGAATCAACTCTACTTGGATTAAGTGGAGCATCAAACATTCAAAAATAAATGCATGAATAAAACTTTGCATGATTAGTTTATAAGAATAAATGCATGAATTAAATGACAACATTTCAGGCTGTATCAACTCTACTTGGATTAAGTGGAGCATCAAACATTCAAAAATATATGCATGAATAAAACTTTGCATGATTAGTTTATAAGAATATATGCATGAGTTAAATTTCAAATTTTCAGACTAAATCAACTCTACTTGGATTAAGTGGAGTATCAATGATTTGAAAATAAATGCATGAATAAAACTTTTCATGATTAGTTTATAAGAATAAATGCATGAATTAAATGACAACATTTCAGGCTGAGTCAACTCTACTTGGATTAAGTGGAGCATCAAACATTAAAAAATAAATGCATGAATAAAACTTTGCATGATTAGTTTATAAGAATATATGCATGCGTTAAATTTCAAAATTTCAGACTAAATCAACTCTACTTGGATTAAGTGGAGTATCAATGATTTGAAAATAAATGCATGAATAAAACTTTGCATGATTAGTTTATAAGAGTAAATGCATGAATCAAATGACAACATTTCAGGCTAAATCAACTCTACTTGGATTAAGTGGAGCATCAAATATTCAAAAATAAATGCATGAATAAAATGACAACATTTCAGGCTGAGTCAACTCTACTTGGATTAAGTGGAGCATCAAACATTAAAAAATAAATGCATGAATAAAACTTTGCATGATTAGTTTATAAGAATATATGCATGAGTTAAATTTCAAATTTTCAGACTAAATCAACTCTACTTGGATTAAGTGGAGTATCAATGATTTGAAAATAAATGCATGAATAAAACTTTGCATGATTAGTTTATAAGAGTAAATGCATGATTCAAATGACAACATTACAGGCTAAATCAACTCTACTTGGATTAAGTGGAGCATCAAACATTCAAAAATAAATGCATGAATAAAACTTTGCATGATTAGTTTATAAGAATATATGCATGCGTTAAATTTCAAAATTTCAGACTAAATCAACTCTACTTGGATTAAGTGGAGTATCAATGATTTGAAAATAAATGCATGAATAAAACTTTGCATGATTAGTTTATAAAAGTAAATGCATTAATCAAATGACAACATTTCAGGCTAAATCAACTCTACTTGGATTAAGTGGAGCATCAAACATTCAAAAATAAATGCATGAATAAAACTTTGCATGATTAGTTTATAAGAATATGTGCATGCGTTAAATTTCAAATTTTCAGACTAAATCAACTTTACTTGGATTAAGTGGAGTATCAGTGATTTGAAAATAAATGCATGAATACAACTTTGCATGATTAGTTTATAAGAATAAATGCATGAATTAAATGACAACATTTCAGGCTGAATCAACTCTACTTGGATTAAGTGGAGCATCAAACATTCAAAAATAAATGCATGAATAAAACTTTGCATGATTAGTTTATAAGAATAAATGCATGAATTAAATGACAACATTTCAGGCTGTATCAACTCTACTTGGATTAAGTGGAGCATCAAACATTCAAAAATATATGCATGAATAAAACTTTGCATGATTAGTTTATAAGAATATATGCATGAGTTAAATTTCAAATTTTCAGACTAAATCAACTCTACTTGGATTAAGTGGAGTATCAATGATTTGAAAATAAATGCATGAATAAAACTTTTCATGATTAGTTTATAAGAATAAATGCATGAATTAAATGACAACATTTCAGGCTGAGTCAACTCTACTTGGATTAAGTGGAGCATCAAACATTAAAAAATAAATGCATGAATAAAACTTTGCATGATTAGTTTATAAGAATATATGCATGCGTTAAATTTCAAAATTTCAGACTAAATCAGTTCTACTTGGATTAAGTGGAGTATCAATGATTTGAAAATAAATGCATGAATAAAACTTTGCATGATTAGTTTATAAGAGTAAATGCATGAATCAAATGACAACATTTCAGGCTAAATCAACTCTACTTGGATTAAGTGGAGCATCAAACATTCAAAAATAAATGCATGGATAAAACTTTGCATGATTAGTTTATAAAAATATATGCATGCGTTAAATTTCAAATTTTCAGACTAAATCAACTCTACTTGGATTAAGTGGAGTATCAATGATTTGAAAATAAATGCATGAATAAAACTTTGCATGATTAGTTTATAAGAATAAAAGCATGAATTAAATGACAACATTTCAGGCTGAATCAACTCTACTTGGATTAAGTGGAGCATCAAACATTCAAAAATAAATGCATGAATAAAACTTTGCATAATTAGTTTATAAGAATATATGCATGCGTTAAATTTCAAAATTTCAGACTAAATCAACTCTACTTGGATTAAGTGGAGTATCAATGATTTGAAAATAAATGCATGAATAAAACTTTGCATGATTAGTTTATAAGAGTAAATGCATGAATCAAATGACAACATTTCAGGCTAAATCAACTCTACTTGGATTAAGTGGAGCATCAAGCATTCAAAAATAAATGCATGAATAAAACTTTGCATGATTAGTTTATAAGAATATATGCATGCGTTAAATTTCAAATTTTCAGACTAAATCAACTCTACTTGGATTAAGTGGAGTATCAATGATTTGAAAATAAATGCATGAATAAAACTTTGCATGATTAGTTTATAAGAATAAATGCATGAATTAAATGACAACATTTCAGGCTGAGTCAACTCTACTTGGATTAAGTGGAGCATCAAACATTAAAAAATAAATGCATGAATAAAACTTTGCATGATTAGTTTATAAGAATATATGCATGCGTTAAATTTCAAAATTTCAGACTAAATCAACTCTACTTGGATTAAGTGGAGTATCAATGATTTGAAAATAAATGCATGAATAAAACTTTGCATGATTAGTTTATAAGAGTAAATGCATGAATCAAATGACAACATTTCAGGCTAAATCAACTCTACTTGGATTAAGTGGAGCATCAAGCATTCAAAAATAAATGCATGAATAAAACTTTGCATGATTAGTTTATAAGAATATATGCATGCGTTAAATTTCAAATTTTCAGACTAAATCAACTCTACTTGAATTAAGTGGAGTATCAATGATTTGAAAATAAATGCATGAATAAAACTTTGCATGATTAGTTTATAAGAGTAAATGCATGAATCAAATGACAACATTTCAGGCTAAATCAACTCTACTTGGATTAAGTGGAGCATCAAACATTCAAAAATAAATGCATGAATAAAACTTTGCATGATTAGTTTATAAGAATAAATGCATGAATTAAATGACAACATTTCAGGCTAAATCAACTCTACTTGGATTAAGTGGAGCATCAAACATTCAAAAATAAATGCTTGAATAAAACTTTGCATGATTAGTTTATAAGAATAAATGCATGAATTAAATGACAACATTTCAGGCTGTATCAACTCTACTTAGTGGAGAGAAGATTTTTTGTTAATTTCATTGTTGATCGTCAAGACCTCACACCTGCACCATGATGACCCAACCAACTATTGGAAAGATGATAAGGCAATAGGAAAAGGACATAAAAGGTAATAATTTTAATTATGAATGAAACAGTTATATTAATTGAAAGTTTTTAATTTATTTCGGATAGGTCCAGAACGAGACTAGTTAATCTGGCAACTGGCTATGCAAAGTAAGTTTTTGATCATATTGATTTTAATTCCAAATCTTTTTGCATCTGCATGTTTTGATTAATATGTAAATATGTTTTTGAAAAATGTAAGAAAGATATATTTTATCATTTTCAGGAATGGTTTATTTTTATTTTCTTTGTCTAATATAATCAGACATTCTTTTCAGCACAAATAAATTAATGATACAGTTGTGTTAAATGTATGTTTGGTATGATTTTCAGGAATATTGGATTTATTTATATGTCTTTTAAATAATACTAATAAAGCCCTCTCTTTCAGCTTAAATATATAAAAGATAATTTAATTTGTTTTATTTTCTTCACATTTATTGAACAAAATCCTTGGCCCACAAATTTCCTTTTTGTTTGTCATATTATAGACCAACAAATTCTTTTTTTGTTCGTCATATTAATGACCAACAAATTCCTTTTTGTTCATCAAATTATTGGTCAACAAATTTCCATTTTTTTCCATTTTTTAATTATTTTTTTATTTCCAGGAATTCATAATAATTAATATTTTTAATTTATTTACAGATAATAGAGTATTTAGATTTTAGTAAATTGTAACTTAGTGTAATGCTGTATTTACTCAGCGAGGATTAGTATTTTTGAATTGAATGGTTTTCGCCGTAAATACAGCGGCAAGCTCACCTACAAATTACTAACCCAAAATTGTATTCTTATATTGTATGTATTGTAAGGCTTGTCATAGGATTTTCAAAATTGTACTTCTACTGCAAAGATACAATTTTGAATTATGTCCTATCTGATGACGCACGAAATGCAGAAACAAGCGTGATTTTATTTTATTTTAATTTAATATTTTTAATATGTATGTTTTTAATTATAAGAATTATTTATTAATAACTAGTTAGAAGTTTTCTTACCTTTCTCCTCAACTTTTCAAGCGCCTCGTTCAAGTTGATAAAAATATTAATTGTCACTGCGAATCTTATTCAAACGCTTCTCAGACATCAAAAATCGCAAAATCCCAAAATCGCAAATTCTCCCTTCTTCAAATTTGCGATTATAAGAAAAGCTATTGAAAGCGACCACACAAAATTACACAGCCTACTTGACCGGCGTGATTAGGTCCCATCTTCTTTTATCTTTCTCTAACTCACCCTAGTATCTGCCTCACGCACTTTTACAGAAACAAATGAAAATTTCGTGTTTTGAATTGATTAGAAACAAATTAATTAATTAAAAAACAATTTTGCTTAAATAATTTATTATTAAATTAAATAATTTCTCTTGAGTTGTAACCAATTGACAACCACCTATAAAATTAAGTTGTCCTTGTTATTCAAATTATATTAGAATTAAAAAAATAAATACTCTTTGGTGTTATAGTAATAATATTGAGGTTTCTCAAAATTAAATTATTCTTTAATTAACCTAAAAAAGTAGAAAATCTTCAAATTTTTTACCTTAAAATGACACAATTTAGTCAAAAGAAATATTACATATTAACGAAGTTAACAACAATTTTCTTATTCTTTCCAAAATTAAAGATTTAAATAACTTTTTATGTGATTGAAGAAAGAAGAAAAGTTAAAACAATGATTTTTGATAAAAAAATTATTAGAATTGGCTTAAAACGAATATTAAATATTTGTTTTGTTGTTGATTATAAATATTTATATAATATAAATTACTTTATTTCGTATTATACTAAAATTTAAACTATATTGTTGCATTATTAAAAAAATATATAATATATACGTATAAGTTTTACTTACTTTATTGATAACAAAATTAATGACAATAGAAATGCACAAAAAAACAGTTCTTCCGATTCCTTAAAAATATACGTGCACCTGTGACCTATTTAATTTTTTTTCTATTATTTCGAACTATATCAGTAAAAATTACAATTTAAAATATAAAAGAAAATTTAAGTGTGTTTTCATTAGGTCAAATTAATTTAAAATAATTTATGTTAAAATTTAGTATTAATAAAAACGACACTAATATATGTTTGAATGCTAAAGGAATTTAAAAACAGAACAAAATAATTTTCAGTGCATACCTTATTGAAATCATTCTCAAACAACAAAAGTCCAATTTTTCCCCTTCTCTTTTCTAAAAGTTCAATTCTTGTAAATAACATTTGAAAGTGCTGACCACACAAATTTGCACAGCTCACTAAGTCGGCGCATCCACCGATCCCTGCTCCCGTCTCTCTTGCACACTCATGAACATGTATTTGTTTCTCTTTCACTCTTACTGGGACAAGTACAAAACCTAAATTTTGTTTCAACTAAAATCGTAAACCAATAAAAATTTGTGAGTTGTCATAACATATAATTATAAATATAAAACTGTATGTATTACAAATATTAAATAAATAAAAAAAAATATTCCTTGTAATATTTTATTTATTAAAATTATATTTAAATATATTTAAACAATAAAAAGGTATTTGGAACAATTATAATTATACTGATCTGCTTCAAATGAAATTAATTTCTACACTTACCTAAATTAATAAAACATGTAAAATTTCTTCAAGTTTAAATTAAATCTGAAATTTTTCTACTAAAACCACACAAGTTAATAAAAGTAAACAGGGCAAAATTACTAATTTAGCACAATAAAAAAAAAAACATTCGAGAAAATATAAGAAAACTGAGTAAATAAGGAGTACTGATCTTACTCTCACCAAAATCAAAAACTGTTTAAACTGCAAAAATTCGTTTGTTCACCATCGACCAATAGAAATCGAGGTTATATTTATATATAAATAATATAAATAGTTTTATTAATTAAAAAATAAAAAAATAATTAAAAAATAAACATATATAATATTTGAATGGTGGAAAAATTGGAAAAATGTGAAAAATTTGAAAAATCAGAAAAATTTTAAAAATTTGTAAAATTTGATGTTTTTTTTATAAATTAAATAATTTTTATAAATTTTATAATTTTTATAATTATTCATTATTTTTATAATATATATTTGAGAGATATTGAAATTTTATTAATATTGGTGAGGAGCCATTCATAGTTTAAAAATAAAACAAATACATATTTGACATAACCTTTAATATATGCACGACAAAAACACAGAATTTAACACTCATTTGTTACATATATCTGGTACATCCTTAAAAAGAACTTGGAACGAGTTCCAGCCACAGAACATTTTCATAAAACATTTTGTTTTACATGTATAGAATGGTAAAACTGATTTACGTCGGGAGCTGCTGCTAAAAAAGGGACAAAATTTTAAAATTGGAGCATTTAACATTAATTAAATATGAAGTGCAACATTTAAGGTAACTACAATTTTATTTTATTACAATTGTCAGGTGTCAAGGTGAAGTTTGTTATATAAATCCCATTGTAAAACCATCACAGAAAAAATATAAATTACGTTTGACAAAAATCGGGGTAGACCTGAAAATTTAATTACATTAATAAAGTGAATAAAATAATGATGTCGACAAGTAAATTAATAAAAAGTTACTTACAGAAAGGTTATTTCACAATTTGCCACAACTATTGGGGAAACACGTCATGCCAAAGTTTGGGGGAATTATTTTCAACACCTGCAAAAAGAAAATACATTAAAATAAAAATATTCCTATAGGAAACTATCTAATTCTAATATATTTACCGAGTGTCCCAAGGACGGAATTTCTTTTACAGTTAAAACAACACCTGGTGAAACAACAATAAATTTAGATTTCCGCTGCACTTCATTCCTCAGTTTTTGGAGGAGGACTAAAAATACAAAAATGAACATAGTTCAATATTTTTTATGTATAATATTATTTTTACCAACCTGGCCAAAAGTATCATCCATTCGACTGGAAGTTCCCTCATTAAGACTCTGCCGAGTCATTTTAGGTACGTGTCTTCCAGGAATTACTTTCAAATTTAAAACTGGACAACAATTTTCGCAAATTATGTATGCTTGTCTGGTGACTATCGATTTGCTGCAGTGAAGCTGATATCCGAGAGATTCATGAAACTAAAGAGTAAATAATGTATATTTAACATATACATGCAGCGTGGCCCATTTTAAAGAGGGACACCCTAAGAAAATTTGTATTTTTTGTCCGATTTTGACAATCTTTTATTTTTCAATTATAAAGCATAAAAATATGTACATATAGACAAAATGTCACGTATTTTGTTTCAAAATCAAAACTGACGGAATAATTTTTTGTGCATGGAAATTGAAAAAATCGTACTAATCTGAGATAACAATTTTAACTGCACCATTGGATTAAGCTATATTTCATACAAAAATTATGCATATTTATAATTCGGTGGAAAAATTAAAAATTAGATTCTTCTTATTTACTAGTTATATTATACTATTCCAATATTGTTAAAGGTAAAAATAACTTGTGCTATTTTTGACAGCCTCTCTAAATTAAAAAAAAGAAAATATTTAATTTAGATTAAAAAAAATAATAATTAAATATTTAATATAAATTAAAAATAAATAATAACATATAGTTTAAAATTTAAAAAAATAAAATATTTAATTTAAATTACAAAAAAATAAGTATAAAATTTAAAAATATAATAAAATTCATAATTGTACCAGAATATTGTGTATTCTTGGTTGCCTACCCCAACCGAAAACGTAGAAAAAGAAGAGCAGCGGTCAACGTGTGGCCAACCTCGCTAAGTTATCCACGTGTTGTATTTTCTGTCAATAAACCTCAATTAGTGAAAATATAATTTTTTTTTTAAATTTAAATTAGTATTTTATTTTTATTCTTTTTAAATTAATAATTATAATATTTTTAAAATAAATTTTTATCTATTTTAAACTAAATATTTCAATTTAAATTATATTATATAAATTGGCAAATATTTTAATTTTTCCACAGAATTATGAATACGCATAATTTTTTTATGAAATTGAAAAATAATAATAATTTTATGGGGGTGTCCCGTTTCCAATGGGCCACTCTGTACATAAATACCCCTCTCTGTGTGTCTAACGATATTTACTTCGCAACCGATGTCAGGGACGTGAGAGTAAATGTCCCTACTAATCTCGCCGAATCCGAACGAATTAGACATAGCAATGTCTGACTGCTCGATGGTGCTTCTCAATTCATTGAACATAAACTGCAGATTATAAACTCCGGAGTAGCAATTGTTATTATAATCATTCTCCCACATATCCAATATATTTTTGGTTTGCTTCATATACTTTTCTTTTACATATACTATGGGAGAGGGCTCATCTTTATCAACATGATCCTTAAAAAGCAAAAATTGAGTACATACTTTAAATAGATGTATTTTACTATTTACTTTAACAAATTTGCAAAGCTCGTTAAAGACCTGTTCCATATTATTGATACAACTTGGGGAAGCATAAGAAGGTGGTGGCTTAATTCTGTGAGTGTTCTGAGAATGTAGTCTCGCACTCGCTGTAAAACCCAGCGGTAATTGACCTGTAATTAAAAATATTTTAAAATGTTTATAAAATTAACGTTGACACACATGTACGTTACCTGGATGGACCATGCTATGAAAAATGTTTTTTTCCTGCACACCATCTCTCAAATTAAACTTCAGTAGTGCAATTTCGGCTGGGTAATATTTATCCACCGTTTGGCGATAACAAAAATTGTTTATGTGAATCACAAAGAAGTTTTTTTCATGAATGACTGTGAAAAGAAATTATAAATATTAAACAAGTCCATGGGCAACAAATCACTCCTACCTTTTGCCTTGTATAAGGCGACCATCTCGTTATGAATGTGTTGCTGCATGGCACTTATAGCAACTAATTCTTCCTGCTCTTCTTTCTCAATTTGTTCAATGTCCATACCATCTGAGGTGTACTTTTTTATCTGGGGATTGTTTCTGCGTTCGCTGGCCATTATTTCGTAAGGGCGTCTTTCGTCGCGTGTCATTCTCTAAAAATGGAAATTAATTACTGATTGATTTGAAAATTAATTAAATATTTTTATTTTTATTATTAAACATTTTAATTTATTTTAAATTTAAATAAAATATTTTATTTTTTAATTTTCAATTAAATATCTTTTTTATTTTGAATTAAAAGTAATTTCTCTTTAATTTAAATGAAATATTTTATTTTTTAATTTAAACTAAATAATTTATTTTTTTAATTTTAAATTAAATATTTTATTTTTTTAACTTAAATTATATATTTTATTATTTTTTTAATTATAAATTAAATATTTTATAAAAAACTTCATATTTTTTTTAATTGAAATGAAATATTTTATTTTTGTATTATTTTTAATAAATTATATTTAATTTTAAATTAAATAATTTATTAATTTTTTGACTTTTTAAATTAAAGATTATTTTTTTAAAATTTAAATTAAACATTTTAATTAAATATTTTATTACTTTAAGTTAATTTAAGCTAAAAACTTTTCTTTAAACTGTAGATTAAATATTTAATTTTGTAAATTTAATTTAAATTACATATTTTAATTATTTTTTTTTTTGATTTTTAATTAAATATTTTAATTTTTCTTTAAATTTAAATGAAACATTTTAATTTATTTTTAATTTAAATAGAATATTTTATTTTTTAATACTAAATTGAATATCTTATTTTTTAAATTTCTATTAAACATAATTTCTCTTTAATTTAAATTAAATATTTTATTTTTTAATTTATATTAAATGATTATTTTTTTAATTTTAAATTAAATGTTTTAATTTTTTTAACTTAAATAATAAAGTATTATTTTTTAAATTATAAAATAAATATCTAATTTTTTTAATTTAATTTGAAAATTTTAAATGAAATATTTTATTACTGTATTATTTTTAATAAATTATAAATTAAAATTAAATTAATTTTAAATTAAATAACATTTAAATTAAATATTGCATTATTTTGTTAATTTTAAAATTATTTAATTTATTTTTTATTAAATTCAAATTAAATTCATTAACTCATTCTTATAAAAGTTAAATTACTTTTTTCTGTGAAGGCTTTCTTACATTAAAATATATTATATATTATTTATTAATTTATTAATTCAACTCTTAACTTTGATAATTATAACTTTTTACCAATGTGCGTTTTTTATTACTTTTCTGAACAATATATATTATAAAAAAACCCTTAAGACTTATTTTGTAAAAGTGGTAAATGCGTTGTCTAAGATATGATATTGTTGACTATTTGACAATAAAAAAGAAAATTAAATAATATTACTAAAAATTAATTGATGACAAAAATTGATTGATTTCGACATAAAACATTATTTACCTCATTACATCACATTGCGCAATATGAATTAAAAGAACATATATTATTTTCTACGCTATATATAAACCAATATGATACTTTTGTTTGTTTTTTATAATAAATATAAAAACTATTAATCAACAATTATTAAAAAACAGTGTTTTAATGCAATTAATGAATTTTTGTGCACCAATAAATTTGTAGGTTTAAATCAACCAAAACGCACAAACTGATACAAAAAACTTACGGTCCATTTTTCCCCTGCAACTTCCTGCGCCTCCAGATTATTAAAACCACTTTTCTGTTTAATCTCCTGCATGAAATAGAAAAATGCATTTTTCTTCTTGTTCCCTTTAGGCGCCATCCCTTTGTTGATTGCCTGCAAACATAATTTTATAATTAGTACTTCGAATCAACAAGTTAGCAGTCGGCAAAGACTACCTTTAAAAATCCTTATATGCTTAAATCAAGTTGTTTGAATTACAGCGTACGTTTACTAACAGTTTACACACGGAATAATCTAGAATTTGATGGCACAAAGGAAGCTTAGGGATTTACATTTAGTAAATTGGTTATGGAAATTCCTGATATTGGAGTATTTAGTGTTTGCAGTTGGTGAAAATTATTTCCCTACACTTCCGGCAGGGCGAGCTTCCCTTGAGGTTAAGATAAATTATTAAATAATTTTACTGACAATATAAACCTTTTATTAACTTACGTCGTAATTTAATTCTTTGTATTTACTGTTGCATAGTAATTAATAAACGGTAAAATAGTGTTGCATTTGTTGTTTGTTGTTGTTTTTTAATTGTCATCACATTCGGTCAGGCCAATTCATAGAATTTCTTGCTTTTAACAATGTTGTTGGTTAATCTGAGTTGCGCATGTACAACAATATTTTTTAAATAACTACAATTTGTAGATAATGCTCAAGATATATCGTTAAATAGCTAGACGCTTAGTGAATTAATCTGAATGCTCTGCGAAACTTTGTTGCTGTATTATATTAACTTTGTTGTTGTTATATTAATTTACTTCTTTTATTGCTTTACCATTGTTTTTATCGAATTCATTATTTTATTCGTTTTTAATATTTCTTATTAATACTATTTAATTTATTTCAGGTTTGTCCTGATCTTTGTCAAAAATATACATGTGAGTTTTTAATAGAAACATACCTTCAAAATTTAATAATTTATAAATTTTAGTGTTACAATTTTTTATTCAACATTTTGATATTTATAAATTCAAATAAAACTACATGTTTAATAAAATATACTCAAGTTTTGGTTAAATTCGTAATGAAAATATTAAAAATAAAATACAATAAAGTTTATTTAAAATTACTAAAAAAATGTTTTAAAGCCACCGACAACTGTGAATATTAAATGTACTACTAATTTTAATAATTTTGTTGAGTATTAATAAAATAATTAAAACTCATACGTATATATTATATTTTTAAAATAGTGAAACAATATAATATAAATTTAAATATAAACGAAATAAATTTACTTTAATAAATTTGATTAATAATTTTTAATTTAGTTTAATTAGTAAGCAGCAACTCCATTGAGACATATTAAATAAATTCATTTTTAAAGTAAAACTTGTATTTTTATTTCATAAATCAGAAGTATTAAAAAACACTATACAATAAAGTTGTTAAAATTTAGCATTGTTCTTTAATTGTAGTTTTAAATATTTTGGAGAATGCGCAATAATAAGAAAAAAAAATCATACCCAGTGATAACAGTACAACAATTTCTAAAAAATTTGTTGAGTATTAATAAAATAAATAAAACTCATACATATATATTTTATTCTTTTAAATAATAAAGTAATATAATATAAATTTAAATATAATACGAAATAAAGAATATTTGTTTTATAAATTTCAATAATATTATTAGCCAGTCACAGTAAGTAGCAACTCCAATGAGACTCTTCATTTTTTCTTTCTTCAAACATATATTAAATAAATTCATTTTAGAGTAAATATTTAATATTTGTATTAACCCAATTTTTATGTTTTTTTTTATCAAATGTCCTTGTTTTAACTTTTAACAAACAGAAATTATTTGAAGCATATCTAATAAACTTCCTTCTTTCGTCAATCACATATAAAAAAAAAAAACTTAAACCTTTAATTTTGGAAAGAATAAGATTCGGTTTTTAGATAATTTTCATGAATTTATTTATTTTACTACTTTTGTTAATATGTACTGTGGTCTTTTATATTTTTTTGACTAAATTGTGTCATTTTAAAGTAGGAAATATGAAGATATTCTGATTTTGATATTTTATTGAAAATATTTTTAAGTTAATTTCAGTATTAACAACATTTCAATATAGGTTCAATAATTAAAATAAAAATTTAAAATTTAAAACCACTTATCTTTATAGTTGGCTATCAGTTTGTTGTGTTTGTTTCGATTCTATTCAAAACTCGAACTTTACATTTGTCTGTGCGGGAGTGCGAGAGACATATATTCATGAGAGTCAAAGAAGGATGAAAAAGATGGGTCGAGTCGTGTCGATCAAGTGAGCTATCTATGCATTTATGTGTGGTCACCGGCATTCAATTGTTTTTCTCAGAATTGTAGTTTTAGTGAGGAGAAGGGGAAATTTTCGATTTTTGTTGTTTACGAAACATTTCAATGAGGATTGTAGCGACAATTATTTTATACTTTTGCGTTTTATATTTTTGATTATATTTTTAAATTATTTATTTTATTTGTTTATTTACCTATTTTTATTTACACTTTTAAAATTAATAATTCATAATTTTACAGTTTTACAATTTTTTTATTTAAACATTTGAGATTTATAAATTGAAAAAATAATACATATTTAATACTAATTTATACTCAAAGTTTTTCTAAATTCTTAAATGATTGTTATGTCAGAAATTTTAAAAGACAAAATACAATGAAATTATTAAAATTTAAATTTGTTTATTAATTCTTCTCTAATTATAGTTTTCGATATTTTGGCGAATGCGCCACAATTTAAAAAGTGTTTTAAATGCACCGACAAAAGTACCTAAATATTAAATGTTCTACAATTTTTAAAAACAATTGTTGAGTATTAATAAAATAATTAAAATTCATACGGATATATATTATATTTTTTAAAATAATGTAACAACGTACTATAAATTTTAATATAATAAGAATAAAGAAATTTTAATTTAATAAATTTCAGTAATTTTATTAATTAGCCTGTCACAGTAAGCAGCAATACCAATTAAAGTTTTACTTTAAAAATGAATTTATTTAATATATGTTTGATGAAAGAAAAAATGGAGAGCGTTAATTTATTTATATTTTATAAATATTTATAAATCTACAACAACAAAAATATTTAATATTCGTATTAACTCAAATCTAATAATTTTTTATCAAAACTCCTTGTTTTAACTTTAAAAAAACAGAAATTATTTAAAACATATCTAAACTTTCTTCTTTCGACAATCACATATAAAAGCATTACTTAAACCTTTCCAATTTTGGAAAAAATAAGACAAGTCCTCTGTTTTTATTAAGATTTTAGATAATTTTCTTGAATTTATTTATTATACTATCTTTGTTAGTATGTACTGTGGTCTTTAATATATATATTTTTTTTTTTGACTGGATTGTGTCATGTTAAGGTAGGAAATTTGAAAATATTCTGGGTATATTTTATTTAAACTCATTTTTAGGTTAATTAAAGAATAAATTTAATTTTGAGACACTTTAATATTATTACAATCATACTAAATAGTACTAAAGATAATTTCAATAAAGAGGACAACTTACTTTTATAATTTTGTTAAAATATTTAGAGAGAATATTTTTAAATTAATTCTGCTACTGTAAGCAGCAGAAATGAACACACGTGTACACACGAAAAACATTTAGTTCAATAGTTGTAGAATTCAACCACGCGGTCACTCAGTTTTGTAAACACACGTGGAGACGTCGAAACGAACGCGGCGCATGCGACGTTGCCTTTTTCGCTTCAACAGGTTCAATAATTAAAATAAAAATTTAAAATTTAAAATCACTTATCTTTATAGTTGGTTATCAGTTTGTTGTGCCGCAACAGGTAAAGTTGATAATAATATTTAATTTAATAATAAAATGTTTGGCAAATATTTTAAATTTGTTAAATAGTTTGTTCCTATTCTATTCAAAACTCGAACTTTGCATCTGTCTGTGCAGGAGTGCGTGAGACTTATATTCATGAGTGTTAGAGAAGGATGAAAGAGTGCGTCGGTAAAGTTGGCTGTGCATTTTTGTGTGGTCGCAGACATTTAACTGCTTTTCTCAGAATAGTAATTTTAGTGAGGGAAAGGGGAAATTTTCGAATTTTGTTGTTTACGAAACATTTCGATGAGGATTTTAGCGATAATTATTTTATACTTTTGCGTTATATATTTTTGATTATATTTTTAATTAATTTATTTTATTATTATCTAAAGATAATTTCAATAAAAAGAACAACTTACTTTTATAATTTTGTTAACATGTTTAGAGAGAATATTTTCAAGTTAATTCAGCATTTCAATATATGTTCAATAATTAAAATAAAAATTTAAAATTTAAATACTGTAAACACGAAAATAATAATGATAAATAATTTAATAATAAAATTTTTAGCAAATATTTTAAATTTGTCAATTAATTTGTTTCTATTCTATTCAAAACTCGAACTTTACATTTGTCTGTGCAGGAGTGCGAGAGATATATATTCATGAGAGTCAAAGAAGGATGAAAGAAGAGGGGTCGAGTCGTGTCGATCAAGTGAGCTATGAATTTTTGTGTGGTCGCCGACATTCAATTGCTTTTCTCAGAATTGTAATTTTAGTGAGGAGAAGGGGAAATTTTCAATTTTTGTTGTTTACGAAACATTTCTATGAGAATTGTAGCGACAATTATTTTATACTTTCACATTAAATATTTTTGATTAAATTATTTATTACATTTGTTTATTTACTTATTATTTATTTACACTTTTAGAATTAATAATTTATAATTTTGCAATTTTACATTTTTTTTTATTTAAACATTTGAGACTTATAAATGGAAGAATTAATACATATTTGATACTAATTTATACTCAAAGTTTTTCTAAATTCTTAAATGACTGTTATTGTGAGAAATTTTAAAAGACAAAATACAATGAAATTATTAAAATTTAAATTTGTTTATTAATTCTTCTCTAATTATAGTTTTCGATATTTTGGCGAATGCGCCACAATTAAAAAAATGTTTTAAACCCACCGACAATTGTTGTATATTAATAAATAATGTAATAACATACCATAAATTTTAATATAATACGAATAAAGAAATTTTATTTTATAAATTTCAGTAGTTTTATTAATTAGCCCGTTACAGTAAGCAGCAATGCCAATGACACTCTCCATTTTTTCTTTCTTCAAATATGTATTAAATATATTCATTTTTAAAGTATAACTTATTTAAATTTTATAAATATTTATAAATCTACAACAACAAAAATATTTTAGGTTAATTAAAGAATAAATTTAATTTTGAGACACTTTAATATTATTACAATCGCACTAAATAGTACTAGTTTATTAATTCTTTAAGCCGATTGTCTAAATATAATATATCTGTGCAGAAGTGCGGGAGACATATATTCATGAGAGTCAGAGAAGGATGAAAGAAGATGATGGTGAGTTGCGTCGGTCAAGTTGGCCGTGCGTTTTTGCGTGTCACCGACATTCAACTGCTTTTCTCAGAATAGTAATGTTAGTGAGTAGAAGGAGAAATTTTCGAATTTTGTTGTTTGCAAAACATTTCGATGAGGATTGTAACGACAATTATTTTATACTTTTGCGTTATATATTTTTGATTATATTTTTAAATAATTTATTTTATTTGTTTATTTATTTATTATTTATTTATATTTTTAAATTTAATAAGTTATAATTTTACACAACTTTACAACTTTTTTATTTAAAGGTTTGATATTTATAAATGGAAGAAATAAGTTTTTCTAAATTCTTAAATGACTGTTATATCAAAAATTTTAAAAGACAAAATACAATGAAATTATTAAAATTTAAATTTGTTTATTAATTCTTCTCTAATTGTAGTTTTTGATATTTTGGCGAATGCGCCTCAATTAATGAGTATTAGTAAAATAATTAAAACTCATAGGTATATATTATATTTTTTTAAATAATGTAACAACATACTATAAATTTTAATATAATACGAATAAAGAATTTTTATTTTATAAATTTCAGTAATTTTATTAATTAGCCTGTCACAGTAGGCAGCAATGGCAATTGACGCTACCCATTTTTTCTTTCTTCAAATATATATTAAATAAATTCATTTTTAAAGTAAAACTTATTTATATTTTACTACCTTTGTTAGTATGTACTGTGCTCTTTAATTTTTTTTGACATGAATTATGTCACGTTAAAGTAGAAAATTTGAAAATACTCCGGGTATATTTTATTTAAACACATTTTTAGGATAATTAAAGAATAAATTTAATTTTGAGACACTTTAATATTATTACAATCACACTAAATAGTACTTGCTTTTTAATTCTTTAAACCGATTGTTTAAATAAAATTTCAATAAAAAGGATAACTTACTTTTATAGTTTTGTTGATTTGTACTATAGTCTTTAATATTTCTTTTAACTAAATTGTGTCATGTAAAGTAAGAAATTTGAAAATATTTTGAGTTTAATATTTTATTGAGAATATTTTTAAGTTAATTTCAGTATTAATAACATTTCAACATAGGCTCTGTTGTTGTTTATGAAGTGCACAGCGGCTTTATTGTCACAAATGATATTACAACAATACGCGCTACTGTAAGCAGCAAAAATGAACACACGTGTACACACGAAAAACGTATTAGTTCAATAGATGCAAAATTCAACCACGCGGTCACTTAATATTGTAAACACACGCGGAGACGTCTAACGAACAGTGTGGCCATCAGTGTGGCCATTCAGCAAACCGGGTTTCACGGGTCTAAGACGATTTTGGAGTGCTCGTTTTCGTCGACCACGTTCGGTTTCCGAATCGAAACGCGACTGCCGTGGATACGCATGCTGTTTTTAGTATCAGTTTTTTCCAATTTTATATTTACCTGCAAAGCGTTTTAAATAAGATTTGCGGTCGGCATTAATTGACGACCTTGCATTATTAGAATAAAATTTTGGAGTCGGTGTGAATATAGTACATTTTTGTTTCAATATAATTATGAAATTAATAATATAACTACAATTATAAAATAAACAATGATAATAATGTAATAAACAATCAATATTTATTTATGGTTAATTTAATTGTAAAAATATATTATATAATTATTAAAATAATCTTATACAATAAAATAATTCTGAGAGAAATACTATGATTTTGATTTCAAACACAAATGTGTTAATTAACTACCCGTTTTGTTAATATTAATATTGTTCACCGTACAAATTGTTCATTAAATTCTAAATTATTTAATACAAATGTATATTTAATATAACTATTAAAAATAATTATATAGTAGGAACATTATTGCAGATATCATATTATTCGGTTTTAGGACTATAAAAAAGGACAAACATTTATTTTATATCTAAAGTGTGGAAAATAATATTCAATTATAAAATTACTGATAAATCTTCAACATTGGTACTTTTTAGAATAAATTTGGTATAGATTTTATTAATTCCACAGCACGACTCGTTCAATAATAATCATAATAACAATTTAGTTCAGATTAATGAAAACCAAAAGCGAAATTTTCTTTTATATTTGAAGAACTTCAAATTATTTACTGAATTATTAAGTTTGTTTAATTGAACTGATTTCAAATGTTAATATTAAAAAAATATGTTGATTAAAAATAAATGTTGTATTTAATTTAAATATTAAACGAAAACTTTAAATTAATTAGAACCATACAATATAATTAAATATAATTATTTGACTTTTTTAATAAAGAATCATTTTATAACTTGAAATAATTTACTTTTATTATAGTGGAAATGGAACACATAAAGATAAAATTATAATATTTATAATATTTTACTTTACTGATGGAATATTCTCCGTATAGTCCTTAATTTAGCAAGCTTTTAAACACTTGTTTTGAAAGTACTATGTTGGGGTAAGATGGCAAAGTGCTTTGAAAATTGGTTCACATAAAAAAAAATTGTGTCAGTCTTCATGGAGAATATTTTGAAAAACAAGAAACAATTAAATACTACATTTGTGTACAAACTTATAATAAATATTTAATTTTACATTTGTTGTGTTACTTAGGTCTAAGATAGTTTTATTATTAAATTAAATATCATGTAAGACTTAGTTTTAATCCTAATATTAAGGTACCTTAATTACCTTAAAGTTTTAGATATTTTTTACAGTTAGCTGCTGAAAACTAAAAATTTTATTAAATAAATGTTATTTTACTGCTTAAAATTAAGCATTTAATTTAAATAAATAAATTTTTACTAAAAAAATTGATTGTTTATTATAATCAAAGTAGTATATATCGTTATACTAACAGAATTTTACTACAATTTGGCAATTTGACAATGAAGAGCAATTACAATATATATATATATAGTATTGTAATTGCTCTGATTTGTGATGAAGCTCGTGTTAAAGAAAATTCTGGACTATGATACATTTGTGTAGATCATTAGTCGTTCACTGAATAAGCAGTTTGTAATTAATACACGATATATGCTTAGAGTGAAATCGTGACCAATCATCACATAATAATTTATTATCCCAATTACTTCACTGCTAATGTATTATAAACATGTGGGTCCAAGCAGTTCCGTTCCGATTCAGAAACCGAATCGTGCCGAGTCCAAAGGTGCCGAACGTGTCTCACAAAAATATCAAGTTCAGAGGGGTACGGTTTGCTGAATGGCCACACTGGTGTGACTCACGCGGCGTGTAATGGCGGCTAATGGCGGCGACTCATCTCTTGCTTCTGATTGGTCGACGTAGAGGTTATGTTAAATCATGCGTATCGAGAACTTTCTCAACCGAATTGAAAATTTTCCTATATAATATTTGAATATTTCTTTGATATCTATCTATATCTAATTAAAATTTCATTATTAAATAAATTTAGAAAATATTAATTAATTTGGCAAATTTATAAAGGGGAATAATTTTTATAAAAAATAAATATATAAAAATAATACATTAATATAACATAATAAAAAACAACACAATTAAAAGAAACAAATCTATTCCAGTGGATGTTGCTCACTTATCCAATTTAAAATGCTTATAAAACACATTGTGATTTTTATATTTATTTCTCCATATAAATAAATAAATAAATAAATAATATTTATCAATAAATTGGAAATAAGTTAAAAAAGAATAAAAGTACATTATTAAATAAATACAATACGATTGTCTATATAGAAAAATAAATTAAGATTATGTTTACCAAATAATAATGGTAATAATAAAAATCAAAATACCGCTCTCAAATAACCTAATGACTAGCAATGAATTAAAAATCTTTCTACCAACGCATGCGCTACAAAATGTTCCTTAAATTGGCGGATTGTTGTATTTTCTTTGTTTATTATTATTTACTTTCAATTGATATGCATTTATTGTTTATAAATTATCAATTATAAAATTAAATTAACTTTAACAGTATTTAATATTAATTATAATGATTATAATACCATATACACAATTATTTATTATAAAACAATAGGTGATGTTTGTTTATAATTCAAATATTGTACAGGAAAATTTTCAGTTCGGTTGAAAACGTTCTCGATACGCATGACTTAACAAACACTCGGCGTCGACCAATCAGATGCAAGGGATGTGTCGCCGACATTAGCCGACATTAGCCGACATTACCCGCTATATAAGACGCCCTCGTGAGTCACACCAGTCAGTCTGTTATCGACCTCTGTATCGACCGGTTTGGGGAGATGGGGTGGTGGTCTGCGTTACCATACCCTCCAAGTTAATTCGATAGTGCAGTTGCATGGATAGTTTATAAGAATACATGTATGCTTTAAATGACAATATTTCAGAATAAATCAACTCTGCTTGGATTAAGTGGAGTTTCTATCAATTAAGAATAAATGCGTGAATAAAACTTTGCATGAATAGTTTATAAGAATAAATGCATGCTTTAAATGACAATATTTCAGATTAAATCAAGTCTACTTGGATTAAGTGGAGTTTCTATCAATTAAAAATTTATGTATGGATAAAACATTGCATGAATAGTTTATAAGAATAAATGCATGCTTTAAATGACAATATTTCAGAATAAATCAACTCTACTTGGATTAAGTGGAGTATCAATGTATGCTTTAAATGACAATATTTCAAGATAAATCAACTCTACTTGGATTAAGTGGAGGATCAATCGATTGGAAATAAATGCATGGATAAATCTTTGCATGAATAGTTTATAAAAATAAATGCATGCTTTAAATGACAATATTTCAGAATAAATCAACTCTACTTGGATTAAGTGGAGTTTCTATCAATTAAGAATAAATGCGTGGATAAAACTTTGCATGAATAGTTTATAAGAATAAATGCATGCTTTAAATGACAATATTTCAGAATAAATCAATTCTACTTGGATTAAGTGGAGTATCAATGTATGCTTTAAATGACAATATTTCAAGATAAATTTACTCTACTTGGATTAAGTGGAGGATCAATCGATTGGAAATAAATGCATGGATAAAACTTTGCATGAATAGTTTATAAGAATAAATGCATGCTTTAAATGACAATATTTCAGAATAAATCATCTCTACTTGGATAAGTAATAAGGGTTGTAAAAGACGAACATTAAAATGTATATAAATATTCGATTCTGATTGATTTAACTATTAAAGGAAGCATCACTTAATAAACACACATAAAAGTGTTTCACACAAAGTTTTTTGAAGATCACGAGTCTAACAATGCATAAACTTGAATATGTGTAAAATTGTTGGTGTTGATCGTAACACGTAATCCGTACAATGTATACGTAGTCCCTGTAAGACGTATCGTAGAACGTATAACGCAATTAGCATGAATGTTCATTCTTTGGTTCTAAAATTTTGCGAGTTAAATTGCTACTTTGATCGTAAAATGTAATCCGTATAACGCATAACGTAGTCCGTCAATCGTATAACGTGGACCGTATAACGCATTAGCAAAGATACGTATGACGTCAAACGTAACGCAAAAACGTATAGCGTAGAACGTAAGTCATACCATGGTTAACGTAGCAATTCGTTGAAACTTAATATATCTTGTAAACCGCAAATTGCAGACATATGTTTAACATAAAACGCGTCGGTATCGTTGCATAAAACGTAAGCCGTTTACGTGAAAGCCCACAATTTTACAAGACTATAGTATATTGTTTGGAAATTGAATTAAATACTCTTCAAAATTTGCGTTGTTAAATACTTATCTTAAATATTCCTTCTTTAGTTAAAACAATTACAAAAGGTGTTTAGGTCTGTTTATAGTTGTTTAGATTTTGGTAAATTATAACTTAGTATACGTGTTGTATTTAACTTGGCTGCTATAAACATCTTATTGTTTTTTCTATATATTTTTTAATGTAATTTAATAGTAACTTAAATATTTTCAATGCATTTAAACAATTGGATGTGTAATACTTTGAATGTTGTAAAGAAACGAACATTAAAATGTATATAAATATTTGTTTCTTATTGTTTTAACTATTAAAGGAAGAATCATTTTAATAAACACACATAAATGAGTTTCACCAAAAGTTTTTTGAATTTCGCGAGTCTATCAATGTGTAAACTTTTAATATGTGTAAAATTGTTGGCGTTGATCGTAACACGTAATCCGTACAATGTATACGTAGTCCCTGTAAGACGTATCGTAGAACGTATAACGCAATTAGCATGAATGTTCATTCTTTGGTTCTAAAATTTTGCGAGTTAAATTGCTACTTTGATCGTAAAATGTAATCCGTATAACGCATAACGTAGTCCGTCAATCGTATAACGTGGACCGTATAACGCATTAGCAAAGATACGTATGACGTCAAACGTAACGCAAAAACGTATAGCGTAGAACGTAAGTCATACCATGGTTAACGTAGCAATTCGTTGAAACTTAATATATCTTGTAAACCGCAAATTGCAGACATATGTTTAACATAAAACGCGTCGGTATCGTTGCATAAAACGTAAGCCGTTTACGTGAAAGCCCACAATTTTACAAGACTATAGTATATTGTTTGGAAATTGAATTAAATACTCTTCAAAATTTGCGTTGTTAAATACTTATCTTAAATATTCCTTCTTTAGTTAAAACAATTACAAAAGGTGTTTAGGTCTGTTTATAGTTGTTTAGATTTTGGTAAATTATAACTTAGTATACGTGTTGTATTTAACTTGGCTGCTATAAACATCTTATTGTTTTTTCTATATATTTTTTAATGTAATTTAATAGTAACTTAAATATTTTCAATGCATTTAAACAATTGGATGTGTAATACTTTGAATGTTGTAAAGAAACGAACATTAAAATGTATATAAATATTTGTTTCTTATTGTTTTAACTATTAAAGGAAGAATCATTTTAATAAACACACATAAATGAGTTTCACCAAAAGTTTTTTGAATTTCGCGAGTCTATCAATGTGTAAACTTTTAATATGTGTAAAATTGTTGGCGTTGATCGTAACACGTAATCCGTACAATGTATACGTAGTCCCTGTAAGACGTAACGTAGAACGTATAACGCAATTAGCATAAATGTTCATTCTTTGGTTCTAAAATTTTGCGAGTTAAATTGCTACTTTGATCGTAAAATGTAATCCGTATAACGCATAACGTAGTCCGTCAATCGTATAACGTGGACCGTATAACGCATTAGCAAAGATACGTATGACGTCAAACGTAACGCAAAAACGTATAGCGTAGAACGTAAGTCATACCATGGTTAACGTAGCAATTCGTTGAAACTTAATATATCTTGAAACCGCAAATTGCAGACATATGTTTAACATAAAACGCATCGGTATCGTTGCATAAAACGTAAGCCGGTTACGTGAAAGCCCACAATTTTACAAGACTATAGTATATTGTTTGGAAATTGAATTAAATACTCTTCAAAATTTGCGTTGTTAAATACTTATCTTAAATATTCCTTCTTTAGTTAAAACAATTACAAAAGGTGTTTAGGTCTGTTTATAGTTGTTTAGATTTTGGTAAATTATAACTTAGTATAAGAGTTGTATTTAACTTGGCTGCTATAAACATCTAATTGTTTTTTCTTTATATTTTTTAATGTAATTTAACAGTAACTTAAATATTTTCAATGCATTTAAACAATTGGATGTATAATACTTTAAGGGTTGTAAGAGACGAACATTAAAATGTATATAAATATTCGATTCTGATTGATTTAACTATTAAAGGAAGCATCACTTAATTAACACACATAAAAGTGTTTCACACAAAGTTTTTGAAGATCACGAGTCTAACAATGCATAAACTTGAATATGTGTAAAATTGTTGGTGTTGATCGTAACACGTAATCCGTACAATGTATACGTTCTCTCTGCAGGACGGAAGGACGTTTAACGGAACTGTTACTTTGATCGTAAAGCGTAATCCGTAGAACACATAACGTAGTCCATCAATTGTACAATGTAGACTCTATAACGCATTAAATAACCAACATTACTATTCATAAAATTATATACACCAACAAATACAAACAAAAATGTACATACATACATACATACAAATGACATAAATTTAAAAAAAACAATTTGTCATTAAGCCGTGCGAAAAGTCTGGGGAAATTGTTTTCACCAACCGAAAACACTAAAAACTCTACAATATTACTGTCAATTTAAGGAAATTCTATAACCAATTTCCATGTTTCTCTCAGATGACAGACATTGACAGATGGCGTACGTCGACCCCACTCTCCTTCTACGAATAGCATACAGGGTAACTAGTTAATGGTATATTTTTATAATTACAGAAGTCGCTAATAATATAAATAAATAATCAATTCTCAATGTTTTAACTATTGAAAGAACATTTTGTTGTCATTACTAGAATAAGTAAAAGTATTTGAATATATATTTTCGAAAGTTTAATACTTTAATACTAAATAAAATAACTCTATAGTACATTTTTGAATAAATTTTATACTTTACTTGGATAAGTGAAGTCATACAAATTATTTACATTCACAAATATTAATAAAAGCATTCAGAAGTAATTTTTTGGAAAGGGTTGATATTTTACTTGGATAAGTAAAGTTGGGAGAAAGAGATTTTCGGTCGCATACAAATTGTCGAAAGTATTGATACCTTACTTGGATAAGTAAAGTCGGGAGAAAGAGATTGTCGGTCACCTTAAATTATTGAAAGTATTTATATTTTACTTGGATAAGTAAGATCGGGCGCGAGATTTTTGGTCCCCTGTTGGTTTGAAATCCTGACCCGGAGTCTTGGTCACAGTACCGATAAGCTCTAATTAGGCAGCCTGGCGGCAGCAGTGGTTGGGTTTCAGATCATGGGGTGCACTGATTATCTGTACGTTTAACGCAGTAGCCATGAAATGAACTTATTTGGATAAGTAAAGCCATACAAATTATTTACATTGAGAAATATTAACAAAAGCATTCAGAAGTAATTTTTTGGAAAGGGTTGATATTTTACTTGGATAAGTAAAGTTGGGAGAAAGAGATTTTCGGTCGCATACAAATTGTCGAAAGTATTGATACCTTACTTGAATAAGTAAAATCGGGAGAAAGAGATTGTCGGTCACCTTAAATTATTGAAAGTATTTATATTTTACTTGGATAAGTAAGATCGGGCGCGAGATTTTTGGTCCCCTGTTGGTTTGAAATCCTGACCCGGAGTCTTGGTCACAGTACCGATAAGCTCTAATTAGGCAGCCTGGCGGCAGCAGTGGTTGGGTTTCAGATCATGGGGTGCACTGATTATCTGTACGTTTAACGCAGTAGCCATGAAATGAATTTATTTGGATAAGTAAAGCCATACAAATTATTTACATTGAGAAATATTAACAAAAGCATTCAGAAGTAATTTTTTGGAAAGGGTTGATATTTTACTTGGATAAGTAAAGTTGGGAGAAAGAGATTTTCGGTCGCATACAAATTGTCGAAAGTATTGATACCTTACTTGAATAAGTAAAGTCGGGAGAAAGAGATAGTCGGTCACCTTAAATTATTGAAAGTACTTATATTTTACTTGGATAAGTAAGATCGGGCGCGAGATTTTTGGTCCCCTGTTGGTTTGAAACGCAGTAACAATGAAATGAACTCTGATAGTTTTTCAAAGATACGCATCAAATACAAATCAAAGTGTTCTTTCTTTAACTAAAACATTTAGGGAAGATTTTTGTTTATTTTCTCATCGACGGATAAAAGTGCTAAGGACAACAGTGATGTGGTGTTTTCCCCAACGTGGACTATTTTGGTGACTTTGATGGACAAATCCTGAACTGTGATGACCCAACCAACCATTGGAGAGACGATAAGGCAACAGGGAAAGGGCATTAAAGGTAACAAATAATAATTGAATTACACAATTAAACAATAATATTAACTGAACGTTTTTAATTATTTTCAGGTAGGTCCAGAACGAGACTAGTTAACTGGGCAACTCGCAACGCAAAGTAAGTTATTTCCGGTTCTTATTTCGTCGTTTCAACTTTGGTGTCGGTTTATCATTGTGTTCATCAATTATTTTACTAAATATTTGCGGAAGGTAGAACAAATTGTAGTTTGCTCCATTACATTTTATTTATTACTTTCCCAAAACGAATGTTTTCGTAAAGCTTTTATTGTTTTATGTGTCCTTTGGATAATGTACTCCGACATTCTCTTTCAGCTTACATAAATAATGAAAACTTTGTTTTATTTCCTATTTATTCCTTTTCCACTAAATTACAGATTTATTTTGATTAATTAAAAAAATTTTACATCTTAAGTGTTATAAAATGTTTGTTTTTATGTCTTTCAGATAATCTAATCAAATATTCCTTTTCAGCTTACATAAATAAAGAAAACTTGTATTTTATTTTGTATCCTCCTAAATATTCCTTTTCCACTAAATTACAGATTTATTTTGATTAATTAATAAAATTTTACATCTTAAGAGTCATAAAATGTTTGTTTTTTATGTCTTTCAGATAATCTAATCAAATATTCCTTTTCAGCTTACATAAATAAAGAAAACTTGTATTTTATTTTCTATCCTCTTATTTATTCCTTTTCCACTAAATTACAGATTTATTTTGATTAATTAATAAATTTTTACATCTTAATGTCATAAAATGTTTGTTTTTTATGTCTTTTAGATAATCTAATCAGATATTCCTTTTCAGCTTACATAAATAAAGAAAACTTGTATTTTATTTTGTATCCTATAAAACTATGCAATTTTCTGTTCATATAATTATTCCTTTTCCATTAAATTACATATTTATGTTAATTAATATAAATTTTACATTTTGTGTCATAAAACGTATGCTTCTTATGTCTTTTATATAATCTAATCAAATATTCTCTTTCAGCTTACATACATAAAATAAAATTTATTATTTTCTATCCCCTATTTGTCCCTTTTCCACTGAACTACAAATTTATATTGACATCTTGTGTGTTGTAAAATGTGTTTCTTATGTCTTTCAGGTAATCTAATTAGATGTTCTTTTTCAGCTTAAATAATTAAAAATAAATTTTGTTTTATTACCAAAAAATTAAACTGATTGATTAATTTCGTATTTATTATATGTTATGAAGTTGATATTCTTATATAAATATGTACATTTATTGTAATAAAAGTGTAATCTTACGTTCTTTATTGTATTATACTATTATGTTAATCAATTTGTATTTGCTTATCCTATATCCAAATGTACTTATTTATAAATAAAGTTATAAATAAATACATTTATTTATTTATTTATTATATTTATTCTCATAAAACTAAATTTATATGCTGATAAATTGAAACTTAGTATAGTGCTGCATTTATTCAGCGACGATGGGCTTTGTAGTTTTTAAAAATTGTTGTTTGAAAGAATAAAATTATAAATATTTCTAAATGAAAAACTTGTCGCCATAAATGCAGCGACAAGCTACCCCACTAACCAAATTAAACTGTATTTTAATTGTGTAAAGCTTGTCATAGGATTTTCAGAGTTGTATAGAATTGCAATTTTGAATTGTGTCCTATCTGATGACGCACGAAATGCAGAAACAAGTATTTATTTATTTTTTAATTTATCAGTATACAAAGGTATATTATTATTAAATATTATACATATTTTAAATTTATCCATTATAAACTTTGAAAATGTTCTTAAAAATTTGAGTTTATTTTGATACAATAACAGTTTCTAAGTTGTCGTATCTTTAGTTAGGAATATATTTCCTTCCATTCAATTTTTTCATTTCTTTTCATAATTTTATGGATATTAGTTTCTTAAAACAAAATTTTTATTAAGAACAATTCAAATAATTCATTCAGAGTTTGAAAATAGGTCTAATTAATAGAAAGGTTACATTATAAAATTATTTTTAATTTGAATTTCGCGATTTATATATTAATTTCCAATTATATATCAACTAAAACTCGCACCGAGTTTCATATACCCAAGTATATGTGGTGCTATAGGGACACTTATTTACTTCGTGGCTGATATAAACGTGTGGGACCACTGCAGTTGCGTTCCGATTCAGAAACCGAACCGTGCCGAGTCCAAAGGTGTCGAACGTGTCTTACGAAAATAACCAGTTCACTGAATGTCGGTTTACTGAATGGCCACACTGCTAACGAACGCGGCGTATGCGACGTTGCCTTTTTTGCTTCAACAGGTTCAATAATTAAATAAAAATTTAAAATTTAAAACCACTTATCTTTATAGTTGATTATCACTTTGTTGTGCCGCAACAAGCAAAGTTGATAATAATATATAATTTAATAATAAAATGTTCAGTAAATATTTCAAATTTGTTAAATAATTTGTTCCTACTCTATTCAAAACTCGAACTTTGCATCTGTCTGTGCAGAAGTGCGAGAGACATATATTCATGAAAGTCAGAGAAGGATGAAAGAAGATGGTGGTGAGTTGCGTCGGTCAAGTTCGCTGTGCATTTTTGTGTGGTCACCGACATTCAGCTGCTTTTCTCAAAATTGTAATGTTAGTGAAGAGAAGGGGAAATTTTGGAATTTTGTTGTTTGCAAAACAATTCGATGAGGATTGTAGCGATAATTATTTTATACTTTTGCGTTATATTTTTTTTCACTGTGTGTGTCACTTTGAAGTAAGAAATTTGAAAATATTTTGGGTATGTTTTATTTAAACTCATTTTTAAGTTAATTAAAGAAGAAATTTAATCTTGGGACACTTTAATATTATTACAATCACACTAAATAGTACTTATTTTTTAATTCTTTAAATCGATCATCTGAAGATAATTTCAATTAAAATTCAGCATTTCAATATATGTTCAATAATAAAAGTAAACAATTAAAATTAAAATACTGTAAACAAGAAAATAATAATGATAAATAATTTAATAATAAAATTTTTAGCAAATATTTTAAATTTGTTTCTATTCTATTCAAAACTCGAACTTTCCATTTGTCTGTGCAGGAGTGCGAGAGACATATATTCATGAGAGTCAGAGAAGGATGAAAGAAAATGGGTCGAGTCGCGTCGATCAAGTGAGCTGTGAATTTTTGTGTGGTCGCCGACATTCAATTGTTTTTCTCATAATTATAATTTTAGTGAAGAGAAGGGGAAATTTTCGATTTTTGTTGTTTACGAAACATTTCAATGAGGATTGTAGCGACAATTATTTTATACTTTTGCATTATATATTTTTGATTGTATTTTTAAATTATTTATTTTATTTGTTTATTTACCTATTATTTATTTACACTTTTAAAATTAATAATTTATAATTTTACAGTTTTACAATTTTTTTATTTAAACATTTGAGATTTATAAATGGAAGAAATAATATATAACATATATAATATATAACATATTTAATACTAATTTATACTCAATTCTTAATTGACTGTTATGTCAGAAATTTTAAAAGACAAAATGGAATGAAATTATTGAAATTTAAATTTGTTATTAATTAATTCTTCTCTAATTATAGTTTTCAATATTTTGGCGAATGCGCCAACTAAGCGACAAAAGTGAATATTTATTGAACCACTTATGATTTTTATATTTATAATTATATACTTTTAATCATGTACGAAAACAGAATTTTCCAGATTCTGTTCCAATAAAAATTCGAATTTTGCATTTGTCCCCCTAAGAGTAAATGAGAAAGGAATACATATTCACGAGTGTTGGAGAAGGACGAAACTAGCAATCGGTGGATGCGCCGATTTAGTAAGCTGTGCATTTTTGTGTGACCGACACATTCAATTGTTATTTCCTAGAATTGCAGTTTTGGATAGGAGAGGGGGAAAATTTGCGATTTTTGTTGCCTGAGAAGCATTTGAATAAGATTCGTAGTGACAATTAAAATTTTATTTTATCATATATTCGAATATGTATTTTTTATTATTGTAACTAGTAATAATATATCTAAACAATTAATTAATTAATTTAGACTATTAATATGATTAAATATAAATTTTAAAATGCAATTTTTATTAATATATAGATCTAATTAATATAATTCATTACAATTAATGAATATGTGTGAATTGTAATATTTTGACGCATAATTTTATGAAAATTTGAAGAAACACTGGGTTGTTACATTGAGATAACTTCTTTGATTTGTTTAGCAATTAATTTTGTTTCAAACCACATTGATATTATTTCCATTGTACTAAATAACAGTTATTTGTTTCTATAAACATTTTAATTTATTTTATTTTTAAATTTATTTAATTTTTATTTAAGTAATTTTTAGAATTCATAACTATTTTTATTTTTTTAATATATATTTAGAAGAGGCTATGGGTTTGTTCGTGTACGAAGTCTGTATTGATTCTATTCTAATAGAATCAAATTTCTAATTTTGCATGTGTGCCCGCAATCGTGAGAGAGAAAGAAATATAAGTTATTAATTTCATTTTGGGACACATCGATATCATTACAATTTATCAAAATATTTTTTCATTTTAATCATTTAAAAGTTTCTAAATACGACAAAAACAATAATATATTTTTCTATATACAAATTATGGGTTTTTAAATTCATATATTTTTAATCACGTACGATGAGACAATTTTCTAGATTCTGTTCCAGTCCAAATTCGAATTTTGCATTTGTCCCCGTAAGAGTAAAAGAGAAAAAAATACATATTTATGAGTATTGGAGAATGACGAAATAGCGCTAGGTAGATACGCCTTCAAAGTTGGCTGTGCAAATTTGTTTGACTCGCACGTGCAATTGTTATTTCTAAGAATCGTCGTTTTAGAGAGGAGAAGGGGAAATTTTGGATTTTTGTTATTTGAGAATGATTTCAATAAGGTGACGATTATTTTGTTCCGTTTGCGAGTTAATTATTAGATTTGTTTAGAAATTAAATTTTTTATATACAAAGATTTTAAATTACTGTTGCCTAATGAATATACTTTTAAATTTAAATTGATATGTTAAATAGTAAATTTGTATTAAAATAGTTAAATATAAACAAATAATTTAGTTATAAATTTGTTTTGCTTTTATGTTACGTTTTACTTAGATTAGATTATTATTAATTGTTATAAAGTTATAAATTTATTTTGCTGCCAACTGGGAAAGTTAAAAATTATATTTTTTATAGTAATTTAAAATTATTTTGTATTTAGTATAAACTACAAATTTAAATTTACATTTTGAAATATAAATTTGACTTTTATAATATGGATTAAATGAAAATAAATTAAATATGCCACGGCAAAAATTAATTAATATACTTAAATGTAATTTAATAATTTATAATAATGTTTTTATTAATTTAGCCAAAATTCATTCTAAATACATTGAATGTTATTAAATTTGATTTGGTTTGTTGTATATTGATATTATTAATATTTTACAAAACAATGCTTACTTAATTATTCATTTAAAAGATTATTCAAATGTATTCAATAAAATATTGATAAATTAAATTTATTTTTTCTGAAATAAATAATGAATTATCACAAAATTCATGGTTAGTATGATTTTTTCAATTTTTATGTCTAAAAAGTACATATTGTCATGTTTTTCAGATGAAAAAGTTTTTAAAATCGGACGAAAAATACAAATGGGCCACATTGTATATAAGATTGTTTTATAAAAGACAATTTGTTTAAAATTAGTTGATATGTATAGGTTAAATCAATTTTTTTATTTCTTATAACTTTGAAAAAATTTTATATCCCTGTGTAATCTCATTAAATTAATTCTGTACCAAAAATCCTTGTATTCACTTTTAACAGACTATGCCTAAAAAATTTTCGACATTTTTCCAATTTGCATTTGTCCCCGCAAGAGTGAAAGAGAAAGAAATACATCTTCGTGAGTGTTCGACAAAAACGAAAATAGTAATCCGCGGATGCGGATGTGTGGTTGAGGTGTTCAATTGTTATTTATCAAAATTACAGTTTTAGAGAGAAGAAGGGGAAAAGTTACGTATTTTGATATTTGAGAAGCTTTTACAGGTGCGATGTTTGCAGTGACAATTATTATTTTTCTCTTTTAGTGTAATTGTATATTCAAATATGAATTAGTATCATTTATATTAATAATAAATTTAAACAGAAATTAATTAAAATATAAAATATAGTTTCTCAGTCCAAATTGTGTGACCTTAATATCAAAATTATGAAAATTTGAAGATATTTTGGGTAAGTTACACTGAAATTATTTTTTATGTTTGCTTAGGAATTAATTTTAGTTTAAGATTATCCACATGTATTAAATAAAATATTAATTATTGCAGTCAATAGGGAGATCCAAATATAAAATTTTATTGTACAATAAAATATTCAAACAAAATTTTAAATTAATTTGGCCTAATGAAAATACATTTAAATTTAATTTTATATTTTAAATTGTAATTTTTACCAATAAATATAGTTCAGAATATCATTTAATATGTACAGTGTTACTAAATTGAGTCATTCTAAAGTAGGAAATTTGAAGATATTTTTTGTTGACATTATTTTTAGGTTAATTCATTATAAGTTCAATAATTAAAATAAAAATGTAATATTTAAAACCACTTACCTTTATAGTTGGTTATCAATTTGTTGTGTCGCAACAGTTAAAGTTGTAAATGATATTTAATTTAATAATAAAATTTTTAACGAATATTTTAAGTATTCTATTCAAAACTCGAACTTTGCATTTGTCTGTCCAAGACTGCGAGAGACATATAAACAAGAGAGTCAGAGAAGGATGAAAGAAGATTAGGCGAGTTGCGCGAGTCAAGTAGGCTGTGCAGTTTTGTGTGGTCACTCGCATTTAATTGTTTTTCTCAGAATCGTAGTTTTAAACTGGAGAAGGGGCAAATTATCGATTTTTGGTGTTTGAGAATCATTTCAAAATGGATTGTGGCGATTATTATTTTGGTCTTCCCTTATGTTAAAGTATTTTGTGTTAGTTATTAATCGTATATTTCAATATTCTACATAAGAAATTAAAAGGAAAAAATAATTTCCATAATTAACGACAAACCTGGTCGTGATTAACAACATTTTATAAGAAAAGTGAGTAGATTATACATTATAATTTCTTTCGATAGGAAAAAATTAATTAGATCTGCAAAAAGTTCAAATTTTGGGCCATTTTTAATTATACCCACACTTCCGTCATTTGAATTTTAAATTACTTCAATACTTTGGTATTGAATTATACTTATTTCATTACCATTTAAACATTAAGAACTAAATGTTATTAAATGTAATAAAATAAATATAAAGATTTAAAAAAAAAACTGTTGAAATATTTAAATTCCATTCGTTTCAAAATTTTTGTATTTGTCCTTTCTTCTTACTTGTATATTATACCAATACATAAAAAATATTAAAAGTTGGAATTTGTAAACCAGTGTTAAGAATTGTTAATAAAAAGTAAATGGGAAAATTGCATTTATAAAATAAATAAATATTAGTTGTATAGTTTATTTAACCCCTGTTTGTTAATTTGTTGATAATAATATTTTCTTCACTGTTTTGTTTATTTATTTAAATTTTATTTTAAAATAAGTCTTAATTATTTTCATTTTCTACATTAACATTACATTACATTAATTTTTAACTGGTTTCATTTAAACTTTTTTTTTTTTGGGACAGAGAGGGGAAAGTGTAAACCCCTCTCCGGGTGCCGATCCGGAGATCATGACCAAATGTTTAACATATGTGATTGCACATATGGGGGAAAAGGGCGTATATTTAACATATACGGGTGAATTAAACCAGAAGACGGGACTGACAAAGATGCCAGCCCCCTGTCAACTGAGTCCGGAAGAACAAGTCCAATCTGAGGAAGGTCCAAAGACCTTCCTGGGTGAGGATTGGACTTGCAGTTTGATCCGTTGGCTTCCCACCACCACTGACTTGTGGAGCGGTACTGCCCGATGATTGACATTTAAACCTATTGTTGAAATATTGTATTCACTGTTTTTGTATTATTTAAATTTTATTTTAATATAAGTCTAAATTATTTTAATTTTCTACATGTTTACTTAATTTTTAAATTATTTTATTCACTGTTTTTCTTTATTTATTTTAATTTTCTACATTTTTCTTGAAAAAAAAAACTACATTTTAAAGCAGTCAAATAATATTTCACATACATTTTGTTTTGATCCAAATTATTTTTTATTTATTTCCATATTATTTTAATTAAAATAAGATTAAATTATCTCAATATATTAATATTTAATTATAAATTTAATATTTTAAAAGATAGTTATGTAGGAACGTTTAACTAAACCTAGTGAAATATCCTTCTTTAAACGTTTAAAAATATTTATACTAAATAAATAATAACTTAAGTAGTTAAAATAGTATGTTGTTTTATTATTTTGTTTGTTTTTTAACTTATTAAACATTCTCTTTCAGCTTAGCAAATGAAAGAAAAATTTATTGGTTTTATTTTTAACATCACATTTTATTACTTATGTGGTTACCATTTTGTTATTATAAAATACTTAATAAAATAATTTTTATATAACTATTTATGTATATCCTTATATATAAATTAGTCTAAGGGGGCTACAACTTTTTATGTAGTCTTGTCCCTGTAAGATGTTTATAAATTAAATTTTTAGAAGAAACCATGACTTGGGTCTCATGATAATAATAATAAAACAACAAATTCAATATTCAACACATTTATTATTCCATGGATACATATGAACTATAAAACAATTTTCAATTTCTATTCTACATCTTCCCCTTTCTCGTCTTTCACAGAACCACTTCTTATAGTCTCTGAAACCAAAAATTAATCACTATTCTGAAAAATCCACCTAAATATCACTTACCTGTTGTTGCTGTCTTCTTTATCTCTGATACTTCAATGTCTAAATAAAAAAGAACACATGAGAATTGTCACAAAATAAATGAGTTAACTTACCAGATCCTCGAAAGCCTTCGTGATTAACGATCACACAGTTGTCATCTAGATCGTTTTCAAGAGTGATCCTCCACTGAACAATTGTTCCTTTCAACTTGCAGATCTCGGCCCTAGGTTTAGTTCGTTTGGGTTTTTTATCCTCGCTCTGGCTACGATCCCTCGTCTTCTGATTATTGATGTTGCCATCGCAATTTTTGCACGTGCATTGATCTTAAATCGATTCGATATTAGTACATAAATCCACGCAGTACGGGGCGTTATACTTGCTACGTACTCCAGCAGTCCCTTGTACTTCTCAGGACATATGGTGAGAGTGTTTATTTCTGGAATTTTGTTTGGGTTATTCACACATTCTGTGGTGTAGGTAGGTACGCACCTGAAAGATCCATTATTGGTTTTAATGTTTCATTTAAATTTTTAGACTTTGTGTCCATGGAATTTGAATAGATGTGGGATCCATTTAGTTTTCAGAAGGTGACATGTAGTTGACAGCATCAAAGTTTCTAAACATTTCTCTACACAAAAGTAGAATTATGCTTAGATAAAGAGTTACCTATGGAATTTATTATTTAATTTAAAAACTATATTCGTTTAATGGTACACACAATGATTTTTCTTCGGATGTCAGAACTCATTACTTGTTCTACGTCAGATACATTATAAAATAATAGGGATAACTTTGACATAACTTTAATATTAAAAATTTTTATTTATAAATCTTGTCTCAGAGATAAAATACACTACAAATGCTTGAAAATGTCCTCTTAGATATACTCTGCGATTATTTAATGAAATTTTTCCATTTGAAAATATTCTGAATCGTTGCATTTAATCATAAAATAATATAAAAACTTCCATTTGAATTTAAATAAATAAATACTACTAATTAAAACGTATAAACATTTATTTTTTCATGGGTTCACTTGTACGTCAATAATATGTTTAAGTACTCCTCCTACTATTTCTTCCAGATTGGATCGTCGCATAATCTAAAATATAATATAATTCAGCATCTCATGTAATTAATTGACAATGAGGTATACCTGATTCGGACATTTTTCCAATAGTTGCTACATCAATATCTGAATAAAAATTAAATCATAATAGAATCAAATTACACAATTCATATCACCTGATCCATCGAATCCTTCGTGATTAACAACAACATGATTATCTTCCATGTCGTTTTCCAAAAATATCCTCCACTTAACCGTAGATCCTTTCATTCTATAAATTTCTGCTCTTGGTCTGGTTCGTTTGGCTTTTTTCGGTTCACGTTTTGCTATTTGTTTATCATCATCCGCATCCTCATCATCTTCCTCATTTTCCTTACCTCCAGAGTGACCATAACAATATTTACAATTACATCGATCTTAAATATGTCCAAATTAATATAAATCCACAAGGAATTGGTTACTTTACTTGAGACGAACTTAAGTAGACTTTTGTACTTCTCTGGACAGACTACGAACATATTTTTATCTAAAATCACAAACTTTTTAGGCCCTCGAACGGCAGAGGTCCACTACACACCTGAATTAGGGAAGTCGTCCTCTTGGGTCTGTGCTTCTTTGTCGATGGTCTGAGGCGCTGTCTCTACATCTTTGGACTTCTTTTTTGAATGACCGGAACCCATGGACAGTGATTGGGTGTTAAATCCATTGATTGTTTAATGCATGACAATTGGGTGACAGCTTCAAAGTTTACACTGTATTAAAATATTGACAAGACCTAATTTAATAATTTGAATACAGACAGCTACCTTTTTTGGTACTATTATTTAATAGAAAAACATTTTTTAAATGTGATAATTAACGTTTATTAAATAAATTGATTAAAAATAAATGAATTATCATTTAATTTTTGCTGGTACTTGCTTGAGTTGTATCTTCACTTTGTCTTCTACCTAAAACGAAAATAATATGTAAAATAATAATAAATTTGTGTATAAACATTTACTTTTATGGGGCTTAATAATTATCTTCCAATTAAGGTTGTCCCCTTTCATTTGTGAGATCTCAGCCACCGGTCCACTGCTCTTTGTATCCAAAGTGAGGTCAGTTCCTGCATGAGTAGAACTTGGCATGCTGAAACGTGTAACTTTAAATTTTCAAATTTTCAAATACTTTATGCACACCTGTCATTTAAAGGTACTTCCTCATTGACGTAGAAAACAGTAGGTTGTTCATTATGGGAACAAGCGAAACGTTTCCTACCTGAATATAAAATAATTATATATATTAATAAAAATTTTTAGTTCGTCTTACACTCAGGTGAATCATTTGTTTGTTTTTTGCCTTGGACTTTATGTACGCTGACTTTATTTTCATTGGGATAATTCACCAGGATTTTATTCACTTGAGAAAATTCGTTTTGCAGCCTTTCAATAGTTTTTCGTATTTCTGCCGGTGAAGTAGACTCATCAATCTCTTGCTGTTCCTTGTGTTAGTACAATATGTTACATATTTGTATATATATATATATATATATATATATATATATATATATATATATATATATATATATATATATATATATGAGTTTACAGTTTATTTAAATACCTTGAATTTAGGATAGATCATTGAAGTGTAACCAACTATATTCTTGTTAACAGATTTACGATTCGTGGTGGGTGTATTAAATTCTTTCTTGGTGTCAAGGGGTATGAGATTGTGCCATTGGGGATAATCTTGCATCGGTATATTCATAGAACCTTCAAAGCTAAATGTGAAAAATATTCTTTAACGCTTTTTAAAATGATTACCTCCGAAAGGTACAACTCCCATATTGCTCACATAATATTCCTTCGGTGGTACTATAACGGGCGCCACCTTGTAGACTTTCGGTTCGGCCGGAGGAGGAGGCTCCTTATGTTCTTCAAGGACCTCCGGATCCGACATAACGTCAGCTAATGATGTCAGGTTATAAAATGACTCGTGATGTGAATGCACGGATACCGATTTCAATTTTTGCATTGACACAGCCCTAATTTCATCGTTGATTGCCTTAATCATAGAAGTGGGAACCGTTTTTATTATCAAGTTCTCTATTACGTGCACGAACTCGCCTTCGTCCTCTATTACATCGTAACGGGGTTCCGGATCCGGGTCGAGACGGAAGCACAGGCAGCACACGTTCTTACACTTCATGTTGACAGATTAAATATTATTAAATCCATGGTGACGAAATTCATTATAATTTATATGTCTTTACATTGTTTGGGGTGAAGTGAAATAAAATACCGTTAAAAAATACGAACGTAGTTTAATTTTTTGAACTATATAAACAAATTATATTCAAAATTAATAAAAAAATTGTCTTCTATCAATAAATATTACTTTGAGGTTTTTGGCTTCCGGCCTCGTTTCCTAGATTGCTTGTCTCCAGTTTCAGTCTGAAAATATACTTATTAGTTTTGTTTAAATTTTACCAACAACAACAACAAATACATTTTCGGCTTTCTCCTCGGATATTTCCGGCAAATCAGTTTTGAAAGGTTTCCTAGTCCTGGTGGATCGTCTTACTGACAAGTCAGACTCTAAAAAAGAATTTATGAATAATAGTTTACTGCATTAAAAAATATATTTTACCTGACATAATGGATGACATAGATGAAGACCGACTTCTGGTGGTCCTGACGGACTGCGGGTCGGACACGCTCCCATCCTCGCTCGCACGCCGATTTCTCTTAGGTGGCGAAGGCACATCGGACATTTCGCTGACGTTCGACTGCACCGAGTCCGTCGACTGCCTCCTAAGTCTCGTTTTAATTCCCGTAACGGGACTATCAATATGATCGACGGAAAGTCCCCGCCGATTCCTGCGCAAAGGCGACTTAGTCACATCAGATTCCAAATTTGTTGAAGCGGACCTGGTCCTCCTTATGGGTTTCGAAGGGGATTTGTCGGTCTGTTCCGCATCTTCGACGGACATTTTCGGTTCGACGTTCTCACGTTCGTCGACGCTGGCGCTGCGTAACGACCTTCTGCGCGACTGCGCCTGCGCAATCTGATCCACGCTGGTGCTCCTCAGGCTTCTCCTCGTGGGTGTGCGAGGCTCATCGACGTCTACGTTTGTTTCGGAGGCACGGCGAAGGGATTTTCTGGTGGGTGTCCTGGGAGCAACAGAACTGCGGCGACGTCCTAAAATATTATACATCAAGGTCATATAATGAATACTACCGATTAATGAAGATAGTTACCTGGTGATTGGGTTACTTGTGTGTTCTCCCCCACATCGTTAGCTTCATCAACTTTTTCCTCCTCCCTGATCTCCTCCAAAACGCTGGGCGTGTCCGCATTCTGGTTGTCGTTCATCAACAAACTGCTACGTCTGGTGATGCGTCTTTCGCTAACGCTGTCCGTGGAACTCTTTCGTCTGGATCTTGAAGCCGGTCTGGAAACCTCGTGGACTTCGGCGGTTACTGTTATCGTGGTATTTCCGTCAACAGGCTCCGAGGAGTCTATGCTGTCTTGGCTATTGGTTACTTCAAGTTCCTTCCCTTCATTCGCCTCATCTTCCCCCTCCGCACAATTGACGGCTGTATCTCCGATTACACCGCAGTTGAACACGTCCGTTTTGTTAACGTGTGTCTCTTCAAAGTCCATCGGTTCTGTTTGATCAACACTGTTTTCGTCGACGTTTTCGAAGGCATTGTTTAATGGATTGGCTTCGTCTTCCGATTTACTATCATTGGAGCTGTCTATTTCAATAACGTCGTTATCGGATGGTGCCGTTTTTCGTGGTGTGTTCACATCACTCTTTAATATTGATGCATCTAAATATGCTCTATTTACTTTATCTTTATTCCAACCCAGTGTCGATAAGCTTCCACTGTTTGACAAGCTACTTTTGCTTTCGTTGGAGGAATCGCTGTATGTGTCTGGTTGTGAACCTAAAAATTACAAAACAGTAGTAAATTGTTGAAGATTGAAAAGTATATTCGACTCACCTTTAACGTTTGATTTATTGCTTAAGTCTTCTTGCGTCTTCGATTCTCTAGAATGTTCATTAGATTCTTCATCATCTTCGCTGAAACCCGAATATAAATCTTCAGACGATTCTTTAGCATTTGAATCTTGTTGGCTTGGCTTGTTGATGAATTTAATAATGGAATCGGACAACTGGGGACCTTCATAGACGTACTTGTTGAAATCAAACGCCGATTTATTGGATGTGGTGGATGTGGCAGAAACGTCGCTGTCTTTCATCGACGCATCCTTATTAGCATTTTCCATCTCAGAAACATTTTTATCTCGTTCATCCCCAACGGTCTCGTTCACAACACTTTCTTCGAGTTCATCGAACCCGCTGTTAGACAGATTAGTCTCCTCATTGGCGTCACTACTGTGATACAATTTATTACTTTTTCTGGCGAAAATACACTTGAGCACCGACGCAGTCAGTTCCGGACCGTCGTACACGTATTTAGTTAGTCCGGCCGGCGAAGAAGCGTTCGAGTCGGTCGTGTATGAGTTATTAACGTCGCTCTTGTTGATTAAACTCCGCCTAGGAGATGGCATGCATCTGTAACGTACTTCGGTCTTTTCCAAAGTTTCGGTGTTAATTTCCGTGGTTTCCGACGACTTAGCCGTGTCTTTCATCGACGCATCCTTATTAACACCTTCCATCTCAGAAACATTTCCATCTCGTTCATCCCCAACGGTCTCGTTCACAACACTTTCTTCGAGTTCATCGAACCCGCTATTAGACAGATCAGTCTCCTCATTGGCGTCACTACTGTGATACAATTTATTACTTTTGCTGGCGAAAATACACTTGAGCACCGACGCAGTCAGTTCCGGACCGTCGTACACGTATTTAGTTAGTCCGGCCGGCGAAGAAGCGTTCGAGTCGGTCGTGTATGAGTTATTAACGTCGCTCTTGTTGATTAAACTCCGCCTAGGAGATGGCATGCATCTGTAACGTACTTCGGTTTTTTCCAAAGTTTCGGTGTTAATTTCCGTGGTTTCCGACGACTTAGCCGTGTCGATGCGTTCTTTTACGGTGGTCGTTGTTTCTCTGGTTACGCTTCGTTTCATTGAGACTTCTGATGTTGGTAACAGCTTGGAGGCGTTGTTTTCTAGGACTTGTCTGCTCAACGATCTGCGTCCTCGGACTCTGCCGACTCGTGGTGATTCGTTGTTGGTTATTTCAATTTTCGGTGAGTCGGCAAGTACCGGTGTGATGGGGCTCTCGCTGGCTAGAGGTGAAGATCCCTCGTCATTCGGCTCTTGATGCCGGAGGCTGGAACGCACTGGAGGCGTCTCACCAAGTGATCCTGAATTGAAAATGTGTAAATAAATCTCTTATTCAGAAGGTGTGTACTCACTTTTGTAGCTTCTCCTGCCTCTTGGGGAAGAGGTCACGTTGAGAGGCTCCTCTGGGAAAATTATCCTAGTTTCCTCCGATTCGGGAACAGGTGGTTCCACATGGGAGACTTCGATTGGTAATTTGGAGTCGTCGATAGTCACGATGGACTCTCGTTTGCTGTCGTCCGTTTTGGACGACTCATTGACTGAAGCGTCTGGCGAGTAGAACACATCCGATGATGAGGTGGTGTCTTTGGAAGAAACCGATGCGTGCAATGTGGTGTTATCTATGAAATCTAATTTTTGTTTGCTGTCAATTCTAAGTGAAGTCTCGTCCAGTTCTTGACTGCTGTCGTTTAAGGACGACGAATAATTGGCCACGTCAAATCTTACGCTTGGTGTGCGATTGAGGGATTGACGTGAGGATATGCCCAAAATGGAGTTCTGGAAATTTATATTATATATAAAAGTGTACACATTAAACTGATAGTATTTACCGAAGCGTTACGATGAATAATGTCGGTGGTGTCATTAAATGTGTGGTTGTAGGTGGTGTCATTTGCTTTAACCTAAATAAAGAGTTAGATAATTTAATTAATTCATTATTATAACTTTCAATTGACATCAGAATATTTATGTAAATATGAGCTCATATTCACTACTTCAATAAATTTTATGATGTACTCAAATCATCCCCCCATAAAACGTTCCAATCTCCAAAAATTCATGTCTCTTATTAGAATAACATACCTAAGATGATTACCATTGTATAAGTGTTCATTTGTTGTGTAAATAGAAATGATGGTAACAAGCTGCCAGTCTTTTGGAGTGGATAATTTGAATTATTTCTATATTTTTATTTTTCTAATTTTAAATTTTATTGAGAACATTTTTAATACAAATCTTTTTAATTTAGGAAATTCATATTATCCACTTCAAAAGGCACGTATTCTTATACAAAATTATAAAACTTACCTTGAGAATACTCTGAGGAGTTGCCACTTCGTGTTTATCCGAGAATCTTCGTCCTTCTGACACCTTCCTCTTGACCAATGGCGTGAGCATTTTGCTGTGTACTGTGGGGCTGAGCGACTTCGTCGGGCTTGACGTGGGAGGTCTAGAACTCAACCTCATACGCTTCGAAGGTGTGGGTGTGAACTCCTCGTCGAAGATGATGGTCGGATTGATTACCGACGATTGGCGCCTTTAAAATGGTCCATTAAATTGTTAAATTACTCGCAGTTTTAGTTGTTTACCTTGAATAATTGGGGAAAGCTTTGGGCGTCCTAAGGAACGGTGTTTCTTCAGTGGTTAAATCTTTGTAAACGGTTACATCTAGGTCGTTGAAAGTCTGCTTAGCTTTGGCCAAGGCGGCGTGGATCACCGTCGACTTGTACTGCACCTGTTCGTTGACGTTGTGCACGAAAACCGACAAAGGGGTTGGCCTCTCAACTAATAACTGAAGTCAGCAAACATTCCAACAAAGTAACAATCAATCACTTACCCTCCCTCCAAAGGTTGGAACGTTCTTTGCGTACCACGTCGACGAGATTCCTGCTCACATCAGGCAGTAAACTCTTGAAAAACTTGACTATGTTGTCCGTTCTTGAGGCGTTCTTTTGACCCACCAAACCCTGACATTCGGGTCGCACCCTTTTGGAGTTCTGGTGTATGTCGAACGCTTCGACGAACCTAGACCTGAGCAGGAAATAAAAGACTTGCAGGTCGTCCATGTTTGGATCCCGTATTTGCTTCAGGTAATTGAAGAAGGCTTTCTCTTCGTTGTTGCTCAGGCAACGGTTCAGCGAGGCCCTCAAAATTTCGTTTTTACTACACTCTGTAATAAAATAAATACATGTTAGGAAATGTGTTCAGGAGCAAGTGTTAACAAATACCTTGGAACAAGTGAATTAGAAGCCTTTCTTCGTTGTTGTTGTGGTGCTGCTTTTGGAAATAGAATGCTTCGTCTAACATGTTGTTGGCGATAAAGAGACTGATTGCAGTGAACACGTCTTTTTCGTCAACAATTGATGGTTTTCGAATCTGAAATTCCGCCATCAATAAACAGTTCCTTATTGTGGTGTATACAGAAAATTACCTGCATGTACAATAAAGCTAGATGGTGTTGGTTATCTAATAGCAAAGTACGCAACACAACAATATGGTGCCAGTGTTCCAAGTCACTGCTCTCCACAAAAGGATCCAACAGTTGTTCCATAGCAGTCTGAAATCCATAAAAATTGTAAAAAATCTTATTTAACAACCAATCAAAGTAAGTACCGAATAATCCCCGTGATCTAACTGCCAGAACGCCTCAGTTATCTTAATCAAACTGTTGCTGACTTTAAAAACAGCTGGGAACTTAATTAAACGTGTGATAACAGGGTCGTAACGTTCCTGTTCCAAAGTGCGGGCCATATCCAAGAATACGTAAATGACCAGGCAATGCTTGTGGGCTATGTCTGAGCCTTCCACCAGATACGTCCTGAGCAACGACTGCAAAGACGGTGGCGGATATAGGCCGCTACCTCCGTCGTCTTGCCATTGCCTAAGGATTGATGAAGTTAATCAGGATGACATCAATGACTGAAAATACTAACTTTTGTAGACGTTCTGCGCCACACTTGTGGGCGATTAAGTTGTCGACGAATAGGAGACTGTCGCTTCCCGTCCACATGCCTTCCGTGGCCTTATGTCTCAACGCCCGTCTGAAATAATATTGTTTGTAAAAAAGTTGCTATAACTACTACAAAACAGTAATTACTTTTTGTTGTAATAATCAGTCAGTTGTTCAACTGGGTAAGGAGCACTGATTTTTTCGGCCTGGTCCGGCCTTGGGTAAGTGGACGGAGGACACTCAGGTAACAAACCCACGTTTACAAGCCACTGAAGTACGTCGAAGTACACAGATACAGTTTGCAAACACTTATACTGCTCCGTAACAATTTCTACAAGCACAAAACATAATTGCTGATCCTACGCCTAATTAACCAACCCTTACCAGTATTTGATAAATAATTTCCAACCTTTGCAAGCAAAAAATTATAAAACGAACACAAATTGTTGATCTGTTTAGTGCAGACGTTCAAAAGCGTACAAGTGTTATGATCTAGCTTAGTTTCCGAGTAGTCGAATAGTGTAGCGCAGTATTTGTCTGCGTTGCTTTTCAAAACGACGGCCCGTTGAAATGCCCAATTAATCAGAACGTCTAGTGAACAACCGGCAGCTGAAAAACTGCCATTGGCCCATTCTTTTGCCACATTGCACAGCCAATTTACCATCTGGTGTTCCAGACAGACGTCCAGGACCACATCCCGCTGGAGATTCTGAAAAAATCCAATTAATATAATAACTTTGTTATTTTAACGTTGACTTACTGTTGTCGCAGGTGAATGTGGAAGCTCTTCAAACAGTGGAAACATGCCCAAAGCTAAAATCTGTTGGAATATATCAGCAGGCCTTAAAAGAGTTATGGGGCCAGCCTGTGAAATGTGAGCTAGAAGTGCCTTTTGAAGGCCGTGACAGTGGATGTGTGCTGCCCTTCGTTCTTGCACTCCAACCACATCTAAAATAAAATTTAAATTAACATCAACAAGTTTTATAACCAACAATCAATACTGACCATAGGTTAAAGATGAAGGGAAGAAATGTTCTTCAAGCCTTTGCGTCCCAATAAATTGTGACAACGTTTTCTGATTAATTCTCAAATTTATCAAAGGACCTGGTGCCTGTACAGATAATATGTTTGAAAGATTGATTCTTGATATATAGTTGGAACATGCTGTTAATTTTGGTGTGGCTAAAAGTTTATATTTTACTAATGAATACTTATAAAACTTAAACCAACTGACCAGGCATTTGCTCTTTGTACCATTGATTGAGATCAAAAATCAACATGTAACTTTGGGCCTCTTTTTCAAAATTAATTGTCCAACTTATCAGACAGAGTGCCATTGATGTGTCTGATTCATCATTAAAATTGTGCAGATTTAATTTGTGTTGAACTGATTCCAAACCAGTGCAGTATCCACCTTTCAATTTCTTACTCTTTTTGTTATCATCAACCACGCCTAGCTCTATTTGAAACCTGATACCACAGTGCTGGAAATCCTACCAAAATATACCTATTGAGTGTTTTATTAATTAATAGTGTACTTTAATTACCTGATATAAATTGCCATAACCTTCCTGATAATCCTTTGAATCATAACTAAAAGAGTACATGACAGCAAAAGGTAGATCCTTGCTCAGGTCTTTTCTGTTATAAACAACCCAAATATAGCAAAATGCCCTGGGATCATTGTCTGGTTCTTGGATGCAAAAGTGAGTAATGGGCATGTGTTCATCACACACTGGTGATGTGTAGACCAATGTTAGTTCTGACAAGTTCCACAATTGGAATGCACCAAAGTTGTAACCTACCAGAAGTGATGTTAACTGGGGGCAATAAAATAATGAACTGGTTAAGACTTCTTCCTTGTTCACATATAGTTTGTCATCACCCCTTTGACCCTTTAAGGTAAAGTGTTCTGTCTTTCTGTTGAGCACCACTATAATAAATATAATAAATTTAATTGTTTTTCATAAAATTGTAAAGAAATGGTACCATTTAAGTGGATGGCTAAGTGATTCCCTTCTCTAACTGACAGTTCTTTGTAGTACTCAATCCTTGAAACATCTTGGGGGTTTAGAATAACCAACTGGCTTGGATTTAATTCATCTCTAATCACTGAGTTGATCCTTTGTAGTGCTATAAAATTGCTTTTTAATACTTAATAGTGGATTTGTCAGTTTTTATACCTTCTTCACATAGTTGCCTACAAATATCAATCAGATAGACATTGCCATGTTCTGTCCCTACAGCCAGTATTCCATCAAAGTTTCTAAGGGGCCCCCTCAAATTTAAATCATCCAAGCCTGCATCAACCACATGCAAACTTGTTACCTGAAATCAAATTTGACTTCAAAATCCAATTAAATGATTGCATCGAAAATCCATACCTTCTCACTAACTTGTATACTTCTGATGACTTTGGAACCATACACATCAAAAATGCACACAAGCCCACCACTAATATCACAATTTATGCCCACTGCCAGTAATGGTAATCGAGGCTTCTTAATTTCATCAACACATACAATTTGAGTATTGGAATCCCTCACAATGTTACCAAAGGTCCACGCACCTATTTTACGACCGTTTTTGTTGTTGCGTATCTCTAAACAGGGGCCCTTGGCCAACCAACTGAAATTCGTGTCCAATAACACACCTCCCAGCGTCACCAATTCTGAAAGTAACCCTTTAACGTCGGTGACTCGTTGGTTTTTCGCAATGTTACCTTCGACATTTCCGATCTGGTCAACATTAGTAAACGTTTGCAAAGCGGACTTGGAAAAATTTACCACTTTCGCTAGAGAATACGACATTTTGAGGTTATAAAATGAAATGGGGCATTGAAAATGATATTACAAGCGAGGTTTGATAAGTGGAATTGAACAGTAATTGTTGAAAAATGTGCCGCTTTTACTTGAACTTGTAGTAGTTGTTGATCAGTATGTTTTAAAAAAGCCTTATTACAACATTTATAACGTTCGCCAAAAGTGGCGGTAACAAAACGTCACAATATTTAAATGTCTGCGCGTGACGTCGACGCAGTAACATTTTTATAAATTTAAATATTTCTTTTAGATTTAATTAACACCAACAAATTAATATAAGTTTGTATTTGAAAGTCTGTATTGACATATTATTTATATAAGTGTTGTTTATTTAAATTTTTAAATAAACAAACATTTAAATATTATAAACTTATTTATTATACAGATATAAATATTAATTGAGGGACTTAATTACATTTCTTTAAAAAGAACACCTTTACAAGTGTGAAAAACGTACGTAATTATGAAATGACGGATCATTTGTTTGATCGATTTGACTTTATTTACAATCACTTTCTTTTTAGCAGAAATTATATTATACATTATAATTAATGGCTGGTTTACCCAAATTGCCAGGACTATCGTTCACTGATCCAACGGTAAAGACTTAATCCTTCAAATAAATAACCAACTAACAAACATTTTCAGCAAACAAGATTTCACCGTTGTGGCACATTTGATATAATAAATGGTTATAAGATACCGAAATCGCACTTTTCAGCACCAGGTGGTAAACAGGTTGAATCGAAATCCGTCCAATATGTAAAAAGAAATGAAAACGTGAGCTTTGACCCTTCCACAACTTATGGCCGCAGCAAATCTAAAACTCTACCTCAATTTATACCAAATTATGCAATGTACGATAAAAAATGCCTTACTTTCAAAGCATTCTTCAAACAATCTGTTGTTGAGTCCCCTTTGGAGCACTACAGAGTGCGTATAGTGAACATCATTTACTTCCTGGAGGATGACACCATTGTTGTCATGGAGCCAAGGATTATAGTAGAATTTTTCCCATTAATACATGTAGATTATTTTAAAGTAATTCCTTTCGTAGAACAGTGGTTTGGAGCAGGGTAAACTGATCAGAAGACACAAGATACCAAAATATGAAAGCGGGGAGTTTTATACGTGGAAGGATCTCACCATCGGTAAAGATTTGTGCTTTTATGGGACCGTCTATCACACAGTGGACTGCGATTTGTTCACCAGGGTAAACCAAATTTTTATTCAAGTAAAATCGTCTAAAATTAAATTTTAAGGAATATATGGCTAGCCAAGGTTTAATAATGGGAGAAGCTGAGTCTGTGCCAGAAGATCCGTACACGAGAAACAGGTTGATAAGGGAGACAATACCCTTTACCAAAACCCCTTGTGCTGACGACAAACTAAGAAGGTTTTTGGAATATGACGGAAAAGTTTTGAGGTGGGTTCTATTGGAATATAAGTTTCTCATTATCTGGGGGATTTCCGGATATTATTTAAGACAGACTTAATTCTACTTTCTACAATACACCTTCTTACATTTCAGTTCTTTCTTTATCTCTCAATTTAGCATTGTTTATCATTTCCCTTCTTAATATTTCTTTTTCTTCTTCTGTTAATTTCTTTGATCTGTGTTTATGGACTGGTTTGACTGGAGGCTCTTCTGTAGATTTCATCAATCCCCAGGGTTGTGAATTCCATCACTATCATACTCTTTTTTTCATAAAACTTTTTAGTTTCATCTTCATTATTTCTATTATTATATTTTTTAGACTTATTTTTGTTATCTTCATCACTGCTGTTTTCTAAAGTATCTTCTTCATTACTGGAATATTTCTTATTTTTCTTATGCCTTTCTGAGCTAAAACTATACTTTTTATTGTTTCTTTTTCTTTTATCATCACTACTATCATCTTCATCACAATATTTTGCAGCAAAAATCTCTTCAAAGTCGTTAAAGTCGTTTTAAATTGTTTTCCCACAGATTTAAAGCAGTATGGGATGACAGGGACAGTGAGTACGGAGAGTTAAGGAAGTACGAGGTGTTTTACTTCTTGGCGGATGACGGAATATCCGTAAAAGAAATCCACGAAAAAAATGACGGCAGGGACCCCTTTCCCTTGTTGTTACGAAAAACTAAATTGCCAAAAGTACCAAATTAATACAATCGTCAACGGTATTAGTACAACCAAATGTTTACAGATATACACCGACCGTCCCGTTTCCTTCCCCTCAATCTACTACGAAACATCTGACGCCGAAACCACCGCCTATTACAATCCCCAAGACTTAATGGTCGGCGAGACAATCTTTATATTGGGCAGAAAGTTCTTGCTGTACGATTGCGACCAGTTTACACGTAACTATTACAAGCAGGTGTTCCAAAAGGAGCAACACGAGGCGATAGACATCGTTGAGAAGCCCAAGAAACAACCACCAGAGAGAATGATGCCGCCGCACGACGGGTACGGATCGCTTGAAGATTCGTTGCAAAATACCCTCAGTTTTATGCCTAAGAGACCCAAGAAAGACGTCATAAGACAAATACTAAACGCCAACAAGTATTTGAGGTAACATAATCTGACCAAAAACTCAAAAAATATAAATACAATCAATGTTTTGAATAGATACACTATGAAGATGGATACGGTTCATCCGGAGGACAGTTTCCGGGAGTTCATCCTCTCGTACTCGTTGGCGGACAGCACTTGCAAGATATACGAGCCAAGAGTAAAGAACTCGGGCTTCCAAGGAGGCCAATACCTCTCCAACCATCTGCTGATCAAGCCCGGCAGTAACCCGGTGAATCCGGACTATTACAACCCCGCCGATTTTTACATAGGAGCTGCCATCACCGTTTTCCACCAGCCCTTTATTATAACCGGAGCGGACCTTTACGTTTACAGGTACATGCTGGAGAACCAGGCCAAGTTCCCCTGCGAGGTGATCGACAACATCAGGAATTACATGTACAACAAAGGTTACCTGAAGGAAGACGTCGACGACCAGTTCAACGAGAACATGGAGGCGGCGAAGATCGACTTCGACAAGCAACTAGTAACGGAGGAGGACATCAAGAAGAGCGAATTCGAGAAATGTCTGATTGCTACTAAGGCGGGAGGTGGAGTCGACCCACAAGAGGAGCAGATGAAACGTGACAGGCTCTTACAAGAGTACGAAGAATCGTTGCGCAAAGACCGGGAAATTCCGCCTTATGGAATCAAGCCCATCACCACCACTTGTCCAATACCGGTGGTCATTGGAGATGCGGTCAAAAGCAGCGTGTGTCCAGAGGACGAAAGTAAAAACACAATCACATAAAATTATTTATCTCATACACATATAATCTCTTTAGGTAACACCGCTCAATATACGCCGAAGCACATCGACACGCCGGTCGAAAAGGTTGAGAAGTACTACGCAAATATTCTCAAGAAGGAGCACAAAATATGCAACGAGGGCACGGCGCCACCGTGTTTCCCGGCGCCCGATTTGCACAGGGATGTATGCAAGCAAGTCGAGGACAAAACCATGCCGTTGATGGTTCAGCCTCCGGAATTGCCTCCCGGAGCTTGCAACGTTAAAACCGTCCGGTTCGCCGATCAAACTGACCGATGCGACAAGAAGAAATACGATTTGTGCGACATAGGTGCCCACAGGAATCACTGTGATTGTACTGATTATCAGAAAAAATAATGTTTTAATATTTTAATATACACTGTTATTTTATAGCAATGTTTTATTCTGATAGTTTTGAGGCTTCTGGGTAAGTTTCAAGAAAAAATACACAGACAAGTACTTAAGAGTTATAATGTAAGATTTAACACTTGATACAAAATAATTGTGGATTAAAATATGATATGAACAATGTTACATAACAATAGTTTGTACAAATTCCATTGGAATATAAGTTTCTCATCTTCTGGAAAAATGAGAGTCCATGTGTCCAGAGGATCTCTGGATATTATTTAAGTTAGACTTAATTCTACCTTCTACACTAGAAGTATTTGCAGACTTAATTAGTTCTCTATGTACAAAATCTTCATTGTAACTGCCTTTACTGCTCTCCTCTTCTATTTTGTCCTTTTCCCTGTACCTTCTCACATTTTCAGTTCTTTCTTTATCCCTCACTTCAGCATTTTTCATCATTTCCCTTCTTAATTTTTCTTTTTCTTCTTCTGTTAATTTCTTTGATCTGTGTTTATGGACTGGTTTTACTGGAGGCTCGTCAGTAACCTTCTTTTTCTCCTTTTTATATGAGTCTATAGGCTTAGATTTCACATCTATTTTTGTACCATCTGACTTAACCAATCCCCAAGCTTGTGATTTGGGAATCTCATTTCCATCACTGTCATACTCTTTTTTTACATAAAACTTTCTAGTATCAGCTTCATTTTCACTACCATTTTGTTTTTTAGACTTCTTTTTGTTATCTTCATCACTGCTATCTTCTGAGGAATCTTTTTTATTACAGGAATATTTCTTATTTTTCTTCTGCCTTTCTGGGCTAGAACTGTATTTCTTATTGTTTCTTTTTCTTTTATCATCACTACTATCATCCGAGGAGTGATGTTTACTACTATGAGCAACAACTTTTCTCTTTTTCTCTCTGCTTCTGCCTTCATCACTATTTTTATTTTTCCTTTCTGTAGATTTACTTCTGTTTCTCCTATTTTCCCTCTCTTTGTGCCTTTCTAAACTTCTATCCCTCTCCCTATTACTTCTATCTTTATTTCTGGCTTTCTTGTCAGGACTACTACTTCTATCTTTATTTCTGGCTTTCCTGTCAGGACTATTACTTATAGACCTATTTCTTTTAACATTTTTATACCTTTCTAAACTTTCAACCCTGCTTTCCTTTTGTTTCTTTTTGTCGGATTTTAATTTATTATTTTCACGATTTTTCTTTTTTTTAATTCTCTCTTCTTCACTAGAAGTACTGTCATCTTCACTACTACTGCTGCTGCTGCTGCTGCTGCTGCTACTACTCCTTTTGGACTTTTTTTTCTTAACTTTTTTTTTCTTTTTCTTTTTCTTCTTACTGGTTTTTTCTTCGTCACTATCTTTGGCAGCCAAAATCTCCTTTAAGTCGTCTTGAGTCAGTTTGTCTTTGAACTGATTAAATTTGTGCATCAAAATTGTGTCCAGTGAACTTTCTTTGGACATCTTTGGCAGATTTTCTAGAGGCAAATTGCATTGTTGCAGAAGAGCCAATTTCTCACTTAATTTTTGGTCAACATCACTGTCTGAATCGTTGCGTTTCTTTTTCTTCTTCTTTTTCTTTGCTGATTGTACTTCTAGAGCCTTTTGGAGCTTTTTTAACTGTACCGGATTTTGTAGAAATTGTCTTCTTGCTTCCTCCTCGCGTTTTTTTATGGCAACTAAAGGATCCTCTTGTAATTTTGCGGATATATCTACCTAGAATATGTGAGTTTTAAGGATTGTTCCTGAGATTAGTGAATGTAAACAATTTACCTGTTCAGCTTGGACTATTTTATTGAAGTCCCTAATTGATGGAGGGATGCATTCATGTTCCACATGATTTTTTGGAATGGGAAGTGAAGCAGAGGTGGACTTCTCTTCAGCATCTAATTGCTCTAATGTTTTATCTACAGATCTACCCAGTAAATAGTCTTCTCTGTTAACCAAACTATTTGGACCCTAAAAAATTGGTAATTATTAAGGTTTCCCAGAGGAAAAATTTAGTGGCACTACCTTATACATCCAATTAAGTTTGTCATCTGATTTTTCATTCATCTTTTAAATATCTTTTGTATATATTGCTTATATTTGAGTTCATAAAACAAGTAACATAACCTATATTGAAAATTTTGACGTTTACGCCTCCTATTTATGTTGGTACACAGAACATCCAGTGTTGGTAAGTGCAATATTCGCAATTTTCTATGAATTTCCCCAGACTTTTGGCATGGCTTAAAGATTAAGATCATGACAAATTGTTTTTTTTTTTTAAATTTATGTCGTATGTATGTACATTTATGTTTGTATTTGTTGGTGTATTTTATTTTATGAATAGGAATGTTGGTTATTTAATGCGTTACAGGGGGGGCCAAGCGAATAGGGACGGAGGGGCAACAGCCGATCATGGACGTTCGGAATCGCCGGAAAGGCACGACCTTTTTGTCTCGGGATACGTTAGGGATTTATAATATTTCATTTTATAAATTGGTAGTAAAAATTCCCCAAAATTGTCGGGATGACCAGGGAATATCTAGTGACTTTAGTTAGAGAAAATAATTTACTAGATTTCAGAATAGTGAGTCATGGACGCTATAACTTGATAGATTTTAGGTTATAGAAGACGGTCAGATGATGTTTTTGCTTTAAGAAAATATATTTCTGGTAAGAAACTTTTTATATAACCGACTTACATAATTTAATTGTTTGTGTTTGTTATTTTATAAACCGTAAAGTCAATATGTTCGTTTATTTTCATTAATTGAATGTGAAGTACAGATTCATTGGTATTAATTCATTTCATGCTTCCTGCTTAGTCATTGCAAAATAGAGAAAGTTACTTCTACAGCAGTTACATTAGTTATATTTATTATATTACAGTTTTAGTTTGGATGAGTGTCGAAGTGATATGATGATTATATTATATTATTATAAAATTTATATTATATTTATATATAATATATATATTTTTTAATTCGTTTGTTTTTATCAGGAATATATAATAAAATTATACAAAATATATAATTGTTTTATTTTTATATATATCAGAAAAACCTAACCTATACTCATTTAATATAAATTTTAAATAGAAAGTGACAGATGGACAAAAAGATATCTGTAGTCTGTAAGAAATGGCAACACCGCCTTCAAAATGGCAACATCGCTGCATCCCGAGATCGTGCCCAGTAATGTTTCTTGTTTATAACATTGGGTTGGTACTTCTTAGGTTTTCTATGATGCGTTATAGGGTTTACATTGTATAATTGACGGACTACGTTATGCGTTCTATGTTTTACGATCAAAGTAATTGCGTTAAACGTCCTTCCGTCTTGCAGAGACAACGTGTACATTGTACGGATTACGTTTCACGATCAACACCAACAATTTTACACATATTAAAAGTTTATGCATTGTTAGACTCGCGATCTTCAAAAAACTTTTAGTGAAACACTTTTATGTTTTATGTGTGTTTATTAAATGATGCTTCCTTTAATAGTTAAAACAATAAGAATCGAATATTTATATATATCTTAATGTTTGTCTCTTTCAACACCCAAAGTATTATACATTTAATTGGATATTGTTTAAATTTATTGAAAATATTTAACATACTATTAAATTACATTAAAAACATATAGAAAAAAACAATATTATATTTATAGCAATCTTCAGAAACTTTTAGTGAAACACTTGTATGTGTATTTATTAAGTGATGCTTCCTTTAATAGTAAAACAATAAGAATCGAATATTTATATACATCTTAATTTTTGTCTCTTACAACCCTCAAAGTATATCCATTTGTTGTTTAAATACATTGAAAATATTTTACATTAATTTAATTACATTAAAAAATATGTAGAAAAAACAATATGGTGTTGATAGCGAGCAAGTTACATGCAGCTTTTATACTAAGTTATAATTTACTACAATCTAAACAACTATAAATATATCAAAAAACTTTTTGTAAATGTTTTAACTAAAGAAGGAATATTTAAGATAAGTTCTTAAGAACGCAAATTTCGAAGAGTATTTAATTTAACTTCAAAACAATATACCAATGTTATGTAAAATTGTGGCTTTTCACGCTTACGGGCTTACGTTTTATGCAACGATACCGATGCGTTTTATGTTAAACGTATTTCTGCAATTTGCGGTTAAAAGATGTATGAAGTTTCAACGAAATGCTACGTTAACCATGGTATGACTTACGTTCTACGCTCTACGTTTTTGCGTTTCGTTTTACGTCATACGTATCTTTGCTAATGCGTTATACGGTCTACGTTATACGATTGACGGACTACGTTCTGCGTTATACGGATTACATTTTACGATCAAAGTAGCAATTTAACTCGCAAAATTTTAGAACCAAAGATTGAACATTTATGCTAATTGCGTCATACGTTACGTCTTACAGGGACTACGTCTACATTGTACGGATTACGCGTCACGATCAACGCCAACAATTTTACACATATTAAAAGTTTACGTATTGTTAGGCTCGCGATCTTCAGAAACTTTTAGAGAAACACTTGTGTGTGTGCTTATTAAATGATGATTCCTTTAATAGTTAAACAATAAGAATCGAATATTTATATACATCTTAATTTTCGTCTCTTACAACCCTCAAAGTACATCCATTTGTTGTTTAAATACATTGAAAATATTTTACATACTATTAAATTACATTAATAAATATGTTGGAAAAACAATATGGTGTTGATAGCGAGCAAGTTACATGCAGCTTTTATACTAAGTTATAATTTACTACAATCTAAACAACTATAAATATATCAAAAAAGCTTTTTGTAAATGTTTTAACTAAAGAAGGAATATTTAAGATAAGTACATAAAAACGCAAATTTCGAAGAGTATTTAATTTAATTTCAAAACAATATACCAATGTTATGTAAAATTGTGGCTTTTCACGCTTACGGGCTTACGTTTTATGCAACGATACCGATGCGTTTTATGTTAAACGTATTTCTGCAATTTGCGGTTAAAAGATGTATGAAGTTTCAACGAAATGCTACGTTAACCATGGTATGACTTACGTTCTACGCTCTACGTTTTTGCGTTTCGTTTTACGTCATACGTATCTTTGCTAATGCGTTATACGGTCTACGTTATACGATTGACGGACTACGTTCTGCGTTATACGGATTACATTTTACGATCAAAGTAGCAATTTAACTCGCAAAATTTTAGAACCAAAGATTGAACATTTATGCTAATTGCGTCATACGTTACGTCTTACAGGGACTACGTCTACATTGTACGGATTACGCGTCACGATCAACGCCAACAATTTTACACATATTAAAAGTTTACGTATTGTTAGGCTCGCGATCTTCAGAAACTTTTAGAGAAACACTTGTGTGTGTGCTTATTAAATGATGATTCCTTTAATAGTTAAACAATAAGAATCGAATATTTATATACATCTTAATTTTCGTCTCTTACAACCCTCAAAGTACATCCATTTGTTGTTTAAATACATTGAAAATATTTTACATACTATTAAATTACATTAATAAATATGTTGGAAAAACAATATGGTGTTGATAGCGAGCAAGTTACATGCAGCTTTTATACTAAGTTATAATTTACTACAATCTAAACAACTATAAATATATCAAAAAAGCTTTTTGTAAATGTTTTAACTAAAGAAGGAATATTTAAGATAAGTACATAAAAACGCAAATTTCGAAGAGTATTTAATTTAATTTCAAAACAATATACCAATGTTATGTAAAATTGTGGCTTTTCACGCTTACGGGCTTACGTTTTATGCAACGATACCGATGCGTTTTATGTTAAACGTATTTCTGCAATTTGCGGTTAAAAGATGTATGAAGTTTCAACGAAATGCTACGTTAACCATGGTATGACTTACGTTCTACGCTCTACGTTTTTGCGTTTCGTTTTACGTCATACGTATCTTTGCTAATGCGTTATACGGTCTACGTTATACGATTGACGGACTACGTTCTGCGTTATACGGATTACATTTTACGATCAAAGTAGCAATTTAACTCGCAAAATTTTAGAACCAAAGATTGAACATTTATGCTAATTGCGTCATACGTTACGTCTTACAGGGACTACGTCTACATTGTACGGATTACGCGTCACGATCAACGCCAACAATTTTACACATATTAAAAGTTTACGTATTGTTAGGCTCGCGATCTTCAGAAACTTTTAGAGAAACACTTGTGTGTGTGCTTATTAAATGATGATTCCTTTAATAGTTAAACAATAAGAATCGAATATTTATATACATCTTAATTTTCGTCTCTTACAACCCTCAAAGTACATCCATTTGTTGTTTAAATACATTGAAAATATTTTACATACTATTAAATTACATTAATAAATATGTTGGAAAAACAATATGGTGTTGATAGCGAGCAAGTTACATGCAGCTTTTATACTAAGTTATAATTTACTACAATCTAAACAACTATAAATATATCAAAAAAGCTTTTTGTAAATGTTTTAACTAAAGAAGGAATATTTAAGATAAGTACATAAAAACGCAAATTTCGAAGAGTATTTAATTTAATTTCAAAACAATATACCAATGTTATGTAAAATTGTGGCTTTTCACGCTTACGGGCTTACGTTTTATGCAACGATACCGATGCGTTTTATGTTAAACGTATTTCTGCAATTTGCGGTTAAAAGATGTATGAAGTTTCAACGAAATGCTACGTTAACCATGGTATGACTTACGTTCTACGCTCTACGTTTTTGCGTTTCGTTTTACGTCATACGTATCTTTGCTAATGCGTTATACGGTCTACGTTATACGATTGACGACTACGTTCTGCGTTATACGGATTACATTTTACGATCAAAGTAGCAATTTAACTCGCAAAATTTTAGAACCAAAGACTGAACATTTAAGCTAATTGCGTCATACGTTACGTCTTACAGGGACTACGTCTACATTGTACGGATTACGCGTCACGATCAACGCCAACAATTTTACACATATTAAAAGTTTACGCGACTCGCGAGCTTCAAAAAACTTTTAGTGAAACACTTTTATGTGTGTTTATTAAGTTATGCTTCCTTTAATAGTTAAAACAATAAGAATCGAATATTTGTATACGATTACAGTTGATACAATTTAAATTTTGACAGTATATACATAATTGGTGTAATCGGCGCAAAAACTAACCGAATAAGTGGCCTTAAAAATTATTGCGACCATGGACTTGTTAGTTGCAGCGATAGTACAAATAGAAAATCTTCTCTAAATGTTTTAACTAAAGAAAGAACATTGGAAAGGACTATTTAACTACGCAAATTTTTATGAGCAACAAACTCAATTTCCGAAACTGCAAAACTACTAGTTCAATATTAAAGTGCACATTTTGGAATCGCGACTCCACTTATCCAAGTAAAGTATCAACTATTTTCAGTGGACCCCGTCAATGTCAGGTCTGACGCACTGCTGCCGCAAAGCTGCCTAGTAGAGCTTAATAGTTCTATGACCAAGACTCCGGGTCAGAACCCAATTGCATGGGGCACTCAAAATCGTTTTCTTTTTACTTATCCAAGCAGAGTATTAACTATTTTTAGTAATTTATATACAAAAAACTTTTATTTAATTTAGTTTTTTTAAAAAATGTCCTTTTAATAGTTAAAACATTGAGGGTCGATTACTTATTTATATCCCTAACGGCTTTGGCATGTTCTGTAAGATTAGAAAAAAATGTTACTTTAATGAATCAATCAGTAAATATTAATTTGTTCTATATTTATTTATATTCCTAACGGCTTTGACCTACAGATTGAATTTAGGGTAACAAAACCTATAATATGTATAAAAACTTACTTTGCGATGCCAGTTGGTTGAATTAGTTTTGTTCAAAACTCCCCTAAAATAATTCACAAATAATCAATTGAAATCACTATTTACTTGAAAATTAATATTATTATATATTACCATTAATGTCATATATCTGTTCCTTTATTGTTTCCAAACGATACCGGTGAATGATCATCATAATTTAGATGCGTCCGTAGACTTCACGAAAACTTTTTGTCCATCTCTCTCCAGTATCCAGTCACCAAGGTATTATATAGTGATGACAACAAGATAAGATTGAGAATTCAGCACAATATTAAAGTGCACATTTTGGACTCGCGACTCCACTTATCCAAGTAAAGTATCAACTATTTCCAGTGGAACCCGTCAATGTCAGGTCTGACGCACTGCTGCCGCAAAGCTGCCTAGTAGAGCTTAATAGTTCTATGACCAAGACTCCGGGTCAGAACCCAATTGCATGGGGCACTGAAAATCGTTTCCTCTTTACTTATCCAAGCAAAGTTATTTTAAAAATGTCCTTTTACTGGATAAACATTTAGGGTCGATTACTTATTTGTATCCCTAACGGTAGGTTCTGTAAGATTAGAAAAAAAATATTGCTTCAATAAATTAATCAACATTTTAAGATAACAAAACATGTAATATGTAGAAAAACTTACTCTGTGATGCCAGTTGGTTGATAAACTAGTCTTGTTCGGGACCCACCTGAAATCATCCACAAATAATCAATTAAAATCTCTATTTACTTGATTATCAATATTATTATTTGTTACCATTAATATTCTATCTTTGTTCCTTTATCGTTTTTCCAATGATGCCAGTAATTGATCATCATAATTTAGATGCGTCCGTGGAAAACTTTATGAATCTTTTTCCAGTGTCTAGTCAGTAAGGTATTATATGAGGATGACTAACAACAAGATTGAGAGTCCAGCTCAATATTAAAGTGCACATTTTGGATTCGCCACTCCACTTATCCAAGTAAAGTATCAACTATTTCCAGTGGACCCCGTCAATGTCAGGTCTGACGCACTGCTGCCGCAAAGCTGCCTAGTAGAGCTTAATAGTTCTATGACCAAGACTCCGGGTCAGAACCCAATTGCATGGGGCACTGAAAATCGTTTCCTCTTTACTTATCCAAGCAAAGTTATTTTAAAAATGTCCTTTTACTGGATAAACATTTAGGGTCGATTACTTATTTGTATCCCTAACAGTAGGTTCTGCAAGATTAGAAAAAAATATTGCTTCAATAAATTAATCAACATTTTACGGTAACAAAATATGTAATATGTAGAAAAACTTACTTTGCGATGCCAATTGTTTGGTTAACTGGTCTTGTTCAGGACCCACCTGAAATTATTCACAAATAATCAATTAAAATTACTATTTACATGAAAATCACTATTACCTCTGTTCCTTTATTGTTTTTCCAATGATATCAGTGATTGATCATCATAATATAAATGCGTTCATGGTAACTTTTTTCAGTGTCCAATCAGCGAGAAAATAAATAGAGATGAAGACTCCGGGTCAGAACCCAATTGCATGAGGGAACTGAATATCGTTTTCTCTTTGCTTATCCAAGTAAAGTATTACATATTTTTAATAATTTTTTATAAATTTTCTTTTAATGGTTAAAACATTGAGAGTTGTTGTATTCCTAATGGCTTTGGTACGTCCTATAATAATAAAAAAGAATCATAAACAAGATACCCATAAAAACTATAAATTTTTATATGATTTAAAATTCGTATATAAAAAAAGTAATTGAAACAAGTAACAAATGTCCCAATAAGAAAAGAGAACCTGCGTTTTTTAAAAGCAAAAAGCACGACATTTTAATTCAGCTTATTACGAGCATCAGTTTCCAACTTTGGTTATACAAACAATACTCAATCAGATTCAATTAATTTTTTTTATTTTAAATAAAATAACTAGAATATTTAATTATTTATCAAACAAATAAATTCAATGTAAAGTGCATTGGGATAAATTTGTACAGGGGATAAGTCCGCATTAGGCCCTTATTTATTGGAATATATGTTGCATTGGTACAATGGTAAAAATCTTCGTTCGATAAAGTGCATGGTGCTTTCAAGTGCAAAGCAAAGTTTGAGTTAAGCATTATAAAACGATTATTTAGGCAATAGTCAAATCTATGTGTTTATCTTCGATAGGCATAATGGATAATAAGGTAAGTTTCCTTTATGGTAATAAAATATATATGGTATTTCTTTTTTTGTTAAAATAATAGCGTAACCTCACTCAGGAAATATTTGAGGCAAATTCGGACTATCCATCGGGGCAAAACCGCACTATATTCTTACTTACTCGATTGTTTTATTAAATTTGCTTCTTGATAGTCATTTAATTTTGAATTTTTTTATTGATAATACTTTTGCAACCCCACCATGGTTCTAAATTATGTAAAGAAAACAATACCGCACCATACAAAGAAAATGTTGGCTGAAGCACTGTCAGAAATTAAAACTGGCCGTATGAATTTATAGAGCTAGTAAGCACCATAAAATATTCAAAAATACAATTTGTGACTGAATCCGAAGAAAAAGTGGACAAGAACGTGAATCCCGAGAAAAAAACACACATTCATGTGAAAATGAAAAACGTCTTTCCGATGGAGTGTTAACCTTGGATGTGTATTTGGATTGTCAAGAAAATAAATGTTGTTGCTTGTTCAACAATTTGTCAAAGAAAATGACATGCAAACTCCCTCTAAAAATGGAGTACCTGAAGAAGACTGGTTTTTAAGATTTAAAAAAGGAACCACTTATCCTTAAAGAAGAGTTGTAAAAGTTGCTGAAATTATAACCTCAGAAAAACCGAAATTACGATTATTTCTTGATGAAAACATCAAGAAAAGAACTCTTCTTCTAAAGAAGATGATAATATATATAGCATTTGTAAATGTTTTGTTTAATAATAATAATTCTCATTGCACACCTTATCAAAATGTCCCAAGATGGACCCGAGATTATAAAAAATGCACAGCTTACTTGATCAGCACAACTGTGTCACCATCTTAATCCTACTCTAACATTCATTAACATTAACATGTATTGCGTGATCATGAACAAGCGCTTGATGATTACAAATATTCGTTCATAGAAACAGTTCTAATAATTTTGTCTCAGTTCAGCCACAATAATTTCTTAATAAATTGTAAAAAAGAATCCTTAAGCCGTCGAGGTAATTGTGCCAAGGTTAGTACATTTGTTTTTTAAACGCATTTAGATATTAATTTGTATTTAAGAGTTACTTACACTAGTTCCAAATTTTGAAATGCATAGGTAACGTTACAATTGCATATTTCAATTGATTTTAATGATATATTTTTAATTAATTAATATATACTTACAATATTAACCACAAGCTTAATAATTGTCACTGCACAGTTTATCGAAATGCTTCAAAATGAACTAAATGGTCCGAGTCTTAGATTAAAAAAAATGCACAGCTTACTAGATCGGCACAACTCTGCTGTAATCTTCATTCTTTTCTAACATTCATTAACATATATTTTTCTCTCTGTCACTCTTACACGAACAAATGCAAAATTCGAATATTGAGTGGTATTGAATTGACAAAAAAATGTGGTAAAAATCAACAACTGTTTAGGAACATGCGCCTGATGATGATTAAATAAATTCGTTCCTGGAAACAGTTTTAATAAATTTGTGTTAGTTCAGAACATAATAATTTCTAATACATTTGGTGACAAAGACTCCTTAGGTCTTGAAGCTTTGTGCCAAAGTTCGTACATTTGTGTTTTAAACGCATTTAGATGTTAATTGCATATTTCAATTGATTTCTTTATATATAACATGCAGTTTTTATACATATAATCATATATTTTTAATTAATTAATATATACTTACAATATTAACTCCAAGATTAATAATTGCCACTGCACAACTTATCGAAATGCTTCAAAATGTACTAAATGGTCCGAGTTGAGCCCCAGATTAAAAAAATGCACAGCTTACTTGATCGGCACAACTATGTTGTAATCTTCATCCTTCTCTAATATTCTTTAACGTGTATTTTTCTCTCTGTCACTCTCACATGAACACATGAAAAATTCGAATTTTGAGTAGAGTAGTATCCAATACAAATAATAATGTATATTACGTTTGTTTAAAAAATGGTACAAATCAACAATTGTTCATGAACAAACGCTTGATGGCTGTCGTAAGTATTATAATAAGGAATTAATATAATTGTTGATTAGAAAAATGAAAACTGAAATCAAAATTTCGATTAAAAAAACCGATTTTATATTAACAAGAAATTGTTTTTAAATTATTAAAATCTTTGTTTTAAAAATCTAAATAATTATTTTTCCAAAGACAAACTTCAATTAGATTTTCTTTATTATTGAACCTAAATTGTTCGTGATTATTATGAAATTATTAGACTCTACCAAGCAGATCAGAAAGGGTGCTCTGAAAATAATTGATATTCTCCATGGATAAGTAAAATCGCGAATCGAAAATCTGCGGATCAGTATTAAGTTAGAACTCCAATCTTCTTATAAGAATTATTAAAGAATCAGTAGTTTTACAGTGTCCATGAAAATTTGCGTTATTAAATAGTCAGTTCTCTCAAATGTTCCTTCTTTGATCATGTCGATGGATGCATCTAGAGTATAATGACCAACCACTAGAACCATTGGAAAGACGATAAGACTATATGGAAAGGAAAAGATAATTATAATTACTTATCAATTATTTCTTAACCTATCATTTTAAGTATGAGTGCTACATTAAATTTGTATATTTGTAAACATATTAATATGTTTCTTATTAAGTAAAAATTGAGATTTTCAGAAATTGTTTATTTTTTGTATGGTTTTTAGGTAATCTAACCAAGTATTCACTTTCACCTTAAATAATTATAAGTACTCTGCATGTTTTTTATTTTTCATTAAATTAACTCTGAAAAATTCCTCAATTTACAAACATTATATACTCATATTTTATTAAATTTGTTAATAGTAGGATGAGAGTATAGGATCGCCTTCACTCTGAGACGATTCCTATGTTTCAAAATAAATAAAATCGAATTTATAAATCTGAGATCTAAATTATGAATAATTAATTGTGTGTATAAGTGTAGTATTTGCTATCTATTAAATATGATTATTGTTGTAAATAAAATTGTATTTTAATTGTAAAGCTTCTCACAGGATTTTCCTATCCTGTTGTCCTATCTGAAATTCAAATTTTCTATTTCTTTTATTTAATATATATTTAAGAAAAACATTTCCTGATTGTTGTAACTTTTTGTATTATGCTTGATTTTAATTAACATTTTCATATTGAAAAATTCAATCATGACTAAGTGGCAATTAAAAGTAATAAATATAATTAATCAAAATCTATTTTCTTTAACTTTGAATTGAACTTACCTAAAAAAGTAATGTTACATTTAATTAAAATTAAATTCTACCTCAATAACTAAGTAATAATATAAAAAATACATGTAAAAAAGCATATTTAAATTCAAGAAGCATGAGTTAAGAATACCCACCTCCCTATATTTTCAGTTTTAAAATTATTATAGAAAGTGTGGCTACAAGATTGTCATTGTGCAAATTTACTTTAATTAAAATTCTTGATATTTCAATTAGTACATGTCAAAATTATATCCCTTCGACCTTGATTCCTGGTTTATTCCTGTCTATGTCAGTTGTTTGCCTATATTAAGGTTTTCTATGAATATTCGTAATTTAATAAAAGTGGCATAATAACTTAATTATTGTAGTTTATCTAATTATTTACATTAAGAGTTAATAATTTTATTAAAAAGTTTTTGAGAAAAACAAATAAATTAAAAAATATACATACTAGTTATAATACAGAATTCTGTTAATATTAAAACAGTTGGTAAATTAACAAGAGGGCGCCACTATATTTTTAACTGCCAAACAAAACCGTTTGAATTTAATTTTAAAAAGCGTTTTACACTATTAATATATATCTGTGATTAAAAGTACTTATAAGTGAAAAAAAATGAATCCCTCAAGCAATTTCACCACACCAAGACTGAAAAGGCAGAAATCCGACTCGTCAACGAATTCAGACAGCTTAAAAGATCCAGTTCATGTTTTTTTGCGAATGAAACCTCTCAATGGCAATGTAGATTCTGCTTGTATGAAATTAATATCGCCGGACACGTTGGTGTTGACGACACCCCCCGATTCCAAAGGTAACATAACTTGCTTCTTTATTTTAATGGTTTTATATGTTCTATTTGTGTGTAGGGACTCGAAGGGAACTGTCGTACAAGTTCAAGCATGTCTTCACCTCGTATTCGTACCAAAGGGAGATATTCGACCATGTCGCTTATCCCCTGCTGGAGGACTTGCTCAAGGGCAAAAATGCCCTGTTGTTCACATATGGGGTGACCGGTTCTGGTAAAACATACACCCTGACTGGTGATGTTAAGAATCCGGGAATAATGCCGAGATGTATCTATACCTTGTTTAACACAATACAGGACAGCCAAACGCCGAAATTTGTAATCAAGCCAGACAGGATGAATGGATTTGAGGTGCAATCAGAAAGCGAAGCCCTACAGGACCATATCAAGTCAAACAGAACAAATAAAGGATATAAAGGTAAACAGTCAGAAAAAGTGATTTATGAGAATGATGGCGTTAAAGTCCCAGTCTTGAATGAAGGAAGTCAGTTTGCAGTTTTCGTGAGCTATGTTGAAATCTACAACAACACAGTGTATGACCTCTTGGACGACACAAGAGGAAAGTCCCTGCAATCGAAAATACTTCGCGAAGACTGCAACAAAAACATGTACGTGAATGGGGTAATTGAAATAGAAGTAAAATCGGCGGAGGAGGCCTTTGATGTGTTTAACACTGGGCAAAATAGGAAGAGAATGGGTGACACAGCCTTGAACGCTGTTTCTAGCCGCAGCCATTCGATTTTCAATATAAGGGTTGTGCAAATAGAGCAACAAACAATAAATCACAATGGGGAACCCATGATTCCTGAAGGGAATCACATGCAGGTGTCCCAGTTGAGTTTGGTAGATTTGGCTGGCTCTGAGAGGACCAACAGGACTCAAAACACTGGAACAAGGCTAAAAGAGGCCAGCAGCATTAACAACTCGCTCATGGCGTTAAGAAATTGCATAGACATTTTAAGGGAGAATCAAATGAAGAAGAGCAATAGACTGGTCCCCTACAGAGACAACAAACTGACGCTTCTATTTAAAAACTATTTTGAAGGAGAGGGATCTGTCCAAATGATGATTTGCATAAACCCCACAGTTGATGATTTTGAAGAAAACCTGCAAGTTATGAAGTTTGCTGAGATTTCGCAGGACGTAAAAATAGTCAGGTCTGAAATTAAAAACACGCCGATACGAATGAAGCCGTCCGCACAGAATGGAACCACTCCGAGATCAGTTACTAAAACTAAAGATGCCCCAATTAGCATGTTACCGTCCATTCCAAGAAAAGAGTTCAATATAGATGATCCAGAGGCCTTTGGAGTACAATTAAATAGGATTATTGAGTGCCTAAGGGCTAGAAAGAAAAGGTCCATACCTTTCGACAGAGAGATAAGTCAGAAAGAAAAGGAGGTCAGGAGCAGGCTGGTGGATTTGGATAAGGACTCTATACTGAGCAAAACCGAAATAAAAAGTTTGAAGGCAGTCATTCAAAAAGAGAGGTCTCAAAGCAATAACTACAGATGTAAGATAACTGATTTGGAAAACAATAACGACTCATTGTCATCCAAACTTGCCACCATGGAAAGCAAAATACGCGAGCTACAGAACAAACTAAACGAAAAAGACCGACAAATCAACATTAACCACTTGGAAAAGGAAAAGCAGAAGCAAAAATTGGAACTGCAGAGAGAGAAGCACACCCAGGAACTAGATGCGAAGCTGAGACGACAACGTGAATACATGAACGCGAACACTAAAGCGAAGGACCAAAAGCTGATGAAAATAAAGGAGGTGATCGACAGTGAATTGGTGGTGACCCAAGACATAACCGAAATCGAGTCCCAGCCGAATAAAATCACGCACCTAATCGAGAAACACAGGGAACGTGAAAAGGAGAATCAAACTCCGCACAGGGGCAGAAACTTGGTCTCAACCTCGACGCCAGCCAACAAAAGACGATCCAGATCAGTGGGCGAAGTCTGGTTGGAACACAACGCTGTTAAGCCCGTGCCGTTGGGTACTGTTCTACAGCCCAGCATGAAGAAGCGTAAGTCGGTTACCAAACTGAGCAAGGCTGAAGACGTCATCAATCCCAAACAATCCAAGTACTGTCTAATTGCCCAGGAAGCAGACACCGACGGCGAAATGGAGACCAAGTTGTATAAGGCTGATATTGTGCCGACTTGCGGTGGCGGAGCTCAGGTCGTTTTCAACGACGTCGAATGTTTGCGACAGGAATCGCCAAATTAAACCCTAAGCTTAAATACTGTATATACACATTATTTTTAAAGTAGTTTTAAAATATTTTTAATATATTTTTATGCTAATAAATGGATATTGGTTATTTTAAATTCGTTATAAGTAAGTTTTTTTAATAAAAGTCAACAAATAAAACGTTCTTAACATATTTTATTTATATAAAATAAGTAACAAATTTTATAAGGTCAACATTTTGATTTTAATTTCAACAATAAAAGACTCCCTAAAGCGCTTGGGTTTAAGTAGAAATAAAGTCAATTAAAGCATAAAAAGTTAGCTTTTATTATCATTGTTTAAAGGCTGAATATGATAAATTCTTTGATCTTTCTCTGTAAGAGGTGAAGGGGCCCCACTAACAGGATCTTTACCGTCAAAAGTTTTAGGAAAAGCGATTACATCTCGAATGCTTGTAGTATTAAGGACGAAGGAGAGAAGTCTGTCAAGGCCTAGTGCTATGCCTCCATGAGGCGGACAACCTGAAGCAAGCATATCAATTATGTGTTGCAGTGAGCTTTTGTCTATTTTAAGCATATTCAAAATAGTTTCTTGTAAAACCGGATCGTGGATACGAATGGATCCGCCTCCTACTTCGTTGCCGTTTAACACTAGATCATAAGATAAGGCTCTAATCTAAAAATATAAACCATTAAAATATGTCAAGACACTAATTAATTGTTATACTTTTAAGGGATTGCTTTTTAAAAGGTGAATGTCACTTGGGTGGGGTGCAGTGAACGGATGATGGGGCGAAGCCAAGTTACCGTCATCATCCAGTTCGAAAAGCGGAAAGTCTACCACCCAAAGGAAGTGGAAACCCTTCTTTCTGATTGTCACCCCCAAGCTCTCCAAGAAGTTCACGTATTCCAGTCTTATTTTGCCCAACAGAGTCAACTAAAACGACAATAGTGTGTACAACAAGATGAAACTTGTGAAGTAAAGGCTTACGACGTCTCGTTTATTTCCGTAGGCCATAAATAAAATTGATTCGTCCTTTAGTTTGTGCTCTTCAGTGAATCTGTGGGTAACTTTGTCGCCCAACAGTTTTGCCACCTTGGAACACCATTCTTTTGCGTTAGGAACTTTGTTTTGTAGAAATTTTACTGAAGGGTACTTGACTGCGACTTTGGACATGTTTTCCTTAACAGATTTGCTCAAGTTGGCGTACTCCTTGGGGAACTGCAGGTAATACGCACCAAAATCTTTATTGTCACCAACTAATTTCGAGTTTAACCCTAAAATATCAGTGCAGTTTTGAAGCTGGAACCAAAGACTACAATTACATAACTGTTAACGACCACTGAAACTGGACAAACCTTAAAATCGAATCGGACGTCCGGTTGGTCAGTCCCGTAAGACTCCATCGCCTCCTCAAACGACATCCTGTTGAACTTCGTCGGTAGAGGGCTGTGGAACTTGGGCCACGAATAGCCAAGTAGTTCCTCAATGAGGGTTAATACTTTATCGAGATCAGTGAACGACAGCTCTATGTCGAGTTGCGTGAACTCCGGCTGACGGTCGGGCCGGCTGCCTTCGTCACGATAACAACGAGCTATCTGGAAGTAGCGGTCCAAAGCCCCGGCCATCAACATCTGTTTGAACTGCTGGGGGCTCTGGACTAAAGAATAGAAGAGGCCGGGAAATTTTGTAGGCACCACGAACTCCTGGGCGCCCTGCAATGAAACACCCAGTTTAGGCCACACATAACTTAGGAGACGAATTTATAGTTACCCCAGGAGTGGCTTTAAATAGGGTTGGCGTTTCCACATCCACAAAGTGACTGTTGACCAAGAACTCCCTCATTTTCATTAACATTTGCGACCTGACCCTCAGGTTCCTCTGCATTTGTGGAAACCGGAGGTCCAGATATCTGTATTGCATCCTTAAGGACTCCTTTGCCTTTTGGAACTCACGGATGTTGAATGGTAAATTATCCTTGCTGGCGTTTAATACTTTCAGCTCATCCACCAACACCTCCACTTCACCAGTCGCCTGCTTTTTATTGTACATTTCAGTGGGACGGGATAATACTGTTCCTTTAACCTTTATAATTGATTCCAGTGGAATGTCTGAAATTAATTTTTGTAACTCAGTATCCTACAAGCAGAACTAGCTATATTAAATAGTGCATCAGACTATACAGTACTCACTTTGTCATTGACAACAAGTTGGGTTTCTCCATAACTGTCACGCAATATAATGAATTTGTTCATTCTTTGAAACTGTAACCAACCATTCAGTTCAACAGTTTCACCCACGTTTTTACTCCTAAGCTCTCCACAAGTGTAAGTACGGTTACTGTATCTGTTGACGCTGTAAACTTTATTTTCATTGTCTGAGTCTTCATCAACTAAATAAACATTTTGTGTTCTTGAAGTGCTGTATAATTTTCTCATGTAATATTGATTATTTTTCTGTTTCACCTGAAGGAGAACTATTGAAAATTTATGTAAAATCAATATGCTATTATGTTACCTGTTTAAATATTGCATTTTTTAAGCCGAAATTAGGTATTGCTCCGCTTAACCTCGTCAAACCTAAAGTGATTCGAAACATATTTGAAAATAAAATGTTGAATAAAAAAGTTGTTCGTTCAAAAGAACCATCTATTTAATGTATAGGTGATGTAAATTTTTATTTCAACTCGGTGTAAAAATCGTATCACATCATTATCACAAACACCGTAATGCGGATTCTTCTCGTCTGTAGATTCGATTTTGGATAACAGTGGCGGCTCGACCAAAGGATTACGTAAATAAACGGGTTCAAATACAAATATTGGGTATAATAAATGTCACAATTTATATTTATTACCTGAATTAAGGATTAAATATAAATAAACAAATAGGGGGTCTTTAAATAAAATTCTACCTCAATTGGATACCTATATCTGACACATGATCATGACCATCATCACTAGAAACAAACAAATGGTCCACTTCTTCATCAGCATTTCATTAAAATTTAATTAGTTGTAATTAATATAAAATAGTTGGATACTGATTTACTTAATTATTGCTATTATTGCTATTGACAAAATATCATTCCCCCAAGTCTTCCATCACCATTTTTATCCAACTCCTCGTATTTTTGATTAAAAACCACTCTTTGACATGGTCAACAACCCCAGCACCTATATATGCTTTAAACTAATATGTTGGTCTTTGCCTGTGTCTTTGTCATTATATAAAATAAGAATATAGTTTTTATTTTGACGTGGCTAAAAAAGTTAATTCTGTATGGGTTAGAGGAGGATAAGTTTAGTAGTAGTCGAAAAAATAGCACAAGATTTTAAAATTAAACATTTTATTAAGATATTTCATAAAAGAATTTAATTTAAAATTTAATTATATAAAATATATTTCGACATTCTATACGTTTTCTACTGACATTAATAAAAACTTAAGATGCTAAGAATAAGTTTTATTGATATTAACAAATATGAAATAACACATTCAATTGAAAATACATAAAAAATGCCTAATAAAAAAATGGTTTTTATAAACAGACAAGTTAGAAGAATCAGTAAATGAAATCTCTACTTGTCCATTAAAAATTAATCAATTCGGTCATACAAATCACTGTTTTTAAAAAAACAATCAGGCATGGACCTAATGAAAAATATACCCAAAATTTCGGGAACCTACACGAACGGTACGCCACTGTGAAAACACCAATTCAAATCGTGCAAATAAAATTCAAAAATTTATTAATCAACAAGGTGCGTATTATCTAACAACAGAAACAAACGTTGAAATATAAACGTCTAAATTTATAATAAGCATTAATTCGTATTAAATTTTTCAAGAATAATCAATGCCGGACAGTGCGCATGCGTAACCTGTTCGCAACGGTCGGCCCCCCTCCTCCTTTGCACGCCGCATCGGGTCAGCCGCTGATTCAGATTGTGCATCGTTGGGGCCACGTACGGTCATTTTGGCGTCACCATTACTTGCGTCCCGTTTTTGTATACGTCGTTCCGTGTTCACCTGCCGCACATCTCGTAAACAACACACAAAATGAGTGTCGAGGAGGACGTTATGAGGATTCAGAAAAAACTCAGTAAAATGACGTCAGAAGATGGAAGTGTAAGTTATTATTAACCGTGTGCAGGGACCCGGTTCCGTTTTTAATGTGGACGCATGCATTTGCCGGTTTCTTCCTGCACTTATGTAAAACATAAATCACGTGCGAATCGCTTATGTTTCTTCGTTTCATAAACAAGCGGCATAGCTTGTTTTAGTTGCGTTGGCGGGAAATTTGAATGTTTGTTTTTTTAGGGTCAGGAACAGGCGCTGGACCTTCTTAAGGAACTGCAGAGGTTGGACATCAACCTGGAGGTTCTGACCAAGACCCGCATCGGCATGACAGTTAATGCTCTGAGGAAGTCGAGCAAAGATGATGAAGTCATTAGCCTGTCGAAGACACTAATTAAAAACTGGAAAAAGTTCCTCTCTGGCTCGAACACAAAGGAATCCTCGAGCAGCTCCTCTAAGTCTAGTAAAAAGGAAGGCAAGGAGGAGAAAAAGCCAGCTAAAGAGGAAAAGGAGAGGGACAAGGAGAGAAAGTTGCCTGCATCCTTCCCACCAGTCAGTTCCAATACCACAGACTCAGTTCGCTTAAAGTGCAGGGAAATGTTGGCTGCAGCTATCAGCACAGACTCAAAATCAGAAGATTTTGAAGGTAAACTGGTTTGCAATACTGAAAAAAATCTGTTTGTAACACTCGCTTCCTGTTGTTAAGCCATTACTTATCTATGCCCAAAATGTAATCAGCAAAACAATGATAAGGCTTAAGAATTGTAATTAAATACACCCGTCAGTCTAGTTTACATAACAAACGATAATACTTATTATATAATTTAGTAGCTAGTATCCCATTACATCTGTTATTTTGTACGTTGAGACTTAACAGACTAAAATCTTCAGGTTGTGCGACGCCCGAGGAGCTGGCCGAAGAACTGGAGGAGGCGATATTCTCGGAATTCAAGAACACGGACATGCGTTACAAGAATCGCGTGCGCTCGAGAATAGCGAATCTGAAAGACCCGAAGAACCCGACGTTGCGCACAAACTTCCGCGTCGGTGCGATTTCGGCGTCGCGACTGGCGACGATGACGGCCGAAGAGATGGCCAACGACGAGGTGAAGCAGCTGCGCGAAAAATTCACCAAAGAAGCGATAAACGATGCGCAACTGGCCACTGCGCAGGGCACCAAAACCGACATGCTGAAGTGCGGCAAGTGCAAGAAGAGGAATTGTACTTACAATCAGCTGCAGACCAGATCGTCCGATGAACCTATGACAACGTTTGTTTTATGCAATGAGTGCGGCAATAGATGGAAGTTCTGTTGACTCCATACTAAAATAATCGTATTACTATTATAAATATTTTACTATGCGATTAAGCTGATCTGTTTATATGTAACATGGACTTTCGAGATTTTTGAACGGTTCTAAATTGATGTAGCATATAGACTGTCTGTCAGCGTGTAGGGTTTTAATTTATTGATTACCTTCAAAAGGGTCTCCTTATACCAATGTATCCTTTTAACTTTGTTTGATAATGAAGTATTATTACTGACGACTATTGAATACTTTTAAAATTTTAAAAAGGCTTGATTGTTATAACGACTCTTTTGGCTTCATTAGACTCACCTTTGTTGAGCGTGTTCAGTTATTTTTCCAATGTTTTTAATTTTTTTTTATTCATTCATCATCTTTCTAAACTTGTATTTGATGGATCATTGTAAATTGTTTTAAAAAGTACAAAAATAAAGTTGTCACTTGGTTTTCATTCATGATTTCATGAATATGCAAAAGACTAAACAAATATAAAGTTTAATTTCATTATATTTATAACCAAAGCGAAATAAATTACCTGCAAACTATCTTTATGCCTCTAGGAAGAAAAGACTGAGTGAAATTAAAATATATAATATATTTGAAAATCACAACTCACGTGGTTAAAATCTTAAAACATAAAACTATCGACAGTTAACATTTATTTTACTTTAATGGTCTGGGTTGGTTTGGCCACCCAGAAGACTCCTCCATCTTGAGCAGCAGTGAGGCTAAAATAACACCAATTAATCAACCTGAAAGCTGATTGCTTGAGTAACTTACTAGACTACATAGTTTCCTGAAGCCTGGGGAGCCTTCCATTTGAACACCAGATCTTTCTTGTCGGTCGAGTTCTTGTGGGTGGCGGCACTCTGAAATAACAAAAATAACCAAATTGAGCCATAAGAATTAAATAAATTATTTGAACTTACGCCCTTGTTTCCGTGGCAAGTGATGGCTTTGGTGTACTTGTCATCGTCGGGGATCAAAAAGCTTCCCACCGCCTTGTTTCCCTCTCTGACCTGCAGCAACACCCCCTTGAATGGTTTACCGCCGACGGTGATCTCAACGACGTCGCCGGCATTCACTTCCTTCTTGTTCACGGACACGGTGTAAGGAAGCTTGGATTTCTGCGGCTCCACCGGATGTTTGGGGGTCATGTCGTCGCACACCGATTCCGGGGCGCCGGCTGAGTAGCACCAAGCGCCGGAGACGACGGCCAAGACGGTCAAGATGATCAATTTAGCCATTCTGAAGTCATTATCAGTTGAGTACATAAACGCGGTGCTTGGAAAAGGACCATCAAGGTCTTCGGTCGTAGTGGAATTTTTTTTTTATTCTTTGTAATAGATCTGCCAGTCATTTGTGCTCGGTACAAAAACTTGTTCACCTTTTGTTGACGCTTATTGTCGGTAACCATTACGAATTTACATATTGTAAGAGGTCACTGACTAAAATGATTGACTTGTGATATAACCGAGGAGTTTTTGTTTAATAGCCTCCGGGGGCAGGTTACGTAAATTAAAAATGAGTAAAATGTGTACATTTGTAAACCGCAACAATAAGATATTAATTTCAAACAAAATTTCATTGATAAAAATTAAACAAAGAAGCAAGAAAATATATATTTAGTAGTATATATTTATGGCAAAATATTTATAATAATTTTGTAATTTGTTGCAATTTATTCTTGATGAATAATTTTTTTATTTTTATATTTTTTTAATGTATTTAAAATTATTTTTATTTATTAATTATAATTCATCTGTACATGTAAATATATTAAAATTATTAAATAAAAGTTAAATTTATAATTGCCAGTGTATATTTAATACTTATTGTAAATAAATTCTTTGTTAATTTTTATAATTTATTCTTAAAGTATAATTTGATTTTTTTCTATTTCCGTTTTAATTATACCATTTTATATGAGAAATATTTAAAATTACTGATGTTTATAATTAATAAATTTGAACAATTATAAAAATATATTTTTAATTAGAAGTGTATATTTAATACTTACTTAAAAAAATCTTTGTTAATTTTTACAATTTATTGTTAAAATATAATTTGAATTTTTTAAATCTTTAATAATTTAATTACCAATTTTGTATAAGGATATTTATAATTAATAAATTTGAATAATATTAAAAATAATTATTTCCCAAATATAAATTGTCCATTGTTAGTTGTATAAAGGCTAAATTTATAGTTAGAAGTGTATATTTAATACATACTATAAATAAATTCTTTATTAATTTTTATAATTTATTCTTAAACTATAATTTTAAATTTTTTTCTGAGTTCTGTAATAATTTAATTATACAATTTTATATGAGGAATGATATTAATAATTAATAAGTTTGAATAATTATAAAAAAATATTTATTTCTCAAAAATACATGAGAAGTATATATTTAATACTTATAAAGAAATTCATTGTTAATTTTTATAATTTATTCTTAAAATTTAATTTGATATTTTTTCTGTATTAATTTAATTATTCAATTATATGAGGAATATTTAAAATCATTAATATTTATTAATAAATTTTAATAATAAAAAATTATTTATTTCTCAAAAATAGGTGGTCCATTATTAGTTGGATAAACGCTAAATTTATATTTTGAACTGTTTATTTAATATTTACAGTAAATAAATTCTTTGTTAATTTTTATAATCTATTCTTAAAATATAATTTGATTTTTTTTTCTTTCCTGTAATAATTTAAATATAACATTTTATACGAGGAATATTTAAAATCACTAATGTTTACAATTAATATATTTGAATAATTTTAAAAATATTTAATTCACAAAAATAAATTGTCCATTGTTAGTTGGATAAAGGGTAAATTTATAATTAGAAGTGTATCTGTTTTCTAAAATAATTTAATTACACAATTTTATATGAGGAATATTTAAAACCACCGATATTTATAATTAATAAATTTGAATAATTATAAAAATATTTATTTCTTAAAAATATATTGTTCATTTTTAGTTGGATAAAGGCTAAATTTACAATTATAAATGTATACTTAATACTGTAAATAAATTCTTTGTTAATATTTATAATTTATTCTTAAAATATAATTTGATTTTTTCTGTTGTCTGTAATAATTTAATTATACAAATTTATATGAGAAATATTTAAAATTATTGTTTTTTATCATTATTAAAATTGAATAATTATAAAAAAACATTTACTTCTCAAAAATAAATTGTCTATTGTTAGTTAATTAAGAAAATCAAGGTTTACGATTTATGTGAACCTTTGCTGTTTCGCAAATCTAACGTTCACTCATTCGATTATCTGTGGAAGTGAACCACTAAATTATTTGTTTTGCAATAAATAGTGCAGCATTAACAAATTTAACTAGAACAACAGAAATTTAAAACACTTAAATTCAATTAAAAAAAAAAATAAATTTTCATCAATATAAATACAATAAATTAATTATGAAGTCATCAAATATTTTCTTTCAATTAATTTACTACAACATAGTAAATGGGTACTTACTCGAAGTGTTCGACTTGATCCTCCTGCTGACCGAAGTTGAAACTGACTGAGCGGTGCCGTTTCCATTACGACAATTTTACTTTCGATCCTTCCTGCGGGGTAGGGGTACGACGATGCCGGTCATTTGGATTGGAACCACGGCAAAAACGCCGAAAACGCTCCGCCACACGTTCACCACTTCACCACCGCCGAATATCGACAGCGTTCGGGGTGGGATTCGTGCATTAATTACTGTTTTAACCGAATTAACGCGTTCGATGCGAAAGAGAAGTTGATTATTGTGTCAAGGTGATTGGCTGATTGAAAACGTCTTATGAACGCGAGATTTATGCGATTCTAGCTACGTAAATTCTTGCAGGAGGTTGTATATGGATATAAATGTTAATTGTGGACGTCAACGTACGAGTTATTGGGAAATGTGGAAAATTAAAAGGCGCCGCTTTAAAAGGAGCGCATTCGTACGAAATTGTACAATTACTTTTTTCTGATGTAAAGAAGTTTATTGTTGTTTTTGTCTATTTGATGTCTACAGGACGAAGTTATATTGATATTTTGTCCTTTATTTCAAATGAATTAATTATAAGATAATTTAACGCTCTATGTGAAACATTGAAATTAACAAGAATAGTTAAAACCAAGGTCTATAAACCTGTTCAGGAAATAGGATAATGATCATCAATTATTTTTTGCACATAAATAAATTATAGTCGTTTTATGCGTAACGAGGTCTAAATCAATTCACATAAAGTAAACAACGACCAAAAAAATTGATATAGTCATTTTTACTTTCAGCGGAATAAAAATTAATTTCCATAATCACATAATAATTTTATGTGTCTATACAAATATTAGCTAATTCAAATATAGTGTTGCAATTATAATATTCAAGAGGTAACTTTCTCGTGTTTTATGCAAATCATGTGATACAATACATCTGCAAGCTCTACCAAATAATTAATCAATGAGATTGGGTATTTGAATATATTTAAAATAGTGGGTCAGCTAGAAATGCTTCAAAATTTGACAGTTGTTTTAATTAGCTTTGATGGTGGTAGTTGTGTGACTCTTGTTTTATACGCATCTAATTTCAACCAATGTCCAATGTTACTTACCTTATATTTAATACCAATTTAATTATATGTCCAAGCATGTGACAAAGTTTTCAATACATGCAAGTAGCAATAAGTAGTTTTATTAACTGGCTATTTCCTGATACCATCTTTACACAAAGACAAATGAAATGTTTACTAAATATTTAATTGTACCCGAGAAAAATAGGCATATACGAACATATATTTATTATTTAATTATATATAAATTTGTGTAATTATACATGATACGTAAGAAAATAAAAGACCATGTATAATAGTGTATAATTCTACAGGTTTACACACACAATTACCTAATTTTTTTCTGATTCTAAAGTTGATTCTTATAAGATTTTTATATGAAATTAATAAATTATTTAAAACTGCATACATGTACTTATTTGTTTCTGGAGTAATTTTATTTTATATTTAGATAGAGTGTGTATGATTTCAATAACATCCTTTACTAGAAACTATTTGAAAATCTATAAAAATAACCATATTAAATAATTTTCTTTAAATTTTATAAAATGACTGAACACAATATCAACATTATTCTCGTGTGCAGACAATAGCAGCAAACTCTTGTTTACAGAAGATTGGAACACCGACAGTGATGAAATTTCTGATGGGTCTAATACTACTCATGAGATTACGTTCATTGAATAAGTCATGAAGTTTATATCAATTTTCCTATCTTCGTAGATCATTAAATAATACATCAATATGGACATAGAAGTGGAACATCAGGGTAGTGAAACTGGTTTCCCATGTATCAAAAAGGGCATAGCTTTCATTCATATGGATGCTACTGTTAAATGCCATTACCACTGTTGGTTTTTCAAAAATTTTGATTATATCGATATAGACATTGTTCTAGCAGGTGATTTGTGCCTTTTATTTCACTGTTTTACAGTAAGAGCATAAGACAAAATCGAATTCAAATTGTGCATTCAGTAGAAAAAACATTCTAATGAGAACAGCCAATCTATAAGTTGTTCATAATTTTCTGCACCAGTTAAATGAATACCTAAGTCACCACTATCACATTACATTACAGTCCTTTAATGATTTAAAAGGACATGACAAACAAATTGCTTATTAAATATTTAATTAAACCCTCGAAAAATTGGCATATCCAAACACATATTTATTATTTAATGATATATAAATTTACATATGTACGAAAATAGAAGATCATGTATAATAGTTTATAATTCAACAAGTTTACTAATAATTATCTAAATTTTATGTAGTTTTGAGTTGGACTCTTATTAAATATTTTCATGAAATTGACATGTGGTTTAAAGCTGCATACAAATACTTATTTAGTTCCAGAGTAATTTTATTTTACATTTAGATAGTGTGTATACAATAATATTCTTTAGAAGAAACTTTATTTTCGTCTGCAGACGATAACAGCAAACTCTTATATATAGATGTATAAGAAACACCATCAGTGACGAAATTTCTGATGGGTCTAATACTACTCATGGGATTTCGTCCATAGAATAGAATATCTAAGTTTGTTTCAATTTCCCTCAGTCTTTGTTGATCACTGATTATTTAATTAAACCCTCGGAAAATTGACATGTGTGAACAAATATTTCTAAGTTAGACTGAGGTACTTATTTAGTTCCAGATTAATTTCATTATACATTGAGATTGTGTGTGTACAATAATATTCCAGTAACATTCTTTAGAAGAAACTTTATTTGAAAATACATATAAAAAAATACATTAGAACTTATAATTATCACACTATGTGTAAAAATGGCAAAATAACAAAACAGAGATTCACATTAAACAATTTTCATTAAAGCATATAAAATGACTGAACACAATATCAACATTATTCTCGACTGCAGACGATAGCAGCAAACTCTTGTATATAGAAGATTGGAACGCCGTCAGTGACAAAGTTTCTGATGGGTCTAATACTACTCATGGGATTTCGTCCATAGTACAGGACATCTAAGTTTGGTTCAATTTTCTTCAGTCTTTGTAGATCACTGGTTAATTCATCATCAGCATAGGCAGTTAATAGAAGTGGAATATCAGGATAGTGAATTAAACTTTTTAAACTGGTTTCCCATGTATCAATAAGGGGATATTTTTCATTCATGTGGATGCCACTGTTAAATGCAACTACAAATGTTGGTTTTTCAATGGTTTTGATGACATCAACATAGAAATTGTTGTAACAGGTGATTTGTGCCTTTCTTTTCACTGTTTTACAGTAGGAGCATAAGACAAAATCAAAATCAGTCTTTTTACTTTCAATAATCAGTTCTGGTCCTATTAGCATTACTTTGATTTGCCTCAAATTGTGCATCCAGTGGAATAGACATTCAAAAGTGAACAGCCAATCTATGCATTGTTCATAATTTTCTGCACCAGCTAAGTGAATAACTAATTCAGCACTATCTAATTTATCACAGACCTTTAATACATTAATGAAATTTGCAAATGGTACTACATAATCAGCTTTTACGATATACTTAATGTGATCTTCCCTTGTTGGAAAGTCTTTAGTGTAGTTTAGCAAGGACATGAAACCTTCAACAGAGTCAGGGAATTCAGTGCAAAATGGCACACTGCTGGGTTCCATGTTTGGAATTTTATTGAAATACATATAACACTCAGTATCCATACATAGTTTCAACAAAGGACAATATCTTGCATGAGCTGTGTCTTCCTTTTGGTGTTCATCACTGCAATAGTACACATTCAGACAGTCCTCGCAATCAAACAAATTATTCATAGAAAAACACACATTACATATCCTTGGAAACATCATAATCTGCGTTTCGAATTTCTTTAATTGTCGTTTCAACAACGACGTTGTCAACAGCTGAAACCTAGTCTTGTAATCGGACAGCTGTTGGTAATTATCTATTTCGCTATTGTTCAGTCTTAGGTTTCGAAGAATTTTGCACAACTTTCTGTGGTTCTTCCAATCGTCGATTTGATGCTCCCTACCGCAGTAGCTCATCAATTTGCACGACGAACAACGGCGCAATTCCTTCGTATGTGTTTTGCACACATGGCACAAATTGTAATAGTAGAAATTCATTTTTACAAAAAAAACTAGCAAACCACCGTATCATACATTTGAAAATGTGTGGTTAGGTTCTTTAGTCGACATGAAGTTGGATCATTTTTTTTTTTCTTATTAAGCTCAAAATTAAAACGTACATTTGTAAAATGTTGCCTCCAGTTAACGTATTTAGTTGTGGGGGGATAAAATGGGCCCTATATATTACACCAAGTGGTGAAACTTCAGTCTCCCCTCCACCGCCGCCACAAGATTGCTAACTTCACATTGAAAGCACTGTTTTCTAGAAGCGTGTTGTTCCTTGTTGTGCACCTCGTTTTGTTTGTTGTTCTGCTTTGATACAACTATTAAATTATGGCGGACGACGAATACGACGATAATGATGTGCGCGACGACTTCGACGACGATGTTGAGGACGACAACATCGAAGAACTTGAGCAACCGGAGGAGGAAGGCGACAACATCGATATTTTGGCCCCAGGACAAGCAGGGGGAGGTGTACCCAAAAATAAAAGAATAACCACCAAGTACATGACTAAATACGAAAGGGCTCGGGTCTTAGGTAAATATACAGAAGTTAATTTTAGTGTGTTGGATGCAGGCTTTTGGTTTTAGGTACTCGGGCACTGCAAATAGCCATGTGTGCACCTGTTATGGTGGAACTGGACGGAGAAACTGACCCTCTACAAATCGCAATGAAAGAGTTGAAGCAGCGTAAAATTCCCATCATTATTAGGAGGTATTTGCCTGATCAGTCCTATGAAGACTGGGGCATTGATGAGTTGATTATTATTGATCATTGAGGTATTCAAGTATTAGTAATAAGTTTTGTATATACAATATTTTATTAATAAAAAGCTATAAATAAATAACATTTATTTTATTTAATTACCTAGTTGTTCATACATGAATATCAGTAGTTAGTCTGGGCCATAGAGTTCGGCATATCTCAGTTTTGTGTTTAATTCATCATCATCAGTTGTCTTTATATCCATAGGGGGGATCATACACGCAGCTACATTTCGTCCCTCAGCATTCAAAAAATTAAAAGTTGAACAAGCTGGTTCTGTAGGCAACACCTCAAATGATATTTTGAATTTCTTTGAAAACGGCATTAACTGATGCATAAAATCAAAGTTCTCAGTTTTATCCCCTATGCCTATTACTAATATGTCTACTTTCGGTTCTAGTATTTTAAATAAACTCAATGACTCCTCATTTATGTCATTCAAGTCTCTTATGTTCCACGACAAAACGGACCTAAAAAGCCATCCTGTGGTATTCTTAATGTTGCTCATTAACTTTTACATATTTACCTAGGAAAAATCACCATAGGTCCCAAAATTGTAATGCCATTGTTCAGTCGAAAGCCAACCTAAAACAATTACAAAGTACTGTTATGTAACCCCTGTGCATGCACAGTATACTTGACTAAATGCGTCTATCATTAGACCAACATCGGCCTCTTTATTCAATATATTAAGGGTGGTTTTGCCTTCTCCCTCGTAAGTTTTGGTTCCACGCAACTGTCTCGTTTGATGAATGGTGCGCCTGAAATTGGACGTTTAAAAATAATTAGGGGGAAGGTACGTTACATACTTAATTGCGTTGGAGAACACCCGACTTGCGAGAAAAGTTGGAATTTTATTCATGTTTTCGATTTTAAATATCCTTTAAGGTTAGTTCACTTCATATTGTTGGTTAGGGTCGGCGTTGCCTGACTTCCTTTGTTTTACCATCTGTGGCAAATTTTAAATTTGACAACGATTAAGATTTCTATACAATTTTGAGATATTTTAAAACCATTTGCGTATGTATAAATAGTTATTACTTCATGAATACACAAATAAATACAATTTGAGGCTATTTCATCACATACCTACTTAATTTTTTATTGTATGTATTCCTTTTTTTCCCTTTTTTCATCTTTCAAATTTTTCGAATTTTTCTTTTGTCTAGTTTTTCAAATTTTTCAAATTTTTTCAAATTTTTCAAATTTTTCAAATTTTTTAAATTTTTCAAATTTTTCAAATTTTTCAAATTTTTTAAATTTTTTAACTTTTTAAATTTTTTAAATTTTTTAACTTTTTTAAATTTTTTATATTTTTTAAATTTCTTAAAATTTTAAATTTTTTAAAATTTTATATTTTTTAAGTTTTCAAAATTTATTTAAAATTTTTAATTCAATTTTCAAAATTTTTCATATTTTTCAAAATTTTCAAGATTTATTTAAAATTTTTTATAATTTTAAAATTCTTAAGGTTTATTTAAAATTTTTAAAATTTTTAAAAGTTCTCGAATTTTTCAAATTTTTCAAATCTTTCAAATAATTCAAATTTTTCAAATTCTTCAAATTCTTCAAATTTTTCAAATTTTTCAAATTTTTCAAATTTTTCAAATTTTTCAAATTTTTCAAATTTTTCAAATTTTTCAAATTTTTCAAATTTTTCAAATTTTTCGAATTTTTCAAATATTCCAAATTTTTCGAATTTTTAAAATTTTCCAAATTTTTCAAATTTTTTAAATTTTTCAAATTTTTTAAATTTTTCAAATTTTTTAAATTTTTCAAATTTTTTAAATTTTTCAAATTTTTTAAATTTTTCAAATTTTTTAAATTTTTTAATTTTTTTAAATTTTCTAAATTTTTTAATTTTTTTAAATTTTTTAAATTTTTTACATTTTTTAAATTTTTTAAATTTTTAAAATTTTTTAAATTTTATTTTTTTAAAATTTTTAAAATATTTTAATTTATTAAATTTTTTAAATTTTTCAAATTTTTCAAATTTTTCAAATTTTTTAAATTTTTTAAATTTTTTAAATTTTTTAAATTTTTAAAATTTATTTAAAATTTTTGATTCAATTCTCAAAATTTTTCATATTTTTCAAAATTTTCAAGATTTATTTAAATTTTTTTATAATTTTAAAATTCTTAAGGTTTATTTAAAATTTTTAAAATTTCTCACATTTTTCAAATTTTTCAAATTTTTCACATCTTTCAAATTTTTCAAATCTTTCAAATTTTTCAAATTTTTCAAAATTTTCAATTTTGTTTCAAATTTTTGAAATTTTTTTAATTTTTCAAATTTTTAAATTTTTCAAATTTTTCAATTTTTCAAATTTTTCAAATTTTTCAAATTTTTTAAATTATCTCAAATTTATCAAATTTTTAAAATTTTTAAAATCTTTGAAATTTTTAAAATTTTTCAAATTTTTCAAATTTTTCAAATTTTTAAAATTTTTCAAATTTTTAAAATTTTTAAAATTTTTCAAATTTTTAAAATTTTTCAAATTTTTAAAATTTTTCAAATTTTTAAAGTTTTTCAAAATCTTAAAATTTTTCAAATTTTTCAAATTTTTCGAATTTCTCAAATATTCCAAAATTTTCAAATTTTTAAAATTTTTCAAATTTTTTAAATTTTTTAAATTTTTCAAATTTTTCAAATTTTTTAAATTTTTTAAATTTTTTAAATTTTTTAAATTTTTTAAATTTTTTAAATTTTTTAAATTTTTTAAATTTTTTAAATTTTTTAAATTTTTTAAATTTTTTAAATTTTTTAAATTTTTTAAATTTTTTAAATTTTTTAAATTTTTTAAATTTTTTAAATTTTTTAAATTTTTTAAATTTTTTAAATTTTTTAAATTTTTTAAATTTTTTAAATTTTTTAAATTTTTTAAATATTTCAAATTCTTCAAATTCTTCAAATTTTTCAAATTTTTCAAATTTTTCAAATCTTTCAAATAATTCAAATTTTTCAAATTCTTCAAATTCTTCAAATTTTTCAATTTTTCAAATTTTTTAATTTTTCAAATTTTTCAAATTTTTCAAATTTTTCAAATTTTTCAATTTTTCAAATTTTTTAATTTTTCAAATTTTTCAAATTTTTCAAATTTTTCAAATTTTTCAAATTTTTCAAATTTTTTAAATTTTCCAATTTTTCAAATTTTTCAAATATTTTTTCAAATTTTTCAAATTTTTTATATTTTTCAAATTTTAAATTAAAACTTAAAATTTTTAAATATTTTAAGATTTATATAATATTTATAAAATTTCTCAAATTTTCCAAATTTCTCAAATTTTCCAAATTTTTCAAATTTTTCAATTTTTTCAAATTTTTCAAATTTTTCAAATTTTTCAAAATTTTCAAATTTTTCAAATTTTAAATCTAAAATTTTTAAAATTTTTAAATATTTTAAGATTTATTTAATATTTATAAAATTTCTCAAATTTTCCAAATTTCTCAAATTTTCCAAATTTTTCAAATTTTTCAATATTTTCAAATTTTTCAAATTTTTTAATTTTTCAAATTTTTCAATTTTTCAAATTTTTCAAAATTTTCAAATTTTTCAAATTTTAAATCTAAAATTTTTAAAATTTTTAAATATTTTAAGATTTATTTAATATTTATAAAATTTCTCAAATTTTCCAAAGTTCTCAAATTTTCCAAATTTTTCAAATTTTTCAATTTTTTCAAATTTTTCAAATTTTTTAATTTTTCAAATTTTTCAATTTTTCAAATTTTTCAAAATTTTCAAAATTTTCAAATTTTAAATCTAAAATTTTTAAAATTTTTCAATATTTTAAGATTTATTTAATATTTATAAAATTTCTCAAATTTTCCAAAGTTCTCAAATTTTCCAAATTTTTCAATTTTTTCAAATTTTTCAAATTTTTTAATTTTTAAAATTTTTCAATTATTCAAATTTTTCAAATTTTTCAATTCTTTCAAATTTTTCAAATTATTTAAATTCTTTAAATTTTTTAATTTTTTTAATTTTTTTAAATTTTTTATATTTAATTTTTTTAAATTTTTTAAATTTTTCAAATATTTTTTCAAATTTTTCAAATTTTTTAAATTTTTCAATATTTCAAATTTTTCAAATTTTTCAAATTTTTCAAATTTTTCAAATTTTTCAAATATTTTTTCAAATTTTTCAAATTTTTCAATTTTTTCAAATTTTTCAATTTTTTCAAATTTTTCAAATTTTTTAATTTTTCAAATTTTTCAATTTTTCAAATTTTTCAAAATTTTCAAAATTTTCAAATTTTAAATCTAAAATTTTTAAAATTTTTCAATATTTTAAGATTTATTTAATATTTATAAAATTTCTCAAATTTTCCAAAGTTCTCAAATTTTCCAAATTTTTCAATTTTTTCAAATTTTTCAAATTTTTTAATTTTTAAAATTTTTCAATTATTCAAATTTTTCAAATTTTTCAATTCTTTCAAATTTTTCAAATTATTTAAATTCTTTAAATTTTTTAATTTTTTTAATTTTTTTAAATTTTTTATATTTAATTTTTTTAAATTTTTTAAATTTTTTAAATTTTTCAAATTTTTAAAATTTTTCAAATTTTTTAAATCTTTCAAATTTTTCAATTTTTCAAATTTTTCAATTTTTCAAATTTTTTAATTTTTCAAATTTTTCAAATTTTTCAAATTTTTCAATTTTTCAAATTTTTTAATTTTTTCAAATTTTTCAATTTTTCAAATTATTTAAATTTTTCAAATTTTTCAAATTTTTCAAATTTTTCAAATTTTTCAAATTTTTCAAATTTTTCAAATTTTTCAAATTTTTCAAATTTTCCAAATTTTTCAAATTTTTCAAATTTTTCAAAAATTTTTTCAAATTTTTCAAATTTTTCAAATTTTTCAATTTTTCAAATTTTTTAATTTTTCAAATTTTTCAAATTTTCAAATTTTTTAATTTTTCAAATTTTTCAAATTTTTCAAATTTTCCAAATTTTTCAATTTTTCAAATTTTTTAATTTTTTCAAATTTTTCAATTTTTCAAATTATTTAAATTTTTCAAATTTTTCAAATTTTTCAAATTTTTCAAATTTTTCAAATTTTTCAAATATTTTTTCAAATTTTTCAAATTTTTCAAATTTTTCAATTTTTCAAATTTTTTAATTTTTCAAATTTTTCAAATTTTTCAAATTTTCCAAATTTTTCAATTTTTCAAATTTTTTAATTTTTTCAAATTTTTCAATTTTTCAAATTATTTAAATTTTTCAAATTTTTCAAATTTTTCAAATTTTTCAAATTTTTCAAATTTTTCAAATTTTTCAAATTTTTCAAATTTTCCAAATTTTTCAAATTTTTCAAATATTTTTTCAAATTTTTCAAATTTTTCAAATTTTTCAAATTTTTCAATTTTTCAAATTTTTTAATTTTTCAAATTTTTCAAATTTTTCAAATTTTCCAAATTTTTCAATTTTTCAAATTTTTTCAAATTTTTCAATTTTTCAAATTATTTAAATTTTTCAAATTTTTTAAATCTTTCAAATTTTTCAATTTTTCAAATTTTTCAAATTTTTCAAATTTTTCAAATATTTTTTCAAATTTTTCAAATTTTTTAAATTTTTCAATATTTCAAATTTTTCAAATTTTTCAAATTTTTCAATTTTTCAAATTTTTCAATTTTTCAAATTTTTCAATTTTTCAAATTTTTCAATTTTTCAAATTTTTCAATTTTTCAAATTCTTCAAATTTTTCAAATTTTTCAAATTTTTCAAATTTTTCAAATTTTTCAAATTTTTCAAATATTTTTTCAAATTTTTCAAATTTTTTAAATTTTTCAATATTTCAAATTTTTCAAATTTTTCAAGTTTTTCAAATTTTTCAAATTTTTCAAATATTTTTTCAAATTTTTCAAATTTTTCAATTTTTTCAAATTTTTCAATTTTTTCAAATTTTTCAAATTTTTTAATTTTTCAAATTTTTCAATTTTTCAAATTTTTCAAAATTTTCAAAATTTTCAAATTTTAAATCTAAAATTTTTAAAATTTTTCAATATTTTAAGATTTATTTAATATTTATAAAATTTCTCAAATTTTCCAAAGTTCTCAAATTTTCCAAATTTTTCAATTTTTCAAATTTTTTAATTTTTCAAATTTTTCAAATTTTTCAAATTTTCCAAATTTTTCAATTTTTCAAATTTTTTAATTTTTTCAAATTTTTCAATTTTTCAAATTATTTAAATTTTTCAAATTTTTCAAATTTTTCAAATTTTTCAAATTTTTCAAATTTTTCAAATTTTTCAAATTTTCCAAATTTTTCAAATTTTTCAAATTTTTCAAATATTTTTTCAAATTTTTCAAATTTTTCAAATTTTTCAATTTTTCAAATTTTTTAATTTTTCAAATTTTTCAAATTTTCAAATTTTTTAATTTTTCAAATTTTTCAAATTTTTCAAATTTTCCAAATTTTTCAATTTTTCAAATTTTTTAATTTTTTCAAATTTTTCAATTTTTCAAATTATTTAAATTTTTCAAATTTTTCAAATTTTTCAAATTTTTCAAATTTTTCAAATTTTTCAAATATTTTTTCAAATTTTTCAAATTTTTCAAATTTTTCAATTTTTCAAATTTTTTAATTTTTCAAATTTTTCAAATTTTTCAAATTTTCCAAATTTTTCAATTTTTCAAATTTTTTAATTTTTTCAAATTTTTCAATTTTTCAAATTATTTAAATTTTTCAAATTTTTCAAATTTTTCAAATTTTTCAAATTTTTCAAATTTTTCAAATTTTTCAAATTTTTCAAATTTTCCAAATTTTTCAAATTTTTCAAATTTTTCAAATATTTTTTCAAATTTTTCAAATTTTTCAAATTTTTCAAATTTTTCAATTTTTCAAATTTTTTAATTTTTCAAATTTTTTAATTTTTCAAATTTTTCAAATTTTTCAAATTTTCCAAATTTTTCAATTTTTCAAATTTTTTCAAATTTTTCAATTTTTCAAATTATTTAAATTTTTCAAATTTTTTAAATCTTTCAAATTTTTCAATTTTTCAAATTTTTCAAATTTTTCAAATTTTTCAAATATTTTTTCAAATTTTTCAAATTTTTTAAATTTTTCAATATTTCAAATTTTTCAAATTTTTCAAATTTTTCAATTTTTCAAATTTTTCAATTTTTCAAATTTTTCAATTTTTCAAATTTTTCAATTTTTCAAATTTTTCAATTTTTCAAATTCTTCAAATTTTTCAAATTTTTCAAATTTTTCAAATTTTTCAAATTTTTCAAATTTTTCAAATTTTTCAAATTTTTCAAATTTTTCAAATTTTCCAAATTTTTCAAATTTTTCAAATTTTTCAAATAATTTTTCAAATTTTTCAAATTTTTTAAATTTTTCAATATTTCAAATTTTTCAAATTTTTCAAATTTTTCAATTTTTCAAATTTTTCAATTTTTCAAATTTTTCAATTTTTCAAATTTTTCAATTTTTCAAATTCTTCAAATTTTTCAAATTCTTCAAATTTTTCAAATTTTTCAAATTTTTCAAATTTTTCAAATTTTTCAAATTTTTCAATTTTTCAAATTTTTCAATTTTTCAAATTTTTCAATTTTTCAAATTCTTCAAATTTTTCAAATTTTTCAAATTTTTCAAATTTTTCAAATTTTTCAAATTTTTCAATTTTTCAAATTTTTCAAATATTCCAAAATTTTCAAATTTTTCAAATTTTTCAAATTTTTCAAATTTTTCAAATTTTTCAAATATTTCAAATTTTTCAAATTTTTCAAATTTTTCAAATTTTTCAAATTTTTCAAATATTTCAAAATTTTCAAATATTTCAAATTTTTCAAATTTTTCAAATTTTTCAATTTTTCAAATTTTTCAATTTTTCAAATTTTTCAATTTTTCAAATTTTTCAATTTTTCAAATTTTTTAATTTTTTCAAATTTTTCAATTTTTCAAATTATTTAAATTTTTCAAATTTTTTAAATCTTTCAAATTTTTCAATTTTTCAAATTTTTCAAATTTTTCAAATTTTTCAAATATTTTTTCAAATTTTTCAAATTTTTTAAATTTTTCAATATTTCAAATTTTTCAAATTTTTCAAATTTTTCAAATTTTTCAAATTTTCCAAATTTTTCAAATTTTTCAAATTTTTCAAATATTTTTTCAAATTTTTCAAATTTTTCAAATTTTTCAATTTTTCAAATTTTTTAATTATTCAAATTTTTCAAATTTTTCAAATTTTCCAAATTTTTCAAATTTTTCAAATTTTTCAAATTTTTCAAATTTTTCAAATTTTTCAAATTTTCCAAATTTTCCAAATTTTTTAAATTTTTCAAATTTTTCAAATTTTCCAAATTTTTCAAATTTTTCAAATTTTTCAAATATTTTTTCAAATTTTTCAAATTTTTCAAATTTTTCAATTTTTCAAATTTTTTAATTATTCAAATTTTTCAAATTTTTCAAATTTTTCAAATTTTTCAAATATTTCAAAATTTTCAAATATTTCAAATTTTTCAAATTTTTCAAATTTTTCAAATTTTTCAAAATTTTCAAATTTTTCAAATTTTTTAAATTTTTCAAATTTTTCAATTTTTCAAATTTTCCAAATTTTTTAAATTTTTCAAATTTTTCAAATTTTTCAAATTTTTCAAATTTTTCAAATTTTTCAAATTTTCCAAATTTTCCAAATTTTTTAAATTTTTCAAATTTTTCAAATTTTTCAAATTTTTCAAATTTTTCAAATTTTCCAAATTTTCCAAATTTTTCAAATTTTTCAATTTTTTCAAATTTTTCAAATTTTTTAATTTTTCAAATTTTTCAATTTTTCAAATTTTTCAAAATTTTCAAAATTTTCAAATTTTAAATCTAAAATTTTTAAAATTTTTCAATATTTTAAGATTTATTTAATATTTATAAAATTTCTCAAATTTTCCAAAGTTCTCAAATTTTCCAAATTTTTCAAATTTTTCAATTTTTTCAAATTTTTCAAATTTTTTAATTTTTCAAATTTTTCAATTTTTCAAATTTTTCAATTTTTCAAATTCTTCAAATTTTTCAAATTTTTCAATTTTTCAAATTTTTCAAATTTTTCAAATATTTTTTCAAATTTTTCAAATTTTTTAAATTTTTCAATATTTCAAATTTTTCAAATTTTTCAAATTTTTCAATTTTTCAAATTTTTCAATTTTTCAAATTTTTCAATTTTTCAAATTTTTCAATTTTTCAAATTCTTCAAATTTTTCAAATTTTTCAAATTTTTCAAATTTTTCAAATTTTTCAAATTTTTCAATTTTTCAAATTTTTCAATTTTTCAAATTTTTCAATTTTTCAAATTCTTCAAATTTTTCAAATTTTTCAAATTTTTCAAATTTTTCAAATTTTTCAAATTTTTCAAATTTTTCAAATTTTTCAATTTTTCAAATTTTTCAAATATTCCAAAATTTTCAAATTTTTCAAATTTTTCAAATTTTTCAAATTTTTCAAATTTTTCAAAATTTAAAAAATTTGAAAAATTTAAAAATTCGAAAAATTTGGAATATTTGAAAAATTCGAAAAATTTGAAAAATTTGAAAAATTTGAAAAATTTGAAGAATTTGAAGAATTTGAAAAATTTGAATTATTTGAAAGATTTGAAAAATTTTAAAAATTTGAAAAATTTGAAAAATTTAAAAAATTTGGAAAATTTGAGAAATTTGGAAAATTTGAGAAATTTTATAAATATTAAATAAATCTTAAAATATTTAAAAATTTTAAAAATTTTAGATTTAAAATTTGAAAAATTTGAAAAATTTGAAAATTTTGAAAAATTTAAAAAATTTGAAAAATTTGAAAAATTTGAAAAATTTGATAAATTTGAGATAATTTAAAAATTATGAAAAATTTGAAAAATTTGAAAAATTTGAAAATTTTGGAATATTTGAAAAATTCGAAAAATTTGAAAAATTTGAAAAATTTGAAAAATTTGAAAAATTTGAAAAATTTGAAAAATTTGAAAAATTTGAAAAAATATTTGAAAAATTTGAAAAATTTGAAAAATTTGAAAAATTTGAAAAATTGAAAAATTTGAAAAATTTAAAAAATTTGAAAAATTTAAAAAATTTGAAAAATTTAAAAAATTTAAAAAAATTAAAAAAATTTAAAAATTTAAAGAATTTAAATAATTTGAAAAATTTGAAAGAATTGAAAAATTTGGAAAATTTGAAAAATTTGAAAAATTTGAAAAATTTGAAAAATTTGAAAAATTTGAAAAATTTGAAAAATTTGAAAAATTTGGAAAATTTGAAAAATTTGAAAAATTTGAAAAATTAAAAAATTTGAAAAATTGAAAAATTTGAAAAATTTGAAAAATTTGAAAAAATATTTGAAAAATTTGAAAAATTTGAAAAATTTGGAAAATTTGAAAAATTTGAAAAATTTGAAAAATTTGAAAAATTTGAAATATTGAAAAATTTAAAAAATTTGAAAAATTTGAAAAAATATTTGAAAAATTTGAAAAATTTGAAAAATTTGAAAAATTGAAAATTTTGAAAGATTTAAAAAATTTGAAAAATTTAAATAATTTGAAAAATTGAAAAATTTGAAAAAATTAAAAAATTTGAAAAATTGAAAAATTTGAAAAATTGAAAAATTTGAAAAATTGAAAAATTTGAAAAATTGAAAAATTTGAAAAATTTGAAAAATTTGAAATATTTGAAAATTTTGAAATATTTGAAAAATTTGAAAAATTTGAAAAATTTGAAAAATTTGAAAAATTTGAAATATTTGAAAAATTTGAAAAATTTGAAAAATTTGAAAAATTTGAAAAATTTGAAAAATTTGAAAAATTTGAAAATTTTGGAATATTTGAAAAATTTGAAAAATTGAAAAATTTGAAAAATTTGAAAAATTTGAAAAATTTGAAAAATTTGAAAAATTTGAAAAATTTGAAAAATTTGAAGAATTTGAAAAATTGAAAAATTTGAAAAATTGAAAAATTTGAAAAATTGAAAAATTTGAAAAATTTGAAAAATTTGAAAAATTTGAAAAATTTGAAAAATTTGAAGAATTTGAAAAATTGAAAAATTTGAAAAATTGAAAAATTTGAAAAATTGAAAAATTTGAAAAATTGAAAAATTTGAAAAATTTGAAAAATTTGAAATATTGAAAAATTTAAAAAATTTGAAAAATTTGAAAAAATATTTGAAAAATTTGAAAAATTTGAAAAATTGAAAAATTTGAAAAATTTGAAGAATTTGAAAAATTGAAAAATTTGAAAAATTGAAAAATTTGAAAAATTAAAAAATTTGAAAAATTTGAAAAAATTGAAAAATTTGAAAAAGTTGGAAAATTTGAGAACTTTGGAAAATTTGAGAAATTTTATAAATATTAAATAAATCTTAAAATATTTAAAAATTTTAAAAATTTTAGATTTAAAATTTGAAAAATTTGAAAAATTTGAAAATTTTGAAAAATTTAAAAAATTTGAAAAATTTGAAAAATTTGAAAAATTTGATAAATTTGAGATAATTTAAAAATTATGAAAAATTTGAAAAATTTGAAAAATTTGAAAATTTTGGAATATTTGAAAAATTCGAAAAATTTGAAAAATTTGAAAAATTTGAAAAATTTGAAAAATTTGAAAAATTTGAAAAATTTGAAAAATTTGAAAAAATATTTGAAAAATTTGAAAAATTTGAAAAATTTGAAAAATTTGAAAAATTGAAAAATTTGAAAAATTTAAAAAATTTGAAAAATTTAAAAAATTTGAAAAATTTAAAAAATTTAAAAAAATTAAAAAAATTTAAAAATTTAAAGAATTTAAATAATTTGAAAAATTTGAAAGAATTGAAAAATTTGGAAAATTTGAAAAATTTGAAAAATTTGAAAAATTTGAAAAATTTGAAAAATTTGAAAAATTTGAAAAATTTGAAAAATTTGAAAAATTTGGAAAATTTGAAAAATTTGAAAAATTTGAAAAATTAAAAAATTTGAAAAATTGAAAAATTTGAAAAATTTGAAAAATTTGAAAAAATATTTGAAAAATTTGAAAAATTTGAAAAATTTGGAAAATTTGAAAAATTTGAAAAATTTGAAAAATTTGAAAAATTTGAAATATTGAAAAATTTAAAAAATTTGAAAAATTTGAAAAAATATTTGAAAAATTTGAAAAATTTGAAAAATTTGAAAAATTGAAAATTTTGAAAGATTTAAAAAATTTGAAAAATTTAAATAATTTGAAAAATTGAAAAATTTGAAAAAATTAAAAAATTTGAAAAATTGAAAAATTTGAAAAATTGAAAAATTTGAAAAATTGAAAAATTTGAAAAATTGAAAAATTTGAAAAATTTGAAAAATTTGAAATATTTGAAAATTTTGAAATATTTGAAAAATTTGAAAAATTTGAAAAATTTGAAAAATTTGAAAAATTTGAAATATTTGAAAAATTTGAAAAATTTGAAAAATTTGAAAAATTTGAAAAATTTGAAAAATTTGAAAAATTTGAAAATTTTGGAATATTTGAAAAATTTGAAAAATTGAAAAATTTGAAAAATTTGAAAAATTTGAAAAATTTGAAAAATTTGAAAAATTTGAAAAATTTGAAAAATTTGAAGAATTTGAAAAATTGAAAAATTTGAAAAATTGAAAAATTTGAAAAATTGAAAAATTTGAAAAATTTGAAAAATTTGAAAAATTTGAAAAATTTGAAAAATTTGAAGAATTTGAAAAATTGAAAAATTTGAAAAATTGAAAAATTTGAAAAATTGAAAAATTTGAAAAATTTGAAAAATTTGAAATATTGAAAAATTTAAAAAATTTGAAAAATTTGAAAAAATATTTGAAAAATTTGAAAAATTTGAAAAATTGAAAAATTTGAAAAATTTGAAGAATTTGAAAAATTGAAAAATTTGAAAAATTGAAAAATTTGAAAAATTAAAAAATTTGAAAAATTTGAAAAAATTGAAAAATTTGAAAAATTTGGAAAATTTGAGAACTTTGGAAAATTTGAGAAATTTTATAAATATTAAATAAATCTTAAAATATTGAATATATTTTAAGATTTATTTAATATTTATAAAATTTCTCAAATTTTCCAAAGTTCTCAAATTTTCCAAATTTTTCAAATTTTTCAATTTTTTCAAATTTTTCAAATTTTTTAATTTTTCAAATTTTTCAATTTTTCAAATTTTTCAATTTTTCAAATTCTTCAAATTTTTCAAATTTTTCAATTTTTCAAATTTTTCAAATTTTTCAAATATTTTTTCAAATTTTTCAAATTTTTTAAATTTTTCAATATTTCAAATTTTTCAAATTTTTCAAATTTTTCAATTTTTCAAATTTTTCAATTTTTCAAATTTTTCAATTTTTCAAATTTTTCAATTTTTCAAATTCTTCAAATTTTTCAAATTTTTCAAATTTTTCAAATTTTTCAAATTTTTCAAATTTTTCAATTTTTCAAATTTTTCAATTTTTCAAATTTTTCAATTTTTCAAATTCTTCAAATTTTTCAAATTTTTCAAATTTTTCAAATTTTTCAAATTTTTCAAATTTTTCAAATTTTTCAAATTTTTCAATTTTTCAAATTTTTCAAATATTCCAAAATTTTCAAATTTTTCAAATTTTTCAAATTTTTCAAATTTTTCAAATTTTTCAAATTTTTCAAATTTTTCAAATATTTCAAATTTTTCAAATTTTTCAAATTTTTCAAATTTTTCAAATTTTTCAAATATTTCAAAATTTTCAAATATTTCAAATTTTTCAAATTTTTCAAATTTTTCAATTTTTCAAATTTTTCAATTTTTCAAATTTTTCAATTTTTCAAATTTTTCAATTTTTCAAATTTTTTAATTTTTTCAAATTTTTCAATTTTTCAAATTATTTAAATTTTTCAAATTTTTTAAATCTTTCAAAATTTTCAATTTTTCAAATTTTTCAAATTTTTCAAATTTTTCAAATATTTTTTCAAATTTTTCAAATTTTTTAAATTTTTCAATATTTCAAATTTTTCAAATTTTTCAAATTTTTCAAATTTTTCAAATTTTCCAAATTTTTCAAATTTTTCAAATTTTTCAAATATTTTTTCAAATTTTTCAAATTTTTCAAATTTTTCAATTTTTCAAATTTTTTAATTTTTCAAATTTTTCAAATTTTTCAAATTTTCCAAATTTTTCAAATTTTTCAAATTTTTCAAATTTTTCAAATTTTTCAAATTTTTCAAATTTTTCAAATTTTTCAAATTTTCCAAATTTTTCAATTCTTTCAAATTTTTCAAATTATTTAAATTCTTTAAATTTTTAAATTTTTTTAATTTTTTTAAATTTTTTAAATTTTTCAAATTTTTTAAATTTTTCAAATTTTTTAAATTTTTCAAATTTTTCAATTTTTCAAATTTTTCAAATTTTTCAAATTTTTCAAATTTTTCAAATATTTTTTCAAATTTTTCAAATTTTTCAAATTTTTCAAATTTTTCAAATTTTTCAAATTTTTCGAATTTTTCAAATATTCCAAAATTTTCAAATTTTTCAAATTTTTCAAATTTTTCATAATTTTTAAATTATCTCAAATTTATCAAATTTTTCAAATTTTTCAAATTTTTCAAATTTTTTAAATTTTTCAAAATTTTCAAATTTTTCAAATTTTTCAAATTTTAAATCTAAAATTTTTAAAATTTTTAAATATTTTAAGATTTATTTAATATTTATAAAATTTCTCAAATTTTCCAAATTTCTCAAATTTTCCAAATTTTTTAAATTTTTCAAATTTTTCAAATTTTTAAAATTTTTCAAATCTTTCAAATAATTCAAATTTTTCAAATTCTTCAAATTCTTCAAATTTTTCAAATTTTTCAAATTTTTCAAATTTTTCGAATTTTTCAAATATTCCAAATTTTTCGAATTTTTAAATTTTTCAAATTTTTTAAATTTTTTAAATTTTTTAAATTTTTTAAATTTTTTAAATTTTTTAAATTTTTCTAATTTTTCTAATTTTTCAAATTTTTCAAAATTTTCAATTTTTCAAATTTTTCAAATATTCCAAAATTTTCAAATTTTTCAAATTTTTCAAATTTTTTAAATTTTCCAAATTTTTCAAATATTCCAAAATTTTCAAATTTTTTAAATTTTTCGAATTTTTCGAATTTTTAAATTTTTCAAATTTTTTAAATTTTTTAAATTTTTTAATTTTTTTAAATTTTTTAAATTTTTTAAATTTTTCAAATTTTTCTAATTTTTCAAATTTTTCAAATTTTTCAAATTTTTCAAATATTTCAAAATTTTCAAATATTTAAAATTTTTCAAATTTTCCAAATTTTTCAAATATTCCAAAATTTTCAAATTTTTTAAATTTTTCAAATTTTTCAATTTTTCAAATTATTTAAATTTTTCAAATTTTTTAAATCTTTCAAATTTTTCAATTTTTCAAATTTTTCAAATTTTTCAAATATTTTTTCAAATTTTTCAAATTTTTTAAATTTTTCAATATTTCAAATTTTTCAAATTTTTCAAATTTTTCAATTTTTCAAATTTTTCAATTTTTCAAATTTTTCAATTTTTCAAATTCTTCAAATTTTTCAAATTTTTCAAATTTTTCAAATTTTTCAAATTTTTCAATTTTTCAAATTTTTCAATTTTTCAAATTTTTCAATTTTTCAAATTCTTCAAATTTTTCAAATTTTTCAAATTTTTCAAATTTTTCAAATTTTTCAAATTTTTCAAATTTTTCAAATTTTTCAATTTTTCAAATTTTTCAAATATTCCAAAATTTTCAAATTTTTCAAATTTTTCAAATTTTTCAAATTTTTCAAATTTTTCAAATTTTTCAAATTTTTCAAATATTTCAAATTTTTCAAATTTTTCAAATTTTTCAAATTTTTCAAATTTTTCAAATATTTCAAAATTTTCAAATATTTCAAATTTTTCAAATTTTTCAAATTTTTCAATTTTTCAAATTTTTCAATTTTTCAAATTTTTCAATTTTTCAAATTTTTCAATTTTTCAAATTTTTTAATTTTTTCAAATTTTTCAATTTTTCAAATTATTTAAATTTTTCAAATTTTTTAAATCTTTCAAATTTTTCAATTTTTCAAATTTTTCAAATTTTTCAAATTTTTCAAATATTTTTTCAAATTTTTCAAATTTTTTAAATTTTTCAATATTTCAAATTTTTCAAATTTTTCAAATTTTTCAAATTTTTCAAATTTTCCAAATTTTTCAAATTTTTCAAATTTTTCAAATATTTTTTCAAATTTTTCAAATTTTTCAAATTTTTCAATTTTTCAAATTTTTTAATTTTTCAAATTTTTCAAATTTTTCAAATTTTCCAAATTTTTCAAATTTTTCAAATTTTTCAAATTTTTCAAATTTTTCAAATTTTTCAAATTTTTCAAATTTTCCAAATTTTTCAATTCTTTCAAATTTTTCAAATTATTTAAATTCTTTAAATTTTTAAATTTTTTTAATTTTTTTAAATTTTTTATATTTTTTTAAATTTTTTAAATTTTTTAAATTTTTCAAATTTTTTAAATTTTTCAAATTTTTTAAATTTTTCAAATTTTTCAATTTTTCAAATTTTTCAAATTTTTCAAATTTTTCAAATTTTTCAAATATTTTTTCAAATTTTTCAAATTTTTCAAATTTTTCAAATTTTTCAAATTTTTCAAATTTTTCAAATTTTTCGAATTTTTCAAATATTCCAAAATTTTCAAATTTTTCAAATTTTTCAAATTTTTCATAATTTTTAAATTATCTCAAATTCATCAAATTTTTCAAATTTTTCAAATTTTTTAAATTTTTCAAAATTTTCAAATTTTTCAAATTTTTCAAATTTTAAATCTAAAATTTTTAAAATTTTTAAATATTTTAAGATTTATTTAATATTTATAAAATTTCTCAAATTTTCCAAATTTCTCAAATTTTCCAAATTTTTAAATTTTTCAAATTTTTCAAATTTTTCAAATTTTTCAAATTTTTCAAATTTTTCGAATTTTTCGAATTTTTCGAAATTTTAAATTTTTCAAATTTTTCAAATTTTTAAAATTTTTCAAATCTTTCAAATAATTCAAATTTTTCAAATTCTTCAAATTCTTCAAATTTTTCAAATTTTTCAAATTTTTCAAATTTTTCGAATTTTTCAAATATTCCAAATTTTTCGAATTTTTAAATTTTTCAAATTTTTTAAATTTTTTAAATTTTTTAAATTTTTTAAATTTTTTAAATTTTTTAAATTTTTTAAATTTTTCAAATTTTTCTAATTTTTCAAATTTTTCAAAATTTTCAATTTTTCAAATTTTTCAAATATTCCAAAATTTTCAAATTTTTCAAATTTTTCAAATTTTTCAAATATTTTTTCAAATTTTTCAAATTTTTCAAATTTTTCAATTTTTCAAATTTTTTAATTTTTCAAATTTTTCAAATTTTTCAAATTTTCCAAATTTTTCAATTTTTCAAATTTTTTAATTTTTTCAAATTTTTCAATTTTTCAAATTATTTAAATTTTTCAAATTTTTCAAATTTTTCAAATTTTTCAAATTTTTCAAATTTTTCAAATTTTTCAAATTTTTCAAATTTTTCAAATTTTTCAAATTTTCCAAATTTTTCAAATTTTTCAAATTTTTCAAATATTTTTTCAAATTTTTCAAATTTTTCAAATTTTTCAAATTTTTCAATTTTTCAAATTTTTTAATTTTTCAAATTTTTCAAATTTTTCAAATTTTTCAAATTTTCCAAATTTTTCAATTTTTCAAATTTTTTCAAATTTTTCAATTTTTCAAATTATTTAAATTTTTCAAATTTTTTAAATCTTTCAAATTTTTCAATTTTTCAAATTTTTCAAATTTTTCAAATATTTTTTCAAATTTTTCAAATTTTTTAAATTTTTCAATATTTCAAATTTTTCAAATTTTTCAAATTTTCCAAATTTTTCAATTTTTCAAATTTTTTAATTTTTTCAAATTTTTCAATTTTTCAAATTATTTAAATTTTTCAAATTTTTCAAATTTTTCAAATTTTTCAAATTTTTCAAATTTTTCAAATTTTTCAAATTTTTCAAATTTTTCAAATTTTTCAAATTTTCCAAATTTTTCAAATTTTTCAAATTTTTCAAATATTTTTTCAAATTTTTCAAATTTTTCAAATTTTTCAAATTTTTCAATTTTTCAAATTTTTTAATTTTTCAAATTTTTCAAATTTTTCAAATTTTTCAAATTTTCCAAATTTTTCAATTTTTCAAATTTTTTCAAATTTTTCAATTTTTCAAATTATTTAAATTTTTCAAATTTTTTAAATCTTTCAAATTTTTCAATTTTTCAAATTTTTCAAATTTTTCAAATATTTTTTCAAATTTTTCAAATTTTTTAAATTTTTCAATATTTCAAATTTTTCAAATTTTTCAAATTTTTCAATTTTTCAAATTTTTCAATTTTTCAAATTTTTCAATTTTTCAAATTCTTCAAATTTTTCAAATTTTTCAAATTTTTCAAATTTTTCAAATTTTTCAATTTTTCAAATTTTTCAATTTTTCAAATTTTTCAATTTTTCAAATTCTTCAAATTTTTCAAATTTTTCAAATTTTTCAAATTTTTCAAATTTTTCAAATTTTTCAAATTTTTCAATTTTTCAAATTTTTCAAATATTCCAAAATTTTCAAATTTTTCAAATTTTTCAAATTTTTCAAATTTTTCAAATTTTTCAAATTTTTCAAATTTTTCAAATTTTTCAAATTTTTCAAATATTTCAAATTTTTCAAATTTTTCAAATTTTTCAAATTTTTCAAATTTTTCAAATATTTCAAAATTTTCAAATATTTCAAATTTTTCAAATTTTTCAAATTTTTCAATTTTTCAAATTTTTCAATTTTTCAAATTTTTCAATTTTTCAAATTTTTCAATTTTTCAAATTTTTTAATTTTTTCAAATTTTTCAATTTTTCAAATTATTTAAATTTTTCAAATTTTTTAAATCTTTCAAATTTTTCAATTTTTCAAATTTTTCAAATTTTTCAAATTTTTCAAATATTTTTTCAAATTTTTCAAATTTTTTAAATTTTTCAATATTTCAAATTTTTCAAATTTTTCAAATTTTTCAAATTTTTCAAATTTTCCAAATTTTTCAAATTTTTCAAATTTTTCAAATATTTTTTCAAATTTTTCAAATTTTTCAAATTTTTCAATTTTTCAAATTTTTTAATTTTTCAAATTTTTCAAATTTTTCAAATTTTCCAAATTTTTCAAATTTTTCAAATTTTTCAAATTTTTCAAATTTTTCAAATTTTTCAAATTTTTCAAATTTTTCAAATTTTTCAAATTTTCCAAATTTTTCAATTCTTTCAAATTTTTCAAATTATTTAAATTCTTTAAATTTTTAAATTTTTTTAATTTTTTTAAATTTTTTATATTTTTTTAAATTTTTTAAATTTTTTAAATTTTTCAAATTTTTTAAATTTTTCAAATTTTTTAAATTTTTCAAATTTTTCAATTTTTCAAATTTTTCAAATTTTTCAAATTTTTCAAATTTTTCAAATATTTTTTCAAATTTTTCAAATTTTTCAAATTTTTCAAATTTTTCAAATTTTTCAAATTTTTTAAATTTTTCAAATTTTTCAAATTTTTCGAATTTTTCAAATATTCCAAAATTTTCAAATTTTTCAAATTTTTCAAATTTTTCATAATTTTTAAATTATCTCAAATTCATCAAATTTTTCAAATTTTTCAAATTTTTCAAAATTTTTAAATTTTTCAAAATTTTCAAATTTTTCAAATTTTTCAAATTTTAAATCTAAAATTTTTAAATATTTTAAGATTTATTATTTATTTTTTATTTATTTATAAAATTTCTCAAATTTTCCAAATTTCTCAAATTTTCCAAATTTTTTAAATTTTTCAAATTTTTCAAATTTTTCAAATTTTTCAAATTTTTCAAATTTTTCGAATTTTTCGAATTTTTCGAATTTTTAAATTTTTCAAATTTTTCAAATTTTTAAAATTTTTCAAATCTTTCAAATAATTCAAATTTTTCAAATTCTTCAAATTCTTCAAATTTTTCAAATTTTTCAAATTTTTCAAATTTTTCGAATTTTTCAAATATTCCAAATTTTTCGAATTTTTAAATTTTTCAAATTTTTTAAATTTTTTAAATTTTTTAAATTTTTTAAATTTTTTAAATTTTTTAAATTTTTCAAATTTTTCTAATTTTTCAAATTTTTCAAAATTTTCAATTTTTCAAATTTTTCAAATATTCCAAAATTTTCAAATTTTTCAAATTTTTCAAATTTTTCAAATTTTTTAAATTTTCCAAATTTTTCAAATATTCCAAAATATTCAAATTTTTTAAATTTTTCGAATTTTTCGAATTTTTAAATTTTTCAAATTTTTTAAATTTTTTAAATTTTTTAATATTTTTAAATTTTTTAAATTTTTTAAATTTTTCAAATTTTTCTAATTTTTCAAATTTTTCAAATTTTTCAAATTTTTCAAATATTTCAAAATTTTCAAAAGTTTAAAATTTTTCAAATTTTTCAAATTTTTCAAATTTTTCAAATATTCCAAAATTTTCAAATTTTTCAAATTTTTCAAATTTTTTAAATTTTTCAAATTTTTCAATTTTTCAAATATTTCAAAATTTTCAAATATTTAAAATTTTTCAAATTTTTCAAATTTTTCAAATATTCCAAAATTTTCAAATTTTTCAAATTTTTCAAATTTTTCAAATTTTTCAAATTTTTTAAATTTTCCAATTTTTCAAATTTTTCAAATATTTTTTCAAATTTTTCAAATTTTTTATATTTTTCAAATTTTTCAAATTTTTCAAATTTTTCAAAATTTTCAAATTTTTCAAATTTTTCAGATTTTTCAAATTTTTCAAATATTTCAAATTTTTCGAATTTTTAAATATTTTAAGATTTATTTAATATTTATAAAATTTCTCAAATTTTCCAAAGTTCTCAAATTTTCCAAATTTTTCAAATTTTTCAATTTTTTCAAATTTTTCAAATTTTTTAATTTTTCAAATTTTTCAATTTTTCAAATTTTTCAAAATTTTCAAAATTTTCAAATTTTAAATCTAAAATTTTTAAAATTTTTCAATATTTTAAGATTTATTTAATATTTATAAAATTTCTCAAATTTTCCAAAGTTCTCAAATTTTCCAAATTTTTCAAATTTTTCAATTTTTTCAAATTTTTCAAATTTTTTAATTTTTCAAATTTTTCAATTTTTCAAATTTTTCAAATTTTTCAATTCTTTCAAATTTTTCAAATTATTTAAATTCTTTAAATTTTTAAATTTTTTTAATTTTTTTAAATTTTTTATATATTTTTAAATTTTTTAAATTTTTTAAATTTTTCAAATTTTTTTAATTTTTCAAATTTTTTAAATTTTTCAAATTTTTCAATTTTTCAAATTTTTCAAATTTTTCAAATTTTTCAAATATTTTTTCAAATTTTTCAAATTTTTTAAATTTTTCAATATTTCAAATTTTTCAAATTTTTCAAATATTTTTTCAAATTTTTCAAATTTTTTAAATTTTTCAAATTTTTCAAATTTTTCAAATTTTTCAAATTTTTCAAATTTTTCAAATTTTTCGAATTTTTCAAATATTCCAAAATTTTCAAATTTTTCAAATTTTTCAAATTTTTCATAATTTTTAAATTATCTCAAATTTATCAAATTTTTCAAATTTTTCAAATTTTTCAAATTTTTTAAATTTTTCAAATTTTTCAAATTTTAAATCTAAAATTTTTAAAATTTTTAAATATTTTAAGATTTATTTAATATTTATAAAATTTCTCAAATTTTCCAAATTTCTCAAATTTTCCAAATTTTTTAAATTTTTCAAATTTTTCAAATTTTTCAAATTTTTCAAATTTTTTAATTTTTCAAATTTTTCAATTTTTCAAATTTTTCAAATTTTTCAATTCTTTCAAATTTTTCAAATTTGTTAAATCATTTAAATTCTTTAAATTTTTTAATTTTTTTAATTTTTTTAAATTTTTATTTTTAATTTTTTTAAATTTTTTAAATTTTTTAAAATTTTTAAATATTTTAAATTTTTTAAATTTTTTAAATTTTTTAAATTTTTTAAATTTTTTAAATTTTTTAAATTTTTTAAATTTTTTAAATTTTTTAAATTTTTTAAATTTTTTAAAATTTTAAATTTTATTAAAATTTCATATTTTTTAAATTTTCAAAATTTATTTAAAACTTTTAATTCAATTCTCAAAATTTTTAAAATTTTTAAAATTTTTCAAATTTTTCAAATTCTTTAAATTTTTCAATTTTTTTTTGGATTTTATGGATTTCATGGATTTTATGGATTTTATGGATTTTCTGGATTTTCTGGATTTTATGGATTTTATGGAAAAAAAAAATTTAAAAATTTTAAAGATTTTAAAATTTTAAATATTCTAAAAATTTTAAATATTTTAAGTTTTAAAAATTTAAAAAACTTGAAAAATTGGAGAAATTTTTAAAAATTTAAATTATTTGACATCTCGAAAATTTTGAAAATTTGAAAAATTTGCAAAAAAAAAATTTGAAAAATTTGAAAAATTTGAAGAATTTGAAGAATTTTAAAAATTTTAAAAACTTGAGAAATTTATAAATATTTTAGAAATATTAAAAATGTTAATTAAATTTTGAAAATTATAAAAAACATGAAAATTTTGAAAAATTTAAATATTTGAAAAATTTGCATAAAGAAAATTTGAATGGATTTTATGGATTTTATGGATTTTATGGATTTTATGGATTTTATGGATTTTATGGATTTTATGGATTTTATGGATTTTATGGATTTTATGGATTTTATGGATTTTATGGATTTTATGGAAAAAAAAATATTTAAAATTTTAAAGATTTTAAAATTTGAAATATTCTAAAAATTTTAAATATTTTAAGTTTTAAAAATTTAAAAAACTTGAAAAATTGGAGAAATTTTTAAAAATTTAAAATATTTGACATCTCAAAAATTTTGAAAATTTGAAAAATTTGCAAAAAAAAAATTTGAAAAATTTGAAAAATTTGAAAAATTTGAAGAATTTGAAGAATTTTAAAAATTTTAAAAACTTGAGAAATTTATAAATATTTTAGAAATTTTAAAAATGTTAATTAAATCTTGAAAATTATAAAAAATTTGAAAATTTTGAAAAATTTAAATATTTGAAAAATTTGCATAAAGAAAATTTGAAAAATTTGGAAAATCGAAAAATTTGAAAAATGTGAAAAATTTGAAAAATTTGAAAAATTTGAAAAATTTGTAAAAATTTTACTAATTTTAAAAATTTAATATTTAAATAATTATAAAAATAACTAATTTTATGAAAAAATTTACACGTTTGGAATCTCTTATTTTCTGTATTTATTATTTTTTTGAAAAAAATGTATTTTGTTTTTAATATATTTATTTATAATATTAAGATTTAAATCAGACATTTTTAAAAGTTCAAAATTTAACTTTAGTTATTCGAACTTCGGACAGTTTTTAGTAGAATTAAGCTAAATTTAAATAAAATTAACCTAATTCTATACAAAAATTTACACTTTTTATAATTTTTTTTATTTTCTGTATTTATTTTTTAGGTCACAGATATTATTCTAATTCTTATTTAAATTTTTCTCTTTCTTTAGTCTAAAATTGACATATTTGACAATTGTTTTCTAAAGGTCTTTTAATGGTCACAATTGATTCTTTCCAATTATTTTATTCGCTATTTAGGTTCAAATATTTATTTAAACCACTGATTGTCAATAAATAAATAAACAATATGTTGTATAGGCACAGTGTAAGAATAGAACACAAAAAAATCATAAAAACCGATTACTGTGCGCTTTGTGCTATTTTTGGACCGTGATGTTTGACAACACAGCTGTGCTCGTTGAGCGGTAATAAGATTGTAAATACGAATCGAATGAAACGTGGTTGTTTGCCGTACGAACATATCGGTATGATCTAGACGTGTTTAATTGTTTTAGTTCAGTTCAAACGTTCGCATTGCCATGTCGAAAATTTGCAAAACACCTGTAATGATCCTGCAGGAACTCGCTCAGAAGTATCACTGGGCGCCCCCCGAGTACAACATAGTAAATTGCATAACGGGAAGTCACATAAACAAATACGATTTTGAGGTGTCCGTACACAACATCGTGGCCGGCGGCACCGGCCCTTCAAAACAGTTGGGCAAACACAATGCGGCCTACAATGCCTTGCAACTGCTGAAGGACCTGGATCTGTTTAATGAAGAAGAGAATCCCATACAAAAGTTCGGTGGTGACACGAATACGACAGTACCGGTAAACGAGACCAGTTCAAACATCCACATGGGATACATCAGTAAGATTTTTTGGTATAACCTAATGTTCGTTGGGGTTAATGTGTTGTTTTCAGATGAACTAAGGGATATTTGTATGGAATATAAATTGGCGGACCCCTTTTTTGAAGAAATATCAGGGACAGGACCGGCACATGCCAGAGAATTTACATATCAGTGCACTGTCTCATCTATAAAAACTGAAGCAACTGCTGGCACTAAAAAAGTAGCAAAACAAATGGCTGCCCAAAAGTTACTCGAAAGGTATGCTCTAGAAGTTATTTATTCAACTGTTGCCAATAGTTTTTAGGGTGAAAGAAATTATACCACAACTACAATCGGAATCTACATCCATCCCATTTCAAGAAGTTACAAGTAAAATTAATGAACTTAAACTATTCGATGAAGTTATTGAAAACAAATCTATTTCAATTTTGGACTATACTGAAGCAATACCCAACTTAATAAAGGAAAGGTACTTAACTAAAGAAGATTTCCTAGAGGTAAATAGTGACTTCCAATCAATTTCTAAACAGAAAAACTATTTTAAATTCATTTTAGTATTTCAATAAAAAGGATATGGAGAGTTTTGAAACCTTGTTAAATAAATTGGACCTAAGACATCAATTTAAAAACTTATCTGGGAAGAATTGCGTCATAGTATCCCTTTCAATAAGCTGTGATGTTCCCTTTACACTTATTGGCTTAGGAAGTACTGAGGAAGAAGCAAAGCAGGATGCTCTGTCCCAGGCATTTAGACATATTGAAGTTTACATAAAATCTATGTAAACCATCATACAAGTTTTTTTTTTTGTTAGTTTTAATGCCTTTGATCTGTGATTTAATTTTACCTTAATAAGCATAGAATATTTTTTAACTTAATATGTGAAGAATAGTTTTTTAAATTTATTGATTAAGGAGTGTTATGATTTAATTATAATATTACCAGAAATATCTTTCTTTAATAAAAGTCAGTTCAGTAAAAAATTATTTATTTAATTGACTAGACATGACATGAAATTTATTAGTCCATGTACTGTGCTCTATTTTGTACAAACAAAATATCTGAATAAAATCTTTTATCACAAAACACAAAAAAAATATTTTATCACTTGATACATTTTGGAAAATTAATTTTTTGTGTGTCCCATTTCGTAAGTACCCAGTCTTCTGCACAGTTATGAACTTTACAAAGTTTATATATTAAACTTATTCTAGCCAATAAGTTACAATGTAAAAAATTCATGAGAGAAAATACTAAATATATACAAAATATCTAAAACATTTGACAATTTAATTAATTCACCTGCCACATGCAAGTTCAATTTTCCAAATTGATTGAGAAGTCTTTGGCACAATCTGTTTTACTTTTGGAACAATTTAATGCTTTACCCTACAAATATGTAGACAATGCTGTTAATTGTAATATTTAAGCTTTAAATATTACATATCTCTTGTAATGTTTACAACAGTTTTGGAAATACAAGTGAAAAAGTTTAATGTGAGCAGAATTATGAACTACAAAACAGTAATTGTTCTATAAAAATTTGGAATAGTTGTTTTCACAATTGTAAACATTTATTTAAGGTTTATAACATTGTAACCTTTTGATTATTTTATTGTCCAGTGAAATTAAATGATGCAGTATAAATGATTACTTAAGTCTTTATGTTACTTATATAACATTAGAGCCCATAAATATTGATACACGTTGAAAATTAAAATAAATTTGTACATTCTGTAGTATGTCTTCGATATGTTTTACATATATTTGATTCGAGAATAAATATTGTTACTTACAAAGTAATGTATAAGTGAGAGTTGAGAACTTATTCTGGGATGTTTTAAGTTGATCAATAATTTAACGACACTAAAACCTTTCAACTGATTCAGACCACGGAAACAGACAACTCTTTAGTTACTTCTGATGGAGATCACACCAGGTTCAAATCAATTTACAATACAAGTTACTAGTGACGAAATAAATATACTTAAATAATTGAGCATTTCATTGGGCACAACTTACTTTTACGAATTGATCAACTGAAAAATCACCCCTCGATTTACTTCCGCAAAGGGATTATATATAAATATGTCCATAATTAACTATAAATCACAAAAGTCTAACAATATACTAAACCTAAAAACAAAAACGATGATAAACCGAAACGTAATCTGAGAAAGTATACGACATTTTCAATAATTTTCAAGACGCTATAACTACGCTTATTACATCACACAAATTTTTAGACCACAGTTGATATAGAGCTGGTATGCAGCGGAGACCTGGGCGAGTGGAACCGCAGGAGCTCGGTGACCGTGATCGCCACCTGCACCAGACCCTTTCCTTCCAACACGTCGGAGGCGCAGCAAACCAAATTCTGAAAACAAACAACAACAAATTTATACTTACATTCGATGGCAGTAATTCATTGAAGTAAGGTGTGACAAACAAACCTCCAGTTTAAGAATGTTTACTTTATTGTATAAGCGGAATAAATATTACAAATCGTATATAATCTTCACGTATCCATAATAAATAAAGATAACTCTAGAAAAAGGTACATGTACAAAAGTTACGCCTTAGAAACTTACAACTAAACAATAAAAACTATATTCAAAAATAACAAGTGGCGATAACAAACTTTTTTTGTAAGTTTTCCTGTTCGGTGTTTTGTGGAATTAGTAATACAGTCTTTGATTTTACTTAATACTGGAATTATAATATTGACTAGAGTTAGACTAAACCTACACAACAAAAATAGCACGAAAGCTGCCAAAAGCATTTAAAGCAAAATAATACATATAGTTTATACCTTTGGTATTCAGTTTCAATACGTTGTTTATATGAGAACATTTTAAAAGATATATTAATTAAGTGGCTTGTTTTCAACTAGTGGGTTTAATATAAATAGTAGACTATGAATAACTTTCCTTCATCCATTGTTAGTCGCGTTTTAATATAAAAATATTAGATATTATTATTTTATGATAAGTACACGGTAGGAATATTATTTGTATAGTTTATAGATGTTGTCCTAAACCTAGTTATCACTTTTATTGTAAATTAAAATTTAGTGGAATTCCTTTATGGCATGTTTAAGTTGCACCTTTATCAATAAAGTTGGCCAATACAATAGTATTGAAATATCAAAAATACTAAGTATATATTTAAAAATCTAAAGTAAAATTTTAAAGCCAGTTGTTGCAGACGTCCTGAACACACGATTTTTAACAACCAATTAAGTAAGGGACGTAATTACGTCCTGCAATCACATGATGTGCTCAAAACAATCCACATCCAACTGCTGCTAAAAACCACAATTTTTGGAATGTCCAATTGTAAATAAGCTTCGTTACGATCAACGCAAACGTGCAACATAATTTGATACATACTAATTAGGCACTGATAATTTAAGTAAACAATCACAATTCAAACCCTTTGGGCAAATCATTGAAACAAAGAGCTTTCAGACAATTGAAGGCAGTTTATGGCACCAATTTATGTTCATGTTAATTAATGTGTTTAATACTATTGATTGAAATGCTTAATCGTAAATAAACTGCTGCTCCCAACATTAAAATACAACCAGAAATAACTGCCCGATATACAAAAACAAAGTCAGCAGTGCGAAAATCAAGCCCCAACCCCGTCGGACTTAATTCGGGGGCGGGAACGCGATAAGCAACGCCACAGTGGCGAAGAACATGGCAAGCAACAGTAGCGAGACTGTGGTGTCTTGCGCGGTCGGTATTCGCTCCGTGCTTAAGTCCCCGGGGGCCGCCGCGTCTCCGATCTCGAGGAGCGTTTCCACGGTGCGGACGAGTCGTGGCAGGCCGCGGCCCTCCAGTGCCTCGGTCACGTCGATCGCGCTGCACAGCCGGCCCTGTAATCAACCACAGTCTCGCTCACTGGTCGGGTACGGGTTGGTGGGTGGGTGTGTGTGTGTGTGGGTTACAGGGGCGTCGGTGCCTAGGCGAACCCGCTCTAACCGGCCGCAAGGGGGAGTCCTACTCTCATCTCCGAACGTTTGCCGAGTTTTAACGGAACTGCCCGAGTTTCCGCTTACACGAGACTGTCGTAAGTTTGAATGAGTGGCAATGTACACAAAATAATTTTTTAAGTCGTTTAAAGAAAACGTACTGAAATAAAACAGTTACCTCAACTTCCGTTCATTTGTTGTTGAGTTTTATGATTTATTCGTAACACAAAAACACTGAATACAAACAGTAACTTCTACTACTAGTTAATCCACATGCAGAATACATGAAGCTCTTATTAAATGTACTACTGGCTTAATATTATTGCGTTATTTTATTTGGAACATTTGTAGCGAGTAGGACTCCTTCCTTGTACACCAGCATGAGCGATTTGCTTAGGTAACGGCTGATTGGGGCAAAAAAATATTTTCTATGTTTAAAGTCTCATAAAGGTGGTGTACAAAATGTTTTTTTGCCACCTCAATATACAGTAGTGACCAGAGAAACAACACAACATTGTATACTTTTTTCTCACACCTCTTAAAAACGACGGTGTAATTACTTTAAATGCACATATTAATCTGGTTTAGTTGGCCAAAGAAATAGCACATACAAATATATTAAATATTTTGTGTCACTGTTTAAAAATACTCTTAATAATCCGAATTTATTCTTAGTAGGATTTATTTTATAGAATAACTCACTTTCATTAGGAAGAAGTAGAGGGAAATAATAATTAATATAAATTATGAAAGTCAAAATATTGGCTGAAGCTTAAGATGCTCCTGAAGAATGTTTTACAGTTATTTTTAAATATAAACTAACATAATCATTTGAAATTACAATATGAAAACGTCCCAACAAGGTGCTCAACTCCTTCTATAGACCAGTTTCATGGATTAGTTGTTCAAAATTTATTAAAAGATAAACACGTTGAGATTCTTGATTGGCCAACAAAAAGTCCGGATCTAAATCCAATTGAAAACTTATAGAACGACTGAAGTCTCAATTAAAACACCAAAAACCATCAAATTTAGAAGAATTATGGTTATTAATTGAAAAGTCATCGAATTTAATTTAAAAGTACCGTAACGAGAAAAGAGTACCAAAAAATATTAACAATTACATTTTGTGGCAGTATTTAATAATATTCTTGATAATCAGAAGTTATTCTTAGTATGGCTTATATTATTTTATGAAATAACTCACTTTCAGTATAAAGAAAAGAACTGGAGAAGAGGGAAATATAATTAACATGAATTATCAAGGTCTAAATATGGCTGACATGGCTAAAAACTCCAGAAAAATGGTTTACAATGATAGTTTTAAATATGAAACAACATACTCATTTGAAATTACAACATGGAAACGTCCCAACAAGGAAGTAACTCCTTTTATAGACAGGCAAATTGGAAGAATCATTAAATTAAAAACTTTCTTGTCTTCTAAGATAATAAAAATTGAATTAATTGGACATACAATATCAATGTGTCTAGTAGAACAATCAGACGTCGACTGAATGAACAAAACTAACAAGGATATATTTCAGTAAAGAAACCATTGGTATCAAAAAAGAATATTCGGACTAGTTTGGAGCCTAGACACAGTCAAAAACTTTGAAACTTGATGAAGGAAACGTTATGGTTTGGGGTTCCCTTAGCATGGTATAGGACACATGTAATGGAACCATTTGCCAACAATAATTGAATAGTTTCATAGATTTTTATGCATGACAATTATCCAAAGCTTGCATGTTGGAGTTCTTGATTGGACAGCACAAGATCCGAATGTAAATCCAATTTAAAACTCATGGAACAACACTTGAACAGTCTTGATGAAAAAAGATAAAATTTTGTGTGCTATTTCTGTGACCAACCCACTTTGTGCATTTAGTTTGTTCAACATTTAATTTAAGTATAAATTATTTTAATTGTGGTACAAACTGAATAATTCTAGAAAGAATATATTGTAATTATAATAAAATATAAAATATGTTGATTGCATTTCCTAATTAACAATAAATAGTAATGTAAGGTATTTCTCTGGTCACCACTGTAAAACGATTAAACAGAAATACAGACTAAAGAAGGGTCTATGATTATTTACAGATCAAGAGTAATTATCAGTTACCAAATTACCGAAATTGTTTTCTGAATTACTAAAAAACTACTAGACTATGAATGTTAGTGAAAGCTCCATCGAAATAGTTAGTGGTCACAAACGAAGTACTCACCTCATCTACGCCAATTTTCCGACAGGCTTCGATGAAATTGTCCACATTCCTCCTGCACCTCGCCATCGTCAATTTAGGCTAAAACATCAACCAATTAGTAATGAATTCCTCGTGTTAAGGTTGATACTTACAACAGCAGGCGATGGCACGTGTATACTGGCGACTGACCTAGGTTTAATGTGGTTGGCGAGGTGGCACAACACCACACCATCCGTCAAAGAGGGTGCCAGATCTTCAGGCAAAGCCATCTTCAACCTAGTCTCAATAATCTGCAAAAAACAACGCTTGTACTAGTTGTAAGAAGTTAAACTTTGGGACACTTACAGTCCTCAGTTGGTTGATTAGGTCAGTCTCCTCTCTAGCCTTGTCGATCTCCCTCCTCATCGTGAACGTCATTTTATCGTTGGACACGTCGTGGTTCCAAGTTATAGTCCTGCCGCCTTTCATGCCGTTGACACCTTTAGATGTGCCGTTCGTGTAACCACCACCGGGGCTCCTCGGGCCGCTTTTCCCGTTCGACAAATTCGCATTGTTAACATTGCAGACGGCGGGAACGTTATCGTGCGACATGATCGCGGACGTGGCCGACTTCATCGGCGATTTGGGCTTGACGTAGTCCTGCGGCGGGCGACTGGCCGGCGACGCCTTCCCGTCCACGGTACCGTTCCCGTTCGTGATGTGGTGATGGGCGGGTGAGAATGAGGTGTTGCGCGACGGTGTCACTTTCTGTACCGGTTTCTTCGACGCCGTGTCGTCGAACACATGCTTCGGACTGCCGAACGCCGAATTAAGCGGCGTCGGATCGGACTTCGAGGTGGATAGGGTTTGAGCGGTCACACCGTGGTGTGTCGGGGTGTTTGGTTCTGTTTTGTTGTAGCTTTGGTCGTCGTTATCTTTTGTTCGGTATATTGAAGGCACGTCGTGCGCTCTCTGTTGCTTTAAGGCTTCTTTGTACTCCCTATAAGACCAGCGATAATAAGAAAAAACTATTAAGGCTTCTGACCTTGGTTAATTTTTGTTAACACAGAGACACAGTTACTTTAATTGGTGGATAGTTCAACTAATGGCAAGATTAGTGCGACATACATGACAGTTAGTGCGACATGATAAATAAAAAAATATTAATAATTACCTGTACGTTTGTATTTGATTTAGCGGTTTCGTTTTCTCCTCTACTCCGTTACCGTTTGTCAAACTATCTGTACAAGGACTAAGACGTACACTGAAAACCACACCAAACAAATAAAAATAAAAAAAAACACACTAAAATCATGTTACATGGTAAAAAACATATAATCAAACCATTCAATTAATTCAAATTCTTAAGCTTTTTTATACCGGTCATTAATTAAACGGAAGATGCACTCTAATAAGTACATCATTAAAAACACCGTCTGTTCAAGAATGTATTTTGAAACAGTTAGGGAAACCCTACAAAGAAAAATAAGGTAAGTCTGGAGAATATTGAACTGATGAATAAATTAAGGCAGTTAAGCATGAAGAAACATGTTAATCAAGTCATTTTAATTAATCTCGAATATCACATTAATGGTTAAATACCAGTTTCAAATTAATCAACATACTTCTAACTGATTTAGTTAATAAAAAAATATCAATATCATAAATAAATAATAATATTTATTATCTGATAAAATTCACATAGAAAAATAAGGTAAGGCTGGAGAATATTGAATTTAGGTAATAAAATTGAAATTTATGGCTTGGTTGTTTATATCCTTATCAAAAATAAAGAAAATTATTTATTTTTAGAAAAAATCCCAAAAAAAAATAAGGTAAAACTGGAGAATATTGAACTGATAGATAAATTAAGACAGCAAAATATATTAAATGAAGAAGAAAAATTTTAATTCTGTTTAAAAAATCTAAAGTTTCATTAAATTCAAATATTTATAAAGGTGATAAGTAGCCACTTCTTACCATAAATGCTACAGTTTTAAATTAAAATTGAAAAGACAATTATTTTTTTCTAATCAGTAAACAATTTAGGTAATAAAATGGCTTGGTTGTTTATATACTTATCATAAATAATAAAAAATATTAATTATTATAAAAATAAGATAAGTTCCTAATATTTCCTAATGTTAAATGCAGAACTAATTTGACTTTTAGACAATCGCCGAAATTAATTAAGGTAATAAAATTGATGGCTTGGTAGTATATGTTCAAGAGATTAATAATATTCCACAAACAAACACAAACCTATAATCTCTAATGTTCCTTTGCTCATCTCTCTTTTCATAATCACAATAACCAGGCTTGGAATAGTCTTCATCGTTCGTTTCTGGTGCAGGTGAGATCGTCGACGGCGTGGATGTCGCGGACTGCGTCCCGTTCTGTTCCGCCACAGACCTGACCGAAACGGGAGTCGGCGGCCATTGCTTCTCCGCCTCACCTAAAACACATATCTCGTACACACACCCCATTAAAGGAATTATCGATCCTTACTGCCGATTTCCTGAGACCATCGCTTGTCGTAACAATCGCTGCTTGTACTGTAACCACTGTCCACGTTCTGTCGCTTGTGCTTCAGTCTGTCGGCCAGGTGAGGTGGTCCGGGTGACGAACCGCCGGCGCTCCTCCTCGACTTCCTGTTCAGCGTGCCCGAACTGGTCACGCCGTTCCTCCTGTCCAGTTTTATGGCCTCATTCTCCAGATACTTGAAGATGTGGACTCTGCCTCTTTTGCACAACTGTGAATCAAAATAAATAATTTTGAACTAGAGAATTTTTCTCTTTTATATTTTCTTAAAGTAATTCTAGGTTGCTGGGCACGAAAATGATTCTACAAATTGATGACTGTAGTTTTGAGCACATTCGAATTATAAAAAATATATAGAAAGCAGTTCCCAATAATTTTGCTATACAGGGGATTCACCTTATTCATCAATAGTTTATGTGGAATGTAATAAGGTATTGATTTGAAATTTCTACAGCAATTATAATTTGAAATGAATTACTTTTCGAATTCATTTTAAACAAAATTTCATTTCCTGTTTCAGGAAGTGACATCAACTTTGTTATTTTCATGTTTATTTTACCTGTAATTGCAAATACTATAAATTGAAGGTTTTTTTTAAATTTTCAATTTAATTATGTTTTAAAGCACAAACAATTAAATCTGTGATATGGTCTTTTGTTAACGTGTATGCCAAAAAAGGACTTCCCAGCATCAAGTTTAGTGGATTTACAGATATTTTAGTTAGACCATTAATAAGTAAAAATTTTTGGAAAAAAATTAATAACTCAAAAATTATTGGACTTAGGTATAGGCCATGGTACAGCTATTTTACTTGGAATTACATGTAGAATTTAAAAATCTAAAAGTATACTAGGTGTTCTACTAAAAATAACAAAATTATAGATATCTTATAATATCCAAAATTAAACGTAAATAACGAACACCTTGTATAAAATTAGGGAGTTCCAATAATTACTCGAAACAGGATTGTTCTTTGATAACGTGTACGCTAAAAATGAACTTTCCATCATCAAAATTGATGATTTTACAGACCTTTTAGTTAGACCATCAAAATGTCAAAATTTTTAGAAAAAAAAATTAATGACAAACTATTGGACTTAGGCATAAGTCATGGTATAGCCGTTTTACTTGGAATTACATGTAGAATTTAAAAATCTAAAAGTATACAAGGCGTTCTATTAAAAATAACAAAATTACAGATATCTTAAAATACCCAAAATTAAACGTAAATAACGAACACCTTGTATAAAATTAGTGAGTACCAATAATTATACGATGTAGGATTGGTCTTTGATAACGTTTACGATAAAAATGAACTTTCCAGCATCAAAATTGATGATTTTGCAGACCTTTTAGTTAGACCATCAATATATCAAAATCCAAAAATTAATAACTCAAAAACTATTGGGCTTAGGCATAGATCATGGTATAGCCATTTTACTTGAAATTACATGTAGAATCTAAAAATCTAAAAGTATACAAGGTGTTCTATTGAAAATAAAATAATTACTTATGGTTTTAATGTCTAAAATTAAATGTAAATAACGAACACCCTGTATAAAATTAGAGAGTACTAATAATGACTAATTACAGGATCGTCCTGTAAGTCATGGTTTAGCCATTTTATTTGCGATTATACGTAGAATTTAAAAATCGAAAAATATATAGGTTGTTCCATTGAAAACAACAAATTGAATCGGAGAAATCGAAAATTATTTTTTTTCAAAATAAATTATAAGAGTACATTTTACCCTTCTCCATGAACTTCTAATGAATAAGTTTGAGGAACCACCCTGTATAATTCAAAACAATAAGACACCTACACTGGCCGGAGGACTAGTGAGCGGATTATCGTCGACGAGCAGATCGATCAGCATGGTCATCCTTTTGATCTCCAACGGCAACGTGCCGATCCTATTGGCCCTGAGATCCAGCCTCACGAGCTTCAAGTTGGTGACGTCGACGGGCACGGCGAGCAGCAGGTTATTGCGCAGCACCAGCGACTGCAGCGACCTCAGCTCGCCCAGTCGGGGCGGCAGGTGCGTGAGCTGGTTGCAGGACGCGTCCAGCTCCGTCAGCTGCGACATGCGGCTGAGCTCGTCCGGCAGGCTGGACAGCTTGTTGTTCGACACGAGAAGAATCTGAAACCGACGGTAATAAAAATGAGATCGGCGGTTTAACGGGGCTGCTGAACCCTCTGCGGGGAACAAAGAACTCGTTCACGTGCCCATTTCGCTTCAATAAACTGCGGAACGTGAAAAAACGGGCGACGTTATTTATTACGATACTTAATTACTGAAACGGAATGTTTCGTTTTAATGAAATTTCTAATAAATTGTGGCCACAAATTGCGAAAAATGGGTGATTTTGATGTCTCCAGGAAATTAAGTTTCGAGGCAAATTACAACGATTACAGTTAGAAATTGTTGGGACAAAACACCAGGAATTTTACCATTAATTGTGTAGCAACAACAACAACCAATTTTTCATGTAACAAAAACAAAGTTGTCGAGTTATGTAAATAAATATATCATAAACTACTACCCACAACTTGTCCAACATATCATGCAAATTAGACAACAATAATGCTGTAATATCTGTTTGAATTAGCATTTCCCCGAGATTGTGATAAACGGGAACAAACGCTCATAAAACTTTCAATTTCCTCGACGCTCGTATTTTATAATAATTTATTATAACTAATCCGGCAACAAAGAATCCACGTTACACAATCATTACGCAACAAACCGTACAAAATCTGGAAAAGATTCGTCTCTAGCCCACATCCAATCAAATTCACGCTTTCAAAAATAAACGTGATGGACAATTTGCGCTTTTTAAACGGTCGCTCATTAAAAGCAATTAATTGCGGAATCTTGGAGGGACCGCAATAAATTACGAAAGGAATCTGCGTTAAATGTGCCACGGTCGTCGTGCCGTCATCCACGTGGGCAGCAGTATCATCGATGAGACGGAATGAAGATCATCAGATTGGATGGTCAATTTTTATTAAACTGTTTATGGGGCTGGACCAGATTTCGAGAAAGTGATATCACTGCAGTAATAAAAAAAATCTGTCAATTACTCATGTGTGAGTCAAAATTGGTCTGAAATTTTCTCAATCATTTAATAATCGTAGTATAACATATAGTTTTTTTGTTCATTTTTAAGTTTCTTTATAAGTAACGAATTTAATTAATTGAAATATTATTATATCTAATTAAGTTTGATGATTTGATTAAATGAGAAGTCTTGTTTACAAATCAGTATTTAATATTTGGCGTTCGCTTGTAGATTGAACACCTATTTATACTGTCTGCTGGAGTAAAGGATGGGTGTACGAACACGGGTGGTACACTACAGAAATGCACTTGAGTTTGATAGGTTTATTAATCACTGTGATACACATGGAAGCTGATCCAGACGGAGGAGTCGGACGAGAGTTGACTGAGAGAGACTAAGAGAGACTAAGAGTGACTGAGAGATCGAGTCAGGGCGCTAAGGCTATTTAAAGGGTGTCCAGGCACTTCCACATCTGGTGGGCCTTCGTGGAACACGCACTTTCTAACGCCACACATGTGTGCCTCAAAGGACAGCACTTTCTACATCTGGCAAGTCCTCTCGGTACTCCACATCTGGCGAAGCTTCCCGGAATACAGAGTTCAAAACATCATAAAATGTAACAACGCTAAAGAACCCAGCAAAACACAATTCGAGAAATTTCCGTGGGGCCTGGGCCCTACATCACCCCCCTACCAGTGATGAAGTTCACGAAAATCCGGCTTGGTACCTATCTACGAATCGAACTCTTCTGTTCGATCTGCGTAGACTTGTTCCTGTAGGTACTGGTAACGCATGTTGTTGGTTTGGTTCCTGTGGTGTATCCTGATTGGAACCGGGCTGCGCTGTATCCTTGTTTCTGAACGCGAAGGTGATTGGTTTGTGGTCAGTATGGATTGAGAATTCTCTTCCTTCGACCATGTGTCGAAAATGCCTTACGGCTTGGTAGATTGCGAGCAATTCTCGATCGTAAGCGCCGTATTTCATTTCAGCAGGGCTCAACTTCTTCGAGAAAAATTCTAGTGGTTGCCAGTCATCACCGATTTTTTGTTGCAAGGACGCACCAATCGCAAAATCCGATGCGTCAGTGAATATTGTCAATGGTGCACCCAGTGCAGGATGAGCAAGGAGTGTAGCTTGCGCTAGGTACTCCTTTGTATCTTCAAAAGCCTTGATAGCCTCTGGTGTCCACTTAACAGGCGTCTTTCCCTTCTCGTTACCTTGCAGAAGTTGATTTAGCGGTGCTTGAATATGTGCCGCTTTCGGCAGAAACCTTCTGTAAAAGTTTACCATGCCGAGAAACTGCCGAAGTTGCTTCACGGTGTGTGGCTGCGGGAAGCTACGAATTGCGCTAACCTTCTCGGGTAATGGACGAGTGCCCGTGTCTGATACTAGGTAGCCGAGGAATCTCACCTCGGATTTACCGAATACACATTTTCCCGGATTTATAACCACTCCGTAACTCTTCAGGCGTTTGAATAAGATCTCCAAGTGTCGTAGGTGCTCCTCGTGAGATGATGACGCTACAAGAATGTCATCAATATAGGCGAAACAAAACTCGAGACCTTGGAGTACTTCGTCGATGAAACGCTGAAAAGTCTGAGCTGCATTACGTAGTCCGAACGTCATAAAATTGAATTCAAAAAGTCCAAACGGTGTGGTGATGGCAGTTTTCGGAATATCTTCTTCCGCGACCGGTATTTGGTTGAACGCTCGCACAAGATCGATGGTCGAAAAAATAGTCTTGCCGCTGAGTGTTTGAGCGTAATCTTGGATGTGTGTCACCGGATACCTGTCAGGGCAGGTTTTCGCGTTGAGAGCACGGTAGTCGCCACATGGTCGCCATTCGTCTCCAGTTTTTGGGACCATATGAAGAGGCGAAGACCACGGACTTTTAGAAGGTCGAGCGATTCCAAGATTTACCATCGTCTGGAACTCTTTCCGAGCAGCCCGCAGTTTGTCCGGGGCAAGTCTTCTTGGCCGTTGCGCGACGGGAGGCCCTGGTGTGGTTACGATGTGATGTCGTGTGGAATGCAATACTTCGCTCGGTGCTCCTCTGGGGCGTGTGATTTCTGGATACTGCTGCAATATGCCGTGGTACGGTGTTGAACCTGCAATAGTTTTGATGCTCGGTCCGTTGTACTCAGTTACCTCTCCGGTTGAAGTAAGCTGGGTCACTTGGTCTAGAAGCCTTCGACGTCCTATATCCACTAGCAGTCCAAAATGCGCTAAAAAATCAGCACCGATGATAGGCTTGGAAATATCAGCTACCACAAAACTCCAGGTGAAAACTCTCCTCAGGCCCAAATTAAGAGTCAAATCTACTGTACCGTAAGTGTGAATTACGGTTCCGTTCGCGGCTGTCAGTTCGTACGTGGATCTAGTACGCGGCTCTGGCAGATATGTACGTGGATACACACATAAATCCGCCCCTGTATCGACGAGGAACCGTTTTTGGGTAGTCCGATCCGTAACGAATAAACGGCGCGAAGTTGTAGGGCTGATCTCGTTCGGCGCCATTAACGAGTGCCCGAGGCGTTTCCCGCGCTGTGGTACGTGCACGGCTGCTTGCACTTTCTTGCATTTTCGGCAAACTTCCAATGATACCAACACACCCCGTTAGCATCTCTCGGTCTACTGGGACTTCTTGTTCGCGAACGGGATCTCCCACGTCGATTATCGCGTCTCCTCGATAGATCATTTCTAACGTCCAGCTGGTTAATTTGCTGTGATGCCAACTTCTCTTCGACCCGGATTAGCCTTTCAAGAATACGACCCATCATGTCCATACTATTTGGTGAGCTGGCGCTCACTGCCCTCGAATTCGAGGCTTTGATGATGTCATAGGCGCGATCACCAGTTTCCGCTGCCTTAGAAAGTGGCACATTGGGCTCCATGCTAACATGCATACGAACATCAGAAGGCAAACGGCTCTCCCAAATCGTTCGCAGAAGCGGCTCGGGTACATCAGGGCCTGCCAGACTTTGTAGACGCCATAGGAATACTGACGGTTTGTCGTCACCTATAGTTTCTGTTTCCAGAAGTTGCCGTATCCGATGTTCGTGTGATAAAGTAAGGCGACTTACCACTCTCTCCTTCAAACGTGAATACGATTCACTGTTTATTGGCGGCTTTATAAGGTCTTTTGCCAATAGAGACACGCTAGGGCTTAGTGCGGCGAAAGCCTGTATAAAACGTTCTACAGGATCATCTAGGTGGGCTGCATCAAACCTCATTTCCAACATGTCGAACCAAAATTCGGGTTCACTTTCCATAAATGGTGGTAAGGTGATGGTTCGGGTCGTACGGGCGTCACCGGTGGTCTCGGCGCTGTTAGTGGCATGTTGGTCGGCAGTGGCTGGCATTTTTCACAAAATTTTTACTCACAACAGATCACGTCGGGGTCACCAATTTGGCGTTCGCTTGTAGATTGAACACCTATTTATACTGTCTGCTGGAGTAAAGGATGGGTGTACGAACACGGGTGGTACACTACAGAAATGCACTTGAGTTTGATAGGTTTATTAATCACTGTGATACACATGGAAGCTGATCCAGACGGAGGAGTCGGACGAGAGTTGACTGAGAGAGACTAAGAGAGACTAAGAGTGACTGAGAGATCGAGTCAGGGCGCTAAGGCTATTTAAAGGGTGTCCAGGCACTTCCACATCTGGTGGGCCTTCGTGGAACACGCACTTTCTAACGCCACACATGTGTGCCTCAAAGGACAGCACTTTCTACATCTGGCAAGTCCTCTCGGTACTCCACATCTGGCGAAGCTTCCCGGAATACAGAGTTCAAAACATCATAAAATGTAACAACGCTAAAGAACCCAGCAAAACACAATTCGAGAAATTTCCGTGGGGCCTGGGCCCTACAAATATAAATTTTAACAGTTTCTTACCAATTCACTCAGGAATATTTTTGTCATGATTTATGATTGGGGAATAATTTTCAAGAAAGTGATATCATTGTTCTACTCAGAAAATCTTTGTGGATTAACCTGTGTGACTCAAAATTAATGTGAAATATTCCTAATAATTTAATTGTCATGGATTTTACTTTATTAAAATAATTTGAATTATTTCAAATCTGAAGATAACTTATAATCAAATTGAAATGAAGATTGATGATTAGATTAATCAGTTTTGATTAAATGAACAAGCCTTGTAAAATATATTGTAGTGATTACTATTATAGATTTTTTATATGTTAAATATTTTACCCATAGCTCTATTATTTAAAGTGAACTGTTAAATGAATTTTAATTTACCACTGTTGTTTTATACATTATTATAAAAACTACTATGTATTTATAGAATAACAATATAAAATGTGATATATTTTTCAGAATTAAACTGTCTAAATTAAATTTAGACTCGACATTAAAAACTACTGATCTCCACAGTTTTGTGTCAATTGCACATTTTTAGTAGAAACCAGGTTTTTTTTTGTGGGTCTGAAGTCAAATGAACACCCATCTACTCACAGTCCTTGAACTAATTTCAGCAAGTCCCATTTCCTATAGGTTGGCTTTAATTTCAGTTGACGTTAAGATAGGATTGTTTCTTGACATTCAAATTATTCAGTTTTGGATTTTCTTTCTCTAACTTTCTCTAAATTTTTTAATAATACAGGAAACGATTGACTTATTTAGACGATTTTTACAGCCTCTTATATTTATGTTCCTAATAGAACTGACATGTTTCAATCAGGACCTTCTAGATGAATGGTAAATGTTTATTAAATTGTTTATGATGCTGCAATGGATTAAGAGAAAGTGATATCATTGCAGTACTAAGAAAACCTTTGTCAATTAATTTATGTAAAACAAAATTAATGAGAAATATTCTCAACTATTTAATTATCATAATATTTTTCATATTTTAATATAATAATTTAATTGTTTTAGACTGAAGTTAATTCTTAACTACAATGAAATGAATGTATTAAAATATTATATTTAATAACGTTTGATGATTAGATTACAATCATCATAAATTTTTATCAAATGAATAAGTCTGGTTGGAAAAATGTTAAGTACTTCAGTATTTAATGGACTTCTAATTAAATTACTTACTTGTAAATAAAACAATGAAATTTGGCCCAGTTGTGGTCAAATTGAATTAATACATACAATTAAAGTTAGTCGAAAAAGCCATCAGAAAACAAATTTTAACAGCTTCTTATATTTATGTTCCTAAAAGTGCTGACATGTTTCAATCAGGACCTTCTAGAGGAATGGTAAATTTATATTAAATTGTTTATGGAGCTGGAATGGATTTCGAGAAAGTGACATCACTGAAGTACTAAGAAAATCTTTGTCAATTAATATCTGAAACACAAAATTAATGTGAAATATTCTCAACCATTTCATTATTAAAATTTTGTAGTCCGTAGTTAATTTATAAGTACATTAAAATGAATTTATAAATGCATTATATTTAATGAAGATTGATGATTAGATTATAATCTTGATAAGCTTTGATCAAACCAACAAGTCTTGTTAGCAAAATGTTAAGTGCTTCAGTATTTAATGGACCTCCAATTAAATTACTGAGTTGTACAATAAATAAAACAACGAGGTTTGGCCCAGTTGCGACCAAATTCAATTTCTACATGCAATTAAAGTTAGTCGAAAAAGCGTCCAGGAAACATAAATTTTAACGGCCACTCTCATATTTCCAGTCCCTAATAGAAGTGACAAGTTTCAATTAAGACGCTCACTCCGTCGTCAAGTCGATTAAATCGATTCGCCCAAACGTATTAATCAACATAATCGAATTATCCAATTGTAAAGTGCGCGTCCACAAGATCCCCTACGGTTTCATAATTAACGTGCACTCTTTGTTTATTCAAGACCACGCCGAGTGGAAAGACAAAGTGCACGACGTAGGATCATGGATGTCGGACGTAGTGTAAATAAATGCCTTCAGGTTCAGGCGTGAGAACAACGTTTTCAATTTATAATCCAGTCGACTGTAAAATGGTTTTTCCAGTATTTTTACCTGTGTGAGCAACGGACATGTTTCCTTTAGTAGTTACTTGGTCCCTGCTGTGGACCAAAAAAGCTGGGGCATTACAGTTAGTCCGGAAAGTGACAAGGAAATATAAATTTTGTCATCCTCTTATATTTAATTTAAACTGTTTCAAGTTTCTAACAGAAACTGTCAAAGTCTTCATAATTTATTAATTAATTATTGTAGTGGTTCAGTACTTAATAGACATCTAAACTTATTACTGACTTGTAAGTAATAAATATATTGTAACAGTTTTCTCAGCATTTTTATCTGGATAGACAACTGAGGCATTGTAAACTGCTGACAGTGTCTGGTATGTCCCAAATAAAGGCAATCGAAAAACTAACAAAAAAGTTGAATTTTATCATTATCTTATGTTTAAGTTTCTGACAGAACTGAGGTGTTTCAGTCAGAAACATTGGAAAGAATGTGAACTATTTACTAAACTGTTTATGGTGCTGTATTAATTTTCGAGAAAGTAATATCATTGCAACCCCATTAATTTTATTTGATTTGAAATTAATGAGAAATATTCACAATCATTTAATTGTTATAGTATTTTATAAATCTTAATAATATAATTGTGAAATTGTCTAGTCTCATGAAAGTGTAAGTGGTTCAGTATTTAACAGACTTCTAAATAATTTTTTGACTGACAAGTAATAATTATATTCTAATCGACTGTAAAATAGTTTTCTCAGCATTTTTATCTGAATAGACAACTGAGATTATTTCCCTTAATAATGTGTTAAGTTGGTTCCTGCTGAGGTTCAAAAATTGGGGCATTATAAACCGCTGACTAAAATTAAATTTTTTCATTTTCTTCTGTCTTTGTCACTTAGATTACTCTAGACTCAAATTAATTTATAAGTAAATTAAAATGAAATATCTCTTAAAAATTGATGATTATATTAATCAAAACAAATGAGTCTTGTTGGCAAAATATAAGTGGATCAATTATTGAATAGACTAATTAAATTATTGACTAGTAAGCAATAATTATAATCTAGTCGACCACAAAACAGTTTTCCAGCACAATTACCTGTATAGGCAACTGACATATTTCCCTAGGTAAAGTGGTCAGTTGATTCCTGCTGAGATCCAGAAAACTGAGACACTGCAAACTGCTGACCGTGTCCGGTATATACCGAATAGCATTGTGATAACAGTGTAGTTTCTCTAAAAAATGGAAACCGGTCACCTCCTCGGGAAGCTCGCTGAATCTGTTCTTCGATAAATCTGCAACAAAACGAACGTGTTTATAAATTTCGCAGTTTATATTTAGATCTGAACGCATAAAATGAAACGCAATCTATTTTGGCATCGATTTGCTTTTATTTACACATGTTTTATAACCGTTACGAATTTTTGGCATAACGCTCGCCCTTTGTGATGATACGTCCCGCAATCACTCTCACTCGGCCTGGTTTGGCCAATTTTCAACTCAAACAAAAAAAAACGGCACATTCTAATTTTAATTCTCGAGCAACTTCAATTTTATATGTATTATTGCATGTTTTTTTACATTCCCAACAAAGTTTTATGTGTCCGCTTTTAAAACCTAATTTAAATTCTTCTGTTATGGTGACAGCAGTTATTTGCATGTGTCATTTCTTATTATTCGTCCAATGAGTCTGAATAGAACAACGTCAATTCTTGATATTTTTATGGACGTGCCGAACAGACGGGGACTCCACAGGATGTAACCAAATACATTGAATATGAAAACAGTCGTCATTGTTGAAGCCGTTTTTATTATGCCGTATAAAAATTTATTGTAATTATTGTGTGTGCATTCAAAAATTCTTTTTATTGTGTTACGAACTGTTGTTCGTTTCGGATGCGAAACCCCAATTAGCCGGGCGCGTATTAAAACTAATAAAACGAAGAAATTCACGGACAAGCATCGAAAATAACTACAGAGAGTTCACTAAACTTTAAATCAACGTTTGTGCAGCACTCTAGAACATGTATAAATGGGACATAACTCGGCCGGTGTAAATTCATTACCAACAAAGAACGATGTTTTGATGTGTATTTAGTTATGATAAGGCTAGCTGTTGCAATAGATAAGCTGTTTCGGTTGCGCATTGAATAAACATTAGTGGAACACCCAGAAATGAAACTCATTACATAATTTAGTCAATACTGAAGGTTTCATGGCACATAAACGTGCTTGATGACATACAAAATAAAACATAAAATTTGGAGATCCATCAATACAAAGTGTAAACCCAATATAATATAAATGTCTAAAACTTTCTGGAATTAGTTAAAATTAGATTGTGACAAATCTTTTCATGTAGAACATTATAGAAGCTATGTATTTCAATATTTCAGTTGTTCCTTCTTTGGAAAACTTTGGAAATAAACAAAGCTAGATTATGTCAATTCTATTCATGTAGAATGTGGTGGAAGCTATGCTTTTTAATGGTTTTTCAAAATTAGCCCTTTATTTTAGCTTTTCAGTTGAACCTTTATTTAGATACACAAATTTATATAGACAAAGATCCTACTTCATTGATACAAAGGTAAAAAAACGAAGAGCAAAAGGTCTAGTTAATAAAAATGTCTTTGGAAAACTTTTTGAAATAAGTCATAGTCAGATTGTATCAAATCTTTTCATGTAGAACATGATAGAAGCTCTGTATTTTAATGGTTATTCAAAATTAACCCTTTATTGTAGCTTTTCAGTTGAACCTTTATTTAGATATACAAATTTATATAGAAAAAGATGCTACTTCATTGCTACAAAGGTAAAAAACGAAGATCAAAAGGTCTATCTAATAAAAATCGTCTTTGGAAAACTTTTTGAAATAAGTCAGTTAGATTGTATCAAATCTTTTCATGTAAAACATGATAGAAGCTAAATATTATAATGGTTGTTTAAAAATAGCCCTTTATTGTAGGTTTTCAACTTTCAACTTTTTGAAATAAGTCATAATCAGATTGTATCAGATCTTTTCATGTAAAATATGATAGAAGCTATGTATTTTAAAGATACACAAATTTATATAGACAAAGATGCTACTTCATTGCTACAAAGGTCAAAAACGAAGAGCAAAAGGTTTAATTATTAAAAATCGTCTTTGGGAAACTTTTTGAAATAAGTCAAAGTCAGATTGCATACAATCTTTTCATGTAGAAAATGATAGAAGCTATATATTTAAAAGGTTTTTCAAAAATAGCCCTTTATTGTAGCTTTTCAGTTTAACCTTTATTTAGATACACAAATTTATATAGACAAAGATACCATTTTATTGCTACAAAGGTTAAAAACGAAGAGCAAAAGGTCTAATTAATAAAAATCGTCTTTGGAAAACTTTTTGAAATATGTCATAGTCAGATTGTATCAAATCTTTTCATGTAGAAGATAATAGAAGCTGTGTATTTTAATGGTTATTCAAAATTAACTCTTTATTGTAGCTTTTCAGTTGAACCGTCGTTTATATACACCAATTTACATAGACAAAGATGCTACTTCTTTGCTACAAAGGTGGAAAAACGAAGAGCAGAAGATCTAATTAATAAACATCGTCTTTGGAAAACTTTTTGAAATAAGTCAAAGTCAGATTGTATCAAATCTTTTCATGTAGAACATGATAGAAGCTGTGTATTTTAAAGTTTTTTCAAAATTAGCCCTTTATTTTAACTTTTGAGTTGAACCTTCGTTTATATACATAAATTTATATAGACAAAGATGCTACTCGATTGTACAAAGACGGAAAAACGAAGAGGAAAAAGTCCAATTAATAAAAATCGTTTTTGGAAAACTTTTTGGAATTAGTCAGGTTGTGTCAAATGTTTTCACGTAGAACACGATAGAAGTTATTTATTTACTAGTTATTTAGAATTTGGTCTTTATTGTAGCTATTCAGTTATACCGTTGTTTATAAATTTCTTTTTTTCAGACAAAGGTGTTACCACATTCTTGCAAAGATGAAAAAACCTAACATCCTCAAACCCAATCAGCCCAACCCATAAAAATCGTCTTTCGGCAAGTTAATTATCGATTCAGCGACGCGATAAAAACTCTCAGGGCACTAATTTCAACGTTGATTTATTCATGAATCGGCTCCAGCACATGGGTACGCGACGAACGTGCGACGGCGCGAACGACCAGTTTTTGTACGTTGTAGGCGTGAATGAACGGAAAATAAAACAACCCCGGGCCGTGGCACACGGCCTCCACCATCTGTTTCAGACACGGGCCACACACACAATCGATACCGAATTTCGTAGTCGGGACCGCCGAATTTTTAACCCCCATACAATCCAATTTACGGAGTACCGTTGCATTAACTCCGTGTCTGTGTGCATTTATAAATGAAAGCATTAATATTAGCGCACGATTTGAACTATATAAGTGCAGGCTTCGGTTTTGATTATGTGTGTGCATGTTGTGCCGTCACGGTTTCCGAATAAAAAGTCCGATCTGAACAGTTTTAATTGTGTTGTAATTCGACGTAATACGTATTTTTGAGGTTGGTTAATGCAAGAATCATCCGTAACAATCGGTTAAGTGGTGATCGTGTGCATAGAACCAGTGGTTTACATTGTCAAACACCGGAACATACACTCAGTGTGGTACAAAATATAACACATACAGTAGTAGCCATTATTTTGAGCTCGATATATGTTAAACATAGCAACTTTTGAAAGGGATGTGATTAAATCTGTGTTATTCAATTTATGAACCACAAATTTGTTTACTGGTTGAAATTTAATGAAGTTAAAATGGAGTTGTTTGTTGTTTAATATATCTCTGTACATAAATAAGGGTGTTCAATTCTTCTGGTGTAAGGGAGCTTACACCAGAAGAATTGAATAATTGAACCCCCACCATATTTCACTGTAGGTGTAACAAACTTTTTGTGTAGTTTTGTCCTTGTAGAATGTTTAACATAAGTAGAACCATCATTTTTTATAAATTAAATTTAGATTTGTTACTAAAAAGTTACTAATCATTTTCTCACAGTCCTTGAACTAAGTTCAGCAAGTCCCATTTCCTCCAGGTTGGCTTTAATTTCAGTTGACGTTAAGATTGGATTGTTTTTTGACATTCAAATTATTCAGTTTTCGATTTTCCTTCAAGTTTTTCGAACACAGACAAATTTTTTTCGTAGCTACCACTTGGTGAGTTTTTCTAAATTTTTTAATAATACTGGAAACGATTGACTTATTTAGAAGTAAACTCTTAGTTGTCTGTCTTTTCTTGTTTTTCTCGGCCTTGGTAACGCTGAATTATATTTTTTACAGTTTTACTTCGTCCAATGATTAAATAATTATAGTAGGCAAAAAACCGCCAGTAAATAATCGATTTAAATACACAAGAAGCAATGAAAGACCATAAAATAAAAAGTTGCTATAATTTTGTCAATTGAAAAATTAAAAAAATAGTTAATCAAATTAAATTAACCAATTGCATACTAGACAGAACAATAAAAGAAAAAACTATAAATAATACAGGTTTTGACATCCAATTCAAGTAGTTTTAATAAGTTGCTATAATTATGGCCACCACTGTCAGTGGATCAGTATTTAATGGACCACCAATTTGATTACTGGTTGATAAATAAAACAATGAAATTGGACCATGTTGTGATTAAATTATATTATGAATTCAATTAAAGTTTGTCGAAAAAGCGACCAGGAAACATAAATTTTAACAGCCTCTTATATTTACGTTCCTAATAGACCTGACATGTTTCAATCAGGATCTTCTAAATGAATGGTAAATGTTTATTAAATTGTTTATGGTGCCGGAATGGATTACGAGAAAGTGATATCATTGCAGTACTAAAAAACCTTTGTCAATTAATTTATGTAACACAAAATTAAAGAGAAATAATCTCAACTATTTAACTATCACAATATATTACATATTTCAATATAATAATTTAATTTTCCTAGACTGAAGTTAATTTTTAACTACAATGAAATGAATTTATTAAAGTATTACATCTAATAAATATTGATGACTAGATTACAATCATCATAAATTTTTATCAAACGAATAAAGCTGGTTGGCAAAATGTCAAATACTTCAATATTTAATGGACCTCTAATTAAATTACTGACTTGTAAATAAAACAATAAAGTTTGGCCCAGTTGTGGCCAAATTGAATTAATACATACAATTAAAGTTAGGAGAAAAAGCCACCAGAAGACAAATTTTAACAGCTTCTTATATTTAAGTTCCTAATAGTGCTGACATGTTTCAATCAGGACCATTTAGATGAATGGTAAATGTCTATTAAATTGTTTATGGTGCTGGGATGGATTTCGAAAAAGTGATATAATTGCAGTACTAAGAAAATCTTTGTTTATTAATTTATGTAACACAAAATTAATGAGAAATATTTTCAACTATTTAACCATCATAATATTTTACATATTTCATATAACAATTTAATTTTTCTAGACTAGTTAATTCTTAACTACAATGAAATAATCTATAGTTGTTCGTTATAGGTACAATTATCCAATTCAAGTACTACAACTTATATTTTTAATATATTATAATAAGTTACTATAATTATGGCCACCACTATACATGGAGTTACAATTAAAATAACTAGCTTCCAACTTGTTCCACATAAAGACAGATTTTTATTGGGTACCACCTTTCCTATAAAAGCGAAGGTGAAACTGAGTAGCTACAGAAAAGGGCATATTTTGCAACAGCCCTAAAAACAAATTTCTAATAACAATTACACTTGATTGCCATAAAACAGCCAATGATGACACATTAAACTTAAATATTTGATAACATTCACAGCCGACTGGGCCAGGAAATGCGCAGAACTAACAGATAACAAACCGTAGGAACGAAAGTACGCACGGGACGAGACGCATTTATTACCACGTAGGGTTTTTGATCTATGTTTGTATTCGCAACGCATTATGGCCATTAAAACATAAAAGGATAGGCATCTAGAGTCGGTTGCATAAACACGTCTATATAGGGGGGGTGCACAAGGTTTATGGCTTTATCTCACCGGGTAATGTTCGCATTTTATAAATGATAACGGCATTTTAACGAGCCAACAAAATTAGACCGAACGTTTCAATTAAAACCGCAATTTTTGTTCGAAGTTAAATTGAAAGGGAGAAACGGCAAGGAATCAGTCGATACGATTGGGTTGGAGGCGGCATTTCAATCATCCCTGTTCCGAGCCCGTTTCTAAACACGCACACTTTGAATACGAATCAATACGTTTCATAATGTCTTCCCAGGACTCTCGTTCAATGCGGGAACAATTTCTTAATTACAGCACTCCCTGAATTACACTGCTCCAGGAAATTAAATATTTTTTTCTATTTAAATCAATAGTAAGTACAATACGCTGTATGTATTAATTTTGAGAGCCGCCTCATAATGACTTTTAAAAAGTATGTGAACGAAATTTTTGAGAATTTATTTTTTATAAATCAAATTTTTTTAATTTTTAATTTTTTTAGAAAAATATAATTTTTTAAGATTTTTTGTAAGTAATGTAAATAAATACCTATTTTTAAAAAATATTAAAAGAATCTATATGTTTTCAGAAAATATTCATAATAATCAATTATTACTGGTGTGGTGAATTAATTTTTTAATTAATTTTAAACACCATAACTTCCTTTAAATTAAGAAAACCACCAATATAATCAACATCTTTTTGCCAACGGTCTACAAGCAAATTATCCAGAGAAAATATTAAAAATTCTGAAGAAAAGACGACCTAACAAAAATAGTAGACACATGAAGAAATATTATATATTTTTTATATTTCAAATTTCATATTTTATATTTTATATTTTATATTTCATATTTCATATTTCATATTTCATATTTCATATTTCATATTTCATATTTCATATTTCATATTTCATATTTCATATTTCATATTTCATATTTCATATTTCATATTTCATATTTCATATTTCATATTCCATATTTCATATTTCATATTTCATATTTCATATTTCATATTTCATATTTCATATTATTTCATATTTCATATTTATTTCATATTTCATATTTCATATTTCATATTTCATATTTCATATTTCATATTTCATATTTCATATTTCATATTTCATATTTCATATTTCATATTTCATATTTCATATTTCATATTTCATATTTCATATTTCATATTTCATATTTCATATTTATTTCATATTTCATATTTATTTCATATTTCATATTTCATATTTCATATTTCATATTTCATATTTCATATTTCATATTTCATATTTCATATTTCATATATTTCATATTTCATACTTCATATTTCATATTTCATATTTCATATTTCATATTTCATCTCATATTTCATATTTCATATTTCACATTTCATAATTTGATATTTCATACTTCATATGTCACATTTCATATTTCATATTATTTCAATTTCATATTTATTTCATATTTAATATTTATTTCATATTTCATATTATTTCATATTTCATATTTCATATTTCACATTTCAAAATTTGATATTTCATATGTCACATTTCATATTTCATAATTTCATATTTCATATTTCATATTTCATATTTCATATTTCATATTTCATATTTCATATTTCATAATTTCATATTTCATATTTCATATTTCACATTTCACATTTCATAATTTGATATTTCATATTTCAAATGTCACATTTCATATTTCATAATTTCATATTTCATATGTCACATTTCATATTTCATATTTCATATATCATATCTCATATTTCATATTTCACATTTCACATTTCATAATTTGATATTTCATATTTCATATGTCACATTTCATATTTCATATTTCATATTATTTCAATTTCATATTTAATATTTATTTCATATTTCATATTATTTCATATTTCATATTTCACATTTCATAACTTGATATTTCATATGTCACATTTCATATTTCATAATTTCATATTTCATATTTCCTATTTCATATATTTCATATTTCATATTTCATATTTCATATTTCATATTTCATATTTCATATTTCATATTTCATATTTCATATTTCATATTTCATATTTCATATTTCATATTTCATATTTCATATTTCATATTTCATATTTCATATTTCATATTTCATATTTCATATTTCATATTTCATATTTCATATTTCATATTTCATATTTCATATTTCATATTTCATATTTCATATTTCATATTTCATATTTTATATTTTATATTCTATATTTTATAAGCTCATCTGAGGAAGTTTTTCATAATAAACAGATAAAATTTCACCATATTAGTCGTTGGATACAATATACAATCAACAACATACAAAAATGTTTATATATAATATAAACATTTATTCATGATAAGTAAATTTATACTTTTAGGTGTTGTGTACATTTGTCCTTAATAAGAACCATTAATTATAATAATTCACATTTCCAACGGTAATCGTAGTAGTTAAAAAATGCTCATCGTAAATCAACGACGAAAGGTAAAAACAAACAAATTACTTTGTAACTACGAAACTGTTTTCATGCCGTGCCCACAATTGTACGTGTAAAGCGCACATTATGTAGTCAAAAATCCATTCACCAAATAAAATGCGGTTTTCCTCAATTAATGCGTTACGATTTATCAATGAACAGTTACTAGTAACCAAGCCAGCTCATTTGTAAAGGCAATTAACGGCGTCCGATTATAATGATCAAACCAGTAAATATTCTAATTTTGTGTCACCAACCGTTAGTGGATAAATTGCACCGTAAAATCGTCTGCTAGCGTTAAAGTGCAATATATAAAACACTTAGGAGCAGACGTGGTAGGAGCCAGATTTTGACTAGACGTCGCGACGCCCCACGTCTCGACCCCGGGTTGGATGAACGAACCGTGGAGCACGCGGGTAAATCACCCCCGGTGCTAAGCGGATTTGATGTTGTCAGGTGGGAATTGTTGTTGTCTCGTTAGTGTTGCACACACTTGTCGGTTCGAGGGCAGGTAAATAAGGGTGCGACTGGTTGACCGTGTTGGCCTTTGGTTGGGGTTTATCGTGCGACTTATTGTGGCGCCCAGAAATGGCAAGAATACGTGCAGAGGGTTTATTCATAACCAAATATTATGGTTTTGAGAAACCTGCAGACAGTTCTTTGTTAGAAATTCATTCCTGGTAACTACTTGCTAACATTTTTTTGCAAGTACCTACTGTATGAGTCAGAGAAAATGGAAACACTATTATATTTTTTATTCTTAACTGTATTTTAATTATGGTAATAATAATAAATAACTCAAGATGTATAGATGCCTTCATAATGATTAATTATGACATTTTTAAGAGCTTACAGTGTGACAAATTAAATTCTTTTTTTATGAAATATATAAAGAAAACATGAGAAAAATCGATTAAAGGCATAATTTTTGAAAAATATTCATTTATTTGATAATCAATTGTTTTCTACACCATTCAACAGAGGTACACTATAAATTAAAAAAATTATAAATATGATAAAAATTATAAAAATTACAAATAATTAGAAAAATTAATCAGAAAATTTTGAATAATTTTAAAAATTATAAAAATGATTAAAATTAGAAAAAATAGAAATATTTGAAAAATTTGAAAAAATTAAAAAAATTAGAAATATAAAATTCGAATAATTTTAAAAATTAGAAAAATTGTAAAATTTATAAAAAACAATAAAAAATAGAAAAATTATAAAATTTAGAAAAATAAATTATAAAAATTTGAAAAATTAATAAGAATAATTTGAAAATTTTGACAAATATGAAAACTTATAAAAACGATAAAAATTAGAAAAAATAGAGATATTTGAAAAATTAATTAGAAAAATTTGAAAAATTAGAATAATTATAAAAATTTGAAATTTTTGACAAATATGAAAACTGAACTGAAAAATGATGAAAATTAGAAAAAATTGAAATGTTTGAAAAATTATAAAAATTTGAATAATTTGAAAAATTATGAAATTTATAAAAACTAAAAAATATAAAATTTAGAAAAATTTGAAAAATTAGAATAAATAGAAAAATTTCAAAAAAGATAATTGTAAAAATTATATTAGAAAAATTAGAAAATTTTGAAAAATTATAAAAATTATAAGAATCATAAAAATTATGAAAATTATAAAAATTATAATAATTATAAAAATTATAAAAATTATAAAAATGATAAAAATTTGAAAAAATTGAAATATTTGAAAAATTAGAATAATTAGAAAAATTTTAAAAATAATATTAATTATAAAAATTAGAAAATTTTGAAAAATTATAAAAATTATGAAAATTATAAAACTAATATAACTTCTTTACTGAATTTAATAAAAATTGTGTACTAGGACATCTTGGAAAAAATGTAAGTTAATAATAAATAATGTAAAAAATTCAATAGGAAACAAGTTTTACATTAAATTGTTGTTGAAAAACGTATATAGTTGAAAATAATGAAAAAAATTCGTTCTACACTTTTATAATACAATGAATTAAATAAATTGTATGTAAATATAATTAATGTATTGAGTAATATAAATTTTACTTTGAATTCGATCATCGATTCGATATACATATAACGATCAATATTATTAAATTTTTTCAATAGTTACAACTGCTTTACCCTGTCCTATTTTTCATATGAATGAGTTTGATTCGTTTTTGTATTAAATCTCTTTCTAGAACAAGTTGGTGGAGAAATAGTTAAAAAATTCAATCGTAAATACAACAAATGAAGTTTTACAAGTTAAAATTTAAAACAATGAGAATGTGTCACACTTATTTCAATATTATTTATATAAAAATGATAAAATAATTTTGAAATGAAATATTATATTTAAATAATATGACACTATTACTATGAGTTATTCTGAGTATAATATGTTTTATAAGATAATTGTTATTACAATGAAGACATAAAAACTTAATTGTTCTGATTGTATTATTTTGATAAGCCTTTTCATGGCTTTACGATTATTCATATTTTATTATTTCGTATCACCACCAATTAGTAATTTTCTTTGATAGACCATTAAATATTATAAATATTAAAATCATATCTGAAGCTTTTACTTTTTAATTCAACAAGACGTAAATAAATAGTTTTAATTACAAGTGCCCTTATTAATAATCACAATAAATTTACACGTTCTAAAATGAGTCAATTGATTAATATAATACTGCAATTACTGCGTGCAATTTATTGGTAATTACAACGCTTATATCCTGTCCGGTCCATTAAAGTATATCAGAAATCAGCTCAAGAATACATTATTTATGAGTCCCGTAATTATAAATCGTTATTAATATAATAATACAAAGCAAACACACATTGCAAAAGAATTAATTCACATACAACATCAATTGCGTCGCATTTCGAAATTCTTAAGTGTCCGTTTGATTGATTTGAAGCTGGAAATGTCAAATTTCAATTGGAAACTCAACAAAAAATCGGCTTGTGCCCTCACGATTTCAAATATTTGATCATTTTCGTTGCACTCTTTAAATAAGGGTGTCCCCCCCTTTATACAAACATCTGTCTCAAACATACCGACTCCCGAATTCGATCACCCAGAATAGATCTCACTATTTCGAGTCTATTTTCGTGATACTTACCGTTATAGGTTTATTTGCCGTGTGAATGTGGAACAGATTTATTTTATGTGCTCTCCCGGTTTATGATCTAAATGTTGTGTTATGGAAGAGCAAAGCGGCCGGTTGGCCGTTAAATCTTTAAATTAATTACAAATTGGTTGTAATTGATGATTACTTTTACTTTATAACGAAGGGAATTGATTGAGTGCCAGGCAAATAATCACCGGATGTTGTGATTGCTGATTTCTAGTCAGTTTCTCTTGTAATACGGATTATTTACTAAATACACTTTTTGTTATGGTCTGAAAATGTTTATGCAGTTTTATTTTACGTTCCTTTCGACATTGAGCTGAAGCGGTGATGTTTTTACGAATACTGTTTTATTTTTGCTGTGTTACTTGAGCATGTTGTATTTACACTCTTGTAGGCAACATTCAAATTTCACACATTGTAAAGTTGTTTATTACGAGGAAGTGTTTTATACGCAGGGAGGTTTACATGCATTTAAAGACAATTTTACAAAGTAATTATGTAAATAAACTTTGTATTAAATGGTGGCCATAATTATAAAAACTTATTAAAATATATGAGTACTACTTGAATTGGATGCCAGTACCTATGTTTATTGCAATCCAATGTCATCATTCACTGAAATTAAAACCTGGAGGAAATGGGACTTGCTCAAATTAGTACACGGACTGAGAGAAGATTGTTGGTAAATGGGAGTTCGTTTGACCCCAGACCTACAAGAAAAATATTGATTTCTTCTAAACATGTGAAAGCCTAATTTTGACGAGTCTAAAAAAATGATGGTTCTGCTTATGTTAACTACACACAAAGTTTGTTACACCCCAACATTTTATAGAAGAAGAATATAGTAATTTTTATAGCACTATATATAACAACAATAGTAAATTCACATTACAGTTCAAATTAAATAAAAGTGTTTTGGCTCAACTATTTAACATTTTATAAAGTTGCTATAATCACCTGGCAGAAGTCTATTGTAACATTTTTAATAGTTCAAACATAGAAAAATGGATTAAAGGCATTTTTTATGAAAAATATAAGTTCCCCATTGAATTAACAATAAATTGCATTCTTATTATCCTATAAAGGTATACTAAATATTTGTGAGAGTCAAAACATGAGAAAAATTGACTAAGGTATTTTTTATTTAAAAAAGTTGCTGCTTTATTGAATTCACTATAAATTGTTGTTTATAACGTCCAAGAGAAACCTGCTACAACAGTTTTAGGAAATAAATCATGAGAAAAATTGATTAGGACATTTCTTATAAGTTCCTCATTAAATTTATTATTAATTATTTTCTACATCACCTGGCAGAAGTCTACTATAACATTTTTAATAGTTCAAACATGGAAAAATGGATTAAAGGCATTTTTTATGAAAAATATAAGTTTCCATTGAATTAACAATAAATTACATTCTGTATCATCCTATAAAGGTATACTAAATATTTGTAAGAGTCAAAACATGAGAAAAATTGACTAAGGTGTTTTTTATTTAAAAAAGTTGCTGCTTTATTGAATTCACTATAAATTGTTGTCTATAACGTCCAAGAGAAACCTACTACAACAGTCTTAGGAATTAAATCATGAGAAAAATTGATTAGGACATGTCTCATAAGTTCCTCATTAAATTCATTATTAATTATTTTCTACATAACCTGGCAGAAGTCTACTATAACATTTTTAATAGTTCAAACATGGAAAGAATTGATTAAAGGCAATTTTTATAAAAAATCTAATCAACCTTCAACTAAACTCTTTTCAAATAATTTATGCCACAATTAATAAATACAAAAAATATGCTCAATATGACAAATTTTACTATATAAATGAAAAATTATAATAATTTGAGCATTTAATCCAGAAAAAAAATTATTCTCTTCAAAAGTCAAGTGTATGTACGACAAGTACTTGCCTATGTTTAATAAATAATGACTCAATTATTTACTGTCAGCTCATCCATTTTAATATCAAAAGTCAAAGAGGACAGGAAGACAGATACAATTAGTAGGCTCAGTAGATGTAAGGTGATCATTTTATGTTCTACCAGAGAACAAACAACAATAGAGTAATTCAATAGGACTATTAAATTGTGTCATAAACTGCAAGGTTAAGTTTATTGACACGAGAAGACCTATTGTTCTGGGACAATGAGTAAAAAAATGCAATGTGCAGTACGATTTTGTGTCTCATCTTCGAAATTTTGGCATCTGTGGTCGTACGTGGGAGACAGATTTCATGTTAAAATATCAAGGACAACGACAACAATCTGTCGGAGTAGCGTGTGAAAATTTAATTTTAATTATTAACGTATCTCTAATAGGATAATTGATAGTATATAATTATTCTACAAGTATAAAATAAAAGTCTGCCAACGCTATTATTATTTTACCGTCTAGCGGTAAATTTGCATTAACATTGTAATGTAAACAAAACCATGTCTGATCTTTTGTTAATACACAACAAATTTAAAACACGAATAAATTTACATCAATTAAACATAAATATCATGTACGGAGAAGTCCGCGTTTCAGATGTAAAACATAGTTTTATATTTGCGTCTGGTGGGCGATATAAATTAACGAACTCGTGCACACGTGAGACACTAGAAACTCGACGCCGCGACGTTCTTGTTGTCGTTGTGCAACTCTTCAATAGAAACGGCTCCGTTCCGAGTTCTTTAGAGTGAGCTCTAAGAGATAATACAAACACGGTCACTCGTTGTGTCACTGACTCGTATTTTCTAACGTTTTGGGTCGAGGAGTATTGTAGGGCGTGTGGAAAGAAGAACAATTGAAGCATGAATATATTAGGTACTGGAAAAAGTTGTTACGTTTTTAATGCTTAACTATCAAGTAACGTGACTTTCTTTGAAATAACTTTTAATCAATAAAATACATGGTAATCGATGATTTTTTGCCAACGTACCTTAAGGAACTTCATGGTTCATGGAACTGAACCTCCTCTTCAGATTTAAATTATTATTAATTAATATATTTTTTAATTTAAATTAATTTTAATTTAAATTTATAATATATAACTCATTTTTTTAATTTAAATCAGAAATTTTATTTTTTTATTTAAATTAATTATTGTACATTTTAATTTTAAATTGAATATTTTATTATATTTAAATAATATATTTTTTTATTAACTAAATTCTTTGTATTTATTTCAGATATTTTTTAAATTTAAATTATTTACTTCAATAATTTTTAATTTTATATTAAATATTTTATTATTATTATTATTATTATTATTTTAATTAAAATGAAATATTTAATATATATTTTTTAAAATTAAATATTTAAATATTTTATTTTTTAATTTTAAATAATCTATTTTATTATTTTTTAAAATTCAAATTAAATATTTTAATTTTTTAAAATTTATATTACATAATTTTTTTATTATTTTTTATATTTAGATTAGACATTTTAAATTTAAATTAAAAATTAATTTTCAATTTTATATTAAATATTTTGTTATTTTTTTAATAAAAATTAAATATTTAAATATTTTAATTTTTTAAAATTTATATTACATATTTTTTTATTATTTTTTATGTTTAGATGAGACATTTTAAATTTAAATTAAAAATTAATTTCATCATCATTCATCTATTTTATTATTTTTTAAAATTCAAATTAAATATTTTAATTTTTTTGTTGATTAAATTTTTTGAATTTAAATGAGATATTTTTGAAATTTTTTTAAATTTAAATTAAAAATTAATTTTTAATTTAATATTAAATATTTTATTTATTTATTTTTTAATTTAAATGAAATATTTAATATTTTTTAATTTAAATTAAATTTTTCAACTTTTTTTTATTTCATAATAAAAATTTTATTATATTTTTTAATTTTAAATTATATATTTTATTATTATTTTTAATTCAAACAAAATATTTTGACTTTTTAACATTTATATTAAATAATTTATTTTTTTATTAAAATTAAATTCTTTAAATTTAAATCAGATATTTTTAAATTGAATATATCATTAATTTTTAATTTTATATTAACTATTTTATTTTATATTTTTCTTAATTTAAATTGAATATTTTATTTTATTTTTTTTTTTAATTTAAATTGAATATTTTATTATTTTTTTTAATTGAAATTAAAAATTTATATTTTTATAAAAAAAATTTATATTTAAATTAGATATTTTTTAAATTTAAATTAAATATTTCAATAATTTTTTAATTTTAAATAAAATATTTTATTTCTTTTTTAATTTTTATGAAATATTTTATTTATTTAAGTTAAATTAAGTTTTATTATTTTTTAAAATTAAATTTTTTTTACAGGTGTACGTTAGGTTTTATAACTTTTAACACTGACTCCTTTGTGGCCGACATGCGACCTCTAGACATAAATCTTGATGCGCATTGTGATTAGGGCCACATGTGACGGGTGTTCCCTACCACGTGCCCGAATTAATTTTCTTTTCAAAGTCTTTTGTTGCATTTTTAAGGGTATAAGGTGTCTGAGCCTGGTCAGGTGTAAATCCGGATAAAAAAGCAAGTGTCGAGGTCAATGAAACGATTTAAAACTGTACCAGACGTGGCGATTCCACGTAATTCAATTACTGGCGCTTAAGGCACGCTGCATTTAAGACCTTATTGATTCTGATTAGATTACTTTAAATAACAAGCGATCAATTGATACAATCATTGAATTTATCAGCGTTGTTTGTATCATAAAAACCTATGAGCCACACATTTATGTTATCAGGCAGGATACAGCACACAACAGAGTTTCATTACAGTTTCAACTACGTTTCCGCGGAAATATGATGATAACGCCAAGGCAAATTTGTACATCACAGATAAACATTTATAATTCCGAAATCCCCCCTCAAATTACATTTTCTAGGATAATAAATATCGGCGGCTTCTTCTATTTTCTTAAGCCGAAACGAATATAGAAGGGCATCAGCACAGATATTTATAAATCTGACTGCATCTGCATAACAATCTATCAAACTGTGTAAAACACAGGACAAGTGAGCATATCGCCGCAGACTTTGGTAAACAAACACTGATGCTGCTCCTCCGTTTTCTATCGTCATGCCAATGAATAATGCAGTAATTGTGTCATTTAAAAAATTCCTAGGAGGAAATATCCAGTGAGGATTTGTAAATTATGTGGAGAACCATAAATTGTATTTATAAACATGGAATTTATTTTTAGAGTCAAATAAAACTCAAACGTACTCTTCTCTGTGTTATTAATTTAATAAGCTCGATGAGTCTATGTAATGCCAGATTTATAGTGCAATAATCCAGTTATTGCCTGCACCTGGATTAAATATAGGAGTGTAATCAAACTTAAGTCGATGCATGGATAAGATGACGCATGTCAGCAAGTTAGTTATTACCAGATCTGTTGTGTAAGCTCTCTAAAACTGAAGACAACTTCTCATTTCATCACACCTTCTCGTAATTAAAAACTGATGCTGCTCCTCTGTTATCTGTCAGCATGCCAATGAATAATACAATAATTGTGACATTTAAAAAATTCCTTGTAGGAAATATGTTGTGAGGATTTGTAAGTTATGTGATGAACCATGTGGTGTATTTATAAACATGGAACTTATTTTTAACGTCAAATAAAATTTAAGCGTACTATGTTCAATATTTTTAATTTTGTAAGTAAGACACAAGTCAGTTTAATGCCAGATTTAAGGGGCAATATTTCATTTACTGTTTGCACCTGAATTTAACAGACAAGAATTATTCAATATGTCAGTCTGTGGAAAGAATTAGTTGATATATGTCAGCAAGTTTATAATTATCAGGCTTCTAGTGGAAATTATGTGAAACTCAAGGCAACCACTCATATCATCACAGTCTCTAGAAATTAAAAACTGATTTGTTTTTCTGTTTTCTGTCATCATGTTAATTAATAATACAATAATTGAGACATTTAAAAAACTCCTTGTAGGATAGATTTAGTGAGTATTTGAAAGTTATGTGGTAAACCATAAGTTTTATTAATATGAAATTTATTTTTAATGTCAAATAAAACTTAAGGGTACTTTGGTCAATTTTGTTAATTTAGTAAGCAAGATAAGTCAATTTAATGACAGATTTAACGTGCAATATTCCATTTAGTGTTAGAATATGGATTTAAGAGACAAGATTAATTAAATTCAAGTCAGTCTATGGAAAGAATGAGTTGAAATATGTCAGCAAGTTAGTATCACGTTTGTAGTGGAAACTATCTGGAACTGAAGACAACCACTCATATCGTCGCAGTCTCTAGAAATTAAAAACTGATATTGCTCCTCTGTTTTCTGTCATCATGCTAATTAATAATACAATATTTGAGGCATTTAAAAAACACCTTGTTGGACAGATTTTGTGAGTATTTGTGGTAAATCATAAGTTATATTTATAAATATGAAATTTATTTTTAATGTCAAATAAAACTTAAGGGTACTATGATCAATTTTGTTAATTTAGTAAGCAAGACAAGTCAATTTAATGCCAGATTTAACGTGCAATATTCCAATTACTGTTTGCACCTGGATTTGGAAGACAAGATTAATTAAATTTAAGTCAGTCTATGGAAAGAATGAGTTAAAATATGTCAGCAAGATTGTTAGTATCAGGTTTGTAGTGGAAACTCTCTGAAGCTGAAACTGAAGGCACCCACTCATATCGTCGCAGTCTCTAGAAATTAAAAACTGATGTTGCTCCTCCGTTTTCTGCTAATACAATAACTAAGACAAAAAATCACAATTCCTAATGCGTTTTAAATGATACTTTCGAATTAGCCATGTTTGGCACAAACGAGATGCCCGGTAAAAATTGATGGAAGTATATGGACGAGGATAAACTTCCACGTTTAATCTGCAAATTACATCGATGGATGCACTTAACTTTTCACTTCAATTACCGCCTTTCATAATTATCAATTACCATAATAATTAAAAACGCATTAGGATCGCCTTAAAGGCCTCCATTACTCGGCTAGACTGGCTGTAATGGCCTTTTCATAAATAATGCCCTCTTTGATAAACACTGACCGATTGGGTTTTATTGCCGCGATGAACTTTGAAAAGACGGATGTGCAGTTCAATTTGAAAATGTCACATTTCCTTCGTTTCTTTTATTTTTGTTATCGGTTGACCCGAATTTATCGAACAGTAAGTCCAATGTTGGCGGGGGAGTACAAAACGTTCTCTGTAGTGAAAACAAAAACTTTGTTTTCTTTAGACGAAACATTCGCGCTGTGTTACAAAACACATGTTCTGGATATTGACGGTTTTGCGGTTGTTTACCGCCGCATCCTGTTCTCGCGTTGATTTACACAAGGACGTGCACTAGCAGTACATTTGGGAAAAATAGTCGGCTGTGACTCACGCACACACACAGATGTCAATGTCTCATGTGTAAATAGTCGACAAAATAATTAGTGACCGGACTAATAAAAGTTTTATGTGTTTCCACTAGAAACCTGATAATTACTAAACTGCTTACACGTTTCGGCGTCTCGGCATTTCGATGGGGTGACTTGAATTTGATTAAATATGTGTCTAGGTGCAGCCGGATTAAAGCATATAACATTGACCAGAGTACGTTCAAGTTTTGTTTGGTGCCAAAAATAAATCCCACATTTATAAATGTAATTTATGGCTCACAACATAAATTACAAATACTTACAGCATCTTTACCAAGAGGAATTTTTTAACATGAGAATGTTACTGTATTATTCATTGACTTGACGATGGATACAGGAGAAGCAGCATCAATTTTTGTTAACGACTGTGACGATGGAAGTACTTATCTTGTGTTTAAAATAGTTTCCACCACAAAACCTGACAATTTTTAAATTGCTTACATGTTTCATTACGTCTTTATTTGATGGATCTTGATTAAACTTATGTGTTTCATTAAATCGGGCTTTAAACTGACTCGTCGAGTTTCAACTAATAACGTCGAACACAGTAAGTTTTATTTATATTATTATATAGTTATTGGTTTATTACATAATTAACAATTTCTTACAGAATCTTCCCTTAAATGACACAACTACTAGATTATTCTTTGGCATGTTGACATAAAACAGAGGTGCAGTATCAGTTTTTATTTACGAGGATCTCTGACGATATGAGTACTTATCTTCAGTTTTAGAGTGTTTTCACTATTAAACCTGATAATTACTTTCTTGCTGACATGTTTCATTATAGTCCTTTTGATGGGGGACTTAAATTTGATTAAATCTCTATAAATTAAAAACTGATGTTGCTCCTCTATTTTCTGTCTTCATGCAATTAATAATACAATAATGGAGACATTTAAAAAACTCCTTGTAGGACAGATTTTAGAGTATTTGGAAGTTTCGTGGTAAACCATAAGTTGTATTTATAAATATAAAATTTATTTTTAACATCAAATAAAATTTAAGGGTACTATGGTCAATTTTATTAATTTAGTAAGCAAGACAAGTCAATTTAATGCCAGATCTAACGTGCAATATTCCATTTACTGTTTGCACCTGTATTTAAGAGACAAGATTCCTTAAATTTAAGTCAGTCTATGGAAAAAATGAGTTAGAATGTCAACAAGTTAGTAAGTACCAGGTTTGTAGTGGAAACTCTCTGAAACTGAAAGCAGCCACTCATATCGTCACAGTCTCTAGAATTTTAAAACTGATGTTGCTCCTCTGTTTTCTGTCATCATGCTAATTAATAATACAATAATTGAGATATTTAAAAAACTCTTTGTAGTAGAAGTTTATTCTCACTTCCATCAATTTCTGCCGGGCATCTTGTTTGAGCCAAAAACGGCAAAATCAAAAGTACCATTTCAAACGCATTAGGAACTGACGCACGTATTAGTACCGTTTTGATCCGTCCAAATAAAGTTCTCTACCTGTTGAGTTCACTTCCTGTTATCGTAATTAATAATAAACAACCTTGAGCCACCATTCTGGGTTAATTTATTCAGCACGTTACGAATCTGGCGAATTATTCCTTGTAACTGGTTTGCCAAGTCCAAATTGAAAAAATAAAAAAAACGGTAGTGGGCGTGAATTATGCGCAGGAATTCCGTGATCCAGGTGCCCATCACATCGTCCACATTGTCGCCTGCCAAAGGGCACAAGTTCACAGTTGTGTAATTCCGACCGGGCTATTTCTGGAATGAAATACTGCATCGGTGACGGTGGCAATGCGGGAGATGAATTGATTGGAAAGGTCACAATTCCTTCAGGGGCCCTTCGCGACGATCGTTTAACCTTTTGCGGACGTTTACGTCAATGTGGTCGATTTATTAGAGGAAATACACTCCCCGGTTTCTTGATGGACAATTACGACAGACGGAGACGTTAACGATTCACGTCAGGTTGTTCGTGGCCTATGGAATTATTTACCATTTTCCCGGAGTCTGGCCTGTTGAAATCCTCCACAATGTGCCACTGGAATTTTAATACCCGATTACCATATCATTAAATGGCGGAAAAGATATTCCAGTGTTTGTTTACATTTGAATAAACCATAATTCTCGTATTGGTTTGTATGGCAGGATAAAAACCATTATGATTGTGTATTATGTAGGAAATAATCTACGTTCTTTCAATTTTAACAACAACCAATTTTCATTGGTTTTCAAACAACTATTAAACGGTTTAATATTAAGGTCTTTGTGCTCACAGTCGGTCGTGCTCTGTTTGTTAACTATGTGAACGATCTCTTCTAAATTCTACAATAAATGGCGCCATTAACGGTGGTAATTATAGAATTTAGTGACGATGAAATTGGCGCCTGAAAAATGCATGTTAACCAACAGGAAATGCCGACGTAAAAATCTTGAATTGTCACGCATGCAACATCAGGTTTTAGTCATTATCTATGTGGTTTTACATATAAAATAATCAATCTATATTAAATTCAAGTACTTTCTGGTACTCTTTGGTTTAATTTTAATCATTTTATCGTGTAGCCATCAAATTGCATTCATTTACTGCTCCACATATTTTTAAATACATATGCTATTGCTATTCTAAATTAGAAAAAATTTAAGTACTTTGGTATTGTTTGGTCCAATTTTAATAATTACATTGAGTAACAGAATAATTTGTTAATTTTCATAGCTTTAAATATCAAAAATTGTTCCATACATTCAATTGGTCTAAACTGGCACAATTCAAGTACTCTCTGGTACTGTTTTGTACAATTTTAATAATTACATTCAATAACAGAATAATTTGGTAATCTTCATAGTTTTAAATACCAAAAATTGTTTCATATATTCTTCCAATCTAAACTAGCTAAATTCAGGTACTTTCTGGTAGTACTTGGTACAATTTTAATAATTACATTCAATAACAGAATAATTTGGCAATATTGTTCCATATATTCTTCTAATCTAAACTAGTTAAATTCAGGTACTTTCTGGTACTACTTGGTACAATTTTAATAATTACATTGAATAACAGAATAATTTGGCAATCTTCATAGTTTTAAATACCAAAAATTGTTCCATATATTCTTCTAATCTAAACTAGCTAAATTCAGGTACTTTCTGGTACTGCTTGGTACAATTTTAATAATTACATTGAGTAATAGAATAACTTGATAATCTTCATAGCTTTAAATATCAAAAATTATTCCATATATTCTTCTGATTTAAACTAGCTAAATTCAAGTATTGTCTGGTACTCTTTGGTACAATTTTAATAATTACATTCAATAACAGAATAATTTGGTAATCTGCATAGTTTTAAATATCAAAAATTGTTCCATATATTCTATTGGTCTAAACAAGCAAAATTCAAGTACTGTCTGGTACTGTTTGGTACAATTTTAATCATTACATTGAATAACAGAATAATTTGATAATCTTCATAGTTTTAAATACAAAAAATTGTTCCATATATTCTTCTGACATAAATAAGCACAATTCAAGTACTGCCTGGTACTGTTTGGTACAATTTTAATAATTACATTGAGTAACAGAATAATTTGGTAATCTTCATAGTTTTAAATACCAAAAATTGTTCCATATATTTTGCTGGTCTAAACTAGCACAATTCAAGTACTTTCTGGTACTGTATGGTATAATTTTAATCATTACATTGAATAACAGAATAATTTGTTAATTTTCATAGTTTTAAATATCAAAAATTGTTCCATATATTCTCCTTTTCTAAACTAGCAAAATTCAAGTACTTTTTGGTACTGATTGGTACAATTTAATTATTACATTGTATACAGAATCTTTAATTTAATGCTGTTATCAAATTAGATTCAATTGATAATAGTTATAAATAAAAAGTATTCATTCCAAAATTCAAGCACTTTATAATAAATGGCGCCATTTAGAGTTCTAATTATAGAATTTAGTGACGACGAAATTGGCGCCTGAAAAATGCATGTAAACCAACAGGAAATACCGGCGTAAAATACTAGAGTTGTTATGAATACAATATCATGTTATAATCATTACATCGTGTAATAGTAATATAGTGTAGTTATCAAATTAGATTTATATGATCTATATAGTTTTAAATACAAAATAATCGTTCTGGCTACTCTAAAATAGCCATATTCGAATATTTTCTTGAACTGTAATTTAGCTAATCAATGAAGAAATGATTTTGAGTAACTGAATTAAATTTGACTTCAATTTACCATAATTAGTTTGATGGCTGTTAAAAATTACTCACCATTCCTTAACGAAATTACCAAACATTTTAATACCTGAATAGCCCTTAATTGTAAGGGATTTCCCCCAACTTCGTCTATATAAAAGGCTCTTAATTATTATACTCGAGTCCCCCATTTACATCAGTTAAACGGGAACGTTGCATTATTCCCAGACCGTAGTAGATACGATGTGACATAATATTTCATAAACCGCTCTTTACACTTTCACTCTCACGATTTTCGAGAATCCGTAACGCAACTTTCCCTTCGCCGCTTAATTACGGGTACGGTTCGAACGTCTAGCAATTTTTATGCCGTTCGCAATTTAGCTCAAAATTATCTTACGAGACAAGATTAAACTTGCACATTGCAGTTCGTATTGATCGCACAGTGAGACCGAGCAATAAAACCGCAATTTGGCATCAATCCCAACAGACCTAATCCGGAACCCCACAGAAAAATCCGGTCCACGCGTCCAGCCAGACAGACCCCGATCCAGCGGGAAGGCCAATGTTTACAAGTTACGTTAGGTTAGGCACAGTATTGATCCGTGTGGATCTCCCCCGAAATTATTACAAGGGGGGCGCCCACCGAAAGATCCATCGATGTTGCCAGGGAAATTAGGGTAGGAAAACTGGCAAAAGGTTTTTCATTGTTGACAGGTCTGGGGGTATTTTATTGCCGGCTTCCTTGCGCCCCGTTTTTCGGCATAGGTGGGAGATAAGCCGGCACGATAAAGTTTTGTAATCCATAAAGATAATTTTATGATGGCGTCGGGGGGCGCAGCCAGGCACCTGTTTTGTTTATGTGCGAACGATAACATTATTACAACAAACTGGTTGACATCTGTAGCTTTGGAATATTGGTAAATTGAAATACTAGGATTAAAGAAATCACACTTGCTTTTTCTAAATATAGAACGTGATTGATAAAAAGCTGATTACAGTGTTTGTAATACTAACGCTACACCGAATTATCTTAAACATTCAATTGCCAATGATTTGTACGCCGTTAGGAATATTAAAATCGTACGTCCAGAGAATGCAAAACACAAGAGACATTTATTTTTATTTCATTTATATGAAAATATATATTTTTACAGAATTGAGCTAGACATAAATATAGCAACTTTAATTTTGCTGCTTATTTTAAATTGAATATTTTATATTTTTATTATAAATTAAATATTTTATAATATTTTTTATTTTAAATTGAATATTTTATATTTTTTTATTTTAAATTGAATATTTTGTAATATTTTTTACTTTAAATTAAATATTTTGTCAATTTTTTTAATTTTAAACCGAATATTTTATATTTTTTAATTTTAAAGTGAATATTCTATAAAATTTCTATTATAAATTGAATATTTTGTCATTTTTTACTTTAAACTGAATATTTATATACTTTTTTATTTTAAATTGAATATTTATTAATGAATTTTATAATTTTTTTATTTTTAAATTGAATATTTTGTAATTTTTTTACTTTAAATTGAATATTTTGTCAATTTTTTTAATTTTAAGTCGAATATTTTATATATTTTTTAATTTTGAAGTGAATATTTTAAATATTATTTTTATTTTAAATTGAATATTTTGTATATTTTTTACTTTAAATTGAATATTTTATGATTTTTTTAATTTTAAATCGAATATTTTATACATTTTTTAATTATTAAACGTATATTTTATAATATTTTTATTATAAATTGAATATTTTATAATATTTTTATTGTAAATTGAATAGTTTATATTTTTTATTTTAAATTGAATACTTATTAATGAATTTTATATTTTTTTAATTTTAAATCGTTCATTTTATATATTTTAAAGTGAATTTTTATTGTAAATTGAATATTTTATAATATTTTTTATTTTTAATTGAATATTTTATATTTTTTTTATTTTAAATTGAATGTTTTATATATTTTTTTAATTTTACTTGTTTATCTCGGTCTTCATAACGCTGAATTACAATTTCTCTTACAGTTTTGTTTCCACCAATAATTAGATAATCATAATAAGCAATAGACAACTAGTAAATAATCGATTTAAATTCACAGGGAGCAATGAAAGACAATAAAGTAAAAAGTTGCTATAATTTTGTCAATTGAAAAATAAAAAAAATAGTTAATTTTTTAAAGAAACAAATTAAATTGACCAACTGCATGCTAGACTGAAGAAAAAACTATAAATAATATAGGTTTTGACATCCAATTCAAGTAGTTTTAATAAGTTGCTATAATTATGGCCACTACTGTCAGTGGATCAGTATTTAATGGATCACCAATTTGATTACAAGTTGATAAATAAAACAATGAAATTGGACCATGTTGTGATTAAATTAAATTACGAATTCAATTAAAGTTTGTCGAATAAGCGACCAAGAAACATAAATTTTAACAGCCTCTTATATTTATGTTCCCGATAGATCTGACATATTTCAATCAGGACCTTCTAGATGAATGGGAAATGTTTATTAAATTGTTTATGGTGCTGGAATGGATTAAGAGAAAGTGATATCATTGCAGTACTAAAAAAACCTTTGTGAATTAATTTATGTAAAACAAAATTAATGAGAAATACTCTAAACTATTTAATTAACATAATATTTTACATATTTCAATATAATAATTTAATTTTTCTAGACTGAAGTTAATTTTTAACTACAATGAATGAATTTATAAAAGTATTACATCTAATAAAGATTGACAATTTTTTTCGTAGGTACTAGTTTCTCTAATTTTTTTATTAATATCTGAAACGATTGACTTCCTCTTGGTCCTGACTACACTGAATTATAATTTTTCTTACAGTTTAACTTCGACCAATGATTAAATAATAAATATTATAAGTAAACAATCGATTTAAATTCACAGTGAATACAACACACAATGGACATTTATTTCCGTTTGTGCCCCAACATACAGAAACTGGCAATTACTTTTCAGATATCCCCAGACGTCCTTCGCCAAGACAACCGCATTTTTTGCCGGTGCTTCATTTCCACCGTGACTGATTTTAATAACTCCGGCCCGCACTAAAAACATTTATCGCATCGCGACAATTAATAAACGTACAATCGGAATAGTAAAATGAGTCACATTCAACGTTTAACTGGGTCATTTACATTCATCAACGCCGCACAACCATGCAATTGAATTGGCCGTGTGAAAAAATCGCAGTGCAACATTTAAATCGCCGGTAATGACGGATAATGGCACTTCTTCGAACCTCCGAGAGGTCGTCACGGTGCAGGAGCAAAACGGAACGATGGCAGATACGAAGACATCCTTTGTTTTTAAGTAAACAATGCGTCGATGGGAATAACAACCCCCGGGTCTCTGTCTGCGTCCATTAGGGAGATTAATATTGAAAAACGTAAGAATTTTATAATCCAACAGGTAGTTCGAAAACCGGTTCGGATTTTTGTGGGCTTAAGGCGCAAAAGACCCAAAGGGGGACATCTTACACGTCTCTTATTAGATAACCCCCAGGTTTGTTGTTACTTCAGTTTATCCGAAGTTTTTCATAACTAATACTCAACCGACACTAAATTCACGCAGTAACTAAGTAAATAAACGTTTTTCACAAGTTTTTTGAAGCAACTTACAGACTTACAAGTATGTATTAACATTCGGCACTTCTTCCAAACTATTACCTCCGCCACTATTTACGTTACTTCTTCGACCCGACAAAATATAGAACCAACATAATTTCACAACAACAACAACAACGCAGTTCCAAAATAACGAGTAAAACATTTGGGATTCAAGGGACTTTGCGGGGTGTTTTAAAAAATGCACCAACCTGCAATGACAGTATCGCTAAGGTTGTACTTTTCGTTCGCCTTCGGGAAATCCTTCAGCTTGCGGTTGCTGAGCTTCAGCTCGCCACTCTGGTTCGCCTCCTCCAATATACGTTCGAGCGATCTAGTCAACTGGTTTTGTATGTGTCCATTTACATGAGTAACTAGCACTGCCATCATGCATGGCACGACCGCTTCTTCACTCACTCACTAACTGAATCGCGGTCGGCGATTTGGCCGATTCGAGGGCGAGCCTAGGCAAAGGTGATCCTCCAGATGGCGGCACACGTTGGGTTCGAACGTAATTGTGGAGTTCCTGTTCGTGGTTTGTGCTATTTTTGTCTAGATGGTGCTCTGGTTTTTTGTTAAAATTATAAAATTTATAACATCGGACTTTTTTATGAGACTTTAAAAGTTAGCATAAAACAAAACTTTATTTAATGACGATATTTCTGTATGTGCATTACATTATTACAAATTAATAAAATTAAATTATTGCATTATAATATTAACGGAAGAGTTTTTACTATTGGCGTCTAGATGGCGCCACAAAATTTGCTTTTTCAAAAAAATTGAATTTATATTCATATATATTTTAACATTTTAATGTAAATTGTTTGAAAATATATTAATTAACTACTGTTGCTACATGCAATATTATAAAAACTATTATTTTTTATTCTATAAATTGTTACATATATTTTATTGAATTGAGCTGGACATAAATATAGCAACTTTAATTTTGAAAAGAAATTTAATTATTAAATCTGTGTTTTTTAATTTAAAAATAACACTTTGTATAATAAACTTTGTTTTATAATTTTGACCTATCTCTGTGGTATAAACTCGATCATTTTTAGAATGTACGACAAGCCTATATTTCTACAGCTTATTGAATTGCTGTGATGATTTCATTTAAATTGATAAATTTTTATGACGAACTTGAATTTGTGTCTTAAATCGTTTTCATGTTGAAACATATTTATTAAGAGCATCATTTCTTCAATATACATCCCAGTACATATATCAGTCTAAAAGTGTCTACAACAGAAGAATCAGGGGATTCACATAGCATAATTAAACCGCCACCATGTGAAATTCTGTAAAAAATAAAAGCAACTATGCTAAGTAATTTTTGATTGTTACATTAATCCTAGGATCTATATTTAAAATATTTTAAAAACAATATTAAAGAGTGGGCGTTTTTATCTGTTATCAAACTGAGGCAAAGCTTCTACAACTGACAGTATTATATGTGTTTTGTGTTAAAAATTATGTGTCAATATCGTTGGAAAATTATTAGTGACAATGTGGGAAAAAATCAAAAAGTAAGTAATTTGATTAACTATGTGTGTATACCATACGCTAGTATTAAACAGTTGATATAATTAAATATTCCAATATTAATATTGATTTCAACCTTATATAACATTAAGATTTTTTATACATTAAATACATATTCTGCGTACTAACATATATAAATACATGTATATTTCAAAGGAATTTCAATTAACAATAGTTCGTTAAAATTTAAGTTTTTATTTAGAAGTCCAATTGGCTGAGACCTTATCTTATCAACCACTGATACAGAGATATAAAGCTTACATTTAAATAAACGTTCTCTAACACCAGGTAAACATTAGAATAATCGAAGTACGAATTTAGCAGTATTTAATAAAGCACTTTTTTAAAAGCACGATTAGATTATTACAATTAACAACACATTGTTTCGAACAGTTACTGGTACAACAACCACGTAAACATAATATGTGCGTTAGTTTAAAATGAAATGCAAGTGTTGCAAAAAGTAAGTTTAAATTTAAGTCTTTTATAATTCCATCCTCACCACCGCATCCCCAATTCGAACGGCGTAAGTTTGAATCTAGCGCGGGGGGGTTGTAAAGTGCGCGAGTCACGTTATCGAACAGCCCCTGATTTTCGGCCGAATCCACCTGACTTGTGTGATTATTATTGCTAAACATGTCAGCGTTTTTGCGTCGTTTCGCATGCCTTTCGTACCAGCACGACGTCAGGAAATCACCTGAACAATTATAATAGGTGAGCGAATGCTGCATGAAAAATTTTTTTTTAACATACGTTACGTTTGAATTGGGTTACATAATTTTCAACCCTGTTTTTTTCGGTGGTCAATAATAGGACAACGAATGATCCATTGATTTATTTTATTTATTTTATAAGATAAGAAATAATCCTCCCAATATTTATTTTTTTTATTTATAGTAAATCTCAAAAGAGATAACCATCTAAAATTTGTGTAGTGTTATTATTCATTAATACCATAACAAATATATTAATCTCCTGTTTATCTTTATACTCGCACGTGACATAGAAAATACTAATTTAATTTTTTAAAAAATTGCCTACTTTTTTATTTTTCAATTGACAAAATTATAGCAAATTTTTACTTTATTCTATTTCATTGCTCTCTTTTAATTTAAATCGATGATTTATTAATGGTATTAGCTTTTTATAATTATTTAATTATTGGTCTAAATATAACTGTAAGAAAAATTATAATTTAACGTTACCAAAACCTAAAGAAATAAGAAGTGATGGCTAAAGAAAGTGCCCAAGTGTTAGCTACAAAAAAATTTGTCTGAGTTCAAAAAATTTGAAAGAAAATCGATACAGGATAATTCGAATGTCAAAAACAATCCAATCTTATAGTCAACTGAAATTAAAGCCAACCTGGAGAAAATGGGACTAAATTAGTTCAAGGACTGTGAAAAGATGGTTAGTGAATGGGGGTTTGTTTGACCTCAGACTTACAAGAAAACCAATGGTTTCTACTAAAAATGTGTCCAATTTTGACTTGTTTACGACCCCATTCTCTGGACCACAGCACAGTCTATATTTAATTTATAAAAAAATGACGATTCTGCTCATGTGAAACATCCTACAGGGACGAAACTACACAAAAAGTTTGTTGTACACTCAATAAAACATGGTGGAGGCCCCTTTAGACTGATATTTATACAGGGACATATTAAACAACAATTTGCTTCCATATATTGAAGAATTGATCTTCTTAATATAGGATATTATATAAAGTATTAATGTCAAATTAAATAACACAGATTTAATCATTAAAAAACCTTTTCAAAATTAAAATTGCTATAAATTAATATTTTAACAGTCACATTAAATAAAAAAAAATATGGCTGAAATATTTAATACTTTAAAAAGTTGCTATAATTAAGACCAATGACCTAGTTTCAACAAAATTTGTTTTGTATACTCATCCATATTAGGACAAAATATTATTAAATAATGAAAGTTGATTGTTGCTTCTTACCGTGCGAAATGTTTACCTTAGATTCAGTCTTTTGGAGTTTTTTCGTGCTGACCCCAGTTTATTCTTCCCCTCACATTGGATCATCGAACGTTAGAGTGGAGTCATTAAAAATCTTAAATAGTTTTATCCACATTTTTAGTTTTTGATACCAAAGATCAATGAAATCTGGCCACTAGGTCTCCTGTCCTCTGTATATAGAAGTTAATATCATTAATGATTTATTTTGATACACTTGATAGACAAATCTATGAGGAAGATCTGTGAATATAATTGGAGTGATGAAGAAAACGACATCTTTGGTCAGAAACAGAATAAGGTCGTTTTTTTTGGCCCTACATAATAGACTCCAATTTTTATGGGGTTGTCACTGACTAAACATGTGTCATCATAGGTAGGAGACTTCCTCCAAGCAGATCTTCGGGGTCAAATTGAAATGAGATACCTCAGACCACTAGGTCTATGTCTTGTTTTCCTTGTCACTGAGGATATAAAGCGACTTCTTCTGTCCTCTATATGTAGTTATATCATTAATTACTTATTTTGATTCACTAGATACACAAATCTATGAGGAAGGTATATTTTAAAATCATGCAAATGGATGAACTATGATGATGTTTGGTGATTTTCTGGCCGTCTAATTGCAATGAAAACTTATTGTTCCTGTTTTGCTAAGTTGAGGCAATGTATGTTGGTAATTTCCAAAATATAAAATAATTATAAAAGAAAGCTCAATTAATTCTTTATTTTTTATTATTTATTATATAAGTGTCAAGTAAAATGTCACATCATAAGATTCCCAAAAAACCTAAACGCCACAAAAAGAATGTATTTGACTATGTACGCAGTGTCTTCACGAATGGAATGGACAGCAATGAACTACGATGGACTTTGACACTATGGATGTTGGGGTTTTTCGTTGGACTGCTCTACTTTCTAGACGTCTTCCAAATAGAAGAATACTATACAATTACAAATGCACCGGCACCTAATCACAGGTTTCAGACCAAGGAATCCTTAAAGGGATTCCTGGTCAAGACCAAGGGATGCAGGATACCTTACATGGACCCCATGGACAAGACAATAATCAAGTTCATTGAAAAATATGACCCACCTGTTTGCAATAAAGGTTACATCCGAATTTAATCCATCAGATACCGGTTAAAACGTTTTATGTTGCAGGTATACCGGCTTTATATGAGTCCAATTTTACATCATTATTTTTGCTAAATTCCTCGTTGCCTTTTTACAACGTGACCGATCCGGGCGAGCTAAAGTGCTGCTACCAGGCCGTAGAGCGCAAAGTGCCCCGCGACGACGAGCGCGACGACAAATTCAGGGTGAACGCCTCGTGCATCAGCTTCGGCGAATCGGTGAACATCACGGACGAATACGTAATGGTAAAATGTTACGTGAACGAGACGCGGATCTACAAAGACGTCTTCTGGTTCGTTCCGTCGAAGGTGAACGCCACCCAACGCAGACCCGTCGCACGGCGCCCTTTGAACGTGCTCATCGTCGGTTTGGACGCGGTCTCCAGGCTGAATTTGCACAGGCAAATGCCCAAAACTGTGGGTTACCTCAAGGAGATCGACGCCGTCGAACTGCTGGGTTATAACAAGGTCGGCGACAACACGTTCCCGAATCTCATCCCGGTGCTGACCGGTTTGTTTGAGGACGAGCTGGGGAGCACGTGCTGGAAGAAGGGCGGTCACTTCGACAACTGCACGTATCTGTGGGATTTGTACAAGGAGAAGGGGTTCATGACGTCGTTCGGTGAGGACGCCGCGTGGATGGGAATTTTCAATTACGTCAGACAGGGATTCATTAATCAGCCCACTGATTACGCTTACGGGTACTTCAACAAGTTCGCAGAGGGTCAGATAGGCAATTCGCACAACCTAAACGTGGACGAATGCATTGGTGCTAGGGATATTTACAAAGACTTACTGAAGTACATAACAAGACTTACGTCGAGGTTTCACATGGAGGACACACCATACTTTGCCTTCTATTGGGGTGCTAGTCTGTCGCACGACTATCTTAATAAACCTAGCATAGGCGACCAAATTTATTTGGAGTTTTTTAAGGATCTAAAGAAAAACGGCTACTTGGACAATACAGCGTTGTTCTTCATGAGCGACCACGGCATAAGGTGGGGCGGCATCCGCCAAACCTTCATGGGCCGAATGGAGGAACGACTGCCTTTCTTGTACGTCCGACTGCCGGATCAATACAAAAAGGAGTTCGCCCAAGCCTATAACAACCTAAAGGAAAACGTCCACAGATTGACCACACCTTTCGACCTGCACGAGACTCTGAAAGACCTCCTCAACCCGTTCGATCTCACCGACACCGTACTGCACAACAGGAACGACTCCAATAACAGAGGCATAAGTTTATTCAGCGAAATTCCAGGCGACAGAACGTGCCAGTCGGCAGCCATCCAGACACATTGGTGCACCTGCCAGAGCAGTTTAGAGATCGACAAGAACAGCAGCATGGTGGTTGAAGCTAGCAGCTACGCGGTTGCTTACATGAACAAATTACTGCAAGGCCACGGCGATTGTGCAGATTTAGCGCTCGACGAAGTGATCAACGCCAGAGCCTTGACTCACGGCGATCATATCTCGTTGGATGATCACAAAGTGTTCGACTATATGATCACCTTGAAGACCGCACCTGGTGGTGGCGTCTTCGAAACCACCGTGAGGGCGTTAAAGAATAAGAAATTTGAAGTATTGGGAACAATTAGCAGGCTCAATTTGTACGGGAAACAGAGTGCTTGCATTACCGATTTCCATTTGAAATTGTACTGCTATTGCAAAACGTTTTCGATTTGGGACAGCGGTAAGAAATTGGGTTTTCTGTGAAATTGAAATTTTGTAAGTCTATTCAGTCAATGCTATTCAAATATCTATCTATATTCATTTTATTGCTTTATAAAATTATACAACTTTGTCTGTGAATTTTACAGAAATACATATAACTAAATTGTTTAAATGTTTACCTATATTAAGGATTTAGTGGTTGTGTAATAATTTACATCTAATGTATACTTTTAATGGTATTGCAAAATCGCATTCACAATTACATCGTCTTTTCCCAACGCTAAAACAATAATAAAATTAAAACAACATAAATAAAATATTTGAATTATAATATATTTTATAGTTTTTTCTCGAATTTTTTGAATATCATTGGATTTAAAAGAATAGTACATATTCCCTTATTTTCCTTCAATTTAAAACGCTTTAAAATCATTTATCATTAAACCATATCATATAAATATATTATGTTTATATCAGTGTTATTTATATACAAGTTTTATTTATTATATGTTGTTAATGTTATAAAAACTGTTTCTGCAAAATATATATTACAAGCTTTAGTATTAATTTATATAAATAACTTTTAAGAATTTCTCATGAATCTTCTGTTTAATTTTAGTACAGTAAATCTATTCAGTGCCATTTTTAAATAAAATTTGAGCACTTGTGCCAACAAAATTTGTTTTAGAATTACTATACTGAACTTAATCAATCAACGGGATTTTGAGAACTTTAGAACAATTTAACCGATGCTATATAAATTTGAAATACCCAAACTTTGTAACCAGTGCTCTATTTAAAGTTGACATGTTACCCAAAAATCCTAGTGATATTGCTTGGTTTATAAAATGGAAGAACTTTGAATGTCGCAATTCAGTTCTTCAATTTTAGAAGTCGGCGGTTATTGAATTTCTACAAACGGAAACGTTTTCTATTCTAAATAATTATCCTAGAAAATGTTTAGTATAATTTGTTTAGGTTTTAGGAGAATCAAAATGTGATAATTACGATATGTTAAGCTTTATGTATCTACAACATATTCTAAAGTATTAAAACGTTGTTTTATAAAAAGCTTTTAATTAAATACTACAAGAAACATTTGGGTTTTAATTTTATAAGTAGGTGTAGGATATTAAAACGACGAACTAAAAATCTATTTAACAACTTTATTGACCTAATTACTTGTCATTATAAACAATAGTGGGCTCATTAAAAACGTGAACCTTCTCATCATAGAAATCCTCAGGTATGCTATCATCAATTGGTCCCACATAAGTGGGGAAAGGTACAGGTTTGGTTGGTTTTCTTAATGGCAGTTTAGAATCATAAACAGTAACAATAGAATTAGTTTCGCCAGGAATAGCTTGTCCAGTCACCCACATGACATTATACTTGGTGTTTATTCTTAAGACTGTTAAACCCTTTTGTACTAGAAATCTGTTACCCATATGACCTGGCATTTTGGTACCAGGCCAGACCCTACCTTTCTCACCGCCGCCACCGATGTTGCCACCACGTCTGTGAGTTTTGGTCACACCATGAGAGGCAGGCATTCCTTTGAAACCATGCCTTTTAACCACACCCTGGAAACCCCTATCAATACTGCAAAAAAGAAACAACTGTAATGATCATGAATAAGCACACATGACGTGTATATTTACGTTTTTCCCATTACATCAACGGCATTTCCAACTTGAAAATGCATGACATTCAACAGTGATCCAACAGGTAGAGCTGCATCAGGACTGACAAAAAATCTTTTCAAAATCTTTTTGGGGATTACACCAGAGTCCTTGAATAATCCGCAATATTCCTTGGTGAAAATTGAAGGGTCTGCTTCTTCCGCTCCAATTAAAAGGCACGCCTTTTTGTTGTAAATCCTCCCCACTCGCTTCCTGGGAGGGTCGTACTCATCAGCTGGGTAATGTCTTATTACATGGTTGTCTAAAACCTATTGAAATTTTATTGAGAACTGTAACAGTATGTGGAACTTGTACCTGTAGTAGTGTTGTCTGAATTCTTTTTCCATCTTTAAGCCACATTGGATACACACCAATTTTCCTGGCAATTAGTCCAGTCCTTTGCAATTTTGGATCCCATTGTTTCAATACTATTTCCGGATTTTCTTTGTTTGAATATTTATCTTGAGTTATTTCTTTTAGGAATTCTTTGTTTTCTGGGGTGAGATATTCTTCGGTGGTCTAACAAATAAATTCTTGTAGTACTGCGAGTGATATAATGGTCATACTTACGGCTCTGGTTTGTTTGGTAAACCACGTAGGATTCCTTAGTCTAGGTTTGGCGTTTAGTACATGTCTCTCTCTTATTTGAGTTGTATTTGTAATACTACAAAATGAACACACCGTATAACCTCTAAAATTTATGGAGTCAAGTTGGACTTTACCTTAAAGCTAATAGTTTTTCTTCCAGGGATTTCAAACAACATTTTTGTATGGTGGATATTATTAACGCCATTTGACTATATTAATAATTAAATTCAAACAATTTTAGAGGAAGTTTTCATTACCGTGACATCTGTCAACGAGATTTAAGTTAGGTTATGTGTATATATTACTTAATGTTTTCAAAATACGCTCCGCATCTTTCAAAAAGAATAATTTTCTTATATTAAATAGATTTAATGTGTTTTATTTTTAAAATATTTGCAGCTTTCGACGGTTAGTATTCACTAATTTTGAGTATGCCAAGCTGTACTTCAGTATTAATTTAAAAAATATGTTTATTCTGATTTTTTTAAATTTTAATTAATTTGTTTTATTAATTTCAGAAGGAATTAATTTTGTAATATTAGTTTTATTATTACTTTAAAAATTCCGTTGTTGATGAAGTTTTTTTTACTCTATGCAGGGGATTCCATGGTTTAATTTATGAAGATTACATTGTTGCCATATGGCATTATACTGTAACAAATAGGCTTTAATAAATAATGCAGTCCTATGCACAAAGTAAACAAACTTGTATCAACAACAGAACTTTTGAAGCAACAAGCAACAAAGTTATTAACAAAACTTCCTGGCAAAGTAGCAGATTAAAAGAACAGAAAAAGAATCAAAATATATTTTTATTTTAATTCAACATAGAACATAGAATAAATCATAAACTCAAAAATACATTCCAAAAGTAAAATAATTGCACATTATGCCTCATCTGGGCCTTTCAACCTGAAAAAATTATACTTTAATGTAATACAAAACTAATATAATAATCAAGATACTTCAAAACACAAACATCCTTCGTATCCAGAAATGAAACGTCCTGAGGTGTTAAAAAAACGTGTTGCAAGTGTGGCCGTGTATTAGCATGACTAACCAGTATATTGAAAACCTTTGTTCTATTTTGTTTATCCTAATGAACAGAACATTAAATCCAAAAAATTAAAAACGCCAATTTCCTACCATATAAACATCAAACTCATCCAAAAAATAGAATGGGAAATCCATACACTGCCACAAAGAGTAGAGAAAAGCAACAGTGGAGAATGATCTTTCCCCTCCTGACAAATTGGTAGTTTTGGTCACACCCTGTGTACCTTCCTGTGGTATGACTATCAGCTCCAATTCTTCTCTTTCACAATCTATATTAATTGTTCCCTAAAATAGTTCACCATCCTGAGTATATGGGTATTTTTAATACTTACAGATTTATTACCTTACAATTGGAAGTTTCCAAAATTTTCTTGAATGAATACTTAATGTAGGAAATAAAGTAGTTTTCCGTTATTTTACAGTAACGGTTTCGGCATTTTAAAGCTTCAGTTAGTGCAGTAATATTTAAATTCAGCTTTTCTATTACGTGTGCTGTCTCGTTGTACTTTAGTTTTAGAGACTTGTACTTTTGTACCACGTCGGTGATATTATGTGACATTGATTCAATGTTAGCCACAGACTTCTCCAGTTCTATAATCTCGTTAGCAATTTCTGCTTCTTCTCTGCAAAAAAACATCAATATTTTATGTCTATATAATTAAAATAATTACCTCAGTTGAGGCAAACGTTCTCCAGCTTTTTCGGCTTTGGAAACTCGGTCGTATAAGTTATTCTGAATCACAACTATTTCAACACGAACGCTGTTTGCTTTCTCGTTCAATACATCCAATTGACTTTCCAGAAACTGGTCACCCATTAATGCCCCATCCAACTTCCTTTTATTGGCCCACTTTTGTTCCTGTAAATTGCCACAGTTTAATACAGTAACAAGTTGAAATGCCACGAAGTACCCGAATAGGGTCCAATCTGCTTTCAAGATCCTCAATCGCTTTATTGAAGTTTTCTAGTTTATCCTCTATTTCGTCCACTTTAGTCTTTAAATCGTGGAGTTCCGTTTCCACAAGTGCTAAAGCAGTAGTCTTTTCTTGTATCACACCTTCAACTTCACTCACTTCATTTTGCTGGAAATAAAAGTTCACCAAACAGCAACGAAATATAGTAATTAAAACATTTACCAAAACGTTTACGTTGGTTACTTCAGGCTCAGCTGAGGAAGTGATCTCATTTATCTTTTGTCTGACGCGTTGCCTGGCGTCGTTTAATTTTTTTATCTTGTCTTCTAACTCCTTTTTTTCGTTAATTTTATCGCTCATATCTTGCTTAAAATTATTTAGCTCCGTAGTTTTGGCAGCTAAATCCTTTTTTAACAGTTCGATACCAGTCGCCAGTTGCCTTAAAACCACTCTTCAAGAGTTTGCCAAAAGGATTAAATATCTAATACTTACACCGCATGTTCCTTGGTGTCAATCTGGAGATATTTGGCTCGACGTTGTCTGGATCCGTATGACCTATAATTTGGATCAGGGTAGTATTTGTCGCCTTGCATGGTAACACCTTGGACACAGTTTCGGGGAACTCGTTCCTGCATGGAAAGGAGTTCTTGAGCCCGCTCGTCAGTGGGTATGAGAAGAATATTTTCCATCCCCGACTGGTCGACAATGCAATTGAAAACGATTGGATCCTCTATCTCTATGACATCATACAGGGCCACGCAGTCGGGAGGTGATTCAACCAAGTTCCTTGTCACATCATGTTTCTATAAAATAAAGTAATTAGACAAATCAATAAACAATTAAAATTTACCTGATAAATGAACTTGGAAGTAATAATTGTCGGCTGTTTTTGTCCTGAACAGCACTGGTCAAATATCTTCCTTAACAGCTGAAGATCTCCTTTGTTGTCTACAGCAAAAGCACTTAACAGTTTGGGGGAAATGAACCCTTCAACTGCAACCACCCATTTCTTGTCCTTAACCTTGATATATTGACCTATACACGTATGGATTCCAAAAAATTACATTATGTTATAAAGTTCAATTAAATCATACCCAATGGGCCTCTAGGCTCATGCGCGAAACTATTCTTATGCTCTTGAATCTTCTGTTTGACTTTGAGCATATCTGCACCATACAATATAAGATTGTTTCCTGATTCCTCTGTCAAAGCTTGTAAACTTAATTCATCATTACCTGAAAATATTAATGGTGGTTATCGAGTATGGTTAAAAATGATAAATATAAATACGAATTTTTATATTAAGGTTTTTTATATCATTTAAAAAATTTTGTTCTTCATTTTCTTTATAAGACAAATGGCTGGAAACTTGAAACAAATCGTTCCTGCTGGTTTGTAAGTGTTCTTCAGTGCTTTTAAGTTTTTCTTCATATGATCTTAATGTCTGCAAACGTTCCAATTCCTCCTGTTCAGCTTTGGTCAATCTAAAACATTCCTTTTAGGAGGAATAAAAGATTCTATAATAAAACTAACTTTTCATTAGCGCTATCAATTTCTTTCTTAAGATATTCCAGGTCCTTTGTTCTTGACTCAATGACGACGTTGATTTTTGTCTGTTCATTCTTTTTTTCATTGTAAGCTGCGAGAGCAGTCTTACGTTCCTTTTGCGCATCTGATTGATATCGTTTTTGCAATTTAATTGAGTTCACTACTTCAGTTTCTTCTCTATCTAAAAGACTAAAAAAGAAAATAGCAAATAAACAAAATATAAAAATTTATTATACCTATTTGTTTCCCTTAATTGTTCCAGCAATTCGCCCTTTTTTCCCCTTTCATTTTCTACTTCACTGATCTTTGCTTCCTCGATTTTCAGTTGCGTTTCTTTTTCTTCCAGTTCTTTTTCCAAATCTCTTACTTTTGCCCACAGTAACTCAACCTGAAGGTCTGCTTTCCTCTCTTTCATGGCAATGAGCTGGCTGTGGTTGCCAATCTTTATTTGCAACATTTTTAATTCATTTTGCATTTTCTTAAATAACTAAAAATACAATAAAATATTAAAAATAATCGTGAAACAGGTCATTTCTTTGTTAATATAATACATACATATTATAATACTATTAATATTATTTACTCACAGATTCTTTCCCAGTAAATTCTGTAACCATTTCTATTTTATTGTGTTTAATCTTATTATACTCATCATACAGATGATCAAGTCTAGTAGCCCTTTTGAATAAAATAAATTTCTGTTTAGGATCATTGCTACTTAAAAAGTTTCTTGATATATCTTGATTTAAGATACATATTGGATTGTCCAGTTGTATTCGAAAAGATGTTACAATATTTGAGACCTCCTTTGCTGAACCACATACAGAAACTCCTACAAAACTTATTGATAAACTATGTTTGTTATAGTTTTATGAAAATATTTACCATTTTCATTTTTAACTTTATAACTGCCAGATCCATTTACAGTTATATTTCTAATAATTATAATTTTATTGCCAAAACTGTCATGTTTATAGGCATAATCTCCAGAATTGTTCAAATGTATTTCAATGGACCCAGATGGTTTGCCAGATTTTATGAGAGCTGAATATAACTTTGAATAACTAAGGAATGTGATTAATATTGTAAAATACCTTTTATATTTGTGCCTCTGCTTGTTAAGGTTGTTCTTCCACCTAAGCCCAAAATCAGTGCTGTTAACAAAGCACTTTTACCACTACCGTTCTTGCCGACAACAACGTTAACGTTATTTACAAAATCAACTTCCAGAAAAGAGTGACACATGAAGTTTTTCAGGGCCATGTAAAGGACACATCCTGCTCTCATCTAATAAAATAATATTTATTATTTTTGTTCAATCATAGTCATAAACTGTACCTTGACATTGGCATTTCTCAGACGTTTATTGGATATGCCACCTTGTGATGTTCTGGAGTTAGATTTCCTTTTCTCGGACATTTTGTGGCTGTTAGATTAAATGGCGAATAGTAGGGTGTGATATTGAAATTGAACTTACCAAATTAATGAAGATTTTAATTAATTTTACCACTTAGAAACAACATCTGTCACAGTCTAAACATTTATATTAAGCAATAAATCTAGCGTGTTTTGAGGAAGTAAACTTTTAAAGGAATGGACACCGACGAGAAAATGCGACTAGATTGTGAAAACAAACTTTGGAAATATTGGTTTGAACCAAACATTCGAAGTTACCCCGAGAGAGGTCGCATGAACGTGCACTTTTTGTGATTTTTGAAAATGACAAAAGTTTGATAGAGACATCGAGGCTTTGACTTTGCAATTTGTCACTTACTACGGCGATAAAAGGAAAACTAAGCCTCCGGCCTGGCTGCTCAATAGTTTGACGACAAATTATTCGAAGGCCGGATCTGGTCGTACTAGACTACCTACTCGATTTGGATTTACCGCCGGCCTTGTCGGGGAAGCCCGTGTCTGCTGCACAACGAGACAGTAAAATATATTTCACAAAATTAAATTATGTGACATATGACGGCTCTGATTTTGGGCTTAGGTGGAAGAACAACCTTAACAAGCAGAGGCACAAACATAAAAGGTCTTTCACAATATTGATCACATTTCTTATTTATTCAAAGTTATATTCAGATCTCATAAAGTCTGGCAACCCATCTGGGTCCATTGAAACACATTTGAACAATTCTGGACATTATGCCTGTAAACATGACAGTTTTGGCAATAAAGTTACTAGGAAAGAATCTACGAATAAATAATATTAATTGTAATAATATATATATATATATATATATATATATATATATTATATTAACAAAAAAATGACCTAATGTTTAATATATCTCTGTACATAAATCAGTCTAAGGAGATCTACACCTGAAGAATTGGGGGATCCCCATAGCATACTTGAACCTTCACTGTGGGTACAACAAACTTTTTGTATAGTTTTATCTCTATAGCATATTTAATTCACGTAAGGAAAAAGAAATGAATACGATCAATTACAATCAGTACTTCATTTAATTTTAAAAATTAATATAAAGTGATGGGAAAATTTTAATTTATTGACATACCCCATTTTGTTTAATTTAATTTTGAAATGAGCATTAATTTCATTTTATTCATTTCAAAATAACAAAATGGATAGAATGTATAAACAAAGAAATAATTGAAAATAATTTTCAATTTATTGTAAAGCCTATTATATTATGGTTGCCTAACTGTTATGAATTGTTATTTACATAAGTAAGTTGGTAAAACTGCATTGTTTTCATAGTATTGTTTACGAGATTCTAACCTAACTTTTATAAGATTTTCAATAGAAAATATGGAAAACTTAACATTTTGTGTTCTTTGCGGCAACACCATAGTCAATACTAAACATTTCAAACTGTTAGAATGTACTTCTAAAAATACAAACAAACCTCTCCTCCAGTTAATCAATAATTGTACGAAATATTTGGTAAATTCTCATTACAAAATTTGCCAAAAGTGCCACAACTTATTAAATGATTTGGACGATTTGTATTTCAAAGCAAAAACAATTGAGAATAACTTTTTATTATACGTTATAAAAGCCTCAGAGGAAAGGAAAACACTCGAAAGCCTTAAAACAAACATATCAGAAAAACACTTAAATGAAATTAAAGAAGACATCGAACCAATTGTATCACAACCAAAACTACCCGAACAAACAGAAAACAACATAAACGAGTGTCACTGCGGCAAGAAGTTCAAAAAAAAGAGCCAATACAACAACCACATAAAAACCCATTCAAACGAAAAACCATATGTATGCGAAATATGCGGCCAAGTTTATAAACAAAGGGGATCGCTTAAAGTACACCTGGCAATGCACACGGGAAAAACCAATTTCAAATGCCAACACTGTAACAAATCTTTCACACAGAAAGCTGGCCTTTTGAGACACCTGCCCCTGCACACAGGTAAACATGAGGATCTCCCTAAGTTAACTGTAATCTCAATGATTAAATTAAAGGTGAAACACCACATCAGTGCGACCAGTGCGGCAAAAGCTTCGTCCACCACACGTCGTTCAACTTGCACAAACTGACGCACACGGGCGAGAAGCGGTTCAAATGCAACTCTTGCGGGCTGGCGTTGGTTTCATCATCGCATTTGAAGAGGCACATGCGAATTCACACGGGTGAGAAGAAATTCGGGTGCGAAATTTGCGGGAGGAAGTTCGCCGAAAGGTACAATCTTTCCACACACATGAAACTGCATGATAATAATTTGCAGAATGGAAGAAAGTTTAGGTAAATGGTATATTATAAACGTATGGTATTAATCATTAACATTGTTTCTTGTAAATGTCCCCTGACTTGTTATGAAGTCCATTATTAATAATTAAGAGACATAATTACATTAAAATGATGTTAAGATTAATGTAGATCAAGTGGCCTAGTTTGGTGTATGGAGGATTAATTAATTATGTAATAAATCTTTATCTATTTTTAGGTGTTTAATCTGTGATAAACTGTTTGAAAGAAAAGGTATATTAGAAGAGCATTGTATTAATGCACACCAAAAGTCTATTGAAACCACTCTTCAAGAATTTGTTATTAATATTCATTAATGTGATATATTAAAAAGAAATTGCTTAACTTAACTTAAGTTATTAAGTAAATATAACTTATTGTTACAATTACTATAACATATCTGCCTTTATATTATTAAAGTTTAGTCAATCAAACTAAGCAAAAGTAGATATAATACTTTTATTATCACTTTACAAAATTAATGAATACACTATGAAATATGTAGATATGAGTGCATGGTTTCAAATGAGGGAAACAAGTTACGCGAACAGCTTGTTGAGACAATCCTCGTCCATCCTGAACAGCTGCCATTTCTCCGTCTGCGTCATGTTGACGGCGCCCAAACTCTTGTAAAAATCACTGGCCGGATTCCACGACAACACATGGAAATCCATCCGTTTGCTCGGAGATTCGTGGGCGATTTTGGCCACAGCCAGGAACAGTTGTTTACCAATGCCGGACCGTCTGTAGGCCGGCTGGACGTACAGGTCCTCGAGCAGGATGGACTTGCCGAGCCACGTGGAATAGGACGAGTAGAACAGGGCGTAACCTATGATGTAGCCGTCGGACAGTTCGGCCACCAGGCAGGTGAATGCGGGACTGTCGGTGTCGAAGCCGTCCTTTTGTAAAACCGCCGCATCGATGCGCACTTGGTCCTCCAACTTCTCGAACTCTGCAAGGGCCTGAAATTATGTATATTTCATTAGACTGTGAAATATGAATTTTGTTAGTTTAGACTATGGGTCTAACCTGCGGCTCTTTGAAGGATTATTTGTGGTTCTCGATAAATGTACCCGAGTTCCCTTTTCATTCCAGAATTATCAAGAAAAGTAAAATAAATGTGTTTAATTTTTAATATTTAAATTCAATACACATATTTTGTACTTTTATTTATGTTTTCAATAAATATAATTTCTGTAAACACCCCTGGTTTAGACTATCAGAATAAGGAGAACGATTATTTTGTATTTAAAATTATATAGTGTATCAAATGAATCTAATTTGTATAGCTGTACTCTATTAAAGATGAATGAATTTTGCTAGTTTAGACTAACAGAATATGAGGAACAATTATTTTTTATTTAAAACTATATAGATCATCTAATGAATCCAATTTCATAACTGAACTATATTGAAAATTCTGTTACACGAAGAATTTATTAAAATTGTACCAAACAATACTTAAATTTTGCTAGTTTAGACTAGCAGAATAAGAAGAACAATTATTTTGTATTCAAAACAATGTAGATCATTAAATGCATCCAATTTGAAAACTGAACTATATTGAAGATTATGTTACACCATGAAATTATTAAAATTGTACCAAAAACACTTGAATTTTGCTAGTTTAGACTAGTAGAATAACGGGAACGATTATTTTGTATTTAAAACTATGTATATCATCAAATGAATTCAATTTGATAACTCAGCTATATTGAAGATTATGTTAAAATTGTACCAAAAAATACTTGAAATTTGATTATTTAAACTATCAGAATAACGGGAACGATTATTTTGTATTTAAAACTATGTAAATCATCAAATGAATTCAATTTGATAACTGAACTATATTGAAGATTCTGTTATACGATGGAATGTTTAAAATTGTTCACTACCAAAAAATATTTGAATTTTGCTAATTTAGACTAGAAGAGTAAAGGTAACGATTATTTTGTATTTAAAACTGTATAGTTTATCAAATGAATGTAATTGGATAACAGTACTCTATTAAAGTTACTGTTACATGATGTAATTATCAAAATTGTACCAAACAGTTCAAAAAATTCGTGAATTTTGCTAGTTTAGACTAGCAGAATAAGACAATTATTTTGTATTTAAACCTATGTAAATCATCAAATGAGTTCAATTTGATAACTGAACTATATTGAAGATTCTGTTGTACGGTGGAATGATTAAAATTGTACCAAACACTACCAAAAAATACTTGAAATTTGCAGAATGTGAGAAACACTTTCTTCAAACATTAAAATTGAAAAATGTTAAAAACGACTGCGAAAATCAAAATTAATCAAAAGGGAGTTTTTCTTCTAAATTGTTCAAACAGTATGATAAGCTTAATAGTTTTAAAAATATTCAGTGGCGTAGAAAATAGGGCAGGAAAAAGAGGAGAACCGCCAGAATCTAGGATCTACTTATAGCAAATGTTTATTAAATTAATTTGGATAATACAAACCACATTTAAACAATTGGACCAGGGATTATGGAAAAGAATGTTTGAAATTAGGGGTTGTATTTTTTTCAAGGACATTTTTAGAGACACCTTATATATATTTTAATGTTTTATTCTTTCTCCTATTTTTTTCAACATGATGAACCTTATTAAAATTGTTTAGTCTATTTTTATATGCTTGAACTTTGATTAAAAACAATTCTTTAATTATATTAAATTATATTTTTTATGTTGACAAATTGTCTGATTTCTAAATGGTAACAAACAACGCAATTGTTATTATTTGTGATTTGATTACAAAAATCTAGAGTATGACGAAATATTATTAACATGCAAAATACTTCTTGGATTTTTATTTTGAAGTGACGTTAGTAAACAATATTTAATTTTCCAATTATCAGCATCTTATTTAAGGTTAATGACGATTTAGAAATTGGCCAAAAGCTCTAAATATACACACAGGCAACATTCAAAAGTAATATTTCCAATTGTTGTGCACATGTCACTATTTTTAGATTGGCAATTAACGTAATTTATCTCTTTTTAAACACTTAACATATTTATTTAAAACGCTAATTAAACAAACAGCGTTTTAGTGCGAATAAACGTGTTAAAACGGAATCGACAGACACTGAAAAATTGCTAGAAAAACGTACCTTGATCAACTTGTAAACCTGTACCATGTCCTCCTTTTTGGCCTTTCTAATTGTTACATTAACTTCGTTGCATCTTAACATTTTTGCGCAAAATTACTGCCGAGTGCAGCGACTGACGTACCGAGCATGTAGTAGTCACACTCAAAGATAGCTATTTAATGAATTAAATAACTGATAAGATAGGTTCTCGTATCACAACAAAGAATAATTTAATCGTATTGTTAAAAGTTCATGTTTATATTAGCATTTAACATAGCTACAAGCAAATGAATATCAAGGATAAAGATAAACCGCATATTGTTTTATTGGTATTTATTAAACATTAATTGGTCGTGGCATTTTTGTGACTGGCCGTACACAACTGTTGTAAATACACATAAAATTGTCGTATTTTATATGGATCAAAGTTCACTGATTAATTTAATTAAGTGTGTATCGATAAACGGACGATACTATGGAAAAATGTATAAAGATTTGGTTATGTAAATACGGCTGTCAAACGTGAACGGAGTGTGACGATAGAAACGTCACTTGTCCTGGCCGCCTAGAACTATTTTAGTGACCGTCCAATCCACCAAATTATATAAACGCAATGGCGACTATGTTGCGGGGTGTTGCTTTGGCGGAAAATATATTGGCGAAAAACGGTCCAAAAGTGAGTATTGTCCATTGTTATTGCGTGCAAACAATAGTTAATAGGTTAACCAGTCGAATTAGATAAAGATTTGTAGGTCAAACTCTTACGACCTTGAACTGTTTATACTACGGTGCCGCAATAGCTTCCGTCAGCCGACTGATGTGTATTTTTAAAACAATAAAAACATCCAGGAATTTTCCCACTAATAGGGGGTTGCAATGATTTCAGATATTGGGATCAGCCACCACCACCCGATGGCAACCACAGCAACAACAGTCCAGGAATCTTAACGTGCAGGAGCACGTAAGCTATACCCTTTTGAAAAATGCGGGAATCAACGTGCCCAACTTCGGCGTGGCCAAAACCAAGCAGGAGGCCAAGGATATTGCTGCCAAGCTGAATACCAAGGACATCGTGCTGAAGGCTCAAGTTTTGGCTGGTGGCAGAGGCAAGGGCACATTCAAAAATGGCCTTAAAAGTGGTGTCAGGATGGTTTACTCGTAAGTACTGTCTGTTATTTATGTAAATTAGTGTTTATGTTTTTCTTCGTAAAGAATCAAAAGTCTAATGTTAAGCTCCTTACAGGTTGATTAGAACAATTGAAAATGTGCATGTTTTTATGTAATCAGAAAACATGGAATAATTAAGTGATGGAAAATTTTAATCAGAGTCAAGAGGGCGCAGGCGCAGATAATCAGATCAATGATTGTAAGACTTATTGCCAAGAAAAAATTCGGTTACATAATTGTCATAATCACACTTTCTCGTTATGTAAAGGGCGGCCGTGCCAAATCTTTTAAACACATTAAATTCAAATCAATAATTTGGTTTAAATCAGATGTACCAGGTCTTCCTGATACAGGTGGCCAAAATTTGGAAGCTGGAGGAACATGTCTAATAATGAAGAAAATCTAAATATTTTTTCTTTTTTCCTGAAGAAAATGCAGTCCCTGAAATTTAAATTTCAAATATTGTTTCTTTTCTTTGATCCAGTGAAGGTACAGCAGTGTAGATTCTGTGGTGTTGGAAATAGAATGGGAAAAAGAGGAAAACCCCCGAATCTACGCCAGTCTATCTTTTTGAGAAAAGATTATTATATTAAATTGTAAAATATATTAAAAATATGTGTTGTACTATTTGAATTGGAGCCAATATCATTTAATGTTTATTGTTTTTTAAGCTATTCTTGTATCTGCTATGCAAGTGGTCAATCTAATTTTATTTTTTAAAAGATTGTTTACCTTTATTTTTCAATGGACGAACTTTTTACTTTATGGTCGTTCATTGCTCTCTGTGAATTTAAATTACTTTACTAGATGTCTTTTGTTTATTATAATATATTATATTTAATCATTGGTTGAAGTGAAACTGTAAGAAAAATTAAAAATTAAATTAAAAAATTTAGAGAAACTGGGCAAGTGGTAGTTCGGAAAACTTGAAAGAAAATCGATAATTGGATAATTCGAATGTCGAAAAAAAATTCAATAGTCGACTAAAATTAAAGCCAACCTGAAGGAAATAGGGCCACAGAACAGTGGGTATGAGTAGTTTTCAGTAACGAGTCTATATTTAATTTATCCAAAAATGACGATTCTGTTTACCTTAAACATCCTACAGTGACAAAACTACACAAAAAGGTTGTTTTACCTCCAAGCTTTAATTCTTATGGCGTAGGCCTCCTTAAACTGATTTAGGGACGTATTAAACAACAATTTATCACCATATACCAAAGAAATGATGCTCTTTATAAATGTTTTAATATAAAAACGATCCCAAACACATAAAAAATTATAGAAAACATGGGAATTTAATCTTTATAATGAAATTCGACATAATTTTACAAATTTAAATGAATTTCATAGCAAATCAAGAAGCTTAAACGAATATATATAATATGGAGATGGGCCAAAATTATAAAACAAAAAGGATATTGTACAAAGTGTCAATGTTAAATTAAATAACATAGATGTAATCACTAAATATCCCTTTCAAAATTAAAGTTGCTGTACTTATATCCAGCTCAATTTAGAAAATTATATGTAACATTTTATAGAATAAAGATACAGTAGTTTTTATAATACTGTATAATACAACAATAGTAAACTAATATTATTTTAACACTTCACTTTAAATAAAAGAATTATGGCTGAACTATTTAACATTTTATAAAGTTGCTATAATAATAACGATTGTAGTATTTAAAAACATTACATTATAAAATGTGAGAAAAAAAAAATATAAAATAAAAAATACGAAATACAAAATACAAAATACGAAAAACAAAATATAATATATAAAAACTTCAGAAAAACTTTGGGAAAAAATTATTTAGATTTTGTATTCCACCTACCCTCAAGTATTGACCACCAGATGTGTTTTTTAATGAAATCACTTTTTTACACTAAACCATGTTTTTTTGGTAATGATTATGTTGATTAATATTATAATATTTACGTGCTCTTGTTTTTCCATTTAGTCCTGAAGAAGCCGAGGAAATCGCCGGCAAAATGCTCAACCAGTACTTGGTCACAAAACAAACGGGCGAAAAGGGCCGCATCTGTAACTCCGTCATGGTAGCCGAAAGGAAGTTCCCCAGGAAGGAGTTCTACTTCGCGGTCATGATGGAACGTGCCTTCGGCGGTCCCGTAATCATCGCCTCGTCTCAGGGCGGCGTCAACATCGAAGAGGTGGCCGCCGAAAATCCGGACGCCATCATTTACGAGCCCGTCGATGTCACCAAGGGACTGAGCAAGGAAACTGCCGAGAAAGTCGCCGAGAGGGTTGGGTTGGGCAAATTCAAGGAACAAACCGGTGACATGTTGTTGAAGATGTACGATCTCTTCTTGAAGAAGGACGCCCTCCTTATCGAAATTAATCCTTACGCCGAAGATGCCGGAGAGAAATGTAAGTACTTTAAGTACACCTAAATGCTTGTACTAATTGGATTTCGGTTTAGATTTCTCCCTCGACGCCAAATTCAGGTTCGACGACAACGCCGAATTCCGTCAGAAGGAGCTGTTCGCCCTCCGCGACTGGTCCCAGGAGGACGAGAAGGAGGTGCAAGCCGCCAAATTCGACTTGAACTACATCGCTCTGGACGGCAACATCGGGTGCATGGTGAACGGTGCCGGTCTGGCCATGGCCACTTGCGACATCATCTCCCTTCACGGAGGCTCGCCAGCTAACTTCTTGGATGTGGGTGGCGGTGCCACCGCCCACGCCGTCAAGGAGGCCTTCAAAATCATCACCTCCGATCCCAAAGTCCATGCCATTTTGGTTAACATCTTTGGTGGTATTATGAGGTGTGACGTAATCGCCGAAGGTATTATTGCCGCCGCTAAGGAGCTGCAGATGAAGATGCCCATCGTGTGCCGTTTGCAAGGCACCAACGTTGATGATGCTAAAGTATTAATCGCTTCCTCCGGAATGAAGATCTTACCAGTAGATAATCTTGATGAAGCTGCTAGATTAGTAGTTAAATTATCCAATATTGTAAGTCTGGCCAGAAGCGCCAAGCTAGACATCAACTTTGAAATTCCACTCTAAATTAATTTATTTTATTTATGTACTATTTTATTTTCATGTATATTATACATTTTTGATAAGTAAGTCTATTGTAAATTCAACTATCTATGCATCAAATTGTTCCTTGCACATATTGTATATTATTTATTCTGTTATTGAGTAAATAAATTACTCTAAATATTAGAATTAAGTTTTTTTATTTTATTTTAATACTAGTATATAATTATTTTATGACCACTAGTAAGGTAAATGTACCTGAGATGTTTCTCCAGACCAACCCTACAGAAAACATTTCAACAAGATTTTATAAATTTAAATAAACCCTTCTCAGCTATTCAAGAAACTATCAATATCAAAAGGATATTAAACCAAGTGTTAACGTTAAAGTTAAAATTAACATGTTATAGACTCAAAATATAGTAATTTAATATTATTTTAGGAGTACACAATAAATAAAAGTGTTTACTGTTTAAAATTAACAGATGAAGCATCAGAATAAAGAATAAAACATGAAAGAACTTTTGTATAAGTTTATTAAATTATATACATTTTTTATTAGCAATATAATGTCCTGATTTATATTGTTCAGAGTTAAGTAATAAATATTCTACCAACAGTCTACTACACAACATGAAAAACATGTTAGCAAATATTCTCAGATCTATCTAATTGTCATGTCCTGAAATCTACATAAAATATTCCCAACACGTTTTCCAGGGATTCCAACTATTCCAATAATCTCAATTACAATCCACATTTATGAAAAATCACAATTCATCCTTAAAGTTGTGTATGTTGTGTAAGTGGTCTCCATAATCTGTTGCCTCACTACCAACAAAAATGTCATAGTGTTCTAAAATTTCATTGAAACTCAACAGATCATCATGATCATCATCACTAGATGCAAACAAATGGTCCACTTCCTCTTCAGCAATTTCACTAAAATTAAAATGGTTGTAATTAATATAAAATGGTTGGATAATAGTTTACTTACTCATTGCTGGGCACAACCCAAGACAAAATTTCATTCCCTCCAAGTCTTCCATCACCATCCTTATCCAGCTCCTTGTCAAACTTGTCCTTTTCAATTAAAAGCCACTCTTTATCATGCTCAACAGCCCTATCACCTATATATTCTTCAAAGCTAATATATTGGTCTTTGTCAGTGTCTTTGTCATTTAAGGTTTGTTGCAGAATCACAGGCAACATTGCTGGATGTTCTTCTGGATGTGAAAAGGCCAACCATTCATTTGAGTCCAAGTTTCCATCCCCATTTGTGTCTGCAGCCTTCCAAAGTGCCTTATCATCTTTTATTAACTGGAATTAATGTATTTTAGTTATAGCTAAGAAATTTTTGTTATAATAATGGTACGTTTTCATTATCATGTCCTAAATCCAAAGTTTCTTCAGACTTGTCAATGCCATAAGCATCAGATAGATACTCCTGCCAAGTAATAATTCCATCATCATTCTCATCTGCATCTTCCAATCTATCATTTGCCTCCTCCTCAGACAACAACCTGATAAATAAATAAACAAATGGAAAAATTGTAATAAATTAAGTTATTGATAAACTTACTTAAATGATCGTAAAATCCATGCCTTCAGTTCCTTCCTGTCTATAATTTGATCATTGGACAAGTCCATCTTCCCCAACAATATTTTGAGTCTCTTTTTAGCCTCCTCAGGGGGTAAATGGTCATACTCCTCAGCATCTTTGTGACTGCCCAAGATGGCTTCATGATCAAATTCACTGTGATGTTCGCCACTGTCCGTGAAATGACTATGATCCCTAGGACTGTAGGCGCCGTCCTCAGCCCGTTCCTTCGTTATTTCGTTCGTGTGACTGTGCATTACACCCCCATGGCTGTATTGAAATAAATAAATACTTAAAACAAACAGACCTAAAACAGTTGTACTACGTGCGCCGTACATCGCTGAGGCAACAAAGTCGCTACAAGACTACAAAACTAATTCGGAAACTTAATGCTACCGAGTGTTCAAAAGTCACGAATCATTTCTGTTTATAAACAATCGGATCGGATTCATGGCGGTGCTTAGGTTATTCAATGAAGGTTTCTTGTCAAAAATGACGTGTATCGAAACAGAAATCTTCTTTCTGTGTCTATAATATAGACTCTATGGACTCTATATGTAAATCACGTGACACTTGGCCTGTCACTCTGACGTTTTCAATTATTAGGTTATTGTGGTAAATTTTTAGAAATTAAGTAAAATGTGGGCAGACACTTTGCTTATTGTATTTATTTCCATTTGCACAGCCCTTTTGGGTGAGGGTTTGACATGGCTGATGGTGTATCGCACAGAGAAATATCAAAAGTTAAAGACTGAAGTAGAAAAGCAGAGCAAGAAATGTAAGTAATTAAAAACATTGAAAGTCATGAATTAAACATTGTCGTTACAGTGGAAAGGCGTAAGGAAGCACACGGAGATTCGCTAGATAAGCAACACAAAAAGAAAATAGAAAGGGAAGAGGAAAGGTTAAAGAACAATAACAGAGACTTGTCCCTAGTCAAAATGAAATCAATGTTTGCTATTGGTTTTGCCTTTACAGCTTTGCTGAGCATGTTTAACAGCATGTAAGTTATAAAAACAGTTTAATTTGTGAGTCAATTTAATTGGATTTGTTTTAGATTCGATGGCAGAGTTGTTGCAAGGCTTCCATTCTTGCCCTTAACTTGGATCCAAGGTTTGAGCCACAGAAATCTTCCAGGAAACGATTATTATGATTGTTCTTTCATTTTCTTGTATATTCTGTGCACCATGTCAATTAGGCAAAATATTCAAAAGCTTTTGGGTTTTGCTCCATCAAGAGCAGCTTCAAAACAAGGCAACAACTTGTTTGGTCCAACTCCTCAATTCAAATAATCAATTTGGAGATTGATTTAAAATTATTTATTGCTTGAATATCATGTTGAATGTATAAAATTTGATGAACAAACAGTACTGTAATATTTTGTTGATTTAATTTTTAAATTATATATTATTTAATGAGGAGATTGTTTAACATTTTACCTCAAAGAATGAGTGTATTTAATACAAATTTTATACTGTGTTTGTAGTTTTTCTTTACCATTACAAATAAATACAGAGGTGGCCAGAAAAATAGCATAAAATTTAAAATTAAATATTTTGTAAGATATTCCATAAAAGTATATAAAAATATAACAATATATATATATATATATATATATATATATATATATATATATATATATATTTTTCTTTATTACTTATTAAACACTTTGAAAACGACGAAGATATTATTTTGAACTTGTGTATTAGTCTAATTTGGTTGAGCAAATATTAAGGACTTATTCTTAGTAAGATTTATAATACTGTGTGGACCACTATAAACATTTTGAAACACAGTGGAGGAAAAGTTCTGGTTGGAAGTTCCTTATCTTGGCATAGTATAGGACTATTTAAGAAAATATAATCATGGAACCATTTGCCAATGATAATTGACCTGTATTTTTATGCAAGTTGTTAAAATTGGTTAACAGAACACCACAAGTTTTGATTGGAACATCAGAAATCATCAAATTTAAATGAATTGTGGTTCTATATCTGAACTTACACAGAATATTTTTGTTAAATTCTCAAGACTTACACACTTCTTTTCCAGATTCTAAATTTATTGTACCAAACTAATGAGGTCAAAAATTCAAATAACATTGCTTCTTAAGAAATATTTATTATATTAACATAAAAATTATGCCTTAAGAGCGTACTTCCTTGGTGGGAAGATTGAACCCTTCCTGATTTCCTTGGGCGTCTTGATCCTCTGTTCGTGTTTCGTCAGAGCACGTCTGAGAGCGCGAGTCTTCTTGGGTCTCAAGTCCAGGGGCTTGTATTTCTTGTTTTTGTACAATTTACGAAGGTTCTCCTTTTGCTTTTGGTGCATAACAATGTACACACGTGCAATGGCTTTCCTTACAACACGGCTGCAAAGAAATACACGATGTTCAACACCGTTCACTAAAGAAACTACGAGTTAGACTTACATTTTGGAAAGCTTGGATGGGGCTCCTCCGGTGACCTTAGCCACCCTAAGGCTGGTCAGCTCTGTTTTGAGTTCATCGAGCTGTTTGGTCAGCTCTTTTTTGTCTTTTGTTCTCAATTCGGAGCACTTTACCTTACCCTACAAACACACAAGAAAACATCAGTGACATAACCTGGATATGTTGAAAACATCTAAATATTCACAAAGCAATTCACAAATATGTTATCCAAGGGATGTAATTAAACTAATTTCACTTAAATAACCACTTTAGAACGATTGATGATTATTATTTTCTCATATAAATTCGGATAAACGAAACCTACCATGTTTCCTTCTGAAACTTGACGTTTGAAAAGAAACAACGTCGTGGAGATTTCGTTCTCCCTAAATGTGGTAACACTGGATTGGGAATAGTAACCAATATTTATATGCAACCCACATTACAGATAACTCTAAACAGATTTTTTATAAACTGTTTAAAGTGATAACGTTCAAATTTTTAAAGAATTATATTACAAATAATTGTCGCCACAATACAATATAATTTATGGAATAATATATCGCGTAAAAACCCTGAAAAAAATTATATATTTTTTTAAACTCATGAACAAACGTATGCCAACGTATTTTCAAGTTAATTTAATCACAAAACCCTAAACCGAACAAATTTTGCTCATTGTCGTTCAAATAGTGCGCCTCCCCCTCCCGCGATCTTATTTGATCACATCCCTCCTCCGCGATTTAATCGCCGATCTAACCTCAACTGGGCGTAAACTGTCAAAGTTGTGGTTTATTTTTTGAGTCACTTAATGATTACACCCAAATCGCTGTGAAAATGGCAAAAAACACATTGAGTTCGGCCTTCCGTAAAATTGACATTGACCAGTATAACGAGGATAACTTCAAAGAGGACGAGACGGATCAGGGAGGACCGCAGGGACCGGATGAAAGCGAAGTGAACAATTTATTGAAAAGATATCCTTTTTCCAATGTTTATTTTAGATAGGTAAACTTGGGTGTTTCCTTCCTTATCACATATAATTCAAATTAAAAATTGTGCTGGATAAGCTTTGAAGCACTCTTGAACAATGCCACATTTGTTTATATTTTCCTTGACTGATAAACACTGGGCACCACATTGATGCCTTAAAAACAGTTTTAAAAAATGCACCTTTAGGAAGTAAAAGCGCGCAAATTAAGGTACGTCCAATTAGATGCAAGTTTCCTCTGTTACACTTTTTTGATTTTAGGATAATGCTGCCAATTTAACCCTTAGAGTATTACTAGCAATAAAACCATCACAGATAGAAGAAGCCGTGAACTCCCTAGACATAGAACAGATAGATGTTTTAATGAAGTATGTGTACAAAGGTTTTGAATTCCCTTCAGAGGGTAGCAGTGGACATTTACTTCTGTGGCATGAAAAGATTTATAATGTAGGTGGAGTAGGTTGTATTGTAAGGGTTTTGTCAGATACTAGGAGGGTATGAAGGTGATTTAAATAAATCATGAGAGTCAATAATGGGTAGATCCTTCTAGTATTTTGATAAATCTTTCATGAACTTGTCAGTAGACAACAAATTTTTGTAACATTTCTTTATTTGTAAAAGCTTTATATAAAATAATAGTTATTAAAATATAATTTTTTTCATTGCTTTTATATAAACATTCATATTTGAAAGTCAATTATTGCAATAAAGTATTGAATGCATTTAAATGTGATTGCTCAGCAATATTAACATTAACTTAACTAAAGTTTGCTCTTTTGAGTCTTGGCAAGAACATCATGCATTTCTCTAAGACATTGTGTCAGAGTATTCCTATAATTACTAGCACTCGTTTCATTGTTGTTAACAAAAGCGGAAAGACCGAAATTAATGTCGTTCTTCCTCGGATTGTAACAGCAACCATAACCATCATTGGTAAGTGGGCCATATACCATAAAACCATCACAATTTGTAGCCACTTGACTTGTAGACAATCTCATGTGTGTGCTGCGTGAGTAAGATACGTCCTTGTAAAGTTCTGGCAGTGGCAAACCATTTTCTATTGACGTCAATTTTAAACCTAATAAATGCCTGTCTACGCCAAATCCATTCACAGCCTAGAAAAATAAGTAAAATATGCAAAACCTTGATAACAACACAATTTATGAAACTACCTCAACTGAATATTTCTTGTGGGAGTTAACAGCGTCCTTTAGAGCTTTAACTTTGTCGCCGTCACTGCTTCTGCTAAGCATGGCCTGTGCAAAAGCTATACTCTCGATGGAACAGGACCGAATCGTTTCCGTACGACCATGGATGTATTTTCTGGTGGCGGCAGATTCATAATGAGCTCCAGGTGATTTGTGAATTCTTAAAACAATCTCTATTAATTATTTCTCTTCCTCTTGTAATATTAAATACATACTTGTAGAAGGCATACTGCATAGCAATTTGAATAAAGCTGTCTGGACTCATTTTCTGAGTTTTTACAAATTCTTTGCCATAATCCTCGAATTTGAAGCTGTCCAGCTCCAAATTGTCTGCCAAACTGAAACGATTGAATAAACGAAAGATTCGGATTGGTAAATTATAACTTACTCATCTATTCTGGTACTAGCTGCATGAATATCTCTATTTACTGCTTCATCAGCTTTAAATGGTAATTTTGTAGGTAGAAAATCAATGTTAATGTCAGGGAGGGAAATATTACTCTTTTTCCTAAAAATATTAAATTTCAGCATATTTAATTTATGTTTTAAAAGTAAGATAATTACGTATAGTCTACAACATAATCAGTCATAACAGCAATTGGTTGTCCTTCACTTGGTGAGTGTTCATAGGTCAGTCCTACAGTTCCATCCACTCCTATCACAAACTATAATAAAAAATGTCAATGTTATTGTAACAAATAGAATTTTAACTGTATACCTGTACAGTCTTATCAAACCACCTGTTGCCAGAATTAGCTCTACTTCCTCCACCATGGATGAATTGTTTAGAAGCCAAACTTCTTCTATTGCCATCATTTCCAGGCATTGGATTGTCCAAACAAACCAGGAATAAAGCACTTTGTATCTCCTTGATAGAATTTTCGTTGTCTGGACTGGCTAAAATTGGTAAAAACATTAATTATGTACTGAAGTACAAAATCAATTAAGCTACTTACCTTTTAATAAATTGGCATAACTTTTGGCCCAGTGGTCTCTGTGATCTGCAGATAGAATTCCAACTGGCAATCCAGGTTCTTCAGATTGTTGAAGTATTTCTTCTAACTGTCTTATCACTTGCCCATAGCTGGGTAGTTGTCCATTTGTACTTAAGACATCCATTTTGAAGAACTAAGGAAAAACAATTTTAACACAAAAGCTTTGAGTAAATTTGTTGCTTACATTATTATTTCTGACTACAACAATATGTTTTGAGTCTGAGTGAAACTCCAGTCCATCCCTTTTTTCTTGAGGTATCCTACAGGTGCCAAATATTTTTTTGTACTGATTCATATCAAGTGGATCTTTCCCCATTTTGTCTAGAGGAATGGCATTACTAAAAACAATAGGTCAGCCTTCCACAATAACAACAACATTGTTACTTACTTATCAATTGCCAATTTGTAATCACAAGCCCCTAGAATCAACTTTGCAGTGTAAGCAAGCCGGTCATTTTCAGTTTCAAACTCCTCAAAGGGAAACACCAGACCGGGACTCGAAAATACCGTCACAGGATCCCTGTATTCGAGATAAGCCACATTCAGCCACCAATCATCCAGCCAGTTTTCCGTGGACTGAGCCCTCTTGACTAACAACTGCTGCAATGGCTTTGCTTCATCCTTGAATTTCTCCAACAATTCTTTGGTCTTTTGCAATTCACTAGTGCTGAGAAATGGAATTACAGACTTCAAATATTTATCAGCAGTTTGTTCTAATGAAGGAACTGGCAAAGATGGCAGATTCAATGTGTTGGGAAACTTGGGCTTTATGGCTGCCATTGAAGCTGTTGTTTTATTAACAATATTGTACAAAGTTTTTAGGCTATTTTGATGGGTTACCTATAAAATTAACATATGGTGTCATGTTTATAATATTATAGATAATACTTACTGCTGTTGGCTTGGCTAAAAACATTCTGGCAGGTTTTGCAATGGATTGTTTAGACAAACTAAAAATATGTGCACTGTTATTGTCCATATCTTATCAGGAAATGTTTTGCAAATCAGGTTTAACTTGATACTTACAATGTACTTGAAAATGTCAACAAATTATAATGAGTGAAAGTTCAAATTCCTGGGGCGGTATTTAAATGGGTTCTATTGTTTATTTTGGGTTAATTGATTTGTTTTCGAACAATTTAATACGTAAAGACATAGACCTTGTAGCATCACCCAAGAGCTATATTTACGTTCTTTAATGGAAAATTTCATTTATTTATATCATTTCAGGTTAAGTGATTATTGAGGAAATTACTTGTTTATGATTTGTCTTTTATTTTTATTTTAATTGCTGACCATTTATTTCGCATTGGGAATTTTACTTGAGACATTAAAATTAATAAAATTCAACAGGTTGAGTTAGTACAATGTTGCCATTTACGGGGATTCCAATAATTCAAGATTTATTTTAGCTTGAAACTTAAAGTTTGTGTTAATATCTATTAATATTACTATTACTATTACTATTTTTGTCTCATCCTCATAAAAAATAAAAGACTTTCCCTTATTGTTAAAATATTAAAGTTGATAAGTAAGTCTGGCATCACTGTCGCGAAAAGCCGGTAGACGAAGGTTATGTTGACTAAACACCGCTAAGCATTTTTGTTCATCAGTAACGTGCTTGATAAACGTTGACAATAACATTCCGTATATATCAAAAATGGTGACTCTAGGCGAAGTTTTCCCCAACTTCAAGGCAAAAACAACCATCGGTGATATCACCTTTCACGACTGGTTAAAGGACTCGTACGTTTCTAATCCACCTCCCAAAAACCCGAGTAAAAACCCACAATTTTCAGATGGGGCATATTATTCTCGCACCCCGCCGACTTCACCCCAGTGTGCACCACAGAATTAGCCAGAGTGATACAGTTGCAGCCGGAATTCACCAAGCGTAATGTTAAAGTTATTGCCCTCTCGTGTGACCCAGTGGAGACCCACTTGAAATGGGCCATGGACATCAAGGCGTATGCGGGCTACAACAAGGACGAATTCCCCTACCCAATCATTGCCGATGAAAACAGGGAACTGGCCACTGAGCTGAACATGATCGACCCAGATGAGAAGGACTCAAGTGGGGTCCCATTGACGGCCAGGGCAGTCTTTATTGTCGATCCCAAGAAGAAAATGCGGTTGTCCATTTTGTATCCAGCCACAACTGGCAGAAATTTCGAGTAAGTGGTGTTATACAGCATAAAACAATTTAATAATGTTGTTTTCCAGTGAAATTCTCAGGGTTATTGATTCACTACAACTGTGTGACAAGCACAAGGTGGCCACACCTGTGGATTGGAAGGTATGATTTATTGTGCTCTGTTTACTTTTATTTAATTGATTAATTAATTTTAGAAAGGGGATGATGTTATGATTCAACCTACTGTTTCTGATTCCGAAGCTAAAACACTTTTCCCATCAGTGACAGTAATTGCCTTGCCATCCAGGAAGGAGTACCTTAGAAAGACAGCTCAACCAGAAAATTAAGTCCCACTAGTTTTAGTTTTTGTTTGCCTAAAGCTTTATTTTTGACATTAAAATTAACTGATTTAGTCAAGGGTTTTCATTTAATTCTATGGAAATAAAAAGTATATATTTTAAAATATTTATTAGAAAAAATATTAACAATTAACAAATAATGTTTGCCTGTTAAATGTAAAAATACACATTTGACTAGTTACCATAACTTTCTCACCTCTTACAAAAATAATTATTGTACTTATAACTAAAAAGATATTTTGTGCATATATTTCTTTGGTATTCTCTTTTAATTTAGATGAGTAAGTAATTATTGCATTAGTGATTTAATTACAAAATATATACATAAAGTATAAAAATTACATTAAAAAACTGTGTATTATATATGGAATGTGAAAAACTAAATTTGAAGACCAAAAATTAATATTAGAGGTTGACATTCACAATTTTATATTAATTCCATTTGAAAACAATGATTCCTCATGATGATAGTACACACTCTGTTTATAAAATAGAACAGATAAGTGTATTTATTTTAAAGCTAGGCCTATATTATTTATTACATACTTGAAGGGTGATAAGTTAAAGTACATAAGGTACATAAATACAATTTATGTCAGTCTCACATCAAGTGAAAATCTATAGCAATTATAATATTACATAATATGGCACTATAAAATTAGGCCAGAATTAAATGATTTATTAAAAAATAGTTTTAAAAGCATAATATCTGTTTGGTATTGAACTAAAGCTCTTTTAAACAAAATATAATTGAATTTAATCTGTCTTAATAAAATAATTCATTTTAAATTTAGGGTAACTCATCTTTACAATAACAATATTTTCTGAGATTAGGAAATTCGTTTTCAATACATCTAGCTTGTCTACCATACATATTTATTCTACTTACATCACTTAACTTTAATTCTAGACGATCATCGGCAAGGAAATGGGTGAAACTAGCTTCAAAGATAGACTTACCTGGAGTCAACATAACTTTGATCTGATACATGTTATATTTAATATCCATTTTGGCAGAAAACTCTCCTACAAAACCATCTAAATCCGCGTTTTTATTAAATTTCAACAACTTTTCGTTGGGTTTAAGTCTCGTAACCCACATAACTTCACTGACAGCCAACCGGTCGCACACATCTTGGTGTTCGGTGGTGTACTCGTTTAACGTAGTAACGAATTTATGCGCCAGCCTTTCCACAATCGGGTCGGACACCGGGATGTTTTCCCACTGTAGACAGGCGCACCAATGGGGCTCGATGTAAGCGTCTGCGCAGCTCCTCTCCGCCGGAATCTGAAACCAAAACACAATATTTATAAGCAGCCATTCAAGTAATTTGGGGGCATCACCTTGGTGAACAAGGAGACGGATCTGTGACTCAAGTTGGCCTCTCCCACATCGTCCAGATGAAGCACACTTTGAAGCGTGTCGTGGATGTCGAGCGGCGTTGTCAGCTTGTCGACGTTGGCTTTGAAATTGTCGTAGGCCCGCTTGTGCTTCTCCTTGAACCACCTGGGAAACCTGAAAGCGAAAAAGGGCAGCCTTTCCTCCTGTTTACCCTGCAGCGTGTTCCTGATTTCGGCGAACCGATGTCCGTGGTCAGCCATCAGGATTAAAATGGTGTTGTTCAAGGCGCCCGAGCCGTTCAGGTCCTGCAGCAACTCGTTAAGATCGTCGTCAGCTACCCCAACTAAATTATAGTCGTCGTGCGACAGTTCACCGTGAAACGCAAACAAGAACTTCGGTTTGGGTTTGTAGACTGTGTAGAACTGCAATAAAGTCACTTGTGAATGTTTTGTGGGCTAATACTTGTAATTTCCTACATCTTTCACTGCGTTCATCATCACTTTATGTCTGGGTATTTCTCCTGCACACAGCTTGGGCCACTTCCTCCTTTCACCAAGTGCTGCCACGTAATACGTACGCATGTAATGATCCACTGGACATTCCTAACAATATAAAATACAAAAAATGTCCTGACTTAAGTAAGACAAATTACTTTGAACCCGTTGAGGCGATAAGTAAACGTTCCCAGTTCAGCCACATCCTCAAAAAATCCAGTAACATATCCAGCATCCCTATAGTCATTCCATACAAAAGGGTAAGCATTGACAAACTTAGAATTAAAGACCCTTTTCCTGGTATCGGGCAGCTCCAGCTCAGTTTTCCCAGTCAGAATGGGGATGAGAGCCTGGGGAGTGCCATCCCCTATAATATTGTAGCCTTTCAGCACAATTCCATCAAGCACATCAGTGAAATATGCATAACTGTTTGGTAGTTTTCTGATAAATGAGTTTCTGGAAATCGAATCAAATCCAAACATTAGAACATTCATTTTTAAGGCATTTTCAGGTAAACCATCCCAATTTGTGGAGTCCCACACTTCTTGGTCCTTCCTAATTCCCAGCAATGTGGAGGACCATTTTTCAGTGTTTCCAGTACACGAAACTCGAACCTCAAATTAAATAAATTTAGTAACTGAGCTTGCAGTTTTTGAATACACTTACCACATCGCTGGCTTTTAGTGTGTAAGATTTGTCTGTGTGTGTAGTTTTACCATCAGTTAATTTAAAATCATCCACTCTAATAATATCTGTAAAGGAACATTTTATAGGCCCATATTTAATGTTTGCCTGTTCTTGGATTGTACACGTGTGACCCTTAAAAAGAAAAATGTAAGAAATGTATTTTTGAACTTGAAATATACTTACAACACATTTAACCCAGTCTTCTTTTGCTTTAGAACAATCAATCTTAGGCACAGTTTTAACAAATTTCATCAGTTCTTGAGGATAAACAGGCAGATGTGGTTGCATGCATCCCAAACTGTTTTCCTTGGATTTTACAAGTTGATCAATTTCTTTTCTGTGAAAATTAATTTTAAAATTAAAACATAATTTGATATTAAACTGGAATCTTACAATCTGAGGCCTCTGTCTTTATCATCAATGAGGGAGGATGTGGTTATTAAATATAAAACACCCAAGCATGCTACTGTTAAAAATAATAAAAAGATTCGTTTTACTTTCATCACTGTGGACATATGCATTACTATGTAATGTAATGAATATGTGTGTTCAAGAGGATTTTGTTAAAATTTATTATCAGTGATATTTATTTGTTGATTAGATATATAATATCAAGTTGTTAAGAGGAGTGTGTGGTGTTGTTTACTTTCATGTTTTATGTATCAAATTAAGTCAAGCTAATATAGACACTATTGAACATTTTATTTGTTTTGACATTTTGCTATTTGTTTGTTTTCCTCTCCTGTCACATAAATTCTTGGGCATTTTCCCTTAGAAAATAAATATATGCACGAACTAATTAAAATAAAATCCCAAAACTTGCAATCTTGTAATCTAGTTATTTAAAATAAAATTTAACAGTTTATCAAGCTTGTAAGCCGAAATAATCATTAAAAAAATTGCCGAATTCGATCATAAGAAAATTTGAACCAGTGCCAAACACAACATAACCACAAATATCAATCAACATTAACCTAACTTTTAACCTAACCCGAAAGAACTGCCGTGCCGGATTTGCAGCATGTCGGAGACAACAGAAAGTAAATTTTACACTAAAGCAGCCCAATACTGGTCGCAGGTGCCGGCCACGGTGAACGGCATGCTCGGCGGCTTCGGTCACATATCACAGGTCGACATTCGTACGTCGAAGATGTTCCTCAGACAGTTGCTTGCGTCGAAGGCGCCCCCGGGACAGAAGTACGCATTGGATTGCGGCGCCGGCATTGGACGGATTACGAAGTTTTTGCTCACTGACATGTTTGACAAAGTCGATTTGGTCGAACAAAATCCCGACTTTCTTGAGACTGCCAAGAAATACTTTGGGGCCCAGTTGGAGCATAAAATTGGGGAGTATTACCCTGTGGGTTTGCAGGACTTTGATCCTGAAGCAAATAAGTATGATGTCATCTGGATACAGTGGGTTTTAGGTCACTTAACTGATAAGGATTTTATTAGTTTCTTGAAGAGATGCCAGTAAGTATAAATGATAAGCCAACATATATTTAATAATCATATAAAATTGTAATTTTAGGAAAGGCTTAAACAAAAATGGTATTATTATTGTTAAGGAAAACATAACTTCTAGTGATAGTAATGAAATTGATGAGACTGATTCTTCTGTGACGAGGTCAATGAGATCTTTGAAAAACTTATTCACTGATTCTAATCTTTATTGTTATCGGCAGCTAAAGCAAACAAATTTTCCAAAAGGCATTTACTCAGTTTATATGTTTGCTCTTAAGCCAAGTGATAGAAAAACTGAAACATCCAGTGTAATTAGTGAAAGTGATCACAATATTGATAAATTAACTGACTTGGTAAAAAATGGACTTTCAAATCTTACCAAGAGTTCAGAAAATGATGTACCTGTAGAAGAAAAGTGTGATAATCTGAACGCAGATACACAAGAAGAAAAACACCAAACTTCAACATCTATGGAATGAATCTGTATTATTTTGTAATTATTTGTTAATTTTAATATTTCTATTGAAAAAAACTTTTAGTTTAGGTTTTATTTATAATAATAAATTATTATTTTTAAAATGCATTGTTTTCTTTTCTATAAAAATTTGAAGGAAAATTTTAATAAATGTGGACATGGACCAAATAAATACATATTAATTAGTTTATTTATAAATTTGTTAGAGATCATAGCAAGAGTAACTCATTATAAAACAATAGCTCCACACTATTTGATATAATGTGTTACATTATATCAAATAGGGTTTATTATCGAAAATTAATACAACACTAATAGTGACTACTAGTACAATAGTATTATTATAGTACTTTAAATACACATATTAGTCTAATTTTGTTGGCCAAAGCACATTCAAATATATTTACATTTTGTGACACTAATAATTTTCTTAATAGTAAGGATTCTTAGCTATTCTTTTATATTTTATTAAATTACCCACTTTCAGTGGAAAGAAGGGAACATTGCTCTTCAGAGAAAAGAGAAATAAAATATTGCTCACTTCACTCAAAGCTTAAAATGGTACACTATATTATTAACAAATATGAAACAACACACTCATTTGAAAATACATTAAGAAAACTTATCTAATAAACAACTAACTCCTTTTATAACCAGGCATATTGGAAGAATAAGTAAATGAAATCCTCTCTTGTCTTCTAGGCAAATAAAAAAATTAATTAATTGACTCATATAATATGAGTGTGTCTAGAAGAACAACCAGACGTTAACTGGATGAACAAAATTTGCGAGGTGGTATTTCAGCAAAGGTACCATTGGTATCAAAAATTAATATTTAAACAAATCTAATCATGGTGTAAACGTTATGATTTGGGCTTCCCTGTCTTGGTATAGTATAGGACTATTACAGAAAATTATTGGCAAAATAGAGATTTCATGAGAGATGTACAAGAACCACTTGCCAACACTTGCCACTTGTAACATTACCACAGTTACGTAGATTTTTATACATGACAATGATCCGAAGCATACGTCCAAAGTTGTTTAAAAGTGATTAAAAGAAATATTGAGGTTCTCGATTGAGCAGCGCAAAGTCCGGATCTAAATCCAATTGAAAACACACGGGATGACATGTACGAAATGAATAAGTGTAGAAAGAATATAATATAATAAAAAATTGCATTTAATTTCTCTGGCCACATCTGTATATATATATATATATATATATATATATATATATATATATATATATATATATATATATATAAAATAATAAAATTTATAATTAAGTCATCCACAGGGTGAAAAAAGTATAATTGTCCTGTGTTTTGCATAAAAGCCGTAATTAATCAGGCGCCCGTAATACGGTGTATTCTTTTAACTGGAAGTTAATTTATCAAAACCGCACAGGAACATAATAAATTATCGTGTACGTACATAAAAGGATTAAAGTGATCCGTATTACTTGTTATATGCTGACGACCGGTGCAAGTAAAATGCAGATGCACCGAGACCGCGTTTAATTTAATTCGCCAATTATTATTCCACATTGAGACGTATTGTTTCCATAAAATAACCGCTGATTATTTTAATTGTGTGTCGTTGCAATGACATTTTAAAACAAACATATTTATTTAATATTGAATATAATTATTCATTCGTGGTGTTATTTTTTAGTAACTCCAATGACAAGGATTAAAATACGTTGTAATATCAGTAGTGACCATTAACTTTTTAAAATGCTACATATTTCAGCCATAAAACTTATATTTAAAGTACACTATTATTGTTTTATACAATATCATCATAATTATCATCAAAAACTACAATATATATTTTTTATTCTTAAAATCTTACATACATTTTTTTTAATTTTGAAAGAGATTTTTAACGATTTAATTTTGCATTAACACACAGTATGATTGTTTCAAACATTTACTATGTTCTTAATGACGTTTGAATCATAAATCTGAACCACCAAGTTGGATTAAATATTACTCTGGATTATAAGATGAATATAATAGTTTCGCAGCTTAAATATCGGAAAGATTAAAGTCTTCTTCTTTTTATAAAACTAATTAGAACTGTAACTATTTTCTGGATAAATTTAGGTGCGTGTGTGTACGTGAGGTTTGTTGAAAATCTGATTAAATGATCGCGACAATGTGCCAGACCAGTTGGAATCCTCTTTGGACAAAACGCAACGTTCGCTACTATCTTTAATTAATCAGTGAAATTTCGCCGCAATAGATTACGATAAGGAATCCCATCAACATAAAAACAAAGCACGTATTTACCGAAAGCTTTTTATTGACCCTCGGGCGGTCTCCGGCCTCATTTGACGTTCTCGATTTTTAAACATTGTAACGTGCAAACCTGACAATTTCATTACATTCCATCATTAAAATAGATTTAATCAGAGACAGTCGCACGAACAATGGTTCAATTTGTCTTTAATTATTAACGAATTGTAATACGACTTGGGTATTGTGGCCAACGTAATACTTACTGTATTGGTCATAACTAAGCAACTTATTAAAATATATTAAAAATATGAACTGTACTACTTCAATTGGATACCTATAATGTTTATTGTTTTTTTTTTTTCAGTTATTGTTGTGTCTACTATGCGACTGGCCTAAGTTTATTCTTTAAACAATTGCCTACTTTTTTGTTTTAAAATGGATAAAAATATAGCAAATTTTTACTTTATGTGAATTCATCTGTGATTATTAGGAGTTAGGTAATGTCAAATCCATTTATCAGATTGAGTCTGAGTTGCCATCAAGGTCAATTTCCTATTAATAATATCATTGTAACACTTGCTGAGAAGAAGATTGCTAATGAATATATCACCAAGATATTTTGTTTCTATTGATTATTAGATGCTAGGTAGTGAAAACTCCATTTATAACATTCAATAATATTGTCACTAAGTCAATTTTTTATTAATTATATCTACTTTAAACATGCACTATGTTCTTAATGGATGTTTGTATCAATAAATATGGATCACCAATTTGGATTGAAGGTTAATTTGCACTATAAAATAAATATAATATTTTTGTTACTTGATAATTGGACAAGTTAAAGTCTTCGTCATTTTATGAAGCCGAAAATCTATCTAATGATTAGTCCCTTCTTTCATCTTGGATTTTTAGATTCTAGACAATCAAAAATCCATTAAACACATTCAATAAGATTATCATAAAGTTTAGTTGTAATTGTATGAAAATTTATCTAGAAAATAATTGCAATTCTAGGAATATTGGTTGTGTTATTACTGAGGTTACCCCGTACATCCGACGTAGGAACAAAAAAGCAGAATGCGGGCACACACATACATTTTAAAATTGGCATTTAATAGAGTGATTGAGATTCCCGTGGCGTATTATTTATAAATCGCGAGCAATCTTATAAAATACCACCGATATGTATCGGCATAATGCCGTATTGATGGCAGAGATGAAATTAATCAGCTCTCCGCACGGCGACCGGGAAAAATTGCAACGATTCCGACAAAAAAATCCAGCAGGACGCTAAACGTTTATTGGATCATGCATCAACGTACCAGGCGGAATATCGATGCGATCGATAAATCGTTTTATAACTTCTACGTTTCTAACTTAAATAAATGTGCGGCAAAAAATGCCGGACGCGTACAAATTTGGACATTGCTTCCACAACAACAAAATGAAAAAAAGGCACGTCATGTGACTCCGCAATCTCCCGAAGCTGCTAAACAAACATTTGTCGTAACTGGCGTGTAATTACCCGAGGCGTGATAGAAATACTGGTGTTTAAAAAAAAGGCACCATGAAGTAACCCCTTACGTCGAACGTGGAGAACAAACGAAAATGTTCTTTGCGGCGGTTTTACCCGACACACACACACACACACGTGCACCTGTCGTACCACATTCACATTCATACTGGTACAGGTGTTGATATCAAGCTGCATACCTGTACCTTTACTTCTTTCCCTGATCATCAATCTCGTCAGTCAAAAGTCGTGACTCGTGCCACGGTTACTGCCTCCCTAGCAATTGAATTCATGGCACCACAGGATCACCAAAGCACGGGAACGACCGTAACAAGTTGTTTGCATATTGGGAATGTTATTCACGGCAACATTTAGACAAGTGAACGATTATATTAGACAAAAAATGACCACACGTATAGGCAAGCAATAAAATAATAAGCTGAAGAATGAGAAGATCGCGTTACGGTCTGCTAAAAATGAAAAAGTGGTCAGTCCGAGTCGACTTGTAAAGCTCACACAGGGCTTGAATGTATATTATCCATAATGCGGCCGCTTTCAGCGTCGATTTACGCTAGCACACGCAAAAAATGGACACCAAATCGTCTCAATTTGGATCTGGGTGATATATTCATTAGCAATCTTCCTCTCAGCAGGTGTTCAGACAGAAAATTACAATTATAATGATGTTATTAATAGAAAATTCAATTTGGTGACATTATTATTAATGGATTTTTTATAACCTAGCACCTAACAATCAAAGATGAAAGGAGGGATTAATCATTAGATTGATTTTCAGCTTCGTAACGGGAAGAAGACTTAAATCTTTCCAATATTTAAGTAAAATAAATATTATATTCATCTTATAATGTAAAATAATATTTGATCCAACTTGGTGATTCATAGTTATCGATACAAACATCAATTAAGAACATAGTACATGTTTAAAGTATTCATAATAGAAAGAAAATATATTGGTGATATATTCATTAGCAATCTCCTTCTCAGCAAGTGTTCAAAAAGAAAATTACAATTGAAAGGATATTATTAACAGGAAATGGACCTTGATGACAATATTATTGAATGTGATAAAAGGATATTTCTTTATTTAGCACCTAATAATCAAAGATGAATGGAGGGACTAACCATTAGATTGATTTTCAGCTTCATAAAAGGAAGAAGACTTTAACTTTTCCAATGATCAAGTAACAAAAATATTATATTCATCTTATAATGCAAATTAATTTTCAATCCAACTTGGTTATTTATAATTATCGATACAAACATTCAGTAAGAACATTGTATATAATTAAAGTAAGTTTTTTAAAAGGAAAAAGAGTTTAACTTTTCCAATTAACAAGTAACAAAAATATTATGTTTATCTTATAAAGAAAATTAATCTTCAATCCAACTTGGTGATTCATATTTATCGATACAAACATCCATTAAGAACATAGTACATGTTTAAAGTATTCATAATAGAAACAACATATATTGGTGATATATTCTTTAATAATCTTCTTCTCAGTAAGTGTTCAGACAGAAAATTAAAATAGCAAGAATATTATTAACAGGAAATGATCCTTGGTGACAATAATAATGAATGTGATAAAAGGAAAATTTCTTTATTTGGCACCTAATAATCAAAGATGAAAGGCAGGATTAAACATTAGATTGAGTTTCAACTTCATAAAAGGAAGAAGACTTTAACTTTTCCAATATTCAAGTAACGAAAATATAATATTCATCTTATAGTGCAAATTAATCTTCAATCCAACTTGGTGATCATTCATTAAACATAAAATAAATGTTTGAAGTTGTCATAATAGGAACAAAATATATAAACCTCTGATTGTGGTGACCAGTGTAAGTTGGACAAAGCACCAGCGAAATCTTATGATGCCTTTAGTTCCACAGATTGTACTCAATACTGATTTATTATTAAAGAATTATGATGTTCGGTATATCTGACTGGAATATTTAACAAAGGTAGAAAAAACCTCAATCTATTCGACATATATTTATGATAATTTATGATTCGATGTCCAAGTAAAAATTGGAAATAGATTGAAGCGCTTTTTGCTTGCTTTTTGTTGCAGATCGCGATTATTTCATTTTTTTGCTAAACGACCGCAGTAAATAAATCATTCGTGGACACATGTCTTTATATGGTCTCATATTTTCTTCTAGTCCTCAATCAAAAAAAAAATTTATATATATTGTGGTACTTCTCCTGCTTCAAAATTAGCCACCAATGCGAACGAATATGGAAGCGGTCGCCGAAATTTACATACAAATAGTAGTACTTCGGTACCACGCTCCCGGTTAATTTTAGAAACAAAAGAACCCACACCGAGGTCGTTAATCCCTAGTAGAGTAAACCAGAGGAAAAAAAAACGACCAAATCGTATCAGTGGCCGGTACTACCCCGCAGAGCGACAGAAGGCAACAAAGGCCGGTGGTGGTGTGTGTGTGTGTGTTTAGTCGCGCACGCAGTAAAAGTGAATCGGGCTCGGAAATCTTTACCTGGGCCGCACGACTTCCACATGGTGCCCGTTGTCTGTTGCTCCTCCGCGGCACACGCCCGCTCCACCCTAATTTCAGACCACGGCTCAATTTCTCACCGTCGGCCTTCGACTTGCGGTTTCTTGGTTTCGACTTCAAACTGAACCGTTTCCCGGGGAACGGATGCGAAGAATGCATCCGATGCACGAAACGACGGACGAGTCAATTAGGGAAATGACTTTGTTTTGCAAGATAATTGTCAATAGAAGATGGACTTTTTTAATTGGATACTTTGTTGGTTATAGTTTTGTTAAAGATTATCTCTTTTGTTGGCACTGGTGGTAAACCAACCAGAAAGTTGGTCTTTAGTAATTTTTAGAGTATATGAAGAATACATTAGATTCTGAGAATTTTACACTTTGAAATAATTTAAAGTAGAAGCCTCTTAGTACTACATAGTATTACATTCTAATATTAAAACTATGCTTTCTTATTTTCTCTGAAAACATACTAAAATAAGGCTGGTTCTTCAATATCATTTAGTCTGTGAGAAGAATATGTTAAATTTGGATGAAGAATATTGAAATCTGAACTATGAAATAGTTAAAAGAAGAGTGACAATAGTACTAGGTAGTAATTGTTCTAATATTGAAGATGTTTTCTCTTTCTCTAAAGGCGAACTCATCGTAAGGCTGACTCATAAATAATTTTTAGTTGGTGTAATGAAAATGTGAGATTTTAGTGGGTACTGATGACTACCCTTTGAAACAGTTTAAAGTAGTACATAGTATTACATTCTAATATTAAAGCTGTTCCCCCTCATTTTCTCTGAAAACAAACTAAAAGAAGGCTGGTTCATCAACATCATTTAGTTTGTGAGAAGAATATGTTAAATTTGGATGAAGAATAATGAAATCTGCACTATGAAATAGTTAAAATAAGAATGACATTAATACTAGGTAGTAATTGTTCTAATATTGAAGATGTTTTCTCTTTTCTCTAAAGGCCAACCCACCATAAGGCTGGCTCATAAATAATTTTTAGTTGGTGTAAAGAAAATGTTAGATTTTAATGAGAACTGATGACTCTATCTTTGAAACAGTTTAAAGTAGAAGCCTCTTAGTACTACATAGTATTACATTCTAATATTAAAACTGTTCCCCCTCATTTTCTCTGAAAACAAACTAAAAGAAGACTGGTTCTTCAACATCATTTAGTTTGTCAGAAGAATATGTTAAATTTGAATGAAGAATAATGAAATCTGTACTAAGAAATAGTTAAAAGAAAAATGACATTAGTACTAAGTAGTAATTGTTCTAATATTGAAGATGTTTTCTCTTTTCTCTAAAGGCCAACCCACCCTAAGGATGATTCATAAATAATCCTTTGAAACAGTTTAAAGTAGAAGCCTCTTAGTACTACATAGTATTACATTCTAATATTAAAACTGTTCCCCCTCATTTTCTCTGAAAACAAACTAAAAGAAGGCTGGTTCTTCAATATCATTTAGTTTATGAGAAGAATATGTTAAAGAATGAAGAATAATGAAATCTGCACTATGAAATAGTTAAAAGAAGAATGACATTAGTACTAGGTAGTAATTGTTCTGATATTGAAGATGTTTTCTCTTTACTCTGAAGACCAACTCACCAGAAGACTGGTTCATCTATAATTTTTAGAATGTGTAAAGAAAACATTTGATATTTTTGTTTTGTGAGAATAAAAGGTTAAATTTGGATGAAGAATAATGAAATCTACACTATGACATTGTTAAAAGAAGGTTGTCAGTATCTGATAGAAATTGTTTTAATACTGGAGATGGTTTCTAAATAATAATTTGATTCTGAGTAAAATGAGGTTGATTTCTAAGCCATGAAATAGTTAAAGGAGAAACCCATTAGCAGCAGATAGTGATGTTTATGTAACGAAGAAGAAGAAAGAATAATGTAGGATGTAATTGTCTTGATAAAACGTATGCTTCATTGTGCAGACCCGGACAATCTGCATATGTTGATGGATCTATCGCAGCGACGCATTCGCTTTCGACCGAAGGCAGAGTAAAAAAACGTGACGGAAAAGCTTGAAGGAAGCACATAAATCGAGCGAATCGAAAAGAGAAATTGGCATCGGGTAGTCGCGAACAGACAGGGATGGACGTAGGGCAGGTGGTACCGTGTTGTGCGGCGGCCACCGACTTCCTTTCTCTTTCTAGAGCAGTTGGCAGTTGAGCGGGGCACGCGTCCTCGTTTGATGCGTGCTCCCGAACATACGATACCCATCCTTATTAGATTTCAGGCTGTGTCGCGCAGGCAGCGGACCGTCTGTCTGGCCCGGACGGACCGTGTGCAGGTAGGGCGGCGGTACCGCGGGTACTCGGGCCGCGCAAGGTGCATCACACTCAATGAGATAAATCAAGAGCGGGAGGAATGCAGTTTCCGTGCAATTTGCTCGGGCCCGGTTGATAAAAATGAGCGCATCTTGCTACGGATCCGTTACATAAGATCATCTTATTTTAAGCACCCGATCCGTATTTACATGCTGCAAATATTTCGTCTGTCGCATCCGTTTATTTTTTTACAGCAATTATTTTGTCGTGTGACGAAATGAAGACAATTAATCCTATCAATTTACAATTGCACATAACAACTAGATACTTAAATATCTAATAAACACCGGAACACCAGAAACAGTTAAGCAAACTGGATGACCGGTAAAAGTTTGGGTAGGTTAATGAAGGGTTCCGACGGTTGGCGAATCCATGTACCGTTAGATTCTCTCGACAGGTTGAACAACCCTTTAAAACACCACGATTAAAATTTTTTTGCTCGTGCTATCTGACGAGTGGCAGCCTTCCGGGGTTATTATGTTCACCAAAATAGACCTTGCACAGGGCAGGACCAACACATAAATTTAGGAGCTAATATTAAATAGTTTTTGAAAAAGATGTTGTCTTTAATGTCTTTGAAGAATATCTTGTTTGACAAAGAGAACTAAATGACAATTTCTTGCTGGTAACCAATACAAAATAGTATTCTACACATTTTGGTATTGTATTATAGCTTGTAAAAAATGAGCTGACTATTCAAAGATAAAAAGAAGTAACCTGTGATTTATGAGATTAAGTTCTTGAAGAAGATATTGTTGGCAAAAAGAGTCAAATGATAATTTCTTGCTAATATCCAACATAAAAAAGTAGTTAAATGTTTTGGCCTTTTTTGACGAAAAAATCAAATGATAATTTATTGCTAAATGGTGATTTACATATTTTGGTACTGTAACTTGTAAATCATGAATTGATTGTTTAAAGATATAAGAAACTAACCTCAGATTTGTGAGGTTAAATCTGATTCAGTTTAGATGAGGATAAATGAATCTTTAAAGTTTTTGAAGAAGATCTGCTAAGTTAATAACCAATATAAAATATTAATTTATATATTTTAGTACTGTAGCTTGTAAAAAATTATCTAACTGTATAAAGATATAAATAACCTGAAATTTGTGAGGTTAAATCTGATTCAGCTTAAATTAGGATCTATCTTTAAAGTTTTTGAAGATCTTGTTTGACAAAAGGAACCAAATGATAATTTCTTACTAACATCCAGTCTTAAATAGTAATTAATACATTTTGGTACTGTAAAAAATGAGCTGAAAGTTCAAAGATCCAAAGAACCAACCTCAGATTTGTGATGTTAAATCTGATTTAGCTTAGATTAGAATAAATATATTTTTAAATTTTTGAAGAAGATCTTGTTTCATAAAAGGAACCAAATGATAAGTTAATAACCAATATAAAATAGTAATTTATATATTTTGGTACTGTAGCTTGTAAAAATGATTAACTGTTTAAAGATACAAAGAACCTAAAATTTGTGAGGTTAAATCTGATTCAGCTTAGATTAGGATAAATAAATCTTTAAAGTTTTAGAAAAAAATTTCTTTTCTCAAAGGGAACCAAATGATCATTTCTTGCTAATATCTAGTCTTAAATAGTAATTTATACATTTTGGTATTGTAGCTTTAAAAAATGAGCTGAATGTTCAAAGATCCAAGGAACCAATCTCAGATTTGTGATGTTAAATCTGATTCAGCTTAGATTAGGATAAATATATTTTTAAAGTTTTTGAAGAAGATCTTGTTTGATAAAAGGAACCAAATGATAAGTTAATAACCAATATAAAATAGTAATTTATATATTTTGGTACTGTAGCTTGTAAAAAATGATCTATCTGTTTAAAGATATAAACAACCTGAAATTTATCAGGTTAAATCTGATTCAGCATAGATTAGGATAAATGCATCTTTAAAGTTTTAGAAGAAGATTTTTTTCTCAAAAGGAACCAAATGATAATTTCTTGCTAAAAACCAGCTAAAATAGTAATTTACATATCTTGGTACTGTATCTTTAAAAAATGAGCTGAATGTTCAGATATACGAAAAAACCAACACCAGATTTGTGAGGCTCAAATTTGAAATAATTTATCTTAAAAAATATAATTAAAATTGCTTTATGTCACTGTTCAAGAATTACAATAATTATTTTGGTACCGGTCCTGCCCGTCCTATCTTTTTAATAGTGTTACGGTAGTTCTGTCCCGTCTGGCCAAGTTTGCAGATGTGGCCGTTCCTTAATTAATACCTGAGGTTGTCATACGAGAAAAAAACGAAGCAAAAAACGGCATCGACGAAAGGAAAAGGGTTCGAGAACGGCGGCGTGTAATTTTGCTGCCTTTTTTTTTGGTTGTTGTTGGTCAATTGTGGCGGGTGGCTTCCTTTAATGGGCCCTACGAAACCAAAAGTTTTGTGTGATGCGAAGGGATGTTCGATAGGAAATTTCGATTTCATCCGAATCCGAACGCAAATGGGAAGTCGTACGTCACGCGGACCATAATTCACTTGCATTGTGCCTTCGTCTCGGTCATTGTCGATTGACGAAATAAATAAAACATGCACCAGTCCCATTCGCAACTGAAAATTATTAATTTACATTACACACAAATGATTTAATACAAATAAGAATTGATACGAGCCCGGGCAGGAGAAGGAATCTCTTTGAATTAACTATAAATCATACACGTATAATATGACATGTAAATGCAGTATTGTTATTGCATAAGGTTATGTTAATTCGAGGACATGAAATGGTATTCACAATGGAAACGGTATTCAAAGAGACCATTTGTCATAAGGGCCTTTTTAAAATTCACTTATACCATTTTAGAAAGCCACTAATGGCGACTAATATCGTTGAACGGCGGAGCAATAGTGTCCACCATTTAATGGTAATAATTATGATAATTCGATAACTGTGTAAGACAGGAGCTCATTGTTACCGTGTTTTTATTGATGGATGCGATGAAGCGTCAGCAATTGTAATTAGTGTCTCAATCGTGCGTTGGTGACCCGATGTGGCACCTAAAACTAATACTGATTGTCAGGAGACCAATCCATCAAACGTTCTATGAATTATGAATTTGTATATTCTAATTAATTGTATTACTTGGACAGGAAATGGAATTGTGGTTTATCTACTGGCTTGTTTTTTTATTAATCATGCAAGGTTTTAAGTTTCCAAACTGACGTAATTCTGTTGAGTCACTTTAATTTATAAGCTAATTGGTGAATTAAAAAATGTCTAAAAATGAAGCACTGTGTCCAATAATCGTCCTAAATTTTCTAAAACTCCCTCATAGAACTTTTAGTCAAGCAGTCCTTTTATATTAAGGTTAGTAAATTTTAATTGATTTCAGATCTGTTTCTGAAATATAAATATATAACTTTAAAGATATATTTAAGCCGAATCACATTTGACCATTCAAATCTCATGTTAGTTCTTTGTATCTTTGAACAGTAATTACATTTTTACAAGCCACATTATCAAAATATGAAAATTACTATTTTATGTTGGTTGTTAACAAGAAATTATCATTTACTTCTTTTTGAGAACTTCAAAAACTTTAAAGATATATTTATTCTAAACAGAACCTGATTTAACCTCACAAATCTCAGGTTAGTTCTTTGTATCTTTGAACCGACAGCTCATTTTTTACAAGCTACACTACCAAAATATGTTAAATACAGTTTTATGATGGTTATTACCAAGAAATTATCATTTTATTCCTCTTATCAAAAAAGATTTTCTTCAAAACTTTAAAGATACATTTGCCATAATGTAATACAGTACCAAAATATGTGAATTACTGTTTCATGTTGGTTATTAGCAAGAAATGATCTCACAAAACTCAGGTTAGTCCTTTGTATCTCTGAACAGGCAGCTAATTTTATAGAAGCTACAAAACCAAAATATGTTAATTACTATTTTATGTTGGTTATTGTAAAGAAATTATCATTTGGTTCTCTTTGATAAAGAAGATCTTAAAAAACTTGAAGATAAATTCACAAAACTCAGGTTAGTTCTTTGTATCTCTGAACAGGCTGCTAATTTTATAGAAGCTACAAAACCAAAATTTGTTAATTACTATTTTATGTAGGTTTTTGTAAAGAAATTATCATTTGGTTCTTGTTGACAAAGAAGATCTTAAAAAACTCTTAAAAAAGATAATCTCACAAAACTCAAGTTAGTTCTTTATATCTCTGAACAGGCAGCTAATTTGATAGAAGCTACAGTACAAAAATATGTAAATTACTATTTTGTGTAACTAACCTAACCTAACCTCACAAAATAAAAAATAATGGCACAAAAAGTTGGAAGGTGTTCTTTCTTTAGAATTTGAATTAAAATCTTTCATGATATTTTATAAAATGTTTAATTGTATTTTTTTACTATTTCACTGGTCACCACTCTACATGTGAATACAAAAACGTTAAAATATAACAAAAAAATATTAAATTAAATCAAGAACCGGAAATAGAAAGCTTGATTTTAAAGTTCTTTTTATGGTTTCTATTTAAAATGAAAGTGACGTTTAAATTTTATGGACATTTTGGTATTCCAATTCTGCCAATAGTCTCTTTCTTTAGATATTTCAGAGACCACCTCTTGATGCTTAATTATAAATAATAATATAATAATAGGCATTACTGTACTAAAACGATAATAAAATAAAATTAATGCCAGAATTAATGCTCTGAAACTGTCTTTATATTGCACCTTTTAATACAGCAAACGTTACGTCCGCAAATTACGAATAATTTTCAATCAAAATGGGCACCGTTTACAAAACATAAATTGGTCGCATTTAATGGTGAAACGTGGCTACCGAAACGAGAGCGGTTGTAAACTTATTGAAAAATTAAGTAATACACCTCAACCACCAGCAGAGTTTTGAAAGGAAACAACCTGGACTGGACACTATAATTATTACATTTTATGTGATTCGCAAAACTTTCGTTAACACACCTCGGGTGGATGTCATAAATTAAACAATAACGTGGAACAAGTTCAAATCCATTATTAGCCGTAATAATCGAGTCCGTTTGGAAATTACGTACCTTCTTGAATAATTCAATCCTAAAATGATGTAATGACCGAGAGGAGTTTTTAAATCAAATTTGATTGTGATATCGATCGACCACCATGTGCTATTTGTTATTCCCTCTGCCGTTCTGGTGCCACTTCCCTGTAATCAAAGCAGGTGATTCTAAGGAACGGTGACGTCGAATCGTTCATTAGCCTATAAATTGTTTATGACGAAGGCACGGGACTAATTTACAAATAGGTGACCTTTCGAATTGACCATTAATACACCGCTTTTATTCAAAGTGGTGGAAACTGATTTTAATAACCCAATTAGATAGATACTGATCGGATATCATTTATAATTTACTGGCCTTACTATAAACGGACTGTTTCGTTAAAAGTTTTATGAGGGTGTTTCAGAAAATTTACGACGATTATTGGGCATGGTGGTTCATCTTTTAGACATTTTTTAATTTACCAATTACTCTAGAAATTAAAGTGGCTCGGATGGATTTTTATGCATATTTTGAAGCGAATGACAACAGTTCAAAATTGATTTAAAACTGTATTTAAATCCAATTAAAAAATTAAGGAACGACATCGTCTTAAAAATAATATAAAATAACAAAAATGATAAAATTTAGATGAATATCTAGTTGAATCTATAGAGGAGGTTATAATGAATAAAAGGTACCTAACACATTATTTATTTATGTATATATTATTTAACCACATTTATTAAGATCATCATATCTTCAATATATGAAAACAAATAAATTTCTGTACATAAATCAGTCTAAGGTTGTCTACACCAGAAGAATTGAAGTATTCTTTGCAAGTTTTGTTCCTGTAGAATGTTTAACTAAGCTGAAATTTGAAATAACTTCTATTTTGCTAATTACTAGTACACTTTAGTAACTTTTGATTTCTCCATATTACCAACTTATAAACAAAGTTTGTTTACAAACGTATACTGGTTAACCTAAACCTAACCTAAAAATAAAAATGTTGGCCACACTAATGAGAATTGGCTGTGTAGTTCACAAATTTGCGTCAATAAATGGGATAATGAAATGCCCAATTAATTTCAAAAAGTTTAAACGTAATTACAGTGATGGTCCTTATTATAGCAACTTTTCAAAATGTTAAATATTTTAGCCAAAACTCTTTTAAAATAATATTAATTTACTATTGTTATTTTATACATCATTATAAAAATTATTCTATTCTTATTCTATAACATGTTACATATATTTTTCTGCATTGAACTGGACATAAATATAGCAAATTTAAATTTGAAAGAGATTTTTATTGATTAAATCTGTCTTATTTAATTTAACATTAACATTTTGTAAAATATCCCTTTTGTTTTATAGTTTTGGCTATCTTCTTGATACTTTTGATATTTCCCCATACTGTCAACTTATAAACAAAGCTTGATCACAAACATATACTAAACCTAACCTAAAAATAAAAATGTTGGTCACACTGATGAGAATTGGCTATCAATAATCCACAAATTTGTTTTAATAAATGGGATAATGAAATGGCCAATTCATTTCAAAAAGTTTAAACAAAATTACCATGATGGTCATTATTATAGCAACTTTTTAAAATGTTAAAATATTTTCGTCATAATATTATTTTACTATTGTTATTTTATATGGCATTATAAAAATTTCTCTATTATTATTCTATAACATGTTACACATATTTTTCTGTGTTGAGCTGGACATAAATATAGGAAATTTAATTTTGAAACATTAACATTTTGTAAAATATCCTTTTTGTGTGTGATCCAGTGAAGGTGGTACTAAGCAAGTCAAAATTGGACTCACATTTTTAGTAGAAACCAAGATTTTTCTTGTAGGTCTGGGGTCAAACGAACCTCCATACACTACCCATTTTCTAACAGTCCTTGAACTAATTTCAGCAAGTCCCATTTCCTCCAGGTTGGATTTAATTTCAGGTGACGATAGGATTGTTTTGTGACATTCGAAATATCCAGAAGAGAGAATTTAGAGAATAAAATTAGATTGGCCAGTCTCATAATAGACACAACAATAACAGGAAAAACAATAAACATTATAGGTACAAGTGATACAGCTCATATTTAATAAGTTGCTATGGTTATAGACACTACTGTATATGGTATATATTTTAAATGTGTTCTTTTTTTGACAGTACTGTATATATTCTTTGAGGAGGTCAAAATTGAAGTTGATGTTTTCTCTTCAGGTCCAGGTATCTTTTTTTTTCTTATGGCAGGAATTTGCTTGTAATACTTTGGTAAAAAATTTTTGATTATAATACAGGTTAACATTTTGTTTCTCAAGTAAATAAGTAAATTTTGAAATCTGCCAAGAATTGAAACACACGTAGCAGGCAAAGACAATCAATTGTTTATTATTAAATTTATTAAAGTACATACATAACACAAAATAGAAATAAATGTTCATGGTTTGTATTTTAGCAGCCCTGACATAATTTATTCATATCTAATTTAGTAATGGTATTGCCACTTAATTACTTATAGTGATTTGTTTGCATTAAATACGAGGTAATTGCATGTTTTCAGAGACGATAAGAGTCTTATATCAACAATTACTTTTGATAAATCGTAAAAATCCATTAGGCCTTCATTGCCATTTTTTACTTTACGGTCTGACATGACAAAATCAGTTATTACATCCACTAAAAAAAAGTTTGACGTTAAGAAAAGAACGTCGTCTAAACTAAAACGTTTAATCCCATGTAAAACCCGGCCGTAATTAATAAAACATCAGGCTTTTTTGAGGGGGAAGGTGTTATTTCGTCGTAAAACTCAGATAATCCGAAGTACCAAAATCATAAACGTTTCGCATAAAATCGCCGATAACATTTAGATGGACATTTTATACAGTTTTAACTGAATCAATGAAGTTTTTATGATTTAATAACTTAAAAGACCCCGCGAAGGTACCGCCATGCGATTTAACATAACGGATACCGAATAAAAAGCTCATTATATTTTGAACGACGGCATAAAATCAACATAAGAATCGACAGCCGTGGCGGAGGATAAAATTTTACGTTTATTATTTGTTATCATGTGATTTCCGAAAGTTAAACATATTAATTTACGGTCGTGCTTTAAACAGTTAACTTACGTTACATGTGTGTTTCCCCGCTTTGTGTTTTTGATAATTCGGGTATTATTGTTTTTTTTTCTGTTGGGTTCTCGGTCGACGTTTTTAAACTAATTTCGTTCGGTTCATTTTGGCGGTCTTTTTGGCATTCCGCGATTCTTTCACTGAAATTTTCACATAATTACGACGTTGCCAATTATGTAAAGTAGGTTAAGACAGGGCCTGTCCATCGGCAAATTCAAAATTACACCTGCCCAACAGATTGACACTTTCTACAAATACAATTTGCAATGCGATTTTATGTATCGATTTCCGTAACGATGCTCCGATTTTTTTCCCCTTATCAATCGTAATCGAAAATTTCGCGTGTGATTCGTTTTTGAATCGAATTGGGTTTTTGATTCTAGAGAAATTTAAGTGTTCAAAAATATGGTTTTTTGTTGTTTATTGTATCGTGTATTTTGTAGACTTTGGGGAATAGTTGTTTAAAAGGTAGTGAAGAAAATGTGCAACATAAAAATCGTATTTTATATAATCTTACTGATATTAACTTTAAAATATTAAAAAATAAGCTTTCTATCAAAATTTCATAAAAATATACTATATTTTAATAAACATTAATAATATATGAACATTAAGTGATTTTTTGATACTTTCTTCTATGATCAGAAGAAATTAATTTATTAGAATATTGAGATCTTTAAGTCAGTTGCAAACTTATATACAATTTTTCTCATGTAATTGGATATGAATTTGAAGGTTGCTAAAATCATTTTCTAGATTTAATTTATTTGAAGATTCTTACTTGTAGTAAGTATGCCATAAGTTTATAAGTCCACTACAAACATATGATATTCTTTTTATAATATTTATCATGTTCAAATGCCAAATATCATAAAAAGAATACCATAAGTTTGTGGCGGGGATAAAAGTCATATTCTTCTAATAAATTAATATCTTCTCATAAACTAAATCTTGAAAAAAAGTAAAAATATTTGAGAAAATCAAAGAAATGAATTTGGCATCCTTCAAAATGGATGCTTATTAAATTTCATAAAAAATTGTATACAAATTTGTTGCGAAGTTAAATGTCACAATATTCTAATAAATTTATTTCTTCTGATAAACTAGACCAAGGAACCTGGTGGAGTTGCATATATGTAGATACTAGTCCACATCCAACACTACGTTGTGCAATATTTTAATATTGAGTAAAGCTTCAAGCTTCTTGGGTACCTAGTAAATTAATTTTCGAGTCGATAAGCCTGATGTATATTATCTATTATTTAATCTTTTTGTCCAAGGTTTTCTGGTTCTTCTAACAAAATACTGTAACTATTTAAAATAATTGTCTGTTTTCTTTAATAACATCACACAATATTCTAATAAATTTATTTATTCTGATAAACTAGACCAAGGAAGAAAGTGTCAAAAATATTTGAGATTATCAAATAGTGAGGAAGTTTTCCACTGAATTTAACACTTCCCAAAATAGATACATGACAAATATTATACACAGAATGACATAAATTTGTGATGGAGTTAAAAGTCACATTTTTCTAATGAATTAATATGTTTCATAAACTAAATCTTGGAAAAAAGTAAAAATATTTGAGAACGTCAAAGAAATGAATTTGGCATCCTTCAAAATGGATTCGTATTAAATTTCTCAAAAAAATAGTATATAAATTTGTAGCTAAATTAAATATCATAATATTCTAATAAATTTATTTCTTCTGATAAACTACCATAGATCTGGAAGAAAGTGTCAAATATATTTGAAATTATCAAATAGTGAGGAAGTTTTCTACTGAGTTTAACACTTCCCAAAATGGATACATGCCAAAGATTATACAAAGAATGCCATAAGTTTGTGGTGGAGTTAAATGTTACATTCTTCTAATAAATTAATATCTTCTAATAAACTAAATTTTAGGAAAAAAAGTAAAAATACTTGAGAAAATGAAAGAAATAAATTTGGTATCCTTCAAAATGGATTCGTATCAAATTTCATAAAAAAATTGTATACAAATTTGTTGCTAAGTTAAAAATCACAATATTAGTAAATTTATTTCTTCTGATAAACTACTATAGATTATGGAAGAAAGAGTCAAAAATATTTGAGATTATTAAATAGTGAGGAAGTTTTTTACTGAATTTAACACTTCCCAAAATAGATACATGCCAAAGATTATACAAAGGATGTCTAAGTTTGTGATGAAGTTAAAAGTCACATTCTTCTAATAAATTAATATCTTCTCATAAACTAAATCACCATTTTGGGAAGTTTAACTCTATCACAACAAACACAAAAGAATTGCTTTCTTTTTTATAATATTTGGCTTGTATTCATTTTGGGAGCTGTTAAATTCAATGGAGAACTTTATCTCTATTTGATAATCCCAGATAATCTTAATATTTTTTTCCATGGCTTAGTTTATCAAAAGACTCAGCCACAGATTTATATACAAGTTTATTTATAAAATTTGATATGCATCTATTTTGATAGATTTCATTGATGTTCTGAATTATTTCTTTAATTTTTTCCAAGATTTACTTTGTCAGAAGATATTAATTTATTAGAAGAAATTGGTATGTATCTATTGTCTTTTAATAAACTAAGCCATGGAAGAAAATGTCAAAATTTTCTGAGATTATCTAATAGAGATCAAGTTCTCCATTGATGTTTTTCTGAAGGATTAACTGCCTTAATTAGTTTTTTAATTATATTTCATATTCACTGTAAAGATGATGCAGTAAACAATGTTATGTCATACAGAGAGTACTTGAATGTATTTTTAGCCAATATCCAATAAAATCAAGTTTTCAATAAAAAAATTATGAAGGTGTTTCCATCTTAAACGGGCCACACTGTATGTCCATTTACGTTTTTGCATTGTGATTATTAAAAAACAGTTTTACGAATGCGCCGACAAAAAAGTGCAACGCAGCTTTCTTGCCGTGCTTATTTAGAGAAGATGAATTCGTATAGAGCGAACAATTAAAATGACTGTACGGGCAGGCGAAAGGCCCCGGCCGAGCACGTGCAAAAACGTTAGCAACGCAATAAAATGTCAGACATCCTCAATACATTTCAGTTTTAAGCGGAACCAGCCTTTTTAATGCACATTGTCCGAATGTTGTTGGTCTTCAGATATTCGCGCGGAACTTTCAACCCATTGATTTTTGTTCTATAAAATTACGCTCAAGTATTCTGACCGATCGCATTCGCTGGAAGCACTTGACAATCCTTTTATATATGTACACTTGCGTGTTTTTGAGTATCACTCACGTGCAAATAAACCAAATTTTTTGGCCGCCCTTTACAGCGACACAATACAATTAGCCGGCTCAAAAAGCGGACGGAGCGAAACCGAGTTATATTGTCTAACCGACACCATCGCCATATATTCAGCGCTGCGAATTCCGTAAATCCTGAAACGCCGGTTTTTTTTTTCGTCCTTCCTCTCTCTCGCTCTTGCTCTCTTGCGTGGCACAATCAGCAGATATCAGGAACTGCGGCAATTTGCAAGTAATTAATTCTCGTGTCGACAATGCTGATGTATGCCATCTATTATTTTGCCTCTCTGTTCATTGTTTACCTACCGGTTTTTCTAACGTGGTACTGGAACCATTTAACACAATGGTTCTATTTTCTTTAATAACATCAATGGAAAAAAGACTGGTTGAGTTGCATGTGCGTAGAAACTAATGTGAATGCAACACTTCGTTGTATAATTTTCTAATGCCGAGTAATGCTCAAACTTCTCTGGTTCCTAGTAAATTAATTTTGGTGTATATCATCTACTATTTAACCTTTTTATCCATGATTTTCTGGTTTTTCTAATAAAATACTGTACTTATTTAAACTAATTGGTCTGTTTTCTGTAATAACATCATTGGAAAGGAACCCGGTGGAGTTGTATATACGCAGAAACCAGTGCACATCCAACACTTAGTTGTGCAAGATTCTAATATTAAGTATAGCTTCAAACTTCAGGGGTTCCTAGTAAATTAATTATCGAGTCGATAAGTCTGTTGTATATCATCTATTATTTAACCCTTTTGTTCAAGGTTTTCTGGTTTTTCTAACTAAATGCTGTAACTATTTAAAATAATTGTCTGTTTTCTTTAATAACATCATCGGAAAGGAACCTGGTGGAGTTGCATATATGTAGTTACTAGTCCACATCCAACACTACATTGTGCAATATTTTATTATTAAGTAAAGCTTCAAACTTCTGGGCTACCTAGTAAATTAATTCTCGAATCGATAAGCCTGATGTATATCATCTATTATTTAATCTTTTTGTCCAAGGTTTTCTGGTTCTTCTAACAAAATACTGTAACTATTTAAAATAATTGTCTGTTTTCTTTAATAACATCATCGGAAAGGAACCTGGTGGAGTTGCATATATGTAGATACTAGTCCACATCCAACACTACGTTGTGCAATATTTTAATATTAAGTAAAGCTTCAAACTTCTGGGGTACCTAGTAAATTAATTCTCGAGTCGATAAGCCTGATGTATATCATCTATTATTTAATCTTTTTTTCCAAGGTTTTCTGGTTCTTCTAACAAAATACTGTAACTATTTAAAATAATTGTCTGTTTTCTTTAATAACATCATCGGAAAGGAACCTGGTGGAGTTGCATATATGTAGATACTAGTCCACATCCAACACTACGTTGTGCAAGATTTTAATATTGAGTAAAGCTTCAAACTTCTGGGGTACCCAGTAAATTAATTCTCGAGTCGATAAGCCTTATGTATATTATCTATTATTTAATCTTTTTGTCTAAGGTTTTCTGGTTCTTCTAACAAAATACTGTAACTATTTAAAATAATTGTCTGTTTTCTTTAATAACATCATCGGAAAGGAACCTGGTGGAGTTGCATATATGTAGATACTAGTCCACATCCAACACTACGTTGTGCAAGATTTTAATATTGAGTAAAGCTTCAAACTTCTGGGGTACCCAGTAAATTAATTCTCGAGTCGATAAGCCTGATGTATATTATCTATTATTTAATCTTTTTGTCTAAGGTTTTCTGGTTCTTCTAACAAAATACTGTAACTGTTAAAATGATTGTCTGTTTTCTTTAATAACATCATCGGAAAGGAACCTGGTGGAGTTGCATATATGTAGATACTAGTCCACATCCAACACTACGTTGTGCAATATTTTAATATTAAGTAAAGCTTCAAACTTCTGGGGTACCTAGTAAATTAATTCTCGAGTCGATAAGCCTGATGTATATTATCTATTATTTAATCTTTTTGACCAAGGTTTTCTGGTTCTTCTAACAAAATACTGTAACTGTTTAAAATAATTGTCTGTTTTCTTTAATAACATCATCGGAAAGGAACCTGGTGGAGTTGCATATATGTAGTTACTAGTCCACATCCAACACTACGTTGTGCAATATTTTAATATTAAGTAAAGTTTCAAACTTCTGGAGTACCTAGTAAATTAATTCTCGAGTCGATAAGCCTGATGTATATCATCTATTATTTAATCTTTTTTTCCAAGGTTTTCTGGTTCTTCTAACAAAATACTGTAAGTATTTAAAATAATTATCTGTTTTCTTTAATAACATCATCGGAAAGGGACCTGGTGGAGTTGCATATATGTAGATACTAGTCCACATCCAACACTACGTTGTGCAATATTTTAATATTGATAAAGATTCAAATTTCTGGGGTAACTGTAAATTAATTATCGTGTCGATAATGGCAAGTTTGGTGGATTGTGTAATTTTCAAATAATGAGTTAAGCTTCAAACTTCTGGGTACCGAGTTAATACTTGTGTCGATAACACCTGATATCAATTATTGATATTTAGCCTCTCTGTTTATTGTTCTTGGTTTTTCTAACGAGGCATTGGAACCATTTAAAAGAGTGGTTCCATTTTCTGTAATATTCCAAGTGGAGTTGCACATGTGTGGAAATTAGTACCATCTAATCATTGTGTAACGTTTTATTATTGAGCAAAGCTCCAATCCTTCTGGGGTACCGAGAAAACGCTTTATATAATCCAAGTTGCGCAACAAACATGTTCGTCGGTCGATTGATAAAATTCCGTGTATCGAAAAGGGCGACTCCGATCGACGGAAGCGGCCAATTGTCCGGCGAACTCGAAACTTTTACGTAAAATCGCAATTTCGCTCACACCTCGGGGCGGACAAGGTGGATGGTACCGCAACGACGGTAGACACTTGCGTCCCACAATGCCAGACAATAACCATTTCATATTTCTACAATAACAGTGTCGCAGACAATTGCGCGTCTGGGGGCATGTGCATCCAATATTTCGGTGCGCGTGCTCGACGCATTTTATACAGTGTGATGTAGGTCATGAATGCCACAGCTGTATCAGATGCGACGTCCGCGATCGTAATTAACCGCCGATAATAATCTGATTATTATCGTCCTTAAAACCGGATATGATCTGCCCGGACCACTCCGGGGCAAGAAATAAAAGGATAAATTAAAATTTTTAATGCAGTTATTCAGTTTATCTCATTGAATTGCTCGCACAATTATGCCGGCCCCGACGAGTATGATTATTGTTTTAAATTATGCAACGTCTGGTATGCTGATTGTTTTATGCATATTTCATAAGGTGGTGGTGCCTTTTTTAGTTTTGCATACTTTGTCTACAACTGTGCCCGATTGGCTGATTAGCGTTTCTCAATCAGATATTGATTCATCATCAATTCTGATTTCACAAAAGATAACCGGAATGATAGATTGTCAATCATCAATATTTGTTGCGAACGCTTCGTCATCATTCCTAACATAAGCTTGTTTTTTAAAAAATACAGAAATAGTGTTAAACAACTTGACAAACACATTATTGGGTTATTGACATTGATACGATTCTCTGAATGGGCCACGTATGAAACCATCTACATCAAAAGGGTCACAGATCAGTCCATCAAGTTTCAATTACTGTAATCATAACTAATTGAGTTATACTTCCCATCTTCATCTAAAAGTCATATCAACAGAACAATAGGCTTAATGGTGTAAATAATAAGTACACCGTAACGTAATAGACGTACCAGCTCCAAATTAGAGTGGAGGTCAGTTTCTTAGTTGGAAATCAAAGGCAAAATAAACGACTGTTTTTCAGTAATGATGATTCATTTTTCAGCGTCATCGTTAAATTATAGGTGCTTATGGACACGTACTCTCTATCGATTTTTTTCTTTATGTAGTTTATCAATTTTATATAAAAATGTGAGAAAATAATTTATAAGCTTTCTTATCAGTTTTAAAAAAACTTAACAATTTTGTTCATAACCATCTATTTATTTGTTTTTAAAGTATCATTAATAAAAGATTATAATTATATTATTATTATAAAAAACTAGTAGTTTTTAATAATAATAATAATTTTAAGCTATGTACTTTAATAAACAGTTCATCTTATTTTTGAGTAATTTTCATTTTTTCTAAAGTATAATAGTAATATAAAAAATAAATTTGAAGAAATAAATGTTATAAAGTGTATCTAAAATGTATGTTTGATTTCTTGTTTATGTTAATAAAAAAATTGATTGGCAGTTGACGAATTATTTAAAATACTTAAAAAAGCTAATTGTTGAAAGTACTTCAGTAGTTCAAAGATAAGTAAATAAAATGAAAGTTTACTACAAGAGTACTTTAAAAAACTGAACATTTCGCATTTGAATAATTTTTGGTACACTTCTATTCCTTCTAAAGTATAATAATAATAATAATATAAAAATAAATTTGGAGTAATAAAAAGTAAATTTTATAATGTGGATTTAAAATGTATAATAGTTTGATTTTTGTCAATATTAATAAAAAAAATTGATTGACAATCGACCACTTGTTTAAAACAATTAAATTGAAAAGTTGTGAAATAACCTAAATTATTTATAAAGTAGTTAAAAAAGCTAATTGTTGAAAGTACTTAAAGTACAAGAGTACTTTAAAAAGCAGAATATCTCATTTTTGAATAATTTTTGGAACACTTTTATTTCTTCTGAAGTATAATAATAATATAAAAATAAATTTGAAGAAGTAAAAAGTACATTTTATAAAATATATTAATAAAAAAAATTGATTGGCAATAGACAATTTGTTCAAAACAATTAAATTAAACAGTTGTGAAATAACCTCAATCATTTATAAAATAGCTAATTGTTTAAAGTACTTCAGTAGTTCAAAGATAAATAAATAAAATGAAAGTTTTAAACTATAAAAGTACTTTAAAAAGCTGAACATCTCACATTTGAATAATTTTTGGAACACTGTTATTTCTTTAAAAGTATAAAAATAATTAAAAATAAATTTGAAGAAGTAAAGAGTAAAGTGGACCTAAAATGTAGTATGTCTGATTTCTTGTCTATATTAATAAAAAAAATTAATTGATAATCTATGACTTGTTGTGTAAAACAATTAAATTAAACAATTGTGAAATAACGTAAATCATTTATAAAATATTTAAAAAAGCTGATTGTTGAAAGTACTTCAGTAGTTCAAAGATGAGCAAATAAAATGAAAGTTTAAACTACAAGAGTACTTTAAAAAGCTGAACATCTCACATTTGAATAATTTTTGGAACACTGTTATTTCTTCTAACGTATAATAAAATTTAAAAATAAATTTGGAGAAGTACAAAGTAAATTTTATAAAGTGGATCTAAAATGTAGTATGTCAGATTTTTTGTCTATATTAATAAAAAATTGATTGGCATTCGACAACTTGTTTAAAACAGTTAAATTAAACAGTTGTGAAATAACCTAAATCATTTATAAAAAAGCTAATTGTTGAAAGTACTTCAGTAGTTTAAAAATAAGTAAATAAAATGAAAGTTTTAAACGATAAGAGTACTTTAAAAAGCTGAACATCTCACTTTTGCATAATTTTTGGAAGACTTTTATTGTTTCTAAAATATAATAAAATTTAAAAATAAATTTGGTGAAGTAAAAAGTAAATTTTATAAAGTGGATTTAAAATGTAATATGTCTAATTTCTTATCTACATTAATAAAAAAAATTGATTGGTGATCAACGACTTGTTTAAAACAATTAAATTAAGCAATTATGAAATAACCTAAATCATTTATAAAAAAGCTAACTGTTGAAAGTATTTCAGTATTTCAAAGATAAGTAAATAAAATGAAAGTTTTAAACGACAAGAGTACTTTAAAAAACTGAATATCTCACATTTTAATAATTTTTGGAACACTTTTATTTCTTCTAAAGTATAATAATAATATAAAAATAAATTTGAAAATGTAAAAAGTAAATTTTATAAAATGTATATGAAATGTACTATGTCTGATTTCTTCTCTATATTAATAAAAAAAATGATTGGCAATCGACGACTTGTTTAAAACAATTAAATTAAACCTAAATGATTTATGAAGTAATTAAAAAGTTAATAGTTACTACTTTAGTAGTTCAAAGATAAGTATATAAAATAATAGTTTTAAAATAGTTTTAAATATTTCAAAAAAATGAACATCCCATTTTTTAATAATTTTTGGAACATTTTCATATAAAAAGAAATATGAAGTAAATTTTATAAAATGTATTTAAAATGTAATATGTCTCTTATCTTGTCAATAATAATTTAAGAATTCTGTTCACATTAAATTATTTATTTTAAAGAATTAAATTGAACAATTGTGACAAAACCATAATGATTCATAAAGTATGTAAAAGGATATTTGTTAAAATTAAATTGAATTAAAAAGTTGCGTGTCTCTTTTCCTGTACTTTAAAAAAATTGGGATTGATGTTTCCCTAATTAAACGAAAGTTTTCATAACCCGCAGATGCCAAACAATCGCGAACACACATCCGAAATTGAGCAATCAAATCAAACGAAACCGAATACGAATTGTTCCGGCGTGTAAATTAAATTGGTTTTGTAGGTTGCCGTCCAGTCGTTTCGCACAACGGAACAAAAACGCAAAAAACCAACTTCATTACTTCTGTCCAGCCCGGAGCCTCAACAGCACCGTCCGACAACAGTTTTTACCTAAGTAGCGAGAAAGTCATTTTTTTTATATATATAAATTAGTCATTTCCGTCACATTATTTATCCTTTATATTGTAAACACAGAAGCGGCCTTTGTGTGCGCACGGCCGGCTTACGTGTGGTCCAAAAATCCGATGGCCTGGCCTGCGGTGACAATTTTAGATTTCGGCGCAACTAGTTTGTTCGGTTGGCGGCCGAATTTTCGCAAAATTGGCCCGAAAAACGGCGGCGGTACATGCAAATGTTGTCGGCGGAACGTGGAACATGTGGTCGCCGAACAATTATCCCACCGACGGACGGTCAGAACGCGTCAGTTGAAACGGACGCGTTACCAAATGCGATCGTAGATTTCGAAGGACACGTCTCTCGGACGACACAATCGGGATTTTGCCCTCCATTCGGTTTAAGCGCGGCATTCCTGCACTTGACACGACGGCGAACATTGTTCCGTGTTGCATTGTGCAATTAAGTAATTGGGCTGCAATAAATTATAATTGCACCGCATCGAATGAATGATGCACGATGTGCGCTTATATGGCACAAAAACATTTCCCAAAACACATCGGATCATTTATTAAGCAATTAATTTAATTGTGGACACGGCGCAAAAAGGTAGTGTGGCATTGAAATATGATAATTTTCGCGTATTATGCCGCTGTAGGTGAGGGCCCACATCTGTCAGGAATTATTGTTTGCTGTAATAAGTGAAATCCAATTGGAGATTTGGGATTAATTGCGGCGATAATAACGGCGTTGTTCGGGAAGATTGCCAAATTTGGGCTGGAGGTAATTTGAGGAGTGATATGTGCCGAGGTTGGTTTCATTTTTTTTTGTGCTTGAACATTAATATCACAGGCCAAAAGCCATTTTGGTGGCAATGATTGTTCCTGGGTAATTTTTAGGTTAAGAATGTGAAACGGGCTCTAGAGACGTGCCTGATTTCAAGAAGATTTAAACAGTAGTTTAATTTATTACTTTATGATTTCAAATTTTTCTTTCAATTTTTCCATTGAAGATTTCAAGAGTAGTCGACCAACATGTGGTCATCTCTTCTCCCTTGATATCTAATCGTTTAATTTTTGGTAATTAAAACTTTGAGAAATTGTTAAATTTGCCTCAAAATCGGTGCCAATTTTTACATCCAACTTTGATGTCTCTATACTGTTTCCTGGCAATGCAAGAATGAATCTTTTTGCCTGTTCTTCACCAGTCAAAAGTGGTCGACCAGCATGTGTCCATCCCATCCTCATAGATATCAGTTATCCCTTATTTTTATGTCCTGAAATGGAATCTTTCTTCTTTCATATTGATACTTAAATACAGCAGATTATTTTAGTTCTTCTGAATGTAAATAATTCCAGTGCTTTGAGATGGTTCAGGTCTTCTATGAGATTGTTTACTTCTTGGTGATTAATAACATGAGGAATTGTTAAATGTGCCTCAAAATCATTGCTAATTTTTACATCAAACATTGATAGTTATGTACTGTTTTCTGGCAAATCAGGAAGACTGTTGAAGGATCCACTCCATCGTTATTGATATCGATTTGTCGTAGTTTTAATATCCAGATGGTATCATTCTGCCTGTTATTCACCAGTCAATAGTAGTCGACGAACATGGAACCATCTCATCGCCCTAGATATCAGTCATCCTTTATTTTAATGTCTTGATATGGAATCTTCCTTCTTTTATATTGGTATTTGGATACAGCAGATTTTTTTGTTTCTACTGAATGTAAATAATTTCAGTGCTTTGAGATGGTTCAGGTCTTCTATAAGATTGTTTACTTCTTGGTGATTAATACTATGAGGAATTGTTAAATCTGCCTCAAAATCGCTGCCAATTTTTATATCAAACTTTGACGTTTCTGTACTGTTTTCTAACAGTGCAGGAAGACTGCTGAAGGATCTATTCTATCATCCTGGATATGATTTGTGATATATGATATGATAATATCCAGATGGTACCTTTATGTCTGTTCTTCATCAGTCAAAAGTAGTCAACCAACATGTGTCCATCTCATCCTCCTAGATATTAGTTATCCTTTATTTTTATATTCTGATATGGAATCTTTCTTTTTCTATATTGATACTTGGATACAGAAGATTCTTTTATTTTTTCTGAATATAAATAGTTCCAGAGCTTCGAACTGGTTCAGTTTTTTTATGAGATTGTTTACTTCTTGATGAATAAAACTTTGAGGAATTGTTAAATGTGCCTCAATGTCGCTGTCAATTTTTACATCAAACTTTGATGTTTCTGTACTGTTTTCTCGCAGTGCAGGAAGACTGCTGAAAGATACATTCCATCATCCTTGATAACGGTTTGTGGTAGTTTTAATATCCAGATGGTGCCTTTTTGCCTGTTCTTCACCAGTCAAATGTAGTCGACCAACATGTGTCCATGCCATCCTGCTAGATATCATTCATCTTTTATTTTAATGTCCTGACATGAAATCTTTTTTCTTTTATATTGGTACTTTGATACAGAAGACAACACGTCTTATTGGATTGTGAATATGAAATCCAAAATTTATTGATTCAGTGGTTACAATCATTTTTTAATTTAAATCTGTTTAAACTTCATTTATTTTCAAAAATTCTAACTAAAACAGTATTGGAAGACTTCAAAAATTTGTCGAAAAAAATTTGTTGGACAGTACCTTCATAAAAATTTGAAATCGTTCCACTCAAATATGGAAATCGGTTATCTCGTACATTTTTACACCTTGAATTATTCAGATAAGAATTAATTGAGCTTGAAATCCATTATTTGTTAAAATTACACGTTTTTTAATTATTGTGAATACTTTCACCGGTTTGCGTTGCGTGCAATTATGCAAATTTTAAACGTTCCCTTCCTTATACAGAACAAATTCATTCTACAAACCGGCAAGATCGATCTTGTTTTTTTGCATTAATATCACATATTACTAATCAGTTTATCGTAAAGATTAACACAGATCGTAATCTCGAAAATTAACTTCAGTGCTTCTTTTTATGTCACTTGCTTTTTCAGCTAATTGAAAAGGTGCAATAGTATGAGTGTACGAAATTATTTTGCATTTAATTGACGTTAATCTATTTTAGAGGGTTTTTAATAATTTTTGGTTTTGTACCAATAAAATTTATAGGAGAATTTTGTAGCAACTGTACAGGTATGTAAGTTAATTCGATCACAAATTTTGAAAGCAAAACAAAAATTTAATGATTAAATATCTTCAACAACAAAATACTGATTTAGAATATTTGTGGAATTCATATTCAATTAGCACCCGTATAATTTAAAGTGGAAACAAGGACGATTCTTATTTTAGAGTTAAGATTTTAATTTATTAATATCGACATTATTTAAATAATATTTTAACTCAATTTTTGAAAGTTTCTAATAATTTCTATTCAGAATTTTTTAATTTAGTGGAAAAAAGGACGAAATGTCCACCTTTCTTATTTTAAATATTTCAATTTATCAGGATAAACATTGTTTAAATAATGTTTTAATCCAATTTTTTAAAATTTCTAACAATTGCTATTTAGAATTTTTTAAGGTAGTTAAAGCTCCAACAAATTTGAATTAAAACATAATGGTGTCTATCCTAATAACTTAATTGTTTACCCATATATCTAAAAATAATAAAATATGCAGTGTGACAAGAAACTCAATAATCAATTAAAAAGAATATTAACAAATTCTAAAATTGATATTCAATTAATACTTACCTGAACATTTTAAAGTGGAAAAAAGAATGAGATGTCTTTCTTATTTTAGGGTAAATATTTTAATTTATTAAAAAAGAGATTGTTTAAATAATGTTTTAACCCAATTTTTGAATAAAAAAGTAATGATCACTGTCTTAATAACTTAATTGTTTACCCGTCTCTAGAAATACTAAAAGATGCAGTATGACAAGGTGCTCAATAATGGAACAATAAAAAATTATTGATAATTTTTCAGATAACCATAATATGAACAATTCAAAGTAAAAAAAGGGTGAAGTATCCAATTTCCATATTTCAGAATACCTGTTTTAGGTGTTGAGTAAACAAATTATCCTCAAAATCCTTTCTGAAATGTCTGCTTAAGTTCTGAGTATTCATTAACACAGTTGAAGCTTTAATGATTTAAAATCTAAAGATGCATACTCCAATAACTTAATTTCTTATCCGTGTACCTAAAAGAACAAAAAAATAAACGCATCACGACACGGTACTCGCATCTGTCCGTCGAGGCTCGCAGGATTTCCTGGTCCGATTAGCATATTCGGCGTCAAAACTGGGTCCTCTGCGGCAGATTTCGTCCGCCACCGACTCCCATATAATGAAGCGGTAAAATGTAATTGTTAAATATCGACGTTATCAAATTAACTTTCGGTCGATGAATCAACGGCCGTCCAATTTGCATCAACGATCGGCGACAATTAAGCGATTTAGCCGCCGGCATGTTTATTTTAAACCAATTTTGCATAAACAAATAACGCAGTAACCGGTAAACGGTTTGGCGGGGCGTCGATCGAAACGTTTAATCGATGAAATTTCAAGCGTCGCATCGCGTACGAGTCGCCGCTTCCTGGAAGTCGAGTACGTTCGTTTCTCGAAAAAAATCTGTCACTTCTGAATAAGACAAGGTACATTCCTCACATTCGTGTAAATCCTGATGTTGGGATAACAATATGTTAGGTTGTGTTTTTTGCAGGTCATAATTCCGGTTTCTAAGTAATTTGGCCACCAAAGTTAAAAGATGAGGAGGCATCACGTATGAAAGTTGAGCAGGAACGGATCGAGGACGTGTTTCGGCTTTTGCTCAGGTACTCAGGAAATACTTCCCTTTGGTACCACTTCGGTATTTACCTTTATCTTCCATTAGCTTACATGTCCAGTCTTCCGGTACCAACCAGGTGGGTAGACCAACGTCTGGCCTTCAGGATGGCAGGGCAAAAATGCTGAAATTAACGTATTGGGGTCCTGTGCCTCGGTACGAGCGGGCATCCGAAGTGGCGGACGTGGAACCAGACGAGGCCTCGCGAGGCAGTAGCAGTACCGACGTACAGTCCGTACTGTCGTACTGTTGGAGGGCAGTTGGGGCAGTTAGCGAGGTAAATGGTATGTGTCGGCCGGTGCCGGAGTGATATCAAAGTCCATCGCTGGACCACGGTGGTGTACCTAATCAGGAATATATCGTTTAATTGGCGCGTGCAGGCTCGCAACCGTTTTCTATATGGTAAACAGCGCCCATTGCGACAATCTCAGAGTCGTCTAATTAGTCCCATTAGCAGCTAAGGACATGATTTCATGGAACCATTGCAACAGCGTCACGTCCAATCACTGTCCGAGCTCCGAGCTATTTTACAACAATTAGTTAAGTTTTCTTGAAATGTAGTTATTACATCTAAGGTAGCAGCTACCTCTTTGTCTAATTGCCCAACTACATGCACCCATTGTCGTACCGTCAGATTTTCATATTCATCACTATTTTTGCTCCTTTTCCCTTCGATGAGAATATTCAAATTAGCACACATGATTTTTATAACTTATTATTAAACTTCAAGAACATAACCTCACATTTTGCGTAAGTTATGCTGCTGTTATTGTAAGGGTTGACGTAAAAGTTTCCCTTTCCTATCCTCCATTAGATTTAAAGTACTAGGTACTTCTTTGTCTAATTGCTCAACTACAGGCAACCATTGTCTTACCGTCAGATTCTCATATTCATCACAATTTTTGCCCTTCTTTTTCTTCAGTGAGAATATTCAAATAAGTACTCATGATTTTTATGATTTATTGTCCAAACTTCAAGAACATAACCTCACATATCGTGTAAGTTATGATACTGTTACTATAAGGGCTGATGTCAAAGTTTCCCTTTCCTATCTACCATTAGTTCTAAGGCAGCAACTAACTCTTTGTTTAATTGTTTAACTATATATGCTCATTGTTGTAGTGTCAGATTTTTATATTCATCACAATTTTTGCCCTTCTTTTTCTTCAGTGAGAATATTCAAATAAGTACTCATGATTTTTATGATTTATTGTCCAAACTTCAAGAACATAACCTCACATATCGTGTAAGTTATGATACTGTTACTATAAGGGCTGATGTCAAAGTTTCCCTTTCCTATCCACCATTACTTCTAAGGTAGCAACTAACTTTTTGTTTAATTGTTCAACTATATATGCCCATTGTTGTAGTGTCAGATTTTCATATTCATCACAATTTTTGCCCTTTTTTTCTTCAGTGAGAATATTCAAATAAGTACTCATGATTTTTATGATTTATTGTCCAACTTCAAGAACATAACATCACATATCGTGTAAGTTATGATATTGTTACTATAAGGGCTGATGTCAAAGTTTCCCTTTCCGATCTACCATTACTTCTAAGGTAGCAACCAACTCTTTGTTTAATTGTTCAACTATATATGCCCATTGTTGTAGTGTCAGATTTTCATATTCATCACAATTTTTGCCCTTTTTTTCTTCAGTGAGAATATTCAAATAAGTACTTATGATTTTTATGATTTATTGTCCAAACTTCAAGAACATAACCCCACATATCGTGTAAGTTATGATATTGTTACTATAAGGGCTGATGTCAAAGTTTTCCTTTCCTATCTACCATTACTTCTAAGGTAGCAACTAACTCTTTGTTTAATTGTTCAACTATATATGCCCATTGTTGTAGTGTCAGATTTTCATATTCATCACAATTTTTGCCCTTTTTTCTTCAGTGAGAATATTCAAATAAGTACTCATGATTTTTATGATTTATTGTCCAAACTTCAAGAACATAACCTCACATATCGTGTAAGTTATGATACTGTTACTATAAGGGCTGATGTCAAAGTTTCCCTTTCCTATCTACCATTAGTTCTAAGGCAGCAACTAACTCTTTGTTTAATTGTTCAACTATATATGCCCATTGTTGTACTATCAGATTTTCATATTCATCACAATTTTTGCTTCTTCTTTCTTCAGTGAGAATATTCAAATAAGTACTCATGATTTTTATGATTTATTGTCCAAACTTCAAGAACATAACCTCACATATCGTGTAAGTTATGATACTGTTACTATAAGGGCTGATGTCAAAATTTCCCTTTCCTATCCACCATTACATTTAAGGTAGTAGCTACCTCTTTGTTTAATTGTTCAACTACATATGCACATTGTTGTACTGTCAGATTTTCATATTCATCACAATTTTTGCTCCATCTTTCTTCAGTGAGAATATTCAAATTAGTACTCATGATTTTTATGATTAATTGAACAAACTTTAAGAATGTAACCTCACATATTGTGTAAGTTACGATGCTGTTACTATAAGGGCTGATGTCAAAGTTTCCCTTTCCTATCCACCATTACATTTAAGGTAGTAGCTACCTCTTTGTTTAATTGTTCAACTATATATGCATATTGTTGTACTGTCAGATTTTCATATTCATCACAATTTTTGCTTCTTCTTTCTTCAGTGAGAATTATCAAATTAGTATTACCTCATATATTGCGTTATGTTCTTGAAGTTATGCAGTTGTTTCTGTAAGAGCTGATGTCAAAGTTTCCTCTTTTCTATCCACCGTTACATCTAAGGTAACAGGTACCTCTTTGTCTGATTGTCCAACTACATACAGCCATTGTCGTACCGTCAGATTATCATATTCATCATAATTTTTATTCCTTCTTCTTTCGGTTACAATATTCATATTTGTACACATAATTTTTATTATTTATTGACTAAACTGCAAGAACATAATCTCACACATTGCGTAAGTTATGCAGCTGTAACTGTAACAGCTGATGTTAAAGTTTCCCTTTCCTATCCATCATTGAAATCTCTGAAAGATCAACCAGCTTCATCCAACATTTCCACATCAATTCCCAGCCTCCCGTATAAAAATGCGGGCGCGCCGCTGGGAGTGTTGTCCAATAAACGATTGAAGAAGGCCTTTTCATTGCGAGCCGAGCTGAATCGAAAACTTTTTACCCGCTATCTTGTGAAAAGACCATTTTCGGAAAGAGACACCTTTGAAGTCCTCTAAGAAATAAGCAAATTAATTAGACTCGTCATATATTTATGGGCAGCGAATATAATGCAAAAACCCGTCCCATCCGCACCTGAATGATTATTTAATTGGCCGTTCCGACGCCAACTGGACGAACGGCCGTCATCCGTTGCGCATAACCAAACAAACAAAATTCGACTGTCAAAAAACCGGCAACGCAAAATTTCGAACGTGATGGGTAGGAAGTTCTTCGGGAAGGAGAAGCAGCCGTCGCCACGCACCAGGATCGACTCGACGCAGACCAGCTATCCGACGTCGTCGAGGGGCCGATCGTCGCGGCCGCATCCGCACACGCACCAGCCCAGGTCCGTCGAGCCGGAGGAGATGCTGAAGAACGTGAACGTGCAGCGGCTGCTGCAGGTGGCCCAGCTCAACGCCCAGGACATCATCGACGACGCGCGGGACGCCAAAGTCGCCCGGCTCAAGATGGCGAAGAAGGAGGCGGAAAGTGAGCTGCTGAAGTACAAGGAAGGGCGCGAGAAACGGCTGAACGAACTGACGGCGGACTACGACAGCGAACGGGCCGAGATCAACGAGATGGTGAACAAGGCGGCGCACGGGAAGATCGTGACGCTCCAAAACAACGCGGGCAAGAAGAAGGACAAGGTGATCGAGAAGCTGGTTCAGCTGGTGTGCGACATCAAGCCGCAGCTGCACCCGAACTTTTTGCTCAGGAAGAAGTTCGACGCCGAGTATCCCGAGGATGTGGATTAGTTCGGAGCTTTCTTGTAATACTTAAGATTTGTGTCCGTAACAAGAAAAAAATTGACCAGTGACCAATTTATCCACGTTTTTTCAATTACCCCCAATAATAAGAAGAAATAAATAATAATATTTACAGCGCACTCGCTCATGATTTTAATTAAGGTGAATAATTCAGAATATTCACCCAATTACCGTGAATGCGTACCGTAATTGCCATATAAAAATGTCCCGCTCGTTCCGAAATTTACTAAATAAGAAATACAATATGGTGCACCTGTCCTTTTTGCACGGCGCGTGCTTGCACTTTACGATTTTATCCGATATTTCGCCAATTAATCAAACAGGAAGATTTTACCGTTTATGTTGTGTTTGCATTTTTAATGTATTATAATTATGGAGCGACATGGTGTTTTAAGTGCTTGAATTTAAACGTTGCTCTCCTTAAATGGTTTATTCTGATGCTAGATAAACAAATATGAAGGATTTTTGTGTTATATAAAATAAATAATTTCCTATGCAAATTAATTATGAGTTAATCAACTTTAATTACTTTGAGTTATTAAAATAGAAATTTAAAACTAGACTACAGTATTCTTTCCATTGTTTAACTGTCGGATATAAGTTAATTTAGATTAGGTTGAGCTAACCACAAATCAGACCATAGTACTTAAAATTTAAATATTAAAATAAATATTTAAATATTTTTTACACTTTACACATGTTAAATTAACTGTAATTAGGTTGTGTTATAACAACAGCTTATATTCATATATTTGTTAAATATGCATCTTTAACGGTTTAACAGTTGGTATTAAATTAACTGTGATTAGGTGTGTTATAACAACAGAAAATTATAATAGAAATTTAAAAGTCAGGCTGTAATATTTGTTAAACATTCTCTTTTACAGTTTAACAGATATTAAATTAATTGGGATTAGGTTGTATTATAACAACAGAATATTAAAATAGAAACCTAGGAATAATATTCGTTGAATATTCAAATATCTTTACACATTAACAAGTTGACATTAAATTGATTAGGATTAAGTTGTGTTATAACAACAGATAAATAAAATAGAAATTTAAAAGTCTGGCTATGATATTCGTTAAATATTCAAATTTTCTACAATTTATCAGATAACATTAAATTAACTAGATTAACTGGAAATTTAAAAAGTAGGCTATAATATTTATTAAATATTCAAATATTTTACAGTTTAACAGTGACATTAAATTAACTGCAATTAGACTGTGTCATAACAACAGAAAATTAAAATAAAAAATTATAAGTCAGGCTATAATATTTGTTAAATATTCAAAACTTCTCCGTTGGTTGTTAGTATTAAATTAACTGAAATTAGGTTGTCATAACAACAGAAAATTAAAATAAAAATTTCTAAGCCAGGCTATAATAATTGTTAAATATTCAAAACTTTTGCGGTTTAACAGTTGGTATTAAATTAATTGTGATTAGGTCGTGTTATAACAACAGAAAATTATAATAGAAATTTAAAGATCAGGCTGTTATATTCATTAAATATTCTCTTTTACTGTTTAACAAATGACATTAAATTAACTGGGATTAGGTTGTATTATAACAACAGGATATTAAAATAAAAACCAGGGAGAACCTGGGAATAGGTTATATTATAATAAAAAATTATATTAGAAAAAGTCAAATATAATATTCGTTAAATATTCAAATATTTTACTGGCATTAAATTAACCGGGATTAGGTTGTGTTATAACAACAGAAAATTAAAATAAAAACCAGATAATAATATTCATTATATATTCAAATATTTTGCATTATAAGAAGATGACATTATATTAATTAGGATTAGGTTATAAGAACGTTATAAGAACAAATAAATAAAATAAAAATGTATAAGCCAGGCTATAATATTTATTAAATATTCAAAACTTTTACGGTTTAACAGTTGGTATTAAATTAACTAAAATTGGGTTGTCATAACAACAGAAAATTAAAATAAAAATTTATAAGCCAGGCTATAATATTTGTAAAAGATTCAAAATTTTTACGATTTAACAGTTGTACATATTCGTTAAATAATATATTCAAATATGTTACACACAAGTTAACATTAAATTAATTAGGATGTGTTATAACAACAGATAAATAAAATAGAAATATAAAAGACTGGCTATAATATTCGTTAAATATTCAAATTTTCTACAGTTTAACAGATAACATTAAATTAACTGGCTAGGTTTTGTTATAACAAGAAATTAAAATACAAATTTAAAAACTAGGTTTTAATATTCGTTAAATATTAAAATATTTTACAGTCTAACGGTTGACATTAAATTAACTGAAATTATGTTGTGTCATAACAAAAATAAAATAAAATTTTAAGAACCAGGCTATGGTATTTGTTAAATAAACTTTTAGGTTTATCAGTTATTAAATTAACTGAAATTAGATTGTGTCATAACAATAGAAAATTAAAATAAAAATTTCTAAGCCAGGCTATAATAACTGTTAAATATTCAAAACTTTTGCGGTTTATCAGTTGGTATTAAATTAACTGTGATTAGGTCGTGTTATAAATATTCTCTTTTACAGTTTAACAAAGGACATTAAATTAACTGTGATTAGGTTGTGTTATAACTACAGAAACTTATAATATAAATTTAAAAACAAGGTTATAATATTCGTTAAATATTTAAATATTTTACAGTTTAACAGTTGATATTGAATTAACTGAAATTAGCTTGTTAAATACTCAAATTTTTTTGTTGCCATTAAATTAACTGGGATTATGTTGTTATAACAACGGAAAATTTAAATAAAAATTTAAGTAAGTCTATAATATTCGTTAAATATACAAATCTTTTTGAATTTAACAGTTGGCATAAAATTAACTGAGGTTAGGTTGTGTTATAACAAAAAAAAATAAGGCAGGCTCTAATATTCGATAAACATTTTTTGGTTAACTAGTTGGCATTAAATTAACTGAAATTAGGTTGTTTTACAACAGAAAATTAAAATTGAAGTTATACTATAATATTCATTAAATATTCGAATATTTTGTAGTTTAACAGCTTTAAATTAACCTGGATTAGGTTGTGTTATAATAACAAAAAATTAGAATAGAAATATAAAAGGCAGCCCATAAAGTTCGTTAAGAATGCAAACCTCTCGAGTATGCAACACGAAGCAAAACAATCCATTATCGATTAATCGCATCTAGATCGGCCCGCCGACATTTTTATTTCCAGCCGACAGCAGTGATTAAAAGGAAAAAACCTGCGCACCACGTTTCCTGTGTGCACCGTTTCCGCTGGCCTAAAAACGATAAGTCCGTCCGGGTAAAATCCCTTTTAAAAATAATTATCATCGGCCGAAATCCAATAATTTATACGTAACCGGTGTGCAATTACGTTCGGTGAACGCACCGCGTATACGCAGGGGATGGCCGGCCGTGTAATCAACTCTTCCTGTTTGATTAATTAATCAATATCGGGGCTTAATAAAATCGTGAGGTGTAAGCACGAGCCGCACTACATCAACGGCAGGTGCGCGCCAGAACCCAGAACCGGGCCTCGTGAACAAAATGAGAAAAAATAATATTGAAAATTACACAACTCGCGTCCAATTTCCAAAACTGTGCCATTCCGGTACTCACTTCTCACCTCGTCCGACCAATTATGGTTTTATTGTCTATCATTTCCTGACGAAGTTGCATAACTTTGGTTTCATCTGGTCAAAAGTGGTAAACAAGTTGAAGATTAATAAAGTCATGCAAAATTCTAGTGTAACATGTCTGGAAAGAAGATTCATGCAAAGGATCTTATCGAAAAATATACTACATAAATTAAGTGAGAACAACAAAATTAGATGTTTGACAATTGCCAATTTTCTCCTTACACGCAACGCAAATGAGCCTTTTGTTGATCGTATGGTTGTAAAAGGTGATTAAGACAATGACAAGTTTGGACAATGGATTGAAACTGATAAACCTGGTGGAACAATACTTAATAGAATTGAAAAATGGTTGTTGTCATAACAAAATCTAATCCCAGGTTAATCAAATCAAACAAAATAATTGAGTATTTAACGAATATTATATCCTGACTATTATATTTCTATTATAATTTTTTGTTGTTATAGCACAACCTAACCCCAGTTAGTTTAATGTTATGTGTTAAAAGATTTGAATATTTAACGAATATTATAGTTTGGTTTTTAAATTTCTATTTTATTTATCTGTTGTTATAACACAACCTAATCATAGTTAATTTAATATCAACATGTTAAAGTGTAACATATTTGAATATATTATTTAACGAATATGTACAACTGTTAAATCATAAAAGTTTTGAATCTTTTATTCCAATTTAATAGTTTAGTTTAATTTAATGTTAACTTGTTAAAGTGTAAAATATTTGAATATTTAACGAATATTATTCCCTGTTTTTTATTTTACCTAATCCTGGCTGATTTAAAGTCAACTGTTAAACTATAAAATATTTGAATATTTAATGAATATTATAGTATAACTAATTATACAATTTTAATTTTCTGTTATAAAACAACCTAATCCCAGTTATTTTAATGCCAACTTGCTAACTATAATATATTTATATAATATTATAGCCTGACTTATTTTTTGTTGTAATAACACAACCTAATCCCAGTTAATTTTATGCCAATTGTTAAATTTTAAAAGATTTGTATATTTAATTAATAGTATAGACTGTCTTTTAATTTTTTAATTAAATTTTCTGTTGTTATAACAACCTAATTCCGGTTAATTTAATACCAACAAAATATTTGAGTATTTAACAACCTAATTTCAATTAATTTAATGTCAACTTTTAAACTATAAAATATTTGAATATTTAACGAATATTATAACCTAGTTTTTAAATTTTCTGTTATAACACAACTTAATCATAGTTAACTAAATACCAACTGTTAAACCTTAAAAGTTTTGAATATTTAACAAATATTATAGCCTGACTTATAAATTTTTATTTTAATTTTTTGTTATTATGACCTTAAAATTTTTGATTATTTAGCAAATATCATAACCTGGCTTATAAATTTTTATTTTAATTTTCTGTTGTTATGACACAAACTAATTTTAGTTAATTTAATGTCAACTGTTAAACTGTAATATATTTGAATATTTAACGAACATTATAACTTAGTTTTTAAATTTCTATTTTAGTTTTCAACCTAGTCAATTAATTTAATGTCATCTGTTAAACTGTAAAAAATTTGAATATTTAACGTATTAAATTTCTATTTTATTTATCTGTTGTTTTAACTCAACCTAATCATAGTTAATTTAATATCAACTTGTTAAAGTGTAACATATTTGAATATATTGTTTAACGAATATGTACAACTGTTAAATCGTAAAAGTTTTGAATTTTTTACAAATATTATAGCCTAGCTTATAAATTTTAATTTTAAATTTCTGTTGTTATGACAACCTAATTTTAGTTAATTTAATACCAACTGTTAAACCGTAAAAGTTTTGAATATTTAATAAATATTATAGCCTGGCTTATAAATTTTTATTTTATTTATTTGTTCTTATAACACAACCTAATCCTAATTTAATGTCAATTTCTTAAAATGCAAGATATTTGAATATTTAATGAATATTATTATCTGGTTTTTATTTTAATTTTCTGTTGTTATAACACAACCTAATCCCGGTTAATTTAATGCCAGTAAAATATTTGAATATTTAACGAGTAATATAACCTGACTTTTAAATTTTTTATATAATTTTCTGTTATTATAATATAACCTAATCCCAGTTAATTTGATATCACCTGTTAAACTGTAAAAGAGAATATTTAACAAATATTACAGCCTGATTTAAATTTCTAAATTTAATATTCTGTTGTTATAACACAACTTAATTAATATATTTAATGTAATATCAACTGTTAAACCGTAAAAGTTTTGATTATTTAACAATTATTACAATCTGGCTTTTATGTTTCTGTATTAATTTTCTGTTATTAAAACACAAACTAATCCCAATTAACATTAACAAATTTATTTCTAGTTTTTAAACTGTAAAATATTTGAATATTTAATGAATATTGTAGCCTAGTTTTTAAATTTTTATTTTAATTTTCTGTTATTATAACAGCCTAATCCCAGTTAATTTAGTGCCAACTTTTAAACTGTTTAAATCGGAGGTGAACCCTGAAGTTTATCTTCTCTTCAGCTCCAAAAATTCAATTTTTTTTTCTCGTCGCATGGCAAACATGGCAAAAAATTGTTGATTGTCATGACCAACTCAAATAACCATAAAGAAAGTTATGTTATTTTGACTTAAACATTAAAATTGTAAATTGTGTTTTGCGGTACCTAACATCTATCTAGTACGAGTAGTATTTCAGGTAAAACTTATTGTCAGCGTTTTGCCGGTTGAGATCTTCGTGCAGACCATTAACATTTATCCGTTTTGGGAAGCACCGGCCAGACCATATCGGTGCGAGCGTTGGCAATTGAAGAAATTAACTAAGAAATTCTGTCGAGCCCTATAAGAGGAATTGGATAGTGGCGGCAATCTCGAAGCGGACCGTTACGCGCATCCGCCGATCGGTGGATAGGAGTGACGGCAGAATCGCGCTCCGTATACTGCAACGAGCGGCTAATTGTCCGGTTATTCTATGCTAATTTGTCTGCCACTAAAATGTGTTATTATTTTGTCATCAGTAATGTGTATTTTCCGATCTACTAGATTCAAACTGTTAATTGTCTGTGTAATGTGTTAATGAGTATTTTTATCTTACGTCATCTTCATTGGACTAAACGATGAAATTATGTTTTCATTTAAATTCTAATTAGGACTATTTCTTAGAAGGACTGTATTTTTATAGAAAATTCAAAAAACAGCAATTACTAACTACAAATTAATATTAGAATTTAAATAATGGAAACTGATGAAAAAAAGAAAAATTAAATAAAGTGTAAAAAATTATTATTATTAAGATATTAATAATAAAGATCATATTGTCAAATATAATGAGGAGGATATTAATATTAATAGAAATGATAAAGTTCCCAAAAATTTAGGAATCTGGAAAATATATTAACAAAAATTATTGAATTAAAATTGTTGAAAATGAAGGAAACTCTGACGAGCTGATTAAGTATTTAAAAATTAATAATAATAAAAAATAATGATGAAAAAAAAACATTAAAAAAGTGTAAAAAAATATTATTATTATTAAGACATTAATAATAACGATCAAGTTTCCAAGTAAATTGATAAATTATATTATAAACAATAAATGTATATATTAGGTTCCTCCTATATATTTTACAATCAAGTATCTTTCTTAAAATATTTAGAGACAGACGAAAAATAGAAAAAAAAAATAAAAAAGCGTAAAAAATTATAATGAGGACATTAATAATAATGATAAAGTTCTCAAAAATTTAAAAATTTAGAAATTATTAACAAAAAACAACAATTATTATTATTTTTATTAACAAGATAAAGTTGTTAAAAATGACAGAATTTTAAAAAAATTGATAACTTATGCTAAGAATAAAAAAAATAAATGTATATATTTAGGTTACTTATGTATATTTTATAAAGAATTATAATTCTTCAATATTTAGACAAATATAAATAATAATAATGATGAGGTTCTCAATTCTGAAAAAATATGTTGAAATTGTTTCCTCTAATAAATTGATAAAATATATTAAAAATAAAAAAGAGAAATAAATATTAGTTACTTATGTATATTTTAATGTACAATTTTTACAATATTTTCAAACTAAAAAAAGAGAGAAAAAAAATTCAAATCAAAATTTTTGAAACTTTTTAATTTTGACAATTTGAAGTATAAGTAAAAAAATATAAATATTGAAATTAAGGTATAAATAATAATAACAATAATATTAGAAGTTTCAAAATCAAGATACAAAATATCTTATAGTTAATTATAAAAAAGCAAACGTGACATGAATGTACTTTTAAATTTGAATTATTTAAATTAATTTGATATATCCCAAAAAATAAAAATATGATTATTTTGCTAGATTTTATTATAATGAATAACAACAGAAATTTTAATTTAATTTGATTATGTAATGTTACTTTAATATTTAGTAAAAGTAATTTTCAAATTAATGAGTTTTCCTAATAATTTAATTCATAAATTTTTTGTATGTTTGCATTTCTAAAATGTGAACAAAGGTGTAGATTAGTTGATCAATGAATTAATTATAAACTTCGTTCAACTTGGTTAATTATAAATTATATTTGTGTTTAGTTAGGATTAATTAAAAATTTTAATACTAGTTATTTGGTTTAGAGAAGAGAAAATATAAAACGTCCCAAAAATATAAAAATTTAAAAAATATCAATTCAAATTAAAATTTTAATTATTTTAATTAATTTCGATAAATTTAAAAAAAAAATGAAAATAGATAAAAAATATAAATATTGGAAGTGTTTTAAAAATATAGAATTTTAAAAAATAATAATTCAATTTAAAATTTTAATTAATACTAATTTGGACAAATTCTAAATATTAACGAATAAGATATAAGTAAAAACCTTTTTAAATATTAATATAATATTAAGAAATTATCTATAATTTCAGGCAGGATAGAAAGAGAAAATAAAAAACATCCTAACAAACTTTAAAATGTATCAAAATAGGCAAATATATAAGCAAAAAAAAATATAAATAGTGGAATTATATTATGAAATCATTTATAATTTCTGAGGTTTTTTAAAAAATATGGTATTTTATAAAATTTTACTTCAAATTTTAATTAATAATTAATTTGCACAAATTCTAAAAATTATCAAATAAAATGTGAGTAAAAAAATTAAATATAAACGTGTTAAAAAACTATAAAAATTTTAAAAATGTTAATTCAAATTAAAATTTTAATTATTTTAATTAATTTTGACAAAATTTAGAGAGTATAAAAATATATATAAAAGTAAAAAATATAAATATTGGAATTATATTATGAAACCAAAATAAAATTTTAATTAACATAATTAATTTGGACAAATTCTAAAAATTATTAAATAAAATATAAGCAAAAAAATTATAAATATTAGTATAATATTAAGAAACTAATTATAATTTCATACTGGATGAAAAGAGAAAATAGAAAGTGCTTTAAAAATATAGAATTTAAAAAAATAATTCAAATTAAAATTTTAATTAATGTAATTAGTTTAAACAAATTAGATATAAGTAAAAAATCATTTAAATATTAGAATAATATTAAGAAACCATTTATAATTTCAGAGAAAATAGAAATATTATTTAAAAATGTTAATTTAAATTAAAATTTTAATTATTTTAATTAATTTCGACAAATTCCAGCAAATTTAGAAACTAGATATAAGTAAAAAATATAAGAATTTTTGATGTTAATAAAACTAATATTAGATAGAAGTTTAGTCCAAAATTTTTCAAAATTAATACATAAAACTTCTTATAATCAAGTGACAAAAAATTATTATTAACCAATCAACAATTTGAATAAATTATAAATTCTTTTCATGGTAATTTAATTCATCATTTTTGATTATATAATTTTTTGTATATTACAATTCTTAAAAGTGAACAAAGGTGTAAATTAGTTTTGATGAATTAAATATATTAATTATAAACTATTTAAACTTCGTTGAATTTTAAATTATATTTGTGTTATAATTATAATTGATTAAACATTTTAATAATAGTTATTTTTTTAATAGGAATAATAAATTAAACAAATATTATAAATCAACATATATTTTATTCAATACATATACATACAATTTAAAAATTTACATAGTCACCGGTTAAAATTAAATAGAAAATCAATAAGTATCAATATTAAAACATTTAATGTTCCTAGTAATTTTTTTAAATAAAACTTATACACCCCTTAAATGGTAATTAACTATATATACAAGTCTTAGGCTAAAACAAATCGTACATAATTTTTACAAAAATCTTTGGTTTTCAAAGCTGTATGAAGTTCTACTAACAGACTTTCGATGAAAATGCATTAGTAAAACTGGTAAGTGCAAATATGGAACATGGTGCAATTTTTTTTACACATTATATAACCTAAATTACTCTGTACTTCATGATTCTTCATCCTACTATCTTAAAATTTTGTTTTAATTAATTAATCATTAAGAGTATTTATTAATATTTTTAATAAGTCTGAAATATACATTTTTTTTACAGAGCTTGGGTAACAAAATATAATTTGGACACTATTTGCACTTTATACAAACAAACGGTAACGATCCATTCTCGAACGAAAAATCCTTAGACTAGACTGGTATTTAAGTCCCAAAAAAAAAAACTCTATGTACAATAAACCAATATAATTAAGCTGTACCTCGTGTTTCCCCCCAAAAATTATCAATCAACACAATAAAACTAACGAATTATCATAAAAACAGTACAGTCGCTAAGCGTATTTCTTGCTTTGGTCCGCTAAAATTTCATCATCGTCTGGACGGCAAAACGTTTATGGCAAAATGAACTCAATGGCCGAGACTAAACATTGAAGATGGCACTTCGTCGATCACGGGCATCAAAATGGCACGAGTACGTCATCCGACTTTGGCCCCGCATTTACAACATCAACATCAACAATCGGGCGAGCGTGGAGAAGGAACGTGGGCGGTCTCCCCGGCAAACTCTTAGCTGCTGCTGCTGACCTCCGACTTGACGTCGTCCATGCGGACGTCCGTCGGCCTGTAGACGCTCGAGATGACCGATTCGGGGACGGAGGGATGCTGCGACTCCCTGTGCCTCCTCAGGTCGACCTTCCTCTGGAATGCCTTTTCGCAGAGGCCGCAGGAAAACGGCTTGTAGCCCGTGTGCTTGCGCATGTGCGTTATCAGATTTGACGATTGGCTGAACGCTTTCGAGCACACGACGCACTTGTGAGGTTTTTCGCCTGTAACAAGGACAAGATAATTAGTAGGGTAGCTTGTGGGGTTTCGAAATCGGCTCCCCCCTCTCCCCCCTCGTAGCAGCCGTGCCGCTCCGGGGAGCCGGATTTGATTACGGGTAATGCTAAACCGTGTAAAGATTATTGCGAAAGGTTAGACGGTGGCAATGGTGCGTTTAATGAAGGGTAACGTCTGTATTTCGTACGAGATGCGGGTGTTTAAACCTTCGACACAAACACGGGACTATTAATGTTCCATCACGTTTAACTTTGGCGGTGATAAGGAGGTTGGCCGGTTTTGGTATTGGGTGTTGATTTATGTGATTGAAAAACTTTTTTTTTTATTCTTCATAAGTTTGTCAAATTTCCATATAAAGGTCGACCACAATGTCCATTGAAAAAATGATTCCATTCACATGCTAAAACGCTGCTAATGGCTTTGGCTTTTTTCTGTGAGTCATTTGAAAAAGTTTCGAATAAATTCGATAATCTGTTATTGTCAACGGTCAGATTTATCGATTTTTTAGGCTAATGCTGTTCGTCATTAGCATAAATTAATACAACTTTTCAACTAGATCACTTGGACAAGTACGAGGTAAATGATAATATAATATTTGATGTTCTCACATTAATTAACTAATTATTATTTCACTGACTAATCGTAGTTAATATAATGAACAGATGGTTATCCGAATCAATAAGCAATCGACAGGACTCCAGAAGGAGAAATCAATTAATATAAAAAAGTGAATTCATAATTACTAAAAAAGTATTAACTGACTAAAAAATTCATAGAATTTTCGGTTAAACGTGTCTATAGTAAGCTTAATTATAGAAAAAAAACTTGACATTTGTTTGAAGTGCTCAAATATTCTTGTAATACAAAAAACCTATTTTAATCTTTTTTCTTTCCATGAAAATTAAATAAACAAAATTTTAAAAATTTCAGGTCAATTAAAGATTTTGTAATATAATTTTTAATTCCTTATTTTAAATGGAATTTTAATTAATTTTAATTTTTAGTCAATTAAACATTTTAAAAATAATTTACGAAAATTATTTAGTATTAAATATTTAATTAGAACTAACTAATTAAAGGACAATAAAAAAATAAAATAAAATAAAATATTTGATTTTAATTAAACAAATATTATTAATATTACATAATAAAAATTAATCAAATTAAATATTTTTGAAATTAAAACTTGTAATAAAAATATTTAGTAAATTTATTATTTTACATTATTTTTGATGAGAAATTAATTTAAAAATAAAAATATGTTTTTAAAAGTTCAAATTAAATATAATAAATTAATTTGATCATTAAATTAAATTATCAATTAAATAGTGAAGTCTTAATTTATTTAATTTAGATAGAAAAAACTCTTAATTAAATCTAATAATATAAAACTTGTAATTTTTAAATTATTTATTTTAAATGAATAATATATAACTTTAATTAATTAAATATTAAATGCACGAACGTTTTAATAATTAATATGAATTAAATATTCTTGAAAGTAATAAAAAATACATATTTAGTAAATTTGTTATTTAATATTATTTTTGGTGACAGATTAATTTAAAAATAAATATATTTGTTTTTAAAAGTTTAAATTATATAACATAAATTAATTTGATAACTTAACCAATGCTGAAAAATAAAATAAAAAAATTAAAAATTAAAGTTAAAAAAAATTTATCATTTAAAGAGTGATTTAATTTAAATAGAAAAAAACTAATTATATTTAATAAGGTAAAATTTTATTTATTTTAAGTGGGAATATTTAATTTTAATTAAATAAATATTAAATACACCAACATTGTTATAATTAAATTAATATTTAGAAAAATTGTTGTTTTATATTATTTTCGATGAGAAATTAAAATAAAAGTAAAAATACTTGTTTTTAAAAGTTCAAATTAAATATATTAAATTAATACGATAATTTAAAAAAAATGTTGAAAAATAACGTAAAGAATTTTAAAATTACCAATTAAATAGTGATTAATTTATTTAATTTAAGTAGACAAAAACTCTTAATTAAATCTAACAATGTAAATTTTGTAATTTATAAAATTATTTGTTTTAAGTGAAAATATTTCATTTTAATTAAATAAACATTAAATACACCAACATTCTAATAATTATTTAATTAAATTTAATATTTTTGAAAGTAAAACTTGTAATAAAAAATATTTATTTAGTAAAGTTATTTTTATTATTTTGATGAGACATTCATATAAAAATAACAATATTTGTTTTTAAAAGTTCAAATTAATTATAATAAATTAATTTGATAAATTAAAAAATATTGAAATATAAATAATTTTAAAATTAAGGACAAGAAAAAAATTAATCAATTAAACACAGATGAGTCTTAACTAATTTAATTTAAATAGACAAAAACTCTTAATTAAATATGATAATGTAAAATATGTAATGTTTAAATTAATTGTTTTGAATGAAAATATTCAATTTTAATTAAATAAATATTAAGTACATTCTAATAATTAATTTAAATTAAATTAAATATTCTTAAAAGTGAATCTTAATAAAACATATTTAGTAAATTTGTTATTTTATTTTATTTTTGATGATAAATAAATTTAAAAATAAAAAATGTTGAAAATAATGTAAAGGATTTTAAAATTAAAGGCAAAAAATCAATTTATCAATTAAACAGTAAATAATCTTAATTTATTAAACTTAAATAAACAAAAATTCTTAATTAAATCTAATAAACAATTTGTTTTAAATGAATGATTTAAATATTAATTTTAATTAAATAAATGTTAATTAAATTTAAATTAAATTACATATTATTGAAAGTAAAATTTTTAATAAAAAATATTCGGTAAATTTGTTACTTATTTTTTTGACAGATTAATTTAAAATTAATTGTTTTTAAAAGATCTATAATTAATTTTTAAGAATCTAAAAAATGTTAAAAAACAATAAAAAAAAAATTAAAATTAAATAACTGAATTAAGTGTAAAAAAATTTAAAAATATTTGTATTTTGTAAAAAATTATAAACAATCAAATAAAAAAATTAATATTAAAAGAGTATAAGAAGAATAATTTTTTAATTGAAGATAAATTCATTTTAAAAATTTAAAATTTATTAAAAATTAAGAAAAATTCCAATATTTCATTTTCATTTACATTGTTCATTAAACAGAGAAAATATTAACATAAAAAATAAATTAGAACATTAAAAAATTGATTTTTTAAGAAAATCCACTTAATTTATTTAAGTACTCCACACCAACCCTCAATCATAATAGTTTCATTTGCCCGCCAATAAAGGAAAAAACATCCAATCAAACAAACACATCACACAAAGAACAATAATTGAGTTTTCATTGGACTCGTGAACAAACACGACGTTCATTCGACCGAATACGTTTCATATTTATTCAAGATTTTCATTTACGATTTCTGTCCGACGTTATTATTTCAACAACACCATTCCACGATTAAATAAACTTAATTGATTTACACGTACGTGACATCTGTAGAAATTATTGTTTACTTTTTTATCTTATTAAACGTACAATTCCGCGTTTATTTTCACTTAAATGTCGGTACTAATTGGCTTATTATGTGGTATATTTTACGTTAAGTGGCCGCAACGTGTAATTGAGTCGAACGGTTATTGATAATAATTTCTGGACTAAGTATTTGTTATGAAACATAATTTCCATTGTGTCCCGATAAAATTATAAGGTTAGCTTGGAAAAAAATTTACCAAGTACATCATCTATTGTTTTATTACGGCAACGCGCAACAAAATAATTTATAAAACTGTTACAATATAAATAAATTATGCAAATGTCGGCTTGGCGGACGCGGACCAATTACTAAATTATCCCTATGACAAGTGATATTTAACGTCTGATAATGCGTGCATGTAACACAGTTTTTCACTAAACCATATGAATATATTTTTCCCCCGGGCCATTCGGTAATTTTCATTATTCAGTAAGTAAGTACACCCCGGCAACATCGGTTTCAATTATGCTAATGAAGGCTATTTGTTTATCGATAAGATCACCGTCGGACGGACTGGATGACTTCATTCAGTTTTGAGCCGTTTTGGAAAACTGAACTCGACATTTCGATCGGAATGTCGCCCGCAAAATGTTTCCCAATCTAACCTGAAAAAAATGTATAAGGCAAAGAAATCAGCATACATTCCGTGCAGCATTTAAATGCTTGCCGCAATCAATTTTTCCATCCATCGGGTCGGATCAATGAAGATGCCACGACGACGATTAGACGAACTTGGCTGTGGCGGCTTTTGATTGAGATGAAAAATTAACGCAAAAACGTCGCGATTAATTAAAAATGAATTCGGTTTCTGCACGTACGTGGTACGCGTTAATCAACTGCGACGGGTATTAGAATTTTTGGAATTGTCTTCCGAAGCAACACCAACAATGGCCATACAAACTGGTTGATAAACTAAGGTTTTTGGTCGTAATACTTGAAGAAGAAATGTTCCCCTTGTTCACTCCTTGTTTCAAAGCATTAAGTTGTATAATAAGATTTCCTTGTCTTGGTTTGAGTTTTCCATCTTATTAAAAATTATAATTATATTTTTAATTCAGAAATTTTATTAATTTTACACATAATTTATTAAATTTCAAAAAACAAAATGATCATTTAAATCTAATATTAATTAATTTTTTGGAAATTTCAAAAATACTTTTTGAATTAATCTAAAAACTCATATTTTTTTATTAAATTCATAAAAATTAAACTAACTTTCAAGAAAATATTGTGAAATAAAATAAAGTAATTGAATTTTTCCATTTTAAATTTGTAGAATTTCAGATTAAATAAATTAAGAAATTAATAAAATTATAATTATATTTATAATTTCACATATTTCACAATTTTTTATATGTAAAGTTAAGAAATTATATTAAATTTCAAAAAATGAAATGATCATTTAAATCTAATATTAATTAATTTTTTAGAAGTTTCAAGAATACTGATTGAACTAATCTAAAAACTCTTTTATTAAATTCATAAATTTTAAATTAACTTTCAAGAAAATATTGTGAAATAATATAAATTAAATTTTTTCGTTTTAAATTTGTAGATTTTCAGATTAAATAAATTAAAAAATTATTAAAATTATAATTATATTTTTAATTTCACAATTTTTTATATATAAAGTTGAGAAATTTTATTAATTTTACACATAATTTATTAAATTTCAAAAAATAAAATAATCATTTAAATGTAATATTAATTAATTTTTTGGAAATTTCAAAAATACTTATTGAACTAATCTAAAAACTCATATTTTTTATTAAATTCATAAATTTTAAATTAACTTTCAAGAAAATATTGTGAAATAATATAAAGTAATTAAATTTTTTCGTTTTAAATTTGTAGATTTTTTGTATTTTTAATTTCACATATTTCATAAATTTTTATATATAAAGTTGAGAAATTTTATTAATTTTACACATAATTTATTAATTTTTAAAAAATTAATTGATAATTTAAATATAATATTAATTAATTTTTTGGAAATTTATACTAAATACTTATTTTTTATTAAATTCGTAAATTTTCAAGAAAATATTGTGAAATAAGATAAAGTAATTGAATTTTTTGATTTTAAATTTGTAGATTTTCAGATTATATAAATTAAGAAATTAATAAAATTATAATTATATTTTTAATTTCACATAATTCACAATTTTTATATATAAAGTTGAGAAATTTTATTAAATTTACACATACCTTATTAAATTTCAAAAAGTGAAATAATTATTTAATTCTAATATTAATTAATTTTTTTCACATTTCAAAAATACTTATTGAATTAATCTAAAAACTCGCATTTTTTATTAAGTTCATAAATTAAAGTAATGGAATATTTTCATTTGTAGATTATGTAGATTTATTTTAAAATTTTTTTAGAAAAACAATTTTTTGTAAGTATTATTAAAAAACGATTTTTAAATAAATATAAATAATCAATTAAATGGAAATTCCGTAAATAAAGTATTATTATTATTATTATTATTACATAGACTGTATAAATTTATGTTTCCCATTTTTAGAAAATGTTAATAATAATCCTTTATTACTGGTGTGGTGCATTAATTTATTACAGTTATTAAGTGATTTTTCTTCTCTTCAACCAACATCTACAAGGGAAGCATCTACATGAAAACTACTGAATGAAGTGCAAAAGTTAAGCGACGGATAGGAAATTTTGAATAAGAATATGTTGGTGAGTATGGGTCCACATGATAAATTAATGTTTTTGGAACATAATGTTTGGTGTATACTTCTCAATATGCCATAATACTTGAAGAAGAAATGCTCCTCTTGTTCTCTTCTTCAATTATTTCAAGGAATTAAGTTGTGTAATAAGATTTCCAGCCTTGTGGTGACAGATTTATTTGTCTTGGTATGACTTTTTCATCTCCAAAGGTTCGTGCAGTTCAAAAATAATGATAATTAATTTTCTTCTTCTTCAATCAACATTAATAGTAAGTAAGTAAAACACCAACATGGAACTTAAGGAAGGAATTAATAAAAACGAATACACTTTTTGCACGTCACGTTCAATCAACTGCATCGGGCATTAGAATTTTTCAAATTGTCTTCCAGCACAACGGCAAAACAACACCAACAATAGCCACACAAACAGATGCCGTGTCCGATTAGTTGTTAAACACGCCCGGATTTGGTATGACGTAGAAACGGCTCCGGCTGAAACTGGTGTACGCGTCGGACGAGATATAATTTTGTTGTCGTTTATAAATCAGCCCGCAAATGATTTAATCACAAAGTAGACATCAATTCACCAATATTAAATCAAAGAACACGTCGCAGATAAATAGGCACTGAAAGCATAATAAATAGCGTATAAGTCCTCTCGCAACGGTGACGTGCCGTTCTTTTTAGTGATTCTTTAAGCTCGAAAAAGTATGTCAGCACGATCAAAGACCTCGCACGTCCATTTACTGTCAATCATCTATGATAATGAATATATAGAATAATATGTCATTTTTTACGGGAGGCTGGAAAAAAATACATCGGGCTCAGGTAGTACCGGTCACGTCACAAGCCTCTGGGACCGCAATCGATTCAGTTGATACGACGATTAGCCATTTATGAAATGTGCAGATTCAATCAGCGACCGCTTGTTTCGTTCGTATCGACGGTTGTAAAAACAAAATCGTACGGGCATAGATTTTATCAGTCGTAATTACGTAAATTACTCGCGTTGCAATTAAAACTGTCCTAGAAATAATTGTTCGTGCAATAATTACGTACGTTATTGATTAAGGAACGCGGCAGATGGCTGGGTGAAATTATAATGCATGCAGGTTGTGGCCGTTTAAATATTGTGTACAAAATCTTTTTTCATCATCGGTTATTTATCGGTTTTGCAATGAGATTGCCAGCTTGGTGGTCAGAAGATTCGGTGGCCTTGGTTTGAGCTTGTTATCACCAAAGGTGATTTCCCTTTTCATCCATGAACATCAACAAGCTAACCAGCAAAGTGGTACCAACTGATGAGCAAGAGAAAGGCATGAATAGTTTTTGGAACATAATATCTGAAGCATAACTTCCTAATACGTCATAATACTTGAAGAAGAAAAGCTCCTTTTCTTCACTCCTTCAGCTGTTTCAAGGAAGTTGTGTAACAAGATTTCCAGTCTTGTGGTGTGGTGTCCAAAAAAATGAATTAATTTTCCTTTAATCACCGGGTGATTTGCCCGTTCCTCCACCGACGTTAACAAGGGAAACGGCAACATAAAAGGTGCCCATTGATGTGCGATGGTCGCGTGTCGGACAGGAAGTCGGTCCGGAATCTGAACAACACCCCGAACGTCAGCCGCTTAGTGGTCTTCCGGTCGAGACGCGTGTCGCCTCATTACCGTGCCACATTATTATAATTGCATTACCTAAAGACCGACGACATTGTTAAGCGACCGTTCCGAATTCACGCGCATTTGCATAAAACCCGACAGCACTTATGCAAATTGTTTTAATCGGGAATTATAATAATCGCTATCGAGATCGTAAAAGTGTTTAGGTGCGAATTGGAATGATAATCAACGTTGTTTGTCTTTAAGCACATCGGAAATTGACTTTGATCATCTTCAGGCATGTTTCCTCTCTTGGAATTAGGGAATGGTGATCATCAACGACTAATTAAGTACAACTGGTGAGTGAATGAATAATAACTTTTGGTCATAGCATAATGCTGAGCAAGAATTATACTTGTTTTTGCTCTTTGTTTCTCATAGTCAAAGGAATTTGTTTTGGTACTACTTGAAACGAGAAAATTTAAATAAAATAAGCTAGTTTTCGTATCACAAGACCTGAGGAAGAAAGGTGGTTCCTTCTTTTACCCTTCAGTTTGTATTTGTTGTAAGTTTCAACACTTTTAACATACCTGAAGGTTGGAAGAAGAAAGATTCATTTCTTTTTCTCTTCAATTCTTCAAGAAATGCAGTTTGTCTTTGTAATTAATAATCTTCCACAGTTTCCTTAAGGGCGACAAGTTTCAAGAAGTGATGTGGAACTTTTCATCGTACCTGAAGGCTGGAAAAACAAGTATCCCCCTAATTTTCCCTTCAATTCTTCTTGAAATGGTGTTTTTTTATAATAATCCTTCACCCTTCTCTTATGGAAGACCAGTTTCAAGGAGTGATGTGAAACTTTTTATCATACCTGAAGGTTGGAAGAAGGAATATTCTTTTCTTTTTCTCTTCAGTTCTTTAAGAAATGCTATTTATCTTTGTAATTAATAATCTTCTACACTTTCCTTAAGGAAGATAAGTTTCAAGAAGTGATGTGGAATTTTTCATCGTACCTGAAGGCTGGAAAAACAAGTATCTCTCTCATTTTCCTTTCAATTCTTCTTGAAATGGTGTTTTTTTATAATAATCTTCCACCTTTCTCTTATGGAAGACCAGTTTCAAGGAGTGATGTGAAACTTTTTATAATACCTGAAGGTTGGAAGAAGGAAGATTCTTTTCTTTTTCTCTTCAATTCTTTAAGAAATGCTGTTTGTCTTTGTAGTTAATAATCTTCTACACTTCCCTTAAGGAAGAGAAGTTTCAAGATGTGATGTAAAACTTTTCATCATGCCTGAAGACTGTGAGAAGGGAGATTCTTCATGAAATCCTGTTTGTCTTTGTAATTAATAATCCCCCACATTTCCCTTAAGGAAGACATGTTTCACTTTTCTTCACATCTGAAGGATGTGTCTCGTATTTCCTCCAATTATTCATGAAAAGATGTTTGTCTTTGTAATAATATTCCACACTTCCCTTAAGGAAGACAAGTTGTCAATAAAAACCCAGTTTAAAGGTTCGTCAATCCCCATATGGATTTATTGTCTGGCGTCCATGTAGGAAGTCCAGCCCGGCGTTTCTACCGCCATAAATATGAATATTGACATAAATAAACACTTAACGACCCGACCCGTTGAAAAAATCGCCGCGTTCCTTTCTATGGAGACGTTTCCGAGGCATTAGACATCAATCAATTTTATTGGCGGTGGTCTAAGGGCATTAAGAGGTTGCACAGCGATGCATGTTTTGATTGATAGTTCGCCATAAAATGAATCATAAATCTGGCGTCGCAATAGGAATTGGTAATCGTGAATGACACGGACAATTAATAATTTATTTAAATGGGGTTGCCGCACGTCCACATGCGTCGCCTAATGGGCCGGCCATGGGTGCATTGCGTGCACCGAAACCGACATCTGTTCTCATCATGCGTCGGGGAAAAAGTACGCGGTGAGTTCGGTGAACAACAGTCGGACGACGTTCTCGGTCTTAAACGAAGCGAAGGGGTTATTTTGTTGTTTCCCCGATGCGGGATGATTTGGTATGCACGCCCATGTACACGAGCTACATTACTGACATTACCGAGTCGAACTTCGTCCGTAAAGATTTAATATGGAACTTGATTCTCCATATTACACGGATAGTTTCCAACTTGTAATAAAACTTGCGGAACACATTACGAAAATTATACGCTACGTAACACAGTTTAAATTTTCATAAATTATAAAACGTATTCGATTGACGTGGAAAGGAGTAATTTCGCTATTTAATATTTATCATGTAAATGCTGAAAGTTATGTGGTACACTCCAAATCATATATTAATCATGCGGTGTTTTTCAAAAGTTTAAACAAAAATTTATGGCGCTGGTCTTATTACCCGGTGCATTAATAATTCTCGGTTCATTATAACGAAGACAGAATTTAAAATAATAAATTAAATTACAAGGGGGAAGGATTTGTACGGTTCATCAATATGCAAGTGAAGATAATCACAAGATCCCAAAGCAACCTCTTGTTATTATTTTAACTGGAACATCTGTCTTGTGTTCAAGCCGTTTTTTATTTTCGTGTCGAGGATTAAAAACAAACCCTTTATTATAACAATGGCTTTCTAAATGATCTACTTACCAGTGTGGATGTATGTGTGTTTCTTCATGTCCGATTTTTGATGGAACCGCTTTCCGCAGTACTGACAAGGATACGGCCTTGTGTCGGAATGGATCAGCAGGTGTGTGGATAAGGTGGAAGATCTTTTGAAGGATTTTCCACATTGTTGGCACTGAAACAATTTAAAACAGGTTGAAATGCCTTCTGTTCAATGTTCAACCAAAAAATATTGACATAATGAGGAAAAAACAGAATGTTGGAATAAATCAAATGATTTAGAGGCAGTTTCATTATCATTGACTTAAATTACACACATAGCAAAGGCAGAGGTATAAATAATTCAACATCAATTACATAAAACTTTAGAAAAGATCCGTGAAACAAATGAAAGCAAGGCTAATTGTGAAGTACCACATCCCAGATAAAGATTATGAATATGTTTGTATTTGATGTAATTATAACATGTTCCTAGTATTTGAAAACTTAAAGAAGTGAAGTTGTTAATCTCATAACCAAGAAAGTTTGCTTTGGTAGTACTTACTAAAGATGAAATGAAGAAATTTCTATTTAGTAAAAAATAACTCTTACGAGTTTTGAGAAGTTGAACATATATGTTTGATGTCTGATGAACAATACAAAACAAGTTCAAATGATTACAATTCAATATTCAACCAAAAACTATTGATACTTCAACTAAAAAATGAATTTTGGCTTAAATCAAATGGTTTGGAGGTAGTTTCATCACCATTGACTGAAACTACAGACAGATTACAGATAAAGATATAAATAATTCAACATCAGTTACATAAAACATTATAAGAGATCATTTGAAACAAATGAAAGCAATGAAAAGAAGGTTAATTGAAAAGTACTACGTCTCAGACCGAGACTTTGTATATATGTGTATCTGTTAAAACTACAATATTTTGTTTTTGGTATTTGGAAATATAAAGGGGACTAGTTCTTAATTTCATAGTCAAGAAGGTTAGTTTTGGTAATACTTACTACAGATGAAATGAAGAAATTTGTAGTTTTCCATTAAAAATAACTCTTGGAAGTTTTGAGAAGTTGAACATGTATGTTTGATGTCTGATGACCAGTACAAAACAAGTGATTGATTACAATTCAATATTTAACCAAAAATTATTGATACTTTAACTAAAAATTGAATTTTGGCTTAAATCAGATGGTTTGGAGGTAGTTTCATCACCATTGACTTAAACTACAGACAGACTAAAGACAAAGGTGTAAATAATTCAACGTCAGTGACATAAAACATTGGAAGAGATCATTTGAAACAAATGAAAGCAATTAACGGAAGGTTAATTGTGAAGTACTATGTCTCAGACCACGACTATGCATATATTTGTTGTAACTACGACATTTCATTCGTGGTATTCGAAAATATAAAGAAGGCTAGTTGTTAATTTCATAGTAAAGAAGGTTAGTTTTGGTAGAACTTACTAAAGATGAAATGAAGAAATTTGTAGTTCTCCATTAAAAATAACTCTTGAAAGTTTTGAAAAGTTGAATATGTTTGATGCCTGATGAACAATATAAACCAAGTTCAAATCATTAAAATTCAGTATTCAACCAAAAATTATTGATACTTCAACTAAAAATTAATTTTGTTTTAAATTAGGTGGTTTGGAGGTAGTTTCGTCACCATTGAGTTAAACTACAGAGACAGACCAAGGTGTAAATAATTCAACGTCAGTTACATAAAACATTGGAAGAGATCATTTGAAACAAATGAAAGCAGTTAAAGGTAGGTTAATTGTGAAGTACTACGTTTCAGACCAAGACTATGCATATATTTGTATCTGTTGTAACTACGACATTTCATTCGTGGTATTTGGAAATATAAAGAAGACTGGTTGTTAATTTCATAGTCAAGAAGGTTAGTTTTGGTAGTACTTACTAAAGATGAAATGAAGTAATTTGTAGTTCTCCAACTCTTGGAAGTTTTGAGAAGTTGAACATGAATGTTTGATGTCTGATGAACAATACAACCCAAGTCCAAATGATTACAATTCAATATTCAACCAAAAATTATTGATACTTTAATTAAAAATTGAATTTTGGCTTAAATTAGATGCTGTGGAGGTAGTTTCATCATCATTGAGTTAAACTACAGACAGACTAAAGACAAAGCTCATCGTCAGTTACATAAAACATTAGAAGAGAGTTGTTAATTTCATACTCAAGAAAGTTAGGTTACTTTAGATTTTAGTAGTACTTACTAAAGATGAAATGAAGAATATATTATTAAAAAAAGTTTTGAGAAATTTAAACGGTTACAATTCAATACTCAAACTAAAACTTCTGACGTTTCAACCAAAAACTCAATGTTGACTTAAACCAGATGGTTTGGAGGCAGCTTCCAACACACCAAAGCCAAAGGTGTAAATAATTCAGCACCAATTAAATAAAACATCAGTAAAGAACCGTTGAAACAAATGAAAGCAACACTAATTGTGGTGTACGACGTCCCAGACCAAGACTATGTATATAATTACATCAAATCGAAATTGTGCTTTCGTTCTTTATTCCAATCGGGGGGCGGTAAAAAAATACACAAAAACAAAGCTCCCCCTTGATACCGAATTATATTATATAATTGTTCTAAATTGGTAAATTAAATATTCAGCCGGTTTTACCGTAGACGCATCAATCGAGGGTGGCAACAAAAAAATTAAAGTGTCGTGCCGTGGAAAAAACCCCACCACCACCGCCGCCGCACCGCCACCATCGTTTTATTAATTGTAGAGCAGTAATTATTCAGACAGTGATGCGATTCATGTGGATTCCCCGTCGTCGATTTAATTGTTTTATAATTACTAAAATACTCATTTGTTTTGTACACCGCATTTCTGTCACGACATCATTATTTAAATATTCATGGACCTTTTTTGATGGGACGCTTCTCCTTTGTTCCTGAACGCCGGAGAGGACTTGGGTATTGTAAATTATGTGATTTTTGCCATATGGCCAAGGATGCACCAAGGACTGGTCATCAGGTTTTGTTTGTAAACCATTAATTGAGTTTGTGTGTGGGGCTCATAGAAAAAAGCCGGCCAAGATTTTAATAGCGTTGTCCATTAAAGGCTCCATTAGGTAAACGTATCATGACAGCCATTTTTATGGTAAACTCACTAATAATGGAGTCAAAGTTATTTTTACGTAACGACTTAATGTTTGCCGCTCACTGACAACACACACACACACACTGATTTCAATCAGGAAATTGTTTACTGGGATTTAAATGTCATGCGAGGATTGGAACGTCGGTTAATGCCATAGAAATGTCGCCGGGAGAACGAGGAAGCACCACTGAATCCTTGGAACAGTGTAGGTGTGACCCAAACTGGCACACCATTGATTATTAGATTTACAGAAAACCTATAAGATTTTATTGTAATCCTGCATTATTCAACGGGAGTCGCCCCATTAATAATGCACTGTCCGATGAAAGGGAGAAACTTCGGAAACAATAAAAGTTTATTACATTAAATCCACATTATTCTAAATCATAGTCACCGTGAACCCCCATTAATGATCGGTCTATTCTTACGGCTAATGTCTTAATAAATAATGCAATGATGCCTAATCGAAAATAGTACCTATTAAATCTAGACATTTATCTTTTAGTCGTTTAACTTTTACTTAAATCCCGTAAAAGTTTCGCATCGATCGCCAATCCACTTATTACCCCACAAATGGCTCAATCCGCTCCATGAATTATTCAACTAACCGTGAACTGTTTCTCCCCCGATGGTCCGATCGTGTGTGTCTTGGATTGGAGCTCCCGTTCCTGCTCCCACTTCCACCGGCTGTCGAACTTCTTGACGGGACTAAGGATGGTCGAGCCCAGGCTGGAGTCGGCCTTCTCGACCGTCTTCATCTCCTGCTCGCACAGGCTGCCCGGCGACCAAATGCTGTGGGTCCTCGATCTACCCTTCATCGACAGGTTTAGGGGGGCATCTTCGTCTGCAAATTACCAAATCAAGGACGTAGAAAACACACGTAATTGTTTTGTATAATAGAATTCTTTTAATGGGATGCATTTAATGTATTTACGTACGACGTACCAGCAATTAGTCACTTTATAACAACGAAATAAAATAAATAAATAAGGTGTAATTGCTGCGAAATCAATTGGCTCGTTACATTGTCATATAACTCATAGTTTTATCGTGGTAAAAAATTTACGAGGTTTCCAGGTTTTGTGTGCGCTATCTGCCTAATTATGGCGGTTAATCTACGACGTGGTTTATGGTATATATTCACTAATTAACTGTGGTCTAATTAATGTCTGATATCTGTGGGTAAACAATCCAGATATAGGACGAATAATCGGCGTAATGACCATTAGGAACGTTGTACGTCCTATCCCGCCGATAACGAAGGGAAACAAGTAACAAAGTAACAAAGTAAAATTTCTTACCTATTTTCGCCTTTTCCGGCATGTAGGTTTGGTCCAATGAGGTGGCACGTTCCGGACTCAGGGACTCGGGACGATGGGCGGGCGAATAGGGGAGGAAGAGGCCGGGTATTGGATGCCACATGTAAGGGTGATACGGGGACGTCACCAAGTGGTTTAGGGAATTCGCATACATCAACGCGCTCATGCCTGAAACCAAACAAAATCGCCATCAACTTCCACGTCTTTCCAAATGACGAAACTTGAGCAGCAACAGCGACACTGTTTATCCTTTTTAACTGGGTCGAACACGAAATAATATTGATGGAAACGTTTGGACTTTTGAAAACGATGCTACTAATGTTTTGAATAACCTTAATGATTGAGGTTAATTGATATTGAACGATGTAAAGTTTAAATTTGATTATAACGTCAAAGAGGTGAAGTAACTTTAAAAGAAGCCCGTGGAACGAAACTACGATTAAAACAAAATGATTCTTAGTTATAACTAATATAAAAACAGTTAATTAATTAATTAAAATGATGAAAATAATTTTTTCGCTTAAATTTTGACATTGGCAGTTTGACAATATTTTCTTTGTCACTAATAAAACTCAGTGGTCATTAAATAAAGCATTTTATGACCTTTTCATTGACTAAACGAAACTGTTTTTTAGTTATAAATAAGTTTGGGAATAGTTACCAATTATAATTATTGAAATAATTTTTTTGATTCAAAATTTTCTGATATAATTATCAATTACTATCACTGACATTGGTAAAATTGAATAGTCATTAAATAAATTGTTTGTCATAAATAATATTAACAAATAAACTAATTAATTAAATTAACATAAATAAATTTTCGGTTAGAAATTTTTGATAAAATTGTCTGTTGTATTGATAAAATTGAACGGTCATTAAATAAAATATTTTATGACCATTCTCCAGATAATTACTGATTAAACCAAATTGATTTTTTGTCATAAACAATATTAGAAAAAACAATAAACTAATTAAATCGTTAAATTCATAGAAATAATTTTTTGGCCTTGATAAAATTTTGAATTACTATCATCAGAATAGAAAAAATTGAGTTGTTATTAAATAGAATGTTTTATGGCCAAATTGGAAGTAATTGATTGAATCATATTAATTTTAGTCATAAACAATTTTTGAAAAGCAATTAATTAATTTAATTAATCGAAATAATTTTTTGTATTTAAATTTTCGACAAATTATTATCACAAGTCTTGATGAATTTAAATGACCATTAAATGAAATGTTTTATGACCTTTTTTCTGGCGCTTATTGCTTAAACTAAACTGATTTTGAGTCACAAATAATCTTAGAAAAACAGTTAATATATTAAATTCATCGAAATAATTTTTTAAGTTGAAATTTTTAATAAAATCAATTCAACCGTATCAATTAATGTCACCACAATTGATACGGTTGAGTTGTCATTAAATATAGTGTTTTATGACTTATCTGGAAATTATTGACTAAATAAAATTGATTTTTAGTCATAAATAATTTTAGAAAAGTAGTTAATAATGAATCAAATTAATCTAAATAATTTTTTCATTTAAATTTTTCACAAAATGATCAGTTATTGCCATTCATGTTAATAAAATTAAATGACCATTCAATAAAGTGTTTTGTGACCTTTTTTCTTGCAGTTATTGACTAATTCAACTTTATTTTTAGCTATAAATAATTTTAGAAAAACAATTAATTGATTAATCAAATTAATCTAAATAAATTTTTCATTTAAATTTTTAACAAAATGATCAGTTATTGTCACTGATATTAATAAAATTAAATGACCAATAAATAAAATGTTTCCTGACCTCTTTTCTGACAGTTATACATTGATTGATTTTTGGTCATAAATAATTTTAGAAGTAATCTTTCATTTAAATTTTTTGACAAAATTATCAGTTACTTTAACTGTCATTGTTGTAATTGAGTGGTCATTAAATAAAATGTTTCCTGACCTTTATCCTGACCGTTATTGAGTAAACCAAATGAATAAATTACTTTAGAAAAATATTTAAGTGATTAATTAATTACTTAAATTGATAAAAATAAATTTGGACAAACCTATCAATAAATGTGGCCGCTATTGATAAAGCTTAATGGCCGTTAAACAAAGTGTTTTATGACCTTTTTCACGACAGTTACTGTTATCGAAAAATTTCGCACGTGCAACACAAGTTTCCTTGATTTTCCGCTTGTCGCAGACCTTACTGATTTGTTGTTGTATAATTTTACCTTGTTCATGTAATGATAAATTTGCATGTAATTGACGTTTTATGTTAGTCGATTATAAGACAATTGTTTGAAATTAATTAATTGAGCAAAAAAATCAAAGTCTAGTGAAAAACAAACGGCCGTCGACGAAATTAGTTGTGTGGCGAGATATTTTTATCTGTCAAGGTTCACATTTGAGCAAAAATCAAAAAGCGAAAAACAACACTTCGATTCCGTTGCGACACAAGACAATTAGCGTCGATTAATAACATCGACCGGGACGCATTGTGTCCCAGACAATTACGTGCGACATGATTAACGGCCCGGCAAACGTTTACGACGGCGGTTAATCATTTTATTTTTCCGGGAATGCGGAAAAATCGTCGGGTAAACACGACAAACGTGCGCCACTCACCGTTGACCGTTAGGTAGTTCTTGTTGCTGCGATGGAAATCTTTCGGGTGGACTAGAGAGAAGGCGGAGTGCCGGGACTTCGACAGGGGCGATCGGGGCGACGACGGGCTGGCGCTCCGGGACGAGATCCCGGCCACCGGACTGCTGGCCGGGCTGAGGGTTGGCGAACGGGGCGGCGTCTCGCCCGCCACGTTCGTGTATTGGGGCAGAATGGCAACTCGCGGCATCCTGTAAATAAAATCTTGGGCATTAATTATGAATTCGTTGTGACGTAGGGAAATTATATTATTGATTGATTATTTTGCGTTATAATTGTGTTATAATTACGGTGATGTTTGAAGTTGTCTAAATTATTAATTAAAATTTGTATCAAGTTTTGATTTATGTGAGAATTATTTTATTAAAGACTATAAAATTGAATTTTAATAAAATCAATAATATATTTTCCCCAATTATCTGTGAATATGGATATATATATATATATATATATATATATATACATATATATATATATATATATATATATATATACATATATATATATATATATATATATATATATATACATATATATATATATATATATATATATATATATATATATACATATATATATATATATATATATACATATATATATATATATATATATATATATATATATATATATATATATATATATATATATATACATATATATATATATATATATATATATATTCACTAATCATTATTTATTTTATAAAAAAATAAATAATGATAAATCATTTTTAGATTAGAATATTTTTTCATAAAAAACGGAAAAAAAAACAATGGAAAAGGGATGAAAAAATTATCCTATTTTTCAATTAGTGTATTTACGTTTAAGATTTACTTTTATTTGAATAAGAATATTAATAAAATTTTTTTTTTAAGATTGCTAATGATTATTAAAAAACTAGACAAAATATAATTATTATTTAATGATATATGAATAAAATATTTTAATTGTTAATGTTAGTTAATTTAAAAAATATACATTTATAAGCAAATAACATTAATAAAAATGGTTTTAAAGATTATTATTAATATTTATTACAAAATATTAAGACAAGTTTTAATATTTATTAAAAAATATAGTAAATATTTATAAAATGAATTATATTAATACTAATAAAAATAATTTTTAAGATTATTATTAATATTTATTAAATACTATTAAGACTAATTTTAATTATTATTAAATAATACTTAAAAATTATTGTGAATATTTATAAAATAAATTATACTAATATTAACAAAAATACTTTTTAAGATTTTTATTAATATTAATTAAATAATATTAGGACAAAAAATTATTAAATGAAATTTTAAAAGTATTGTGAATATTTATTAAATGAAATTATACTAATATTAATAAAAATACGTAAGATTATTATTAATATTTATTAAATAAATTTTAATTATTATTAAATATTTAAAAAATATTGTGAATATTTATAAAAAATATACTAATATAATAAAAATACTTAAGATTTATAATAATAATAATAATATATTAACATAATAACATTTATTAAATAATATTAAATAAAATTTTAAAAATTATTAAATGAAATTTAAAATATATCGTGAATATTTACAATTATACTAATATTAATAAATATACATTTTAAGATTATTATTAATATTTAAAAAATATTGTTAATATTTATAAAATAAATTATACTAATATCAATAAAAATACTTTTTAAGATTATTATTAATTATTAAATAATAATAAGACAAATTTCAATTATTATTAAATTATATTTAAAAAATATTGTGAATATTTATAAAATAAATTATACTAAAATAAATTATATTAACATTAATAAAAATATTTTTAAGATTATTATTAATATTTATTAAATAATAACAAGACGAATTTTAATTATTATTATTAAATAATATTTAAAAAATATTGTAAATATTAATTATTATTAAATGATATATATAAAAAGTATTGTGGATATTTTTAAAATTAATTATACTAATATTAATAAAAATACTTTTTAAGATTAATATTAATATTTATTAGATAATAATAACACAAATTATAATTATTAAATAATATTTAAAAAATATTGTGAATATTAATAAAATAAGTTATACTAATTAATAAAAATACTTTTTAAATTGTTTATTAGAATTAAATCAAATTTTAATTTTTATTCTATTAAACAAAAATATTGTGAATATTTATGAACAAATACTAATATTAATAAAAATACATTTTAAGATCAATAATATTTATAGAACAAATAATATTAAAATTAATAAAGATAGTAGTCAAGATTAAAGTTTATAAAAAAATATCAATATAAATTTAATTAATTATTAAAAAATGTAAAAATTATATTGCGAATATATTAAATTTTAAAAAATTTAACTTTGTTAAATAATGTAAATAATTATAAATTAAATAATATAAATAATACTAAGATTAATAACAATAATTTATATCAAAATATTGTATTAATTTATAAAACAAATTTTTAATACTTTTAATTTATTTTTTTTATTTTAACATATTTTAATAATTATTAAATAAAGTAATTTATAATGAAAATTAATATTAAAGTCAAAAAATGAACTTTAGATTAGATATTTTAATTTTTTTAATAAGAGCATTAGTTAGAAATTATATAAGTCCTCTCCCTAATAAGTTAAATGTTTATAATAGTCCTAAAATACAGTATAATAAATAATTTTCAAATCGGAAAATAACCATTTTTTTAAAAATAATTTAATAATGTTTTCGACACGATTAGTTAATTATTTTTATTTTTTTTTTAATTCAAGGAACAGACGCCATAATAATTATCACGTCATCTAATAATAACGTTAAACAAAAATTATTTTATTTTGATAGTCCCCATAAAGATAATTACCAACAATAAAATAATACCTTCAACCATATTTTGTTATTGTCGCTGTCGTCCCCAAAAAGTGATAATTATCATAAATTTTTATAGGCACAATAAGCCCAGAAACGAACGAACGAACAGTCTGTGTGATCTCCCCCCTGACATAAAACCTCATTGTCTTCATCACCACCACCGCCACCCCCGCACAACCTATTCCAGAAATATCCTTATCAACCGGACACACGTACGTGTACGTAGGTGACAGCAGTTCTATATACATACGAAATAATCGCGGTGTGCGTGTCTCGTGCGGTGGGGTGGCCCGATGCGATTGTTATGAGACACTAATGTCCATTTCCCGTCCGTTTCGCCATAAAACAAAGCATTTAGGGGGGCGACAATCTCGGTGATCGATAGACGAAATCATCGTGGATCGCGTGATCGAAACGCACGGATGTAAACAGGGGCATAAAGTGCCGGACACTCGCCATTTGGGCCGGATTGATTTCGGTTTCCGATGGCCACGATCACGATGCGCCCCCCAAGAGCGGGGGGAGAATCAATTAATTCGGTGAGGGGGTGGTTTTTAAGTGTTCGCCGTAAATAAGTCTGGATCTGTTTATTACCGTCCCGGGTCGCATTTAAAACAGCTGTAACTCACCGTTTAATATTGTAAATGGTCGTTTTTGGGTTTTTGGCGGATGCGCCCGACGTTCAATGTGCAGTTTCGGTTTTAATTTGCTTCGTATTGGTTTGTGTCGATCTAAACTTAATTAGAATTACGTGCATGTCGTTGCGGTAATTATTTATTTATGATTTAGGTACATTGTATTTAAAATGCTATCAGTGTTTTAAAATTATATGAGTAGTGGAGTTTACGTATTTCTCTTCAAATTATGTACGCCGGCCGCCAATAATTGTAATTTAAATTTAGTACATTGTTTAATTTTAAATGGCTTTTAAAAACATTCATTTATTTTAAACTGGTTGTTATACGGATATGGATACTTAAACATAATAATTAAAAGATAAGTGTATATTTTTTATATAGTATAACTATAATTTATAGAGTGATGAATATTTTAAAAATACATATTTGTTTCCAATTAAATAATAAAAAGAACATATTTAATAGAGAATATATTAAAAATTAAATAGACACGAGAAGTTTTAAATGAGAAGCTTACAAAAATGGACCTAAATATTTCAATTTATTATGATAAATTTATTTAATTTTCAGGTTGGAGTACTTAATATTTTTTAGAATTAACTAGTGTTATTTTGATTTTCCATAAATTTAAAGCTAAAATTCAGTGTAATAAATAATAAATTTAAAATTTAAGAAAATTGGTTTCAATCTTTAAATTTGGTATCAATAATTTTTAAATATAAATTTTAATATTTAGTAAAAATATATTGTGATATATTTATATAATTTTCTGTTTTAAAATAAAAGAATAAATTTATGTAAATAAAAATAAATATACAATTAATTATTTATTTTAGATTTGAGAACTTGATTTCATCCTATAAAATTTCTTTCAATATTTCTTGGATATAAATTTTTTTAATTAATGAAAATATATTTGAAGAAATTTATATAATTTTCAGGTTTAAGAATTTATTATTTTAAAATAGAAGGAGACTGGAAATCTTATTTTCTATAAGCAAATATTTAAAAAAATCAGTATATTAATTAAGTAAGTCTAAATATAAAAATAAAAATTATTTAACATATAATTAATTATTTATTTCAGATTTGATAAGTTGGTTTTATCCACTAAAGGTGGTTTAAATATTTATATGTTAGAATAACTTCATTTAATTTTTAGGTTTAAGGACTAATAATATACCATTAATTATTCATTTTAGATTTGGGAAGTTGACTTCATCCCTTAAAGATGGTTTCAATATTCTTTGGATATAAATTTTTCTATTTAATATATATATAATTATTCATTTTAGATTTGAGAAATTAATTTCATCCCTTACAAATGGTTTCAGGTTTAAGAATTTATTACTTTAAATTAAGAGAAGAAGACTTATTTTTAATTTTATTTTTTATAGGTTAATATTTTAAAAAATCATTATATTAATTAATATATTACATATATAAAAATTAAAATATTTAATATATAATCTAATATACAACTTATTTTAGATTTGAGAAGTTGGTTTTATCTTTTAAAATATTATAAACTGTAATAGAATAAATTTATTTAATTTTCAGGTTTAAGAATTTATTTTAAATTAAGAGAAGACTGAAAATCTTATTTTCTATAAGTTAATATTTAAAAAATTCATTTTAGATTTGAGTAGTTGATTTCATCCCTTAAAGTTGGCTACAATATTTTTGTGACATAAAATTTTCTATTTATTAAAAGTATATTTCAATAAATTTATTATTTTCAGGTTTAAAGATTAATTATTTTAAATTAAAAGAAGAAGTCTAAAAAATATATTAATTGAGTAAGTAAATATAAAAATAAAAAATATTTAATATATAATTAATTATTCATTTTAAAATTTGATATTTTCAGTCCGTTTTAGTGTTTCTTGGATACAAATTCTTTTATTTAATAAAAATATATTAGAATAATTTATTTAATTTATCTTCTATAAGTTTATATTCAAAAATATTAGATAATTATTACATTATTTGAATAAATAAACATAAAAATTCAATTTCAGATTGAGACATTGCTTTCAGTCTTTCAAGTTGGTTTTATTACTTCTTGAATACATAATTTTTTATTTAGTAAAAATATTTGGTGAAAAATTTATTTTATATTGAAGTTTAATGAATTATTTTAAATTAAAAAAGATAATTTTAACATAACTTTATTTTGTTATGCTGAATTTAAAAAAATGCCAAAGATTTATTTGAAATAAAACAATTATTTGTATATTAACCACAAATAAAATAAATTAAAAAAAAAATTTAAACGTTAAACTAAAATCTCAATGATAAAATTTGTATATTAAATGCTTGAGCAACTTATGTGATTCCCCGGATTAAATCTAACAAAATATATAAATGAGAAATTTTATTTTGTAAGATATTGTGAATTAAGATTCACTTTTATTTGATAAACCATATACTCCTGTTAAGTTTTCATTGTTTTATTTTAGACAAAAAACTAATAAGTAATTTTACAGGAAACCATATAAATTACTAAAGTTTATAATCAGATAAATCCTTACCTAAAATCCCAACAGTCGTAGTAACTTAAATAATAATAAAAAAAAATGGCACAATCACAGCAACAGGCGGCACAGTCTGTACATGACACACAAATCGTTGAGCCAAAAAATAAATAAATAAATCACCCGTATTCAAGTTCTCATAATCACCACCGCAACCGACCGCTTCGACGTGCGTGTGTCAAGAAAAAAATGATCAGAACCAACGAACAAAAACCCTCGGCGTGTCGAGGGATCGGAAAGCACTGCGCACGGATCCTGAGACCGAACTGAAAACTCACCTCCGTCACCGGCACAGGTATAAACTTATCCGTCTCCCACCCAGGTGAGCGCGAACGCGGCCGTCCGCATCGCACCGTACGGAACACGTGCCGAGTACTCGTCCCAACGCCACCCTCGGGAGGGCCGCGAAGCGCCGCCATTGGGGGAGAGACCGCGGTGGGCGTCGATCGCGCCTGATTGGATCCAGTGCGTACCGTGCCCGGCTCTCCGCAACCGCTGTGCGATAAAGTATTTAATTGTTAATTGATCGTTCGGCTGTGCCGGTTTCGCTGGATTTTTTTCGCACTTGCCTTTTATTATTGCTTTTTTTTTTGAGGTTAATTCTCGCATTGTGTGATTAAGAAATGGGGGTGGGGGGGTTTGAGGTTGACGGATCGACGTTGTTCGGGTGAGGACAGGTTGATATTGGGACACCTTGGTAATAAGTACACGGACGATTTTACTTTTGTAAATTGTCTTTTTATGTTGATCAGTTTCAATTAACATATTTTGATGTGTATCTCGGGGACGGGGCGAATACAGTAGCTAGATATCGTGTCATTATGAAATAAAATTAGAAATTAATTGAACAATAAGATAATTGTTTGTTTGTTTGCCTGTTTTGATAAATGAAGGAATTTTACTGCAGTTAATATTGTGTTTTATTGAGTTGTTACATCACTGCACTCACGATTAAGCTAATTGAAAAAATATTAATTAATTGTTTTCGACTAAGAATGTTGTTTAGGTAAAAAAATTTCACAACGATTTTTAGTACATGTGATATTAACATAATAAATGAGTGTTTATGACGCATTTATTACTTAAATCAACAAATCTTACTAGCTAAGTTTATGGAATACTTTATGTATTATCTAAATTTTTTGTTTGTTATAATTAGGTAATTATTGCAAAATAATAATAATAATAATAATAATAATAATAATAATAATAATTTATTTTTATATTCTTTTTAACTTTAGGAGTATAGCTGTGGATTATTTTGGACTTCAAACAGTTTTATCATATTTGACTGCGAATATTGCTTATATAAATATTTTTATATTATTTTTTAACACAATTATTGTACATGTGTATTACAATTAATTTTTAACATATTTAATTATAAAAAATACATATTTTTTATATTTTCTACTTAAACCATTCAATTCTAATTAGCTTCGTCTGTGGAATATCTAAACTTCACCAGTGTCTATTTTTTATCATAAATATATATTTAATAAATATAATAGAAAAATTATGTTCATTAATCAATATAAAAATATATTAATAAATTAGATTTTTATTCTTTTTTAATCTTTAAATCTTCAGTTGTATAATTATAGATTATTTTGGACTTCAAATTTTTTTATCACATAATATTCATAATTCCTTTTTAACATATTTAATGTAATTATAAGATATAAATGTTCTTTTGTATTTTCTACTTAAACTTTTCAGTTCTAACTAGCTACGTTTGTGGAATGTCTAAGCTTCACCAGTGTCTAAATTTTTATCACAAAGATATATTTAATAAAAATAATAGAAGAATTATGTTCATTACTCAATATAGAAAATGTGTTAATAAATTAGATTTTTATTCTTTTTTTTTTAATCTTCAGAAATGTAGCTATGGATTATTTTGGCCTTCAAATTGTTTTATCACATTTGACTACGAATATTATTCAAATAAAACAATTTTATAATTCCTTTTTAACATATTTATTGTAATTATAAGATATAAATGTTCTTTTGTATTTAACTACTTAATATTTTCAATTCTAACTAACCACGTCTGTGGAATGTCTAAGCTTCACCAGTGTCTAATTTTTATCATAAATATATATTTAATAAAAATAGAAAAATTATGTTCATTAATCAATATAAAAAAATATGTTAATAAATTAGATTTTTATTCTTTTTTAATTTTTAAATCTTCAGTAGTATAATTATGGATTATTTTGGACTTCAAATTGTTTTATCACATTTGACTACGAATATTATTCAAATAAAACAATTTTATAATTCCTTTTTTATCATATTTAATGTAATTATAATATATAAATGTTCTTTTGTATTTTCTACTTAAACTATTCAATTCTAACTAGCTACGTCTGTGGAATATCTAAGCTTCGCCAGTGTCTAATTTTTATCCCATAGATATATTCAATAAAAATAATAGAAGAATTATGTTCATTAATCAATATAAAAAATATGTTAATGAATTAGACTTTCATTCTTTTTTGATCTTTAAATCTTCAGTAGTGTAGCTATGGGTTATTTTGGACTTCATATTGTTTTGTCCCATTTGACTACGAATATATTCAGATAAAATAATTTTATAATTCCTTTTTAACATATTTAATGTAATTATAAAATATAAATGTTCTTTTGTATTTTCTATTTAAACATTTCAATTCTAACTAGCTTCGTCTGTGGAATTTCTAAGCTTCACCAGTGTCTAATTTTTATCATAAATATACATTTATTAAAAATAATATAAAAATAATGTTCATTAATCAATATAAAATTATGTTAATTAATTAGATTTGTATTCATTTTTTACTTTTAAACCTTCAGCAGTGTACCTGTGGATTATTTTGGACTTCAAGTTATTTCATTATTTTAACTACGAATATCTTTCAGTTCAACTAACTATATCTATAGAATATTTAAGCTTCACCAGTATCTAATTTTTATTGTAAATATATAATTATTACAAAATTCATCATCTGTATTCATTAATCTATATGAAAAATATACACATAAATGTTATTTTAATTTTTTTTTAATCTTTAAACCTTTAAGAATGTAGATTTCAGATAAAATAATTTTATAATTAATTTTTAACATATCTAAGATGATAATAAAAAATATTTTTTTTTTGTATTTTATCCTTAGACCTTTCAATTCTAACTAGCTAGTCATTATTTTTTATAGTAAACATATAATTATATATAAAATAATAGAAAAATAATATGTAATATCTATTTTTTAAAAAATTATATAATTATACCATAATAAATAATATATTTATTAAATAATATAAAAAATATTCATAAAGAGAAATATACCAGCACTACCAATTTTAAGTTATTATTATAATAAATTGTTAATCACTGCTTGTAAATGTACTATAAAAAATTTTACCTACTGTTTCTTTACAATTTGAACAGATTAATTATAAATTCATATCTTCAACCACAAAATAGTACCATTGCCAGGATTAACTTTATCAAAATCCGGTAATATCGATGCCTCGAACCGGAAACAGGACTAATAAACCCGAAGAAAGAGCCATTACCATAAATGCAAATAACGTGAACATCTCCAATAAATCTAACAATTTCCGATTTTCCTTCTACCTGCAAACGCTTACAACCCATCTAGCCCATCAATCGGAATGGTACCAAGCGCCATATGTTGATGAGCGACCGGAACGCGCATCTTTTTTCGTTTAACGATTTTTTAACTGAAGGTATGACCTGTTTTTCGTGCTTTAATTGAGCCCGACGTCTCAAAGCATATGGCATTCTCGGGCTACTCGACCGAAGAAAATCGTATGATAACAGGACATGTGTTCTCGTAGATTCGAATTTATTCGACTTTGACGGGGTTGAGTTTTAAAATATTCCGTTTTGGTTTAGGTGGGACGCGTTCAAGGTCCATTTTGTCGACATCTGGATCGAAAAAATTCAATAAAACTGCCCGTTTTCAAGGTACGTATTTATTTAAATCGTAACGTCGAAGAGCTACAGACCAGTTTGGAGTTTTTGGAACAAAATATGAGATGTGGAACCCTCTGTGGGTGTCACACTTTTGGGGTACATCAAAACGGAACGTCCAAATCAATTAATAAACATCGGTCGACGATTTGTAATTTCAGTTTGCACGGTTTTGCCCCCGAAACTGTTAAACCGATTCACGCAATGCGAATGTGTACGGAGGGCCCGCCACGTGTGCCGATGTCACAGGGGGTGAGCACACGCCATGTGCCGCCGGTCGCTTCTTCAACGGACTTCTTCATTATCATATAACTTTGATGCGAGCGACAGTTGCACCCGTTGTCGCACCATCGACGCTCATTATCGTCCAATTAAGTTGTTTTGGTTTTTCCATTCAGACAAAATGTGGTACTCTCACCTTTAAACGACTTTCGAACGAATGCATCAGTACCTATTTGTGAATTGTCAATTAAACAGAATTATTTATTAAGGTGGAGGAAGGCGGTGAATCCCCAATTAACATAACCTAACCTAACCTAATTATTTGGTTTCAGACTAAGTATTTTACCTATTTTTTAATTTTTTGTATTATATTTTAAGAATTGTTTTAACAATTCTTTATGCTCTTCCTAACTATTAGTTATTTTTTCTCAGTATTTAAAACATTTTTTGGTTAAAAATGTTATATTCAAGTTCTTTGTGTTCAAAAATCAGGTTAAAGCAGCAAAAGTTGTTTGGAGATGTTACAAGTGATGAAATCCTACAATTTTGATTTCGCGAGTCTAAAAGTGGGAATAAATGTTTGAAAATCATTCAAGGTCATATTAAAATTTGTACCAACGAAAAATATAATAAATATTTAGTGCAGAATCTTTGTGCAACATGTTTACAAATATATCAGTAATTAATCAGTATGGACTCTGATCCTGACTGCAATAAATTTCATCAAAAAGTTCAACTAATAGATTTCACATAAATTAAGTGAGGTTAAGGTGTTTGACAATTGGTAAACGAAACTTTTCTTAAACTTATTGCTATATGGGACAAAAATTGAGTTTGTTTATGACAATTCCCGTGAGGTTGGGGCTCAAAATGTCAAATGAGAAGTTCTATCTCATTCATCTGATAATCAGGAGGTGAAATCAGTAGTAAGTATATTGGCAAAAAATTGTTGATTATAATATTGAATAAAAGATATTTTAAAGTTAAACATTAATCATTTAAATGATTTCCTTGTACCTAATAAATTTATTCCGTCAATTATAATTGTCCTTGTGGGACACAACGTAAAATATCTGTGTAAATGTAAAGATGACATTAACACTAGATGTTATGATTTTGTTTAACTTAAGGAATGGTTTTGACGATGACAAGAGGCCAAATGATCAATTCAACTGTTTACTGATAACTTAAAAGAAGCTTCAAAATGTTAAATGAGAAGTTCTACTTCATCCACCAGTTAAAGAGGAAGTAAAAACTGAGGTTGATCTTTCCTTCAAGTACATTGGCAAAATATTGATTATAATGTTGAATAAAAGATATTTTAAAGTTAAACATTAAAAATTTGAATGACTTTCTTGTATCTAACAAATTTATTTTGCCAATTATAATTGTTCTTGTGGGACACAACATAAAATGTCTGTGTAAATGTAAAGATGACATTAATATTTAATGTTATGATTTTATTTAACTTAAACAATGGTTTTGATTATGAATTACCTAACAAGAGGCCAAATGATCAATTCATCTGTTTACTGCCAACTTAAAAGAAGCTTCAAAATGTTAAATGAGAAGTTCTACTTCATCCACCAGTTAAAGAGGAAGTGAAAACTGAGGTTGATCTTTTCTTCAAGTACATCGACAAAAAATTGTTGATTATAATGTTGAATAAAATATATTTTAAAGTTAAACATTAAAAATTTGAATGACTTTCTTGATGATGTCTGTGTAAATGTAAAGATGACTTTAATATTTGATGTTATCTAACAAGAGGCCAAATGATCAATACAACTGTTTACTGCTAGCTTCAAAATGTTAAATGAGAAGTTCTATCTCATCCACCAGCAACAGAGGAGGTGAAAACTGAGGTTGATCTTTTCTTCAAGTATATTGGCAAAAAATTGTTGATTATAATGTTGAATAAAAGATATTTTAAAGTTAAACGTTAAAAATTTGAATAACTTTCTTGTATCTAATAAATTTATTCTGCCAATTATAATTGTCCTTGTGAGACACAGCATAAAATGTCTGTGTAAATGTAAAGATGACATTAACACTTGATGTTATGATTTTATTTAACTTAAGAAGTGGTTTTGATGATGAATTACTTAACAATAGGCCAAATAATCAATTAAACTGTTTACTGACAATTTAAAAGGAGCTTCAAAATATTAAATGAGAAGTTATACCTCATTCACCAACTAAAAAGAAGGTGAAAACTAAGATTGATTTTTCCAAACCCAATGGAAAAAAATTCTTTATTATGATGTTGAATAAAAGACATTTTAAGATTCAACACTAATAAATTTATTCAGACAATATTAGTCATTCTTATGGGACACAAAATCAAATGTCTGGTGTAAATATAAAGGTGCCATTAACATTTGATTTCAGTTGTTTTCGGTGTATTACACAAAGCGAGTTAATCGACTAAAAACTGGTTTGTTTGTCGATTATTATGTCAAATACACCAAATATTATGATTTATAAAAGGGGATCCTTAATCTAAATTTGATGACCTTTTATCTCCAACCAACAAATTACCATCTAATATTTTAATTTTTGTTCCTTTTTGCGTTCATTTATATTGAGCTCTCCTATCAGATTATTCTTTATAAATGTAACAAACATTAATTATGACATATATTTATATAACAGGCAACCAAAGATACTTGTCAAACGAACGTTTTAATTAAATATATCATTTCCTGGGACAATTTCCCATTACATAAATAAATTGTTAACATAAAAGACTAGTGAATTATCCATATCGTTATAACATTAATTTTGGGCATTGACTTTATTACTAGCAAGCAATTTCATTATACAATTTGTTTTTATTAAATTGGATAGATTATCTTGTAAATTATTACTAGCACATTATTCTGTAATCTTATATTTTTATTGATTTCATGAAATATGTAATTTCCAGCTCATTCATAATGAATACTAATAATACTTTCTTTGGATACACAAAACTCAATTTTTTCCAATTAATAACGAGAAAAAAGCTTTCGTCATTTGTGGTACTCATAATAACATAATTGACGTATCAATAACAACAACAACTAAAAAAATTAAAACCAGACAATTAAGTAATGAAAACCGATTGCAATATTAAAAACAATTCATCGAATCCAACTACTTAACACAATCAAAACGGAAACCAAAATTACGCCGATGCTATCGGCCAACAAAGTACGGATGATTGCGGTACTGAATCTTTAATTAAAAACCCCCCCGTGCGCCGTGACACGCCGACGCCCCCCACCGAAAACAATTTAGTATCAAAACCACATCTTTTAATCGCATTTACTGTGAATAAATTATTATGCCATTTGAAAATGAAATTCACTTCACTAAATTGCCCTGAAGTGTTTGTGTTTTGCTCCATCGGTCCGACAAATGCGGAGGTTAAAAAATGTGTCAATAAAACAATTTAATAACGTAATAATGGATGGGCGGTATTGATTTTTCATCGGGAATGATGATGTTTATTAATTTGTTTTTTTTTTCTTCTGTATTATTATTATTTGTTTACGTAAACGGTGTTAAGCGGTAACCTTTATTACAAATGGGTTTGTTAATAATGTTTGGTGCCTAAACAAATAATTTGCGTTTTTAATGGTTAATTTTAAAATTACTTTATTCAATAAATTAATTACCATAATAAGCAACAATTTTTTGCCAATGTTCTTTCGTTTGTTCTTGAAACTGAAGAAAAGATCAATCTCAGCTTTGAACTTCTCTTCAGAATCATACGTATAGTAGTTG